>NC_059120.1:26017445-28417445 GCF_020740685.1 Jaculus jaculus
TTTCAGTCATGAAAAATGGAAAACAGAAGACAGAGAGAAAACCCAACTCTGTGCAGTGCACGATAGTGCTATGTGGTTCCTGATGGTGCAGACATCATATTTTTGGTCAACTTTGTATATTTAAATTTGATTACACTACAGTCATTTTTCATGCATTTTGCACAACTAACCTGTGTCCCAGTCTGCACCAGTCAAAAGCAATCCCAGTCCATGCTGTACGGTTAAAAATAGAGGACTGATAGTCACAGAATGTTGAAGGTACTGATTTAGAAGTCAAATTTGCATGAAAATCAGTTTTTCAATTCATTAGCTGTGTGACCACAGCTAATTACTTAAATATTATGCTAATTCGCCTTATCAATGAAATGAGAATGGCAGTCTTTACCTCACAATATTAATATAGACACTAAATGAAACAATGTTTTTGGAACATACGCCTGCTCCTTTAGCTCCGCAGCCCTCACTGCTAGCTAGCGCTGCTCCGTACAGTGCGGTCTGCTGGCCCGCTGTGCCCATGCACGCTTGGGTTAGAAAGTGTCCCTCCACCCATTTTGTCACTTAATATACAAAAACCTGGCCTCTTAATTTCAGAGCTGTTTTCGTAGCATCTAAGGAATTTCCTGTACTTCCTTCCTTTATTTGGTGTGAGGATCCCCTCAGGGTGCTGCAACCTGCCTTGGGCGCGTTGTAATCCTCACTCCTCCTGCACCGTCTGGTACTTTTAGTCATGCTTCCATCTTCCTCCCTTGAAATCCTAGAGACTTAGTTTTGGCTCCAGCACATAATAGGTTCTCAAAATACACTCTAAGTCTCACTTCTGCTTGTGTGAGTGCATAAACTTTCAGGAATCACGTTGTTTTCAGGGCAGGGGTTCTCTCTTTGCCAAGTGCTGTAGTATCCTTCACATGGCTGGGACAAAACACCCAGCCCAAAGCAGGTGATGGGCGGAAAGAGTTCACTTTGGCTTACAGTGTCACAGGAAACTCCATCATGCAGGGGAAGGGTGGTAGAGGAAAGGCTGGGCATCAACACTTGTTACAGCAGGTGAAAAACAACACCAAGAATGAGCTGAGCTCTGGCAAGGAGAAGCTAGATATAACACCCCAGAGCCTCCCTCAACAACACACTTCCCCAGCAAGGCTCCACCCCCTAAACTGTTACCAACTGGGGACCAAGCATTCAAAACAAATGAGAGCACCTCCCCTCCCCCTTTCAAGCCACCACACTGAGCTTACTACAAGCTTCTGGGAAATTCTCCTGTCTGCTCCCACCCTGCCATTAACATGTTGGTATTGCAGAAGCTCATCAGAATGTCACACTTTTTACATGGGGTCTGGGGATCAAACTTACAATTCAGGCTTGAATGATAAGCACTTTATTTATTGAGTCATTTCTCCAGTCCCCTTAAAATATTAAAAAACAACTTAAACAGATGAACAAATATATTGATTATATGTAAAGTCTTACTTGATGTCTGAAATGTCACATATCCCTAAATAATTTTTAGAAAGACATGATACATAGTTTTTATTTTAAGATTAAAATTTCCTTAAAATAACTGTCATTATCTACCTAACACGAGTGATTCATAAATAACCAGGAAAAAAATTATAAAGTGCCAGACTTCTGATATTTATATAGAAACAGACTGCCTATGACCTTAAAGAACCTACAGTTTATAACAGTTGCAATATCTTGTGACATGGCTATAGCAAAGGTGACACAAGCTGTTAAATGAGCAGTGACAGTGAGTACCTCACACAGTCAGAGGGGTCAGAGATTGTCTGGAAGGGGTGACACCTAAGCTAAGCTGTGAGGATGAGGCGAAGGTGGCCTAGCAGGCAATGTTCATGGAGCTGTGAGCGTCAGGAAAGGAGAAAAAATCCTCCATGTGGAAGAGAACACCAAAGGGAGAAAGGTGACACTTCAGAAGAGGTGCCAGGAAGCCAGCAGTCTGTTAATCCCCTGGTTTCTGTAATAAGAGACAGGAGGGTGGGATATCTTCCCTGTACAAACCCACCACATTGTGTTGAGAAACAGCAAAGTATGAGAGTGAATTAAGAATCACATCAACCAAGAGGAAACTCTAGCGCTAATGGGATGCCAACCACGACTGATGACAGCAAGACTAGCTTTTTCTCAAGTATTTGTTAAAAATACTGGGCCTGGGGCCCCATGGAGAAACAGGAGACTCTGTCCAAAAGCAGTGCATAGTTTTGCAAAGAAAACTGACTCATCTTCAAAGGAACTTAGGTGACAACATTGTTATGTTCATATTCAAATAACATTTGGATGTCTCACATTAGGTTTCTCTAAAGAAACAAACTGTCGTTAGTGACGATAATAATCTTTGCAACCACACCTTCAGGCTTAGATCTGGGAAGTAGTGCCCTAATGGAATAATGAAAAAACAGCATATATGTGTGTGTATAAGGTATTATTTATAGATAGATAGATAGGCATGAGGACTGTGTGTTTGTATTCCCTGTCCCTATACAAAAGCTGGGTGTGTTGGTGTGCATCTGTAATGCAATGTAATATTACATAATATAAATAATATAACATAATATAATGTAAATTACTCATATAAGAAGCATACTCTGTTCATTGTACTTTTCTGGACTCCATGCTCCTTATTTTTCTCATTTCACAAATTGTGAAGGGAAAAATGTTTTACACAGTAGACACCATTAGAAAAATGCTGAACACATACAAAGCCAAATATCTGAATTAGTTCAATCCTGTTTATGACTGGCCTCAAGTTTAATGAGCTCAAGTTAATACAGGTGAAAGGCCAGAGTGTTACATGCAGCAGTTAATGAAATACCATAGAGCTGCTGAGAAAATGATTAGCAGCCAAATGTGAATTTAATATACTTCATCTTCAAGATGCAGTGCCCATGGGAGGCATCTTACTGGGACAGGCAATGTGGTAGATTGGAAGTAGGCATGCTTGAGCATTTGGAGATGGGGCTCTGAGCTGAGCCATCTAGCAACTAATTTTGTGACCCATGGCAGGGTGGCAACTGCCCTTGAGTTTCAGTTTTCTCATCTGTAAAAAGAGGAGGTTGGACTAGATGATCTATATAGTTCTTTCTGTGAAGGCTTCATTTTGTTTTCAAAATTACAGCTAGAAATTCTTTAGGGTTTATGCCCAGGTAGAATCATACAGTCTGTGGATGAAGCATTGAATTGAGCCATAAATTATAACCCCTTCCCTTCTACTAACTCTAGAATATTCTGAATCTACTTAAGCTATAAGATAGAGATACCGTGGAGACTAACAAATATCCAAGGTTGAATGAAGTCATAAACTATTTTAGGCTTCCTTGGTGAAAGGTACAACTAAGATTTCTTATATATGTTGTCTCATCATTTACAGTGGGATACTTATGGATAGCTAAAAAAGTAAAATATTATTTAAAAAAAAATTAAAGCTCATTTGATCAATATGAGCTGGAGGATGCAGACAACTATTATTACTCTTGGAATTACCTTTACAAACTCACCTAAAACACATTTTATAGATACTAAGCACATAAATATTTGAAGTGAATGTAAATGATAATGGGGAAGAGGTTATCAAGGACACAAAAATCACAGACACATACACTCATACAATATCATTGGGGGCATAACACACTAAATATTATATATGTAGATATAGATTTATTAGGTATAGATAGATATAGATACAGATATAATTTGTGGATTTTGCATCTGGCAGTTGCTGGAGTTTTAGGATACTGGAGGAAAATAACATTTTCTACTAATGCAGTGCAATGTGCAAAATGATCACAGGTCCTAGAATGCAGAAACTAACTGAATAGCCTGGGTGACCCACTTGTCCTCCGGAAGTCTCAGTTTTCATCTGCGTCACAGAAGTATCAATGATCAACATGCCTGCTAGCATTGCATAACTGTTTGAAATAGGAAAAGTGTTAATTTATTATTAAAACACAGTTTTTACTATTTTGGAAACTATAAAACAGTATAGAACTGAAATATTGTATTATTATGTTGTGTATAAACCTGATTTATTCTCAGTATACTGATATAAAGTTGAAGTGAGCTTTTTGAATTATAGAAATGTCACATAATATTAACTATGTATAAAGGAAGACTTCCTGTGCAGTTTTTCCAATGCCTTAGGAGGACTTGGGTGAAATAATTTGCTCCTGAAATCCACTTTCAAAATGATACTTTTTTCATGGCTAAATGTTGTAAAGAATGTCAAGGGCAAAAACCAATGAAGGAAAATGGAATGAAAATTATTTCACAAAATAGGAAGGAAGCAAAGGAAAACAGAAAAATGAAGTGATGAGGAAAATGGGTCTGCCATAAATATAAAGGTAAAGCACACATGATTCAGGCTGTATTTGGGGCAGGAGAAGATTAATATTTTTTTCTATATTTCTTCAATGTGATACCTAATATATTTCTATATGGAAAACCTGGATAACTGCTTTAAGCCTTTTTACTTAAAAGTATAGCATAGGATACAAAATATTTTCATGCATTCTAAAATGCATTCATTTTAATGCAATCTAAACTCCTATTTGGAATTATAGTTCAGAACATATTAAAATATGATCATGATTTTTGAAAGACAATCTTTAGGATTTCTATGCTGAAGAGGAGATTTATATTGCAGTAAAAATAAACTTCCGGTTCTTTTTATTGATAGAAAAGATGGTTGTATTATAATTTATTATTATGCTAGGAAGAAGTATTTACTATGGGAAAATACATTTTATGTATTTGGCAAAATGACCCATGAGCATTAATTTGTGAAAGCCTGACACAGACACCCCAACATCCTATGAGACAAAGTCATCTGAGGCTACTGACTGCGACTACAGGGCCTTCCCCACTATGGATGACAAGCCATTTTCTTCCTGACCTGTCTGTGCTATGCCCACAACAACACTGTATTATTTTAGATGTTTTAGGAAAAGCGAGTGAAAGGAGGGGGAAAAAAAAAAAACACTTTTATGTAGGAAGTGCTTCAGAAATATTTCCTAAGTACCCTGATCTATCAAATTTTATGTGCCAGGAATTGGAAAGTTAATAAATGGTAAAGCAGATAGGATCTTTGTCCTTAGGGAATGTGTAGATTTTAGTGTAATAGGATGAACATAAATCAGATAGGCATAAGTTTATTATAATTTGTAATGGTAAACGTATGATTGTTTAAAGTTAAATACTGTAAAACAGTTCCTTCTTCATATGTTGTACTTGATAGACAAACATCTTAATTCCAACCATCCACTTACTTTTTAAATGTACATAAGAGATGGGTTATGGTTGGTAAATGTGATTGTGTCCATCTTTATTCATAGGAACTGCCAATGGTTACTCAACACTGCCTTTGGGTACACTGTTATCAGTGGTTCATCCTCTGCTACTTGACTCTGCAAGATGAGAATTTCATGTTCCACATTTTATTGGTTCCTTCATCTGTGCCCTCTCCCTTGGTTTTCAATGATGACAGGAAGTGTCCTGACCCTTTTGAAGAGCCCACCCAATGCCTCCATCTCTTAGAGCCTGCATCTATAATCTCCATTTGAGACAATCCCACAATTTGCCTTCATTGGGTTATTTTCACTACCACAAAAATTCACTTGAATCTCTCTAAGCTTAAAACAAATACACAAAACCAAGCAAAACTTTTCACCCTTTAGCCATTTCCAGGGTTCATTTGCCTGTTTCCTTTTGATATTCTCTTGAGTGTTGCTAACAGTATCTTTCCTCACACCTTCACCTCTACTCACCTATCCCGTGCCTTTCAGAAACTTGTGTTCCATACCCAGCCATGCTCCACACAGGGCAACGCTGGTACTTAATTTGCAAATTGTGACAACACATTTTGTGTCACCTATTATCTTTGAGCCCCAGTCAACCCAGATGATCTTTCCCTTCTTAAATCACAATCTTGTCTTTCTCCTACATCTCCTGCAGGTATCTGAATTGCTGAGTAATCTTTCTGTTTGGAAAACATAACTATTGGAATATTTGAAGATCAGTTCTGTGTACTTATTGCTCCTATCAATACATTTTTTGCCAAGTTATGCAATATTAGTCAATAGATTTAAACATGTTTATGTTTATAGCTCTAAAACTCAGTTCTGTCCTTTATACTGAACACATGATTCATACATCCAGCAACTTAAGTAACATACTGATGTAAACACTTAAAAACAATCACAACATTAAAAAGTATCTTTAAACATAGCTATATATCATTTCAAACATGTTCACTTTCTAGTCTTTTCCATCAAGTTGATAGAAATAGCTGATTCATTTGCTCAAGAAAATAAATCAACTATTCTGGTTTCCTTTCCTTTTCTCATCCCACCCTCTAGATGCAACCCATCAACAAATCCATCAGCAAACCTAGATTCTATTCGCAAACCTCTTCTCAATTGCTTCCTCTTTTTACCACTGTCATCCACCTGACTGTCTTCAAAGACTCAACTTCCCCTGAATAATCTTCAAGCCACCTGCCTACTTCCCTTTTGACTTACTGAGTTTTCCATGTAGTATCCTGAGTAATACTCTTAAAGAAAAACTATGTTTTCACTCATCTGCTTAAAATTTGCAATGATCACATTGTACATAGGATATAATTTACAAGTGTCATCTTGACTTCTGTCTTCTCTGGACTGTGCTACCTCTTTCATCTTAGTTTATATTTTTATCTCTGCTGGGATCACAGTACTCTAACCAAACTGATGCTGATGTTCTTGAAAAGTTCTATGTGGTCTGACGGTCTCAGGGCCTTCCTACTTACTGTCCTTTTGTCTGTATCTTTTGTCTGCATATTTTAGGACTCAGAAGAAACGTCATCTCATCAGAGAAGCACCCTATGGCAACCCAGCCTAAGCTTATTCCTCCATATCATACTTTTTATATCTCCCATTTCATAATATTCACATTCATTTTATCTGAGGTTTGGTACCACTCTAGCCCAGGCTGACCTATAAGTAACTATGAAGTCTTGGGCAGGTCTTCAATTCATAATGATCCTCCTACCTCTGCCTCCGGAAAGCTAGTATTAAACATGTGCCTCCCTGTACCTGTCAATATTCACTTACTTTATATATTGAAAATATATATATATAGTATTTTTATGTATTTATTTGATAAGCCATAAACTACTAGAATAGCATATTCATCAGTTCTGTTTACTGATATGAACTTAGAACTTTGACTAATTCCTAGCTCATTGCACATTTTAAATGAATTGAATAGCACTATATTTATAAATACCACAGCATCTTCTTCCAATCCTACTGCCTTTATTAATAAGGCTTCTGACCTGGCCACATTTTGCTTAACTTTCCTAAGATCTTACTTTTCTTATTTAAAAAAAAATGGAAAAAACAATCAATGATATTTATATAGTTCATAAACATTATATAAAAAAGAAGCCAGAACTTTGATACATAGTATTTGACAGTTTTTGCCATCAGCATTGTTATTAAAGAAATTCCTATCAGTCACTATCACCTTGTAAATACTATAAGTTTTCATTTTTCTACTATTCGCTTTGTGAATTACATATATAAAGAGTGAAGATATCTTAATTTACTTATTTTAAATGTGTGATTTAAAATACTTCACTTAATATTATGCTAACATTGCCCACCCCTTCAACCTGCCACTTAGACGAGGTGTCTGTGGATTAAATGTGTGACGAAGAGTTGCTCTTTTCACATTTGGATTGCTCACACTCTATAGTCAGGATTGCTCATATACTTATGTAATTTTGTGCTCTACATGTTGCAATAAGTAAAATTAAGAAAATGAGGATTTGATAGCTGAAGAATAAATGTAAACAGTAGCGTTTAGAAGATGAAAGCAGGACCACCCTGTAGTCATTCGGGGGCTGGGAAGCAGCTCCACGCAGAGCTGCCTCTGCGCTGCCTCAGGGACATCTGGTGCTCTGTCACGACATAGGCGACAGCATCTTCTCTAAACAGAAGAGACGCGAACTCATCAGGGATTCCCATGGTACAGTATATGCTTAACTTAAGTACCTGCTTTTCTGTAATTTCCATAGATTATCATATTCATGACACCATGGAGTGAAAGCAGTCTTCTCACTCACTAACCAGAACATGAAAAAGAAATTAAAATATTGGCAGGCATTTTGTCTCCAGTTTGTTGGACAAGGAAGAAGAGGACTTTCTACCCATTAATGTTAATGAAATTCTGTCAACTTAAAGCATTTAAACAAAGATGACAGCGGTCTGTCTTCTAATAAACACTTGACAGGCTAACAATTACAATGGTACTTGACTGGTTTTCTTTCCATTAATATAGGTTAGTGGATCCTTATAGAGAATCTACTTAAAATAAAATTGTCAACTCCAAAAAACTTTCCCCTTATCTTTGTAAACCCAAAAGAAACCTCAACATTTCCATTCTTGATGTCATAAGTTGTTTTTGAATCTTAGATCTGAAATTACTTTAATCAAAGTAACTTTGTAATTTCCAATATGTGTGTGTTGTATGTATACATATATAAAAGTTACCCACACGTTAATATTTAGAATGTTGTAAAAGGATTGGACTGGAGAGATGGTTCCATAATTAAGGCACTTGCCTGCAAAGCCTAAGGACCCTGGTTCATTTCCCCAGTACCCATGTAAACCAGATGCACAAGGTGGCACATGCATCTGGAATTTGTTTGCAATGGCTGGAGGCCTTGGAATATCCCTTTGCTCTTTCTTTCTCTCTCTTATTTTCTCAAATAAGTAAATATATAAAAAAAGAATGTTGTAGAAGGGGTTGGAAACCAGTAGCTGTATGCTATTTGGGAGGGGTGTTAATTAATTAAGGAATCACTTGAGCTCTTATGATGCTGTTTCTAACTGCTTTAGATTTAATTTTTTATTACTTACTATTACATAGGGTAAGGTTATGAAACAATCAGTTGGCTACTCTTCAGACTTTGGGCATACATTTAATAGAGCAGCAAGAAGTAAATGTAATGAATAAATTGAGTTTAGGGGGATTATCTGTGGAATTTGAGAATCCATTTGGCTCCATGAGCCATTATTTAGATTTAAAACAATGGAATTTTAAACAGGATCAGAATGAGACTTTGAACTTCCTTTTTTGGATGATCCTCTCAAAAGAATGTATTTTCTTTTCCTAGGGGTGTTTAGAAGAAGTCTATGTAGATGTATTAGAATGCCAATTGTAATTACTATCAAAACAGAGTCAATTACTTATCAATTATAGATTGAGAACACAGCACTGCATTTCATCACATTAAAGATGTTTTCATACTTATTCTTATATAAGGAGAAAATATAAGCAAAATAAATTATTTAAAATAATGATGAGCCTTTTTTCACATTAATTCATAATTTGAAGATGCCAATATTTGTTAAGATATCCTGGTTCAGAAATATTAGCATGAGAAAAAATGCAGTTTAGAATTGGAGAAATACATTATGGTCCTCAGTAGATTCTGGCTCAAGTCTAAGATTCTTCCTCATCCCTATTAGCAAATAATGATAATATTAGCATTTATGATGGTTAATCTCTACTTGATTGGGCAGAAGACCAAGTAAGAGGCACTCCTTTGGGTAGGTCTGTAAAGGCATTTCCTGGAAGGATTAGCTGAAGGGAAAGACCTTCCCTAGAGTAGAAGGCACCTTTCTGCTGTGTGGCCCTGAAGTAAAGAGGGCTGAGGAAAGAGTGTGGATTTTGCCTCCACCTTTGCTCCTTGCTGGAGAATGTATCTATCCTGCTAATATCCTCCTTTGCCAGCACCAGAATTCAGCTACTTCAGACATTCAACAGGGACTAACCACCTACAGCTTACAAGGAATCATGCAAGTTTTCTCTGCCAGTTTGGAACTGCTGAGGCTTCCAGCTCTGCCATCTAATTGACTGAGCTGCTCCCAGGTTCTCAGCTGCTAAAAACTGCAGACAGCCATGTTGGACTCCCCAGCACATATGGTGTAAGCCAGTTGAGTAAATCCCCTTTACAATATATGTTCGTTCATTCTGTACATTCTGTTCCTCTACAGAATCTTCATCTCATTTACAATATATGTTCATTCTACAAATTCTGTTCCTTTAGAGAATACTCATTTCATATTTCCTACAGCAATTCTAAAATTCCTAAAATTGTTCTTCTTATAAAAAATTCAACTTGTACAAGTATTAAAATCCATTATGTGAGAAAATAGGGGGGAAATCTTGTTTTATTTCTAGATGATTCCAGGAAATAGTGTGCACAAAGACAGAAGATGAGATATCACTGGATGATACTGATTGTATTAAGTCTATCTGAAAGTCTCTGGATAAATGTTCTCATTGTTTCTTGACTTCACTGTTTTCTTATCTGTGTTTCTGGGTGTGTCTATGATAGACATACATTCATATGTGTGAGTACAGGCACACACACATTAACCATCACGTGATCAGATATCTTTGAGGATGTCCTTGCCTCGATTTCACTCTGTTTGAGGTAGGGACTTGGATGGTTCACTGTTGAACTTGTTAGGCCAGTTGGCCCATGAGATTGCAGTGTGCTCCTGATCTAATTCCTGTCTAGGGGCAAGTTCAAATGCCCATGCTACAGCATCTAGATACACATGGGTTCTGAGGGTCTGAACTCAGGTACTCACTCTAGTGCAGCAAATACTCTATCTGCTGAACCATGTACCTAGCCAAACTCCATTTTTAATTTTTTTTTATTATTAATTTGACAGAGGGAAAGAGAGAATAAAAGAGACAAACAGAGAGGATGGGTGCTCCAGGGCATCTAGCCACTGCAAACAAACTCTAGATGCATGCCCCTCATTGTGCATCTGGCTTATGTGGGTCCTGGGGAATCGAACTGAGGTTCTTAGGCTTGGCAAGCAAGTGCCTTAACCATTAAGCCATCTCTCTAGCCTCCAAGCTCCATTTTTGTCAATAGACAGTTGGTGCCAAAGTTTTGACTTTTTTTCAATTTAAGAATATATGCAATATGTACTACCATCTGTAATATTATTATAGGAACAAATACTAAAGGTAGTATTTTCCATTCAAAGAAAATTATGACATTTGACTATCTTTTGAAAACATTTTAAAATTTGCAGTATGTTCATATATTAAAGTTCAACATAAAGATTTTTTTTTTAAATCACAATTCCCTTTGGAATTTTCTTACATTAATGTCATTGCATGAAAAATTTCAGAACCATTGAGACTCAGTTATTTCTAAGGTAACTTTTCATGGTCTAACATGTATGCATTAATTCCAACCTTACATTTTGGATATACTTTTTCCTCAGGCAGAATGAGCCACAGAGAAAAACACATGCAGGACAATCTCACAAAGATAGAGCATCATCATGCCATTTAGTGACTTATATCAACCAACAGTCCTAGAAAAGTAAATATTACCAGAATTGGAAAAGTTAATGTCATATTTTACTAGAATCAATAAAATGGTAAACAAATACC
Source organism: Jaculus jaculus (assembly GCF_020740685.1). NCBI lineage: Eukaryota > Metazoa > Chordata > Mammalia > Rodentia > Dipodidae > Jaculus > Jaculus jaculus. Next base: position 26,028,921 of record NC_059120.1, read on the forward strand.
ATGTATTCCTGTTAGTCAGTGATAGAAATGTGTATGTGAAATCACTAATGGATTCCTTAAATGCAAATTACTGCTAAATTCTGTAGTGACCTTCCTCCCCTTCATAGCCATTGTAATCCATCTCCTATGTCAGCTGAACTGCCGGACTTATCCTTCTGATCACAGGCTTTCCTGCTTTTTGCTATTCATTTCTCACACCGAGAAATCCTTTTACTTCTCTTTCCCAATTTATAATTTAAATGCCATTTATTCTATAAACTGGCAAAGGGACCTTGTATAAATAGGATCTCTGAGTTATGGCTAAAGTAGCAATCACTGGTTATAGGATGAATGGTCCAGCTTCTAGCATACACAGGATAATATGTGAGCCTCATGACTTCTTTTGCCATTCTTGATGTTTTATGGTTATGCATGGAATTAAAAGCAAGTGTTGAATGTGGGGTTCTCTCCTACTCTGATATCTTTCATATAGTGTGTACTATTTGTTTGTTGAAGGAAATTTCTTGGGGACAGAGAATGGAACCACATGACTTCTTTGACTTGAGTGAATTTTAATTTGTTTAAAAGTTCTAAGCTAGCAGACTGGATAAATTTGTATTCATTACTTAAGATCTTGAGTGCCACTGAAAAGAGAATCAAGCCAGGTGTGCTGGTATATGTCTTTAATCCCAGAATTTCTGAGCCAGAGGTGGAAGGACTAATGTGAGTTTGAGGCCAGCCTGAGACTTCATAGTAAATTCTAGGTCAGCCTGGTCTAGAACAAGACCATATCTTGAAAAAAAACCAACCAAAATAAATAAATAAATAAACAAACAAACAAACAAATGAAAAGAGAATTAAATTTAAGAAGATGATATTTAAGGTGTTTCATGTGTGTGTGTTTAGAAAATAGATTTAGCATTATGTATGCAAGTAGAATCCTAATTTGGTTTAAGAAATGATTGTTTATGTATATACAAACATACAACTGGGATTGCTGCGAATTGAGATTAAAGATATTTAAGACTGACATTTTTTCCAGTTTTTTATAGTGAGAGCATATTTCTTTTATAATCAGAAAATGTTTTTTAAAATAAATACTACTTAGAAGGCTCAATAATGGGAAATGCTATCAAAATCTATGCAGAAATAAAATGTTAATTATTATGAAAAACAAAATGATTATCTTACATTTTAAAAGGAACCTCAATTCATAATTTATAATAGTAGCTACCAAGTAAATTATGTTGTGGATGCATGCATAATGAATAAATAGATAAAAATATGATAAGCAAACCTCAACTCTACTTTTCCAGTATGGCTAAATATAAAGTAATATATGTTAATTCCAGCAAAACATTGCATATGTTTTACATTATTGATTTTTATTTCTGAGATCACTAAACTCCTAAAATTTACTCCTCTGGGATAATAGAAAACAATGCCCCCAACCACCATGACTTAAAAAGTAATGCTAACTTCCTGAGACTTAAGCATACACACCTGGCTTTTGTTAGACTGAGTTCTTTTTCACTTCTGTTTCTCAGTGAAGATGTGTATTAGATAGATCTATATGTGGAAACATGTGCACAAAAAACACAGAATAAAATTTTGTCCTTCTAGAGTTGAGCTCTGTAAACAAGTTGCAATTTTCAGAATGTCCTCATGTCCAAAAGTATCATGTCTCCAGACTTATATTTGGAGATAAGTATCATCTACTTTTCCAGATGGAAATGACAGAGTTGAAAAATACTAGGAAATTAAGTGTTACCCAAACTAGAACTCATTTGTATGAGACATTTTTTATTAGTGGCCCAGTCCTTTTCATGAAGTAGTCAACAAGTTTGAGACAACCTCATTAAAACAAGGCTTTACATGGCTAAGAACACTGCAGATAACTAGAAAACCCAAGCATCACATTAACTCAAGATACAAAAATCTCTGTATTTTAATACAAGAAACACAAATAATCAAGACAATACAATCCCACCAAAAATTATAAATCCATCAGAAATGACCCAGTGAGACTGTTTTAGATGAAATGACTGACAAAGGTTTCAAAAAAATAATTTTATCTGTACTCCAAGAAATCAAAGGAATCAAAGAAGAAAACAAACTCCTGAAGGAGAACACAGGGAACCAACTTAGTGAAGTAAGGAGGTCATTACAAGACATGAGTAAGGAAATGAAAATAATGAAAAAAATACCAATCAGAAATACTAGAAGTAAAAAAAAACCCAGAGTAATAAAAATAGAAAACTCTGTAGAAATTCACACCAGTAGAATGGATCAAGGAGAAGACAGAACATTTAAACTAGAAGACAAGGTGGTAGATCCAATACAGTCCAACAAAGACAAAGACAAACTAATAGAAAGGCATGAATGGGAATTTCAAGACATTTGGGACAGTATGAAGAAATCAAACATAAGAAGTCAGGGCATAGTAGAAGGAGAAGAATTTCACTCCAAAGGCATAACAGGTATTTGCAACAAAATTATAGAAGAAAACTTCTTCCAAGTAGGGAAAGTGATGCCAATACAGATACAGGAAGCCTATCGGATGTCAAACAGACAAAATCAGGAAAGAACCTCCCATCACCATATTATAATTAAACTACTAAGCACACAAAACAAAGAAAATATATTGAAAGCAGTTAGAGAGAAAAATCAAATCTCATACAAAGGCAATTCCATCAGGATAACATAAGATTACTCAACACAAACTTTAAAAGCCTGAATGGCTTTGAATGATGTATTCCAAATTCTGAAAGATAACAACTGTCAACCAAGATTAATTTATCCTAAAAAGCTATCCAGTCAAATAGATGGAAAAATAAGAACATTCCACAACAAAAGCAGGCTAAAGGAATATATGAAGACTAAACCAGCTCTCTGGAAAATACTTGAAGGGATCCTCCATGCTGAAGAGAAAAAAAACACACACACATAAGGAACCTGGAAAAATAAACCATACTCAAATAATAGTTATATAAGAGAGCAAAGGTAAAACTGGAAGAACCACAAAACAAGAGGAATGGGAAGAATAAATACACACCTTTAAATAATATCTCTTAATAACAATGGCCTCAATGCTCTAAGCAAAAGACACAGGTTTGCAGAATGGGTTAAAAAGCAGGATCTTTTGATTTGCTTCCTCCTTGAAACTTCACTTTTCCACTAAAGATGGATAGTATCTTAGGATGAAAGGTTGGAAAATGGTGTTTCAAGCACATTGGCCTAGAAAACAAGCAGGGGTTGCTGTCCTAATATCTGACTGGATAGACTTCAGACCAATATTACTTAGAAAAGACAAGAAAGATCACTTTATATTGGTTAAAGGAACACCCCAACAGGTGGACATTACAACCCTAAACATATATACAACGAACATGGGGGCTCCCAACTTCATCAAAACAAAGAAGAAGAAGAAGAAAAAGAAGGAGAAGAAGAAGGAGAAAAGCAGCAGCACAGCAGGTAAAATGTAGCCAAGGACTAGCACAGATTACAGGCAGAAGTTGTAAATAGATTGGCTTGGGTCCTTATAAGCATTTAAACTGACATATATGTACATAAAATATATATGAGTATAAACAATATCAATTATATATGTCATGTATACACAGGCAGACAAGTGTACATGGAGAAAAGCCAACCACATTATTAAATCCATCTTGGCCTGTAAGCAGAAGAGAAATGTGTAAGAGGACAGCTCAGCATGGACACTCAGGAGTCACTGAATGAATGCTGACCTTTCCCCTTCACATCCAGCACTGAGATCCATAAAACATAGCCATGCAGACTACAATAGTTGTGTCATCTATAGTAATTTGAAAGCCTTGCTACTCATCCCACTGAAAAGTTCATTTAAGATGAACCAATCATTACTGATCACATACTTTCCTAAACATTACTATTCAGCAAGATGACACAAGCTGACCTCTTCAGGGGAATATTCCAAGTGATGGTTTTCTACATTTTATCCAGATGTAAAGACTGGGAGGCCAGATCAATGTAGCTGATAAGGAATGATGAATTATGAATCTTCTGTGGAAACAAGAAGTTTTGGAGTTGGAGAGATAGCTCAGTAGAAAAACTGGTCACCTTACAAGCATGAGGGTCAGAGACCTAAACTTAGTGCCCACATAACCTGTTGAGTGTGGTGATACTTGCTTGTCACACCAGTGCTGGGAAGGCAGAGAAAGGAGGATTCCACATGCTTGCTGGCCAGCCAGTCTAGTTGGTGATCTCCCAGTCAATGAGAAACCCTTGCTCAAACAGAGGTGGATAGTATTCCTGAAGTCAACACCCAAGGTTGTTCTCTGGTTTCCTCATGCACATAGACATTTGTCAGGGTGTATTTTCATACATGTATACCAACATACATACAAGTACTCATATACCTGTACATGCCCACCACACAACCACACACATACAAATAGGTAGATTTCTCACAGAATTAACTTCTATATGCCATTTCTTTCCTACAGGGTATTTATAGTACAGATGAATTTCTGAAGTTGTTACTATCTTCTGTTATATACTGCTAAAGCAACTCTGGTCAACCAGGAATAAAAAGTCATAGCAACAGGTTGAATGTGCTAACACTGTAACTTGCCAACATAAAATCTTTATTGACTGAATGCTTCATCAAGCATCACTCATTCATCTGCTGCTTTCAAATATTGGTGACTGTGTGAATGAACAAAGATTTTCTTCTTGAACCATTATCACTAAGAGAGTAAGTCAGAATCCCCAGCCAAGGCAAAGCCTCATTGTTTCATAGAGGAAATGGATCCAGCACACATGATGTTCTTTTTATTTTGTCCAGCTTTTCTTATTTTGATCAGCCCATATAATAGGGTTTATCTACCTTTTATAAAAAAAATATACACATGGCGAGCAGAAAAATCAAATCCACTATATAGATAGCACATGGGAAGTCTGAATTTTATTCTCTATCAAAGACCAAATTTGTGATACTTTGCTTAAATTTAAAAAAAAATTGTTTTCTTTATGCATATGAAGAAAGTGGCCTATGAATTTTTCTTTATTATTGTGAGGTTTGAGTATTAGATTGATCTTGGTTTATACACTTATTAGGAAGGTTGTTGAGTCTTGTATCTTTTGTTTCTGTTTGTGTGAGATAAATTTTTATTGTGTAGTCTAGGCTGGCCTATAACTAGGGGTCCTTCTATCCCTGCCTTCTGAGTCTTAGAGTTATAGGCACCACACTGAGTATGTTGGTTTGACTGTAACATGTTTTCCATAGACTCAAGTGTTTGAATATTTAATCCCAAATTGGTGGCTTTGTATGCCTGTTGTGCACTGTCTAGGGGTTGCACCGTGTGGGAGAAGCGTGTCACTGAAGTCTCATCCTAGCTTGCTTCCTGCTTTCTCTTTCTCTAGCAGGTGTGACACAAGTTTCCTACTCTGGTCATGTCTCCCCACCATTAAAGACTTTCCTTTGAAACTGTGGGCTGAGAAATAAACTGATTCTTTCCTTAACTTCATTCTACTAGTCAGATATTTTGTCCCAGCAATGAGAACATACTTGATATAGCCAGCTTCTGGACCTTTGTATAACCTAGACTTGTTTGACTTCTACAAAAATTCCATAGAACTACTAGCTCTTCAAGCAAAAAGCTATCTGTGTGATATTCTTTTCTTTTACTCTTTATTTTTGTTTTGTTTTGTTCTGTTTTGTTTAACTATTCCCAGCAGGCATATATATATATATATATATATATGCAGGTGTGTGTGTGTGTGTGTACATGTGGAGGCCAGAGGTTGATGTCAGGTGTTTCCTTTAATTGCTCTCCACCATGTTTACTGAGACAAGATCTCTTTTTTTGTAACTTTTTATTGACAACTTTCATAAGCATACACAATATACAATGATTATACTCTCCTTCCACCGCTCCTATTTCCCCCTCCCAAATCTGCCCTCTACTTAATCCCTTTTTCTTTCCAATTACTCTCTCTTCTATTTTGATGTGTTATTTGAACCTAGAGCATGCTGATTCAGGTATTCTAGCCAGCCAGCTTGCCCTGGGTATCCCCTGTCACTTCCTCTTGAACAGCGTGGTTACAGGTAGGCTGCCCAGCATTTACATGGGTGCTAGCATTAAAAATTCAGCTCCCCACACTTGTGCAGCAAACACTTCACTGGCTGAGTCATCTCTCTACCCTCCAAGCAGCTATGTAATAAGAGAGGAAACGTGACCCTATTTAGAAACAGAAAACTTCACTGTTTCCCATAGGATTTGCAGGCAACAGGTCTCACCTTTGTACTTATAATTTTATATAAAACCTACTTATTATAAAGTATACTAGTTGAATGATTTATTGTGATTTCTGATGACATATGTGCATGGAAACAGAAGAACATTTAAAAAGAACACAGTACACTAGTAAAGGGTATAATTCTGGCTTGCAAACATGAACAAGAGAATTCTCTTCCCTCTATGTAAAATGTCTCAAGTCTTTCAGTATGTTCCAAAAGTCAGGGAATGGTTTTCTGTGCTAGAAAACTATTCAAAGCAATGACATAGAAATTAGCACACCCAGTGTCCTACTTTGCAGAGAGTCCCTTGATTTGGATGATATGACAGGAAGATAATATCGAAGTCTGTGGGAAGGTGTTAAGAGATAGCTCAAACACTGGTGTGTGGCGAAGCAGGTGAGCTGCTAGGATCGTGTGTCACAGGCTGACAGGAGAGGGAGTGTCAGACTGTTCCACAAGAAAACACGAGCCTTATCATGGAAAAAATGCTTTTTTGTTAAGACTTTCAGCATCTAGAGGGAGGGGCAATCTTTCTTGCATGAATGTCCTACTGCTGTGAGGCTTCAGTGAAAGGTCTTCTTGGGGTTTGTTTAAAAAGGTCAGCTCAGGAACTACTGACCCCCACGACTTCATCCTGACAGTTTCAGCCCTCTTGCAAAATCACTCTTGTCACTTCTAGCCTCCTGTGCTTTTCTGAAAACAAAACCCTGTACCACCTGCTGTCCATTCTCCCATCCGTGGGCACCATGCACTCTCCTCAGCTGATATTTCACTTTGTGGTTAGATGCACAGGAATCCTTTGGCGGAAGCATAGGGAGCAATTTAAAGATTTCAGACAAAACAAAGCCATTGCTTCCAACATCTCTTCATGCAAAACTCACCTAATGCAGAAACATTGCTACTTCTCATCTGTACAAAGCAGCATGAAGACACGCAGATGGTTGGAGCCTGCCCTCTGTGTTGGGAGAAGCAGGGTTGGCTCCAAGTAACAAATCATTATCCAGGTCCTTTGTAAATCAAGTTGTATCACTTCTCCAGTGACCATCCACAAAGAAGGGCTCCATACATTTGTTACTTGCTCCTTCTTTGTCTGGGGATTTTGTTAATGCCTTTTCTTTCCTGAGTTTTCCTGACCTTGTTCTCAAATTTGATACCAACTGCAATAGCCTTGTAGAAACATTATTTCTATTTTCTTCAAAATGTGTATTCCTCTATGAGGTTTCATCTTAATCTCTTCTTTTCAAAGGGATATGAATTGGGCACACAGAGAATCAGTCTAACAGGAATGATTATCAATTTCCATTTCCTTTCTGTGCCATTGCCACTCGTGGGCCACCTAGACAGCTTTTCTCGAAGACAAAGGGTGTCTGAAATGGACAACTTGTTTTATACACTGGTCTCTTAGTGCTTAGTGGATGACAGAGACTCATCACCCATACTAAATCCTTCTTCTGACCCTTTTATATAATGCACAGCTGAGCTAAAAAGGAAATCAATGTGGCTATGTTAATTTAGCACTTTCATTCTGTTAATTTATCTAAGAAATCCTATGTCATGACTTTCCCTGTCAAAACAGCCAATTCTTGTCAATGTGAATATGTGAAAATGCTTTGAGTTTATTCTGTTTTCTTCTTCTCCTTCTTCTTCTCCTCCTGTTCCTCCTCCTCCTCCTCCTCCTTCTCTTCCTCCTTCTCTCCCCCCTCTTCCTCCTTCTAGTAATATGGTTGTTACAAGCCTGGGTCACATACTCAGTTGTATATGCTGTTCTTGTGTGTTCTAAGCTCCTTTATTCACTCAGTGTGGTGGAGAAATGTGTGCATCTCAAGGTAGCAGACACTCAGCCTCTATCACTTGTTATCATTGCAAAAGATGTTTGTGAAACTCTTCTCAAATTGATGAGTATGAACTTGGTGCTGGAACCTGATCATGTTTGTAAACAAGGGCTATTTAATAATAATTAATTCCTGGAGAGAGTCTTAAATTATGAACTGTACTGTGCTTTCCAGTTTCACTCTTTTCTCTCTAAATTTCAGAATGTGAGATTTACCTTGTTCTGAGCATGATACTGTTATTAGTGAATAGAACCAAATCCCCACAAAACTGCAAGCAGTGCTTAGTGGTGGGTAGAATTCTGTTTCATGTGGAACCCACAGGGATCTGCTGCTCTGCTAAGAGGAATGTTGTGACAAGGAAGTATTTCTTCAGGTCTTGGATGAATTATCATCTTTTCACTGAGAACAATCCTAACCATCTCTTAAAACTGAAATTATATTTTGTGGCTTGGTGTTTCCCAGCCTTCTCTATGAAAACCCTTCAATACCATTTGTGCCCTCAGACTCTGCCATGAGTACTTAAGAGTTCCTTTAAAATAATGCAAGCCAGGAGCTGGAGGAATGGCTTAGCAGTTAAGGCATTTGCCTGCAAAGCCAAAGGACCCTGTTTCTATTCCCCAGGACCCAGGTTAGCCAGATGCACAAGGGAGTGCACATGTCTGGAGTTCATTTTCAGTGGTTGTAGGCCCTGGCATGCCCATTCTCTCTCTCTCTCTCTCTCTTTCTCTCTCTCTCTCTCTGTCTCTCCCTCTTTCTCTGTCCAATAAATAAATAAAATGTTCAATTTTTTTTTTAAATGTAAGTATGGTGGAGAGATGGCTTATTGGTTAAAGCACTTGCCTATGAAGCCTAAGGATCCATCTTCAACTCTCCAAGTCAGACACTAGCCAGATGCATAAATGTGAGACAAGTGCAAGGTTGAACATGCCCACTAGGTGGCTCAAGCTTCTGGAGTGTGATTGCAATGGCTGAGGCTCTGGTGTGCCAATTAACTCTCCTCTCTCTTCTTTCTCTCTCTCTCAAAAAAAAAAAAAAAAAGTAAGCATCCTGTATGCTTGCTAAAATATCTTCAGAGTAGGCAACAGTTGTTTGCACTCAATAAATATGTTTTCCACAGAATTGTTGTGAGAGTACTTTGGGTACAAGAATGGTAGCGCTGCCCAACTTTTATGATCCTAGGATGGAGGCGCTATGTAGAACATTTATTACCAGGCTAGTCACATAATGTACCTGTTTGGAAAGAGTTATGGTCCCTCATAAGTTCATATGTGAACAATTGTTCCTCAGCTAATGGCATGATTTTGGGAGACTGCAGAACCTATTGGATGTGTACCTAGCTGGCAGACATATGGCTATAATGGTAGACCTTGATGGATTAAAGCCCAGCCCCACTTCTAATCTCAGTCTCTTTTTCTGCTTCCTAGTCTCCTAATATTTGAGAAAACCAATACAAGTTCCTGCCACCACGGACCTGCTTATTGGGGTACCCTTCCTGCTACTGTGGATTGTTTACCCTCAAACCATGAACCCAGCAGTCCTTCCTCCTTTAAGTTGCTTCTTGTCAGAACCATGTCAAGAAGAGTAACCGATACTGAAAGGAAACCACCTCTTGCTCTCAGAACTCTGTCCCATGCTGGCACTGCAAGGGAGTCAGTCAGCACCCTGGCATACATGTCTGCAGTAGATTAGGTTCTAGAAAAGTCAGTGTGTTTCATTACGAGTCAGACTAGGATGAAGAGCCACACAGGGGTTTCCAAAAGTGTGTCTTGAATATAAGGTTGGGAATGTGTCCCGAGGTAGAGATGAGAAAAATGGCATTTCAGAAAAAAATGGGCATGTTGATGAGAGCAGCAGAATACTTTTGAGAAATAGCAGTTAGCCTGTGTGGTTCACTTGCTTTGTAAATGTTTACTCCAGGAAAGGTTAAAAAGAGAGATGACTATTTGTTTTAAGACATGTGATTATTTATATAGAAGACCAGTATGATTTTATTGGAGAACCACTGAGAATGTTAAAGGACACTTAATTCAGAAGTCTCTGCAGTTGGCAGGATGTTTCTATTATAATATGGTTTGTGGTAGTGATGGAGGTAGGAGAAAAATGTAAGCAAGTAAGTAAATATTTATAAGTATGCTACCATACAGTTTAAAAACTTATGGAATTTATTTGATTTTTAACCTTGAAATATAACAAGTAGAACATTCATGAATAGTCATTTTGGATGGATCATCAAAGACCTCTGAGTAGATGTATTCTTGATTCTTTCTAGTGTTCCTGTTAATCTGAATTGTTAAGAATTCTTCCATGTGAACCTCACTACCTTAATTATAACCAGCTTTATTACCTACTCCATCCTGTATATATACCAAGAATGACCATGTGCCATTACTCAAGTCAGCCTATGTGTCTAACAGGAGTGAGCAAGAAAGCTGTTGAAATTATTTCCTTTTTGTAAATTGCTTGAAACTTTACTTATATCATGTACTTCTTCTCTTTATTTTAAAAGGAAACTCTGTCTTACTCATTGCTATCTTTTTATTTCTTTTCTGAATATTGACAAGAGAAAAAATATCCTGACCCCCCGAAACCGCGTGAGTATTGCAGGGACTAGGGGCAGATCATGACTTTCGTGTAATTGACTTTTAGGCTTCAATTGCTCTGCTGTGATTAGTCAAATAAAATATATGGTTCCCTATACTCTCAGTTAGCTTTTTTTCTGTGCTTGCATCTACTTCAATCACACCATCCACTATGATCTTCAAAGAAAGGTTAACTACCATGTGGCCAGGGAACACTAAAATACAATCTGGACACATTTGTTTAAATTTTTAAAGGCAAAGCCTTACTTTTTAGTTGATGAAACAGACTGAAAAAAAAAAAAAAACATACTAAAGCTAACAATAAGATCAAGGACTTGCATTTGAAATCTGAGAACTGGATATTTCTACATAGAAAAAATATATTTTCTTAGCTTGTTTTTCGTTACTAACACACACACACACACACACACACACACACTCATTTATCACACTCCCTATAGAGAAAATTTATTTTTTCCTAATAAATTCTACTTCAAACATGAAGATTGAGTTTAGCCTGTTCATTGCAACTTGGTCCTTTATTGTTCTCTGAAACTGGTACTTTTAAATAAATTTAAGAAAAACAGTAAAGATTCAGTTGAATAGTGTTTGAAATATAGTGCTTTCAATAGCCTGGAGGAGGACTCTGCTCCTTTGAATTTGATAAGCAAAGTAAATATATGAAGAAAAATACCTATGATTGTCAGTATCACATATATATACTAGTTTATTGATGAAATTTTCTTTATTGGCCCTTTCAATGTAAGAAAATTAGCAATCTGAATTCCTTCAAGATAGAAATGGGCATTTATTAACATAGAAAATAGCCATGGGCACATATACATGAAGACTTTCAGCCTTTTAAAAAGGTTTTATTATTTTTAGTTTAATTCTCCTATTTGTCTTTCCTAATTTTTGTATTTTATGGCCTATCCATTCTTTAATAGATTACTATTTTTAGCTTCATTATAGCCTCCCAAGTATGCTATTTCCTATTGAGCTGCTTCTGTTTTATTGAGTTCTCAGAGGGCTGTACATGTTCTGAGCCCTGCTGCGTACCTAGGTGATGCAGGTCAGTGTGCAGCAGTGAGTCTGGCTCTCAGCCAATATGATCTGCAACTGTGAAGCTCTAGTCCTGCATTTGAAATCATGATGGAGCTTCTGGCATTTTACTTTCCCTTGGGTTTTTCTTTGTTAAACAATATTTGGGGCTGGGAAGATGTTTAATGGCTAAAGATGGTTGCTTACAAAGTCTGCTGGCCTGGGTTTGATTCCCTAGTACCCATATAAAACTAGTTGCACAAAGTGGCACATGCAGATCGAGTTTGTTTACACCAGAGACACTGGTATGCCTGTTCTCTCCCTCTCTTCCTCTTTCTGCCCCGTTTTACATATATATATAGTGTTGGAAGAAGTTTTTTTTTTTTTTTTTTTGGTTTGAATTGCTGTATGGAAACCATTGGTTAACTAGTGGACTTCTGCTTTTGAATGGCATCACCCGAACTGCAGGAACCAGATGAAAAAAAAAAAAAATCTCACTTTCCTTATTGCATTCCAATGCCTCTCACTCCTCCTCAGCTCCAAACAGAACAGATTTCTGCTAATTTAATGAGTTATGAGTTTTTACCAGACAGAATTTGAGCCCTAATTAAATATTTCTCATAACCCTTAGGTATTTTTTTGCTTAATATTTTGCTAACAGAAATGACAAATAATCTTATTAGCCAGGTTGCCATACTTCAATAGCATATCATTAGTAAACTTTCTCAGTTAATTTAAATATATAAGGAGCTATTGAAGATATTACTTTTCAAATTCAACTTAACTGCATTTTCTTAAATTTATTTTATAATCCCAATTTTAGAGGACAATAAAGGACCAAGTTTCCATGAGATGGATAAATTCAACATTCATGTTCAAAGTACAATTCATTAGGAATAAAAAAAAATTGCCTAGAGTTTTCCAAGTGACAGCCCAGAGACACAAAGGACCAGACTTTACCCAATCACAGATTCAATAGGTCAGTGTCCATATAAGAACCAAGGTTTATTATTTTGTTTGATTTCTTTATTATTATATAGAGAGAGAGACATATAGAAAGAGGCAATTGGAATGCGAGGGCCTCAACCACTAAAATTGAACTCCAGATGCTTTTGCCACCAAGTGAGCATGTGAAACCTTGTGCTTGCCTTACTTTTTGTGTGTCTGTGGCTTTTGTGTGATCTAGAGAGTCAAACAGGTTGTTAGGCTTCACAGGAAAGCATCATAACTGCAAAGCCATCTCTCCAGCCCTTGTTTGACTTCTTTAAACATGTTTCAGTGTCTTTCCAAGGATGTAAGGGACAACCTTCATTGTCCACTTGGAACTTATTCCTCCTATTTCACTGGTATGAGGGACAAAATGTTTAGTTTCAGTGGGTAGAAATTTATTAAAAAGCTAGTAGCTGCTAAATTTTTCTTACATACTCAGTTTATATGCCTCAAGAGATCTACCTAAGTTTATCACCATTGCAAATATATGTGTATCCATACAAGATATAGTCTATCTGATCTTCTCTTAGTAATTTTCTGGGTTATCTTTACTTTATGGATTACTCTTTTTTGTTAACTGTTAAGGTAGGGTCCGATACATTTTTAAAACCTGTGGGATCTACCATGGGAATTTAGAGGACATAATTATCCTGCTAGATATGAAAGGAAAGCTCTAGGCTTGCACTGGATAACAAGCTGGGGGTATAAGTGAGTCATATGACATCACAGGTGTTATAAAGTGCTGACTCATGCCTACAATCCACACACTGGAGAGGCTGAGGCAGAAGGATTACCCACAAATTCAAAGCCATCCTGGCTTAAACAGCAAGTTGCAGGCCAGCCTAGGCTACACAGTGAGACCCTGTTTCAAAAAATAAAAAAAAAACACCTACCTCAAAAGAAAACAAAAAATAAAATTAAAATGGTTTCTATAGTTTGAGGGATAAAAATAGATGACATTTACTGTACACTTATGGCCTTTTAAGAGTGGATCTTTTGGGGTTAGGGAGATAGCTCAGTAGTTAAAGGTGCTTATTTATAATGCCTGATAACCTGGATTCAATCTCCAATACCAACTTAAAGACAGATGCAGGGGCTGAAGAGATGGCTTAGCAGCTAAGGTGCTTGCTTGCAAAGTCTAAGAACCCAGGTTTGATTCCCCAGTACCCACATAAGCCAGATATACAGGGTGGTCCACGAATCTGGAGATTGTTTGCAGTGGAGAGAGGACCTGGCATGCCAATTCTCTCTCTCTCTCCCATCTATCTGCCTCTTTTTCTTTCTGTCTCTCAAATAAATGAATAAAAATTACATTAAAATATTTTTTGAAAGACAGGTACACAAAGTGGTGCATGCATCTGGAGTTTGTTTGCAGTGGCAAAAGGTCCTGGTATATCCATTCTCTCTCTCCTAGCAAATAAATAAATATACATAAAATAATCAAAAGAGTTGTTCTTTAGGCTTTTGTTTTAAAAGGTACATTAAACAATAAATAATTGGAGAAGTCAAAGGTAGCAGCAATCTCTCCACTTTTATGAGAAAGCTTCTAATTGATTTACTTTGGCTTACTTTCTCTCTGGATTCCAACTTGTACACATGAATATCTGATAAATTTGCTTAAGTGGAACTTTTAAATATTAGCATTAAAGAAACATGTCATTATCTTAAATGTTAAAAAAAATCATCTGTGGATGAAAAAGCCTTTCTATGTGAATATCTTATTGAGAATCCTTGGTTTGATTTGTCCGCCAAGACTCTTGTTAGACTTGTTTACACTCCAGCTGAAGGAAATTCCTACCATTTCCCAAGTGCTGTGTTCCATCTCCAGCCCTACCTCTGGACAGGCTCCTGCTACTGACTGGGCCTTTTTTTTTTTTTTTTTTTTTTCATCCTTTATCTGGTGAGTCCCTACTCTGACCTGGGTTTCCTTTTGATACATTGTCCTCTATGAAGCCCTCTCTGCTGGCCTGTCAAACACTCGCTGTCTGGATGCCTGGATTAACCATTCACAAAAGCTCCATTCACATCATTGCCTCCATTGCCCTGATGTCCACTAGGCTCACCTGCTTAAAGGGCACGGAAATAACCCTGTAGTCATATTCATGACCATTTTTCCTATCCCACTGTGGGACTCAACTTCATTCATTGAATAATCAAATAGATACATGAATAGGTAACATTTCATCTTTTTCATGTTCCTGATTTGGTCTTGGTTCTTTTTAAGTTCCTAAGAATAACTCCCTATAGTTTTCTTACATTTTATGTTTTATTGGGACTATTCTTCCTGTTGTGACTTGCTGGTCCTTCATTCATTGAAATGGCTTAGCAGTTGAGGCACTTGCCTGCAAAGCCTGACAACCTGGGTTCAGTTTCCCAGTACCTACATAAAGTCAGATGCACAATGTGGCAAATGCATCTAGAGTTCATTTGCAGTGGCTGGGGTCCCTGACACAACTATTCTCTCTGTCTCTCTTCTACATATGTGCTTGCAAATAAATAAATAAAAATATTTAAAAAACAGTCCTGAGTTTTTCAGAGTTGTATAAAGACCCCCACCCACCAAAGAAATTATACCTGGGTATTGTGTACTTGGAGATTAGAGTCCAAAATAAACTGGGACCTAGGCATACAGAACAGCATCAGCACCAAGAAAAGGAATGACAGAAGGAATTTGTGAAAACAACACAGGCCTTTCTGAGGAACAAGATCTTAAAAAACAGACAAAATCTGAACATCATTGAATAAAAAGAAAGACATTTAAAGCTGTGAGGTAATATGTGTGAGGGAGAAGCATAGAATCACCCTAAGTGGAGCTCAGTGCCAGTCAAGGGAGGAAGCCATGCTAACGCACACTGAGGAAGGAGCCCATGTCTTGCTAGGGTCTCGAGTTAGACTGCAAAGTTAGATCTCCACAGGCAAAGGTGACTTTTGAAAGCTTCTCCTGTTAACTGGTTTTGCTGCACTTCCTATGCAATATTTCGGTATCTAACTTTTTTTTTCCCCTATTACATTACAAAACCCTTCTCATCAAATTCCCAGTTCTTTTTTTCTACTATGCTCAGCTTGAAAACTGTTGGAAAGAACTAATAATTTCTCCAGCATCCTCATTAAGCTCTGTTATCCAAACCAAGTTCAAAATTCCCAAAATTAGTCTTCACTGTACTTTCCTATTGATATTTTCCATATCTATTTGCATTTACAAATTTTTATACTTCTTTTTTTCTGAAACCATTTTCTTATGTTATAATCTTTTTTCTCTTTTTTATGGCCATGATTCTTTGGACATCAGTTTTCTTGATTATGGAAAAAGTGCTCTAAATTGTAGTCACTGACTTCCATATGTGGTGCTATGTATTCCAACAATTACCTTGTAATGTCGATCTTGGATGAAAAAAAGAAGATAGGAGTTGTTTTGCAATAAATGTTTAATGAATGAATGAGTAAACAAATGTTTCATGTTGGAATACACGTGCCTCAGGCACAGGGACTCATTTCTCTATTTTATCTGCTCATCATTTTCACTAATACAGGTAATAAATAAATTCTGTTTAAGTGAGTGTACTAATCCCTTCTGAATAAAAATTATAGAAAACTCTGAATGATGTGCAAAAGAATTATTTTGCAACTTCAAAATATATAGGGCATTAAATTTATTATTTATGATAACAGAAGCATTTATACTCTTTAGCTCTCATTTACTGATGCCTGGCACATAAGCTTTCAATAAAGTGTAGCATTTGTTGACTTTTTTTTTTTTTAAAGCTTGTTCCAAAGGCTTCATATCTTTAAACTAAACAAGAGTTCTGGGTCTTTATGACTCTCACAAACAACCAGAAGCTGAATGTGGTTAGTGTTATCTGCCCCTAATATTTTAATTCCATTGTTCAATAATTCCCATTCCTTTGCATTATTTTTGCTTTATTATACTCTTATAATGCTCTCAAATATATCTATAAAATTTTACAACCCTTTTCCAATGGCATATGGTGTGTGTTCTGAAGAGAAACATGTTTATGAGCTGAAGGATGGGAAGAAAATGTAAAGTGCTCTTACGGGATTTAGGAGGGATTGCAGGCTGCCTGTGTGGCAGAAGCATTACAGTACATCAGGCCCTTCAGCTCTGAGTTGGAACCCTTCAGTTTCAGCAACGAATAGCAGGCTGGGAACATGCTATAGCAATTTGGATGCTATGCGTTGTTGTCACTTTTTCCTTTTTTCTGAGAAACTTAAAGTCACCATTTCCTCAAACAGTATTTTCATCCAGCTTACTGTAGAATACCAATATTCAAGAGAGAGGAAAGGAAAAACTTAAAAGGATAGGTAGAGGAATGAGACCAATACAATGCAATTATACTCTCCCCCCTGTAGAGTTCATTCAGACTTGGTCTGGGCCAAAGGGAGCAGCATTGGTTCCTGGAGAAGTGGTCCATTCATCATGATGCTTGAAGACCTGGAGATACTTGAAAGACACTGCTGTGCTACAACCCCTTCTTGTAGAGTACCGGACTCAAGTTTTCTGGTGCCCTTTAAATGCCTTCCCTGTTTTTCTTGTCGTAATCACTGATTTAATAACCATATAGATCCAGATCAGACTCCATAGGAAGATCTCTGTTTTATTTGTTGTCTCATAGCAGGTCAACAAGGAATCATTTCTCCATTCCTGTTTCTCCCCTGCCCATGGTTCTCTTTCATGTTTCTTTATATGCCCTGGTTTGATGATGAACATATCTCACAAGTCTATTTCTACTGGCTAAGTCCCTTTTGGTTCCACCTTTCCTACCCAAATTACCACCCAAAAACATCACCCATGTGGATGTTCTTTCTTCTAGAAAGCTTTAAGTAAAGAGCCCACTAAAGGAGCAAAAGTCAATTTTTGTTCCATGTAATAAGCACCTAGTATTTTCTTGGATTAACTCTTCCCTCCATGCTCTGGACTAGAGCTCATCACTACAGCCTCACCTTGAGAGGCTTGTGCCATGGACCCTGTGTGCTGCCAGTATTGGGTTTGCCCTTTCTACTTCAACCTGAGTCCTCCTATACTTCTCTGTCCTCTGAAAAACTGCTGAAAGGCTATTGCTTTTGTTCGTGGACTTCCGTAGTTAGAAGGAATCCCATATCTCTGTTTCCTATGTGTTGACCTATCATGACACCAATGTACCATTTTTAGTCATCTTTTGGGTACAGTTTGTAGTATTAATTCCCATTGCACTAGTGAGCATCGGTTGTGTCTTTATTGGACTGTGGTTTGTTGTCGCTGTCATTGTATTGTTTTGGGGCCAGTCTCATTGTAACCCAGGTTGACCTGGACATCACTCTTAGCTCCCTAGTGCCCTCAAATTCATGGTGATAATACTAGCAGTAAGCCTGCTGGGATTTGAGGCAGGCACTACCACTCTGGGTCCCAGATTGGTTATGTTACCCAGAACTGTATTTGCACAGAATGTTGGTTCTACTCATGAGTGTCCTTTTTGCCTGTAACCTGACATTTTTCCACATCCCATCCTTTCCTATAGATGTTAATCAAAACATGAAATAAAGGTCATGAGATCAACCTGTATGAGGGAAAGCTTTACAGCTTTACCGTGGGTCAGAAAAGGTACCTTATACTGTCTATTATGCAGCAATGGTCAAAAACATTTCAAGATAATGGTTGAAAGGAATAATTTTCCTGAATTCTCTAAATTTTACTTCTAGAGGTTTGATATTTGAGCTAGAATTTTAGAGCTCTTCCTAGCTTCAAAAAAGTTTTTTTTTTTTTTTTTTGGCCAGTGTCAATATTTTAAAATGCTGCACCATGAGACATGCTATTTCATTTATATCATCTTCTTTGTAAGATAGGTCAATTATTTCTTGAGGAGTTCCTACCAGACAGAGTTGCTCTTGTCTTCTAATGGTTTATATCTGTAGGTCTTGGGAAGAATATATAATATGCCTCCAATTTCTGCACTATTTAGTTGGAAGCTCAGGATCTTATTTAGAAATAAGCCTGTGCTACTGGCATGTACTTAGCTAACTACTGATGCATATTAAAGCAATGACTGCACTTTGACCTTTCATTTTTTACCTTTAATTTCAACTCTCTGCTTATCTAGCTATACTCTATTACTTATCAATCAATTATCTATCTATGTATTTAATCTATTATCTATCTGCTAGCTATCTTGCTTGCTATCTAACCATCACCTAAATGTGTGTCTGTTTTATATCCATGCAGTCATTACTTATCAAAAATGACAATATAAAAGCTCTAAATATGAGTAAGGCTTAAGAATAAATGAATATTCTAGTAACTTCTATTTCAAAGTACTTAAGATGACACATAGAAGGTACTTCAGGTTTTCTTGGCAGCATCTAAAGTATTTTTAAACACTGAAAAATCCCCTGAAAACAGGGAGCATACATCAGATTAACAAATCACTTCTAAGAATCCTAATAGAATTTTGAAGAAAGCTGAACCCAGTAATATGGTACTCATCATTATTGGTCTTTATTCCAAATCATGCTTCACAACTTTGTGTAATAAGAGTAAGGCAAAGGAGACAGTGCATTTCTTCCCTCTAATCTCATATAAGGGTTGATCAGAAAAGGAACAGTACTTTTTTAAAATTTTTTTATTTATTTATTTGAGAGCGACAGACACAGAGAGAAAGACAGATAGAAGGAGAGAGAGAGAATGGGCGCTCCAGGGCTTCCAGCCTCTGCAAACGAACTCCAGACGTGTGCGCCCCCTTGTGCATCTGGCTAATGTGGGACCTGGGGAACCGAGCCTTGAACCGGGGTCCTTAGGCTTCACAGGCAAGCGCTTAACTGCTAAGCCATCTCTCCAGCCCAGGAACAGTACTTTTAAGCATGTAGTGATATCAGAGCACCACTGTATCAGCAACTCTACCAGATAGCAGTCTCAGAAAGGGCACCAGCATCCCTCTCACCTCCAAAGTTGAGAAAGGTTAGTGCTGTGGGATATGTAGAAGAAGGGCAAGGAGCACAGATTTCTGGTCCATGTTATATGTCAGAGCAAGACAACTGAAATACACTGAGAAGGTCAAGAGTATTGGAGGCTGAAGAGACAGCCATTTGTGTGTGTGAATGTTCATAAGATCTGAAGAAACCTGAGCAAAAATGTCAGCCTTCTGACCTGATCACATATGGCTCAATACAGAGCTGACACCAAGGTGCTCCTGCTGAGGTGTTCAAAGCAGGGACTTCTGAACAATGAGACACAACATGCCCTGAGACCCAGGGCCTAGCAGGAAACAAATCCATGGAGAAGTCTTTTCATTTAGCAACTGGGCAAGGTCTTTGAAAATAGAGTAATTCCATTTTCTAGGATGATTTCCTTCTATTATTTTACATAATAAAGCTTTTTAATCTCTTATTTTGCTTTACTGAAATGATTTTTAAATGATGATATATGGTTGCTAAGGTGACTGTACTTTGTATTTGAAAAGATTTCCATGACAGCCATAATTACTGAATGATTAAAAATAAACACAACTACATCACAGGGAAGGAAATCCAAGAAAATGTTGATTTAAGAAAAGAACAAAAACTAACTGCCAATAGACATTTTAAAAGATACCAAAATGTAATTTCTTTATTATCCGCATCAGACCTCCCTATAAGTCAGTATTCTTTCAGTGACGTAGTCCAGCCATGGTGGATGCTTCACCAGCAAGGACATCATGACTGATGTTGAATTTCACACAAGAACTGTTTTTTGCGGTGAAATGTACAACACTAAAACATCTGTTTCCTTCAGTGATATGCAAATGCCCCTATAGGTAAACAGAATACTATATCTTCCCAGTCATCTAATGTATTCTCTGTTCATTAAACACAAGTAAATTATAATTTCTCAGGTGAGTAAATGAGAGTTGGGTGAAATCTTCACAATTATTTCTATAATTTTTGCATAATTTTTTAATTATAAAACTAAAGGGGATACCAAAATTTTGGTCAACAGCTAAATCAACACAAAAATTGAGTGCTCTCAAAGTGCTGTGTTTTATGAGTGCTCCTTGTATATTTTCCCTGTATATTTTGTCAAGATGTCAAATGTCTCTCCAAGAGTGTTTGCTGAACTTACATTTCATCATGTGGAGGATGTCAGATCACTGTTTAGGTATTAAAATGCTGTACCTAGTGGGTTTATGCTAATTTGACAAACTTTTCTCAGGTTGTGTCCACATTTATACAGTGATTGCTATTTGATTATTATGTTATGGAAGTGTGAATTTCCTTTTGTTGTCAGTACTTGGGGCTGAGCCCAAAAAGTTTTGGATCCTAAGCAAGTACTCTACACTTGAGCTACATTCTGAATCCTTGATAATGTAAATTTGGAGATGTGTGTTTGTCAAAGTGATTTATTCAGAATTTATTTAAAGACTAGATTTCTTCTAGTATTTCTTTGGAGCTCATTTCCAAAGACTTCAGTATTTGAGAGATTACGAGTTTTCTATTCAATGCAAGAAATTTTCTTAATATATGTAAATGCATATGCATAAATTAATATGTATTATATTACACACAAATTATATTGAATAAACATATTTAAGGGCTGAGAGAGGGCTTAGCAGTTGGATGCTTGCCTGTGAAGCCTAAGAATCCCGGTTTGAGGCTCTCATAAAGGAATATCCTGGAAAAAGACAGGAATGCAATTCTTGGTAAGGAAGTTTAAGTCAAAAGTAACTATATCATGTCTTTATGCTTTATTTAAACAATGGTAGGGAGTAACATACTAGGTGCACTTGGGCTAGACAGAATAGCTAAAGTGGACAGTCAATACTATAGTGTTTAAGAGCAATACAATCTCCCATTCAAGCACTAACCAGACCTGGCCCTGCCTAGCTTCTGAGATCAGGCACATTCAGGGTGGCAGGGCTGTAGACAGCAGTAATGTAAATCTGAGAAACCTGCAGCTAAGAAATCTCCTTATTCTATAAATATTATGTTGTCACATGTAGTAGCTATTGTTGTTGTTGTAATTTATTGGTGATGCTGGCTCAGTAACCTCTTCTATACCAAGAAAGCCCTCTACTATTGAACAACTCACCCAGGCTTTTCACTTTTATATTTTTGAAACTGTTAATTTTTCTGATGGTGAAATGGCATGGAAAATACCAAGTAATTTAACTTGACCCAGGTTTTATTTTTTTCAGAAGTGTGTGCTGTGTTACTGTGTAGTACTTATAATACTTTGATAGCTGTGAGAAGGTGGGTCTTTCCTGAGTGCTAAGAACAGTGTATTCCCAGAGCTTATCCCACTGACCTCTGGCCTCAGAGACACATATACTAGCTACCACCATACCACACAAACTCACAATACTTTGGCAGATTCAGTCATCTGCTTTGAAGAGACTGAAAATATTAGTATTGTTTTGGCATGGTGGTTTATATGGATGCTAGATTTTAAATCATAGTACAATGACCAGTTCTTTGGGTAATAATGCAATTGTTCAAGGTCTGTCATTTCTCTTAAAGCTTAACTATTTACACACCATGTAGCATTAAATTCCAGACAGGAGAACAGGTTTTAGTGACATAAACACTAAATAATATAATTTCCTCATGAGCCTTTTCATAATTGTATTAACAGGAAAGACAGGTTTCTCTCATTGTGTCTCTCTGAAGACATTCTGCCAATCCATAGCTGTATCAACTCTGTTCATAATGTGCTCCTGGCATACTTGCTTTAATGTTGCTAGTTTGAGAACACTGTCACTTCATCTTTGCCACCAAATGTGGTAGTTTGAACACAGGTGTACTGCAAGGAGAGATGAGCTGACTTATATTAAGACTATGGTGGCAAAGAATGTAGGATCATATACCTCTTGGAAGTAATCTGCTGGAAATGAAGACTTTATCTTGGGAACATCTTGACATATTCTACTCAATGTTTTCACAGGGCTGATAAGTAATGGGCCTGACAATCCTCTTTCAACATTCAGTGCTGGGGTAGATCATGGATGAGCCTAAACAATGGTACCAAACTGCCTGTATTTGCTGAAAAGAAAACTAATAAATTAAATAAAAAAAAAGAAAGAAATGTTTTGGCTGGGTGTGTGCGTCATCTAAAAGGAGGCAAAACTTGGTACTGGGGAGATATGTCAGTGTATACCCACAAGTGTGAGGATCTGAGTTCTTCAACTGGTGGTTCATGCCTACAATCCCAGCACTGGGGAGGTGGAGAAAGAGTGCCTGGGGCTCACTGGCTAGTCTAGCCTAGAGAGTCAGTGAGCTCTAGGGTCAGCAAGAGAATCAGTCACAAAGAATAAAGTGGAGAGTGGTTGAGAAACTCCCCTGAGATTGACTTTTGGTCTCTACACATATGCAAAAACATAAGCACTCTTATATGTACACACAGTGTATCCACTCACATATGAACATACATGCACAGGCACACATACCAGACACATGCAAAAGTAACAGGAGGCAAAATTTACTTCTCCCTATCTCTACCACATAAATGTCCCTGATGCAACATCTTGTATCAGCCGTAGAGTTTATTTCAGTGCCCACCTACCACTCTCTGGTCCAGATAAAAGTTGTACCCAGGTGTCTGGCTATGCACAAGCACAGGCAGGATGTTGAAGCTGACCTTTCTGGAGGATGTTTGATGCACTACACCTGGCCCTGCAGAATCCTGCTCCTCTGTGTGGCATGTGGAAAGCAGGACAGATGGTAGGGTCAGGAGTAAGGAACTTGTTTGTTGTTGCCGACTGAAGGCCATTTCTCCTGCCAGCATGACTCCACAGATTTATCCTGGCATTGGTGACCAAGGGGACACAAACAACATTGTTCAACAAGCACTCTGAAAGGCAGCATATGGCCAGAAAGAAACCTCCAGAGGATACCAGGAATGTGTTGCTGTGCTACACTGTGGTAGTATCGCTCCTAAGCAATAGGGGGCATGGTGCGTGCATCTGGTTAGAAAGATAAATAGAAGTAAGGGAAAAACAGAAGGAGTTGTCATGTGGTGGGCTGGAAAGCAACTGGGTTGTGTGCTGCTTCTAAGATTATTTGATTAATAGTCTGAGTCAGTTTCCTTTTTGTGCGTATTTACTTCCAGAAAATATTCATAGAGTCTGGCTTCTGGGGTGACAAAAGTGTTGAGAATTTTTCTTGATTTAGTGTGTGTGTGTGTGTGTGTGTGTGTGTGTGTGTATGAGTATGTTCATGTGCTTATATATATGAACTAATAAGAGAGAAGCATTAATGGTGCTAGGCTAGAGGCTTAGTTAATTGGGAGTCTCTGGAGGAGTCACTCAAGTTGGTGTCTGCTAATTAAGCAGTGTGTTTTCCAGGGATTTAAAGAACCACGAACTCCTTCTGATTGCTCCTGGGCTTCTGTGCTGCAGCAACAACGAGCTTTCACTAATTTTTGCCAAACAGTTGGTATGGGTAGATGTGTATCATTCTGAGAATAAAGAGTATATATATAATATTAATCATCAAATAAAACATCAAGGCAATCCCATGTTAATTGTTCAGAGATTCTATAGTTCTGTCATTAAGTTTAAACCTCTTAAAAATTGAGAATTGTGTATTTCTTCTTAAGCTTTTTGGATTCACAAATCTTATTCATGATATAGATTCCCAAGACAGCTGTGAACTAGGGAAGTTGGGGTTCTGATCTATGCATGGTCAAGTTCATCAGTGAACAGGTCAAGGTGGCTTAGATCCCTTCTGTCTCATTTCTGATGCTGAAGGGGCATTTGCTTTATTTCTTCTAGACTGAGCAAATGGGGATTTTTAGAAATATGAAAAATGCTTTTCATTCTCTTAAGAAACAAGTCATAGAATTTATAAACAGTGTTATTTGGGCTTGAGAGATAGCTTAGAGGCTAAGGCACTTGACAGCAAAATCAAAGGACCCAATTACTCAGTACCCTCATAAGCCAGATGCACAAGGTTGCACATTTATCTTGAGTTTGTTTTCAGTGGCTGGAGACCCTGGCATGCCAATACTCTCTCTGACTCTTTCTTTCCTCTCAACTAACCAACTAAATAAAATATTTAAAAATTGTTATTCATTCTCAAACAGGCTCCCTAAAATTAATCTTTTTTAAGAAAGACCAAAATTTTTAAACAAAACTAATATCACTTACAGATATATAGCAGAACAGTGAAACTGTACCAAACCAAAATGTTGGATTTCATTCATAGATATTTAAAATCATTGACTTGCAGTATTTTCTCTTTGTTTCTTGGGTTTCACTCAGTGTCATCACGGCTTTGATTTTTAAAAATAGTTTATTTATATATTTATTTTTATGAGGGAGATTGGAAGAGGGAAAGAGAGAGAGAGAGAGAGAGAGAGAGAGAGAGAGAGAGAGATAGAAAGAGAGAATAGGCATACCAGGGTCTTTCACCATTGCAAATGAACTCCAGACACATGTGCCATCTTGTTCATCTAGGTACTGGAGAATCAAACCTGGATCCTTTGGCTTTGCAGAATACTGCCTTAACCATTAACCATCTCTCCAAACCCACATGCTTGGTTTTTAATGTAATTACATTACCATGTATCTGTAGACTCAAAATAATTTGCTAAGAGAGAGTGAAAAACAGAGGTAGAAAAATAAACTAACAATAATATAGCATGACACTGGATGTTTCTTACCCTCAGATGAAGCTTCAATGATGAAAGTAAGGCTGGGGAATCTCCCTCTTTGTAAGAGGGATTGGCCAGGACTTGATAAGATGTGATCTGGACTTACTCTTTAAGCCTTGATCGGTGGACAGGAAGAGAAATACTATAGGTAATTTACTCAGCCCAGAAAAAAAAGGGCTGTATTCTCTCTGTTCTCTCTTGCAAAACCCATCATTTTCTACACCTCAATTCAAGTGACAGGTATTGCCCTGTAACCCAACAAGGATGACGTGCTTGCCCAAAAGAAGGCTAATGTTTCAGTTTATTTCCTACTGGACAAAGTATATCTTTATAGGAGAACTGTGCACTCTGATCAGAGCAGCTCAACATCTTACTCTATGATTGAAAGCCAGTAAAAAGTAAAAACAAAGAAACTGCTAACAAAACTCTTGAAAGGTATACAATGGTAGAGGATGGTTGTTGGGTTCCCTAATGGAAGAGTTGGGAGAGAAATTTCTACATGGCATAGCCTGACAGCTCAATGTGGGGAGGCCATGGAAAGTAGCTGCAGTAACCTTCTCTAAAGACAAGATCTCTGGTAGATGGCAACTTGAGGAGTGAATTGCTGGGGAATTGGGGTTCCATATGAGATACAGGCAGATAGTATCACCAACATTACAGAATGAAACAGGAATTCTTGATGATCTTACCAAAATATTACTTAAGAAAAAAGCCAACACTTTTCCATCTCCCCTACTTGGGTTATCAGTGATCCCAAGTAGAAAACCCTTAGGTATGTGTCCTTTAGCTTTGATGTCTCCTCCCTTCCCAGCACACTGCCCAGTTATAAGTAACATCAAGAAGAAAGAGATAGGAAAAATCACAGAAGATCTCAACATGACTACACTTTACTGACACTATGTGACCTTGTGTCAATGAAAACAGAGAATCTAAGTAGCAGAAAAGCCACAGTCTTTAGGTCAGATTCATGATAATCTCAAAGATCCTGATGCTTGGAAAAGACCAGAAAATGAGCTACATGTAAAAGTAAGAAAAGGTACTTAATGGGTGTGTGAGAGAATTGACATCTCTAGCTTGTTTTTCAAGTATAGTTCATTCACTAAATTGAAAACTCATTTCTCTCCATGGGACTGGGAATGTAACTCAATTGGTAAAATGCTTTCTTGCCTAGCATGAATGAAGCCTGGGTTTATCCCAGTACCACATAGACTGACATGGTGGTACACTCCTATAATCCCAACCCTCAGGACATGGAAGCAGGAAGATCAGTTCATTTTTAAAATTTGGAGCCAAATTTAAATGTGACCACATTGTGAGCTTTGGGTGTAGCTGGTCTGCAAAGATTGGAAAGAGAGGGTTCATGTCTGAACACATGGTATACCTGTAAGATTGACACTGTGATAAGAGGAGCATGGGGATATTAACGATGTAGGTGTCATTGATTCATGTAAACTTATTACTTGAATATTGTATCACAGTCCCTGGCTCATTGTGGAGACATGAAAATTCATGTCAGACCCAACTGGGAAGCT
Organism: Jaculus jaculus; assembly: GCF_020740685.1. Classification (NCBI taxonomy): domain Eukaryota; kingdom Metazoa; phylum Chordata; class Mammalia; order Rodentia; family Dipodidae; genus Jaculus; species Jaculus jaculus. The sequence continues at coordinate 26,055,770 of NC_059120.1, forward strand.
TGAGGGACAAAATTAGGGCTTGAAGGTCACCATCCTTCTTACACTTGCCTTGCTTCCCTTCCATTCTATCTCCTCATCCCCTCTACCCACTATAGCTTTTGCTACTCTTTATAGATTTGCACTGGCTTCCTTAGACCTGGAACTCTTCTCACAGATGTCCACATGCTTCATCCTGGCCTTCATAGCTCTGCGATGCTGGCGGTTCTGTGCCCCTCACATGCCACTTGTCTCCCAACTACCACCAGGTTTCTGAAATCCATGCTCTCTTCTTCATCTTTTTATATAATCCCTATGACTTAATATGTCACAGTTTATTAACTTCATTATTAATTTTATCTCTCTTAATTAAATATAAATCCCATAGGGCTAGACTCTCTTTCTTTTTTCCACTGGTATATGTAAAATGCCCAGAGCAGTGCCTGGTAAAGAGTGGTACTGGTAAAGAGGTTGAGAAGCCCTAATGTGGAAATCCAAAATCTGAAATGCTTCAATATCCATGGCATGATGTCACAAATACATAATTGGAAACATGAAACTGTCATGAACAATATTATTTGAGAAAACATATATATGCAGTGTGTATACTTAGGTTTGCATATGGCCAGGCTATGGCTCAGTAGTAAAGCAGTCACCTAGCATGCTTAAGGTTGAATACATACATAAGCACACACAGATTATCAAATTACCTTCAGGCTATGTGTTTAATGTATAAAACATAAATGAGAGGTTATGCAGATATCTTTGTTGGTAGAATGCTTATAAGCATGAGAACTTCAGAACCCAGATAAAAATTCTGGGTGTACAGGACACTGAGGAACAAAGCTGGAACTGAACTGGGAGAGCCCCTGATGTCATAGTACTGGAAGGTACTATGGAAGTTGCTAGGGGAGAAAAGTCATCAATGATCTGACTCTTACCCACTGGTGAACCCTACAAGCTCCAAAACTGATCAGCCAGGCAATATGTGATCACCAGTGCAATAGTGGTATGACTGTTAGAGGTAACCATCTTCGCTCTGACTGGATATGAAGTCTGATCCACAGAAAGGAATTCATTCCCACTACTGAAAAAAAAAATTAGTCAAAAGTCTGGTCTGGGAAGGAAACTCCTACTGGTGTTTGGTTACATGGATATGCAGTGACCATCGAGCTGCTCTCTGAACATTTATGTTGATGCCAATAGATCAGGGCTGCTCCCATCTGTGGTCTGAGAAGCTTCGTTGTTGTAGGTGGTGGTGACTACTGTTGGGGACTTGACAAAGTGCTGAGAATAAGTGACTGTTGAGTGCTTAGTGCCAAATGTGACATATCTATCACACTCTCCAAACCTCAGGGGACATTGTAGAAAAGGGGACAAAAAGAATGTTAGCACCAGAGACAAAGAAGAGTGCTTTGAAACACTGTCTTCTGGGACATCATATAAAGTGGGCATCATATTCATGACTGCATAGCAAGCGTCACTACTGGCACAAGATCTTCACAACAGTGGACCCATCAACATTCCATCATGGATGGTGGAGGAGAGCAAAAAAAAAAAAAAGTAGAGAAGGAACTAATTAAAAAATAAAAGGGGGCTGGAGAGATGGCTTAGCGGTTAAGCGCTTGCCTGTGAAGCCTAAGGACCCCGGTTTGAGGCTCGGTTCCCCAGGTCCCACGTTAGCCAGATGCACAAGGGGGCGCACGCGTCTGGAGTTCGTTTGCAGAGGCTGGAAGCCCTGGCGCGCCCATTCTCTCTCTCTCCCTCTATCTGTCTTTCTCTCTGTGTCTGTCGCTCTCAAATAAATAAATTTAAAAAAATAAAAAATAAAAATAAAAGGGTTCATTGGGTATAGACTGAAGAGGGAATTAAGAGAAGGTAACTAGAGGGCTGGAGAGATGGCTTAGCAGTTAAGCGCTTGCCTGTGAAGCCTAAGGACCCCGGTTTGAGGCTCGGTTCCCCAGGTCCCATGTTAGCCAGATGCACAAGGGTGCGCACGTGTCTGGAGTTCGTTTGCAGAGGCTGGAAGCCCTGGCGCACCCATTCTCTCTCTCTCCCTCTATCTGTCTTTCTCTCTGTGTCTGTCACTCTCAAATAAATAAATAAATTTTTTTTTAAAAAAGAGAAGGTAACTAGAAGGAATTTATGAACAAAACACATTATGTACATGGATGAAAATTGTCAATAAAATATATTTACAAAGATGCTGCATATGCTGGAGCATGCTAGTAATCCCAGTGTAGGGAAGACAGATGTGAGCCTACCTGGTGCTCACTGGCCATCCAATGTAGCCTAACTGGTGAGCTGCAGGACAGTGTGAGACTCTGTCTCAGCTCAGGTGGGTGGACTTGAGAAAGAACACCTGAGGTTGTTCTCAGGCTTCTGCAGGCACATGCAAATATGTGTAAACACACCTGCACATACATGTGTAATCACACACATACAAATACACACAACACACATTCATTTAAAAAATAAACATAAATGAGCTGGGTGTGGTGGCTCGTGCCTGTCATCCCAGTACTAGGGAGTATGAGGTAGAAGAATTGCTTAGGTTTGAGGCCAACCGTGGCTGTGGAGTAAATGTCATGTCATGGGCTGGAGAGATGGCTTAGCAGTTAAGCTCTTGCCTGTGAAGCCTAAGGACCCCGGTTCGAGGCTTGGTTTCCCAGGTCCCACGTTAGCCAGATGCACAAGGGGGTGCACGTGTCTGGAGTTCGTTTGCAGAGGCTGGAAGCCCTGGTGCGCCCATTCTCTCTCTCTCCCTCTATCTGTCTTTCTCTCTGTGTCTGTCGCTCTCAAATAAATAAATAAAAAATTTAAAAAAAATGTCTTGTCATGTCAGCCTGTGATGACAAAACTCTGAGTCAAAACAACAACTCAAGAGCATAAATGAGACCTGGAGAGATGGCTCAGAATTTAAGTTACTTGCCTGAAAAGCCTAATGACTCAGGTTTGATTCCCCAGAACACACACAAAGTCAGATGCAAAAAGTGGTGCATGAATCTGGAATATAGTTCCAGTGACCAAGAGGCCCTGGCATACTGATTCTCTCTCTCTGCTTGCAAATAAATAAAATAAAATGTTAAAAATTAATTTTATGTTTAATCTTGGGTTTCACTCCAAAGACAGTTCAAGAAAAACTGGCAAAATTTAAACTCAAAATATACAACTAGGCTACAGAGACAGCGTAAGTGGTTAAGGTACTTGCTTGCAAAGCCTAACAGCCTGGCACATGCATCTGGAGTTTATCTGCAGTGGTTAGAGGCCTATTCTCTCTTTATATCTGCCTGTCTGTCTCTGCTTGCAAATCAATGAATAAAAATATTAATTAAAAATCACTCCTAGGAAGCCAGGCATGGTGGTGCACGCCTTTATCCCAGCACTCAGGAGGCGGAGGTAGGAGGATTGCTGTGAGTTTGAGGCCACCCTGAGACTACAGAGTTAATTCCAGGTCAGCCAGAGCTAGAGTGAGACTCTACTTTGAAAAAAAAAAAAATCACTCCTAGGGTCCTAGGGCTGAAGAGAGCTTAGCAGTTAAGGCACTAGCCTACAAAGCTTAAGGACCCAGGTTTGATTCCCCAGAACCCAACTAAGCCAGATACACATGGTAACACATGTGTCTGAAGTTCTTTTCAGAGGCTAGAAGCCCTGCCATGCCTATTTTCTCTCTTTCTAAGTAAGTAAATAAAAATAAAATATTTTAAAAGCTGCTAGTATTCCTAAGTATTTTGGGATAGACGATATCTGGCTTATAGCTATCCTTGCTGAATGAATGAAGTTTTCATTCAAGTTAACACAGAACCTATCAAGGCAGGTGAGGCAGTCCATGACTCCTTGGTCACATAGCTGTACTGTTTATCCACATCCTCCTTCCCCAGCCACACTCATGAACTGCTCAGAGCTGTTATTCTTTAGCTCTTAGTTAGTTTAGAGAGCTCTTCTGGACATTCTTTTGTTTAGTGTTTGGACAATAGTACACTAACTTAGATTTGAAGGACTTTGAGCCTTATCTTACATAAGGATGAGAGGGTAGAAACTGGATACTACTGGAAATTAAAGTATATTAAAACAGAATCAACTGAGAATATTCCATAGGGATCAAAATTTCCACTCAAAGGACATTGGACTATTATTGGCACAAATAATTACACTTCACAGTAAATGTGTTTGTTTAGTAATGACTTCATTGAATACTTCTGCTGTTACCTATGAAAAACTGACTTGAGGATTCTCAAAAGTACATTTTAAAGAAATATCAAGGGAAAGGAATAATGAGCCTCCCACATAGAGTATATAGAATTAGACACATACAAATCTCTTTTTCTCAGACCCAAGGAAAGAAATGAAGAGAAAAAAAGAAGCATGAAGAATAAACAAACAAGACTACAGAGTAGTTTTTCATTCTCTTTCAAACAGCTTATTCTTTGGAAAGCATGCTTCTTTCAGACTTGAACTCTATATACTGCTTTCATTTTCCTTTGTCAGTAGTAGACATAGGAAACTATTATTTATTTTTCAAGTTTTTGCAAAATAATGTGTGGCATTTTTAAGAAAGAGGAAACTAGCAATCTCTCCTTATTCTTTCTTTGCTGGCTTACCTAAATTAATTTATTCTATAAGCAAAACAATGTCATTTTAATATTATTCTTGGCTATGCTTTTTGCTACTTGAATAGTTTTGATTCTTTTAAATTTGGCTCTTGTAAGGATATTTTGATGAAACTTTTGATCAATTATTTGTTAGACTCCTTTAAAACTTCCTAAAGCTACTGCTTTCATTTTCTAGTCTATGTCAGTTTAAAAATATACTGTCATTATGGGATGTTGAGGAAATACAGAAAATAAAATGAAATAATTTATAATTTCCATTTACAGAAATTTCTGTTAATATATGGATAGTATTGTTGCTATCTTTCATCTGTAGGTTTTTTAGAAGATAATTTGTGATCATATAAATATATAATTTAGTTTCTTGCTTTTATGTGTGTGTGTACATGCGTGAGTGTAGGTGTGTGTGTGTGTACATGTGTGTGAGTGTAGGTGTGTGCGAGTGTGGACTCATGTGTGAGTGTAGGTGTGTGTGCCACAGCATATATGTGGAGGTCAGAAAAACCTCTGGTTTGAACTTTAGGGTCTGCCATTCATATTTTTGTAACTTCTTTTGGCAGGATAGTTGGCCCATGGACTTCTGGGAACTTCTCCTACCTCTACCTTCCTTCTCCCCCTTGATGCATGGGGGAATATTTTATTAGTTATTTATTTATTTGAGAGAGAAAGAGACAAGCACATAAACACACACACACACACACACAGAGAGAGAGAGAGAGAGAGAGAGAGAGAGACAGAGAGAGGGCTAACAAGTAGACATGCCAGGGCATCCAGCCACTGCAAATGAAGTCAAGAAACATGGGCCATCTTGTAAATGTGGCTTACGTGGATCATGGGGAATTGAAAAGTGATTTGACAGCTAAGGCTTACTACTGGAGATATCTGGACCTCTGTCCACAGCTGGAAGAAACCTCAGGCATGCGTGAATCTGGAGCAGTGAGTAGGAAGATTTAGCATATCTGGTGACTACCAACCAAAGGTAGACCTTCTCCTAGTGACTTAGTTGTCAACCTCTATAACATAGTAAATAATATCTTCCTCATCTGTGTGGAAATTATTAGAATTTAATTTGTCAAGTACTTATAGATTAGAAACTAGCCCTTTTTAGTTATAAAAAATGTCAGTACACATGTTGAGGAGTTACTTAAGCTATTCATTACCTTACACTTGTACATTCTGAATAGAGTCAAATTTAAAAGCAAAACACTTTGAAAATGAATTTTATAGCACCTCTTTGCCACTTATTTATAGGTTGTCTTGCAAATTTCATTTTATCAAAGTCCAGGCAAAGGGAATTATTTCTAATAAATGTGCAATTTGCAATCAGCGTCATCAGGAAGACATGATTACAAGCCAATGGAAACTTTTCCACACTTACACACCGTCCTAACATTGTCACCATTACCGATGCCATGGTCCTCTGTCATCAGATCTCACTCAGCGTTCCCATGAAGCAAGTAGCCAGTAAAGGAAAGCTGTCAGTGTAATCTCAGAGCGAGATGTGGACTCTCAGACTGTGGGAAAAAACTCTCTGATGTTAAGAACTTTGCTAATTTCATGTCACTTTTGAAGCATGGAATACTGTGTTTCCTCCATGCAAGACATGTGGCCAAATGCTTTACTTTCAGCATCACACAAAGACACTGGAAGTTTCTTTTCCATTCTGGGCAACAAACTGAAACTCTATTAACTGATTGTGAAAGTTTGGTTGTCAACTTGATCATATGAGGATTCAAATAAGAGATGGTGGGTCTGGGAGGGTCTTCCTGGAAGACTGGTGGAGTTAGAAAGACATTCCTCCAGAGTAAGTGGCCTTTCTGGTGGTGGCTCCAAGAGAAAACAAGGCCTTTTACCTGACTGCCCTGGCTACTCACATCCCATTGCTGCTATTCTTTATGGACATAGAAACCCAGTTTCTTCAGCCTTCCATTGTACACTGAAAGCCAGTGGCTCTGTGGGAATCATCCAGGCCGTCAATGCCAGATGAGCACCACTGAAGCCTCCAGCCTCATGGACTGAGAGGCTACAGGCGTCTCAACTCTTCAGATTATAGATAGCCACTGATGGGCTGTCCAGCCTGTCTCCTTTAAGCTAATGTAATAAATCCTCTTTAAGTACATATTCATTTGATCATTCTGTTACCTTAGACAACCCTGACTAATACACTGGTATATGAAGTAAGTTAAACTGAAAGTGCCTGATATTAACAGAGAACAAATGTTGTTTTAATTTATGGATGGGGAAATCACAGGCCTTAAATAATAACTAAAGTCATCTGGTCACTATACGGGAAAAGTGACTTTTGATGTTTCTATTGCATTCACAATCTGCCCTAGCTTTAGTGGCCTTGAGCAACTGACGAGCAGTGTTCATCATCTCTGCTATGGCTGGGGTATGTATTTTTCCCCAAAGAAACCTGGATCTTTATTCCTCAGAAACTTTTGTTATATGAACTCTTTCATTTCTATAATAAATTAACTAAAATAAAAGTTCCCCAAAGTGGCAGGATTGTAGAGTTTTCCTTGGGATTTGTTGTGACTACTTCTTTATGCACAGGTCACATGAGTCACAGGGAACATCAGCGCTCCCAGTCACACACTGCTCTCTGCCATCTATAGATCAGGAAAGCAGACCACCTGTGTCCATCACTGTGACTCCGTGTAGCAAGAAGTGACAAATGAATTATCCTTAGATGAGTTATCATGCTTTCTTACAAATCACATTCTTATTCCCACTACAGAAACACCCAAAGAATACTATTCTCTCACCAAATTTAACAAATACTTTCAATTGCCAGCTACAGTTGGCTGATGTTGAGGGACGGGTGATGGGCCCAGAAATGTTAGCTTCGCATGGGGTGCTGATGATGGTGATGGTGGGGTAAGTGTGTGCCATTAATAGGAGAAGATGTCAAAAAAATGAAGGATAATAATAGTGCAATTTATCCTTGCTAAACGTACTACAGTGCGCTATAATTAAATATGAAAACCTAAATTTATCTCTATGTTCAGTTGTCATTAATTTAACAGGGAGTGCACATGTTCTAATCTAATGACTGATTTTTTTTTCTCCACGTGCATCATATTAAAATGTATATTAGCCTCAAGGTGCATAAACACAAAATAATAGACCAAAGGTTTTGGCCTGTGGAGAAAAAAACAATCCATGCTCGAAGGCCGTCAAGTAGCTGTGATGCAGAGGAGACACTCACTTAGCCTCATTAAGCCAAAGCTCTCGTTTGCTTGTCTTTTGTTCTGCATGACAGCAGCCTCTTTGTTGTATAATAATTCATTCCAAGTTCGTTCCAAGCTACCGAAACTGGTGAACTGTGGCCATTTTAATGAGAAGTATTGGTGGTATGCATAATCGGGAAGCCACGTGGGCCAGACAATCACAGGGCACTGCAGCCAGCAAAATGAGATATTGTCGAAATCACAAATTTGTCAAGTTGTTTTTGGACAGGGTATTATAATAAGCACTAAAATATGCATCCTATTACACCGCATCTGCCAATCAAAGATCACTGTAATGAATGCGTGCTGCAGGGTATAACCAGGCCGTTTTCCTAAGTAAAACAAACCACAGTGTACAAAAAAAATATTATGTGGATTCTTTTTCTTTTTCTATTTTTCTTTCCTTGGCATTATTGGAGTCTTACTCTTCAATTCTTCTGTACCAGGAATTGGGTTTCCCTGGCATGGTGTCCACTGCTCTGTGTGAATACAAAGAGCCTGCTGGTGCCTGGGAGTTAACACAAATACATTTCACGTTTTAAATAAATAGATGTGCTTAAAAGTGAGAAGACAGATCTTCAAACTCAAGGTTCAAATTAAGTCTAATGAAGAATTCCTGGGAGAGAAAACAATAAAGGAAGTGAAAGCTCTCTCCTGGTGATCCTCAACTTTAAGTTCTATCCTTTCCTACATCAAATGGCTTAGCCTTAGAGATGACATCTGTTATTCATTTCCTCTGCTTAGTCTGGCCTGACAGTTGTTGTCTTTTTTTTTTTTTTTTTCAGGTGAACTTAAAACTTTGTGAATAAGTGGGTTGGACAGTGACCCCTCTTATTTCCACACTGAAATTTTAATAAATTATGGGTCTTTTTCATTCATGCCTAAGAATTGTCCTCAGAGAGAGTGACTATATATTTTATCAGCTAAAGAAGAACTACAAATAAAAGTGCATAAATCAATAATTTCTGGCCTAAAGGCATGAATGGCACAAGTAAATGAGTCTATAGGAGTATTCTAGCTACAGGACCCTAAGTGGCACGTGTATGGGATGCTCACCATTGCCAACAGCTGCATGGCACATTTCTATTTTAGGCAGTTCTGTATTCAACAGTAAGGGGATTGTTGGTTTGTTCTGCCCTCATCCAACAGACTCTTCATAAATTTTACCTGAAAGTATAGTGATTGTGAAATGTAGGCTCAGGATGGGTAGATGAATCCATTCCCTTTATTTCCTAGCCATACAAACCTTACTGAACCCTTTTGTGATCAGCAAGTATGATGTGGTTCCAAATAAGAAGTATGAATCTCATTAGATTTATATTTGAAGCTAGGGGTAGAAAACTGGGGAAAATATCAAGTACTATAAATATTCAAATAAAGGTATACACCTGACAAATGTTAACAGAGGTATAAAATAGATAGTTTCAGGCTGGAGAAATGGCTTAGTGATTAAAGCAAAGACTTATGATCTGCAAAGCCAAAGGATCAAGGTTCAATTCCCCAGTACCCATGTAAAAACCAGATGGAAAGGGTGGCACATACGTCTGGAATTTGTTTGTAGTGGGTAGAGGTCCTGGCAAGACCATTCTCTCTCTCTCTCTTTATCTCTCTCTCTCTCTCTCTCTCTCTCTATATATATATATATATATATATATATATATATATATATATGCCTCTTTCTCTCTCCCAAATAAATAAATAAACTATTTAAAAATATCTTAAAGAGTGCTGGGTGTGGTGGCACATACCTTTAATCCCAGCACATAGGAGACAGAAGTAGAAAGATAGCTCTGAGTTTAAGGCCACCCTGAAACTTCATAGTGAATTCCAGGTCAGTCTTGAGCTGGAGTGAGACCCTACCTCAAAAAACCAAACCAAACCAAAACAAAACAATTCTTAAAAATAGATGGTTTTTTATTTCACAGGAGAGAAATATTACACTCAGTGATCAACTGAACGAAGTTACCTGGTAATGACAGTACCTTCAAGAATTAGTAGAACTGCAATAGGCAGGGGGACTAGGCCTCAGAGGAACTGCATAGTACGAGCCAAGGTAATGAGGCCACGTTGTAGAAAGGCTATGTGGAGACCACTTGTTTCAGCCATAGTTCAGTTGACAGGGAATAACAGAAATAAGATTGGTAAAACAGGTTGGAATTAGAACATAAATTATTTTGAACACCCAATGAAAGGATTTTATATTTGTTGGTCAAATGGTGTAATTGAGGGCTCCAAACAGGAAATAATAAAATGGTAGATAACTATATTCAAGGGTGGAGGAGAGACAGAGCATAAAAGAGGGAGGGAGGGAAGAAGGAAGGAAGGGAAAGAGGTGGCTGACTGACTGACTGTGACTAGAAAATTTGATGCTATACATAAAAGGTCTGTGGTGGTTTGAGTGAAATTTTCTCTGCAGGCCCATGTCTTTTGAAGATTTCTGAGTAATTGGTTCCCTAGCTGGTGGAGCCTTGGAGTAGGTGAGTCCCTGGGAAGCAGGTCTTTGGATTCTATACTCCAGCCCCCTTAGTAAAGCTCGCTGGCCCACTCAGACTCCTTCCTTCTTATGCTATGGAGAAGATGCCCCTGTCATGATGAAATTTCCCTTCAAAACTTTAAGCTGGAATAAACTCTTTTCATGGATGCATCTTGTTGGGTATTGTATCCCAGCAATGAGAAAGTGACTGCTACAGGTTCTAAAAGCTAAACTTTAATATCTGTATTTGAGGTTTTAAAAGACAAGGCTGTCTGAAGTTTTCATTGTTATTTCCTGAAATGTTCCTCCTGTCAGAATTACACATATTTGGAAGTTCCATCTTATCTTCTCAACATGTTCTATCCTCTCAGCTCATCAGGCTATTGTATGTAATCTCAGCCTCATATGATGAAGAAAGACGGCTTTCACCATCTCTACTTTGAGAAAGGGCAGGACCAAGAATTGACAGCAATGTCAGTTCACAGGACTTGATTTGGTCTAAGCTGATAGGCATTAATTTTAATATTAATGTTTCAAGATGTAAGTATTTTGGGCACATGACAACTATAGGCCCAGGTTTGACAAAGACATTACTTGATAACTCTAATAGAACTTTGGGTTAATCTCAAGAGGTATAAAGCAGACACTATTCAGAGCTGTAACCATGGAGGCCTGAAAGTGAGACAAATACCCTGGGATGTGATGTGTGGAGTCTTGGGGCTGCGATGCGTGACACAAGAAGTCTTCAGTGCCACAGGTCTTTTCACCGGGGTACTGGTATATTCTCCCATCACCCTGGAGTCGTGTGTGTGTATGTGTGTGTGTGTGTGTGCGTGCGTGCATGCACGTGTATGCATGTGCTTTCCTCTGGGACATGTGCTCTGAAGTCTTGTCCTCACATTGCCTTTCCCTACTGAGAATTCCATTCTAGACAGAAAACATCCAAATTTTCCTGCACTTTACATGGTATTTTAAAGATCTATTTGTACTTCAGCCACCAGAATGTTTTCATTTATTTATTAATTTTATAGCATTGCCATTAACTAGTCAAAATTCTCATTTTGTTTTTCAATTCTGATCATGAACCCTATAGATATGTTTCACATTGAACTAAAGGAGACACATCTTGGAATTTTTCCTTAATGCGTTGAAGAATATTCTTTTTCGAATGGTAATTATAAATGTACTATGACAATCTGATAGTTTACTACATATGGGAAGATGTCTACTATAGAATCCCTGCAAAATCTCGCTTTCATTAAAATGAAAAGAGATCACAATGTCATCCCACATTCTAGTGTCGTGACAAAGGTCTTTGAACTTCTTTTATTAAGTAAGCTGAATGACTTGATAAATGTTTTAGTGATTCTTCTGTATATAGAGACGGAATCTTTTACAGTGGACTGGATCTTCTTTTCAAGCACATTCATTCTTCTATTTTAGCTATTTGAGTCTTAATATTAAACTAAATTATAAGCTTCTAATGGGTGATACTAACTTTATAATATAGTCATTCAGACGTGGGCTTGACAAATACTAGTAGACTTGCAAGGAGACTGTGAAAGTTTCATATTCTTCAGAGTTCATCTCTATCATAAATACATGATATGTACTTGAATTGACAGAAGACAATAAAAAATTACAACTCTTTTGAAAATTAGTATTTATTTAAATGGTATAAGTAAATAAAATACTCTACATGGATCAAGTTAATGGCCATCCTGGACTTTAATTATATTTTACTTGCAAAATGGATACCAGTGCCATTATCTCAGCCCATGAAAACACCATCCTTCTAAGAGATTTCTTCACTTGCCAGTACTGTTCACATAATTTGAGAATACAGTGAAAAGCATAAATACAAGTCCCCTCCAAATGTCATGTGTTCTTTCTCATATGTGGATCCTAGCTACAAATGATTGGACTTCTATGCAAGTTGGAATAAAACTCAGTAGCATAGGCCAGTAAGCTAGAAAGGAGATAAAAAGAGAATAGAAAGGGAGGGAGAGGGCTTAAGTGGATGGTGTTGTATATATGTATATGTATACATATACAGAACAGATTAATGGGGGTGGAAATGCCTATGTGAGGTCAGAGGAAGAGTTTGAGTAAAGGAAAGGTCGGGGGAAGGCTAATTAAAATCTAAGAGGGTATGAATAACTCATATGGAAGCCTACTTTTTTTAGAATGCACATCCAGAAGCCATAGATAATTACTAGAAAATACCTTCTAGTGAGTTGTTGTCCAGGGAGGTCCCTGATACCCCCAAAACATTACAGGCTCTTGGTTTCCTGCCTGGAATAGATGACAAGACCCTATTGCTGAAGACTATACATACATGGGCTGCATGGTCACTGAGAAGTCCTGTTGGAGCTGAGCTGAAAACCTTCTCTGTGTGGACCAGCCGACAGAAAGTTGGAAAAAGCTATGATGCATGCAGTTTCATGGAAGAAAGAGAAATCACCAGTGGATATAAAGAACAGTGGACACTGCAAGCCTTAAATTTGGCCAGCCAGGCCAAATAAGCCAATAGATGCAATGGTGGCATGTCTATTACTAGGGAAACCAACCGCTCTCTAATTGGACTAGAGTCCCACTCCATGGGAGAGAATAGATATCTGATACTGAAAACCTATGAAGGGGTAGTTATGAGCCCTAGGGATGTAATATCTGCTGTTTTCTGGCTAAATGTATATACTATGCTCGCCAAGCTACCCAGTAAGTACTTCTCTTAATGTTCATACCCATATATTAATGCTACTCTTGCTTTTGGTTAGAGAAGCTCCTCTTTGCAGATAGCAGTGACTCTGGGATGACTCAGAAGGCACCATAGTGCTGAGAAGAAGTGACACAGGAGTGTTCAGTACTGAAACATCTCTATCACACCTTCCAAGACTCAGGGTTCATTGCAGAAAAGGTGGCAGAAAGTATATAAGAGCCAAAGGAGGGTTGGGATTGCTTTAAATGCACTCGTCAAGACACAGAATGGTCTTCATATCCATGACTTTGCAGTGCCTGACACTACCTACACAAGACCATCATAACAGGAACAAACATTATGACATTAAAATAAAAGAGAGACTGACTGAGAGGGGGAGGGTATATGATGGAGAATGGAATTGCAAAGGGAAAGGGGGGAGCGAATTACCACGGTTTATTGTCAATAAGTATGGAAGCTGTCAATGACAAAAATAAAATTAAATTAAAAATCTAGGGCTGGAGAGATGGCTTAGCCTTTAAGTATGTTCCTGTGAAGCTTAAGGACCCAGTTTGAGGCTCGGTTCCCCAGGTCCCACGTTAGCCAGATGCACAAGGAGGCGCACGTGTCTGGAGTTCATTTGTAGTGGCTGAAAGTCCTGACATGCCCATTCTCTCTCTCTTTCTGCCACTTTGTCTTTCTCTGTCACTCTCAAATAAGTAAATAAAAATAAACAAAAATAATTTAAAAAATAAATAAAAAGTCCAGAATTTCATTGTGGAATTATTAGAACATTAATCTAGGAGCAGGGCTCTTCTTAGTGGGGAGCCTTTTGTAACTATAAAGATTGCATAGTTATAAAGCCAAAACTGTTCAGAACCTCACACTCTATCTCTGGTACCACTTCTGTAATATATATAAGTATATATCAGCATGATGATATCTTTAAAAATAAAATTGGGGGCTGGAGGGATGGCTTAGCAGTTGAGGCATTTGCTGAAGGACCCAGGTTTGATTCCCCAGGACTCACGTTAGCCAGATGCACAAGGGGGCACACACATTTGAAGTTCATTTGCAGTGGCTGGAGGTCCTGGCACACCCATTCTCTCTCTCTCTCTCTTCTCTTGTCAAGTAAACAAACAAATTGATAAAATTTAAAAAAGAAAAAGAAATCTGGATAATATTATCATCGGTGTAAAACCATCCAGTAGTTTAATTGTGCACATTCATTAAAATCTAAGGTCTTCAGAATAGACTAAAGCATCTAGATGTAGCTGTTGGCAACCTTTAGAATCCACATAGTTTCACTGCTGCTTTTTTTTTTTTCCATCTAACTTGGGCTTTCAGGCCTTCTCTCTGTTTATTACACACCTTTCCAGATTCATCTAACAGCTTTCAATTTGCAGTTATATGTTTAGCAGATAGAGTAGATTTAATATACATTTGAGGAGCTGTAAAGATGACATAGTGGCTTCAGGTCAGGTGTTTGCAAAGCCTGGTAGCCTAGGTTTGAGTCCCTAGTACCCACATCTACATAAAGTCAGATACACAACATGGCACATTAGTCTGGAATTTGTTTGCCAGGGCAAAAGGTCATCGTATACCTCTCTCTCTCTCTCTCTCTCTCTCTCTCTCTCTCTCATTCTTTCTCTCTCTCTAACACACACACATGCACACACATACATACATACAGACACATGCATGAATATTTACAAGATAAATGAAATATTTTTTTAAATGAGAGATAGGGAATGAGAGAGACAGAAAGAGAATTGGCACATTAAGTCCTCCAGCCACCGAAATCAAACTCCAGAACTGTGTGCCGCCTCGTGCACAAGTGCAGCTTTGCACACTTGCATCACCTTGTCTGTTTGGCTTATGTGGAACCTGGAGAGTCAAACATGGGTATTTAGGCTTCTCAGGCAAGTGCTTTCACCAATAAGCCATCTCTCCAGCCCTGAAATACATTTTGATTAAAACTTTAAACATTAAATTTAAAACATTAAATACTAATGAACATGCTTTACTATTCCATGGAAGAACTTAACAACAATATATTAATAGATGGAAACATTCTGGCCGACTATGTCATTTGAATCCATCTCACATTATTCATTAAGCTCTCTTTAGCCTTTTTCTACCAAAATAAAATATTAATTTAATAGAACAGTTATTTGAGAACTAATTCTTCTACCTTGATTTGATTTTATAGAAGGTTTTAATCAACATGGCTGATGGGTTTCCCATCCAAAAGGCAGTTGAGGGCTGAAGAGATAGCTTAGTGGTTAAGACACTTGATTGTGAAGCCCAATGACCCAGGTTCAATTCCTCAGTACCCATGATCCATCTAGAGTTTTTTTGCAGTAGCTGGAGGTCCTAGCACACCCATTCTCTCTATCTGCCTCTCTCTATCTCTCTCAAAATAAGTACATAAATTAAATTAACAATACACTACTTTAAAAATGGCAGCTGAGACTATTTATCCTAGTATTTCTTACAAAATCCTACTCAGTTTGTGTAGTTATTTACTTCATAGGAGGCACTTTAAGCACTTTTGGTAAAAAATAGTCCACTCCATAGTTTTACTCCAAGTTTCCAGGAATGTGGCTCATTTATGTCCTAGCTTAAAACCATCAGTAAATAAGACTGAAGTATTTTAGAGTGAAGAGTGAAAATATGGTTGAGTTGCACAACACTTAAAAGAATGAGATTTAGAAGTCAATGCCATTTTTTAATTTAGAAATACAATGCAATGCTATGAGTTTGAATGATACCTCCACTTTGTTAGGCAGTAACTGACATATACACATACATATAGACATACAGACACAGCTAATGTCTATTTATATATCTATTTGATAATGTTATTATTATACACATAGGTACCACATTTAATGATAGGTTAGTATTCAACCTATCATATATTCTGATATGTCATGACGTAATACCATATAGACACCTGTATGATACATAGCAGATGTGTTATATGGACTAATATGTTAATAATATGCATAACAATAATATTTATGTATTAATGTCATGAATTTTCCAAGTTGTTACCTCTCAAGTGATATGCCTGAGAAGTGGATGCTTTTCCAAGTTGGTGTTCAGATGGTTTATATAGTTCTGTTTTCTTGCTGATAAATTAGAATTTAAAATATAACATGCCTTATTTTTATCTGCCCTCAATTTGAGTGCGTCCTAGTTCATTAGGTTTAGAAATCCTTTTCTACTGCCCTTCTGCCATGTTGCTAATAATGTGTAAAACACTAGAGGAGATCATTTTTAAAGAGTAATCCTATGGAGAAACCTTCTCAAATGTGAGAAAACCTTAAGTAATCAGCCATTCATTTATTTGTCTTTGAAGCACTAGTTTTCTGACACTAGCAGGCAAACCTGTAGTGTGTTCTATAGCTTAAACTGATGAGAACTGGTGACATTTTAACTTTATTCCATTATTAATACACCAAAAACAAAGCATTCTAAACCCAGACTGGAGTTGAAAGTGCTGATTTGCTTTCCAGAGAAGCAGGATTCAGGTTTAGGTGGCAGAAGTCAAGCAGCTATACCTATACTCCGCCCCGCCACTGTCGTGAACTGTATCATAACACATGTGACTGTATGACCCCTGAAGGACATGTCAGGGGACAGTGTTGGAAGTAGGAGTCTAGACATCCATGTCCATCTTAACAGCAGGACAAGCATGTAGAGCTGAGTGTCTCTCAAGACAGTAATGGACTAAGAATCAGCAACCACTGGTTATTTTCTCATAGGTGGGTATTCATTTATTAATTTTTCTTTTTTCTTTAGTTTGTGTGTTCATGCGTGTGCATATGACATGTGAGTGGGAAGTAGAAGAGTGCAAGCCATGGACTGCGTGTGGAGGTCAGAGCAACTTTCATGTGGGTTCTCCCTGTGCACCTGCTTTGAGACAAAGATTTTTACTTTGGAATATCCCTTTGTTGTTCTTTTATGCTTTTTAGGTTTTCAGGAAATGTTTCTGTCTCTGCCTTCCATCTTGTCAACATCACTATGCTGTGATCTCAAATGCCACAATGGCTTCTGGATCTTTATGTGGGATCTGGTGATTGAACTCCAGTATGCCAGCTTGATTAGCAAGTACTTTGTCCACTGAACCATCACCCTAGCTTCTATTTTTTCATATTTTTTCAAGTTAGCATACAAAGCAATTAGTTTCACTATAGCATTTTCATACATATATGTCACACTTTGTTTGAATTTATCTTCCTCGCCTACTTTCCTCCTCTATACCTCCATATCTGCCTCCCTCTTCTGATCTCCTTCCCAGAAATAGTTCTCCTTCTGCTTTCAAGCTGCTTATGACCTTCTCTAGTCCTCTGCAGGAGGTGGGTGGGTGTTCAATTGACCTGACTCATGCAGCACTAGTTCTGACCTGAATGATTTTGTATTGGTGAAACAAACAGTGTAGTGCACACCCTCATGTTGCTGAGATGAACTTCCAAACAAGGCACAGTTATGGAGGAAGGCCTTTATTGAAGATAAAGGGGAAGTTCCATAATGGCAGAAGGAGCTGGCCCACTTTCACAGGTCTAAGCAGAGAAAGAAAGAGGGGAGGGGGAGAGAGAACCCATAAACCCAAACCCCAAAGCCACACCACAAACATACACACTTCAGGAATTCCAGGCAGAACTCAGGTACTTTGCATATCTTTAGACTGAAATTCCAAATCCCTCACCTCTCCTTAGGGCTGGACCCTAAGATCCACCCATAGTGGCACTTCCTCCAGCCAGGTGACTGCAGATATAAATTAAAAACTTTAATAAAATCCTGAATATATTGGTGGCCATCCATTTAAACTACCACATACATTAATTTACTTGGGATATATTTTTTTCTCATTTGTCTAGTATATGTTAAATTTTTTTCATAATCAGGCTTTTCACATCTCACATTTCCATGTGTTGCCATAAATCTCTCTTTGAAACCATCATTTATTTTTATTTATTTATTTGAGAGAGATGAATAGAAGGAAAGAGACAGAGAGACAGAGAAAGAGAGCAAATGGGCATGCCAGGGCCTCTAGCCACTGCAGATGAACTTCAGATGCACACACCACTTTGTGCATCTGACTTCTGTGGGTATTGGGGAATCAAACCTGGGTCCTTAGGCTGTGCAGGCAAGTGCCTTAACCACTAAGACATCTCTCCAACCCAGAACCATCATTTAAATGACTCAGATTTCTTTCTAATTTATCCGACTTTATAAACACTGCTACTTGATTGTGAATGAAGCCTTATTCCTTGCACTTTTGTGTCCAAACATTCCAAGTTTTCATCTGACTCATTAAAACATAGCCAGTATCTGCCTCTTCCATGATTTGTTTCTGGATGGGAGACCCCAAATTTCATTAGTTGTTTTTACGATCCTAATACAATGAGAGGCAGATTTTACTATAATTTGTTTCTCACTTTCATCCCAGCTCTGGGTCTCCTGATAATATTGCTTTCTAAAGTGTATCTGTTAAATGTCTTTTTTGGTCTTACTATTTCACAGATTCATATTTTTACATTTACTCAGTTTCATTTCATTTCTTCCTCCTTATTTGTAATTTCTTTATATTTTTGTTTTGTTTTGGCTTTTCGAGGTAGGGTTTCACTCTGGTCCAGGCTGACCTGTAATTCACTATCTAGTCTCAGGGTGGTCTTGAACTCATGGCAATCCTCCTACCTCTGCCTCCCGAGCGCTGGGATTAAAGGCATTTGCCACCACACCCAGCTAATCTCTTTAGATTCTTTTGTGTGAGTTATCTTTTTTTTTAGTCTAAGAGTTGACAGTTATTTCCAAACTATAGTTATTTGTAAATTTCTTTCATATTCTTTTGGCCTCACTTTCCAGTGATGTTAATAAATAGGACATAACAATGCTTTTTAGTTTGTATTCTACTGTATTTCCCTCCCTCTTGCTATTTCTCTAATTTTACCAGGCTCTGGTTACCTGAGGACACTGCTAAAATGGAGTATAACTCAATGGGTCCAAAATGAAGCCTGAGATTTCACAGGCACAACTGGTTATGCTGGTGTCGCTGGTGACGCTGGTGACGCTGGTGACGCTGGTGGTGCTGGTGAGCTGCTATTGGCTCCAGCACCACACTTTGAGTAGTATTCATCTAGATAATTCCAATTGATGACACAATATATAAAATTTAATTGGGGGCAAGTAGATCTTTAAGAAAAATATTTGTATTTTTCTTTCCAAAAAACTTGTTTGTTCTTGAAATGAAGGTTATTTGATATAAATTTCTTTGACCTTGGATTACAATGTAGACCTCACTTTCATATCTCCTAGGGTAGGGCTAGAACATGATTTCCCTCTTTAGTCTCTAGCAGTCTGTGACTGTCTCTGGGTTCTTTCCAATCCTTCTTGGTGATGTTGTCTTACTTGGTGTTTCCTCATATTTAAACACATGTCACCACTTCTGCTCATTCACACAGCTTTAGAGATCCTCTTTTTAGTGTATTTCCATCAACTTGCCTTTTTTCTTACTGGGAAGTTTTATCAATTTATGTGAGATTTCATTCCTCAAATAACATAGGTTTTATTGCTAACCCCTGAGGAGCACAAGTGCCTGGTTATCCCTATTATGTTAGTTCTCTATTTGGGGCAATAAAATCCCCCTCATTTCCATGGTGACTGAATGTAGAGCAGTGATTGTTAGGGTACCAGCCAGAACATAGGAGACACAATAAGAGGCTGGAAATGTCTCCCAATCCAGAAAACGTGTATTCCATGGAACAAAATGGAATATCATTTCTGCCATATTTCACTCTGGGTGAAAACTGCCCACATCTCTTGATGGATATATTTTCAAGCTGTATAGGCATTCCCATACCTGTAATATGTGTGTAACGTCACCTTTACTTTTGACACTTTTATTCACAATGGTTTGTGGAGCTAAAAGTGACATGTTTTCTAAACTCAAGTTGATTTCAGATGACATATTTCTTTAATTGAAGCATAACCTCATTTACAATGAACAAAGTTGAACAGGTATTTCTATAATAATCAAACACAAACATCTCATATTTGGACTTTACTGCTCAGGTAACTGCGTATATTCTTACTGAAGTGATGGGTTCTTAAAAATGTTTTACTTCATTCCTCAGTTAACAAAAATGACCCTGGAAAGTACACTGACAGCAAGCAGTACTGCACCAATTATACCCTTCACTGCATTTGATTGTAGAGATTTTCTCTTTATTAGCTTAAAAAAGTGAGCAGCACGGAGCCCAGTTCCCTGGGCCTTGAGCTTCTACAGAGCTTGTCAAGTTGCTCACAAGCAGTGAACTCACTACTCTCGTTTGAAGATGGTAGTGCACAGGATGAGCATTTAAAAACAGCCATGGAAACACTTATTTTCAAAATTGTATAAGCTTGCAATTTGAAACAAGTTTCCCATCTAAATGAATGTTCTTTCTGAGTATCATTCATGTTTCTTATGGACTATGGATGATTTTTTGAGAGTTTCCATTCTAGGACTGAAATGTTCACTTAGTTGGCTATACAGATCAATTCACTACATCCAGAGGTACTTAAGATGTAACAGAAGGCTGATTCTGGAGGCAAGATGGCACCGGAAAGAAGGGAATAACCTTTGTTCCTACAGACAGTACCAGAGGTACTAAGCAGGAATGTTAAGTTTCAGAGAGAAATTCACATTCTAGTTGGTTGGTAAACAAGAGTTCAGGGACACAGAGACAGTTAGAACCTGGAAGAGTACACAGTAAAGGAGAAAGCTACCAAGAGAAAATAGGGAGGTCTGTATAGCCATTCCACCCAAATCTCTGCTTGACACATGTCAAATAGCCCAACTAAGACCAAAATAATTACATGGATGTTTCATTTGTGTTTTCCATGAAGGAGAAACAGAGCTTGGGGGCTTACATTCTGAGGAATGTACTTTCTACTAAACCAAACAAATATCAATAATCAGGTGTACATAATCCAAAGCCCCCTAATATTCATCCATGCAGTCCAAATATGATAGTTTGCAATTATCAGACATGAAAAAGTGGGAAATTTTGACCCTGCTCCAAAGAAATAGTAACTTAAAATAATCAATCCTGAGATGCTGCACAAATTAAAATCTGAAAGTTTAAAGGTATGAAGTTAACTGTTATATAATTATTATGTTTTATGTATATGTGTGTAAATTAACCATTATATCTGTGCTTTGGATATAAATACTCTAATGTTGAGAATAATGATGAATGATAAGAAGAAATATTGCATTGAATAAAAATGGAAATCAAAGCAAAAAAATTTCTATGATTGAAAAGTAATATTTGATGTAAAAATCATTAGATGTGCTTAATAGCATAATAGAGACAGAATGAAAAAGGCATACTGGACTTTGTGGGAGAGCAACAGAAATGCTCTAATCTGAAACACAGAAAATAAACAGAGATTAACAATTACAACAAGAAAACAAAACAAAACCAGCAGAACACATGGAAAAAAATCAAAAGGGCTAATAAACATTTACTTGGAGTATCATACATAGGAAAAAATGAAACAGAAGAAAAATAATGAGCAAAATGTATCAGATTTGTTAGAAGATATGCACTTACAGTTCAAGAAGTACAGAGGGTCTCAAGCTGGTTAAATATTAGAGAAGAGTTTGTGAAAGGTTGAATAATTTTGGTATCAAGCAGAAGGCAATTAGGGACTGGAGAAATATGATAAAATGAAATAGCATTACTTTTTTCCTACTAAGCTCATTATTATAGTGTTAAATATATGTACTAAAAGAATGAAATCATCTATTGGATATAAACAAATGTGTGAGTATTCATTTATGATAGTATTTAAATTAATACCAAGAATTCCTTTAATTTTCTCTTTTTTTCTTTTCTTCTATTTCTATCCTGATTGTGGAAGAAGCAGCTTTTTTATTAGTTAAAGGGCCCTGTGATAACCATTCATGTTGGTGTCTATTTAATTTCTCAAGAGGTAGTATGTAGTAGGGTGCTGGGCTTCCCAAAGTGCTTTTGGAGTAATTTCTATTTAAGGACATAAAAAAAAACAATTATTTTACCTCCCCCCAAAAGAAAACAACCACAAAAAAAACCAACTTTTATTTTATCACCCTCAAGAATATTAAGTGGGCTGGAGAGATAGCTCAGCAGTTAAGGAGCTTACTTGCAAAGCTTAACAACCTGAGTTGGATTCCCCAGTACCCACATAAAGCTAAATGCAGAAAGTTGTGCTTGTATAGAGTTCATTTACAATGGCTATATGGCCTGCTGTACCCATATTCTCTCTCTCTATGCAAAAGTCCCCAGACTTTAAAATAAGTCACAGTTTCATTGGCACTTGAGCTTCCTCTTGTCACGAATCAGTCGGTGAGAAGTCAGAAGGCTCACTGGGCTCCAGCTCTTTCCTTCAGCCACAGAGACTACGATCATCAGGGTTTCTTTGTTTGTTTGTTTGATTTTCTTTTTAATCCCAGTCCTTAACAAATTTTAAACCTAGAAATTCAGGCCTGGTCACTGTTTTGTTCTCAATTTTACAAATAGCTTCAGGATAGCCTTAGTTAACTTGGCAAAATGTCCTCTGAAGGGAATTAGCATGTTTAAAACTTGGCCATTCCCTCCTTTTCCAATACCTCAAGCAAAGCTTGCTTAATTTTAAGCAGGCATTTTAGCACACAGCGGTCGACATTCTATCCTGGGTGCCTGTCTTGAATTGGCTGATTTGAAGGCAGGCAGTCTCCCTCTGCACTGCATCCAATTTACAAATGACAGCAACTTACTGATTAAATTGGCTGAAGAACTTCTGGCTCACATCAATTAATTTCTTCAAGGATTTTTCTTTAAATAAAGAATTTTTCTATATGACTAAGAGATTGTCTGAAACAGCCCAACTATATATGCTACTATACATAATGTTTAAAAAAATTAATATTGGAAATTTCATTGTAGAAAATACCCTGGAAAAATTAGAAGTAATGTAACAGTACTCTATATTGCTATCACTTTTTTTTAAAAAAAAAAGCAGGTTCAATGTTCTCATACATCAATAAGGACCCTCATGTCTCATGTTCGAAGGGCCACATTCATGAAGAATGTGTAGATAAATCAATATTCCAAACGGAAACAAAACAATCTACTACTCAAGTCTACACATTGCTTCCCATGAAGCAACTGAAGGATTCTCCTCTAGTCCATTTATTTGTCTATAACTAAATATCACAGACTGTGTCATATAAAACTAATAGAAATTTATTTCTCCCTGGATGAGACATGCCAAGATTATAGACACAGCTGCCCTGGTGGCTGGTTAGGGCCTTTTTTACCAACTTAGCCAAGATGTCATATTTGTGCTGAAATGACAACATTACCTGGGTATTCACACAGTGAAGGAATAGGGAGGACAAGCCCCTGCTCTCGTTAATCTTAGACCCTTATAATGGTGTTAAACTCATTCATCATTACCTTATATCCCCAAGATCCCATCTCTTCATATTACTGTACTGAGGATTAAATATTAGTATGCCTGTGGGAGAGCTTACTATGCCAGTAATATCACCCTGTCTTAGAAACAGTATTGAGAGTACAACGTCACTGTATTCATTTTCTGGTCAATAGACTTGGAGTTTGAAGAACAAGAGCAAGCTGAAGTTGTAGATTAAAGCTGTGGCTATATACAAATGGGGAACAATTCATATTCATCCTCAGGGTTCCTTAGGTGATGCCTTGTCCCATGACCAATTTGACAGCCTGTTCTTTCCAGACTTCCTCTTCCCTCAGCTCGGAAGCCTAGGCTCTATTATGTGCCAGGGATTGTATTTTGTTATGAATTCTGCAGACACAGGCAATAATCTCAAGATCTGCCAGGTGAGCTAATACTTGTGTTGCTAAACTTATAAAAAGTAGATGCAAGATAGAGTGAATTCCAGGTCAGCCTGGGCTACAGTGAGACCCTACCTCGAAAAACCAAAAAGAAAAAAAAAAAAAAAAGCAGATGCAAGAATATTTTCTAAGTGCCATATTTTTGAGAGTTTTAAAATTTTTGCTTGTTTTATTTTTAAGTCTTTATTATCACTCGTTTTTAATTCAATTCAGAAAGTATAGGTATGTTAACATAGGAAATAAAGTTTTTTTGATAGTAAAATTTATTAAATTACAGAATTTAGGATGAATTTTCTCATGAATGGGATATTGTTTTAATTTTTCTGGTGAAAATATCTCTTTTATTCTTGTAAAAGATGTCTCATGGAAAGTTTATATTTTTCAAAAGTTTTAACACAAATTAAAAGTTAAAATCTGTTTGATTCTAGGAAGATCATGAAACATTTTTTGGAGAATATCATGCTCATATTCATGTACTCCAAGGGTTTATTTAGTGTGCTGGTATTAGATTTAAAAATTAAAGAAATATCACTCCATTTCCTCTAAGTTTCCACTTCTTGACACTATGTAGTTCTTGGCATAATTACTTTGAGTCTCTAGAGTAAGATCCATAAGCAATAATGAAAGATTCCAGGAAGAAGCAGATAGAATGAAACAATGCCTACATAACCGAGATCAGATTACTTCCATGGGGAATATGGTGCCCCTCTATTACACGAAACTCCACAGTAAAAGCACACTAATTTGGATGAATTGTGAGAAGAGTTCTTTTGAACTGGTGAAAAGCTTGAATTATAGATTATTGGAAAAGAAATGCAATTTCAGGTACATGTACTGAAAAGAAATGTTAACAAATGTTCATATAAAATAGCATATTTATTGTTTGTTTTCATAGGAATTTTGATAGCATACTTGAAGGCTGTTTAATTATCTTAAGTAGGTTAAACAGTTTCTTGAAATGTATCTATACTAATAATTTGTTTAGTAAAGTAGGGCTTCTTATAGCATAAAGGTAGCATAAAGTCTTGAGTGACTGAATGAACATCTTGCATTTTAAATTAGCTATGGCTAAAATTTTTATCTATAGTTTTTCATTATTTATCTCTGAAAAAAACTTCCAGGACTTACTTTCAATACTCCACCTACTCTCACTTAGTATTTCCAAATATATTAAATATATTATATGATAACATAGTTTTTTCAAGGTTGGATGACAAATTTTGATGAATGGAAGGTTTTCTTTCCATCATTTATTCACAAATGCTTACTGAAAATCTGAAGGACTCTGCGAACATGAACTCTTATTGTAAGACTGATATTCTCTAAGTAAATTAAACATTTAATGGAAATTACAATATAATGAGATTTACCTAATATATGTTAACTTTAGGATCTAACTGTTTCCCCACAGCGCCCAACAGGCTACTCTGCTCAGCTGTTTGAAGCCCTGCAAAAAGCCGAGTACACCCTGCTTTTAGAGCTCTTCACACCACGGAGAGGCTTTTGATGGGCTCTACGTTGGGTTCTACGTTGGGACTCACATTTCCTGTTATCTGGGTTCAAATCTAACCTTGACCACTTACTAGCTTTGTTTCTGTCTGCTCTGAAAGTCAAGTGTGGTCATTGAAAAGAAGCATTTGGGCCCAATGTGCCATTCAGAATGAGCTAGGTAAAGGTTCAGAATGTTATTCTTTTCAATCTAGAAGTACAACAAAGGAGAAAATCATGTTCACTTGGCATGAATCATTCCTCTTACATTCTGACCTAGAAGAAGCACCTATTTCTTCCCATAGCAAAGCAGACAACTTCTCCTTACTCTGAAGATGCCTGTTATAACTATCAGATGAATTGTCACACTTTCTAATGGACTTTCTTCTAATGGACTTTGTTCTCAATTCAGAGTACTTCATTACTGCAGAATCCAGCATGTTGTTTTAATCTGCCTTCTATCCAGATTTAGCAAAATGAAAGAATTCTGTTTACTCTCTGTTGGTTACTGGTCATGAAACCTGCTTATGCATAATTTGACTTTCTATGCTTTCTTCACTCAAAAAAGACCTTGCAGGACTCCACCTCCACCCCTGTTGCAGTCAGGTTCACATTGCTGGCCAAAACCACCTGACCAAGAGCAGCTTTTAGGGGAAGAAAAAGGATTTATTTTGCCTTATAGACTTGAGAGGAAGCTCCATGAGGGCAGGGAAAACAATAGCATGAGCAGAGGGTGGACATCACCCCTTGGCCAACATGAGGTGGACCAGAGCAACAGGAGAGTGTGCCAAACACTAGCATGGGGAAACTGGCTCTAACACCCATAAGCCTGCCCCCAACAATACAGTGCCTCCAGAAAGCATTAATTCCCAAATTTCCAACAACTGTGAACCTAGCAATCAGAGCACCTAAGTTTATAGGGGGCATCTGAATCAAACCATCACAACTCCCTACCCCTGTTCTGCATGAAGACTAGATAAATATTTAAAGATTTTTTTCTTGGAGTTTTTCTCAAGAGCAGAAGTGTGAGGACAGGTGCCTCTGCATGAGCATGGGAAGCCCACAAGCCTGGGGGCAGTACCCACACATCGATTGTGGGTATGTTCGAGTACTGTTGGCCAGTTTTCATCTGGTCTTATGAAGATATGCATACATCACAGTGTCTCAGTAAAAGCAGCATTAACAGATGCTTTTCTTGCACTTATCATAAAGGCACTTCGGTCCTTGACTGGTTTATGGAGAGAGTTTTCTGATCGTATTAATCATTAACCTGGTACCCTGGACAGCAATATGCACTAAAAGCCTCAATGGAAAGATGCTTAGCAAAACAGGATTCAGAATTCCATTCTAATATACAATTCCTGCGTTGAGTACTAATTTCATATTAAATTCAGGTGACTTAAGAAAAACAGAATGCCACATTCATATCAACAGTTTGCTTAGGCACTGGGACAGACATGCATGCACAAGCAGACAGGCACTGCAGCTGCTGGACAGGAGATCCAACACTGGGAAACAAAGAACTCAACAGGAAGTCTCCACAAACTTCAGGGGCAGCCTCTCCTCTTTGTCTCCAGGATCTCTGCTCTACCCTCTGGCTCTCGTTATCACCAACACTTTCAAAGGCATGAATCAGCAGGCCAGAAGGACTAGGTTCATTAAGGTAATTGGTGGGGGAAATATATGCATATAAATAACTATGCAAAGCAATAACCCAGACTGGATTTGTCCTGGAAGAGCTAAAAGCCAAGAAAATGAACATAAATAGGCAGAACTGAGGGGCAAAGTGATGAGCCCATGATCTTCATCAGTAAGCAGTCCATGTGAGGATCAGCACAGTCAGTGGCCAGGATGGCAGCGTGACTTGATGTCCATGGGGAAGGGCCAAAGCACAGCAGAAGACTCTAGAAGCAGTGATTTATCATGATTTCACTGAGTAGAGGTGAGCAAGTGTTTGTTCTCAGTGCGACTGATTACACAGGTAACAGGTAGGAAGATGTAAAGGATACCCATCAAACTCAAAAATTAATTGAATCCTAATCTAGTAGGTATCCACCAAGCATCAGATCACAAGCATTATAAATAACTATGCTGTCCATACAGAGTGAAATACAGAGGCAGCTAAGCATTGTAGACAAATGCACACAGGCCAGGCTAGGACAATGCCTCTGCTCTCACTGCCTGGGACCTGGGTCTTTTTAAATAGGACAAAAAGGGAGAGAGAGAGGGAAAGGGAGAGGGAGAGGGAGGGAGAGAAGAGAAATGATTGATTCCTTACAAAGATTGCTGTAAGGATTCAGGTAGATAGCATAAAAAGCTGTCAAGACAATGGCGCATAATAGCCATTGGAAAGCTATTTTTTATCATCATCATGATTACTAATTCTGCTGTTTTTGGGGCAAATGACCTCATACTTAATGAACCCTTGCTAACAGCTTTGCTTGCTTTATGAGATGAACACATACATCATTGAATAGTAAAAGCAGAATTGTGCCTGGCTGTGTGTTTTGTGGGTGTTATTTAGTGGTATCATTGGTCCCTAGAATAGCAAGACCAAAATTAATTCCAGTACAAGCCATAAGAAGACCCTGTCACATGATCCTCACTGGAACACACTAAACTAGAAGTGGGAAGTCAGTATGAGGATGCTATTAAGCAAAGGGAAGCATTGTATTTGTCACAGTACATGCAGGTGAGAAATTAAGGGCATCAGCAGAATTTGAAGCACTGTCATTGTCACTGCTATAAGTAGATCGTGTCATCTTTCTTCATACCTCTAGACAAAATAGAGATTCATATTTTCCAGCCTCTAGAAACACACACACACACACACACACACACATATATATATGTACACACACACACATATATATATACACACACATATATATTATATATACTTTTTAATATACATACATAAACAATGTTTCTTAGGTTAGATTATATTATTTGTCAACCTTCAAGTAGAAAAATACTTCAAACTCAATTATATTAGTTCCTGGTAGCTCAGAAATGCTAAGCGAGTAATACATAATTTGATATAGAATATATATATATATATATGTGTGTGTGTGTGTGTGTGTGTGTGTGTGTGTGTGTATGTGTGTGTGTGTGTGTGTGTGTATAATGTATGTATGATTTGATCTTATTTCTGTATATGCAAATTCATATGTTTGCTTTTGTCACATAGATTTTGATAACCTGCCATAAAACTTTTGCTTAATTTTAAGATGAAAGACATAGCTAATACTTTAAATTCACTTAGATATCTCTGCCTTACATATTTTGATAGCAAATTAAATTTATATTCTCCCTTCCTGGCAGTTGGAAGCTGTGGACTTGAATGGAAGGTGCCGGAGTGGCTACTTGACTCTTCCTGTCACTGAGGAAGGAAATGCGGAAGTGGAGTTCACAAAGATCTGATGGGGTTTATGCTACAAGACAAGGGCTTCCAAAATACAAACTACGGATAAAGCCTGAGCCTTATGCGGGGATGGAATTAACTATCTAGCAGACATGTAACTCTTACTGAACTATAAATAAAAATGCAGCACTCTTCACAAATGATTACTTAGACCGATTCTTCACTTATGGAACAGAATTAATGAGGACATTTTCATCAAACCTGTATGGTCTTCAGCCCTCAGGAATGAGTTTATATGTCTCTTCCCAAGTGCTCCAAACCCCCCAGGTTGAGACAGAAGCTTGCATTTGTGTTTCTTTAACTCTAACTGCACAGCCGTGGTAGTGTAGGAAGAAGCTATACTGAAGGAGTTAAACACACAGTTTCTGCAATAAATAAAATTTGGTCTGAATCCTCCTTCAACTACTACAAGCATAGTTAAATCTATTTAAACTCAATTTTCACGTCTGAAGTTTTTTGCTGGGATTCACTTTTAACTGTAATACATATCATCTATATATCCAAATATATGTACATTTAAAAACAATTATGTAAATCATTTAAAGGGCTTTTTCCAATTCATGTATATTTTGCAATTGACTGTCCTGCAGCAATAGAAGAGGTGTCTTGTTCATTACTCAGTTATAACCATGTACTACCGTGCCTAGCACATAACAAATGCTCAATATTTATCAAATGAATAGATGTGCATTTAAATAACTAAAATATAAACCCAAGGTTTCTGAGCTACTCAGAGATATGTAAAAATACATTTTAATTAGTACTAAAAATTAGATCTGTCACAAAAACTCTAAGTTCAGAAAAGATGTGTGATACGCGTTTGTGGTAATGATTTTCTGGTTGATGCCTGTCAGATAATACTGAGTATCGAAGCAGAAAGTTGAACACAAAAATACAGAATCAAAAATATAGTTTTTACTCTAAAAATTAACTATTGTACAAGACATGCAAAATGTACTTGGGGTGATAAAAAATTCAACCTCAAGTGTTTTGTCTTCAGTTCTATAAATGTAACTTTATTATCCTTAATAATAACAGTTTTTCCTAGACAAAATGTCAATGCATATATTAAGGCATTAGAAATGTATTTGGTTTTAAATTTCCAGACAAATTTCCCACTGGGTTTGTTTGTGTAGGGGTGGATAGGACATAAGGGCCAAAGAGCCCAGCCCTGCATGTAACTCTCTATCAGCAATCAATTTAAGGTTCTGTTCTGGAAGCTTTGGCCTCAGGCAAGGCCAGCTTTTGTTAACAGAGGCTGCAGGCACAGTCTGATCCTACAAAGCAAAGAGAGTTGAAGGTCTATCAAAGGGCCTAATCAAATTTTCTGTCTTTAAGAAGCAGTTTTTCATCTGAATTGTGATGCCACAACTACTGCCCACACCCTCCTCTTGGGGCCAGATGTGCCGCTCTGCATTTCCACTTTCTAAGCCTGGCCAGCCTTCCTGAAGTGGAAGGCCTGGGGTACTTTAGCTCCACACCCATCTGCTAGTAAACAGACAGAAGGAAACATTTGTTTATGCCCTCAGCCATCCATTTTCTTTAAGCTGGTTTCCAACCAAGATTTTTATCTGGGTACCAGTCACTTTTTTTTTTTCTAGTGGTTAACTTCATAAGGTTCTTAGTACCCAAAGGATTAAGAGGAATTTGGATGTAAAGTGTCTTTTTAGTTCTTAGATGATATGTCTCACTTTGTCTCTAGAAGTATTACACAATGTTTACCCTCCAGTTGCAGAGTAAGTTACTTTTCTTTTAAAAAATTAGTTTAATGTATTTATGTAAATTCATGTACACAGTGAAATGCACAAATCGCTAATGCCCAAGTAAAGTTTAGGCAAATACCTTGGAAACCATCATGGCGGAGGATAAAAATATCACTCTAGAAATTTCTTTATGCCTCTCTTCATTCAATTTGTCCTGATCTTTATTTTGATTGCAAATAGCATAGTTTGTGTCTTTTTTTCTTAAAATTCCACATTAAATGATATTATTATTTATTGCTTTCTTTTGTGTCTGGCTTCTTTGTTTTATTTTGTTTTTGTTTTTGATTTTGAATGTGTTCAGATTTCTTTAATTTAAACTGTTGTGGGTGTTTACTTTTATTCTTCTTTTCTTTAATTTGTTTTTGTTGACTACTTCTATACTTATACACAATAAACCATGATAATCCCCTGCCCTACTATCCCCATAACACCTCTGCTATCTATCATATCCCCTCCCTCTCTCTGTTAGTCTCTCTTTTATTTTGATGTCATCATCTTTTTCTCTTGTTGTGAGGGTCTTGTGAAGATTTCTAGGCACTGTGAGGTCATGGATATCAAGGGCAATTTCTGTCTCGACAGTTGCTTTGTAAGGACTGGTACCCTTCCTTTGGCTCTTACATTCTTTCTGCCACCTCTTCCACAATGGACCCTGAGCCTTGAAGGGTGTGTGTGGTGGTTTGATTCAGGTTTCCCCCATAAACTTAGGTGTTGTGAATGCTAGGTTCCCAGCTGATGGATATTTGGGAATTAATGCCTCCTGCAGGGAGTGTGTTGTTGGGGGCGGGCTTATGGGCTTTATAGCCAGTTTCCCCATGCCAGTGTTGGGCACATCCTTCTGTTGCTGTGGTCCATCTTATGTTTGCCAAGGGGTGATGTCCACCCTCTGCTCATGCCATCGTTTTCCCCTGCCATCATGAAGCTTCCCCTCAAGCCTGTGAGCCAAAATAAACCTCTTTTTCCCAGAAGCTACTCTTGGTTGGGTGATTTCTACCAGCAATGCGAACCTGACTGCAACAGTGTGATAGAGATGTTTCAGTACTGGACACTCCTCTGTCACTTCTTCTCAGCACTGTGTTGCCTTTTGGGTCATCCCAGTGGTCACCACCATCTGAAAAGAGAAGCCTCTCTAACCAAAAAGTGAGAGTAGCATTAATATATGAATATAAACATTAAGTGTAGTGCTTTCAGTGCAGTTTGGTGAGAATAACATGCATTTAGCCAGACAAGAGCAGGCTTTATATACCCCCACCATAGACTTTTGATTAGGTTTTCAGTAGTAGGCATGTATTCCCTCCCATACAGTGGGCCTCCAGAGAGCAGTTGGTTTTCCCCAGAGCAGACATGCCACTATTGCATCTGTTTGGTCATTTGGCCTGTTTAGTCAAACTTGAGGCTTCCAGTGTCTACCATTTTCATCACTGATGGCTTCTGTCTGCCATAGGGCTGCATATAGTGCAGCTTTTCCAGCTTTCAGTTAGCTGGTCTACATGGAGAAGGTTTTCAGCTCTGCACCAGCTTGATTTCTCCATGACCTTGCTGCCCATACATGTGAAGTCTTCAGCAATAGTGTCTTACCATCTGTTACTTGTGGGAAACCAAGGGCCTTGGCAATAGCCTGTAATGTTTTGGAGACAATAGGGAACTCCCTGGCCAACAATTCACTGGAAGGTATCCCATCCCTGCCACTGAAAATTTTCTAGTAGCAATCTATGGCTTCTCAATGTGCCATTGCCCAAAAAGGTATGCTTTCATCTATCTTATTCAGAATATCTTGAATTTTGATTGACTCTCCCCCCACCTTTTTTAATCCCTTTCCCTGGCCTCACACCATTCCACTCTCTGTGATCTGTTCTACTTACCTATAAACAATATCACCCCCTATAGTCCTTACCTCTCCTCCTACCCTTATAGCCTTTTTTCTAGCTTATTGGCCTCTGCTACTGACTTTTGGTTCTAGCTCACACACAAGTCTAAACATTTGTAGCTAGGATCCATATATGAGATAGAACATACAATATTTGGCTTTCTGAGCCTGGGTTACCTCACTTAGTATAGTCCTTTCCAGATCCATCCATTTCCCTGCAAATTTCATAATTTCATTTTTCTTTACTGATGAATAGAATGCCACTATGTAAATGTACCACATCTTTATTATCCATTTACCTGTCAAGGGTTATCTAGTCTGTTTCAATTTCCTAGCTATTGTGAATAGAGCAGCAATAAACATGGTTATGCAAGTATCTCTAAAGTAGTGAGAAAAATCTTTAGGATATATGCCAAGGAGTGCTATAGCTGGATCATATGGTAAATCTATTTTTAGATATCTTAAGATCCTCCACACTGATTTTCACAATGGCTGCACCAGACTACAATTCTACCAACAGTGTAGAAGGGTTCTCCTTTTGCTGCAACCTTGCCAAAATTTATTATCTTTTTTTCATGATAGCCATTCTGACAGGAGTGAGATATTTCACTTTGCATTTCCTTGATGGCTAAGAATGTAGACCACTTTTTTAGATGTTTATATGCCATCTATATTTTTTCTGATGAGAAGTCTCTATTTAGTTCCATAGCCCATTTTTTTATGTATTTATTTATTTGAGAGTGACAGACACAGAGAGAAAGACAGATAGAGGGAGAGAGAGAGAGAGAATGGGCGCGCCAGGGTCTCCAGACTCTGCAAACGAACTCCAGACGCGTGCGCCCCCTTGTGCATCTGGCTAACGTGGGACCTGGGGAACCGAGCCTCGAACTGGGGTCCTTAGGCTTCACAGGCAAGCGCTAAACTGCTAAGCCATCTCTCCAGCCCCATAGCCCATTTTTTTAAATTGGGTTGTTTGATATCTTATTGTTTTGTTTTTTGAGTTCTTTTTATATTCTGTATATTAATACTCTGTCAGATGCATAGCTGGCAAAGACTTTCTCTCTTTCTGTAGGTTGTTTCTTTGCTCTATTTACAGTGTCCTTTGTTGTACAAAAGCTTTGTAATATCATGAGATCCAAGTGGTTGATTAGCGGTTTTAATTCTGAGAAGTTGGGGTTATATTCAGAAAGTCATTGCCTGTTCCAGTATGTTGAAGGTTTTCCCCTACCTTTTCCTCTAGCAATTTCAGAGTTTCAAGTCTGATATTAAGGTCCCTGATCCATTTGGACTTTATTCTTGTGCATGGAGAAAAACAAGGATTGATTTTCATCTTTCAACATACAGATATCCAATTTTTCCAGACAATGTCTATCTTTTATTGAGAAATGAGTTCCCTGGTGGCAACAAACAGCAGGATCCTGCCTTTTAATCCAGTCTGCAAGCCTGTGACTTTTGGTTGGGGCACTGAGGCCATTGATATTAAGAGTTATTATTGAAAGGCATGTGTTCATTCTTACCATTGTTCTTGTTTAGTAGTGCTTCCTGTTTCCCTTTACTCTCTTGTTTTAACTGTTATTTGAGTATGGTTTATTTTTTCCTGTTTCCTCATTTGTGTGCTTTGTTTTCTCTTCAGTGTGAAGGATTCCTTCAAGTATTTTCTGTAGAGCTGGCTTAGTTGTCATGAATTCCTTTAGCTTGTTTTTGTTGTTCTTATTTCTCCTTACATTTGGATAGATAGCTTTGTGGGATGCAGTTGTTTGGTGTTGTGCTGTGAATCTGGTGTTCTGATCAGCTGTGCTGCATGCCCTGCTGCCAGGAGCTGAATATGATCTCCTGGAAATCGTGGTGCTGTGGGTTGTGTGGTGAGAGAGGGCAGGAAGCCTGGAGTTGTACTGGAACTGCTCAGCTGATCCTGCCTGTGTCCCCTTCAGCAGCTTCTCTGCTGTCTCCTCTTCAGGTTTCTTGACTTTGCAAGGAGGCTTATGAGGTTGGAAAATCCCCTTGTTTGGTCTCTGCTCCTGCAGCTGGGCATCAGGTGGGTGTGCAGGCTGCAAACTCCTCAGTGAGATTCTGGCCGATTTCTTCCTTTCTGATAGATCTTAGTCTCTCCTGCTTCTTTGCTGTGGCCAATAAAAGCCTATCCACCTTCCCTTTGCAGATGAAGAGTGTATTTTGCTGTGGTTTTTCTCAAATCCTTCCCTAGCCTGGATTGGTGTGACTCCCATGTAGCCATCTTACCCAGAAGTCTTATTTTTCTAAATAAGTAATTGATCACAAATATTTTTCAATGAAGCTGTACCATCTTATATGTCATCTAGTGAATTTTCCTATTTCTAGTTACTTTCTATTCTTGCCAACCTTTCTAATTTTAATCTTTCTAGTGGGTGTGAAATAGCATATCAGTGTGGAATCCTGTTGATCTTTATAATATCAACTAAGCATGTTTCTCTTGTCAACTCCTTCCCAGATATGTCCTTTATTTATTTAAGATAATATAATTCTTTTTTTAAATATATATTTTATTGATTTATGAGAGAGAGAGAGAGAGAGAGAATGGGCACACAATGGCTCCAGCCAGTACAAATGAACTCCAGACACATGCAAGACCCCTTTGTGCATCTGGCTTATGTGGGTCTTGGAGAATCAAACTGGGATCCTTTGGATTTGCAGACAAATGCCTTAATTGCTAAGCCATTTCTCTAGCCCAATATAATTCTTTTTTTTAAATATTTTTATTATTTCGTTCTAAGAGAGAGACAGAGAGAAGAGACTTTGTGTGCATGGATGAGCCAGGGCCTCTTGCTGCTGCAAATAGACACTTGTGCCACTCTGTGCATCTACCTTTATGTGGGTGCTAGGGAACTAAGCCCAGGCAGGTGGGTTTCACAAGCAAGTGCCTTAATCTCTAAGTCATCTCCCTAGCCCCCAAAATACAAATCTTGATCATAGGCCAGGCTATGGGAACTATCAGAATGCATAAAACCCTAAAATGATGACAATAAATGATGCATCCACTGAAAAATTTTCCTTGTCACCCCTCTGTTAAGCTTTCCTTGAATTTTCTAGGAGAGCCAGAATGAATAATCAATATAATTTCACAGAGAGAGTTCTCAAAATCTTAGTGCATTAATTAAGCACAGATCTGCTCCATTTTGGCATCAAAGGAAGAGGATGAATAGAGCAAAGCAGTGGGTATATATACTATGTATCTTTCATCTCAACTTTGTTACTCTACAACTCATACCTTTCTTTAAGCCTTATATCTTACCTAAATCAGTTAATGCATTTCTTTTACCCTGAGGAGACCTTGAATATTATTAGAAGTAATGAATTTGTTACTAATTGGTTTGAATAAAAAGTGAAAAAACAAGATCACATTCCATATAATTTAGGCTCAATAAAAAATATAAGCACAGTGTAAGCTAATGGAACTTTTTCATTGCATCTCTCAGCAACTGAGTATTCTGTATGGCATTTCCCAGCAATATGATCTGACTTGAGAACATCTGCAGCAGTTTGGAACACATTTTCCCCTGTACTTGACTTTTAGCTCATTATAGCTCTCAGATGTTCCCTCAGCAATCCTGTGACATATTGGAGTGTTACTGAACAAACATCAGTGAAGCCTATGTCTTGAATAGTGTCAATCTCAGTTGAAAATGTTTCAGCTTTCTTAGCATCAACACGAGAAGAATTTAATTAACCCACTGAAACTTTCAAAATGATGGTTAATGCATGGAAGAAATGAGAAATCAGTGGAATCAGGAGGGAGAGTAGATATGGGCTTAACCTCCCACAAGCTGATGCCTGCCACCCTCAGTATCTCCTTAGGCAGACATCAGAAACCCTACCTCAGTGCTGCACAGCTTCCCACATTCTGCAGTGAAGTGCTGGCTCCTGGTACTGCCCCCTGAGAGATGGAGAAGGTGGAAGTGGCAACTACTGCTGTCACACTACTCTGGTCCCCCACATAAGGTCAGTTTAGAACTTCTAATCAGTTTCATCCAGCTGCACTCTCGTGTTTTCAGTAGGTGGGGCTGGAACATTGAGGTCAGAAGAGAGCTGTCGGAAGTGACATGTTTTTTTGCCCACTGCTGCTATTACATTAAGGAAACAGCTGGTGAGATAATGTATGCCAAAGTGCTTTGGAAATTATAAAGTGCTTATGTGATTGTCAGGGATAATCATTACTGTTATTTTATTCCTAGGTTGCAGAAAGAGCATTATCCTGTAGTCTTGGGTGGCAAAGGCCACCACAAAGCTGAATATATGGGTGTGCAGGGTGCAAAATGAGGTCTCCAATGAGAGGACAGAGTTGTAAGATAACAAGGAGGGTAAAGTCAGCTTCATGCATAGATGAGTATATGCATTCCTATGAAAACTGTGGACAGGACAGAGGAATGACAGAGATTTAAGTACTGACAACAAGAAGAGTATTTGGAGCCAGGCGTGGTGGTGCACACCTTTAATCCCAGCACTTGGGAGGCAGAAGTAGGAGGATTGCCATGAGTTCAAGGCCACCCTGAGACTACATAGTGAATTCCAGGTCAGCCTGAGCTAAAGTAAGACCCTACCTTGAAAAAAACAAAACAAAACAAAAAAAGAGTATTTGAGGAGGATATCCTCAGAGATTAAATTGAAGGAAGTAGATCATACCTATAATCCAAAGAGAATTGGCACAAGTTTGAGGGCAGCTTGAGTTACATAGTGTATACTAGGACAGACTTTCCTATGAGATCCTGTCTCAAACAAACAAAAGAAAAAAGTGAAACCCAAACCAGAAAAGTTCTCTTCATGTATGCAAATGTTGCTTACCTTCTTGTCATGCTTTAGCGTTAGGCATTCACCCCACTACTGCTAAGCTTTAAACTTATTTAAGATCATTCTGGAAAATACTTTTCCCTTTCCTACTGCTATTCTATGCATATCTACAACATTTCAATAACCACACTATTTTAAATACTCATTAACTGTACAATTTCTATACTCATGTTTGATTCTTTTGAGGGCACTGTTATATTAATATTAACAATTCCTGGCACATTCTAGGTGATAATTGTTTGCTTGAAAAAATGGAAAGAAAAACAAAACATGAAATAGAGTGCTTAAATATCAAAGAAGGAGCCTCAGGTATATAGGAGTGGTTGTTGTTGTGCTAGTAAAATACTGATAGGGAATTATCTGCTGAGATTGTGACCCTAAGTAACTGATAACTTTAGAATGCACAGTTGGCACATGGGGAGTTGGATAAATAGAAATCTAATTTTGCTAAGGTGCAGTTAGAAAACAAGTTAGGAATAAATGAAAGACTGTGAAGAGAGGCAATGTACACTAGAACCTTATTCACAAGGAGAAGAAGGAACTCAGACCCTTTTTTCTATTTCTCCCAGAAGTCCTGAGATAGATATTATTATCCCAAATTTTTGGATCAGGGAATAGGGGATAAAACAAAAATGTAAGTTGACCAAGGCTTACTAATAAGAAAAACAACACATGAGTAAAGCACCCACTAGTCCTATTTCTTCAGCTTAATTAGCTCAGTTCTTGACTCTTCTCCTAATAACATTTAATTCATCTTGTCTTAGTCTGCTCTGGTTGATATAATGATACACCCCCCAAAACAGACATTTATCCTTTATCATTCTTGATCCTGGGAAGTTCAAGATCAAGCAGCCAGCATATTTGGTATCTGGTAATCTTTGCTTCACTAAAAATAATGCTTTCTCACATGATGAAGGCCTGGAATCTTTCTGGGGTCTCTTTTATGAGGGCAATAACCTCTCATGAACAATTGCTTCCTAAAGGTTTTACCTTTGACTTACATCCTTTTGGAGGTCAACATATGAACGGGTGTGTGCGGCAGAAACATAAGACCATAACATAGGCATAATGAGGGAATAGCCACTTTATCTGCATAGTACAGAAAGAAGCTTATCTAGTAGTGCTGATTACTTTGCTAAAGGGCCAGACCAGGTGTGAAGTGACACAGCAGGGAACAGCATTGTGACAGTAGATGGAAGAAGTGTAGAAAGGAAAGTAAAGAACAACAAAGACAAGTACTTCTGCACAATAATTCTCACAGGGTTCAGAAAGAATGTCAGAGCCACACGTTGGGTCAGGAGACATAGAGACATTTCCTCCTACCCATAACTGAGGGCTAATTCCACAGTGCATGACCCATATACTTCAACAAGGAGGGGTCAGGGGGAAGGTGGAGGACAGGGAGGAGGCTAACAATGGTACCGACTTGACTGTATTCACTGAGTACAAAACTAACTAATAAAAAAAAAAAATCACAGGGTTCAGGAGCTATCTACCACTCTGGAAAGAGGACAATGTATTGATTGTTCTGAACTGGCTGCACTGTGGCAAGATCAGCCTTGACTTTCTGGGCTTAACACAGGTCCATCTCTGACTCACACAAGTAGCTCTGGCTATCCCCATATAATGTTCTGTATTATAGGTCATTCATTTCATGTTGCCACCATTTCAGCATAAGATTAGTATTGGTCATGGCAGTGAAAGAAAGTGTGGAGGACTGGTTGCTGGCTTCTAAATGCTTCTTGTCAGAGTTTGATCCCACAATTTTCTCATATTACATTAACTAAAGCAAGTTTCTTACTCATAGGGAACACCCAAGGAACAAAGAGATAGAGCCTGGATAGTCAAATTAAAGAAAAAAAAAAAAATCCAGGTACATGCATTTGATCCCAGTACTCAGGAGGCAGATGTAGGAGGATCACTGGGAGTCTGAGGTGAGCCTGAGACTACATAGTGAATTCCAGATCAGCCTGGGCTAGAGTAAGACTCTACCTTGACACACCAAATAAATAAATAAATAAATAAATAAATAAAATAATAAAAATAAATAAATAATGTGGTGGTGATCAACTGAGGGAGACATCCCTGTTGACCACATATGAACACATACACATATATACACATTAACAAACAACAACAACAACAAAAAAACCCAAGGAATATTGGCATAATGGTTAATCCTCATTGGTAATTTGACTGGATTAGAATCAGCAGGAGACACACCTGTGGGTGTGTTTGTGAGGGTGTTTCCAGAGAGGTTTCACTGAGTAGGAAAGACCTACCTTAAATGTAAGTGATACCACCCCTTGAGCTGTCAACTAAGACTTTAAAAGGAAAGAACAAACAACTTAATGAACACAAAGCATTCATTTCTCCCTGTTTCCTGACTGCAGAGACATGTCTCATGTGCCTATAACCATGTGTTCCTGCAAGGATAGATTGTACCCCCTCAAGATGTAAGCCAAAATCTGCCTCCATATTATACTTATTTTCACATATTTGGTCATAGCCCTGAGAAAAGTACCTAATACAGTCAATGAGCACTAGGAATATCCACCTCAAATAACACAGGCTCAAGCACTGCTGGGTAACATTAAAAACTCATTCTACATTTCCATGAAGATTGTAGAGTGGAATTAGAATAATTTTATTTTTCAGTGAAGACTGGTTTATCTCAAATGCCATACATTTACTTTCATTGGTTTCACTTGGGACCCTATAAAATGGGAAACGATGATAGCATTCAAGATTTGAAAGATGCCTAGCATGAGAACCCTGAAATGGAGATTCATTACACTTGGGCATGTGAGGACAGTAACAACAGAGGTCCTGGGAATGGTTTTAGAGTTTGAGATAAATTACGATAAAACAGATAAGCTGGGAAGACTAGTAAAAATTTTTAAATATGTATGACAACACATCTTCAAAAGGTTCTGTCTTTGTTAGAGACAGTACACAGTCGAGTGGCCGCCAAGATGTGAGGGTTGGGAGAAAAGTTTTTAGGGTACTTTAGTCTGCAAGGCAACTGCAAAAAGCAGTGCCTGAAGCTGCATCTCACAGTTATCTGGGAAGTGTTTGTCACATTCTCTCCGCAGGCTATAGTCCTACTTTCTCAGATATATATTTGGAGAGTTGTCTGTGACTAGAAAGCACAGAACTGTTATAAAATCCAAAACTGAGATAATAATATCATTGATGGCCAAGATGATACCGTATAAAACACTGGATATTAGAAACTAATGGAACTAGATCAATATGGGGAATCAGACAAAGTAATCATGTTCCATAGATATTTCACCTGTGTATCTAAATTTATTTGGTCAAATGTAAGTTGCCAATTATCCAATTCCAATTAAGATAATTTGGCCTATTTTACTAGAGAATTTAGGATTTGTGTAAATTTATTTGATAGCAATTATGTTATATGTAATTTTTGTTTATTTGAGTCAGGGAATCACATTGTGTTCCATACTGGTCTTAAACTTGTACCAATCACCTTCCTTCACTTCCTGAGTACTATGTTAATAAAAATGAGCCACTATACCCAGGTAATTCATATCATCCTGAATCTAAAAGTAATGTAATTCTCATTAGTTTTGTCAGATTTTCTTATAAGGCAAATCCCCCACTATTTTTTCAAGTAGTCAAATTTATTTTTCTTTGATATCCCAATTTAAAAATTGGCAGAGAATTCAGTATCATTAAAATTTCTGTTGATACTTTATATTACCAAAATGACCCTTTCACTCCTGTAATTTGCCTAAGTTTTATCCACAATCAAATATTCTCTTTATTCAAATGAGCAGATGGATTCAGCTGGAGATATAACAAATTTGTGTTTATCTCAGGAAGAGCTGTGGGGATATAGCTAGAATTGCAAGACTGTGTCTTGCCTTATTCTGTAAGATCACAACTAGGAACAAAGTTGAGCAACTTGCTGTAAGTGTGCACCAGTTCTGTAGAGTTCATAGCAGGAAGGGTAGTGGACAGAAGGGCGATAATGTGAGCCCAAATTTTAATTTATGAAGTCATATTATTTTATTATTTGCATTTAAAAAATCCAAAATCCATCAACATAAGAAAACTCCAAATGTTTTTCATGGTTTAAAAGTAACACCAGAATTAATGTGGTTAAGTTGTGCTGAAGATGAAAAGCACTTTCATACAAGTTCTAAGTATATAATTAATATTAATATGGTGCATTCTGATTAAAGCAGTTATATTTGATGAAGTATGAGGAATTATACTTAACCACTTACTTTCATGAATGTGACAAAGGGAATAATTATACATGTGCTTGGTAATTAGATACCAATTTTATGTGGAAAGGAGAAATGAGAAATCACATATTTTTTTTTTATCAGTGTTCTGTATGAAGGAAATTAACTGATAAGAGAAGGGAAAACAATGAACATGTTGGCATGTTACATTCTATTTGGGGCGTGCAATGGTATACTGCAATGGTTGTAGCAATTATAAATTTAAAATCAGTCACTATGCAAATTTCTGGAGCAGCTGACCTGTCACTGCTTATGTCAATTATTTTCTCATTGCTGGGACAAAATACCTAATGAGAAGCAACTTATTGAAGGAAATGAGTTTAATTCAGCTTACATTTCAGAGACTAGCATCTATCACCATGGGAAAGCATGGCAGGAGCAGGAAACTGTCACATCATCAATGAGGAAGAAAGCTCACCACAAGTGAAGCCTGGCTATGTCACTTAAAGGCCCCTGCCCAGTGACAACCCTCCTCCAGCAAGGCTGCATCTCCTAAACAGCATCACCAGCTGGAGACCAAGTGTTCAAACAAATGAGCCTATGGGATGGGGGACACTGTGCATTCAAATTATCTTGTTATTCATTC
The DNA here is from genome assembly GCF_020740685.1 of Jaculus jaculus. Classification (NCBI taxonomy): domain Eukaryota; kingdom Metazoa; phylum Chordata; class Mammalia; order Rodentia; family Dipodidae; genus Jaculus; species Jaculus jaculus. The sequence goes on from NC_059120.1 coordinate 26,097,878, forward strand.
CACTCAAGGCTCAGAAATGCAAAAATGATTTCTATAACATCCCAGTCTACAACCCATGCCCAAATTGCTACTAAAGCTGGTCACACTCTGTCCTTGGCTTTTTATCACAAGCTAAGACTCCTGGACATAGGAATCCTGAAAGGAGCTACTGGCTAATGTAAGCTACATTGTAAAAATAAGGCAGCTTACCCCTGACATAGTATTAGAAACCAGGCTAGGAAGGTTTATAGGATTTCCAAACTATTCTGGTTTATAGGCAATGTAAACTCCTCTTCCTAAAACATGAAAGACTCCTTCTAGAACCTTGCCTAATGGTTTGTGTTAAATTCAGATACAATTACTTCTGTTTGGAGATAGCAGTACAACCCTCTCTTCTGCTTATTTTCTGAATAATGATACCTAAGAGAAAATTTACTATTTAAACTTAGGATCAAGTAGTGTATCCACATTTTACCTGTAAAGTGAGTGCTTCTGAAGAATTTAGAAGCTTTTTGTGAAATGGGGTCATCAAAGGACAAAGATGCTAGTCATTGACCAGATCAAATAAAACTAGTTTGATCATAGAAGGTTAAGAGAATTTATAAAATGATGTAGAATAACCATCTGGAAAATCTACACAGAAGTTAGAAGATAAAGTCCTATGGTATTTCCAAAATGTTTATATTTACCCAAATATTATTACCTATGAAGGTATTATCACTCAATGTATCTCATCTGTGTATGTGTGTATATATTTACGTATCTATCTACCATCTACCTATTCCCTTATGATATAAATAACTATAAATCATCATGACAACTATCATGTATTAATTGCTTACTGTATATGTTACGTAGATAATTTCTGATCTGTATAAGGTGTCTATAAAATGGGCATTATTGCATCACTTTGACTTTGTGAAAATGGAGGATTAGGAGTCTCATGCACTTGGGCCCACATTCACACAGCAATAGGGCACCAATGTCTACACTTGAACTAGAGATGTTAGACTTCCAATGTTTTCTCTGTTGTAAGGTTCTTTTCACATCGCACTGAGTTCTTTAAGGAATTATTGAATAACCATAAGGTATTCAGAAGCTTGAAATTACAAAAGGATTTATAGAATTTTATCTAGTGTATTTTTTCTTCCAAGCAGGAATAATTTCATTAAGAAAACAAGATGTCTGCCCTGCTCAGAGCACACTAGGCATTTCCAAATTCTACCTAAGATGTTACTCAATCAATCTGATGATATTTGGAGTGGCAGGTGGAGTTCCCTTAATGACCATGCTCTATGCAATGAGTACATCCTGAGATTCTGGAAAATCTGAACTTTCAGGGACTTGAACTTACATTTCATTATTTCTGTGTCTTATGAACAGAAACAAAAAAATAACCTTATTTAATTTAGCTACAGTCAGACCATACCACCTCAGTAATACTGTTTCATTTCAATCATTTCCAAAATAATAAAGAAATATATGTCACTTAGAGCTATGTAATCAGCCCATTTATCAGTTCCAGGGATTGTAATCACAGGGGCAAAGTTACACATGGGAGAAGACAACATGGATAAGCACTATGGGGCCAAAAAGTAAATGTGAAGCATATCATCATGTTTCCCTTTTACTGGCTGAGCTTGGAAAATGATCATTAGATAAAAACGGGAAAAATATTAAATTGAACAATCTTAATAAGGGTTCCTTATAACAAGTTTTCACTCTAAAATTCTCCATAAAGTACTAATGGATACAATTATCTTATTTCCAATTAATCTAGGTAATATTTTATAGTATTCTACAATTATTTATTTATTCTTGGATGCAAATGCTAAAGATATTTCTCTGGTTCTGTGACTTGAATTTTCATTTTATAAACCATCTCTTGATGAGCAGAAATTAAATGTGATGAAGCATAATTTATCATTGTTTTCTAATATGGTTAGTGATTTTCGTATCTATTTGAGAATTGCCTCTTTGCCTCTAGATCATGAAAGTATTTACTTATATTTTCTTTAAAATATTACAGTCTGGGGGTAGAAGATAAATATCTTATACTCAGTTGTTCTGTGAACCTACGTTTTCCTTTAAAAATTAAAGTCTTACTGTACCTTTAATTTTTTTTAAATTTTTGTAATCAGTGAATATGGTCAAGTTGGTACCATTGTTAGCCTCCTCCCTGTCCTCCCTTCTCCACAGGGACCCTCCTTGTTGTGGTATATGGGTCATGCATTGTGGGGTTAGCCATCAGTTTTGGGTAGGGGGAAATGTCTCTGTGTATCATGACCCAATGTATGGCTATGACATTCATTCCATCCCCTCTTCTGCAAATTTCCCTGAGCCATGTTGGGTTCATTTTAAGTCTGCTCCAGTGATGAGGTCTTGGGAGCCTCTGTCTCTCTGGATATCTGGTTTGGTAGGGGTTGATTGTTTTCTGTTTCTATCTCCTTCACCATTGTTCTGGTTCCTGATTCTCCGAGAAAGCAGCATTCTTGCATGTTTCCCCAACTATTCTTAGTTTCAGCTGGGGCCCTTTTGAGGTATGATGGGGTGATTCTCTCCTTATGATCTGTGTCTATCTGAAAAAGAGAAGCAGATTATCTGATGGAGTGAGTAAAATTAGCACCAGCTAAATGTGATAACCATTATATTTTAGAGGGCATTTAAGTCCATGATTGGTGGGAGCTTGGTAATGGAGAGCAGGCTCATTTTTGTATATGGTTCTGACTTGTTCCCCATCTCCAGTTATGGGTTCTATTCCACTGATCAGATCAGTTAGCCAAATCAAGAGCAGCTGGTTTCCCACCATGGCTGTGCACCATTATTGCACTTGTGTGAACATCATGTCAGGAGGTTTGCTGATAAGTAGGTTAGACCATGCAGTTTTTTGGACAGATATTGTGTACCTTTACCTTTGTATATGTGGAATGTTTAAAATAATGAGGATCATTATTAAAATATAAGTCTCATTGTATCAAAAAATGAGTCCACTCTCCATTACCAAGCTCCCACCAATCATGGGCTCCAAGAGGGCCTACACCTATTAAATTCTCTCTCTAAAAAAAAAAAAAAAAACAAAAACAAAAAAACAAAACAAACAAACAAACAAAAAAAAAAAAACAATGGTTGCCCCATTTATCTGGTGCTGACTTTACTCTCCATTGGAGAATTTGCTTCTTTTTTCAGATAGACACAGATTCTAAGGAGAGAACCAGCCCATCACACCTCAAAAGTGCTCCAGCTGAAACTAAGAGTAATTGGGGAAATAAGCAAGAGTGCTGCTTTCTTGGTGAACCTGGTACCCATACAAGGGTTAAGGAGATAAACATAAAGAATACTCAACTCCTACCAAACCAGATATCCAGAGACCTAAAATGAACCCAACATGGTTCAGGGAAATTTGCAGAAGAGGGGGTGGAACAAATGGCAGAGCCACATGTTCAGTCATGATACACAGAGACATTGCCTCCTACACATAACTGATGGCTAACCCCACAATGCATGATCCATATTCCCCAATGAGGAGTGTCCCTGCAGAGGGGGAAGGACAAGGAGGAGATTAATGATGGTACCAACTTGACTGTATACATTGAGCATGAAACAAATTAAAAAAACCATGAATCTCCATTAACTATAATCCCACTTGTTGGAAAGGCTTCCCTTTTTCCACTGGACTGACCTTACTTTGACAAGAACCATTTGTGCATGTATGGGTCTTTCTCTGGGCATTCTATCTGTTCCATTGATCTATTTGTCTATTCAGCACCAAAACACATTGGCTTGAGTACTGTAGATTTACAGCAAATCTTGAAGGCAGATAGTGCAAGCCTTCTGACTTTGTTCTACTTTATCTTCACTAGCTCGCTGAATGCCGATGTAAATTTTGAAATCAACTTGTCAACTTTTATTAAAAATGTTAGAATATTGATTGGGATCATAAGCTATAGACAGACCAACTTGGAGAGAATGAACATCTTTACACAAATCATCTGTGATTGAAGTGTTCTTTAGAAATGCTTACCACCACACTGACATTTTCAGTGGGCATATGTTGCATAGATGTTAATTTGTTTCCATCTATTTATAGTTAAGAAACCCATTAATGCATGCCCAACATGAATGAACCTCTGAAACACTGTGCTGAGTAAAGGCTGTCATTCACACACAAAACAAATCTGTGAACTCCTATATATATAATGTTAAAGCATTTGAACAGACTGCCATATATGGGTAGAAATTAGATGATGTTTGCTTCTGGTTAGGGATGGATGATGGTGGGGAAAGTATGCAGGGATCTCCTGAGGTGTTGGGAATGTTCTACATTTTGGCCAAATGAGAATTGAATGATACATGTATTCATTGTAATTAATCAACTAGTTAATGTAAGAACTGTATATTTTTCTCTATGTAAATTATGCCTAAATTTGGAGAAATAAATAACATAGATGGTATTATTTTTTAACAGTTCTCTTGCACTTCGAACACAGTACTACATCCTAGTCCAGATGAACAAAACTTTAAAGTAGTAAATAGGCAATAGTATTCTTTTTTTCTAATGAAACTTACTGCTTCTAGATCTTTTGGAATGGCCATGTTATTAACTTTATATATTCCTTTTGGGCACTTTGTTCTCTTTATTGGAATCACCAGAAGTGAATAGTTAGACATAAACATATAAAATGCCACACTCATGTGACAAAAGATTGATTATGCTATTGGCTTTAAAGTAACAATGATACATCTGCTCATATAAATACAATTCTGGTTTCTACCATCAAAGCATTGCCTTATTCTCCCAGTCGCTATACAAGCTTAGAGATAGCTCTTCTAATTTTATCCTACTGAAAGATTCTTAATGAGCCCAGATTAGATTCACTTATTAATATCACTGATATGTATTTCATCATGTTTTAATACCTGCTGAAAGTAATTTGGCACGTTTACTCTTTTCTTATAAAATGACTGGTGTTCCTGAAAGAACCTGGCTGGAATTTTAATTACAAATTGACCTTCTTTCTTTTTTTTTTTTCAATCCTAAATAAGAATACTGTAGATAGTTTGTGCAATTTATTTCTACAATCATGCAGCATTTTGCTAGATGGTTGAAACCTCAGGAATAAATAAGATCTGATCTCTGGTCTCAAAATGCTAGACTGAGTCACAGCTGTGGACAAGCAGACATAGGCCTGGATGGTGATGTAACACTAGTGATGCTTGTCCTACCCATACAGGGAGGAGACAGAGGTGAAGATCTGATGTGACTTTCTGGAGGAGAAAGAGTCATAGATGGCTCTCCAAAGGAAACAAAACTCCAAATGTCTATTCAAATAAAGAATGATTATTCACTACATTCATCCAGGAGTTCAGCCAACTCTGACATTGTACCACATGGTGGGTACTGTTTGGGTCACTGGCATTCCTTTGCTCTCTCTTTCCTGACCTCTTTCCTGATGTAGGGTGCATATGTTTCTCTGTCTCTGACTGTTCTCACCTCAGCCTCCTAATTGGTTTTCCTTCATGTACCTATTTTTCTTCTCATTCTTCTCCTCTTCCTCCTGTTCTTCCTTCTTTCTTCATCTTCCTCCTCATTCTTCTCTCTTTATCGTCTTTACCCCTCCCTCTTTACACCTCTTCCTCATTTCTCAGCTGGCTCACACCCTGGCCCCCACCACTGCTGACCCACCACATACTGTCACTTCTGTGCAGGCAGCCTACAACCACAGTGGATTCTTCCCTTTCACCTAAAGACTGCCTCGTGTGCCATAGTAAACTCCCCATTGCCAAAAATGTGTGCTTTCAGTCTTCACATTCAAACTTCTGACATCAACCAAGCTGGGCTACTTCTAGTGGACCTTTCTGAAAAGGGTCTTCATCTTTTTTCATTTTCCTTACAACATGAAAACCCTATAAGGTATAAAGAGCACCGAGCTATTCTTCAGTTAAAGAAAACACAAAATAAGTTGCTTTTAGACATACAATTAGACAACAGTGACACTAAGGAAGAACACACATGAACCCATTTATACTGTGGAGCCAAAAGCACTTAGTAGGGTCATATCAGCTAATCCCAGAAAATCCAGTGCATGTCTACTTGCTCCCCAATTTATTTTTGAGAAATAAGTCACCAATCTTTTTGTAAATAATTCATAGTGCTGAAAATTACACTAATGATTTTGTTGAAGGCGGATGCATACCAAAAGAAAAATAATATCTAGATCTAAACTAATAGAAAACCAATTTCCATTTATGCCATTCACACAAATGTTTCCTTTTCTTACCCATCTTTCATTTGATTTTGTAAGTGTAGAAACGAGGGTGAAAGTCTTCTGAAGACAAACTTGTTACCATGAAATGCAGCTACTTACATTTCAGCTCACATGCAAACACCCAGCTTTGAGGCAATGCTTTTGTAGATGGTCACAAACCAGCATGTTAGAAATAATTTCCTTGAGATATTTACGTTAACTAAGTATAATATATGGTTGGTTTTTTTTTTTTTTTTTAGTTATAAACAACCTTAGGATATTGACAGTCATTGACAAAGGCAAGAGCACTCACTCTGAATGCCATCAACTCAGTCTACAATAATATGATTAGTTACACTAATAATGCTGCTTAGGCACTGTCTTCTAATTACAATATTATAAATATTAATGCCGTAGCCCTTCTATTTGATTGCCACTCGTGGAGTCATTCATCATGATTTTTTTTCCTGAAACTCAGATTATAAGGTTTTCTTTTTCACCCTCTTTGTTTTTTTTTTTTTTTTGAAGTTATAATCACACATGTAATTCTTCAAAAAATCTTTTTTTTTCCAGCTATCTGTTAGAAGAAGGATAGTGATATTTCTCATTAAACCTGGGAAGTTAGGTGGTATTTCTTCCACTCTCAGTCCTTCATCATCAGCCAAGATGGATTACCCAGGGTTTTTGTTTTTCATTCTTTTCCTTGTGACTTGTTTCAAGTTAAGATTCATTTGAATTATTAAATGCTTCCTTAAAGAATCTTTTCATACTGCCTCCCTTTTTAAAGAGTTAATTATTGATGCCGTGACAAGTTGAAAAGACTAAGAATTATATTTTTTCCCTCCTTTCGTTCAAGACTCAAAAAATGCCTCTGACAATGGTTGTCTATTTAGAGTAACACAAAGGGAACACAAAGGCAAAATGCTGAAAGTTGTTTTAGAAAAGAGCTGCTAAAATCACTGTATTATACAAAATGTAAATGTAGTATATATTTCTAAGAAAATAGCAGTTAGTGAAAAGTTGGGATGTGACCTTTGGAGCCCAGGTTTAACCACACAGTAGAGCCACTTACAAAAGATACTGATGAGGTTTTAATTTTAAAAACTTCCTCATACTATTCAGCACTCCAGTAATTTGATTGTCTTAAAAATAGAAAGGTAATGTTATAATTTCCAGAGCTTGTTAAAGAATAAAGAAGTCCCCAGTTTTCCTCTGAAAGAATGCCAGTCATCACCACAGCCATCAAGAATTCAGAGGCATTTTATACTCCAAACTTCAATCTTTTTTCTTCTGTATGATCTTGTGTTATATTGGTTTTATGAAAAGGTAACTTGCAGATGTATATTAGAACAGTAATCAAGCCTGCTTCAGAAAGATGTTTCTATCGAAATCACATCCAATAGGAATCTCTCCTATGCTGAGGGAAATGTGAAAAGTCAACTATGATCTGAAAAACAAAAGCAGAATTCTTCAAAACAACACTGGGGAGCATCGACATACCTTGCCTTTGAGTTCAGCAATACGAGGAACTGGCTTCCCTTTCTGGTGACACAAAGTGGCTGGACTCTGCCCGTCCCAGTCCTGCAGCTCATCGATGCTCTTTAGGTAAAGCAGGGCTCTGAGGCCGGTGCAGTAGTCTTCAATGACAGTGAAGTCCTGATTTTGAATAGCACTGCACACCTAGGAAAGATGGCAGAACCAGCCTAATGTCAAACTGAGAGCTCTCTCTTCGAACAGCTTCAATTTTCATTCATTTCACACATTTGTTTTATGTTTCAAGCAATTGCTCTGGGCCTAACAGATCAATGGCTGGCTGGCTGGAAATAGGGGTGGATGTAAGGGAGGGACCATGAAGGGATGCAGAGAAACTTCCAGAAATAGAGAATGTCTCCACTAACTTGATATGGTGATGTTCTCACAGGTGTACACACATTTTAAATCATAAAATTGTATACATTATGTATGATATACAATATACTGTATGTCTGATATAACTCAGTTTAGTTAAGCATTGCATCAGATAGGTTGGATTTTCATAGGATCAAGTTTCAAGCAAAATAAGTCAAACATTTCAAGTCTTTCATATTTTTGCTATTGGATGTTTTGAGAGGAAGTACTGTGAGCCTGGATGTGGTCAAAATGTCTGAAGCTCCACTCATCCCCTTTCTCAATCTTTCCTGGCCTCTATCTTTGCCATCATTCACTGTTTTTGCTATTGTTCACTCTACCCCAATCAGCAAAGTCTTTCTTTTCTTTTTCAAATTTGTCACATTCTTTTTTGGGGTGGGGTGGGGTGTCTTTTTATGAGGTTGTTTCACTGCGCAGAAAACCTTCTCCCCACCTCCCACCCTGGCCCTGCTGCATGCATCTATCTACCATTCATTCTTCAAAGTCTTCACTGTCACTTTTTCTGGGAGGTTCCAGGAGTAAAATCAAGTTAGACATTCTTTTATGTATAATTATCTTTGAATTTTTGACTTACAACTAATGCATGATTACATGGTTGACAGCCCACTCCCTAATGAGACTAGGACTTAAGGAAGGAAGAACTGAATTTGTTTTATTTGCTATATTAATTCCAGTGTCTAGAACAAAATATGTCATATATTCTGTACTCAATAAGTAAATTTTGAATATATTTAAATGATTAAGAAACTTTGAAGTTATATATATATGATTATAGTGGGATTTGAATTAGAGCTTAACAAATATGTAATTATGTAAGCACATCTGAATTGGTTATTTTCAAAGACATTGCTCCAGTTTGTTAAAACATGTAGTCTCCAAAGACTCATTTAAATATGTCAGTTTGACCCTTTTATCCTGATGGCCCTAAATTATTTGAAACAGGAAGTTGACAAGGGAATGCCAAAGCAGCCTTAGCACATTTCTCCTACCTATAACTATGGGCTAACTCCACAATGCATGACCCATATACCTCAACAAAGAGGGGCCAGGGTAAGTGGGTAGGACATGGACGAGCCTAGCAATGGTACCAACTTGACTGTATTCAATGAGTACAAAACTAATTAACAAAAAATAAATAATTAAAAAAAATAATTTGTATATCATACTATTTCAGAATTATGAATCAAAAAGTGGAAGATTTAAATTATCTTTCATTTCTGTTCCAAGCATTGGTTCATTAGAAGTATCAAATAAATAAATTTATGAAAATGTTAAAAAAAGAAAGTTGACAAGGGAATCAAAATTCTTCATAACCTATATTCCAAATGCATAAAGGTAGGAGATGATCTAAGAAAAGAAGAATTAACTTCCATTTTATTTTCCCAGATGTTGAATACCTAGTCCAGTTGTCCAGCAAGTATGAGGGACTGGTTCTTAGATGCCCTTTCAGATAACAACATTTGCAGAACTGATTGAAAATACACTGAGAATGCACTCAGAATGAGGAGTAGGAAGGGAAGACAGAGAGACAGGGAGACTCTTAGGAAGTAAAGTGTGAGCTTCTGAAGAATCCATCAGTTAAAGGGAGGACGTCATGAAGGACACAAAGCTGATGACATCCCGGGAGCTGAAGTGCCATAGAAAGGTCTCGAGAACCAGGAGCAGGACAGTGAACAGCTCTCCAGGTGAAGCAGTCAGAATAATACGGTTGATGCCTTGATTTATGACAGAAGGCAGAAGCTGTTTATTTATTTACTGAGTTAAAGAAGGAATGAAGAAGAGAGATGGGAGATATGGGGACATACTGCTCTTTTATTAAGTTTGGTTAATAAGGCCAAAAGGAAAGAGAGAGGGAGAAGGCAATTGAGAGAGCAAGGAATATGGTTTGTGATATTTTATATTTTATTTTTCAGCCATGTTTTATAAGAATACAGTCATTTCACATATAGACTAGGAAAGGATGACTATGTATTAAATTTCATCAGAACTGCCTAAATGAGGGTGAGATAGAAATAAAACAAGAAGATCTAGCATGACATGAGTTCTTTATTATAAGTCTGGCCCTATGTTCAAGATTTTTTTTTTTTTTTTTGAGGCAGAGTCTCACTCTAGCTCATGGTGATGTGGAATTCATTCTAGTCCAAGCTGGGTTTGAACTCACAGTGATCCTCTTACCTTAGCCTCCCGGGTATTGGAATAAAAAAGGAATATACCACAATACCTAGATACTGCTGAGTACTTTTCAATTCATGATCATATTTAATCCTCACAATAAGACTAAGTAGATTTAATTTTTAGACATATTTTATGGAAAGGAAACTTGAGTCTTAGAAAGCATAAAATGACAGACTTGAACCCATACTTGGTTTGAAAGTGTCAGAGCAAGAACTCATGACTACACTATCTCCTGTGAGCTGGGCACAAACGCTGACTGAGGCAAAGCTGTTTACAGGTAACTGCAATAATCTATCCTTCAACCATGTCATTTTGAGGTAAACCAGGCAAAGATGTGCTAAAATATTTGATCAAATTACCTTCAACCCTCGATATATTCAGTTTTAAAAAGATCCATGTCTCTAAATGTAGACTGTCAATGATTTTTATCCACCTTGTTTGTGTGGTAATAGTAAAAATAATGTCAAGCTAGGGAGATGGCTCAGTAATTAAGGGGTCATGACGGCTAAGCCAATCAGCCAGGGTTCGATTTCCCAGTACTACAAAAAGGTAGATATAAAGTGGTACATGTGTGGTATGTGTGCTGTCTCCCCACAAATAAATCAAGATTTTTTTTTAAAAGAAAAATAACAACACAACAACAAAGCAAAATCTGGGCTTGGTAAAGGCCCTTGTTTGCAAAGCCTAACCAGGTTCAATTCCCTAGTACCCACATAAAGCCACAGATGCACAAAGTGATGCTTGTGTCTGGAGTACCCACAGATGCACAAAGTGATGCTTGTGTCTGGAGTTAGTTTGCAGGGGCAAGAGGCCCTGATGAGTCCATTCTCTCTCTCTCTCTCTCCCTCTCTTTCTCTCAAATAAATAAATAAATAAAAATTATACAAAAATCAAAGAGTAGAAATGAAAGCATTTCACTACTTATCTTGCAATGTGTTTTCCTACTTTGAGGTAGGAAATAGCATGTAGTCAGTACAACATAGAAACAAAACAATTTCTGTTGGGCCATTTGTCAGGAGGAGCAACTTGAACAGTAATTAGGCCTTTTATAACTTTCTTAGAGCTGAGTTTTGTCAGAACATCATTATAATTTCCTCTACAGGTTTTTTTTTTTTTTGAGCTGTAAGATTCAACCAATGCTTTCTTAATCCCCTTTGTTCACTCTGAAATCTTATTTTTAAAGTATATGCTTATGAGTATGCTTTTACTACCATCTTAAAATAGCTCACCATATGAACACAAAGAAATCAGCTCTTTGGAAATCACACCATGTCATGCACTCTGTGGGATGTTCATAACTGCTACTCAAAGAAACCTAACACTGCTTTGAAAGGAATGAACAGCAAAATAAATCTTAGTCACTTCTGATTTCTCCAGTATAGAAATATAAAAAGTGGGCTGAAGAGATGGTTTAGCATGCAAAACTAAAGGACCCAGATCTGATTCCCCAGGACCTACATAAGCCATATGCACAAAGTGGCACAGATGACTGGATTTTGTTTACAGTGGCTAGAGACTCTAGTGTGCCCATTCTTTCTCCCTCTCTTTCTCTCTCTCTCTCTCTCTCTCTCTCCCCCTCTCTCAATAAATAAATCAATAAAAAGCTATTAATTCTTTCCATCCATAAACATGGCATCATGTGCATATAGTATTTAGCAAAGATGTGATAATTCATAATGTAGACAATGATGTCTTTTCAAATATGGAAAACATTATTGGTGCCAAACTCTAAGAAGATTTCCTCTGTTTTTTATACTCTTTATGGTCCCTTTGTTTTTCTCCATCATTTGGAAACAGACTGAGTATGTGACCTAATACAAACCTGAAGAGAAAGGAGAGAAAGCAAGGGAGAGCTGCGTGTGGCTGGGAAGGGAGGCCATACGGTCAGCTCTGGGGCTGCCATGTCTGATTGGATGCTAGGGGAGACCACTGCAGATACTCTTAAGCACACAGCACTTTGACACGATTTATGCCCTTTCCTGAAGTGACTTATTTAATTTCCATTTTCAACAAGATTGAACCTACGAGTTTTCTTAAAGGAATTTCTGATAATGTTGAACATTGATTTTTTTTTCTTTAAAACTTTAAGGTCTGGGTATAGCAGAGTGGGAGAGAACTTCTCTAGTTTGAGTAAGGCCCTTAATAAGCACAAGTTCATCCAAGGAACTTACAAAGTAAAGATTGTGATTGTGTGGGTTTGTAGTGAGACCTTGGAGTGGGAATATTGATGACAGTCTTCTAGGTTGTACTGATAATGCTGGACCACACATTAAATAGGTCTGAGCACTGGAAGGTATGCCTGCCACCTTATCATGAAATGCTGTCTAAAAACAAATTTCTTCTCATCAAACAACTTTTGTGTTCCTAATTTTTACTATGAGTTATATTAACATTTAAATTCCCCTTTAAAGAAGCACTACCTATAAGAAGTTGTTTTAAGATAAAAGGGTATATTTTCTGATGACAAAATAATATGACAAAAATAAATCTTAAGATGCAAGCAGACAATTGGGAAAACAGCCTATTGTTGCAAAACCTTGACACTCCAGGGAGAGTTTTCTCTCTATCTCAGAGGTAAGTGGTTCTTTTTATAACTCCAAACATATAGCTACTATGTCTAAATGGCTATATTTTATATGTCATCTCTTAATTGTTTAACAGCTTTGATTAGGACTCTTAATAGCTGTTAACATGTTTGTTTAGTATAATTTGTAACTTCTTTGTGGCTGAAGGCTGACTTATCTTTCTCCACAGCACAGCATCAGGTGCCATTTTAAGGATCATTACCGCTATTAATTATTTTCATAAGTGTGACTGGCCCTTTTAAATAGAGGCTACGAGATCCTCAGCAGGATCAGCCCCCATACGGCACCTGAGTTGGCAGGTGGTGGTTGCTGGTGCAATATGGTTTGAGGTGGGCCATAAAACTCTCCTTGCACCTGCAGCCTCCTCAGAATGTCTCTTGCCCTTGATTTTTCTAGTGTAGGTACACTTCATTCAAGTGTCTGTGCACATACCTGGGATATGGTAGAAGGTAATAATGGCCTTCCACATTACTTCTCATTACATGAAATTAGCCAAATTTACATCTTAGAAAGCTCCTTTACATTCTGTATTTATTTTAATACTCTAAAGAAATCTCAGGAAGAAGGAAGGTAGGATTCTCAAAGATGGAAAGAGCTTAGGTGGAAGCTGTTTCTTAAAGTCAAACTGAGTGGGTTTTATTTGCTATCAAGTTAAGTGGCTAAGAGCACAGGAATAGAAGTAGGGCAGAGTAGGTAAGAATTGTGTTCCAATCATCCCTTAGCTGCACATTTTTAATCAACTTTCTTTACTACAAGATTGAAATTAAATGCTTTGCACATAGAAACCTAAAGTCAACATCCTTATGTGTGAAGTGTTTGCTGGACAAATGTGAGGACTTGCACTTGAACCCCCCGGCCCCATGCAAAGCCAGATGTGGCAGCTCACATTGGTGACCACAGTGCTCCTAAAGTAAGATGGGAGGAGACAGGAGAATCCTTGGAAGCTCCCAGGCCAACTACCTTGGCCTATGCAGTGGCAACCAAGAGTCCCTATATCAAACAAGGTAAAAGGCAAAGACTGACTAAGGCTGTCCTCTGACAGCCACATGTGTGTCATGGCACATGTGTAACCTTACATACATGAACATGCAAACACACCTACACTTAGGGAAAAAAAAAAAAACAACAAAGTTTGAGCTATTGCTTAGTATACTAAATTTGTTCTAAAATTTCATAAGATGAATAAGCCATTAGGACATGAATTAAACAGGATGCAATTTTTTGAATCTAATAACTCTAGTGTTGCAAGGGAAAGTTGCCACTCTTATTTTTATTTTCATTAAGAAAAAGCGAAATGAAGGCTGGGTTTGGTGGTGCATGCCTTAAATCCTAGCATGTGGGAGGGTAAGGTAGGAGAATTGGTGTGAGTTCAAGGCTAGCCTAAGACAACATAGTGAATTTCAGGTAAGCCTGGGCTAGGTCAAGACCTTCCCTCAAAAAACCAAACAACAAAACCAAGAAACAACAATAGCAACAAAGTGAAGCTTTGACATTCTTATCAGTTGGTTTATATATGGGCCTGGACTCTATCATTTATCAGCTATGTGAACTGGGTTGTCATCAGCTTGAGTCCCCTCTTTCCCTTCCTTGTATGAAACAGGTTAGTGATAATATATCATCTTGTACATATTAACTTGCTATGGGTATGCTGTGGAAATTAAAGCTTAGACATGAATGGTACTATATTGTGTAGGTCTTATCACATATTTTTATAGATTTTTTAAATGCCTAGCAAAGGCTAAATGGAATATGTTCACAGTTCAAACAAATTCAACATCTTCTGAAATGTAAAAGATAGTTAATTGGGAAGCTATCAAAATTAGATGAAAAAAATAGCACTCAGTAAATAATTTTTATGAAGAATAGCTTGACAAAACCTGAGCACCATGGTGCTGGCTTCTGTTTTATGAAAAGGAGCAGCATTGTTTTCAAATTATATGTTGAAATGTGTCATGGTTGCAAAATGAGGGTCTTGATCATTATGTCCTACCTAGATAAACTTATGACTTTTCATATCTTCTGCCAAATGTAGAACTGTGGTCCAGGTATTAGAAACACAGGTTTCCAGCCTATACAATGAGATAGTAAGACACATGCTTATAGTTGAAATCCAAGGTGGTCTAAGAGTATTAGACATTATCTATAGTTCAGCAAGAATATAAATTCTGGGCTGGAGAGATGGTTCAGCAGTGAAGGTGCTTGCCTACAATTCCTAAGGACTCAGGCTCAATTACCTAGTACCCATGTGAGCCAGATGCATAAGGTCACCATGTATTTGGAGTTCATTTGCAGTGGTTAGAGGCCCATTCTTTCTCTCTGTGTGTGCCTCTCTCTCTCTCTCTCTCAAATAAATAAATGAATAAAATATTTTTTTAAAAGTAGAAATTCTTAAGCTGGGTGTGGTGGCACACACTCTTAATCACAGCTCTCAGAAGGCAGGGGTAGGCTGTGAGTTCAAGGCCACCCTGAAATTCACTACATAGTGAATTTCAGGTCATCCTGAGCTAGAGTGAGACCCTATCTCAAAGGGCAGTAGAACTTCTTCTAAAATGGTCCTCACATGGCAAATAACACTAACACAGAGTCTTATATAGCTGGATAAGATTCAATAATCTTCCATGATTCAATATTCTACAATGTTAATTGTGACACATTAGCTTCCTAACAATCCAGCATGCAGCAGGGTGAAATGATCTACCTATGGTCACAGAGCTGACGAGAAGCAGTGCTGGTTCCCTGGCTGGTCCATCGCAGCTTTGGCTATAGCATTTCCTCTTACAGACCACGTGATATAGTCTATACAGTGATTCTGAGAGGAAAACAAAGTGAAATGAACTGTTAATAAATTAATAAGTAATTGTTAATAAGTGCCCAAGTGCATAGAGCTGGTAAGTGATACAGCCAACAGTAGGACTCTGAACCTGGGACCTCTGCAAATCATCTTCCAATTCTTGTTGCCACAGATGTTGCTCTTACATGATGAAGGTCTTATGTGTATAAACAGTAAACAAGCACACATTTAAATTTTTCATAAGAAGTATCTAATTGCAAACTGATTCTCAATATATTAGTGGATAATGGCAAAGAGATTTTTAAAATTAAAGGCTTAATGTGTGGATGACTCACTTGAATGTTGAGTAATAAAACATAAACAGGAACTAGGGAGATGTCTTAGAAGTGAAGGTGTTTGCCTGTGAAGCCTAAAGTCTCACATTGGATTCCCCTGTACCTATGCAAGCCATATATACAAGGTGGCACATGTGTCTGGAGTTCATTTGCAGTGGCTAGAGTCCCTAGTATGCCCATTCTTTCTCTCTAATAAATAAACAAACATTTTATTTTTTAAAAAATAAAAAAAAAAGGAAAGCAGGCCTCTACTGTGTTTGGATGGAAACATAATCTGTAATTCTGCCTGTCCTTTCCCACTGATAATTAAAATCAAAATTTCCAGTGGTATGAAATCAGTAATTCCTTACCTCAAACTGTGGTCTGACCAGTACTGATAAACAGATATAGAACATAACACTATTCTTTTGGAATTGGTGAATAATGCACATTTTAAAGTAATAATTCAGAATTTGAAATGCCCCATGAGCCTTTGGTACTACATAAACATGACATTGCTTAGTAGAACTCATGAATAAAACACTGAATTGTAATTTTATAAAAATATAGGTGAAAAGGCAGCCCCTGCAGATATACGAGATGTAGGGAACCAGATGGAGATATATTTGTATATCCACATAAAACTACAAATCTTAGTTGTTCTGTCATATTAGTTTCCATTTGTTGGAGTTGTGCAACATCAAAGTCCTGATGCCCCTATATATTGCATTTAGTAGTAATGTAACAGACTACGTGAAGAAATCAAAGTGAGTGTTTCTAAGTAGTTTCCTGGCAATTGCGATAGTGGGCTCTTTCATCTGCTCTGTAACTGTGGCAGTGCATTGATTTAAACTCCTTCTGAGATCTCAAATGCTTTTATATCCTTAGGTTTCTCAAGCAGCTTTTTTTTTATTTTTCAAAGTAGTAAAATTCTAGCATTCAGTAGAATATCATCTTATTTCCCCCTCCACCCCAAGAAGAGGGCTTACTTCTGCTTTGCTACTAAACAGCACAGGATCTGTAAGTAGGAAAGCTGTCCAAATGTCATCCTATTATGAAAGCTGGCTTTGAGTCCTGTTTTCCAGGTTCTGACCATAGCAAATTGGATTGGGGACAGAAAGACAACAAACAGACAGCCCCACAGATGGTACTTTTTCAAAGATTCTGCTCTGGATAAAGGCCGATGTGTAAGCAGTTCTGCTTATTAAATATTTTCAAAGCTGCCTTTAATTACTATGCACTGGTAAATCCTAATGGTATAGGAGGGACTTATCCTGTTCTATTTTGCCTATCATGCTTTGTTGTCAATCGCATCTGGTAGCCTCTCATCTAAACTCTTAAGTTACAGATTCTCTGACAAATTCTAAATACATAAATTCCTTCCTTCCCAATCAAGAAAGAATTTTACAGAAATCAAAAGCCCATTTTTCAATGTCAATCTGTTACTATTATTTGTCTAATTAATTTATTTACCCATGTTCAACTGAAGAGAGATTGAACAGTATTTCATACTGAGAGAGATCCAAACTACATTTGGCCAATCAGAATAACATGATAAGTTCTCCAAGTGTTTCCTCAAAGCCTCGCAGGTGACTGACTGCCCATCTGCAGGACTGATGGCTGCCTCACTTTGTGGATGACACAACTTGACTGGGGATGGCCTGGGCTTATTAGTCAGAGGGCCGTGCCCTGCAGGGGAGGCTGCCCCTGCCCCTTTCCTTTCATCTGTCCTTTACAAACTGAGTTCCAACTAAATTTCCACCTCACTAATGATTTGAACCAAGAAATAAAAATAAAAAAGAACCATATAGAGGCACAGCACCTCTATCCTTTTATGTGAGACTAGAGATAAATTGGTCCAGCAGGGCTCAACATGTAGGGCCAAAGGATGGTGACTGCTATCTTGGATCTTCAAAGGCTTTATAGTTGATGGCTCTAATTCCCCATAGACACAAATAGAGGACTGAAAGTACTGTAAGTGGCCCTGGAGTCCTCCACCCACCAGGCTCCAGTACAAACCATTCTTTGGTCAGGAGCAGTGGCTAAAGTTTGAAGAAGCCTGGTCACTTTATTCCCAAGGCAATAGTAATTCTCTGCTAAAATAGTTTCTCCTTTCTCTGGGTTGGTTTTTGGTGCAGCGTAAGTTACAGTAATTCTCAATTCACAGTAACCCAGGTGGCAGTACAAGGCCTGGGGAACATCATGCATGCTCAGCACCTCATGCACTAAAAGTAGAGCAAGGAAAAGTAATTAAACACCCAAACAATAGCTGTCAGATGACAAACTCCATAATTTTAAGCAATCTTTCCTTTTAAACAGTCAACACAGCTGGGAAAACTTGATTTATCATATCATTTACTAAAGTGCCACATGGAGTTTGGATCATAGAAAAAGTCAAAATGCCTAGACAGGAAAAGTATATGAAAGAAATCAACACAGATTTTTTTTCTTTCCCCTGTGAAGATAGATAAAAGTGTATGGTCACTGGACAATGTGAATGGGCAAAGTCCTCAAACAGTCAGGTGTGGTACATGCCTTGATTCCAACACTGAGGAGGCAGAAGCAAGAGGATCACTGTGAGTTAGAAGCCAACCTGAGATTACATAGTCAATTCCAGGTCAGTTTAGGCCAGAGTGAGACCCTACCTCAAAGAAAAAAAAAAAGCTCAAAGACTTTTTTCTTACAACGAGAAACCTTTATGAACATGAAAATAACATCTCCAATCATACCATCCACCTTTTAACTCAAAGCACTCAGTGTAGTAGCTCATTTTATGGTTAATCTATAATAAATTAAAAAAAAAAACTGTAAGAGTATACAGTATAGATGACCTCTGCTGAGTTGTCAGTGGATTCTGGGACACAAAAGTTAAGTTTCATCTGATTTTAAAGTGAGTAATCACTACACATATTGACACATATCTTTAATCCCAGCACTCTGGAGGTGGAGGACTGAGAATCTCTTTCAATGTAAGGCCAGCCCGAGACTACATAGTGAATTCCAGGTCAACCTGGGTTAGAACAAGACCTTACTTTGAAAAATCAATAATAATAATAATAACAATTATGATGATCATCATAATAATAGAGAGTGTGATCTATTTATAAATTAGGCACTGGAGAAAGAATAAAACCAGGTTCCAAACATCAAATTAGCATTTAGTAGGTACTATACTTCTGTGAGGTTGGAAAAGCAAAGCAATGTGATCTTGTGGGTTTTTTTTTAATGAAGGATTTAAAAAACTCTATTAAAGGCATTCTTTTAAAATGTTTTATTATTTATTTGCATGTGTGCATGTAAATTTGTGTGTATGTGCATATATGTGTATAGGTATGCCAGGGTCTCTTGCCTTTACAAATGAACACAAGATATTTGCACTACTTTTTGCATCTGGCTTACCTGGGTGGCTTGGGAATTAAATTAGGGCCAGCAAGCTTTCAAGCTAGCACCTTTAATACATGGGACAATTTCCCAGCCCCAAAGACTCATTCTTAATTATTTTACTATACAGATAAAAATTAAAAGATCACAATGGCTTCTAACACAAACTAAAATACCCAGTGAAACTTCCTGCATCATATGGGCCCACAATGTGTTAAAGCTAGAAATCAGCAACAAGAAGAACAGCAGAACTTACATGAGCTCCTGGAGACTGAACAACATGCTAGTAAACAATGAATGGGTTTGTGTTCAGACAATGAAGTATTTTGCATTCATTTAAAAAGAAACCAAAAAGGAAATTGTAAAATTACTAGAACTGAATGATAATGAAAACACAATATCCCAAACCTTATGGTACACAATGAAGACAGTTCTAAGGGGGAAATTTATAGCACTAAATACCTTCATAACAAAGATAGGGAGATCTCAAATTAACAACCTAACCACCCACCTAAACACATTAAAATAACAAGAACAGTCCAACTATAAGAGTTCTAGATGGAAAGAAAAAATTAAGATCAGAGCAGAAATTAATGATTTGGAGAATAAGAAAACTTATGAGAAGCTGATTATGGAAAAATCAACAAGATTGACAAACTCCAGGCCATTTTGGTCAAATGAAAAAAGGGAAGTCTCAAATTAACAAAATTAGAAATGAAAAGGGAGTGGTCAGAAGAGACACCAATGAAATTGCAACAATCATCAGGACATATTTCAAAAACCTTTATTCCACAAAATGGATAACCTGGAAGAAACAGATGAATTCCCAGACATATTCCACTTAAAAAAACTTGGTCCAGAACAGATAAATCTCCTAAATAAACCTACTACATCTGTCAAGATTGAAAATGTAACCAAAAACCTCCCCAAAAGGAAAAGTCCAAGACCTGATAGATTCTCAGCCAATTCTACAAACTTTCATCAAATAACTGACACCACTTTTTCTCAATCTTTTTAACATAATTACAGAAAGGAAATACTCCCCAATTCCTTCTATGTAGCTAGTATTACCCTAGCACTAAAATGAGACAAAGATTCAAAACAACAAAAAACAAAAACAAAGAACAATAAAAACCCTATTATCACTAATGAACTTAGACACAAAAATCCTGAGAGACCAAGATCATGGACTCCAGTGAGAAGCTCCCACTAGTCTTTTGCCAAAAGAGAGTCTGCACCCAATAAAATCTCTCTTAATTAACAATATTTATTAAATTTAACCTATGCTGACCTCATCCTCCATCAGAGATTCTGTTTTTCTTTTTCATAAGGCAGCAAGAATAGAGGAGATAAAATACACCTCACGCCTTCATCAAGGCTCAGGTGAAAACACCAAGAAATTGGTGAGATGAGCAAGAGCACTGCTTCAGTGGTGAGCCTGACAGCCAGCACTATGGTGATGGAGACAGACACCAAGGTCGCTCAAACTGCACCAACACAGAAATCCAGGAGCTGCTGAGAGCACAACCCTAAAGAAGACTTAAAACACACTCACCATAGCTCAGGGAATTTACAAAAGGGTGAACATAAAGATGGTAAGAGCCAGTGAGTAGAAGGGAATGTCCAGAGGCACTGCCCCCTCCCATTACAGTGAATGACTGACTGCTGCTCTGCCATTCCATAACCCACAGCCCGAAGTTGAATACCAGCAATCTCATTGAGGAGGGCCTTCAGCGGAATGGGGGCAGGGAGGAGGGAAAAGATGGTACCAACACATGATATGTCCATATGAAGATTTTACTTAATAAATAAAATCAGATATCTTGGAATAACACTAACCATGGAAGTGAAAGACCTATATAGTGAAAACATAAAAACACTCAAGATAGAAATTGAAGAGGATACGAGAAGATAAAGCGATCTTCCATGCTCCTGGGCAGGTAGAAAGAATATTATGAAAATGTCAATCCTGGGGCTGGGGAGATAGCTTAACAGTTAAAACACTTGCCTGTAAAGCCAAACATCCTCGGTTTGATTCCCCAGTACTCACATAAAGCCAGATGCACAAAGTGATGTCTGCATCTGGAATTCATTTGCTGTGGTTGGAGACCCTGACATACCCATTCTCTGTTTCACTTTTCTCTCTATCTTTGCTTGAGAAAAAATAAATTAAAAAAAATATTTTAAGAGAGACAACATCAGTTATACCAGAAACAATACTCAGATTCAGTGCAATACCAATAACTATCCCAGCATTGTTCTTCACAGAGATACAAAAAATAATCTCAGAATTTAAATGACACAAGGGGGCTGGAGAGATGGCGTAGCGGCTAAGCACTTGCCCGTGAAGCCTAAGGACTCTGGTTTGAGGCTCCACTCTCCAGGACCCACGTTAGTCAGATGTACAAGTGGGCGCAGGTGTCTGGAGTTTGTTTACAGTGGTTGGAGGCCATGGTGCACCCATTCCCTCCCTCCCTCTCTCTCTCTCTCCCCACCACAACAACTAACTGCTACTCTCACAACCCATAACCCACATCTCCATGGTAAATACCAGCAATCCCACTAAAGAGGGCTCTCAGTTGAGTAGGGGCAGGGAGGAGGAAAATGATGGTACCAACACATGTAAAGTTTCTGCTTAAAAAGAGAGAGAGAATTCAGAGGGTGATATTGAAGGGGTAAACGCAGAAGTATGATGTGGGGTACGTAGTCCCATGTGCTTCCATTATGAGCATGTTGCGGCGTGCTGCTCGTCTGGCGGGAGGGCTGTGTGCACGGCACGCTGCAGAGAACGACTTCAATGAGAAACCATCATGTGTCTCAAATAAGAAAGAGATGGGTTGCAGAGTTGGCTTCGTGATTAAGGCACTTGCCTGTGAAGCCCAAGGATCCAAATTCAATTCCCCGTACTCATGTAAGCCAGATGCCCAAGGTGGCACATGCATCTGGAGTTCGTGTGCAGTGTGGCTAGATGTCCTGGCGTATCTATTCTCTCTTTTAATCTGCCCCTTCTTTTGAATAAATAAAATAAAATAAAATATTTTTTAAAAACATGTCATTCATGGTGACCTCAAGTTTTTAGAGAAATAATTATCAGACCTTAATTTTACTGTAATTTTGGATTTACAGAATAACTGATATTACCTAACTGACAATAGATAAAATTCCATAAACAAACACAACTACCCATTTGTACTGTTTTCTCATTGTTAGTTTATTGAATAATATAGTATATCTGTTACAGTTAGTGAACCACTACTCATGTTAGAATTAACTGAAGTACACAGTTTATATTAAAGATCACATTTTGAGTAAAACCCTTCTATGCTTCTTGACAAATGTGTAATGACATATGCCCATTAATAATTCCATACAGGATAATTTCACTTCCCTTTCTGGTAGGTCTCTGAGGTTGCTTCCAGGAAGGAGTAACTGAGGGAGGAAGTCCTTCCCCCAGAGAGAGTCCCTCCCCCAGAGCATGCTGCCCCTCGCAGATGGGAACTTTATAGAAAGAAGCTCTGGGTGAAAAGAGCTTCTTCCTTCCACTTGGCTGTCAGAGCTGCTTGCTGCCTTCCAGCATGGATTGAAGACCAGCACTGACTGATGACCAGCATCAACTGAAGACCCATGTGTATTGAAAACCAGCGGCTCCTCAAGAAGCCTCCAGGCCTTCAGTGTCAGATTGGGACTGCTGAGGCATCTGGCCACCTTGGACTGAGCAGATACCCGGTTCCTTTATTCTCAGGCCTGCAACTGCTATTGGGCTTCTGTAAACTAATCCAATAAATTCCCTTTTTAATATAATTCATTCTCTCAGTTCTGTTCCTCTAGAGAACCCTGCCTAATACGGATGCATTTTTATATCCATCAAAATATACAAATACATACAATTCAGAATCTATAACAACCCATAATAGAATACTTTTCTTTTAAATTTGACTGAATTTGGCATCTGATGTTCCCCACATGCAGACCTGAATCTTGACAGATATTAATTCCCTTTAAGAATGACGGAAATAATTTATACCACAAAATTTTATAAAGATAGCATTTGCCAATGATAGAACTCATAATACCAAATGCAATGTATGCAGATTCTGAAGTATTAATTTTTTCCATACATAGAAGTATTTATGTTAAAGTATTAATATGGCCCTCTAGTATCTACTTACAATAATAGATAAAATGAAGCCAGTAGAGTGCAAGGAAAACTCCTCTATTCTGTTTTGTTTCTGGATTTGTTTATTTAATTCTTAGGGTTCTGCCTCACATACATATACAGGTCAGTCCAGCTTTCTCCTTGGAGTAAAACTGATTTTCTTCATTTAGAAATAATTCTTTCTATATTTTTAATCATTCCAAGTTCATATTTTAAATACAACTGATATGTCATCTTCTTCATCCAAGTAGTTTAAGGTAATGATCCAGTTTACTGTTGAATAAATTGGTGCAAATATTGCCACTTGAAAGTACGTCTCTGATAAGACAGCCGAGCCGCTGCAGCGAGGGCCTCCCCTCTGTGCTGGAGGTGCAGCCTGGAATGGTTAATGCGTCATCTAGCATTCTGAGTATGAGATACATGTTCCAAAACTTATCACTTCTTCAAAAAATAACTCTGATACCCCCCAAATGCACACTTATTCCTTTATTCTTTCATTAAGTGAATACTAATTTATACACTAATCCTCTGGTTTAATTCCTCATGCTATTATCAAACAAAACTTGCAACAGCAGCAGCCTGGGGTTATGCTGTTCATTTCTATCTGTGAGGATGCACCTTCTACACGAAGCGGCAGTGAAGACCAAGATAAGAATTATGCAGTACTATCTGACCAGGAAGATGTTGTTGGTATGTATAGGACACAGAGTACCTGCTTCAGAGGGAAAATTACTTCACCACATCCTCCACTTTGTACCTAAATTTGCAACTATAATTGAGTCTTAAGTGAGGTACCAACTTTACTTCATTCTAATTTCTAAGATAAGTCACTCCACTGGGATTCAGGAGTGACTTGATTACATCTCTGCTGTTAACCCCAAATTACAGGAATAAGCAAGTTTTGTGACCAGGGAAGGACTGATTATATTTTGATATAAGGTCTGTATACCATTCCCTCCCAAACAACTAATGTACTGCAGGATTTAAGACAATTATTAAATATGAGTTAGGTTAAAGAGAAAATAAATTAGGTAAGTAACTTGGATTTTTATGTGTTCAATATTTCAGTCTTGTCTACAAAATGTCACCTTTACACCACTGCTTACATTTGGAATTTTCTTTAATAAACAATTCAGAATTATATCATTTCTAATTTGTAGTATAATTATTTCTTGTCACTCCTTCTAAATACCTCATGCTTATTTTGTGTGTTTTAGAGATTATATAACCGCTCTAAATATATAATATTCTTGTTCATTTCACTGAGTCAGTCCAGGCACATCCAATGTGGTGTATTTGGCCATCATGAATTCACTAGGGATTGAATGGATTTCTTCTCTTGCATCATTGTTTTCAGGACCAGTGATGAGTCAGAGAACTTTTCTCTCACCTCATGTACTCTATTCCCACATCTGGTATCATGAGGATGGAGTTAATACCCATGATGGAGTGACTGATTTGAGAAGATGTTAATGAGATTATGGCTGATGCCCTTAAAGCATGACAACTGAAATCCTATCGTTTTTCACATGAAAAACTATGCTAAATATTATAATATCTGACATGTCTATCACTGAGGAATTAAACCAGCTATCTGAAACAGAGGTCTGGGATTTTGATCGTCAGACACATTATCTTATTTTGTCTTAAAGCACAACTGATTTGAGGATAATGAAGGTTTTTATTTGCATACTCTAATTTTCAAATCTAAGAAGTATTAAGGTTCTCCTTGTTTATATCTCTGGCTTTAAACAAATGATGTCAATGGCAAGCATTATTCTTCTGATTGTGTGGGACAAGACCAGAAAAGAAAGAAAGAAAATTATCTAACTAGGAACATTCATGTTTCCAGCTAGGAGAATCTTGTTTAAAGATATCAACAAACTGATGAGTCACAAAAACATTAAATGTGTGAGAAATCTCACCAGACAGACACAAGGAAGCAGAGTTAATAAAAAAAAAAAGTCAATCTACAGAACTGGATGAGTATCTTTTTAAGCTTTATGAACATAAAAGTCATCCTTCTCTTGGAAGAAAATATTTTCTGGACTTCATTCAAAATATCCAGACTAGAGAGATAGCTTAGCAGTTAAGGTGCTTGCTGCAAAGCCAAGGGACCCAGGTTCAATTCACCAGTACCCACATAAAGCCAGACACATCTGGAGTTCTTTGCAGTGGCTACAGGCCCTGGCACACCTATTCTCTCTTTTTGTCATTCAAATAACTTAACTAAATATATTTTTAATTTAGAAAAATTCATTTCATTTGAATTTTATTTTAATCTTGTCCTCAGCATTGTGATCTTCTAAAGTCCAGCTTATCAGAATATCTCTGAGAATGACAATGGATTCCTAAGACTGGCCTGCAAACTATTCAAAATTTGGGCTCGTATTATCTGTAGTAGACAAATATTGATTGAGACTTCCAGCCAGCCATTCTTCTCTGCTTTCAGTATCTATCTGCCCGTGTGTATCTATGTATCTACTTGGTGGTTACTGTTCTTTTAATCCTTGTGAAGCATTCATGAGTAGTGGAAGTGCCTGTACAGCTTAGGTGAGGGACAAGATATGCATTCATTTATGGGCACTAGGTCATACATACACTTTCAGGCAGAGTACTACAGAAAGTGTCCACACAGTACTACAGAAAGTGTCCAAGAGATGAAATCCCTGTGGGACATTTCCATTTAGCTCTTCTCAGTATCTGATTTATGTTCAGAAGAGCATTCATTCTCAGTATCCTCATTTCCCAAAGCCTACAATTCCACTAGATCAAAACATAGAAATCATTCCTGATTTTTTTCTTTTCCTACCCATGAACAGCCAATATTTCAGCAAGTCATATAATACTTCAAGTATATCTCATGAACTATGATGTCACCATCTTAATTCACCATCATGTGTCACTGGCCTGTTGCCATAGCTTTTTCTTTCCACTCTTGCATTTCCTAAATTAATTATACACACAACAGTTAGAATAATTATTAAAAATATTACCTAGGCTGGGTGTGGTGGCACATGTCTTTAATCCCAGCACTAAGGAGGCAGATGTAGGAGGATCACTATGAGTTTGAGGCCAGCCTGAGACTATATAGTAACTTCTGGGTCAGTCTGGGCTAGAAGACCCTACCTCATAAAACCAATATATATATTTGCTAGGTCAGAACTTACTTAAATCTATTCATGCCTTTCGATACATAGAGAAAATGGAGCACTATATAGAAAGGCCCTGCCAAAATAGTGGTCTTTGAGGACATTATACTTATTTCTGTTTTAAGTGGCTGTTTTGTCTGCCTGTAATGCTCTCCTTCATATTATCGCCAAGCTGGGGGGGGGGGTCTTCTCATTCAGTCCTCAGCTTAACTGACATCTCTCTAGAGAGGACTTCCCTAACTGAACAATCCACTCACCCAATCATTATCTATCACACTGTCTAATATAACTTCTCAATAGTGCCCATTATTTTCTGCACTTTTTTGTATGCTTCTTTTTTAATCCTCTGCCCAGTGCCTACCACACTCAACTATTTATTGAATCAATAGGAACTCTGACTTCCACTTAACACTTCCCTTAGCCTCATGACTGAAATTTACAACAAATATCATTATTGAAGCCAATCTCTCCTCAGTTTATTTTTTAAATTTAAAACATTTGTATCAAGCATATTTATACCAAATATTATTGGTAATTATTTGTCAGAAAATAACGTAATTATAATAACTAAATACATGTGATTCATTTGAAAATCTATGATTACAACTACCAAGCATATGTTAAGTAGCTAGCTTTATTTAAATGTGCTTATTTTTATGTTTTTTCATTGCTCATAAACATTAATTTAATTACAATTGTGATAATGGTATGCATATTAACAGACACTTACATAAAGCCACTGTATCATTTTCTACTAATACTTCAAAAAAAACCAGGACTTCTAAGCATTACTGATAACTAATTTGTTCACCTTTCTGAATTTTTACTGGCATGAATTCATTCCTAATTTAAATTTTATACATTTAGTATTCATTATTTTACATATATTTCTAATGATATATTTTTAAAAGTAGCACTATTATAGTTTGCATATCATAAAATCTACATGTGGTGAATTTATAGACCAGTGATTATTTTATGTTTATACAGCTGAACAATCATCACTATAAGCAGTCATCTAAAAGTCCTCTTGAACCAGTTAGGACTGTCCACTGTCCTGAGCCTCAGGCCATCCTGACTTCATCGACCTTCCACATCTAATCATTTGTTTCATACAACAAATATTATACACATTTCATGCACCAAACGTAATCTTTTGTGTTGATTTGTCATCATTTGTGATCTTTTTTATGTTAAAACCATCTGTGTATGACAATGCCAGTCCACATATTGTTGAATAGTATTACATGGTGTGGATTACCACATTTTATGTAAACATTCATCATGGGAATTTGAATTATTGTCAGATTTTAGATATTTGGAGTAAGATTACTATGACCATTAGTATCAGTATTTTTTGTGGGTATTCTCACCTATCGTCCTGTTTTATCCCATCCATAGTCCATTAATACCCTCCTTCTTCTCCATTAATTCCCATTTTCTTTCATGCTTTATCTTACCCAATAATTTAAGTTAGGGCAGCCTACATGATCAGGAGTGAAGGCTTTTTACTGTGGAGTAGACAACTCACCAGTGGCTATATGACAGATGATTCTCACTTCCCCTCTCACAGCAACCACTAGCTGATATTAGCTACTCTGGAAGGTATGAGATTACATCCTTCAACATTATTTTTATATTTTTATTAATATTAATATTATTTTTATTTTATATTGTAGTCTGCCTTTTGATACTAGCCCTTATAGTGGGCACAACTATCAATATAATATATTCATGAAAATAATCAACACTAGGTTCAACAGTCTGGACTCATTTGGCAGCTCTGCACTAACCATGCTGGAATTTCACATTCCTAAAATGGGTAGGGGGATTAACACTATCAATCTTAGAGTGTTTGGGCTGCTAAAACAAAACTATAGACTGAGTAGATGAATTAATACAAGTTTATTTTTTATGGTTTTAGAGGATGAGAAGTTCTAGACCAAGCTGACCACAGATTTGGCTATTTGGCAAGGTCTGCTTTGTGTATCATAAATAGCCATGGTCTCACTTTGTCCACACATGGTAGAAGGGGTTAGATGCTTTCTGAGATTTTTATAAAAGTTCCATTCTCAGGCTGGAGAGATGGCTTAGCTTTTAAGCGCATGCCTCTGAAGCCTAAGGACCCTGGCTCAAGGCTCTATTCCCCAGGACCCATGATAGCCAGATACACAAGGGGGAGCACGTATCTGGAGTTCGTTTGCAGTGGCTGGAGGCCCTGGAGCGCCCACTCCCCCCCCCATGTTGCTCTCAATTAAATAAATAAATAAATAAATAAATAAATCAAAAATTTTCCATTCCCTTGAACTAATCAATGTACTTTCTCATATCATCACATTATGGGATAGGGCCTTAACCTACTAATTTTTGGGGTACAATCAATAATAAAGAGGTATGCTATAGTTTCATTGGTAGGGTTACTGAATCAATAATAAAGATGTATGCTATAGAACCATTGGCATAGTTACTGAATCAATAAAACTTAGCTTACAAAAGTGCCTAGCACATAGTAAGCTCTCTACAAAGTTCACTCATTATAATTTTGTTTTGTTCCCATAATTTGCAGCTATATCTTATTTTGCCTGGCTATACCTATGGTCAGGCTTTGGGAAGCCATTTGTGACAATCATGACCAGTTCCTTGTGAGATATTGGCTTAAATTAGTCAAGCTACTTATCACAAAGTCCAGGAACCAGAACACCAGGCACTATGAAAATCAAATTACAGATCTCACCCAGCAAATAGAAAGAGAAAGACTTCTGAAGACTACATTAATCTACCAGAGAATCATTACCTATGGCACTTAGACAGACAGATGCAAAGAGTGTTTTGTTTTATTCATGAAAAATAAGTCCATGAAAAGCAAGGAAGACTCCTGCAATGAGTTGTTCTGTTTTGAATTATCAATTATTTGACCATAAGCATTTTCTTTCTTTTACTTTGACACATATATTTGATTATTTCACTTGACTACTATTTATAAAGCGCTAGTGCTTCCAATGAAAAGAGAAAACATGAAAGAGTGGTATTCTTCCTGCTGAAGTCACTAAATTGTCCATTTTAGATACTTTTCTAGATAGACAATTCAAATCTTTGTCATATAACTTCTAATTAATAATGTTATAAGAAGTTTAGCATTCATACTAGTCACTTTAATTTTTTTTTTCATTTTTATTTATTTATTTGAGAGTGACAGCGAGAGAAAGAGGCAGATAGAGAGAGAATGGGCGCACCAGGGCTCCTAGCCACTGCAAATGAACTCCAGACGCATGCGCCCCCTTGTGCATCTGGCTAACACGTGGGTTCTGGAGAATCAAACCTCGAACCGGGGTCCTTAGGCTTCACAGGCAAGCGCTTAACCACTAAGCCATCTCTCCAGCCCGCTAGTCACTTTTTAAAGCAGACTATGGGAAGTATTCTAGATCACATCCCCTGGCATTCTACCTGGCAGGGGAAATCACTTCTCTATGCTTAGGTCATTACTGTGCTAAATGTTCCAGATACAGCAAGTCTTGAAGGCACCAACTGAATTCTCTAACAGAAAGCTAGAATTTACTTGGCACTATTCAAATTCTTCATCTTTGCATTTCATTCTAGGAATGATTTAAATCTAGGTTATTATAAAATATTATGAACATGAAACTGCATGTCACTTTCACCTACCTATGTTATCACTCAGAATTTATCATATAATATTCAATTATTTACACATTATAATTTTTTCTCCATTTCTGGAATTTTTTGCTTGAATAGAAATAATAGGCACATACTTAGATAGAAAATAAAAGATATACAAAGGTAGGCCCTCCAAATGAGTTAAAAATAATTTTTAACTTTGTAACATGCAAGGTGATAAGTTATTTATCACTGTGAATATTCAACCAGGGTCCTGATTCTCCTATGTGTAGAAGAGATCAGTATGCTTGAGGAAGTGGCACACTGATATGTGCTGCAGGCTGTGAAATGAATTTCATCAGATGATAAAACCTACAGTGAGAAAATCAACTCCAGAGATGGATGAAGTTCAGAGCAAAAGCAAAAAAGACAGGCAGAAAAACTCCCTCCTCATTTTCCAGTGATGTACTGTCCGAGGCATTTCTTTTTATCTACCTAGAAATGCCCCATGTGACCAGTAGACTGTCTGGTTGCACTCAGTGAGGCAGTGGTCATCTCTGTAATGCATTATTGTGAATTCCATCTCATCTTTCTCTGTCTCATTTCCATTTTACTTATGCTTGGTAATGTAGGTTTTATTTCCCAATAAAATAATACCACTTAACCCTGTTTTCAAGCCCTGTGTTCTACCAACATGAGCTAAGACAAGGGCAAGTGAAATGCTAGAAGAGAGTGCTATAAATTTTATCTTAAAATTGTGTGTCACTGTATAAAACTACTAGCAAGATGGATAAGGCTACTTATGCTCTTGGTGACTAATATCCAGTGTCTGTGGTATCCTTCTTTCCTTCCATATACTGCTTGGAATGCTTCACATGTTGCAGACCATATTTAAGCCATATAGACATCTTATGACATATTACATTTCCACATTATAGATAACAAAATGAAGTATAAAATGCTCACAATTTAGTAAATTCAAATTCATGAAGCTGATGAGCAGCAGTGCTAAAGTTTAAATTGGAGCAAATGATGCATTTCTACTTGTACCACAGCTTCCACGGGTAGGATGGAGTGCTGGGAGACTTGCTAGCTCTGCTGGCAGATTCTGTAAGTCACTGCATGAGTAACAGATGACTTGGGAATAAAGTCTCTGAACTCTGGCACTCTGTTTTGCTATCTAGATAGTTGCGGGCTACCCTACATGTGGTATCAGTCTACTGCCCAGGGTATGCAGCTTGTCAGTTCAAGACAAAGCATTTGAACATATACATTTAGATTAACCAAAGCCTCACATAACTTGCTTCGCAGCAAAAGTTACTTAAGGTTGTACTTTATAATGTACATTTAATTGATGATAATTGCAATTTATTACACAGTGTGTACTGCATTTGTACTGTCTACAAATAGACAGCTTCATGCTTAGTCTTACGGTTTTACATCATTATGATTTGGGGATAAAATTTACAAACATTCCTTCTTTTCCTTCTTAGGATACTAATGATTAAAAGTAATCTATACCTTCCTTTGCTTTTCTTTGGCTCTATTTAAAATAATGACTACAGACACTCTTTCAACAAAAGGTCATTTGTGTCAATGGACAGAACAGAGGATCAGATCACCTGTGGTAATTGCAAATTAATGCTCTCCTGGAAATGCATTAACTACACATTATTGATCTACAATTGAATGATACAGACTACTGAGAAGAGAATTTTACTTTCATGAGCTTTTTTTTTGTGTGTGAGGGGGTTGTGGGGGTAGTATATGCACATGTGTGTTTTATTGGTTTTCCAAAAACAGTATTTTGCTTTCAACTAACTTTTTCTCAAATTGTCTCTTTTTAATGTTTCATAGTGAGATGATTTTTAACTTGTAATTATAATCTATAAAAATTCATATCTCTGTCTTAAAAGCCTTTATAGAAAGCCACTGAACTGTGACTTTGATGCCACAAACCACATATATGATTCACAGGTACATATTTCTACAAAGCTATACTTTTGAATGTTTCTTCAACTTAGGTAAACCAGAAGTCCATCCATTGTCTTATTCAAAATTGCAATTTGTTAAGTAGTCTATAAGAAAGTATTCACAGTTTTCTCAAAAAAGCATATTACATGGATATTAATAATGTGATTTTATTGTTTTGAACAAATTTTAAACATATGGGTATTAATTTAGAGATAAAAATTAAGCCAGGAGTGGTGGTGCATGCTTTTTATCCCAGCACTCGGGATGCAGAGGTAGGAGGATCACCGTGAGTTCATGGAGACCCTGAGACTAGTTCCAGGTCAGCCTGAGATAGAGTGAGACCCTATCTCGAAAAACTAAAAAAAAATAAAATAAAAGTAAGCTCATGAGAGAAAGTTACAATAACCTTAGAAATACATCTTCACATAATACTTCCAAATTTCCTCATGCTGTCAAAGTCTTCATTTGTAATTGGTCTACCTTGTGGACAGATCATGGTTCTACATTTCTGTGGTAAACCTGATGAAATACCTAATCTACATGGAAGTCACCTGGGTAAGCCTGTTCTCTTAACTGTGAATTATAGATCAATTTAAATGAAAAGATATTTTGGTAGAAATTCTCTTCATTACTTTTCATAAACCTTAAATTACAGATTTTGTCATGCCTATGCTTTCTATTACAAATAGGAGAGTTAATTGTGATTTTTAATCAAAGTCTTTAAGCAATATTTTCAGGGCTATGAGAACCTTGATGTTTTACTATCACTTATTTAATACTATTTATTTGCAGCAAGAGTTACCAGGAATACTGCAAAAAAAAATATATCCACATGCCTAAAATTACTTGTTTATTCTTCATTTCTTGGTAAATCATTATCATCTGAACCAAGAAAACTCTTAATAAATGTCAACCACATGGCTAGAATTACATAAGCCTATCACTCTTTTTCCTTTCTAGGAGTTTATAATTAATTAGAGGCAGAAAAAATTAGAGTATCATTTTACAACCAAACTGAGAACTGGACTAGAGTCCTGATGGCTCCCTGACATGCCAATCAAGATTGGATAATGAGGGTTAGCAGTACCAGAGAAATAGAGCTTTTGATTGTGACTTCCTTTAACATATTAAACACCATTACCCTCTTCCAATAACCCAAGAAGAGTATAGTAACTTCCACTTTACAGGTGACTCAACCAAGGTCTCTACAGATTATGTAACAAGCACAGATCAATCCACAATAATTGGTAAAGCCAGGAGTTGAGGCCTCTGGAATAGTAAAGTTCCTACCTTCCAATAAACAACCCTGACTGTGTACCAATTTTATACAGATATTGTAAAGAATTTGATAGTCTCGATATGGATAAAATTAATGAATGTTTTATATGTATTGAATTAAGGAGGAATTCGAGATCATTGGTTTTAGAGATGGAAATAGAAAGCAAAGTACAAAGTTGTGTACTACTTACACAGAGGCAGGAGGCAGAGCTATTAAACTTCCATTTTAGTTCACTAATAAAAGCAACCACAGTTTATAAAGCACAGTTTAGATTTAACTATTTTTTTTTATAGCTACAGGCATAATGTGGTCTAGCTACAGTCTACCAATGTTTCCTTCCCCTCCCTTCTTTTCTGCTCTACCCCTTGGGCGTTAGCCATACTCTAGTTCATAATATTATATTAAATAAATAAATTCTCTCATTCTCTAATAATGGAAGATGGTTAGAAGTGAGAAATTTTCAAATCTACTGCACAAGCAATGACCTAGGAAGACAATCACAAACCCATAAATGAGAGGCATGGGAAAGGAGAGAGGGAAGAAGGAAAAGTAAGAATAAAATATTAATGTGTTACATCAAAAGTGATAACTGGATTTTTTTAGGAAGAAAATATCATGAGAGGATCTAGTTTGCTGTGAACATATGGTAGAGATACTGCCCAAATATAAGACCTACTAAAATCAGACCTGTGGTCACATGGACAGATCAAGATAATGAAAGATTGAAGGTTTCATTTTTTATTATTTCAAAGAGAAATTATTTTTCCAGGAGGGAAAACCATCTGAGGGAGAGGGGAGGGTCCCAAGGAGACTGGATGTACAAGGTTCCTTGTTGATGCCTAACTAGCATATAGTGACATTCATTCCAGCACATAGGCAATTGGGGGTGTGGTGTCAGGTGATCTAGGGTCTCAGGGGGATGGGCTGGAAGGTGCTGGCTGTAAGGCAACTGGCCAAAGGTCACAGGGCTATGGGCAAAGCCTAAGTTCAGATGTACTGGGCTTGCAGAGGGAGCGCCTTCTGTAGTCCGAGGGTCCTTAACCATGCCTGGCAGCTCAGGCCCCTCTGCTGAAGGCTCCTGCCTGTGGTTATAAACCCATTTCCCTGACAATTAACTAAGGGAGCTGTTTCAAGGAAAGTAGCTCCCAAAAGAAAGTCTTACTTTTTCATGCTCACCTCCCTGGTTGCCTGGGACGCATTTGGGGGACCTTGGCGGTCCAAGAACCCAGGACCCCACAGCTGGCTTTCTACAGGGACCTTATGAGACCAACAGGGAAGGTAAGTGCTCTCCCGGACAGACTGGAAGACAAGGGCCCATGTGGCCTTGCCTCCACAGTTGCCCAGGATGCCTTGGGGGACCATGGTAGGCCCAAGGACCCAGGAACACACAATGGCCTTTTCAAAATAACCAGTTTGGGGCTGGAGAGATGGTTTAGTGATCAAGCACTTGCCTGTGAAGCCTAAGGGTCCTGGTTCAAGACTCAATTCCCCAGGACCCACGTTAGCCAGATGCACAAGGGGGCGCACACATCTGGAGTTCGTTTGCAGTGGCTGGAAGCCCTGGCACTCCCATTCTCTCTCTCTCTCCCTCTCTCTCTTTCTCTCTCTCTCTGTCACTCTCAAATAAATAAAAACTAACAAAAAAATTTAAAAAAAACAACCACTTTGGAAGATGTTGTCACTGCTTAGAATGGTTTTCTCAGATGGCTTTTCCAGCTTTGACTGCAGGGGTACTTTGTGTATCTCAGTTCACCAATGGACTTTGCTCAGTCAGCTCTCTTTACTTTTATTCATAAGAAGTAAAATATTACTTCCTGGTGATAGCCAAATTCTATTGCCTGCCCCAACTGACCATCTCTAGCAACCATTGGATAATTTAATATACAATCATTAAAAATCTTTTATCAGGCTGGGCAGATGGCTTAGTGGTTAAGATTCTTGCCTGCAAAACCAAATGATCGAGGTTCAATACCCCAAGACCCATGTAAGCCCGATGCAAAAGGTTAAGATGCCCGATGCATCTGGAGTTCACCTGCAGTGGCTGGAGTCTCTGGCATGCTCATTCTCTCTCAACTAAATAAAAATAAAATATTTTTAAAAAATCATTTAACCAACAGGATCTCAAAAGCTCAAAAGCTTTTGTATGGACAAACATACCATAAGCAGAGCCAATAAATTACCCACAGAATGGGAGAAAAATTTTGCTGATTACACCATTGACAGAGGTCTAATAGCCAGAATCTACAAAGAACTCAAAAAACTAAATGATAAAAAAATATCAAAAAACCCACTTAAATGTGGCACATTTATACAATGGAGTCCTACTCAGCGGTAAAGAAAAATGAAGTTATGAAATTTGCAGAAAAATGGATGGACCTGGAAAGGATTATACTAAGTGAAGTAACCCAGGCCCAGAAAGCCAAGAGCCACATGTTCTCTCTCATATGTGGATCCTAGCTACAGATGACTGGGCTTCTGTGTGAGAATGAAAATACTTAGTAGCAGAGGCCAGTAAGTTAAAAAGGAGACATAAAGGGAAGAGAAAGGAAGGGAGGAGGGTACTTAATAGGTTGGTATTGTATATATGTAAGTACAATGATTGTGATGGAGAATGGAATTTCAAAGGAGAAAGTGTGTGGGGGAGGGAGAGAATTACCATGGGATTTTTTTTTATAATCATGGAAAATGCTAATAAATTTTTTTTTAAATTTTTTATTTATTTATTTGAGAGCGACAGACACAGAGAGAAAGACAAGTAGAGGAAGAGAGAGAGAATGGGCGCGCCAGGGCTTCCAGCCTCTGCAAACGAACTCCAGACGCGTGCGCCCCCTTGTGCATCTGGCTAACGTGGCACCTGGGGAACCGAGCCTCAAACCGGGGTCCTTAGGCTTCACAGGCAAGTGCTTAACTGCTATGCCATCTCTCCAGCCCTCTAATAAAAATTTTTAAAAAAATAAAAAATAAATAAAACCCACACAAAAAAAACCCACTTTAAAAAATGGGGCAAAAAACGGAATAGTGAGTTCTAGGAGGAAGAAATACAAAGGTGGGCTGGAGAGATGGCTTAGCGATGCCTGTGAAGCCTAAGGACCCCGGTTCGAGGCTCGGTTCCCCAGGTCACACGTTAGCCAGATGCACAAGGGGGGGCACGCGTCTGGAGTTCATTTGCAGAGGCTGGAAGCTCTGGCGTGCTCATTCTCTCTCTCTTCCTCTATCTGTCTTTCTCTCTGTGTCTGTCGCTCTCAAATAAATAAAATAAAATAATTTAAAAAAAAAAGAAATACAAAGGCTAACAAACATTTCAGAAAATGTTCAACATCCCTAACCATCAGGGAAATGCAAATTAAGACAACTATGAGATTCCACCTTACTCCAGTAAGGATGGCAATCATTAAAAAGTCAAATGACAACAAATGTGGAGGATGTAGAGAAAGAGGAACACTCATTCACTGACAATGGTATTGTAAACTTGTACAACCTCTATGGAAATCAATACGGAGATTCCTGAAAAAGATGAATATAGAGCTGCCAACAGACCCAGTTATTCCCTTATTGTGAATTTACCTTAAATGCTCCATGCTTCACTACAGAGATATTTGTTCAATTGTGTTTATAGCTGCTCAAATCATAATAGCTAACCACTGGAATAAACCCAGGTATCCATCATTGGATGAATGGGTAATGAAGGTGTGCTACATTTTCACAATGGAATTCGACTCAGCAGTAAGAAATGAATGGCACAATGAAATTTGTAGACAAATGGACAGACTTGGAACAGATCATATTCAGTGAACTCAATCACAGAAACACAATTGCCAAATGGAAACTCATCTGTGGTTGCTAACCTGGATCAGCTAAAGTTGCTGACATACTGGATAGGCACCTTGAGGCCCAGACATTAGGGGTGGATGGGCTTGGGGAGAGTGGAAGGGGAGGGTGGGTGGAAACACAAAACTACAGCCCAAATGAACTGGTACCAGAGAAACCTTTATCCTTGAAGATAGACTAAAAGATTGAACTCTCAACAGCAGCATGGAGGGAGTACATGAAAAGAAGGTCCCCAAGGAGGGTGGGATGAAACCTAATGTAAAAAAATTGGGGGGGGGGGGAGGACTGGGTGGATTGCTTAGTGGTTAAAGCATTTGCCTCCAAAGCCAAAGGACCCCGGTTTGATTCCTCAGGACCTACATAAGCCAGATGCACAAGGGGGCACATGCATCTGGAGTTTGTTTACAGTAGCTGGAGGCCTTGGCATAACTACTCTCTCTCTCCCTCTCTCTGCCTCTTTCTCTCTCCTTCCCTCTCTCCAATAAATAAATAAATTAAATTTAAAAAAAAATTATTGTTTGGATCTGGCCTGTAACTCCCAGTACCAATACTACCCACAATGAGCTGCCGATCTCAGAGAGACCTCTGAGTTCCTTCAAACAAGACAAGCTTCTGTCATAGCACTTGATTAGCCTCCTGAGGTAAAAGGTAACATCATATTGTTGAAGACACCATATGCTGCTGACACAGAGCATGGAGAGACCTGGCTGGAATCTGGAAGGCAACCAGTGCCCAGAGAGACCATCTAGTCCTGGAAAGTGCTACATGAGCTACTGGGGGCAAGTGGCCAATAATGGTCTGAGCAACCAGACGTCTATGCTACTCAGAAGCCAACACCCCATCAGGATGTACACCCCAGTGCCATATTGGCACAAAGGTTTGGTGGATAACCAATAGCTTTCTGATTGGCTAAGAAATCTGCTCAGTGGAAAAGAACCCATAACTGGAAGTGGGAACCAGGTCAGAATCCTATGGAGACAAAGATTATGGCCTCCAATGTCAAGCCTCCACTAGTCTTGAGCTAAAAAGGGGTTACATCCATCAAATTGTCCCCAAATTAATAAGGCTTATCCCATTTAACCTATGCTAACTTCACTCCTTGTTGTTGAATCTGTTTTTCTTTTTCAGTGGGTAGCAAGACCCAAGGATATAAACTACCTCTAGGCACTTCAGCCAAGTCCCAGCTGAAACCACAAAGGAACTGGGGAGACCAGCAAGAATACAGCTTCCATGGTGAGCCTGAAACTCAACACCAGGGTGAAGGAGACAGAAGCTGAGGATCCTCAACACATACCAAATCAGAGATCCAGGGCCTCCTAAGAACTTAT
This sequence comes from Jaculus jaculus, assembly GCF_020740685.1. Classification (NCBI taxonomy): domain Eukaryota; kingdom Metazoa; phylum Chordata; class Mammalia; order Rodentia; family Dipodidae; genus Jaculus; species Jaculus jaculus. The sequence continues at coordinate 26,136,588 of NC_059120.1, forward strand.
CACTGAAGTATACTTAAAACACACCCAACATGGCTCAGAAAATTTTGCAGAAGAGGGGGAAGAAAGATGGTAAGAGCCACAGGTCAGGACATAATACCCAGAGGCATTGCCTTCTTCAAAAACTAATTGCTGTTCCTACAACACATGACCCACAACTCCATGGGGAATACTTGCAACCCCAATGAGAAGGACCCCAATGAAATGAGGACATGGAGGAGGCTAAGGATAATACTAACATGTGATGTACCCATACTATGTCCATAATGAATAAATAAAATAAAGGGCTTTGTGGGAGAAAAGGTAGACTCAGAAGTACATAATTATAATTTTACATCCTAACATGAAACCAGTAAGCAGTTTTACTCTTCCTCACCAAAGTTTTGAACAAAGTGATAAAGCTGATATTCAGATAAAGAACTGAATATTTCTCTTAATATATTTTGTCTGATGTAATGTTAAAACATAATATACCAAAGAAATATATTATAATTTAAATAAAATCTTTCCAGTATTAAAAAATCATTTATATATATTCACATTTAATTTCAATGTGGATGCCAATAAATTGGAAATAGAGACAAGCAAAACATAAAATACAATGTCTGTAAAATAATGTGAAGAACCTGAGATGGGTTTTGTTCAACTTGAAGAATGTAAAGGGAAATAGTCATTTATAACTTTGTTCAGGCATATGAAGACTTTGGCAATGAAATGAAACTCACAGAAAATAGTACTCTGCATGTAATGCAAAAAGAGACAGATAGCATAAATGTATCTGTGTCAAGGTCAAAAACAATTCAACCAGTGACATTTATAAAAATGTAGAAATTGCACACAGGTACATCTGCAGACACTGCAACTAATTCATTGTTATCTTCTAAGATAAAAGTTATGTCGTGAAAAGTTTTTTTTTTTACAATAAAACTGTCTTTCAAAAATATTACATTGCATTTCCATTAATTTTGCTTGACTCTATATGCTAATCCTTCCATCAAGTGGAGAGTCTGCAGTCACTTGAAATCCTAGTTGGTTTCCATTTAATTTTTTCTCTTTGCTCATAAACATTTGTTGCCTTGGAATCCAGATGCTTTTTAAAGATTACAATGTCTTGGGCTGGAGAGATGGCTGAGCAGTTAAGGCGCATGCCTACGAAGCCTAAGGACCCAGGTTCGATTCTCCAGGTCCCACGTACACCACATGAACATGGTGGCGCATTCGTCTGGAGTTCACTTGCAGTGTCTAGAAGTTCTGCATGCCCATTCTCTCTCTCTCTCTCTCTAATAAATAAATAAAAATGACTTAAAAAAAAGATTACAATGTCTTGAAAACAGTTTTCCATTAAAGTAATTTAAAATAATATAATAACTGAGAAAGTAATTAGAACTTCATTGAATGAGATACTAAGGTTATATTTTTCTTATATATTATTGTAAGAATATAGAATTTATATTTTATGTATCTACTTACATCTTGGTCTTAAAATTGTAAATTAAATATTCATTAAAGCAAAATAATAGGAAATTGCTTAATATAAATTACAATGTGCCTATCAGAACTAGTTATATGAAACAGGGCTGATGCTATTTAAAAATCACTTTGAATGGTGCCAACAGTCTTTCATGTGTCATGCTCTGGTTTTAATGTGAATGGTGATAGGAAAAATGTAAGAAATCATTGAATAATTTACACCTATGCAATGAAAATTTATAATATTTACATCAGCTTTTAATCACCTAATGGTGTCCATCAATATAATTGGAGCACTGAAGTGTCCCTGCATATCACATACAAGAAATAAAGCCAGCAACATGTCAGCACTTATGTGGAAACAGTATCATCATGATGCTCATTTACTCCTTTTCCTCCAATTTTAATGAAATAATACATTTTTGACCACATTAAGAGATGTCATTTAGCTTGATCTAGCTCCCTTGTAGTCACTTTGATTATTGCTGAAAATTGATTTAGTTATCTGAATCCAGAGTAAAGCTGTCACATGAGCATCTCTTTCCACCATAAAAGGCCACCAAGCTCCCCGTGCCTAGTATATTTCAGGATATTTTTAAGCATCACACAAAAATGGAATTTTTAGAAGTTGCTTATGCAAACTCAAAGTGTAGGTCATAATTGTTTATCCATGATGAATTGATGACTTACTTTGACTGCCAACATTCTAAATCAAAATCCTTAAGATATTGAACTATAGGGCTAGGGGCAAGCTCAGCGGGTAAAGTGCTTGCCTTACAAGCATGAGGACCTAACTTTGACCCTCAGTTGACTTTTGAAGGGGTCTTGAGGTTGAAGGAGTTGGGGCCTATCAGTTATTGCACAAGCATGAGGGCCATTCATGTTACTTAGCACCCAGGTAAAGTGCAAGCCTATAACCACAGGACTGTGGAGGCAGAGACAAAAGATCCCCAGGACTTGCTGGCTAGCTAGACTAGTTGAGACTAGTGAGGTCTAGGTTCAGCATGAGACCCCTGTGAAAGAATAAGGTACAGAGTGACTGAGGAAGACACCCAACATTCACTGATGGCCTGCATACGTGCACACACACATGTACATGCACCTATATGCATATATGTGCACTTAGACACAAACAAACATGTATATCACATATCATACAAACAAGTAAGTATCACACATATACACATAAATTAAACATTTAAACATAAATCAATGCTATTTAACTAAATTATAGAGTTTCATAGTCAGTAAAAAAGAGATAATGTAGCACGTAGGTTCTCTATCTGTATAAAATAGAGGAAAGTAAACATGTGATGATGAGAGCTATCACTAAAATCAACTGAGGTTCTGGATTTGAATTTAAAATACAAATCCTTAAATGACATTTCAGTAGAAAGCACAGGATAGTGCTTAAATCAGAGCAAAGGGATCTAGGACTTACTGGGAAGGTAAGATCTGGAACTAACCACCAAAGATAAGAACAGCCAGTATTAATGTATTAAGGCTTTCCCTTCAAATATATATATATGTGTGTGTGTGTGTGTGTGTGTGTGTGTGTGTGTATATATATGTTATGTATGATATATAATATATAACATAATATATGTAATATATTATATATAATATACATACATATACATATATAATATATATAATATACATACATATATATAATATATATGTAATATATTATATAATATATATATGTATGTATGTATATCTGTGTGTGTGTGTGTGTGTGTGTGTGTGTGTGTGTGTGTGTGTGTTTTCTGAGGTAGGGTCTCACTCTAGCTCACGCTGACCTGGAATTCACTATGTAGTCTCAGGGTGGCCTCGAACTCATGGCAATCCTCTTACCTCTGTCTCCCGAGTGCTGGGATTAAAGGTGTGCACCACCACACCCAGCTTCCCTTCAAATATTTTAACAAGCAGTTTTTCACTGTCATCTTCAGGAAGCTAATTGGTAAAAATGGAACTTTCATAATGATGGTATAGCCCACCAAAGACTTTCAAAGCTAAAGAATTTATGAAAAGTTTGAGAATATAATTCAGCAAGGAGGTATTTATAACTTTCAGTACCTGAAATTTATTGATGTTCATCTAGCCCCTTTATGGCTCTAATTTGCATATTTGAACTAATGAAAAGCTGTCAAATAAGATGAAAAACAAGAGATATCAAAACATTGGCGTTTACTTAAATAAATTAGAAGTCAAAGTTATGAGTAGCTATCCAGGAACCAGAATCTATAATGGATTTTGAACCTTATGTCTAGAATAAAGCACTATATCTGGTTCCATTGAAGTAGTAATTTGTACTCCAACATTATATTAGAGAAATTATCTGGAGTAGTCAATGTAGCTTCTATCTAGACCTTTAGTTTTAGATAGTGCATTAAAATTTTGTTATATGTATTAAAGGCATAACACAACACTTTGATATACACAGTCAAGTGATTACTGTAGTCGAGCCGATCAACATATCCATCATTTTTAATAAAGACACTACTTTTCTCCCATTGTACTTTCTGGGTGCTCCTGATAACAATTAATCAACTCTGTGAGCTTGGTTCTATTTCTAGTCTCTCTATTATTTATTTCTGGTGTTTTATAGGTCTACATTTCTGTTTCTATGCCAGTACTAAACTCTACTAATTACTGTGGCTTTGTAATAGAATTTGAAATCAAATCATAAGTGTGATATGTACAACTTTGTATTTCTAAGAATTTTTCTGATTACTTAATCTTTTGCACACTTTGTAATAATAATTTGGGGCTTTTTGCCAATTCTGTAAAAGGTTATAAGCCTAAAAAAGTAGAAAGAATTACAATCTAAGCCTAAATGTACTAAAATTGAAAGGGATATTGTATCATATTAGGGATATTGTATCAACAACACAAAAATTCCAATCAATAAGTACACAAGATCTGATATTCTAAGCACAAGAGTTTACTAAACATTTAAATATGCATTTATACTAATTGCTTCTGATTCTTATAAAAATTGAAAAGGAATACATTCAAATTCATTTTACCAAACCAGCATTATCTTTATACTAATCCAGATAAGGACACTATAAAAATTGTAGGTTGATATTTTTGAAGAACATAAATGCAAAGAAAACTTAATTCATAGTACAGGCAATGAATTATCCACTGTATTTATTAGGATTCAACCCATGTAAGGAAGACTCAGTCTATACAAATTAAAACCTGTGATACATTACAGTGATATAATAAATGACATAAACTTAAAGTTCAACTCAATTGATTCATAAAAAGTATTTGGCAAAATTTAACACTTCTTTGTATCAAAACCTTACAACAAATTGCATATAGAAAGAAGCCAGTAAAGCCCATCATATTAGGTAAATATTATAAAAGCTTTCTTGTAAGATCAGGAATAAGACCAAGATGCTTACTCCTTCCACTTCTCCTCAGTTATGAACTGGAAGTCTTGGCCAGAGAATTGGACCAAGAGCAAGAAATAAAAAGCATCCAGGGCTGAGAAGATTGCCCAGTGGTTTCAGGCACTTGCTTATAAAGTCTGACAGCCCATTTTTGATTCCCCAGAGCCCAGAGGCACAAAGCAGCCCGTTTGTATAGAGTTTATGTGCAGTGGAAGGAGGCCTTGGCAAGGCTACTTTCTCTCTCTCTCATCTCTTAAATGAATGAATGAATGAATAAGTAAATAAATTAAAACATTCTAAAAATAAATAAAAACATCCAAATCAGAAATATGAAACAGTCTTTGCTGATAGGGTAACCTCATCTAATAAAGACAACCCTGAAAATTACTAAAAAATTTTTAAAAAATCAAAATAATTTGTAACTGCTCACAATAACTATCTTAAGAGAAAATCAAGAAAGAAAACTCATTTATAATAACATAAAACAGAAAGAAATTTAATGAATTGAAAGATTTAAGGGCTGGAAGGTTTAAACACTGATTAGAGGAATCAAAAAGTACACAAGTAGGAAGATAGTCTGTGTTTATAGATTGGAATGATTAATACTCCAAGAGTATTCATCTACACAGAGATATTTAGGGTTTCATTTAATCCTATCAAAATTCCAAAGATATATTTATAGTAGTAGGAAAAATAACTTACCAAAACACATTTAATATAAAATAATCATTGAAATAAATCCTTGTCTAGGTTACAGAACAACAGATAAAAGAAATAGCATCCTGAGAAGTGATATATGCCTAGAAATGTTAAGATTTTCAAAAGGAAAATGGAAATTCAACTATGATCTAAACCACAAAGGTTTTCAGTGGTTTTTTTTTTTTTTTTTTTTGATTTCCTAGGTAGGGTCTCACTCTAGCCCAGGCTGACCTGGAATTCACTCTGTATTCTCAGTGTGGCCATGAACTCATGTTGATCCTCCTACCTCTGCCTCCTGAGTTCTGGCCTGGCCCTTCTCTGCACCATTTTTTTTTAAATTTAATTTATTAGTTTTCTTTTCAGCAAATACAGGCAGTTTGGTACCATTGTTTAGGCTCATCTATGATCTACCCCCTCCCATTGGACCCTCCTTGTTGATGTAAATGGGTCATGCATTGTGGATTTAGCCCACAGTTATTGGTATGATAAATGTCTCTGCAAATCATGACCCAACATGTAACTCTGACATTCTTTCCGCCCCCTCTTCTGCAAAATTTCCCTGAGCCATGTTGGGTTCATTTTTGGTCTGCTTCAGTGCTGAGGTGTTGGGGGCCTCTGAGGCTCTGGCTTATACTACGAATATATTTCAGAGTGAAGCTATAAGATAGAGTGTCTTGAATAAAAATTTCCCTTGATTTATCACATTTATTTTTAAAAATAAAAATATTACTTTTGCTGGGCATGGTGGTACATGCCTTTAATCCCAGAATTTGGGAGGCAGAGGTAGGAGGATAATAAGTTTGAGGCCACTCTGAGAGAACAAGACCCTACCATGAAAAAAACAAAAAAAAAAAAAAGAAAAGAAAAATTTTACTTTTTCATGAAGTCCTTTGTCTCTATGGCATTTATCCTCTTATTACATACCAGTTAACATATTTATATTCCATGTTAACTACATAGCCATATAATCATCCCTCATTAGAATGTAAACCCAATGAGTTATTAGATTTTTTTCCATTTTACTCACCAAAGCATTCCAATATTTGACAATAATACAAAGCACATAGTGACTTTTAAACATACATTTATTGAATAACTGAATGAATGGATGGTCCTCTGTGATTCATACTGTTTAATAAAGAATGCATGTTCTAGCACATCTATTCAACCTTTCTTTTTTTTTTAAAGGGATAGAAGAATCTTTTCTTTTTTAAATTTTTTTTTTGGTTTATTTTTATTTACTTATTTGAGAGCGACAGACAGAGAAAGAGGCACAGAGAGAGAGAGAGAATGGGCAAGCCAGGGCCTCCAGCCACTGCAGACGAATTCCAGATGCGTGCGCCCCCTTGTGCATCTGTCTAACGTGGGACCTGAGGAATGGAGCCTCGAACCGGGGTCCTTAGGCTTCACAGGCAAGCACTTAACCGCTAAGCCATCTCTCCAGCCCCTATTCAACCTTTCTTAAGTCAGGGTTTAATTTTCAAATACATAAATTGAACATGAAACTGCTCCTAAGTATAAATATTTATTCCAGTAGTAAATCCATCTATCTACATAATACATGTATGTGACAGATACTGTATGTTGAATTGAAAAGGAGAGTCAAGATCTGGGGTGAACGCTCAGTGGTTAAAGGTGATTCTTGCAAAGGCTGCTGACCTAGGCTTGATTCCCCAAATCACACATAAAGCCAGATGCAAAAAGTAAAAATAAGAGTCAAAATATTTATTTATGCTTTCACTTATTTCTGAACTTATTACTCCTACTGCTGTATTCTAATATATAGACAACATCATCCAGATACCTGAAGTATATGGCATTTACTTAGACACATGTTTAAAAAAATGCATTTAGTTAGTCCATGCTTTACTTTGAGTAGAAATTATTTAAACAGTATAGTTATGAAATATAGAAACAGAGAAGGGGACTGAGTTGGGTAGTAACAGCCAACACAGGAATCCAGAAAGGGGAGTGCAACATGGAGAACGTAAATCTTTAAGTTCAGTAAAAAAGATCAAAGTATCTTCTTGAAAGAATTTTATGTGAAATTAAAAAAACAGAAAATGATGACTAAAAAGGAATTCTGATGAGTACTAAAGGCCCACCTGACATTAAATACTAAGAATTTAGGGCAAATCCAATTGGCGGTTACTTGAATCTCTCTAATAATATTCAGTAGCCCAGAAGCACAGAAAATGAAAGGTTATATTAACCCAAGATTAGGGAGTGGAGGAGGTCGAAATTTTGTTACAATGGAAGAGAGATAGAAATATTATACGAAATGCCAAGTCAAAATTCTAAGTTCAAGGGCTGACCAATTTATGACCATCCAAAGTGTATTTTAATACTGCATTGTTTAAAATAGCAAAATTGTTTGAAAAATATTTTCTAACTGAATAAAAGTCTGACTCAATGTAATGGAAGGAATGATTATATAATATGTTATTTTCTATCCATAAAACCCTATTGTGGAACTTTGTATTATTTACAAAGTCATGTGAGAGCCAATATTTTAAAATACTTTTTTAAAGGTCTTTAGGTCATCCCCAGCCAGAACTAAAGTGAAAAAAAGTAACTTTTTTAGACCATGTGAACCATTATGCTCATCTTCATAAGTTTGATAAAGAAAGTTAATAAGCAAATTAAACAAATTCTTCATTGAATATTGAGTATGTGTCTACTTCATGTTAAGCAGTCAGTAAATGGAGATATTTCAACCACAAATGAATTTTTCATAATTATATAGAACTTCTTTTGTTCAAAATACCAAACTGAGAAGATGAAGTTATATTTTGGGGGTGTGTAAAACATGTAACACAGAACATATAAACTAATAATTGCTTCAGTAAATAAATTTGTTTATCTCCAATTTAAAAAACGTACCCTCTGAGTCATCTCCTCAAGACACCACAGTGTAGTTTTTATATGAAAAAAATATTGTTCAATTTCAGGTGGGTTCAAATTCAACAAGAAGTATTTAGTAGTTATTGCATATTTGATGCCACACTACCTTTCTCTAGTGGTATAAAAGCATGCATATCTGCCATACAACTTATCTCTGTGAGATGAGCTTTTTAAAGGATAAATGCAAGTCCTACCTGGAGGACTGAAGCACCACTGTGGAGAAACTGAAGGCCACTTTCAGCTGAATCAATGCCACCTGTGGCCAAAATAGGAAATCCAGGCAAAGCCCGGGCAATGGCAGTCACTGCTCTCAAAGCAATAGGTCTTATTGCAGTTCCTACAAAAAACAAGAAAGCCCATTGGTTAACATGCACACCATTGGTTCATGTTGCTACATACCTACCATTATGTGATAGCAGCATTTTATTAGGCAAATTTCCAATTTCTTTAGCTGCATGATATATACACATATACAAACATTTTGTTTCAACATATGTTCACTTGTCAATGGATTTGTACTTACTTTAAGGACTTTTATGCTATTAGTGAATCCAGACAAGTTACAGAAGTAGGTATGACAAGTTTAGAATCTATACATACAATAATTAAAGTTACAATTTTATATACAGAAATGTATTAAGATTGTATAAAACATTCATGTATCTGTTTTAAAAAGAACCAACGAACAGTGCGTTTTGAAAAAGTGAAATAATCCCATACAGTGCATAAATAGACATATGACTCTTGTTTCTGCAAAGACCAAAGCAGCTGGTGTCACTGTGACAATTGTGAACACAAGCGAGGTGCTGATGAACTTACACACTACATATTGCTGTCTATGTGTGCTGCCTGCACTGAAAGAGCACAGGGAGCCTCACAGAATTTTTCACTTGCTAGAAAATTTAAACTAGCTTAAAGTGAATTTACTATAAACCTAGAGATGGTCAATAAATATTCTAAACTATTCATCAACCTTATCCATTACAAAATGCAAATTATACTGACCTGAGATTCTATCTCACTCCAGTCAGATTCGGTATCATGGAAAAAGAATAGTAGCAAATGCTGGTGAGGATGTGTGGAAAGAAGATCCCCTATTCACTTTTGATGGGAGTGTAAAGTGGTGAGGTAATGATGGAAATCAGCAAGGAAGTTTTTCAGAAACTAAAAATATCTTGGTGTGGTGGCACATAGCACTTAAGAGGCTGAGGTAGGAGGAGCACCATAAGTTTGAAGCCCGCATGTGCTTCAGAGTGAGTTCCAGATCAGTTTAGGAGAGAGTGAGACCCTGCTTCAAAAATTTGTAAAATATCCCCTAAAAACAGAAATTATACATATGGACTGCCTATATCACTTATGGGCATACCCACAGGACTCCATATCCTACCACAGAGACATTTACACACCCATGCTTATTGATGCCCCATTTACAAAGAGCAAGGAAATGGAACCAGCCCAGATGCCCCTTAGCTGATAAAATGATAATGAAAATGTGATACATATACAGAATGGAGTTTTGTTCAGCTATAAAGAAAACTGGAAAGCATGAAAAGTTCAGGAAAATGGGTAGATCTGGAAAGTATTATAGTATGAGATAACTCAGACTCAGAACGATAAATATTGCATGTTCTCTCTCATAGAAAGATCCTAATTTTATATTTTTAATATATGTGGGTAGAAAGAGGATGATGAGGGGGAAAGATTTTCAGGATGGGGGCTGAGATGGTATTACAATATGTACGATATCCAAGTGAAAAGAGGAACTCTGAGGGTACAGTGGTACCAGTGAGAGAAGCAAGACGATGTAGGGAACAGAGTGGAAAAGAGGGTCAACAAACCCGAAGCATGCATGAAAATGCTATGATAAAAGCCATTGTTTTTTTATATTTAAAAGCATATATGCCTTATATATTTATCTGCATATATGCATATATATGCATAACATATCTCCATATATGTTCATATAAATATATTTTAATTAGTCAGGTATCACTAGTGTACTATACCCTAACATAAATGTAGAAGGACAGTATATACTGTGGTGATTTTAAACATGAATATATTATATTAAAGCATATTTGACCTTGGCTTAAACCAGGGTTCACCAAACAATACAAATCTGTCAATCAGTATTTTCTTGTCACCTCAACCAACATACCAGCATTCCAGTATGAAATTATTTCCAGGATTACTTCAAGGTAGCACACAGAACACTCTTGAAATCAGTGGCTTTTCATCTGAAATGACTATGTACTGGATGGTTCCGACTTCTATGACAGTCAGAAAAAGGTAAACCTTAAAAATGACGTGTGGTTGGAGAAGGGGAAGTGAAGGAAAGGGAAGCTGAGTTGGCAGAACCAATGGAGTTTTAGCAGGGTAAATATGCTTCTTTGATACCTAAAGATCTTCATCTAGATACTGATGTTTATTAGTCAAGAATATTCAATGTTGTCAGTTAAGAATTTCACAATAGGGGCTTAGAATATAAGGTATTAAGCTAGGACAAACTGGAAAGGGCAGATCAGAATTCTATGTCAAAATATTTGTCAGTGGTTCCTTTTTAGTTTTATGTCTTTACCATAAAAAAGGCTAACATAGTGGCCAGGAAAATTAAAAATGAGTATTCAAATATGCATTTATAGTCAAATAACATGTCTATTCTAGGATATATAACCTATGTTCTTAGGTATCTTAAAAACAATCTAAGAGGGCTGGAGAGATGGCTTAGCGGTTAAGCACTTGCCTGTGAAGCCTAAGGACCCCGGTTCAAGGCTCGGTTCCCCAGGTCCCACGTTAGCCAGATGCACAAGGGGGCGCATGCGTCTGGAGTTCGTTTGCAGAGGCTGGAAGCCCTGGCGCGCCCATTCTCTCTCTCTCCCTCTATCTGTCTTTCTCTCTGTCTCTGTCGCTCTTAAATAAATAAATAAAATATTTTTTAGAAAAATCTAAGAATAAATGTGAAAGGAAGTTAAAAATGCAAACATGCAATTAGGTAGATGGCTAACCCTGTACAACTCAACAGACATGCTCAATACATGCTAAGCTAATGGGGTATTTATATACATGTTACTTTGAACTAATAAAGAAATATTGGACTTCTTTCCCTCCCTTATCTAGTTTACCCAAGAGACTAAAAGAAATTTGAACGAAGCAGATAAATAATTTATGCCTAACTGCACGGTTAGAAGACCATCATTAACACCAAGGGGTAAAATTTCAAAGTGGTATATGGGGATTTGTCCGCATACTCCAATTGATATTAATGGACATCAAATGGCAAAATCCCAGGACACAGCTTTGAAAATTTAACCAGTTATTTAAAGGGCAACATTATTACACAGGTGTTAAAACCATCAGTGTCTCCTCACTGGCATTTGAAGATGTTCAATTAGGTCAATAAGACATTTTCTACTTCATGTTTTCCTTCCATTTCTAAAACTTTTCTAATGTACCTAATGAACACAAAAACCTTCCAAATTAACAAAGGTGTCTAAAAAAAATTAAGGCTGGAGAGATGGCTTAGTGATTAAGGCACTTGTGTGCAAAGCCAAAGGAGCTACATTCAATTCCTGAGTACTATATAATAAGCCAAATGCATAAGACGGTGCATCCATTTGGAGTTCATTTGCAGTGACTGGAGGCCTTGATGGTCCCACTCTCTCTCTATTTCTCTCTCTCTCCCTCTGCCTCTTTTTCTTTCCAACCAATAAATAAAAGAAAGCACTATTATTGAAAAGTAAAATTAAGTATGTATTCTAAGGGGATTGGATTAAAAAAGGAATAGATCCTTCTCTTTCTGAACAAGAAGTTCAGCTACATTTTTATTAAAAACTCCATTTGATTTTAAAAATAGTATTCCAACTTATTTAGTATGAGTGGTAACATATTTTTTTCTCAGAATATTTATCAGGAATAGGATTTTATAAATGTCTTTTATTCATCAACAAAGGTGTCTTGAAGGAAATTGTAGGTATATAAAATGATTTTTCTAAATTGTCTTATAGAAATTTCTTTATGGCTTTAAGATGATAGAAATGATAGGTAAAATTAAATGTAAAGAACGCACGTATATCAATATAATGGAAAATGATATATACAATAACTGAAATGCACAAAGACTTCCACAATCACAGCTCTTGAGATGATTTTTAAAATTTTTACCACAGGTTATAATCACTTCTTTTAGACAAAATTTAGGAAAGAATTCAGCTTGTGAGGCTTGTAACATGTGAGATTGACTCCCTCCTAAAGGAGAACAAAGTTTAAATCAAGAGATTGAAATTCTATCAGCCTAAATGAAATAATAGGTACCATGCAACTTAAATTAAGCACTCATCTGCCTGGAGTAGCCAGATAAGCCTGATGGGATATTCATTTACATCAAGCTTCAGATTCATAAAAATAAACAAAAAGATATAATTCTTTATTTGCAACATTTCTGCTAAGATTTTTGGTTTGCACAAAAGTGCCCCACATAGTCACTGGTGGGTCATATTGAACTGTTCACTTTTGGTCACTAATCAGTCAAAGCCCTTCATGTAGTCATGATGCAAGTTAGTATGTTGGAGGCACAGACCTCATTTGATAAGCTACAATAACTCTTCAGAACAATTCATGTTTAGAAAACATGTCAGGTGCTGAGAAATTTTGAATGAAGTTAAACAGTGTTATTCTAGAGAAATGATACTACAATTGGGCAGGTTTCATCTCAAATAGAATGCTACAATTTGCCATATCATGTTTGATATATATGTATGTGTGCATTATGACTTAAGTTCCTTACTCAATCTTTATTTTCCCACCAATTTTACCATATGCATAATCACAAAATATTTATCAAGCTCCAATGACTTTTTTAAAGCTAATATAATCTGTTTGTGTTCTATCTATATTAGTATGATAGATATCCCAAGTAGCAATCCCAGTGACATTAGTAGATTGGTTAAGTGTCAATAATTTGGATTCTATTATTCATTGTGTACTGGCATACGATTTAAAAAATCACATTTTCTTGAACATCATACAGTTACAAATGCCATTAATATAATTTTTATGAAACAAACAATTATAGCATAAATTTGTTTCTGTAACATCAGACAATGGAGCCAACAACTGAGGTTTGGTCCCTAGATTTACTACTTACAATCTGTGTGATTTTTGTAAAAAAAAAAATTCTTAATCTCTCTCTATATCAATTTTGACATGAATAAAACAATGAAAATTGTACTAACAATATCATAGATTAGGACTGATGAATTATTTAGTTATTCATGAGCACTCTGAAAAATAGTTAAAGGAGGCTGGAAAAATGGCTTAGTAGTTAAGGTATTTGCCTACAAAGCCTAAGAAACCAATTAAACTAGATGCACAAGGTGACACCTGCATCTGGAGTTCATTTGCAGTGGTTGGAGGCCTTGGAGTATGCATTCTCACTCTTCCTCTCCTCTCCCTCTGTCTTTGGCAAATAAACAAATAAAATAATTTTTCAAAAATTGGTTGGGAGCAGAGCATGGTGGCACATGCCTTTAGTAACACCACTCTGGAAGCTGAGGTGGGAGGATCTCTGTGAGTTCAAGACCAGCTAGGGACTGCAGAGTGAGTTCCAGGTCAGCCTGGCCTAGAGTGAGACCCTACCTAAAAAAAAAAAAAAAAAAAAAAAGATTGAAGAGAACATCAGTTAAAGGCATTTGCATGCAATATCTGCCAGCTTGAGTGTGAATCCTCAGTACCCATATAAAGCTAGATGCAAGGGCTGGAGAGGTGGCTTAACAGTTAAGCCCTTGCCTGTGAAGCCTAAGCACCCTGGTTCAAGGCTTGATTCCCCAGGATCCACATAAGACACATGCACAAGGTGGCACATGCATCTGGAGTTAGTTTGCAATGGCTGGAGGCCCTGGCATGCCCATTCTGTCTCTCTCTCTTTGTCCATCTATTGTTCTCAAATAAATAAATAAAAATAAACAAACAGAATAATCTAGATGCACAAAGTGGCACATGCTGCTAGAGGTTGTTTACAGTGACAGGTAGCCTGTCATGTCCATGTTTTCTTCCTTCCATCTCTCTCTCTCTTTCTTTCTTATTGTATATTTCTCTTTCATCTCTTCTCTCTGCACAAACACACACACACACACACACACACACACACACATGTATATATACTTATATGTATAGATAATTATTGAAGATTTTGCATACAAGCAATTTGTCCTTCAAAAAATATGAATTGCAGGCTAGCATTTTCTTAGCTTACTTTGACATTTTCTGGTTTTCTTGTGTTAAGTGATGCAGTGTAACTAATTTTTCAATGGGAGACAAAAGCAGATATTCATGAGTACAGAACTTTATACCCTTTTACATCTTTAAGAGATCCAGATATGTGCCTTGCCCTTTTCTTCCCTAACAGCTTCCAGTTAGCACCATCATAAGTGCTGGCCAGATTACTTTGACTCTAAAGCTAAAAATCCCAGAGGCAGACATTGATATATGAAGAATTCTTTTTGACAGTCAAAAGGCCTGAGCACTAAACAAATATGTAAGGGTTTTAATGAGTTTTAAAAGTGAAGTTTACTGACAAACAAGGAGGGAGAGATTTACTTCACGTGACGGAATCACTGAAGACAAAAAGAATTCTTAATGAGAATGATGGAAACATGCTAATTTTGGACAGCAGGAATTTTTAATAATTGAGTTTAATTGTACTTGCTCCCCCCCCCCCCAATCATTTCACTCCTAGGATAGCTACTATTACACACTTAATTGTTAGGACCAAGTCCACAATAAACTCCATGATAATAGCTCTAGCTGGCAATAAAATAGAAATTGGGTTATAATACTCACTTGTTTTCACTGTGTATACAACAGGAAAATGTGGTTTTAATTTGCTTACATTAATTAAAATATAATTAATTAAGTAGATAACAAATTCATTAGAAATTGAACTTTGATAGTCTAATTGTTAATAGTTTTAACATCATCCACAAAATATATGAACAAGAATGAAGGATTTGAGTTGAAAGATTGGTTTTTATAAAATACACATAAGTCAAGCACCAAATAATTTTATGCTTTACTAAAACAAGTTTAAAATGTTAATGAAGCTAATATACTGGTAAATACGTGAAGCAGAGCTATTTAAAAATACATCTTTACACATGGATTAAGTAAGATCCATTGAAAAAATTAGCATCATTCAAGCCAAAAGCTGTAGGAGCCCTGAACAGATCTTTGCCCTGAAATAACCTCTGCCCTGAGATAACTTCTGCCCTGAGCAACTTCCGACCTTTCCTCATCCCCCCACCCTGCCATACCTAACTGATTCCATCCCCTCATCCCGCCACACCTAACTAATTAACATCCTGCCTGGTGACTGCAGAGACCTGATAACTATACCGTGAATTCTTGGAATAACTGCAAACTGTCCTAGGCCAAAGGCCAAGAAGATTCTGTAACTTTCCACCACCTGCCTCCTCCAGCCCCCCCCTCACCCAAGACCCTAACCCTAACCCTTAAAAAGGCCGCTGTGGCTCAATAAAATTGGACTCTTGACAAGTGTACATTTGCTTGAGTCTCTTCCTCTCTCTCGCCCATCTTATTTCAGGTTGGGGTCCTCCTCGCCCCCATGAATAACGAGGTCCCGCGGGTCGGGACAAAAAGCAAAGCATGAGCAGATCTAGGATTATATGTATATGTGTAAAATCAAAAGGTGAGAAATAGGTAAATCAAAATTGCCTATTTTATGTTCCTATTATTTTAAGGTTTTGTTTTTGAAAGGTTGAAAACATTTCTCACTAGAATGTTTGAATTTTAGTCATTATTTAAATCTATTTTTATTTAACTTTTGGTACCTTTATAGCTATGTTTATCTGCTTCATATCATATTCAGTATGGCCAGAGTCAATTCATACTCAATAACTGTATCTAAACTGTGGGTATTTTATTTTAAAGCAATAAAATTAATTAATGATAGTGACTAAGGAGGGGCTAAAAAGCTTTCTGTAAATGTCAGCTACTATTAGTGGAAGGTGCAGGAACATTTATTCATAGAGTTGTTTCCACAGAGAAGGTATTTTTGCTGGGGCTTCCTGTACACTTAATCCTTACAGCTCTGTGACGATGCTGTCATCCCTGTTTTGTATATGAAGAAGAGGAATCTCAAGCTGAAGAGTTCAAGGGGGATGGATTGGCTTAAAAACCAAGTCTTAGTAACATGAAAATATCTATCTTTTGGTTATTAATGAGAATTGGCTGCACAGCAATTACAAAAAGAATCATCTCCACAGTGTCTTTAAGAAAATCAGGCCGGGTGTGGTGGCACGCGCCTTTAATTCCAGCACTCGGGAGGCAGAGGTAGGAGGATCACCATGAGTTCAAGGCCACCCTGAGACTACATAGTGAATTCCAGGTCAGCCTCAGCCAGAGTGAGACCCTACCTCAAAAAACCAAAAAAAAAAAAAAAAAAAAAGAAAATCAGAATCAGTATTGCCTAGTGCTAAGAGGACAGGGAAAAATTATTCCAACCTCTTAGTCTTTAGTCTGAACTCAGTTGTTTTATACAATAATGAATTTTAGCAAGCCCCTCAGTCTTCCCTATCACTTTTTCTGTGAAACAAGGAGATTGATATCAATGGTATTGTAAGTTATTATATGATCTTAATTGATATAATTTATGAAAAACACTTAGCACAGTACCTGGCTTATTTGTATTTTTATAAGTTAACATTATTGTCAAAGCCAGGAAAAGTTGGCCATAAATGTACTTTTTCATGTGTGAAAACAATGGAATAAAGGTGTAAATTTGGTACTCTCTTAGAATCCATTCTATTTCATTTCTCAAAAAATATTAATATTGAACATTGAGTCTATAATTATAAATGCAAATTTGTGAGTAAATATTTGTTTTGTTGTAAATGTAATTTTTAATATCTAAATAAAAGTAGACTTTTCATCTACAAATTACATTTGAAGGAGTCTATCACATAGTATATAAGTACAAAATTTTATAAATAAACAAAAATGTCCCTGGATTGATTTTTATAAAATACACATAAATTAAGCACCAAATAATTTTATGCTTAATTAAAACAAGTTTAAGATGTTCATGTAGCTAACATAGTGGTAAATCTGTGAAGCAGGACTAAATTTGATGGGCAGCTATGATATTTAAAAAAGGAATTAAAGAGAAATTACAAGCTTTAATACCAGTGTTGTATATCATTTGATTCTTTTAGATAGTGATGTTTGTAATGTACTTCTTCAATGAAGACATGGCTATTCTTCTTTTATAATGTCTCTAAAAGTTTATTTATACTAGTAAGTAGCATCAACATCTATGCCTTTGGGTTTTATATGCAGGATGCTCAGTGATACAATCCTCTGTATGCTCAGAAGAACACATTTGGTTCTGTATCTGTTATTTTAAACAAAAAAAATGATAAATTTAAATCAAAGTAAATAGGATGATCTTTTTTTCTCTTCCTGTTGTTGCCCCATCCATACAGATGTCCATATAATAATTAAAAAGAGTTCTGATAGCATTTTACAATTATCTGATAGATAGCTAGGAAGAAAACTTATACTATATTCTGTTATTATTGAAACAGAAACCAATGATCCAACATACATTGTTTGTCTTCTTATTCATATTTTTACCTTTAATTTGTTATAGATTCAGCCATGGATTCAGCTACATGAAGAATTCACTAGAATTCACTACACTTTGAATATTTATGATTATGGGCCAGAAAGATGTATCAGAAAGATTGTTGTACTCTAGGAAATATTAAGTTTCTTCCCATTCAAATTGAAGGATACTATAAACTTTGTTATAATAGTTTAAAGAGAAATTTCATAAACTAATAAAGAAACTAGAAGAGACAACTATAGTCCAGATTAAATTTTTAGGTCAAATATATGAAAT
Organism: Jaculus jaculus; assembly: GCF_020740685.1. Classification (NCBI taxonomy): domain Eukaryota; kingdom Metazoa; phylum Chordata; class Mammalia; order Rodentia; family Dipodidae; genus Jaculus; species Jaculus jaculus. Next base: position 26,154,981 of record NC_059120.1, read on the forward strand.
ATAGAACCACTATCATGTTTTCTAATCATTGGCTATTTTCCTACAAACTTGTTACATGCTGTTCTGACAACCTTCCTGTGAAATGGGCAATTTTTTCTCTATCTGTATAGATGTGCAAATGAAGACTAAATAAGGACAAATAGTGTGGATTCAATATTTGAACCTAGAGCAACTATCTCCATCCCATGTTCTTACCACCAAGCTATGCTCCCTCCTCATTTTAAGTGTTTGAATATAAATTGAGTTAGAAAAGATGAGTTGATTGTTATAACTAATAAAGATATATTACCCAGGTATGATAAAGCAAGCAAATTAGCATTATATTAACTGTGGGATAGGATTTAATTAGAGCTAGATTAGTTAGTAATTGCTGTAACTCACATGCCCATATGGTCCAGTTTGCCCAGGAGAGTCTCCACTTATTATATATATGCCGTTACAATTACATAGTATTATTTAAATAGAATTCTCTTTTACTTAAAAAAGTATCTCAGTTGGGATGAGAAATGATAAAAATCATACTAGCTATAACTAACAATAATTATATCCAAGAATGACAGAACAAAGACAACAGCAGGAGAAAAATGAAATTTGAATTAAAACAAAAGTCATAGTCTATGAGTAATTTAGAAACTCATCACAGCATAGAAAACCTTAGTTGAAAAGCTAAATGTCTTTAAAATCCATTACTACAAGGGAAAAGAGACAACCTTTACCAGGCATAGTCTATATGTTTTTCTATTTTCAACCTGTAGGTGGCCACCACAAGCTATACTATTAAACAACTCATTAGGGGCATTTTCAATACTGTCATCTTCAGATAATTAGCAATTTATTTAAATAACCAATTTCTGTAGAAATAATTGCCATGAAATGCCCTGAACCTACTTTTTATAAACTATAATAAAAGTGTTAAGATAATCCCTGACATTTGCAAATGCCATTAGTTCACCTTTCCTTTTGATAGTGCTCTGGCATTATGTTTAAACAATTACCTGATAACACAGCAGTTTAATGAAACAGTACAGTAAGCACGTTCCTCAACATGGCCAGAGAGGACATCTAGAGTTAGAAGGAAATTCAGTGTGCAGACGTTTACACAGAGGAAAAGAACAGCTACAAGAATAAGTTTTGCTAAAATACATACAGTTTTTCTATTTCCAATTTGTTTGTTTGCATGGTAAATGATACAACACAAGTACTTTCTTTGTAGATACATATAGTGGGTTTTATAAATTGGCCATGTAATTGGTGGTGCAAATTAAAATCATATGCATCTATAAATATGTCACAAACTCATCGTATTAGTTGCTTAATATCTTCATACAAAAGAAAATGTTTCCTTCTTATTGATTTTAAATAGTTAAGTGCATTTTTACTTAAAAAATGGCCCACATTTTAACAGTAAAGTTAACCAAGAAAACTTTTAGTGGCTTATGGAGTGCATTCAGCATTTAGCATTAAAATGGACCAGAGTTCCACCTATTTCTTTGTTGCTATTCAACACCCTTTTCCACAAAGAAACATCAATAAGGAAAAGTATTGCTGTTTTGCATGTGATAAAGCTATGAGAATTTCATAAGTTTTAAGTTGTGAGTTCTCATATGATAAAATTAGAATTCACTTAGTTGCAACATAATTTTCATAGCTAAATTGAAATAATTTCAAGACCCTGTTAAGTAAGTTAAGTTTTGAAAATTTTCCACATTTTGCATACCCTCACAATATCATTATAGCTAACATATTAATTCCATTTTAAAGATGAGGAAATTAGGCTCAGTTAAATAGCATATGTATGTAAGACAGACATCCTGCTGCAGTAAAAATCCATTGTAGGACTTAACAGGAAGGATTTTCTTTAATCTACATGACCATAAGTTCGACTCTATTAAGTACTGCAGGCAACACTTTTTGCCCCAAAATGCAAGGTGCTTACAAAGAAATATAAATAGATAAACTTCTCAAAACAGACATTCTGAACCACAGCCATTGCTAGGCTTGGGTATAAAACATTTTTCCTATGATTATGGTTGAGTGTCTAGTTAAAATATTCTCATAACCCATAAAAATCTCATCATTTATTAGGTGTGATAGGCTTTAATCCTAGTGCTCATGAGGCTGAGGTAGGAGGTTCAACTATGAGCTTAAGGCCAGTCTGACACTACATAGTGAATTCTGGGTCAGTCTGGACCAGAATGAGACCCTACCTCAAAAAAATGAACAAACAAAAAACCTCAAAATTTTATGTCTATCCAAAAATAATTATTTAAAGAGAAGGTTATAATAAGAATACTAACAATGGTCATCAAAATTGTTTGCCATCTTTAAGAGAACCCAGGATAACTAGAAGTGAGCTTTTTCCTGAGGACAAGTAAAAAAAAAAAAAAAAAAAAAAAATCAAGCGGAGTTCCTATATCCACAAGGATTATATTATTTCTTGTGTTAGAAAGGCAGGATTTCTTTTCTCTGTGTGTTCTGTTTTCCCTGTGGGTGGCTCTACCACCAGGGTGTCCACGGTAGCACTTGCTATACTGTAAAACCTTTCCTTTCATTCTTAGTAATGCATTCTCTTTTCACTTGACAATGAGTTACATGTGTAAATCTCTGTGCACTGTGATAAGATTGCATTCCTCACAGTCTGCTGAAACCCAGCTAGACAGCAGGCAGCAGTGTTTTGTTCTCCTGTGGGCTGGCTGAACATCTCTTAAGAATGTGGTAAGGACAAGGCCATCTCCACCTAGGTCCTGGTCTGAATCATAGGGTCACTGATATGTATGAAATCAATGAAGCACTTTGGAAAGGAAGGGCTACATCAAGTAGCTGTTATCTTGAGTCATTAACAACAATACTCCTCCCCCATTTTAACTGGTTAAAATCACCACATTATTTTCAGTCAAAATTACCTCACGTAACTTGCCCAGAGCTAGTTGCTAACAGGCAACCGAGGAGGTGCTCTCAGCAACCTGGAAGGCTGGGAGCAGGCAGGCAAAAATACGGCAATGCATGAGTAATTTTGTGGGCAGGTGAAAGATATAGAGAGAAGAGGAAGACTGAGGTGGTTTATGAAGGCTTTGGGGGAGATTCAGGATTTCAGCTGGGTTTTGTAGTCCAGTCCTGGGTTTGGGAACTAGAATACATAAAATTCCAAGTAGGGTGAGAACCATGTTAAAAACAACTATGGTTTCTATATTGAGCACATCAAGTTTATGAAACACTTAACAGTTAAGGATAGGATAGATAAAAACAATACACTCAGGTGGGTTGATGTACCACCCAATGGGCAGAGGAAAAGCCTTCTTCCCTCTTCCAGTTACTCATTTCTAAATGATATTTAGTTTTTTTAAATAGTCCTTAAATTATTAACCTGGTGTTAAAATAACCAGGTGTGAATCTCTCAATAAAAGAGAAAATTAAGAAAGTCTGGAAAATATTCATTTTGATGACAAATAGTCAATAAATGTAACTGTGGGGCTGAAAAGATTAGTGGTTAAGGCACTTCCTGCAAAGCCAAAGGACTCAGGTTCAATTCTCAGGACCCACATAAGCCAGATCCACAAGGTGGCATATGCATCTGGAGTTCATTTGCAGTGGCTGGATTTCCTGGAACACCCATTCTCTATCTCCTTTTCTCTCTCCCCCTCTCTCTTAAATAAGTAAATATATGTTTAAAAATATAAATGTAGGTCTGGAGAGATGACTTAGCAGTTTAGGTGCTTGCCTGTAAAGCCAAAGGACCTAGGTTTGATTTCCCAGGGCTCACATGAGATAGATACACAAGGGGGTGCATACATCTGGAGTTCATTTGCAACAGCTGGAGGCCCAGGTGCACCCATTCTCTATCTGCCTCTCTCTCTATCTCTATGCTTCTCTCTCTCTCAAATAACTGTAAAATAATTTAAAAACATACATGTAATTGTGTATTATTAATAAAAATATTTTCCAAGGGGGAGTAAAGAAAACATACACTGTGCATACACCTTGCTGCAGCTTTTGTATAGATTCTAAAAATCTTCAGTAGTTTTGGGATGGAGTCTCTCGGGTCTCTTACATACACAATTATGTCATCAGCGAATAGAGCTAACTTAACTTCTTCCTTTCCAAATTGTATCCCTTTTATTTCCTTCTCCTGTCTTATTGCTTGAGCTAGGACTTCCAGTACTATATTGAAAAGCAGAGGTGAGAGAGGACAACCCTGTCTTGTTCCTGATCTTAATGGGAATTCCTCCAGTCTCTCTCCTTTAAGTATTATTTGAGCCTTTGGAGCTTTGTATATTGCCTTTATTATGTTAAGATATGAACCAACCATGCCGATTCTTTCCAATGTTTTGATCATGAAGTGATGTTGTATCTTGTCAAAGGCCTTTTCTGCATCTATTGAAATGATCATGTGGTTTTTATATTTAACCTTGTTTATGTGTTGTATTACATTGACAGATTTCCATATGTTGAACCACCCTTGTGTTCCTGGGATAAATTCCACTTGGTCAAGATGGATAATGCTTTTGATGTGTTGTTGGATTCGGCATGCGAGGATTTTGTTCAGGATCTTTGCATCTAAGTTCATTAGGGAAATAGGCCGGTAGTTTGCTTTTCTTGTGTCATCTCTGCCTGGTTTTGGAATTAGGGTGATACTAGCTTCATAAAAGGAGTTGGGTAGTTTTCCCTGTTCTTCAATTGTGTGGCACAGTTTTAGGAAGATTGGTTTGAATTCTTCCATGAAAGTTTGATAGAATTCAGCTGAGAAGCCATCTGGTCCTGGACTCTTCTTTTTGGGGAGGTTTTTTATTACTTTTTCAATCTCCATGAGTATGATGGGTTCATTGAAGTGATTAATCTGCTTTGAGTTTAGCTTTGATAGATGGTATGCATCCAGGAATTTATCCATCTCCTTCACATTATCCAGTTTTGTGGAGTAGAGGTTTTTGAAATAAATCCTGATGATTCTCCCAATTTCACTTATGTCTGTTGTGATCTCTCCTTTTTCATTTTGAATTTTGTTAATTTGAAGCTTCTCCTTTTTTTGCTTGATCAAATTGGCCAGGGGTTTGTCAATCTTGTTTATTTCTTCAAAGAACCAGCTCTTTGTTTTGTCAATTGTCTTAATTGTGTCCTTGGTTTCCAATTCATTAATTTCTGCTCTAATTTTAATTATTTCTTTCCTTCTGGAGCTCTTTGGGTTGGATTTCTTTTGTTTTTCCAGTGTCTTTAGGTGGATGGTTAGGTTATTGATTTGGGATCTTTCTGTCTTTTTTATGAAGGCATTGAGTGCTATGAATTTTCCCCTGAGTACTGCCTTCATTGTGTCCCATAAGTTTTGGTATGATGTGTTCTCATTGTCATTCAATTCCAGGGATTTTCAAATTGATTTTAAAAATTGGAATTTTTATCAGACAGAAGAATTAAAATGAGAATAGAATGTTGTACTTTTTCAGATCATAGAGAGCTCATTTAATAGAAGAGAGTAAATGGTCCACTTCACTCATCCCTTCAAAAGTTAATACCAGTTCTGGAAAATTTCATTTTCACAAATGCATTTATACTTTATCAAAAATCATAAATACTGTGGGAATACTTTGCATATAGAAATTAGGACACATGTTCAAGGCATTCTGAAAGGGAAAGAAATTTAATACTATATTACTTCTGAAAAGGGTTCCTAAAGTAGTCCATAGAGTTCTCTCTCTCTCTTTTCTCAAGGTAGGGTTTAACTCTAGCTCAGGCTGACCGGGATTCACTATGTAGTCTCAGAGTACCCTCAAATTAACAACAATCCTCCTAATTCTGCCTCCCATGTTCTGGGATTAAAGGCATACACCACCACATCCAGCAGAGTTCTCTCTTGTGCCAAGCAAAGGACAAAAATAAACAGGCCAGCAGCTTTCCATACCAGAGGACAGCTTTGAGCCTATCAGGGAATCTAGATTCATACAAGTCGTGTGTGCATGTGTGCGAGCATGTGTGTAAGTGTGTGTGTGTGTGTGTGTGTGTGTGTGTTTATGTGCATGTATGTCTTTAGGGACCTATTTGTCTTTGGAATATAAACTGGAGATATTTCTCAGCCTAATGGGTGGCTAGAAACCATCAGTGACTTGAATGGACAAGAACTAGTTGAGAATCAGATATCAGAACAATTTATGTAAGGCATGGTACATGCTTAATAAGGAATATCATAACCTCAGGTTGCAAACACATTACAAAGAATAGTAAGGAAACAACATAAATTATCTTATTCAATAAATTCAACAATCGAAGCAAGAGAGGCAAATTCACTGTGAAATTCAGCTAATTAAATTGAGACAACAAAATGCAGAACACAAAAATAGATCCATAACAAGCACAAAAATTTAATTCATGGTTAAAAATGATTTGGTAAAACAAACTGCAGGCTCAGATGGCTCAAATTATAATTTCTATCACACTTAAGGAAGAAATAATAGCAATCTTTCAAAAATCCTTGCTGATACAGGTGGAAGGACAAATTTAAATTCATTTTCTAAGGTTAGTATAGTTCTAGAAACAACACACAAGAGTACATTGAAACAAAAATATAGTTACATGAAAACACACACAAATATACATATGTATATTATATGAAATATCAGTATCTAATAAAATATAATAAAATTGAATTTTTATTGTAATAAAGGGTAGAGCATAATTGTTAAGTGTGAAGTTGGTTTAATATTTAACAATCAATATTATCATGTTAATAGAATAAGAAAAAAAGTAAGTGTTTCAGAAGGATGTGGAAAGTGCATTTCAGGGTTGGAGAGATGGCTTAGCAGTTAAGGCACTTGCTGCAAAGCTAAAAGACCACGGTTCAATTCCCTAGGACCAATGTAAGCCAGAATCATAAGGTGGCACATGCATCTGTAGTTCTTTTGTAGCAGCTGGGGGCCCTGGTGCATCCATTCTCTTCTCTCTCAAATAAATAAACTTTTCTTTTAAAGAATTTAAAATAGAAATTGGTTACAGAAAATTCAAGATCATCCACAATGAGGATTATCAACAAAAGAGAATAAATGAAAATGTCCTCAACCTGACTATTGAATTTTAGAAAAACCTATAACTAAATCATGTACAATGGAAAAATTGCCCTTTTCAGTATGTTTTCCGCATATTGTAAGCCTTGTCTTTTTCAATATACAAGCTACAAATTATAAGTAAGTTAAAATAACACTTATCATTTCACAAAATATAATTAATAATAAAATTATGAAAGATATCCACTATGTCGACTTGAAAGTATTAAACTAATCTTTAAAAAGCAAATATACTTAAGAAAATTAAAAGATATATTAATACATTAGAAACACAAATACAATTAAGATGTTTGATTCTCCCAAAAGTATTTATAGATTCAATAAACCCAAGCAAAATTCTACTAAGCTTTCTTTGAAGAAACCAAGTTGATGATCCTAAAAAAAAAAAAAAAAAAAAGGTATTTGGAATAGCAAAAAAAAAAAAAAAAAATCATAAAAAAGCTTTCTCTAAATCCATAGAAGTCAATCAAATTGTGTTAAAGTATCCAGCCAATACATAAAACAGAATGGAGTTGGAAGTGTTCCATAGATAATTAATGCTCTTCAAGATAACAACTCAGTTCAATGTGAAAAGAAGACTAGACTCCTATCTCTCACCTTATACAAAAATCTACTTAAAATGAAGAAAGATCTAAATGAAGAACTGCAATTAGAAGAAAAATGAGAAACTTGTCAGCACAGAGTGATAAGCAGTAACTTTTTTGATTCCAAAAGTACAAAAAGGAAAAGCTAAAAATAGATGGCTAGTATTACATTAAACTCTGTCTTCTACACAAGAAAACAACCAAGATTAAGATCCAAACTAGAGGTAGAACTAAATCATAAAAGTAATCCAAATTTCTCTGGGCTGCCTGACCACTCCTAAACTTCCAGCTCCTGGTGAATTCCGACTGAGCCGAGACAAGGGGAGAGCCTCCTAACCTCTACTCGCCACAGGGCTCTTTACTCTCCTGCTCTCCACATGGCAAAAACTCTGTACTTTCTTTTCTGTCCCCTCCACAGTTTTATTGGACCCAACATTTGGCCTCTCAACATGGGTGTATTCAGTTACCTTCCCTTGGTTCTATACTTTCCTAAATAAATGTAATAGTTTAAGAATTTAAAAATCTAATCACTTTGGAAAATGTGCAAATGAAACTGTTCAATGAGATAAATTCAAATGGCCAATAATTTGTGAATAAACACTCAATTCCATTAGACATAAAGGCAATATAAATCAAGCCATTTATCTACCCCGCTTCTTAGTACATGTCAAAGAATCAGCACATCAAAAGGTATGTGCATACCCATATTTACTGTGACACTACTCATAGGAGCTAATATATTGAACAATCTAGATGGCTACCATTGGATGGATAAAAGAAAATAAGCATTTTTAAGTTGGAACACTAGTTCCACTAAGTTGGCCATGAAAAGGATAGTCTATCATTTTCAAAAAAATAGGTAAAACTGGACAGCATTAAGGGAAGTGAGTTGTTGCAGAGATACACAGGACTAGATGCACATGGTAGATGGGTGATGACAAGAAACTTCTGTGGATGTGTCATGTTAATTACTAACGTTGGGATGGCATGGGTGGAAGGAGGCTGTACAATGGGTTCCTAAGTGTGGACAGAACAGTTCTGGTGTTTTACAGCACAGTGTGACTATAGTTCACAATATCTAAACATATTTCATGAATGACTAGAAGAGAAAAATATGAAGCTTCCAAAAGTAAAATGATGATAAAGTGATGGAAACATCAATTACCTGATTTGATATTATATCTTGTAGACATATATTAAAAAATCATAGTGTATCAGAGTTACTTTGTATTTACTAAAAATTTTTAAAAATGTTTAAGGAAAGTGAAGCATTAAATATCTCAATCTTGTCTTCACACACTGCTTACATTGTATTATCACATCCTACCACTTAAATACGTGAAATTGAAACAATAGTAAAAGACTGTGGCACTTCTATGTCACTACATACAACAAAATTACAAAATGATTCAAGATGAAACTATATAGTCACAGAAAAACTAAACCAAAAGATCTTTGTAACCTCAAGTCAGGCAAAAATTTCTTGAAAGTATTTTATACATATTTAAAGGTGAATGCTATCACCAGAAATCATTAGTTATGAAATAAAGAAATCCTAGGCTCATGGTGCAATCCTTTAATCCCAGCATTTAAGAGGCTGAAAGAGGAGGATTCCTGTAAGTTCTTGGCCAGTGAGTTAAAGGTTAGCCTGGGTTAGAGTAAAATCCTGACTCAAAAAAGAAAAAGGCTGGGCGTGGAGATATGGTACAGCAGATAGTCTCTTCCTCATAGGGCCTGATGACCTGGATTTTATTTCACAATGTTCCTGTAAACCAATGCACAAAGTGGTATATGTGTCTGGGGTACTTGTACAGTGGCAAGAGGCCCTGACATATCCAGACACACATTCTCTCTCTCATTCTCTCTTACTTTTTGTTTTATTTTTTTCTCTCTGTGTTTGCAAATACATATATAATTATAAATTATATATATATAATTATATTATATATATATAATTCCTGAGTCTACAGGGCCATATATTCAAAAAAGAAAAAAAAAAGATGAAGTGGCAGATTGAGAAAGAGTGCTGCTTTCACTGCTAGCCAACAGAGATGACAGTGGACATTGAGAAAACCCAAAATTCATCACAGCAGAAAATAAAAGGCTGTCAAGAATTCAACATCAAATGAGACATCTCTATCACACCCTCCAAAGCTCAGGGAACACTGCAGAAGAGAGCATGGGAAATTTTAAGAGCCACAGGGTAGGAAGGTGTATTGTAGAACACTGTTCTGAGTGTCCTGACATGAGCTCATCATGCATTCATGACCCCACAGGGATGGTCAGCCACTAGCGCACACTGCACTGTTCTAAGCTCATCAACATTTAGACATAGCCAATGGGGGAGGACAAAGGAAGGACTACCTTGAAAGCAGAGGATCCTCAGTGGCATGGGAGTGGAAGAGAGGGCACAAAAGAGAGTAATGCAATGGTAACACAACCAATTTGCACTATGTTCATATATTAAAGCTCTCAATTAAATAATTAAAATTTAAAAACATGAAGGAAAATAAAATAGAAAAGAATTCAAAGTTATATATATATATATGTATATATATATGTATATATATATAATATATATATATAATATATATATATATATATATATATATATACATAAATTTGAAAACACCTTTTTGTCAGGCATGGCAGCTCACACCTTTCTTTAGTCACAACACTATGGAGGTGTAGGAAGATTACAGTTAGATCGATCAAAACCATCCTGAGGATTGCAGTAAGATCAATCAAGACCAGCATGGAGCTGTGTGTTCCAGACAATAGTGAGGCCCTGTATAGAAGTTATGGTAAATGAACATGGGTCAATGGTTAAAAGGCTCTTGCTTGCAAAGCCTGCTAGTTGCCATTTAATTCCCTATTTTCCATGTAAAGTCAGATGCACAAAATAGTGCATGCATCTGGAGTTTGAAGTAGCAAGAGGTCCTTGAATATTCATTCTCTCTCTCTCAAATAATAATTTTTTTGTTTTGGCTTTTCAATATAGGGTCTCACTCTGGCTCAGGCTGACCTGGAATTCACTCTGTAGTTTCAGGGTGGCCTCAAACTCATGGTGATCTTCCTACCTCTGCCTCCCAAGTGCTGGGATTAAAGGCATGCACCACCACACCTGGCAAAAGAAAAAATTTAAATACTATTATATGCATAATTAAAGTGAAACAATCTATTACAAAAGTAACCAGCCCCTATCTGAACTTACTCCTAAGACACCTTGTGATGGTCAACATCATCCCATGATTTATGAGAGTATCTTCCCATCTGCAAATTGGAAATGAAGGTTAAACTGGAAATACGTCGTGGGGGGGGGGGGAGGATGGAATCAGTGTCAACTGTGACCCAGGAGAAACAAGTTTTATAATGCTGTGGGCCCTTTGATGTTTGTTACCTTCGTTAAATTTTCTTGAAAGCACTGTTTTTAAAATAATTTTATTTCTCTTCCGGTTAAGATGGCGGCGTAGGTACCATGCCAAAGCAGCCTGGGGGGGGGGAAAGACCAAAAAAAACTCAGCAAAATACACACTTTTACTAAAAAGTGAGGTGTATAGGAAGTTGAGGCGGCAGCGGAGAAGTGGAAGAGTTATAGAGCATCCAGAGCCTGCACAGGCGGGAACAGCGGCTCCGGGGCGGCTCGGCTACCCGCCGCAACCGTGGAGCGGCAGAAAACCGCCGGACTCTCGGCTCGAGCCGCAGGACAAGCCAGGTGCGGGATTTTCCCCTCACACCGCGCTCTCCGCAACTCGGGAAACGTGAGGGGAGAGCGGCAGCGAGCAACGGAGGGAGGAGCAGACTGCGAGGTAAAAGCACACGTGGAACAGCGATACAACCAGAGCAGCCGCGGCTCCCTCCCCTCCCCCGCCGCCGCCTGAACCCAGCTCCAGCGAACACAGCAGCGGCCCGGGACCGGCCACGCCAACTTGGGCTGACGGCGGGACCCAAGCAGGAGCAGAATTCGGCAGCAACTTCAGCGGCTCCAGCACCGGTACCAGTGGCCCCAGCAGCAGCGGACCCAGGAGCGGCAGCGGTGACAGATCCCGCAGCAGCGGCTTCGGGGTGAGCAGCAGCGGTGGACACGGCAACGGCAGCTTCAGCAGCGGTGGGGGCTCCGGGGGTGGCAGCTACAACAGCTGCAGAGGCGGCAGCAGCGGCTCAGTTTGCCCCGTAGGAAAAGCAAGTGCCCAGCTCCAGAAATCAGAACAGCAGCCCGACGACCCAGGCAGCAACTTGACTGAGACCACAATCACCCAAGGTAACTGGGATTGCACCAGGGAAGGGTCTCACTTGGTCACAAGCTGACTTGGATACCTCAACAGACCAGAAATCTAAACCTCTTTGTTGATAGAGGATCTGGTCATTATAATAACTACTCTTGCATACATACTCGGGGCTGTTTTTGATGGAATGGGTACAGTGTTTAGCTAAATTTTAGAATCTACCAGTATATTATTCCACTCAGCCTGCTTGAATACTCCTATAGCAGGGAAACTCAACCCCTAAGAACATCTTTGTAGATACTCTGAGAGTCTTAAGAACCACACCTAATACCTTAAGGTCCTACCCTGAAAATATATTACATCAAATCAATTGATACAGCTAAGAATACACAGCTAGCTAGAAAATCCAAGCATTAACTTAATCCAAGATGCAAAAATATATACATTATAACACAAGAAACACTAAAAAGCAAGACGATATAAATCCACCTAAAAGTATTAATGCATCAGAAATGTCCTCCAGTGAGAAAGAGTTAGAGGAAATGCCTGAGAAAGAGTTCAAAAGAATAATTATAAATATGTTCAAAGAGGTCAAAGAACACATGAAAACAATCAAAGAAGAAATCAAAGAGGAAATCAAAGAGGAAATCAAAGGAATCAAAGAAGAGGCAGGACACCAATTTAATGAAATAAAGAAGGCAATACAAGACATAAATAGAGAAATAGAAATAATAAAGAAAAACCAGTCAGAATTACTAGCAATGAAGAACACAGTTAATGAAATAAAAACCTCTGTAGAAAATCTCACCAGTAGGATGGATGAGGGAGAGGACAGAATATCTAAGCTAGAAGATCAGGTGGCAGACCTAATGCAGTCCAACAAAGAGAAAGACAAACTTATAGAAAAGTATGAGTGGGAATTTCAAGATATTCGGGACACTATGAAAAGATCCAATATAAGAATTCAGGGCATAGTAGAAGGAGAAGAATTCCACTCCAGAGGCATAGTAGGCATCTTCAACAAAATCATAGAGGAAAATTTTCCCCAAATTGGGAAAGAGGTGCCAATACAGATACAGGAAGCCTTTAGAACCCCAGACAGACAAAACCCAGAAAGAAACTCTCCTCGCCACATTATACTCAAACTTCCAAACACACAAACCAAAGAAAAAATATTGAAAGCAGTTAGAGAGAAAAATCAAGTTACCTACAAAAGCAAGCCCATCAGGATTACAGCAGATTATTCAACACAAACTTTTAAAGCCAGAAGGGCCTGGAGTGATATATTCCAAGTTCTGAAAGATAACAACTGTCAACCAAGGTTACTTTATCCTGCAAAGTTATCCATCCAAATAGATGGAGAAATAAAGACATTCCATGACAAAAGCAGGTTAAAGGAATATCTGAAGACAAAACCAGCTCTACAGAAAATACTTGATAGAATCCTCCATGCTGAACAAAAGGAAAAGCACACATATAAGGAACCTAAAAAAAACCAGCCATACTCAAATACCAGTTAACAGAAGAGAGCACAGGTAGAACAAGTAACACACACACACACACACAAATGGCAAACATAAATACACACCTTTCAATAATATCTCTTAATATCAACGGTCTCAATGCCCCAACGAAAAGACATAGATTTGCAGACTGGGTTAAAAAGCAGGATCCTACAATTTGTTGTCTTCAAGAAACTCACCTTTCTACAAAGGATAGACATTATCTTAGGGTGAAAGGTTGGAAGACGGTGTTTCAAGCAAATGGGCCTAGAAAACAAGCAGGGGTTGCTATCCTAATATCAGACAGGGTGGAATTAAGTCCGAAGTTAGTCAAAAAAGATAAGGAAGGTCACTTTATATTGATTAAGGGCACACTACAACAGGAGGACATTACAATCCTAAACATATATGCACCTAACATGGGGGCTCCCAAATTCGTCAAACAAACACTATTAGAACTAAGGTCACAGATAACACCAAACACGGTGGTGGTGGGTGACTTTAACACCCCACTCTCATCAATTGACAGGTCATCCAGGGAAAGAATAAACAGAGAGGCATCTGGACTAAATGAGGTCATAGAAGGAATGGACCTAACAGATATATACAGGACATTTCATCCAAAGGCTGCAGAATATACATTCTTTTCAGCAGCACATGGAACATTCTCTAAAATAGACCATATATTAGGACACAAAGCAAATCTTAACAAATTCAGGAAAATTGAAATAATTCCTTGCATTCTATCTGACCACAATGGAATTAAACTACAAATCAGTAGCAAGAAAGGCTATAGAGCATACACAAAATCATGGAAACTAAACAATACACTACTAAATGATGAGTGGGTCAATGAAGAAATCAAAAAGGAAATCAAAAAATTTATAGAGTCAAATGATAATGAGAACACAACATACCAAAATCTCTGGGACACAATGAAGGCAGTTCTAACAGGTAAATTTATAGCCTTAAGTGCCTATATTAAGAAATTAGAAAGGTCGCAAGTAAACGACCTAATGCTTCACCTTAAAGCCTTGGAAAAAGAAGAACAAGGCAAACCAAAAAGTAGTAGACGGGAAGAAATAATAAAGATTAGGGCAGAAATTAATGAAATAGAAACAAAAAGAACAATCCAAAGAATTAATGAAACAAAGAGTTGGTTCTTTGAAAGGATAAACAAGATTGATAAACCCTTAGCAAATCTGACCAAAAGAAAGAGAGAAGAGACACAAATTAATAAAATCAGAGATGAACAAGGTAACATCACAACAGATTCCAGAGAAATTCAAAAAATTATAGGGACATACTATAAAAGCATATACTCCACAAAGTATGAAAACCTGAAAGAAATGGATGATTTCCTTGATCTATATGACCTACCTAAATTAAATCAAAATGAGATTAATCACTTAAATAGACCTATAACAAACATGGAGATCCGAGCAGTTATCAATAATCTCCCAACTAAAAAAAGCCCAGGCCCGGATGGATTCACTGCTGAATTTTACCAGACTTTTAAGGAAGAGCTAACATCATTGCTTCTTAAGCTTTTCCAGGAAATAGAAAAAGAAGTTCTACCAAACTCCTTCTATGAGGCCCGCATCACCCTGATACCAAAACCAGGCAAAGATAGAACAAAAAAAGAAAATTACAGACCAATCTCCCTCATGAACATAGATGCAAAAATTCTCAACAAAATATTGGCAAACAGAATACAAGAGTATATCAAAAAGATCATTCACCCTGACCAAGTAGGCTTTATCCCAGAGATGCAGGGATGGTTCAACATACGCAAATCTATAAATGTAATACATTACATAAATGGGTTGAAGGACAAAAATTACATGATCATCTCATTAGATGCAGAGAAAGCATTTGACAAAATCCAACATCCCTTCATGATAAAAGTCCTACAGAGACTGGGAATAGAAGGAACATATCTCAATATAATAAAGGCTATTTATGACAAGCCTACAGCAAGATATTACTAAATGGGGAAAAACTGGAAGCTTTTCCACTAAAATCAGGAACAAGACAAGGGTGTCCACTGTCTCCACTTCTATTTAATATAGTTTTGGAAGTCTTAGCCATAGCAATAAGGCAAGAGACACACATAAAAGGGATACAAATTGGAAAGGAAGAAATCAAGTTATCATTATTTGCAGATGACATGATGCTATACATAAAGGACCCTAAAGACTCTACTAGCAAGCTGTTAGAGCTGATCAAAACCTACAGCAATGTAGCAGGATACAAAATAAATACACAGAAATCAGTAGCCTTCGTATATGCTAACAACAAACACACAGAGGATGAAATCAGAGAATCACTCCCATTCACAATTGCATCAAAAAAAATAAAATACCTTGGAATAAACCTAACTAAGGAAGTAAAGAATCTATACAATGAGAACTTTAAGACACTCAAGCGAGAAATTGCAGAAGACACTAGAAAGTGGAGAAACATCCCTTGTTCCTGGCTTGGAAGAATCAATATCGTGAAAATGGCAATCTTACCTAAAGCAATCTACACATTTAATGCAATCCCTATCAAAATTCCAAAGGCTTTCTTCATGGAAATAGAAAAAACAATCCAAAAATTCATTTGGAATCATAAAAAACCTCGAATATCTAAAATAATACTGAGCAACAAAAAAGAGGCTGGTGGTATCACCATACCTGATTTTAACCTATACTACAGAGCCATAGTAACAAAAACAGCATGGTACTGGCACAAAAACAGACATGTAGATCAGTGGAACAGAATAGAGGACCCAGATGTAAGCCCAAGTAGCTATAGCCACCTGATATTCGATAAAAATGCCAAAAATACTCATTGGAGAAGAGACAGCCTCTTCAGCAAATGGTGTTTTGAAAACTGGATAAATATCTGCAGAAGGATGAAAATAGATTCTTCTCTCTCGCCATGCACAAGAATTAAGTCCAAATGGATTAAAGACCTTAACATCAGACCGGAAACTTTGAAACTGCTAGAGGAAAAAGTAGGGGAAACCCTTCAACATATTGGTCTTGGCAAAGACTTTCTGAATACAACCCCAATTGCTCAGGCAATAAAACCACAGATTAACCACTGGGACCTAATGAAATTACAAAGATTTTGCACCGCAAAGGACACAGTGAAAAAAGCAAAGAGACAACCTACAGAATGGGAAAAAATCTTCGCCAGCTATATATCTGATAGAGGATTAATATCTAGGATATACAAAGAACTCAAAAAGTTAACTAATAAAGAATCAAACAGGCCAATCAAAAAATGGGCTAAGGAGCTAAATAAAGAGTTCTCAAAGGAAGAAATACGAATGGCATATAAGCACCTAAAAAAATGTTCTACGTCACTAGTCATCAGGGAAATGCAGATTAAAACTACATTGAGATTCCACCTCACTCCTGTCAGATTGGCCACCATCATGAAAACAAATGATCATAAATGTTGGCGGGGATGTGGAAAAAAAGGAACCCTTCTGCACTGCTGGTGGGAATGCAATCTGGTCCAGCCATTGTGGAAAACAGTGTGGAGGTTCCTAAAGCAGCTAGAGATTGATCTACCATATGACCCAGCTATAGCACTCCTAGGCATATATCCAAAGGACTCATCTCATTTCCTTAGAAGTACATGCTCAACCATGTTTATTGCTGCTCAATTTATAATAGCTGGGAAATGGAACCAGCCTAGATGTCCCTCAACAGATGAGTGGATAATGAAGATGTGGTACATTTATACAATGGAGTTCTACTCAGCGGTAAAGAAAAATGAAGTTATGAAATTTGCAGAAAAATGGATGGACCTGGAAAGTATTATACTAAGTCAGGTAACCCAGGCCCAGAAAGCCAAGCGCCACATGTTCTCCCTCATATGGGGATCCTAGCTACAGATGACTGGGCTTCTGTGTGAGAATGAAAATACTTAGTAGCAGAGGCCAGTAAGTTGAAAAGGAGACATAAAGGGTGGAGAAAGGAAGGGAGGAGGATACTTAATAGGTTGATATTGTATATATGTAATTACAATGATTGTAATGGGTAGGTAATATGATTGAGAATGGAATTTCAAACGGGAAAGTGTGGGGGTGGGGAGGGAGGGAATTACCATGGGATATATTTTATAATCATGGAAAATGTTAATAAAAATTAAAAAAAAAATAATAATTTTATTTATTTATTTGCAAGGAGGGGTTTGGAGGGAATGGGCATGCCAGAGCCTCCTGCCACTGCAACCCATTTCCAGATGTGCATGGCACTGTGTATATCTGGCTTTATGTGGGTACTTGGGAATTGAACCCAGACTGTCAGGATTAGAAGACAACCTCTGAGCCATCTCCCCAGCTCCAAAAGCAATGTTTTTAAAGAAGGCTTATGTAATCACATCAAGGTGATTATACACATGAACATCCTTTTCACACACACATACTCATACACACCCCTATTGTCAAGGACATTCATTTTATGGCTAAGCATAAGGATCCATGAAGCACAAAACCGCTAAATCACCCCAGATATTATGAGTAGGCTTTACATTTAAGTCATCATTCCTGAATTAGCCAAAAATGCTAAATTCTCTCTGTAAACTAACAAGAAACAGCAACAATGAGAACAAGCAAACAAAAATCTTTCCACAGAATCAGCTTGGCTCACTATTGTGAGAAGTGAGGCCCCAGAGTCAAATTTCCAAAATGCCACCAAATGATCACAAATATTGTTAACATTGAATGAGAGTTTCTCTTTATATATTTTATGACTGAATTGGTATCTGAGCATATCTTTAACTTTCAAAAACAAGAAAGCAAGCACTCCTGGGTAATATTCCTATGAAAACCCTGTAATCATAAATTCATCTTCCCAGCCAAATGTTTAAAGAATATTTGGCTTACAGCTCTGTTAGGTCTATGATGGGTTTGTGAGGAAATATCCATCTCTGTATTCCTTTTTCAGTCCTTTATGGTTTCTGATGAAATTTAAGTCTCTTGTCAATTTGGGGTCATTATTTTGCCGATTGGCATGGGCATTTAGACAAATTGGCAAGTGTGAAACACTGGATGACAACTCATGGCCAAATGGCAGCTGTCTAACTTCTGCTCTCATGAAAAGCAGACAGCTTTTCATCAGGTCCAACTTGGTGGCAAAAGGATATATAGTTGCTATCTGATGCACACATCTAAGCAAAATATGGAACATATGCTTTTGCTCATTCATGGATGCTGTTTAGTTTATACTGCTGTAGAGTCTTGTCATCCAAATGCTTAGATTCTGTACAATGATTCCAAACAGCAATTGACCATGCAGATTTGAGCACCAGGCACCACAGATGTGTTAAGCCCAGTTACAGAGCATGGGTACCACATGGTCTCCACGCCTCCAGGGATGAGATATTTTTAGTAAGCTTTGCCAAAATGATTATATATGTTTCTTTCCCCTGCAGAACTCAGAGTCTCTGTAACTGGGAGAAAAGTTGACAGACAAAATGTTAGATGATAACAGTCTTTCAAATCTTTTAAAGTATATCTGCAACTCAGAGTAAACAGGGCCAACAATCATAATGTATATTGTTTTTGGAACAGTAATGCTTATTTTACTGGAGGCAGTAAGAATGAAAGCATGAGGAAACCGGATGCTCATCAGTTTTAAGTGGCACAGAAAAGATCTGTTTGCAATGTAGATCATTTATTTATAAACTCCAGAATACACATCCTAGAATACTTGTTTACTAAATACTGAAGCTTTACAGGGCAGCTCTTAAAATTTGATATCACCAAACTACTTTAAGGTTTGGGGGGGGGTTGGAATGATACATTTCTAAATTCTCACAAAGACAGAACTAGAGATTGCCAAAAGGGGCCAGTCTTCCAGAAGACTGTAGGCAAACAAAATGCTAACAAGTTTAATTATTCACAATGGCATGTTTATGGAGAATGTAATGTCACAATCAATGATTACAAGCTCACATATGAAGCACTGTAATAATTCTACAAGGCGTGTTCAAAAATGAAATAGTTTAGAATTTGAAATCCGTAGCATTTATAGGCATTGGAAAGTGTCAAGTGGAAAATGAACACTAGGATTTCTATTCTTTCTGGAGTACTTTTACTTCTTGGGCTTTAATTTTTCTCCAAAAGATTTCCGAGTACATGAAAGTAAAAGCAAACATTTTATTCTTCTGTTACATTGCCATTAAGTCTTTCAACAGAGTTTGATTTCTTTGGTAGCTGATTCATGTACAGAAAAAGAATAAGTCTATGAGACCTAAGGATTTTCCAATATTTCTTCAACATCCCCTTTTCTTAGCTTCTTTTTCTTATTGTCCTCCTTCTATGAAACCACGGATGCACAAACTGATGCATGCATCTGGAGTTCATTTGCAGCCCCTGGAGGCTCTAATGTGCCCATATAAATAAATTCAAATATATATAAATATACACACACATATATGTGTGTGTATATATATATATATATATATATCCCTATGTAACAATTGTATTCTTACTACCCATGCAATAGCATTCATATTTCTATATTATTTTACATAAATAAAGACACAGAATTGTGAACAGTGGGAATAGTTTCTAGAAAATATAATCTTATAACTGTTCTTATCAATTGATATTTACTACTAACAAATTTCAACAATAGTGGCTATTCATTATTAAATGTCCTAATATGCATAATGCATTGTATTTATGATCTCACTATATTACTTCATTTAAATCTCACAAACAACTCAGAGTTAGTTTTTCTTTTATCCAAGACAATAAATATCTTATATTTGTAATCTTATATAGAAATAACCCATTTTCTACCCAAAGCTGTTGATTTCCAAATCAATAATACATTTCACAATGCCTCCTTTGAATGTTATTATAACTATTACAAGTGCCCCAAATAACTGTGCAGCCAGGTGCTTCTCAGCCTCAGAATGAAAGGAAGCCTAATATTTTTCTATAAAAGCTGTAGGGAAAAATAGTTTTTTTAAAAAAGAAAAATTCATTTATTTATTTGAGAGAGAGAGTGTGTGTGTGTGTGAGAGAGAGAGAGAGAGAAGGAGAAAGAAACAAATAGAAAATGGGCACGTCAGGGCCTCCAGCCACTGCAAATGAACTCCAGATGCATGTGCCTCCTTGTGCATCTGGCTTATATGGGTCCTGGGGAATCAAACCTGGGCCCTTTGGCTTTGCAGGCAAGTGCCTTAACCACTAAGGCATCTCTCCAGCCCAGAACTAGGTTTTTAGTGAGAAGGGAAGAGATAGGGTAAGGGTGAGAACTAAAATGCATGAATGAAATTACCAAAAAATAAAAGAAAGTTGTTTTAGTCATGAAAGCATTTAACTGTCAATTCCAGTCTTTGCTTGATACCTCTTTAGTCTTCTGGAAAACCATGTGTTTAATCAGTTTTCCATTAATAGAATGATGTCCAGTTACCTTATGTACTACCAAATTACCTGTCAACTGAAAAAGAAAGTGAAGAAATTTTAATTTTAGCTTGCTCCAGAATCTATGGCAACCAAGATATTTGGCAGTGAACGGGTGTAGATTTCAGATTAGATAGATGGGTATATTTACATATTCACTTTTACATTAAACAGTGGATGACACATCCCTGAATAAAACCTATTATTTAAACATTTCAAGTGAAAAGTGTTAAAATAAATGGCTCATGACTTATGAAGTGTTAAAATAAACATTTGTTTCAACACTATAACATGCCATAAACCATTTATTTCAATATTTCCTACTTCAGAAGACTGACTCCGAAAAGATCACCTTTGTTAGGAGGAGGTCAAAAAGGCCAAGTATGGTGGACACAGTGAGAGTTTGCATGATAGTGCTTCCATTTATAGAGGCTTCTGTCAGAAGAATGAATGGAAGTTATAAATTATATATATATAATTTATATTGATATATGTAAATTATATAATTATAAAAATATATAAATATATTTTATATATAAGATATATATAGAATATATATTACATATATATATGTAATATATATATATAACATATATATATATATATATATATATATATTACATATAACTAAGAGACAGAGAGAGAGACAATGGGTACACCAGGGCCTCTAGCCCCTGCAAATGAATTCTAGATGCATGTACCACTTTATGTATCTGGCTTTACATGGGTACTGGGGAATTGTACCTGGGTTGCCAGGCTTTGCAGGCAAGTGCCTTAACAGCTGAGCCATCTCTCTAGCTTGGAGGTTAGATCTTAACTCTCATAAAAGCTATGTGACAGTGGTAAACTGTTTTTCAATTCCATACATGTTGGCTGTATTTCCACATCACATTTTTATTATCAGATTCTGAGACTTCAGGGCAAGTTTGAATATCAATTTATGAACAGAATGCACTGTTTTAGATAATCTGTAAGCAGACATCTTTCATTTCATGTCTCCTTATTAGAGGAACATGATGGATCCTAGTATCCAAAGGGAACCAGTTCCTGAGAATCGAAGCAGAGATTCAAAATAAAGGTATATATCCTAGCTGTTGCCAAGCTCCATTTTATGATCTGTCCAATACCTCAAATCTTAAACTTCATAGCACTATGGAAGAATGTTTATATTTTCTTTTTTAAGGATGAGACAATCAAGTCCAGAGTGTTTGAATAATCTGGTCCAAGGAAACTAGTGGCAACTCAATTTGATTCCAAATATCTGTTTCAAAGTCTATGTCCCCATCCCTGTACCAGACAGCTGGCTTTCAAAAGCAGACACAAACTAGTCTGCCTAGAGGTCATGAGACTTGAGAAGTTGATTCATCCTTTCATTTTTCAGGTATGGCAAGACTAAATGCTTGAATTTTTTCCTCTTGTAAATGGTCTCTAGATAAGAAAAATAAATGATGTCATAAGAAATTAGCATTGCTAGATCATTAGTGTTATTAATATTAACTAAGGACTTGATTATAACTTCTATCAGTTTTGCCCATTTAGTACCTTTTTTCCTTTTAAACTTTGGGTGTTTATAGTTGTAACTGAGATATTTAATAGTGACTGAATTATTTCGAGGGTATTTTAGGGCATCACTTAAGACCCCTTAATAAAATAATCTGGTAAATATTTCCATATTTAAATAAAGTCACTAATAACATGCTTCATGTTCTAAAGCAATTTTTTAAAGAATTTATTTATTTATTTATTTATTTGAGAGAGAAAATGAGCACACCAGGGCCTTTAGCCACTGTAAACAAGCTCCAGACACATGTGCCACCTTGTGCACCTGGCTTTGTGGGAATACTGGGGAACAGAACCTGGGCCCTTTGGATTTGCCAGCAAGAGTCTTTATCATTAAGCCATCTTTACAGTACTCTAAAGGAATTTTTATAGTTACTATTGCAGTTGCCTTCTCACTGTTTGGACAAACATCTGACCAGAAGTAGCATATGGACTGAAAGGGTTTATTTTACATTTTCAGATTCCAGAAGTTGCATCATGGAGAAAGAAACTGGCTCAATTTAGTACATATCCACCGTAGACAGTCAAAAAACAATACCAGCATGCATAAGCAGCCAGAGGTCAAGCTGGCTCTCAACACACTTATTAGGGATCCATCCCTCCCCCTGCACATGACACACATCTTCTAGGAGGGATCTGGCTGTCATCTCTAGACTTTTTAAAATATTTTATTTTTTAAATTTATTTGAAAGACAGAGAGAAAGAGGCAAATAGAAAGAGAGAAAGAAGGAGAGAATTAGTGCACCAAAGCCTCTAGCCACTGCAAATTCCAAACACATGTACCATCTTGTGCATCTGGCTTAGGTGGGCCTAGGGAATTAAACCTGGGTGTTTTGGCTTTGCAGGGAAGTGTCTAACTTCTCTCTAGACAAAGGTGTTTGTATCCTACATATTTGCTACTTTTATCCTCAGCTTAAATCTCCCATTCCCACATTTCATCTCATCACCTACACCATGAGTACTCTTAGTCATCATTTCATGATGAAGATGGAGTTGAAGTGATGGAAACACCAATTAGTCAAGGCCCAAGCTGTTCAAGACACATGGGGCAGCAATGCAAGGTCAGTGGATTAAAACAAGCATCCAAATTACCAGCAAACTTAGTGTGTAAAATCAAGGTGGCATAAAGGAAAGAATAATTTCAAAGAATAATGATTGAAGAAGACGATCAAGGAAAAGTGGAGACGTTATAAATCATTTATTTTCATACCATTACTTTCTACATACACTGAAACTAGACCAGTTTTATTTATTTATTATTTCTCTTCACGTACTTCCCCCATTATCTGTGCTAGTCAGGCTAGGCAGACTGAAATTGAAAGATGATATGGACAATCACTGATATAGATAGATAGGTCTGTACACATCTCTTTACATATACATAAAAAGTTACCTTTCACCACTGCCAGTCTTGTCAGATAAAACACTGTAATTATTTTATGTTTGACTGGCATATAATGCAATGAAAGGTCTGCAAAGAAAAAAATGTTATGTTTTCACCCTTTTACTTTCTTTAGCAGTGATTAGTTCTAGAAATATAAGGTATCATCACTTCTCAAAAAGCACTGCAGGTTATAAGATTGTTCCTCTGAGGTTGGCAAGATGTAATGAGTGTGCTTGATTCCTAAACATCAATCAGTTTCAAGAATGGCAGTCGATTCCACAATGGTAATAATAGAAACAGTCAGCTAATGAGTCACCTATCTACAACATAGCATTCAGAACACCTGAGTTTATGGGGGACACCTGAATCAAACCGCCACAGTCAACAAATAAAAATACTGTGAAAGAAAAGAATTTTGTATCTTTTTGGTAAGGAACCTTATAAGGCAGTGTTGTATGCTGACATAAGACATGGAAACAGATCCAAGAACTACAAAGAACTTTTTTTTACTAGGTGTATTCAGCTGACCTGAGCATATGATCTGAAAACTGCCTCATTGGAATAATTAGTAAATGTATTTGTTGAAAAATAGTTAAATTTGTGTCAAGATGGCAAAATCACAAAGATGCTAGGAGTCTTGGGGTGAAATCAAGCAAGTATAGGTAGTTCTCCAGCCCTAGTAAGACTTAGAGTATCTCCCCTGAGTAGGCATGGGGTGCATATTCTAAGCTACCAATTCCTGATCCTTATACATTCCAGGGCACAGCTAAGTCACAACCTCAACCTCTGGGATGGCTTGGCAAGAAGCATGGCCTGATGAGCTCAGGCAGGCAGGACAATCAGGCCATTGGCCTTTCTCCACTGCACACACTCAGAGAGAGAAACAACCCATGGATCACAGGCTCACCATTGCTGGGAAGGTGGTGAGGTGGCCAGGATTTCACCTGCCCCTCTTCCTGCTCCCATCTGCTACTCCTTCCTGCCTGCCCAGCTCCCCCACTATGCTCCCTTGCTCCCCCTCCCTGTCTACCAGGTACAGGATCCCCATGCCTTGGGGCTTTGCATTGCTACAATCAGATCCCACACTTCTACACCACTCTGCTGTGCCAGTCCCTCCCTAGCCCAGCATGTCCCCAAGTGCTGGAGCTACTGCCTACATTTCTGCCCCACCCAGCCGCTTTGGTCCCTCCCCCTGCACTTCCTGAAGGAATCAGAGCCAAAGCCCACACTTTTGCCCCATAAAGCTGATCCCTGGGTCATAGGGCCCTCGGGTCCCTACACTCAAAGCTAGAGCCTCCACCTCTGCTTCACCCCATTCTGCTTCTGCCCCTCCATGACCTCTGGACCTTTCTTGCATCCTCAGGTTACCAGGCCCATAACCCAGCTTCCATTCCACAATGAATGGCCTATCCATGCCAAAGATACTGCCCAATCTTCTACCTCACTTTTTTTACCTGTTCATGTGGGTCCCACCCCACACCTTTTACCTCTGAGGGATCCTGGCCAACCTCTATATTCTCCTCTGATCACTCCAACCCACCTCTGACCACACCCGCAGCCACCTTATCAGACCACCTCCAGACCTAATTCCTGGATGCCCAAGGCCCCCACCCTCCTGCCCCACCACTCTCCTGCCACTGGCAGCTCCCAGCAGCACACAAGACAGGAATATCTAGCAACTACACCCCAGAACACGTCAGAAATTATTCTGCAGCCTGCTCATCTGGGGTTCAGTAGGATAAAAGGGCACCACTGTTCCTCAGCCCCATAGGCAAGGCCCTGCTGAGATAGTAGGCAAAGGAGATTCTGCTCCTCTGACCACAGCTCTTCTACCAGCCCCAGCCCAGAGGTGCTGATGCACTTGTGCCCACCAAAACCTGAAAATCTGTATATACAATGCCACCGCACTCTAAGTGGGTTCAAACCCAAAACAGTATTTTTACTGCAGATTCTACAAGGGCAAATTTTTGCTTCCTCCTAAAAAAAATTAAAAAGACTTGCACCACAGAGATGGGTATGGGTAGATCACAACACAAAAAGAAGACCCCTCCCTCGAAGAAAACAACAAACTGAGAGATCTCTACCCACATTGCCTCATGGCGTATTGGAAATCTCTAATGAAAACATGGAAGAAACAACAGAAATAGAACCCCAACATGAAAACACAACAAGCTATGTGAACCTAACCAAGTGAATCACTAAACTGGAAGCAAACCATTAAAAACCAACATCTGTATTAATGAAATTGAGTAGAATCATCCAGTAGAGCACACAGCTTTCCTCACTAGGATTAGCTTAATGGAGGAAATCCAGACAGACCATAAAAGAGATAAAAATAAACTGAATGTAAGAATGAGCTCCAGGAAGCATCAAGAAAATCAAATCTCAACTTGAAACTAGACCTCAAAAAACAGATGGACATGATGCTAAAAACACAGCAGATAACAAAAACCAAATAGAGCTTTCAAAAGCCTCTATAGAGGCCCTCAATAACAGAGTCAAACACTTGGAGGACAGAGCCTCTAATCTGGAAGATAAAATGGGTGAAACTGATCAGGAGTCCAAAAATGTTGACAAGTCCAAAAGATCATGTGAACAGAATGTGAGATACTCTAAAAGAGGCAAAAATCCAGATCATGGGTGTACCATAAGGGGAAGAATTTCAGGCTATAGGCATGATGCACATATTCAATAAAATTATTGAAGAAAACTTTCTTATCCACTCAAGGAAAGACCCATGCAGACATAAAAAGCTCAGGGAACACCAAGCAGAATGAACCATAGAAGAAACTCTCCAAGAATCATCATAGTTAAAACCATAAAAAAAAAGAAAACAGAGAGAAAATGCTAAAAGCAGCAAGAGAGGAACAACTTATTACCTACAAAGGCAATTCCAACAAAATTAGCTCAGACTTTTCAATGTAAAACTTATGAGCTAGAAGGGATTGAAATGCTACACTAATATGTCTAAAAAAATATGGATTCCAACCCAAACTACTGTATCCAGTGAAAATATTCCTCATAATAGATGGTGAAATGAACACCTTCCACAACAAAAGACAGCTCTACAAGTATATGAACACAAAACCAAACCTACAGAGACTACTTTAGGAAATACTGCATGCAGAAGAGTCAATCAACCAATGTCAAGACCTTTAAGAGGAAGAATACAATAAAGATAGACCCTGCTTGGGGTGAAAGGATGGAAAATAATTTTTCAAGCAAATGGAAATGAGAAACAAGTGGGTTTGACAATATTAATATTTAACAAAATAGACTTGAAACCAAAAGTAACAAAAAAGAACAAAGACGGCTACTTTTTACTCATCAAAGGAACAATCCAACAAGAGGACATCACAATCATACATTTATGTGCACCAAACCCAGGTGCACCACATTGTATAAAACGAAACCTACTAAACAACCAACCAGAAATAAAACCCAATACCATAATAGTAGGGGATTTCAATACCCACTATTATCAATAGACAGATCATCTAAGTAGAAAATAAGAAAAGGAAATGACAGAACTCAACAATACCATAGATCAACTAGACCTAACAGACATCTACAGTACATTCCACCCCAATTCTACAGAATGCACATTCTTCTCTGCAGCCTATGGAACCTTCTATAAGTTCAGGAAAATTGTTTCTACTTTATGCATCATATCAGACCACAGTGTGTTACAGCTAGAAATGAACAATAAGAGAAACAGCAGAAATTATACCAGTTCCTGGAGACTAAATAATGTGCTGTTAGGTAAGAAAGGGTTGTGGAAGAAATCAAAAAAGAAATTCTAAAATTTCTAGAACTGAATAATAACAAACAAACAAAAAAAAATACAAAGCCAGGTATGGTGGTGCACACCTTTAATCCCAGCACTCAAAAGTCAGAGATAGGAGGATTTCCATGAGTTTGAGGCCACCCTGAGACTCCATAATGAATTCCAGGTCAGCCTGGGCTAGAGTGAAACACTACCTCAAAAAAACAAAACAAAACAAAAAAAAAAATAAAGAAAGAAAGAAAAGAAATACAAATTGGAAAGGAAGAAACCAAATTAGCACTATTTGTAGATGACATAATCCTGTACATAAATTACCTGACTCTCCCATGAAACTTTTACAGGCAATAAATTCTTTCAGCAAAGTGGCAAGATACATAATCAGCAGACAAAAATCAATAGCCTTCCTATAGGCAAAGGACAAAATTACAGAGAAATAAATAAGTTGTCTCATTTTCAATAACCACAAAAAATTCAAATAACTTGGAATAACACTAACCAAGGATATATAAACCTATATGATGAAAGAATAAAAACACTCAAGAAAGAAGGGCATAATGACACAGGACTTGAATTCCAGCCCTTGGGAGGCAGAGGTAGGAGAATCACTGTGAGTTCAAGGCTACCTAGAGACTACACAGGGAGTTCCACATCAGCATGGGAGCATGGGGTAGAGTTAGAACCTATCTTGAAATATTCAACACAATACCACTAAAAATCCCAGCATCATTCTTCACAAAGATAGAAAAGAAGCTCAAAATTCATATGGAATAGTAGAAGGACCCAGATACCCAAAAATATCCTCAGCAAAAAAAAAAACAACTCTGGAGGTGTAATTATACCTGATCTGAAGCTAAACTGCAAAGCCATAGCAACAAAAACTGGATGGCACTGGCATAAAAACAGACATCTATACCAATGGAATAGAATTGAAGAATCAGCCTTTAGTGCAAGTAACTATAGCTACTTGATCTTTGACAAAGATGCCAACAATGCACACTGGAGAAAAGATAGCACCTTTAACAAATGGTGCTGAACAGACTGAATAACCACATGTAGAAAAATGAAAGTAGACCACTTCTCTCACCATGCTCAAATATAAACTCCAAATGGATTAAAGACCTCAATCTGAAATTCTCAAACTATTGGATGAAAAAATAGGGTGAACTCTCTACAATATAGGAGTGGGAAAGATTTCCTGTACAAGACACCAGTAGCCCAGGAAATTAAACAAACACTCAACCAGTGGGATATCATGAAGTTAAAAAGCATTTTAAGGACAAACAGACCTAACAGACCACCTACAGAATGAGAAAAAATCGTCACCAGCCATATCACTGACAAAGCCTAGTACCTGAATATTCAAAGAACTCCAAAGCTAAGTAGTGGGAAAAAAAAAAATCAAGAAATCCACTCCAAAAATGGGACAGAGTAGGGAATTCTCAACTGGATGAAATACAAATGGCTAATATTCACCTAAGAAAATGTTCAATACCCTTAACTATCAGGGAAATGCAAATTAAAGGAACTATCATAAGGTGTCACTTTATTCCAAAAAGGATGGTGATCATTAAAAAGCAAATGACAATCAACGTTGGCAAAGGTAAATAGAAACCCTCATCCACTGCTGGTGGGAGTGCAAACTTGTACTACTACTATGGAAAACAATATGGAGACTCCTAAATAAAAATGAAAATTGAGCTATCAATTGACCCAGCCATTACTCTATTGGCATCTACCCTAAGGGCTCATGCTTCACAGCAGAGATATGAAAACCATTTACAGCTGCTCAATTCACAATAGCTAAAAACTGGAACGAACTAAGATGTCCATCGTTTGATGAATGGACAGTGAAGGGTGGTACACATATGTACTGGAATTCTACTCAGCAGTAAGGAAAAATTACATAATGAATTTTGTAGTAAAATGGACGATTTGACACAATCATACTAAGTGAATTCACTCAAGCACAGAAAGATAAAGGCCTCATGTACTCCCTCATCTGTGTCCTAAATTGGAACAGCTTGAGTTACAGGCATACTTGACATACAACTCAAGGGACAGACAAAAGGTAAGAAAGAGTTTGGGAGAGATGAAATGGAAGGAGAATAGAGTTATATACAAAACCAAATCCAAAAAGAATTGGTACCATACAAAACAACTTCCTGGATAGCAAACAAAACGATATGAGCCTCAATAGAAGCATGCAGTGATTGTCTGATAAAAATAGTCCTGGATGGGGTGGGATGAAGCCTAATGCTAAATCATTTGGTTCTGGCTTGCAATGCCTAACACCAGAAATTTGTTATAATACATGTTGAACTGTTGATTGTCGAGACCTACAAGGTCCCTAAAATAAGACAGTCTTCTGTCCGAGAACTTGATCACCCTCCTGAGGTGAAAGGTAAGACTTTAGTGATGAAGACACCACATATTGCTGATGCAGAACACTGAGACATCCAGCTGAATCTGAAAGGAAGCTCACTCCCAGATGGTTAGCCTGTAAAATGTTGAAAAGCACTACATGTGCTGCTGTGGGAAAGTGGCCAATAATGTCATGAGCAAGCAGAAGACACTGCTATATGAAAACAACCAACCTGACAAGATGTACACACCTGTGCAATAGTGGCACACAGCCTAGGTGGGTAAACAATGGCTCTTTGCTTAGCTATGGGATCTGCTCATTGGAAAGGAACCCATATTGGAACTAGGAACAAAGTCAGAACTTTATAGAAACCAAGGTAATAGACTTTAGTGAGAAGCTCCCACTAGCCTTCATCCAAAATTGAGGTTACAGTTACCAAAGTCTCTCTAAACTAATAATGGTCATTCCCTTTAACCTATGTTGATCTCACTTTGTATTGGAGTATCTGTTTTTCTTTTTCAGAAAGTAGTCAGAACCAAGGACACCCATTATCTACCAGCATGAGAGAATAGGTAACTGATTCCCAGTCAGGAGATGCACCATTCCTCACAGAGCAGACTGGGCCCAGGTGAAACCACAGAGGAACTGGCAATATGAGTAAGGATGCTGCTTGTATGGCAAGCCTGGAAATCTTGGCTAGGGTGATTATAGACAGACACCGAGGATACTCAAAACACACCAAAGCAAAAATCTAGAAGCTGCTGAGAGCACCACACTAAAGTAAAATTAAAATTCACTCACCAAGGTTCAGGGAAGTTTGGGGAAAAGGATGCAGAATGAATATAAGAGCTACAGGGTGGGAAGAAATATCCAGAGACACAGCCCTCCCCACAATGACAAACTGCAGCTCTCACAACTCATAACCTTCAACTACATATGAATACTAGCTGAGGATGGCCCTCAGTAGAGTTGGGGCAGGGAGGAGGGAAATGACAGTACCAACATATGATATGGCCACACAAAGTTTCTACTTAACAACAACAAAAGTATAGAATTGGCATAGAGTATTTGACATCTAACAATTACACTGAAATGAAATGTTTAAACAGTCTATGGGGACATATGATGTTGGATATGTTGTTTGGTTAGAAAATGATAATTTTTATATTTGAGAGCAAAACATTTTGGGGGGGGTTATTTTATTTATTTGAGAGTGACAGAGAGAAAGAGGCAGAGAGAGAGAGAGAGAGAGAAAGGGAGGGAGAGGGAGAGAATGGATGCTCCAGGGCCTCCAGCCACTGCAAACGAACTTCAGACGTTGCACCCCCTTGTGATTCTGGCTAATGTGGGTCCTGGGAAATCAAGCCTCCAACCGGGATCCTTAGGCTTCACAGGCAAGCACTTAAGCACTAAGCCATCTCTCCAGCCCCAGAGCAGAACTTTCTATTGAGAACTTTAGCTTGTGAACATAAAGTAATTTAATTGCATTACTATACTTTTATCTTCTTTTGTCCCCTTTCCCCTGCCCTCCATCCCTTGAGAACCCTCCTTATAAAGGTAGTCCTTCCTCTCTTTTCTTGCCTTATTCCTTTAGTCCTCCATGTCAAAATGTTGATGAACTCAGAGCAGCTTTGTTGAAAGTTGATTTCTTCACATATTTATTTCTAGGGTGAGGGTTTGTAGATTGAATGCAGCTTTACAATGTAACCTCTAAATATAACAAAAGCATATTTTTTAGTTCAGGAGTTCAAGGAGCAGGGCAGTTCCTAGAAGTACTTGAAGCAGAGACCACCAGAGGTACAGTATTCCTGGAAGTGCATCTCAGACATTCTTGACATCAGAATTGTTTTGGATGAAAGAGAGAAATAGAACATAAATACTGTCCTGCATTTTATAGAACGAGGGTATGACCTTCCACCTCAAGTAGAGCTCACACAATGGTCTCAGATTCGAAGGTCAGGGAATAGATGGTTGTGAGGTTATGGCAGTGCAGTCTAGAAGGAATGAGTAGGTTGGACAACAATCTGTTGGAAAATGCCTGCTTTTCTCTTTCTCTGTCTAAAGCACATTCTGTGAGGGATTTCGATAGGAGAAAGGAAAGAAGCAAAAGGAGTAATGAATGCTTGGATGTGCCAGGCATTATGACAAGCTCCTCTGAGTTTGCAATATGGTATTCTCAGGATTGCACATTTTGTCTACATTTATGTATTTGAAATCACCCACATTCAAAATTATTTTAGAAATCACACTCCACAAATATGAGAAAATTAAGTACCAAATGACACTGGCTAGTGAAGATGGAGTTATGACATTTTCTTTGAGAAAGGGATGAAAAGAAGAAAATGTATATAAAGAAAGCCAATTTGTGTCTCTCTCCTAACTTGCCAAGAAGGAAAATTAGAAGGAAAATTGTGCCAAATAGCTATTTTATTTAAAGAATATAGTTTGAGAGGGCAGTGCCAAAATTATTTCTGATGATAGCAAAGGGTATGAATTTACTTAGAAGATAAAAGCGTGTTCTTAGAATTGATAACTAGCGCTAGTCCAGGCATTTGGCTTATAGTATCTAATTTATCCCTTATACAATGGCTCCATGAAATCTGATTTTTGGTATTATCTTCAATTCACAGTGAAAATAAAGGTCATCATCTGATAAGCGTGTTTCTGACACTTCAACTCAGTAAGTTCCTTGCACCATTCATGCAACCTCAACCTAATAATGCCTGCAGTATGGAACAATTTCAGTTTCAGAAGAATATCAAGTTTATTCACATCTTTGTAGAACTTCTTTTGTTCCCACCCTGAAATTTTTCTTCACCAACTTCTCCTAGGTTTTTTCAGGCCAGAACTAAATATTATTTCCCCTGGGAAGCATTGCTGAACTATTCCCAACTAACAGACCCTCTCCTTACTTCCTTTTTTATTTTTTGTGTCTGAAGAAGGAGGAGAAGGAAGAGGAAGAAGATGAAGAAGGGTCGTTTTAAGAAGCAAAGCCCACTTGACTGTTTTTTCAGAGTATGGGCTCTGTAAGGACTGCAGAAATACATGGTCATGCGCTTGAAGGAAATAAAGGTCAGCTGTAGGAAACAGTGGCCACTCTCATCAAAGTTTATTAAGCTCTTTGAAACTCAGATTCCTCCTGTGTGAAATGAAAGCCAAGGAAAGCAATTTCAATTTCAAAGAATTAAAAGAGAAACTGCATCTAAAATATCCCACTGAACATCAAAATTTCTGAATAAATATTAGATTTTCACATCTCCTTCATTGTTATTATTTCTAGTAATTAATTAAAGTCTCTTCCAACTTCTCAAACAAGTGATAATGGTCACATTTTTCTCAAGACTTTGAGGATAATTTTTATTAAGCTTATAAGACTACTGTCACTAAAGTTTGGCTATTTGAATTTTTAGGATCATGATAAAAAATAAATCAGCCTTTTTGCATATATTTTTGTCTTAACTTTTTATGGATCCTCCTAAGAATGACCAATTTGATATACATTTACTTCCTTTGGTAGATTTATAAAGAACAACATCATTCTTCTTTTCTCTTTCCCTCTTAGGAGCTGGAAATTATAAGAAATTTTCTGGTAGATAATATCAGACTTAGCCAATTTCCTTCTGGATTCATGCTGAGAGAGGAAACAATGGAAGTTATACTTCATTTATAATTTCCACTGTGAGCATGATAAGGAGCAGTATATTCTCAAATCAAATTAATCCACAGTCATGGCATTTAAGATACAGTGAAAATCTCTAATTCAAGTGTACAGTATCACCTATAAAGCCAAAATAAATGGGGTAAGATAAGAGTTCTCAGTTTTGGGTTATAGTGTCAATGCAAGACTTGAGCCATGTTAATTCAACAAGCTTGATCTTGATTGCCAAGCATGCCTGTCAATATTTAGCTCCCAGGGGGCATGTCAGGGGCCTTACCGAACTAGCTTACACACAAAATACTATAGCAGGATTTGTGATCCTTTTCCTAATACTCAGATTAAACTGTGATTTTTTTTTTTTCTTTTAGCTTTTTAAACCAGGAACGTGTTTTCCATACTCCTAAAGTAACAAGAAGGGGAGAAATTACATATGAGAATTGTAAATGCTATTATTAGGGTTTCTCAAAGCTCAAATAAAACTCTGTCACCTGAAATCTCTCTTAGGCTTTTATCTGAGGTTTGAAATACCATTTCTTCACTGTGATTACAATATAGAAAAAGTATGGGGAAAATGTTAAACTTGATTCAGAAATCAATGTAATACAGTTGAGGTAGTGGGTAAGTCCTACAAACCTGAAAACAAACAGTGTGATTTTAATAACTGCACTTAGTCTCTTCTTCCACAGTGATGTCATGAGGCTTTGAGCTTTGGAATTTTTATATTTGTTGTTCAAAATTCTAAGCTATTAAAGTAATGACGGATAAGAAAGTATAATGAGGATCAATTATTTATTTATTTATTTATTTATTTATTTTGTGACAGAGAGAGAGAGAATGGGCACATCAGGGCCTTCAGCCACTGCAAACAAACTCCAGATGTGTGCACTCCCTTGTGTGCATGCGTGACATTGTGTGCTTGTATCGCTGTGTGTCTGGCTTACATGGGACTTGAAGATTCAGACATGAATTCTTAGGCTTCAGAGGCAAGTGCCTTAACCACTAAGCCATCTCTCCAGCCCATCAATTTTATCATGATGAGAAGCTACTCTGTCTGTGGTGACTAAGAATAAAACTTTAAAAATTTTATTTATTTTATGTGTGTGTTTGTGTGTGTGGGGGGGTGTGTATCCATGAACTAGGTTCTCTTGCTTCTGTAAATGAACACCCATCAGGCTTTATATGAGTGGCTGGAGAACTGAATCTTGGTGAGCTTTGCATACAAGCACCTTGCCATTCCACCAACTTCAAGAATAAAACTTTAAATGACCAATAGTCTATACACAAGTGTCTATACACTTGTCTTTGCCATAAGGCTTAATAAACATGGAGACAATATTCTACATTTTCCTATGTTTGATCCTTGTAAAAATTTTATAAAATTGACTATAACAAAGATTGATAGTGATAAATTAAAGACATATTAAACATATTTCAGATAGTTGCGACATTGCTTCCTTTATTTAATGAGCAAATTTTCACACGCATCAAGTTTTTATAATGTAACTAAAATGTCCTTGACATAATCTACCTTTTAAAATCTAAAGTAAGAGCCAAAACTGCAATCATATTAATTCTACTTTAATAATTCGTCAGACTGAAACAGTAGGAAGAACTGCCATGATGGTCCAGTTTTGACTTTCTTTCTTTCCTTTCTTTACCTCATTTCCTTTCCTTCTTGTCCCCTCCCCCCCTTTCTTCCTTCCTTCATTCAGTACCTTATTTCCCATCTCCTCCCTTCTTCTTCTTCCCTCTCTTCTACTTTCCCTCCTTCCCTCCCTCCCATCCTCGCTTCCTTCCTTCCTAACTTTTCTATAAGTGATGGGAGTTGAATCCAGGGCTTTTCACATGCTAAGCAACTCCTTTACCTAGCAATGTTCTGGTTTTAAATTTCTTTTTGTGTTGCTGGAGAGAAAACCTAGGGACCCACAGATAGATGCTGGACCTTGCTCCAACACTAACCTACATCCCCAGCTATTTTTGTATTGCTTATTTTGAAACAATATCTATTTGAGTAGCCCAGGCTATACTTAAACCCACTCTGTAGTATAGATAGTTCTTGAACTTTTCATGGTCTTCCTGCTTTAACTGAGCAGTTGAAATTATAGGACTGAGCCACCAAGCCCAGCTAGTTTATAATGCTGAAGTGGCAAACTTCTCACTCCACAAATTTCTTTGTAAGTAGCCCCAATGACTCACTGAAACAATGCCAATTTACCACATGTATTTGACTAAGGTCAGGGAACTGTGTAAAATATTCCTTGAATTCTACCTGAAATTTTAAATGGTGATACATTTTTCCATCACTGCCTATGACTTAGTCTTCCTTAAACATGAACTGATGTACAATCTTATTGTCATATCTATTATATGAGAAACAGTGCTCAGACAGGTAAAGTAAAATAATCCATTACACAGAGCTGACTTGAGATGAGTGTGATCACCACAAATCTGGTGCTTTTACAACACACCAGCTTTTCTTAATCAAGGTGAAGCTTAAGCACAAACTTGCTCTGACTTTTGATCTTAAAAATGGTTTTACCTTCAGATAAATGTTGCTCTCCAGCTTATGACAATGATCTAGTTATGAGAAACATAAAGGTTTCCAGTTATATTTTGCTTTGACTTTTCTGAAAAAATACATCTGTCCCCCCCCCCCCCCCAAAAAATGGAAAGATCAAGGTTTTCACTGTTACTTTAAAAAAAAATTTTTGGTTATTTTAATTTATTTATTTAAGAGCAACAGATAGAGAAAGAGGTAGAGAGAGAGAGAGAGAGAGAGAGAGAGAGAGAGAGAGAGAAAATGGGCATGCCAGGGCCTCCAGCCACTGCAAATGAACTCCAGATGCATGTGCCCCTTGTGCATCTGGCTAACGTGGGTCCTGGGGAACCTAGCCTTGAACCAGGGTCCTTAGGTTTCACAGGCAAGCACTTAACTACTAAGCCATCTCTCCAGCCCTCACTGCTCCTTTTATCCAAGCATAAAAAGAGCCTTTATTGGATGCTGAGAATGCTAATTGTAAATTACATCATTGCACTCTTGTTCCTGTCCATCACACTGTAGTCTCTCTGGTGTTTGCTCTTTCTTATAGTTCCAAGTCCACCTGTGTCCTTTGCATGACCTTTCTTTCTGCCTGCTGTTCTAAATATCCATACCAATGAGTGATTGTCACCTTTCTGCATGTGTGGCTTACTTAGCCCAAGATGTCATTGCTGAGACACCTTCTCCAGATCCCCATCTAAAGATGCTTCCTTTTCTCTTTCAAAATTGTATCATTTAGTTTTGCTATTTCCACATCAGTTCAAAGTAGCTGAAAATATCATGACTTATTATTCACTCTCCTCAAGGGTCTTCTGCTGGCATATGGTAGACTTCCTTATTCATATCAGGCTACCTGGTACTGAGAACCAGGTTAAAAACTGATAGCTTGGGAGGTCATAGACCCCATAGGGAATCTTCTACTGCAATGTTCTTTTGAAAAACAGAGGTATTGTCCATCATAAATCCATCTAAGTGTGTTTAAGCCCCTTGATTAGTGCTAATTTTTTTGTTAGAGAATCTTCTTTCTACAGATGGAGGCAAATACCAGGGAACCCTAAGACTCATCAAAATGACAACAAGAGAAAAGACTCTTCTTAGCACTTTATCAACTCTACTGTACCCACTATGTCTCAGGAAATATTGCAGAGTTAGTCCCAGAAAAATGAGTGCTGCTCTCACTGCTAGATAGAGACCTTCTTTGTGCAGACAGAGGAAGAGACTGAGCAGAATCAAAACTCATCAAAGTCAAAATTAGAGGCCATCAACAGTTCAACACTAAAGGAGATTTCTACCAAGCCCTACAAGGCTCATTGAACATTGCAGAAGAAGAATATGAGCCACAATGTACGTAAGCATATACACTTAGAGATGCTGTCCTCCCAACAAGAACTGACTGGTGCGTTCATGAACCCACAGTGGTTACCAATTCCAGCACATCACCAATGCAGTTCTGAGTCCATAAACATTTGACTTGGAGGACAGAGAGGGACAAAAGAAAGAAGGCAAAAAAAAAAAAAATAGCAGGAAAGAATACCTTGAAAGGGGAGAGTCCTCGGGGGATGGGAAGCAAGAGAGGGGCCATGAAAAAGGGGGTTAAGAAACAGCACCAAAATCAAATTACTATATGTTCATATATTAATTTTCTCAACAAAACAAATAATGGACTAATGAAGAACTCATTGAAACAGAATCAGATGTTAACTGCCTTACCAAAAATTACTTAAGAATAACAATTGCTTTGCATGCATCCTTCTGTGGTTTAATGGGTCAGAATTTGTGTCATTATGATGTACACTCTACTTATTTTTATTATGTTATATCTAGTTTTATATTTATATTGGTCATGAGAAAAACAGCACATTTTCATCATATCAATGTTTTGGCATGTATATAAATGTGTTTTGTGTGTGCATACAAGTGCATGTGTAGATCAAACTTGGACACTGGGTATTTTACTCAGTCACTCTCTACCTTATTCCTTGATACCAGTTCTCTTTTTGAAGGTAGAACTCACTGATTTGGCTAGACTAGGTAGTCAGTGAACTCCAGGGATTATTTCTGTCTTCCCAGTGATGGGATTACAGGCTTGTGCTATAACTTTTACCATATTATGTGAGTCCTGGTGATATAAACTCAGGTCTTTGTGCTTGTGTCACAAACATTTTCCCCACTAAACCATCTTTCCCTCATCAAACTTTTGAACATCCTTTTTCTTTAATTTCAAACAAGTAATCTGTCTTCTTCATTAGTCAATACATTTTGATATTTCCCAGTTAGATGATCAATTTTTGAAGGAAACACCATTCCTTTATTGTAATCCAAAGCTCATTTCTCTACTCCAAATCTTATAAAATAAAAAATGCATAACAGATATATCCTACAACATTTTAATATTAAGAGAAATGTATTATTCTATTAAGTAAATGAAAAACTTACTGTTACCATCAAAGAATTTAGAAAAGTAGTACTTGAAATATGTTATACCTGATTCAATTGTATTTTTTCTTGTTTATTTTTATTTATTTGAGAGTGACAGAGAGAGAAAGAGGCAGAGAGAGAGAGAGAATGGGAGCGTCAGGGCCTACATCCACTGCAAACGAATTCCAGATATGTGAGGCCCCTGTGCATCTGGCTAACATGGATCCTGGGGAATTGAGCCTCGCACCAGGATCCTTAAGCTTCACAGGCAAGCACTTAACTGCTAAGCCATCTCTCCAGTCCCCTGATTAAATTGTATTTTAGATAAATAGTTATCCAGAAGTAAACTTAAATTTCACAAGAATTAGCCTTATGAGACTTTAAATAAGACATGAATTTCAAAGAAATGACATGGACTGAAACCTGGATGACTGGTCCCTCTATGTTCATGAGGGTGTTAATAAACTTCCAGCAGCAGCAGCAGCAGCATCTATGGACCTGAGCATGTCAACTAACTGGAGAGTCAGAAATAGCACAGTGGTTCTTAGATGGCTCAGTTGCTAGAAGATAGCTCTTCACAGTGGCCAGAATGTGTGGAGAATAAGGCAGAGCCTCAGAGCACTACATAAGACTCTATTAAGGAGCATTATTGCTATGACTATAATTTAGGTTCCTGAGTCCTTTATCTTCCCATGGAGTTCAATTTAACACTGTTATACAATATCAAAGGATATCTAGTGTATCCATTTGTTTTTTGTTTTTATATTTTTGGTGTTAGAACCAGAATATCTTCATTTTGGAACATGACTGCCATTTCATTGTAACTCTCTGTTTCCCAAGAGTTACCCAAACCACTTTTCCCATTTGTCACTTCTCTGGAATGATCTGGACCACCCATTTCAATTGTCATTTCTCTGGAATGGCCCAAGCCCTGAGGTAACATGTACCCCCTGCAAACAAATAATTCCTTTAAAAAAAAAAAAAGCAGAAGAATGTTTATAAGTGAGAATGCACTTACAAAGTGGTTTATACAGGAAAAGATAAGTCACAATAAACACAGAAAGAAGTTAGAAGAGCAAGCATCAGATTATGATAGCTATTTTTTGTTTCTTTAGACTTCTGCTGTTTGGCAGCTAAGCAAATAGTGCTTGCAATTTCAAACAAATAATTCTAATGGCCCCACAACTTCATAAGTATTCCCTAGTCTGTAAAGGAAGTTGTTTCTGAGCTGCCTGGCCAGAGGCCTTCTCAGGCTGAAACCCAAAAAGAGCCTGTCTCTGCTAGTGAGCCAAATCTTCTCTTTGGTTTCATTTCCCTCTTTTTCTAACATTTGGTGCCAAAATCCAGACAGCTGCTCAGAGCAGGGACACCCTTGCCACCTAGGGAGCAGTTGGCGGCAGCAGCTCTTCCTGGAATAACCTGTGGATCCTAGGATGTGCCCAGTCTCCACCCTGTTCTCTTGTTCCCTCTTTTTCACCATGTTGCAGTGCATGAGAATTGTAGCTCCCCTTGGCAGGACTGCAAGGCCTAGGCTAAGGCTACTCTTAGGTGAGCTCTCAAAACTCTCAGGTAACAGGGAGAAGAGATCCTATCTGTTTTAATTGATTTTCTGACTGCTGGCATGAAAGGCCAACCAGAAGTTCCTCATGTGATGCCTTCTCTTGTTTGCTCTTTAGATAACCATTTCATTTTGGTTCTCCTGAACTGTCCCTTGCCTCTACTGGGATGAGATCTTCTCTGCAAATTAGGGGTTTCAGTTCATCTTTCCTGGACAACTAAACATTCCACATTTATCCTTCCATGTCTGATTGAGCTATCCACCCCATTCTTCCCTGATTGAGGCAGTAATTAGCCTTATTATCTGAGATACCAACATCCATATCACAGCTTCCCATCATGCTCATGCTTCTATTCAAGTTTCCCTTAAAGATCACTCCCAGTATGTCACTGCTCCTCCATACCCACTCAGACCAGAGGGCCTCTGAGGTCTGAAACTTATCTCCTACCTCTTTACTGCTGGCATCTTAATCCCAACTAACTTCACAACACTCCCATTCTTGCTGTCAGACAACCTAATGGGTCCTACTGCCTTATACAGGATCTTTACCAAATTAATGCTGCTGTCATACACACCTATGCTTCAGCCACTAACCGCCATACTTTC
Source organism: Jaculus jaculus (assembly GCF_020740685.1). Lineage (NCBI taxonomy): Eukaryota > Metazoa > Chordata > Mammalia > Rodentia > Dipodidae > Jaculus > Jaculus jaculus. Next base: position 26,195,625 of record NC_059120.1, read on the forward strand.
TTTTCCCAAATTTCCCCATCTACTACCCATTTCTCAGTACTTGATCTCAAGGATGCCTTCTTTATTATCCCCCTTCTCCCCTCTTCCCAATCTCTCTTTGCCTACAAGAACTGCTTTCAGACTGGCACGGTCAGAAAGGTCAGCTCTCTGAACAAGGCTGAGTATATATATGCCCATTTACACCCATCCGACTGGACCTCTTCTTTCTTCCATGCTTTATCAGATGCTTTTCTCCAGAGATTTCTGATGAATAGGATCACAGCCATTTCCAGAGCCACTTCTCAGGATGAGATTGAATCTGTACTCCTACTGCAGTCCCACTGGGCTGAGCCACACATCCACCTTGACACCCCCCCACACACACACATCGCCGCCCACCACCATGATCAGAACCATACAACTAGAACCAGCTACTATGTCATTCCTAGCCTGGTTTTCTATATAATGACAGAGTTGGGGATATTAGAACCAGAATGTCTCCACTTTTGGACTCTTGACTGCCATTTCATTGCAACTCAGTTTCCCAAACCAATTATCTCTTCCCTGGAAGGATCCAGATCACCCATCCCAATTATCACTTCTCTGGAATGCCCCAAGCCCCAGTGCAACGTGGACTGCCCTGAAAACAAAGAATTCCAGTGACCGCCCCCACCACAACCATAAGTGTTCCCTAGTCTGTGAGGGAAGTGGCTTCTGACCCGCCTGGCCCCAGCCTGTAGGAAGCTATTTCGGCTCTTGAGCCAAGTCATCTCTATCATTTCATTCCCCAATTTTTCTAACATAAAGTGAATGAATGCTATGTCATCTAGTTTGCCCATTTCTTTAGTAGACAAATAAGATACAAAGTCCATGTACTTTATCTACCCCAAGCCCGAAAGTTCCCAAGAAGCTTAGCATCTTCACTGAAATGCTTCCTTAGCTTTTCTGAGAGTGGTTGCACATGCACAGAGCATCCCTCCACTCCTGCTCCTGGCTCACCACTGCCTCACAGCCACAGCCTTTAAGGATACCAGATGGACACCCATGGACCCGGAGGTGGCCATCCACAGAATCCATATCACTCTCCCCAGCCCAGTGTGAAGTCCCTGGAGATCGTGTGTGCTGAATTGATCAGAGGAGCCAAGGACAAGAACTTCCAAGTGAAAGGACCACTTCTCATGCCCACCAAAACACCGAGAATAACTACAAGGAAATCACCTTGTGGTGAAGGTTCCAAGACATGGGGTTGCTTCCAGATGAGAATCCATAAGCAACTCACTGATTTACAAGTTCCTTCTGAGATTGTTAAGCAGACTACTTCAATCAGCATTGAGCCAGGGGTGGAGATTGAAGTCACCATTGTAGATGCCTAAGTCAATTATTTTAATGAACTGACTTATTCAGTTTTTTTAAAAATGCTATCTTACAAAGAAGTTTTGGGCTGGGAATTATACATATGCGTGTGTGTGTGTGTGTGTGTGTGTGTGTGTGTGTGTGTGTGTATAAAACTTTTCCTTTGGAACTTTGAGCTGGGACAATCATTTATGGCAGCCAATGGTCACCATTAGGAAAAGGGTCAGTACTTCAGACCTTTCTTTGATTTTGTTGAGGTGGAGTAGTCTTTGGTTGTAATGTAGTGTCTGTCAGTATTAGGAAGTGTATATGGTTTAAAAATCAATGTCACAAAAAGTTACACTGGGGCTTTATTGTCAGCAAGGAATACTTAAATTCAGACCATGTAAAGGCCAGTAAGTTATTAGCGTGCTCTCTCTCTCTCTCTCTCTCTCTCTCTCTCTGGATGTAGTTTGTCACATCAATGATGCATTGAGAAGGCCCTCACCAGATGCTGGCACCTTGGTTTTCAAATTCCTGTCCTCCAGAACTGCTTAACAATAAAGTAACCTATCTGTGATATTTTGTGCTAGCTCCACAAAATAGACTAAGCTTTTCTGGAAGAATATTCTTGCCAAAGCTTATGTTGTCTCCCACTTGCCAAGTGTCCAGCAATAATTTTAGGTACTGTTGAGATTTCCCCCATTGTTCTTAACAATTTAGGAATGTTATGTACTATTACAAAAAACAAATTTGAAGAAATTTTAATGACATGACTAAGTATTTATATTTTTTTTCTTTTTACAGGGCTTTACAATGCAACCCTTATTGGTCTGATACTCATTATATATTGTAGATGTCTTCTAATTCACAGCAATCCTCCTACCTGAGCCTCCCAAGTGCTGTAATTGCAGACTATCATGCCTGGATTACTGTACTTTTATATAAAAACAAATGAGAATATAATGGAATATGCATTCTGTTTTCAGTGATAATAAAATCTACATTTCCAATGTGTACAAGTGTGAACCTAAACATATATGATATATTTAGGCAATAAATAGATTAATAATGACTAGATCCATGATAGAATTACCAGTAATGTTGGGGATGGAGGATGGTTTAGCAGTTAAGACACTTGCCTGAGAAGCCCAAGGAACGAGGTTCAATTCCCCAGAACCCATATAAGCCAGATGCACATGGTGGTACATGCATCTGGAGTTCATTTGAAGTGGCTGGAGGCCCTGCCATACCCATTCTTTCTCTCTCTAATAAATAAGTAAAAGTAAAATATTTTAAAAACATATTTACTAGTAATTTTTATTTCTTCTATTACTCAGATAAATTTCATCAACAGAAACTTTTGTTTGGTAATAATTTGCATGTTTTAGAGATACTAATTTTTCCAGTCAGGTTTTCATTGCTGGCAGAAATCACCCAACCAAGAGCAGCAATTTTAGGGCAGGGGGAAGGTTTATTTTGGCTTACAGACTCAAAAGGAAGCTCCACAATGGCAGGGAAAATGATGGCATGATCAGAGGGTAGACATTACCCTCTGGCCAAAATAAAGTGAACCATAGCAATAGGAGAGTGTGCCAAGCACTGGCATGGGGAAACACCCATAAAACCCATAAACTCACCCCCCCAACAATACTCCGCTCCAGTACGCTTTAATTTCCAATTTTCATCAGCTGGGGAACCTGGCATTCAGAACACCTAAGTTTATGGGGGACACCTGAATCAACCCACCACATTCCACCCCTGGCCCCCATAAACTGGTAACCATTCATGTTAGAGAACAAAATACATTCAGCCCAACTTTAAAAGTCTCCATAGTTTTTATAAATCCTAATGATGTTCAAACATCCCCATAGTCTAATATCTTTTAACTGAGCCATAATACCAAAAAATTCCCCCCAAACCCATAATTGCATAGAATAAACATTGATGGTGCAAAAAATGGCTTTGGGCATAGCAAAGGAACATTCAGCCAATACAAGATTAAAAAAAAAAAAAAAAAAAAAAAACAGGGCGAACATTAAACTCTGTAGCTTCAAGTCCAACAATTCTAGTGAGTGCCAAATCTCCAAGTCTGACAATTCTAACCAGCAACAAGTCTCTGGAATTCCGGTACTGCTCCTCCAGCTAGACTACTCACAACCCTGAAAAACTCCATCCAGGAATGACAGCTTTCCTTAGCAGCCATCTCGTGGTCCTGGCATCTCCACTGAGTCTCCACTGCAATCCATGGTTCCATTTTATGGCTCCATCAGGTCTCCATGCAAGCCTGCTTCACACTGCCCATGGCCATTTCCAAAACACACTACCATGTTGCAAACTCAATGACCAGTCTTTCCTGAATTTTTTATACTCTATAATACCAAGTAGAGTGCCAATTTGTTAATCCAGTCTTCTACATCCTCAGCCATCAGGAATATGAAAATTAAAACTATTTTTTGATTCTATCTCACCCCTGTCAGTATGGTTATCATCAAGAAAGCAAATGCCAATGAATGTTGGCAAGGATGCTGAAAAGGGGGAACCCTTCTACACTGTTGGTGGGAATGTAGTCTGGTACAGCCCTTGTGGAATTCAGTGTGGAGGTTCTTGAGATAGCTGAAATAGATTTACCATATGATCCAGCTACAGCACTCCAAAGCATATGCCCTAATGACTCTTCTCACTACCTTAGTAATACTTGCACAACCCTGTTTATTGCTGCTGTACTCACAATAGCTAGGAAATAGAACCAGTCTAGATGTCCCTCAACAGGTGAATGGATTATAAAGATGTGGTACATTTACACAATAGACATCTATTCTGTAGTAAGGAAAAATGAAATAATAAATTTGCAGGGAAATGGATGGATCTGGAAAGGATTACACTATGTGAGGTAACCCAGGTCCAGAAAGCCAAACATCACATGTTCTCTCTCATATGTGGATCCTAGCTACATATGTATAGACTTGTGTGTGAGCTGGAACCAAAAATTGATGGTAGAGGCCAGTAAGCTAGAAAAAAAGGCTATAAGGGAGAGAGGGAAGGGAAGGACTTAAGGGGATGGTATTATATGTAGAAGAACTGATTATAGAGAATGGAGTAGCCTAATTAAAAGGCCAGGGGAAGAGATTAAGAGAGGGGTGAGGGGAGAGTCAATCAAAACTCAAGATATTCTGAATAAGACATATGAAAGCCTACTTTTTTTGGATAATGGCACATCTAGAAGCCATTGATGGGATAGCTTGCAGAGAGTTATTGGCCAGGGAGATCCCTGTTATCTCCAGAACATTATACACTAATGCCAAGACTCTTGGTTTCCCATGAGTAATGGATGGTAAGACCCTATTGCTGAAGACTTCACATGTGTGGATGGCAAGGTCACTGAGAAATCAACCTGGTGCTGAGCTGCAAACCTTTTTCTTGTAGACCAGTTAACTGAAAGCTGGAAAAAAAGCTGCACTGCATGCAGACCTATGGGAGACAGAAGTTATCAGCAGTGAAAACATTGGACACTGGAAGCCTCAAGTTTGGCCAGGCAGGCCACATGACTGAACAGGTGCAATAGTGGCATGTCTGCTCTGGGGGAAACCATCTGCTCTTTAATTGGACTGAAGGCCCGTTCTATGGGAGATAATACATTCCTGGTCCTGAAAACCTAATCAAAAGCCTATGACAGGGGAGGTAATGAGCATTAGGGGCATAAAGCCTGCTCTTGTATGGATAAATACATGCATTATGCTCACTAAACTGCCCTGAATGCACTACAATTAATGTTCATATACATATATTAATGCTACTCTCACTTTTGGTTAGAGAAGCTTCTCTTTTCAGACAGTGGTAACCACTGGGATGACCCAAAAGGCAACATAGTGCTGAGAAGAAGGGACAGAGGAGTGTCCAGCACTGAAACATCTCACACCCTCCAAGGCTCAGGGTCCATTGCCGAAGAGGTGGCAGAAAGAATGTAAGAGCCAAAGGAAGGGAACCACTCCTTATAATGCAACTGTTCAGACATAAATTGGCTTCGATATCCATGATCTCACAGTAACTAACAATTCCTTTACAAGACTCTCATAATAGGAGAAAAAGATGATGACATCAAAATAAAAGAGAGACTAGTGGAAAGAAGGAGGGGATATAGTGGAGAGTAAAGTTGTTAAGGGGAAAGTGGTGGGGGGGGGGCAGGAATTATCATGATTTATTGCCAAGTATAGAAGATGTCAATAATTCTTTTTAAAAAAGAAGAAAATTGATTGTAGCATAGAGAGACTGGGTAGAAGATGGGAGAAAATGAAGAATTAAAATCAGACAGAAGCAGAATTGTGCAGCAGAAGCATGCTGGACCCATAAAATCAGATAGATTACTTCTGTATTTCCAGAGATAATCTTGTCTAATAGGAAGAAAATGCCATATTAAAGGGGAAAATAGCTGAACAGTGTGAAAAGATTGCTCATTAGTTAAGGCACTTGTCTGCAGAGTCTAACAGCCAGAATTCAATTCCCCAGTACCCACGTAAAGCCAGATGCACAAATTGGAGCAAGCCTCTGGAGTCCATTTGCAGTGGTTGGAGGTCTTGACCTCCCATTCTCTTTGTCTGTCTCTCTTCTATTTCTCTCTGATAGCAAATAGTAAATAAATAAATTTTTTAAAAGCTGGAGAGATGGCTCAGCAGTTAAGGCACTTGCCTATGAAACCTAACAACCTGATTTCAATTTTCTAGTACCCACCTAATGCCAGATGCACAAAGTGGCACATGCATCTGGAGTTGATTTACTATGAGTAGAGACCCGGGTGTGCCTATTCTCTGCCCCATCTCTCTCTGCTTGCAAAACATAAATTAAACTTAAAAAAAAAAATACTAAGTAATTCTTAGACCTTGGAAATGAACCAGAAATGGTAATACTTACCTCTGATAGTGATCTTAAACATGAACATGTGCTTTGGTATTAAGTTTCAATAAAGATCAAAGTGTGTGCTGCTTTAATTTCATAATTTTTCAAGAAATTTGAACATATCTAAATCCGTGGCAAGATACTCTCCTTTGATAACCCTGAACGTGCATTGGTTTTATTGATACAGATTTTAAAATGGAAAGAATAAATTACTAGGGCATAAATACACAGCTCACTTTCAATGATTTGAAGGACACTTACCACTAGATAGCCTATTTCCCATTCTCCCACTTGTTTAACCATTCATTAAGTCACAATGTTCTAGAAGAAGGTCTTCTACACATTTTGAATCATGGATCTGAACCAATATCCCTTATAATAGTGTATTCCTTGTGATCTTCCCTCTGAAGTATATTTATATCAGTAACTTTAGCTCAATTTGCCCTTTATATCACAGCTCTCCTTTTTACAGGCAAATTCATACCTTGAGATAATTGTGATCCTCTTTTGAAAGATTTCTCTTTTTCCTCTTACAAGTTGAATTTAGAGCAAGAGATTTTGTCAGAACCAAACATGCACATTTTTCCCTTCAAAAAACCCAACTTCTGAACACTTGCAAAAGGTCTCAATTTGACTCTAAGCCAAGACATAGAAAAACTCGACTCACCCAGTTTTAATTTTTATTTTTATACTCTCTTCCAAACCTATGTTCTGGCCAAAATAGTATAAACACATGAAAATATGACCTAGAGCACAAGTAAGGAAGCTTTTTTTAGAGTAGACTACCTTTATTTAGAAGCTTGTTCCAGTCTAAATCTTATTTGCACAATTAATCAGTTATGATATATCTCATAACCAAGTACATGATCAACAATCTCTCTTAAATATGTTAAGTAGTTTATTTCCAGAATTTGACAAATACTAAAACAGATAACCTCAGTAAGGTGCTAATGTGATCATTGTAACTAGTTTTGTCTGTATTTAAAGTACAGATTTAAGATCTTCATTAGTGATTCCTAGAAAACTTTGTTCAATCCCTCAAGTTATTTTTAAGCCTCTATGTACTATAATTACATATATTTAATCACAGAACTTTCTATGGTGCTGAACACAGTTGAACTTTGAGCAAGAACAAACATGTTACAAATCTAGGCTGTTTACAAAGGTTAATCTTTGAGCAGATTAATGGCATGATCTTTATCCATTTTAAAGTTCTATTTTAGATCAAGGAAAAAGATATATTATTACAACTTATCCTATATTCTCCTGACCTGAGTCACAGGAATGATTTTTCAGAATGCTGGATAACCATGACCTTGAACTTTCTGTTAAAAAATGTCTCTGACATCAGAGAAGAGCATGTGGATTTTAAAACATTCAGAGTGAATCATTCCCCCATTGGATTTAGAGATTAGCAATTAGTTGTAAAATTATGTTTGAGTTAAAATTAATGTTTAAAGTCTATGGAATTTACACAAAAGAATACAATATAAGGGTGCTTTATCCAGGGCACCATAAAATCAAAGAGGAGACAACAATGTGCAATGGTCTTACATTAAACACCAAATTGGTACATAAAAAAGCAATTTGTGGGCTGGAGAGATGACTGAGTGATTAAGGCCTACAAAGCCAAAGGACCCAGGTTGGATTCTCCAGGACCAACATTAGCCATTTTAATTTTTGTGTCCTCTTTCTCAACTTTTATTTTTTTTTTTTTGCAGATATTCCTATAATTGTCCTTTTTTGCAAAAATATATATTTTATTATTGAGAGAGAAGGAGAGAGAAAAAGCAAGCAGTCCAGGGCCTCCAGCCATGGCAAATGAACTCCAGATGCATGTGCCCCCTTCAGCATGTGGCTTATGTGGGTTCTGGGGAATCAAACCAGAATCCATTGGCTTTGCTGGCAAATGCCTTAACTGCTAAGCCACCTCTCCAGCCCTGATTGTCCTTTTTAACACATGCAATTTCTGATCATATTAAATTTGTTCTGTTGATACCACATATTTTGTTTGTTCTACTGCATTTTTGTTTCATCATTATTATTTCATTTGTCACTTGGGCAAATTCCCTTTTTAGGATTAGAGATAAACACAACATTCTTGCTCTCAAAGGTTAATTTGACCGAATTTAGTAACTTCATGAAATTCTAAGAGATTAGATGTAAAAACTTTTGTAAAAAAATATATATTTTTTTTATTTGAGATAGAGAGAGAATGGGTACACCAGGGCTCCCAGCTACTTGCTTGATTGGCATAGGTATAAAGGTTCTGAGTCCTTATATTTTTCTTTACCCTACTAAGCGAGAGGTGAACCATTTTAGAGAATACTCAAATAACAATTGCTCTTTTGATACATTTACTCCTATAAACATAGTCAGAGAAACCTTGTCAAAACTTTTGGTTGTTCAGTAGACAACTTGCAATTGCTGAAGACACCACATACTTGGACTGAAGGACGCCCAGAAGTCAAGCTGGATTTGAACTGGAACCTCCTCCCTGCATAGCTGTCAGGATGCTATGCAACCTTTTGAAAGAAAAACGTTACCAGTGATTTCAACCAGAAGCGAACCCTGCAAGATTCATGCCTGGCTAACCAGACATGCTGGCATTTCTGTTATAGTGGAAGCCAACTACTCTCTGATTGGATCTGAGACCTGTTCCACAGGAGGAAATTCATGCCTGGTACTGAAAACCAAATCAAGAAACATGGCTCAGGTTGTCATTAGCCCAAGTGAAGAAACTACTACTGTTGTTTGGCTAAATGGATATATATATATATATATATATATATATATATACCAAACTTCATTCTAAATACTTATTTGTGTGCCCATATATTAATGCTACTTTCACTCAGTTTTTATTACAGAAGCATCTTTTTTCACATGACAATAACTCCAAGGTGACTCAAAACTCATCAGGATGCTGAGAAAAAGAGACAGTGGAGTGCTCAGCACATATTAAGATATCTCTATTACATCCTCCAAGACTCAAAGACCAATGAAGAAGAGGTGGTTGAAAGAATATAAAGCTAATGGAACAGAAGGACTGCTTTGCAATACTGTCTTCAAGACACAAAGTGGTCATTGTATCTCTGACCTCACAATAGCTGACACTACCTACACAAGACTTGCATAATAGGAGTAAAAATAAATGATAACATTGAAATAGAATAGGGACTAGTGGAGAAGAAGAAAGTATTTGGTGGAAAGGGAATGGAGGAGAGGGAAAAAAGGAATGTTATGGGAGGGAATTATGATCATGGCATATTGTGTATATGAATGAAGTTGTCAACAAAATGTTAAGAAATGCTTTTTCATGAGTTATGGACACTGAAAGAGAACTTTAATGGTGTGTTTTATCACTTAAAGTTTTATACTCATAAGTAACAGTCAATAAACAGAATATCTGTTAAATTTCATTAAAACGCTGTCAACTGGGACTTCTGGTTAAGATGGAGGTGTAGGTACCACACCAAAGCAGCCTATGGGAGAAAAAGCCAAAAAAAAAAAAAAAAAACCCTGCAAAATACACTTTTACTAAAAAGTGAGATGTATAGGAAACTGAAACAGCAGTGGAGAAGTAGGAGAGATCCAGAGCCCACGCAGGCCAGCAGAAACTGCTCTGGCAGGGTGGGTCCACATGTGAGACTGTGGCAGCACATGCCAGCCAGCCAATAGGCTTGGCTTGAGCTGCAGGAAAAGCCAGGCAAGGGGATTGTCCACTCACAACAGAGCTCTCTGCAAACTCAAGAAACATGAAGGGAGAACGGCAGTGAACAATGGAGGAGCAGAGCACAAGGTAGAAGAACACATGGGATAGCAGGCAAACTAGAGCAGCATCAGCTCCCTCCCCTTCCCCACCATCAGTGCCCAGCCCTTGGGAACAAGCAGGGGTCCAGGGACCCGGCCACGCTTACTTGAACTGATAGAGCACCAAACAGGGACCCAATCAAGAGCACAGCTGAGACCAAAATCATCCCAAAAGGTAACTGGGATTACACAAGGTCAGTACCCACCTAATAAACCTAGTATATATGCCTGAACCAGAAGTGCTAATTGTACCTTCCATATCAGGATAAATTATATGTTAAATGGGATGGATGGCCAATTTTTCCATTCTTAAATAAGCTGTATTTTGGGCTTGTTATTTGTTACTTCCTGAATTATAGTGGCTTTGTTTGCTTTTCTGTTATACATTAGGGAAGGGTTTCACCTGGTCACAAGCTGACTTGGAGCCCTCTACAGATCAGAAATCTTAACCGCCTTGTTGTCAGGATTAAGGGAGTGGGTGAGGCAACAAACAACCTCAGGGACAGACAGAGGATCTGGTTGTCATAATACCTACTCTTGGATAAATACTCTGTACTGTTTTTCATTGAAAGTGTATACTCTTTAGTTAAATTTTAGAATCTGCCTGTACTTTGTTCCACATAGCCTACTTGAAAACTCTCATAGCAGGCACACCCAACACCTAAATTAACTTTTGTAGATACTCTGAGAGCTACATATAGTGCCTTAGGCTCCTACCCTGAAGATATATAACATCAGATTGGTACATCTCATAATACCAAGCTAGCTGGAAAATCCAATCATTAAAGAATCCAAGATGAAAAAAATATATACATTATAACACAAGAAACTCCAAAACCCAAGACAATATAAATCCACCAAAAAGTATTAATGCATTAGCCATGAACTCCAGTGAGAACGAATTAGAGGAAATGCCTGAGAAAGATTTCAAAATATATGTTCAAAGAACTCAAAGAAGAAATCAAAGGAAGCAAAGAAGACACAGGATGCCAATTTAATGAAATAAAGAGGTCAATACTACACATAAATAAGGAAATAGAAATAATAAATAAAAAACAGAATTACTAGCAATAAAGAACACAGTTAATGAAATAAAAAATGTGTAGAAAATCTCACTAGTAGAATGGATGAAGGAGAGGACAGAATATCTAAGCTAGAAGACCAGGTGGCAGATCTAATACAGTCCAACAAAGAGAAAGACAAACTAATAGAAAAGTATGACTGGGAATTTCAAGATACTTGGGACACTATGAAAAGATCAAACATAAGAATTTGGGTAGAAGAACACGTGGAACAGTGAGAGAACCAGAGCAGCTTCAGCTCCCTCCCCTCCCCCACCGCCTGAGCCCAGCGCCAGCGAACAGAGCAGCATCCCAGGACCAGCCATGCCAACTTTAGACGACAGCAGGACCCAAGCAGGAGCAGAGTTCAGCAGCAACATCAGCAGCTCTGGAACTGGTACTAGCGGCCCCAGCAGCAGCAGACCCAGGAGTGACAACAACAGCAGGCCGAGCACCAGCAGCAGTTTCAGCAACAGTAGTGGCTCCAGAAGTGGCAGCTACAGCAGCAGCAGCAGCAGAGGCATCAGCAGCAGTGGGCCCAGTAGTAGCAGCTTGAGCTGCTGACAGACCCAGCACAGGCAGCTTTCGCAGCAGCAGTTCCAGCAGTGGGGGTGCTGATCTGCAGGGCTGCACTTGCCAGGCTTGGTTTGCCCCACAGGAAAAGACAGTGCCCAGCTCCAGAAATCAGAACAGCAGCCCGACGACCAATGCAGCAACTTGACTGAGACCAAACTCATCCAAGGTAACTGGGATTGCACCAGGGAAGGGTCTCACTTGGTCACAAGCTGACTTGGATCCCTCAACAGACCAGAAATCTTAACCTCTATGTTGATAGAGGATCTGGTTGTTATAATAACTACTCTGGCATACATACTTGGGGCTGTTTTTGACTGAATGAGTACAGTGTTTAGTTAACTTTTAGAATCTACCTGTGTTTTATTCCACGCAGCCTACTTGAATACTCCCATAGCAGGGAAACTCAACTCCTAGGAGCAACTTTGTAGATACTCTCAGAGTCATAAGAGCCACATCTAACACCTTAAGCTCCTACGCTGAAAATATGTAACATCAAATCAATTAATACAGCTAAGAATACCCAGCTAGCTAGAAAATCCAAGCATTAACTTAATCCAAGATGCAAAAATATATACATTATAACACAAGAAACAGTACAAAGCAAGACAATATAAATCCACCTAAAAGTATTAATGCATCATTAAGGACCTCCAGTGAGAACGAGTTAGAGGAATTACCTGAAAAAGATTTCAAAAGAATGATTGTAAATATGTTCAAAGAAGTCAGAGAACAAATCAAAGGAGTCAAAGAGGAACTTAAAGAGGAAATCAAAGGAATCAAAGAAGATGCAGGACACCAATTTTATGAAATAAAGAAGGCAATACAAGACATAAATAAGGAAATAGAAATAATAAAGAAAAACCAGTCAGAATTACTAGCAATGAAGAACACAGTTAATGAAATAAAAAACTCTGTAGAAAATCTCACCAGTAGAATGGATGGAGAGGACAGAATATCTAAGCTAGAAGACCAGGTGGCAGATCTAATACAGGCCAACAAAGAGAAAGACAAACTTATAGAAAAGTATAAGTGGGAATTTCAAGATATCCGGGACACTATGAAAAGATCAAATATTAGAATTCAGGGCATAGTAGAAGGAGAAGAATTTCACTCAAAAGGCACAGTAGGTGTCTTCAACAAAATTCTAGTAGAAAATTTCCCCCAAATTGGAAAGAGGTGCCAATACAGATACAGGAAGCCTTTAGAACCCCAGCCAGACAAAACCTGGAAAGAACCTCTCCTAACTATATTGTAATCAAACTTCCAAACACACACACCAAAGAAAAAATATTGAAAGCAGTTAGAGAGAAAAATCAAGTTACCTACAAAAGTAAGCCCATCAGGATTACAGCAGATTATTCCACACAAACTTTTAAAGCCAGAAGGACTTGGGGTGATATATTCCAAGTTCTGAAAGATAACAACTGTCAACCAAGGTTACTTTATCCTGCAAAGTTATCCATTCAAATAGATGGAGAAATAAGGACATTCCATGACAAAAGCAGGTTAAAGGAGTATTTGAGGACAAAACCAGCTCTACAGAAAATACTTGATGGAATCCTCCATGCTGAAGAAAAGGAAAAGCACACATATAAGAAACCTAGAAAAAACAAGCAATACTCAAATACTAGTTAACAGAAGGGAGCACAGGTAGAACCAGAACCACACACACACACACACACACACACACACACACACACACACAAAGGCAAACATAAATACACACCTTTCAAAAATATCTCTTAATATCAATGGCCTCAATGTCTTAAAGAAAAGACATAGATTTGCAGACTGGGTTAAAAAGCAGGATCTTACAATTTGTTGTCTCCAAGAAACTCACCTTTCTACAGAGGATAGACATTATCTTAGGGAGAAAGGTTGGAAGACCATGTTTTAAGCAAATGGGCCTAGAAAACAAGCAGGGGTGGCTATCCTAATATCGGACAGGGTAGTCTTTAGTCCAACGTTAGTCAAGAAAGATAAGGAAGGTCACTTTATATTGATGAAGGGCACACTCCAACAGGAGGACAATACAATCCTAAACATATATGCACCTAACATGGGGGCTCCCAAATTTGTCAAACAAACACTATTAGAACTGAGGTCACAGATAACAACAAACACAGTGGTGGTGGGTGACTTTAACACCGCACTCTCATCAATTGACAGGTCATCCCAGGAAAAAATGAACAGAGAGGCATCTGGACTAAATGAGATCACAGAAGGAATGGACTTAACAGATATATACAGGACATTTCATCCAAAGGCTGCAGAATATACATTCTTTTCACCAGCACATGGAACATAATCTAAAATAGACCATATATTAGGACACAAAGCAAATCTTAACAAATTCAGGAAAATTGAAATAATTCCTTGCATTCTATCTGACCACAATGGAATTAAACTACAAATCAGTAGCAAGAAAGGCTATAGAGCATACACAAAATCATGGAAACTAAACAATACAATAGTAAATGATGAATGTGTCAATGAAGAAATCAAGAAGGACATCAAAAAATTCATAGAGTCAAATGATAATGAGAACACGACATACCAAAATCTCTAGGACACAATGCAATCCGCTCTAAGAGGTAAATTTATACCCTTAAGTGCCTATATTAAGAAATTAGACAGGTCGCAAGTAAAGGACCTAATGCTTCGCCTTAAAGCCTTGGAAAAAGAAGAACAAGGCAAACCAAAAATCAGTAGGTGGGAAGAAATAATAAAGATTAGGGCAGAAATTAATGAAATAGTAACAAAAAGAACAATCCAAAAAATTATTGAAACAAAGAGTTGGTTCTTTGAAAGGATAAACAAGACTGAAAAATCCTTAGGAAATCTGACCAAAAGAAAGAGAAAAGAGACAGAAATTAAAATCAGAGATGAACAAGGTAACATCACAATAGATTCCAGAGAAATTAAAAAAAAAACATAGGGAATTACTATAAAAGCATATACTCCACAAAGTATGAAAATCTGAAAGAAATGGATGATTTCCTTGATCTATATGGCCTACCTAAATTAAATCAAAATGAGATTAATCACTTAAATAGACCTATAACAAACATGGAGATCCGAGCAGTTATCAATAATCTCCCAACTAAAAAAGGCCCAGGCCCAGATGGATTGACTGCTGAATTTTACCAGACTTTTAAGGAAGAGCTAACACCATTGCTTCTTAAGCTTTTCCAGGAAATAGAAAAAGAAGTTCTACCAAACTCCTTCTATGAGGCCCGCATCACCCTGATACCAAAACCAGGCAAAGATAGAACAAAAAAAGAAAATTACAGACTAATCTCCCTCATGAACATAGATGCAAAAATTCTCAACAAAATATTGGCAAACAGAATACAAGAGTATATCAAAAATATCATTCACCCTTACCAAGTAGGCTTTATCCCAGAGATGCAGGGATGCTTCAACATACGCAAATCTATAAATGTAATACATTACATACATGGGTTGAAGGACAAAAATCACATGATCATCTCATTAGATGTAGAGAAAGCATTTGAGAAAATCCAACATCCCTTCATGATAAAAGTCCTATAGAGACTGGGAATAGAAGGAATATATCTCAATATAATAAAGGCTATTTATGACAAGCCTACAGCCAACATATTACTAAATGGGGAAAAATTGGAAGCTTTTCCACTAAACTCAGGAACAAGAAAAGGGTGTCCACTGTCCCCACTTTTATTTAATATAGTTTTGGAAGGCTTAGCTATAGCAATAAGGCAAGAGACACACATAAAAGGGATACAAATTGGAAAGGAAGAGATCAAATTATCATTATTTGCAGATGAAATGATTCTATACATAAAGGACCCTAAAGACTCTACTAGCAAACTGTTAGAGCCGATCAAAATCTACTGCAATGTAGCAGGATACAAAATAAATACACAGAAATAAGTAGCCTTCATATATGCTAACAACGAACACACAGAGGATGAAATCAGAGAATCACTCCCATTCACAATTGCATCAAAAAAAATAAAGTACCTTGGAATAAACCTAACCAAGGAAGTAAAGAATCTCTACAATGAGAACTTTAAAACACTCAAGCGAGAAATTGCAGAAGACACTAGAAAGTGGAGAAACATCCCTTGTTCCTGGATTGGAAGAATCAATATTGTGAAAATGGCAATCTTACCTAAAGCAATCTACACATTTAAAGCAATCCCCATCAAAATTCCAAAGGCTTTCTTCATGGAAATAGAAAAAACAATCCAAAAACCTCGAATATCTAAAATGATATTGAGCAACAAAAATGAGGCTGGTAGTATCACCATACCTGATTTTAACTTATACTACAGAGCCATAGTAACAAAAACAGCATGGTACTGGCACAAAAACAGACATGTAGATCAGTGGAACAGAATAGAGGACCCAGATGTAAGCCCAAGTAGCTATAGCCACCATGTATTCAATAAAAATGCCAAAAATACTCATTGGAGAAGAGACAGCCTCTTCAGCAAATGGTGTTTTGAAAACTGGATATATATCTGCAGAAGGATGAAAATAGATTCTTCTCTCTCGCAATGCACAAGAATTAAGTCCAGGGCTGGAGAGATGGCTTAGCGGTTAAGCGCTTGCCTGTGAAGCCTAAGGACCCAGGTTCGAGGCTCGGTTCCCCAGGACCCACGTTAGCCAGATGCACAAGGGGGCGCACGTGTCTGGAGTTCGTTTGCAGAGGCTGGAAGCCCTGGCGCGCCCATTCTCTCTCTCTCCCTCTATCTGTCTTTCTCTCTGTGTCTGTCACTCTCAAATAAATAAATAAATAATTAAAAAAAAAAAAAAACAAAAAAAAAAAGAATTAAGTCCAAATGGATTAAAGACCTTAACATCAGACCGGAAACTCTGAAACTGCTAGAGTAAAAAGTAGGTGAAACCCTTCAACATATTGGTCTTGGCAAAGACTTTCTGAATACAACCCCAAATGCTCAGGCAATAAAACCACAGATTAATCACTGGGACCACATGAAATTACAAAGATTTTGCACTGCAAAGGACACAGTGAAAAAAACAAACAGGCAACCTACAGAATGGGAAAAAAAATTTTGCCAGCTATATATCTGATAGAGGATTAATATCTAGGATATTCAAAGAACTCCAAAAGTTAAATAATAAGAAATCAAACAAGCCAATCAAAAAATGGGCTATGGAGCTAAATAGAGAGTTCTCAAAGGAAGAAATATGAATGGCTTATAAGCATCTAAAAAAATGTTCTACATCACTAGTCATCAGGGAAATGCAGATTAAAACTACATAGAGATTCCATCTCACTCCTGTCAGATTGGCCACCATCATGAAATCAAATGATCATAAATGTTGGCGGGTATGTGGAAATAAAGGAAGCCTTCTACACTGCTGGTGGGAATGCAATCTGGTCCAGCCATTGTGGAAAACAGTGTGGAGGTTCCTAAAACAGCTAAAGATTAATCTACCATATGACCCAGCTATAGCACTCCTAGGCATATATCCAAAGGACTCATCTCATTTCCTTAGAAGTACGTGCTCAACCATGTTTATTGTTGCTCAATTTATAATAGCTGGGAAATGGAACCAGCCTAGATGTCCCTCAACAGATGAGTGGATAATGAAGATGTGGCACATTTATACAATGGAGTTCTACTCAGTGGTAAAGAAAAATGACGTTATGAAATTTGCAGAAAAATGGATGGACCTGGAAAGGATTATACTAAGTGAGGTAACCCAGGCCCAGAAAGCCAAGCACCACATGTTCTCTCTCATATGTGGAGCCTAGCTACAGATTATTGGGCTTCTGAATGAGAAGGAAAATACTTAGTAGCAGAGGCCAGTAAGTTGAAAAGGAGACATAAAGGGTGGAGAAAGGAAGGGAGGAGGATACTTAATAGGTTGATATTGTATATATGTAATCATAATGATTGTAATGGGGAGGTAATATGATGGAGAATGGAATTTCAAATGGGAAAGTGTGGGGGTGGTGAGGGAGGGAATTACCATGGGATATATTTTATAATCATGGAAAATGTTAATGAAAATTTTAAAAATAAATAAATAAATAAAAACTTCCATTAAAGACAAAAAAAAAAAAAAAAGAATTTGTGTCATAGTAGAAGGAGAAGAATTTCACTCCAAAGGCAGTGTTGGTGTCTTCCACAAAATCATAGAAGAAAACTTCTCCCAAATTGTGAAAGAGGTGCCAATGCAGATATTGGAATCCTTTAGAACACCAGCCAGACAAAACCTGGAAAGAACCTCTCCTCACCATATTATAATCAATCTACCAAACATACAAACCAAAGAAAAAATATTGAAAGCAGTCAGAGAGAAAAATCAAGTTACCTACAAAGGCAAGCCTATCAGGATTACAGCAGATTTCTCAACACAAACTTTAAAATCCAGAATGGCACAGAGTGATGTACTCCAAGTTCTGAAAGATAACAACTGTCAACCAACATTACGTTATCCTGCAAAGCTATCCATTCAAATAGATGGAGAAATAAGGACATTCCATGATAAAAGCAGGCTAAAGGACTATTTGAAGACATAAGTGGCTCTACAGAAAATACTTGATAGAATCCTCCATGCTGAAGAAAAAGAAAAGCACACATATAAGGAACAGGCAAAAACAAACAATGCTCAAAACTAGTTAACACAAGAGAGCAAAGGTAAAAGCAGAAGAACCACACAAAAAAAAAGGCAAACATAAATATACACCTTTCAATAATATCTCTTAATATCAATGGCCTCAATGTCCCAATCAAAAGACATAGGTTTGCAGAATGGGTTAAAAAGCAGGATCCTTCAGTTTGTTGGCTCCAAGAAACCCACCTTTCTACAAAGGATGGACACTACCTTAGGGTGAAAAGTTGGAAAACAGTGTTTCATGTAAATGGACCTAGAAAACAAGCAGGGGTTGCTATCCTAATATCTGGCAAGGTATACTTCAATCCAGCATTAGTTAAGAAAGATAAGGAAGGTCACTTTATATTGATTAAAGGCACCCTCCAACAGGAGGACATTACAATCCTAAACATGTATGCACCTAACATGGGGGCCCCCAAATTCATCAAACAAATGCTATTAGAACTAAAGTCACAGGTAACACCAAACACAGTAAAGGTGGGTTACTTCAACACCCCACTCTCATCAATTGACAGGTCTTCCTGGGAAAAAATAAACAAATAGGCATCTGGAGTAAATGAGGTCATAGAAGGAATGAACCTAACAGATATATACAGGATATTGCATCCAAATGCTACAGAATATACATTCTTTTCAGCAGCATATGGAACATTCTCTAAAATGAACCATATATTAGGACACAAAGAAAATCTTAACAGATACAGGGAAATTGAAATAAATCCTTGCATTCTCTCTGACCACAATGGAATCAAACTACAAATTAATAAAAAGAAAGGCTATACAGCATACACAAAATCATGGAAATTAAATAACACACTACTAAATGATGAATGGGTCAATGAGGAAGTCAAGAGGGAAATCAAAAAATTCATAGAGTCAAACAATAATGAGAACACAACATACCAAAAGCTCTGGGCCACAATGAAGGCAGTCCTAAGAGGTAAATTAATAGCTTTAAGTGCCTATATTAAGACATTAGAAAGGTCTCAAGTAAATGACCTAATGCTTGACCTTAAATCCTTGGAAAAAGAAGAACAAGGCTAACCCCAAATCAGCAAATGGGAAGAAATAATAAAGATTAGGGCAGAAATTAATGAAATACAAACTCTAAAAAATTCCAAAGAATCAATGAATAAAAGAGTTGGTTCTTTGAAAGGATAAACAAGATTGAAAAATCCTTATTAAATCTGACCAAAGAAAGAGAGAAGAGACACAAATTAATAAAATTAGGGCTGAAAAAGGTAACATCACAACAAAGGCCAGAGAAATTCAAAAAATCATAGGGAGAGTAAGCTAAAAACTCGATACAAAGGGAAGAGAAAGGAAGGGAGGACAGTACTTAATAGGTTGGTATTGTATATATGTATGTAGAAGAATAGATTAACAGGGGTGAAAAGGCTCAAAGTGAGATCAAGGGAGGAGACTGAGTAAAGGAAAAGTGGAGGAAGGGCTAATCAAAATCTAAGAGGATATAAATAAATCATATGGAATCTTCTGGTTTTGGACAATGGAACACTCAGGAGCCATGGATCATTGTTAGAAAATTTTCAGTGCCAAGGACGGGATACCTTCCAGTGAGTTGTTGGCCAGGAAGGTCCCTGATGCCCCCAAAATATTATAGGCCATTGCTGAGGCTATTGGTTTGCCACCAGGAATTGATGGTAAGACCCTATTGCTGAAGACTCCACATACTTGGGCTGCAAGGCCACTTAGAAATCCTGCTGGAACTGAGCTGATAACCTCCTCCATGTAGACCAGCTGACAGAAAGCTGGAAGAAGCCATTCTCCATGCAGTTCAATGGGAGGAAGAGATACCACCAGTGAAGATACGCAACAGTGGACACTGTAAGCCTTATAATTGGCCAGCCAGGCCAAATGAGCCAGTGGGTGCAATAGTGGCCTGTCTGTCATGGTGGAAACCAACTGCCCTCCAATTGGACTGGAGGCCCACTCCATGGGAGGAAATACATCCCTGATACTAAAACCTTAAAACAGGGGTAGTCATGAGCCCTAGGAGTGTAACATCTGCTGATGCCTGCATATATGTATATACTATGCTTATCAAACTGCCCAGTAAGCATTCTCTTAATATCCATACCCTTATATTAATGCTACTCTCACTTGGGTAGAGTATTTTCTCTTTTCAGATGGCAGTGATCTTGGGACAACTCAAAATGTATCATGGTGCTGGAAAGAAGTGACTAGAGTACCAAGTAACATCTTGATTACACCTTCCAAGGCTCAGGGTCTAATGTGGAAGAGGTGGCGAAAAGAATGTAAGAGCCAAAGGAAGGGTAGGACTCCTTACAACGTGCTCCCTCCAGACATAAAATGGCCTGGATATCCATGACCTCATTGTGCCTGACACTACCTACACAAGACCATCATAAGAGGAGGGAAAGGGGCTGGAGAGATGGCTTAGCAGTTAAGCGCTTGCCTGTGAAGCCTAAGGACCCCTGTTCGAGGCTCAGTTCCCCAGGACCCACATAAACCAGATGCACAAGGGTGCGCACGCATCTGGAGTTCGTTTGCAGTGCCTGGAAGCTCTGGCGTGCCCATTCTCTCTCTCTCCCTCTATCTGTCTTTCTCTCTGTGTCTGTCGCTCTCAAATAAAAAATAAATTAAAAAAAAAAAAGAGGAGGGAAAGATCAAGACATCAAAATAAAAGAGACTTATTGAGATGGGGAGGAGATAGGATGGAGAATGGAATTTCAAAGGGAAAAGGGGGGAGGGGGGATATTACCATGGGATATTTTTTATAATCATGGAAAATGTTTTAAAAAATTGAGAAAAAATTAAATTAAATTAATTTTAAAAAACTTTGTCTATTTGCTTAAAATCAATAGCTTGTTGTTCCTTTGGCCTTTGTCATTGCCTATGTGTTCATACATTCTGGTGAGACTGTACAGGAGCTGAATTAAAAGTCAAGAGTTTCTTAAATTCTATTTTCTAAAAAACTTCAAGTTTTTATTATATAGCATTACTATTATCCCTAATGATGGTAGCATTAATCCCATTACAAGTTATTTGTTCTCTCTTCCCAAAGAAAGTA
Source organism: Jaculus jaculus (assembly GCF_020740685.1). NCBI lineage: Eukaryota > Metazoa > Chordata > Mammalia > Rodentia > Dipodidae > Jaculus > Jaculus jaculus. The sequence continues at coordinate 26,216,967 of NC_059120.1, forward strand.
TTAAGGGGCACAGGCATAAGAATTTCCTGAGATACTGTCTGAAAATAATTATTTCTTACCCCATTTCAGATCTACTGAGTTAGCAATTTTCTGGGCCCAGGAATCAGCGTATATAGAAAGCTTGTCAGGTGAGTATAATCACAGTAATGACTCTGTTGATCTCTTATATCCTGTATAAGACAATGAAACTGATGGTCTTTGGGAATTATATGGTCAAACAAACTAGGACCAAACACTCAGACATGTGCTCATGTGCACACACACAATTCACAACCAAAAATTGCTGTATCCTTGTAACTAAAATGAAATTTAGGGAGCTGAGAAATCTAAGTGAAAAAAACTTCAAGCTATTTAAAGCATTATTATTGGCTCAAATCATTTGGATTATATTTTCTTTTTTTTTAATTTTTTTTTTATTTATTTATTTGAGAGTGACAGAGGAAGAGGCAGAGAGAGAGAGAGAGAGAGAGAGAGAGAGAGAATGGGCGCACCAGGGCTTCCAGCCTCTGCAAACGAACTCCAGTCGCGTGCGCCCCCTTGTGTGTCTTGCTAACGTGGGACCTGGGGAACCGAGCCTCGAACCAGGGTCCTTAGGCTTCACAGGCAAGCGCTTAACCGCTGAGACAATCTCTCCAGCCCTGGATTATATTTTCTTTTCATGTTACTTAATAGAGAAATTTATAATTTCCATGTAAATTTTACTAGAGTAAAATATCAAATGTTTAGAGCTACTGAATAAATATTTAACATAAAAATAATTTTACCCGTTAAACCTTTGGCATCTACCCTGAATAATACATATGTTTCATTGTGTTATGTTTCAGCATATTAATATGAGAAATGTATAAAACACAGAGGTTAATGGGTATACTGAGAGGTTTACTAGATCACTTATGATTTAATTGTGACCTGTCATTATCGTAACTTTTAAAAAATGTGGTGATTAATCTTAGTATTATGTTTATAGATTATTTTAGTTAAAATTTTTGTTAAAGAAAAAAGTGGATACATTCATATTTTATTTCTAAAATATATTAATAATATTCCAGAATTATACTAGTATAAATCAATATATAATGTGCAGCAGAAGAGGCAGGTATGGTACAGTAAATTATGTAGTAGCATGCAGAGATCCTTGTGTACTCAACACTAGCAGTGTATGACTCCACAGAAGGTACTTAATCGCTCTATGTACAAGTTTCATATATATACATACAAACATGTATATATACATATGTGTATATATATACTTGCAAATGTAATTATGTGTGTGTGAGTGAGAAAGACACAGAATAAGAGAGAATCAAAGTCAGAGTGAGTGTATGGGCAAGCCAAAGCCTCTTGCCACAACAAACAAAATCTAGAAGCATGTGCCGCTTTTTGTGCTTCTGGCTTTATGTGAGAACCAGGGAATCAAATCCAGGAATGCAGGCTTTACAAGCTAGTACCTTTAACTGTTGATACACCTCCCCATACCCTAAGATTCTTTTTCTAATAAAAGAGAACACTACATCCAACTATGAGGTTATGTTATTATAATAAGTAAGTAACATCATGTGTGAAATTCTCTCAGTATCTCCTACATACTAAGATGGCACATATTATGTTATTTTGAATATCTTGCTATCTTTAGGAAAGCCCAGCAAAAAAGTCAAACATTTTCTGGCAAAGATGAAGCTGCAGTCCAATCACCAAAACCCTCTGAAACACACACCATTGAGTATTAAGATTTACGCATGCCTACTATGTACCTACACCTTTCCTAAAATATTCAGAAACTGCTGAAAAGGAAGAAGCCATAGTTCCTGCTTTGAAGATGCTTATAGCTCACTATGACATTTTCATATGTGCAAACACAATTAGTATTTGCCTGTAACAAGAAGCTTAAAATTAAAAAGATTAATTATCAACCATGTGTTAAATCAAAACAATTCCAGAACATTCCTTGGACTCTGCTTCTGATCATATGCTTATATTTACCTTAATTAATACAAATTAAAATTTCTCATACTAGCATTGGAAATAGCTTAGCAGTTAAGGCATTTGCCTGCAAACCTTAAAACTCTGGTTTGATTCCTCAGGACCCCCGTAAGCCAGATGCACAAGGGGGCGCATGCATCTGGAGTTTGTTTGCAGTGGTTGGAGGCCCTGGCATGCCCATTCTCTTTCTCTCTATTTGCCTCTTTCTCTTTCTCAAATAAATAAATAAATTAATTAATAAAAAATTTTTCACACTATGTCATGTCAGATATATTCTAAGAGAGCCTAACTTTCTCATATATTGATTTATGTTTTATCTTGTTTTGTTTAAAGTTGGAGAAATGTGATTCTTATTTTCTTACTTATTTTTTCCTTTTTAGAAAAATTTATGTGTAGGTTTTGGGGGTTCTCTTGTTGTTGTTGTCCATTTTAATGCCATCCCTGTCTTACCACCTTCAGCATGTCTTCTACCTGGTGAAAAGATAGTGTAACTGAATTGCTACATAGTGTTTTTTGCAAGCTCAGTTGAAATAAAAGAGAAGATACTGCTGCCAGGGGGAAAGACAGATCTGTTGGAAAAGATGGTGAGACAGTCACAGGAACATACATATTTGTAACTGACTGAGGATTGCAGAAAATAAATATAGATGGACACCCATAGTTTGTTTCAGAAGCATGTTTGGACCAAGTGCTCAGTTTATACATGTCAATAAAAAATTTTATTTATTGCTATATTGATGGTTGTTTCAATTCAAGAAAGGCCTACTTACTTATATATCCAGAGATGTGAATGAATACTGCCATCATGATTTCTTAGAATGTATTCAAAAATTTGCTCTCTGATTTCTAGTTAAACTCAGTTGCCAAATAGAGAGGTGAGGTGAAATAGGTCACATGGGATCCTAAATTTAACAAAGGATACAGAAGGATACACTCATGGATGTTCAAACCCAAATTTAATACATGATATGTGCACATGACATGAGTGGCCTATCAGAATATCCACACGGAGATTTACTATGACATGTATTGAAAGAAGACATTGATTTAATAAATTCCTGGAAGTTTATCTTTAGAGATAGATCTAAGTTTATCCCATACTATGACATTATCTGGTTAATTAAACTTTGACATGTTGTTTAAGCATCTAGAATTTGAACTTCTAAATCTATAAAATAAGTTCAGTGATATCAACTTTATAAGGTTATTTAAATATGAATACATATGAAATGTTCAATAACATAGTATAAGTGTAGTTATTGGGCACCATTAAGTAGCCAGTACTACAAAATGAAGAAATGCTGTCCTGTTTCACTAGTAATGAAAAAGTCCATCAACATAAATTTTCAAACACTAATGCTACAGAGTACAATGTACATTGAGATTTAAAAATCCAGAAACAAAAACGTTTCTTAAAATGCTTGGTAAGTTATTTTAAGAGATACAGTTAAATTAATGTAAACTAGTAAGGCAAGACACTTATTGTCAGGGTGTTGAAAGCAAGTAAAATAATAAAATAAGACATTCATGGTACTCTCACAGCATTTACACCATGTTATACTTTGCATAGAAGTCTTTAAGTACTCACATATATCCTGCCAACAAACCTAATTTTTAATGTATAACTTTGTAGCTCTCTAATTTCCATATACATTACCCTTTAAGTTTTATCTGCCCATGAAAGAGTAAATCCTAGACATCATGCTGGGTTTCTCACCTGCTGTTTCTCAGAAGCCTTACCCCAACCTTAGAATGAAAAGTGTGTTTCTCAATGATTTCAAATATTGCAAGGTTATATTTCCTTAGAATGTGAAAATTATAGTGTCCCAAGCAAATGATATTTCAAAATTTTGATGTTGGGCTTGCCTGTGAAGCCTAAGAACCCAGGTTCAATTCTCCAGGTCCCATGTAAGCCAGATGCACAAGGTGGCACATGTGTCTAAAGTTCATTTGTAGTGGTTAGAGTCCCTGGCTTGCCCATTCTCTCTCTCTCTTTATCTCTGATAAATAAATAAGAATAAAATCTTTTTAAAAAAGTAAAAAAAAATGATGTTGGTTTTAGGAATATGATTATTTTTAATGAATAGGTAAAAATTATTTTCATAAGTCAGGTAGTTTTCAAGTACTCCATTTTTACTTTTAACATGGATGCTGTTCAAAGATTTGACTGAAGGATTATAGCAAAATTCCTTTAATTTCCTTAAGATACAGAAGATTTTTTCAAGTAGAAGTAATATCAAATTGATGCTGAATTCTCATGTTTTAGGAATAATATGCCTCAACGGATATATGATCAAATTGTTTCCAAAAAGCCCCACTGAGATTAGCATGAAAAACCACCTTGAAGAACCAAAAGCCCGCTGAAGACTGGAGGGATGGCTTAGCAGTTAAGATGCTTGCCTATGAAGTATAAGGACCTAGGTTCTATTCCCAAGAACACACATACCCTAGATTCACATGATGGAGCATGTCTCTGGAATTTGTTTGCAGAGGCTAGAGTCCCTGGCATGCCCATTATCTCTCTTCCTTCCTCCCACATCTCTCTCTTTCTCTCATAAATAAAAATATTTTTAAAAACTCACTGATATATCATTAATAAATTTAATAAGACTTAGTAGTATATTGAATAATTATCAATATTTTGATTATTTTTATTTTGAAAAATATAAAATAAATATTGTAATAATGTGGAAGATAAAGTTTTGTCATGAATTTAGGAAATGAATTTTTACTTTACCAAGATATTTTGTCAAATAGCATAAAAATATATGAAATATGTGAAACAAAGTCTGATGGAGAATTTTATGATAATTACAAGTACAGGGGAAAAAAATACAAAATTTTCCACTGGTATTTAAGCTTCTAAATATATATTACATGTTGTTTTTTTCAGGAAGGATTTCCATAGTGTCCTGGCTTTGAACTTAATAAAGAGTAGTGAAGTCTGGCCTTGAAATGACCTTCTTGCCTCCACTTTCTGAGTGTTGGGACTTATGGGCATGTACCACCCTGCCCAACTGTTGTTGTTTGCTTGTTTGTTTAAGTGTACGTGTGTGTCTGTGTGCATGTGCATGTGGAGGCCAGAAAAAAACCACAAGTGTCATCTGTCAGGAGTCTTTTTATTTATTCATTTATTTATTTTCTGTCAGGGTCTTCCATTGGCCTGAAGCACACTGAGTAGGCTTTATTATCACACCAGGAAGCTTCAGGGACCCTCCTGTCTTTGCCTTGAGAGTGTTGGGATGACAAGCCCATGCCACCACATCCAGCTTTTTAACTACATTTCTGGCGATTCAAATCAGGTCCTCTTGCTGGGGAGGCAAGTACTTTGCCAACTGAACTAACTCCCCAGACCTGAACTTTTTATGCGTACATATTGTTCCTTGTATTTGTTTTGATCTAAAACCATTTCAGAGTAATTTCATATTAAGAATTACTATTTGTGACTTCCGGTCAAGATGGTGACCGCCTAGCTGCACTACAAACAACAAGGGAAAAAAAGGATAGATGCAGATCCTAAGAAGAGAGCTGCCCCAACATACCTCAAAAGGGGCCCAACTGAAACTAAGGACAACTGGCGAAATAAGCAAGGGTGATGTTTTCCTGTGAACCGGATACCAGCACAAAGGGGAAGGAGATCAACGCAGAGAAAAATCAACTCCTACCAAATCAGAGAGCCAAAGCCTCAGAGGCCCCCAACACCTCAGCACTGAAGCAGACCAAAAATGAACCCAACATGGCTCAGGGAAATCTTGCGGAAGAGGGGGCGGAAAGAATGTCAGAGTTACATGTTGGGTCGTGATTTGCAGAGACATTTATCATACTAATAACTGGGGGCTAACTCCACAATGCATGACCCATTTTCATTAACAAGGAGGGTCTAATGGGAGGGGGTAGATCACAGATGAGCCTAAATAATGGTACCAAACTGCCTGTATTCACTGAAATGAAAACTAATAAATTAAATTAAAAAAAAAAGTGAAGAGGCTGAGCTCTCACAAGTGACAAGATACTAGTCAATAAGCTTAAAGAATAAATTTAGAAAAAGAAGAAAAATTTAAAAATACAGAAATTAAATCTGAGAACTAAAAGGGAAAAAAAAAAAACAAACATTTAAAGCTGGTTCTTTCAACTGACCAATTGGAAAGATGGACTAACAAAAAAAAAACTGAGACATTAAGGCCAAGGGGTGGTGTTGGTAGTGGTTGGGGGAAGGGGGCATACGTGAAATTTCACAAGCAATATCTGGAACAAAACAAAACTGTATAGTAAGAATTAAAAATGTTGACGTCACCTGAGGAAACAAGTCCTTGGAGAGATGATGGATTGTTAGTTTGAGACAGGAAAAGGACAATCTGGCCCTGTATAATCTTGTCACATTAGAGTGTAAGGAAATCATTTGACCACTGAGATCATGCCAAAGACAGCAGCCAAGGTAAAGGGGCCTACTGGCCAAAGAGGAATGGTTTTAGCAGCAAGAACTAAACAAATTAAGATCCATGAGTTCATAACGATACCAAGGGGAAAGATTGGCTGCCCATGAAAGGTGCCAGGGGACTGACTCAGTTGTTAGAAGAACAGTTAAGGAAGGGAAAGAACCAGGCACTATTCCTGACAGCCTGATAACGTTAACCCAAGCAACCCTGGGGCTCATGGGCAAATCTGCTTGTTTATAGATAGATTTCTGCAAGTGAAGAGAGTCTTTAAGTGTTTAGTCTCCCTGTTTTATGAATCTGAATGAAATAACTACCCAAGCAGCAGTGGATGAAAACTGGAAAGCCCATGAGAACCTCAGTCAAGAATGACCAAGCTGATCCCAGCTGAAGTCACCAGAAAATCCAAACATCACATAGTGACACCGGGCACTTTTTAGCTCCTGCGGTGAGAGAGGGTGCCCATGCACATACTAGTGGGTGTTCTTGCCAACACATCTCCCTCAACCTAACCAACTACAGGGAAGAGAGGAACTCTCCAGAATACACACAGGGATGCAACTGCCAAAATCCAAACTGGACAACTGCAGAGGACAATGTGGCTTTATCCACAAGGATAAAGATGGGACTTAAGTGATTTAGAAATAGTGTTGACCCAAGAGAATGCAGAGACATCGATTCAACAAACCTGATCAGATCCAACCAACAATAAAAACAAATGAAAAGATAATAAAGGACAAATGAATATTGCTTAGATAGTATTAATGAATTTTTTAAAACACCTATGTTATATGTATTGTGATTTTTTTTTCAAGGTAAAGCCTCGCTCTAGCACAGGCTGACCTGGAATTTACTATATAGTCATGGGGTGGCCTTGAATTAATAGCAATCCTCTTACCTCCACCTTGGGAGTGCTGGGGTTAAAGGTGTGCGCTACCATGCCCAGTTTGTATTGTGATATTTTTTTAAGTCTTCTGAAGACAGAAGTCAGGAAGTGGGTTCTAAATCAGCTGGAGAGAAGGAGTCATAGGAAAGACTTGTACTCAGAGAGAGCAGGCAGTTAGGGTGACTGGGCCCCTAAAAAAAAGGCAGGAAAGCCTTCACTTCATAGAAATCACATAATCTGACTTCTTTTCTCTTGGCTAGTTCCCTAGACCTGTTTTTTCTACAAACAACCAGAACCCCTCCTGGGAGGGAGGTCTTTCACAGGATTTAAACAGTGTGGTTGGTCAAGTTCAGACCCTGGAACTTGGTATCAGAGCTAGCCTCTTTCTGAGACAGCCCCTAGCCATAACCAACCAGCTGTACCTCTGGTTCACCTGAGCCAGAAGATAGCCTACCACTATCAGGTTAAAATTACCATTGCAAGGGGAGGGCAGGCTCTCTGAACACTTGGGAGACTCCAGCTCTGGGTAAGATTTTCCCTCAGCTGAGCCTGGGCTGGCTCAATTCAGGCCTAGTCAGGTTGAGCAGAGGGCAGAGTCCCCTAGCCCTTACTCTCCACGTGGGTTCTTAAAGAAAAAATTTTAAAACTTTCATTTATTTACTAGAGAGAGAGAAAGGGAGAAAGAAAGAGAGAGAGAGAGGGAGAAAGAGAGAGGGAGAGAGAGATTGGTGTGCCAGGGCCTTCAGCCGCTGCAAGTGCCAACTTGTGCATCTGGCTTACATAGGTCCTGAGGAATTGAACCTGGTTCCTTTGGCCTTGCAGGCAAGTGCCTTAACCACTAAGCAATCTCTCCAGCCCTCCAAATGGGTTCTTTACCCCCTCCAGCTTCCCACATGGCAGGAGCTCCTTGAACTTTCTTTTCTCTTTTCTTTCCACAGTTTTTCCAGGCCCTCCACGTGGAATCTCTAGCCATGTGTGTGCCTTTCTTGGCTTTGCACTTCCCTCAATAAATATAATAATTTAGTAAAAAAAAAAAAAAAAAAAAGAATTACTATTTGTAGACATGGAAGAGTGTCTCTTTTGGTAGCTCTTAAACTTATGTTAAAATTTATAAGGTCAAAATCTGGGCATGGTGGTACATACCTTTAATTCCAGCACTCAGGAGGCAGAGGTAGGAGGATCTCTATGAGTATGAGGCCACCCTAAGATTTCATAGTGAATTCTAGGTCAGCCTGGAATAGAGCAAGACTCTACCTCTCAAAACCAAACAATGAAAAAAAAAATTATAAGGTCAAGAGACAGGTGTCGTGGCACATGCCTTTAATCACAGCCTTCAGGAGGCAGAGGTAGGAGGATTGCTGTGAGTTCAAGGTCACACTGAGACTACATCTTAAATTCCACGTCAGCCTGAGCTAGAGCAAGACCCTTCAAATATATATTCATATTTATAAGGCCAACAAAATGAGTGAGGTATAGTTTCAGAGTTTAGAATTCTTAACTGTGGGGTTTTTTTTGTGAGCATAAAAATATTGGAAAACCACTGACATTAGGTACCTACAATCTCAATTATATTTTTTAGCTTAACAGTTTTTCATTGGACTGTGTTAAGGTATTGGACTCTTCTTGAAAGTAAATTCAAGTGATCCTGACAATACTGCTTCTTTCCCAGTCAAGTCATTTTCACCTTCTCAGTTGGCATTCAATTCAAGCCTCATACCTGCATGCATATGTTACAGGTTTACTATGCCCCATCCTTCAAAATCTCTTGAGACAGGAATTCATATAGCACTGAGTTATTGGGGCTGCACACCAGGTTGTTCCTCTATCCAGAAGAAGACTACAAATTATAACAATGGATGCTGAATAGTACCATGGGTAAAATGCCAATACACATAGTGAAAATATGCCAACAATCGAGACAATGTGCATCGACATGAGTGCCGGCAACAGTGCTGGCCCCTCTTCTCTTATAAATGCATCTTTGTGTGGGATAAGAAGAAAGAGGAAGTTAAAAAGCCATCAGCCGTCAACATTGTCTCTTACATTTTATAGAACTGAGAAAAGTAGGTATACAAATTTACAGGTAAGTGCTTGTTCACAGAGAGAAGTTATTACTCAATATGTTAGCATCTCAACCAAGGTAAAAAGACAAAGTTCTATTGTAAAACCCTATGGAAAAATACCAGGAGCCAAAAACAGCCCCCAGATGCAGACAGGCAAACAATCTTGTGACCATAGCATGACCATTGACCCCGCCTAATGTACTATAGATAACTCTGACAGGATGTTTCTGAGAAGAAAACAAAAAAAAAAATCCCCGCCTCAGTCCCCGGAACCCTGCTGTATCCCCACCGACCCCAAGTCTATTAATAAGTAACCAGTGCTGGGACTGTAACCATGCTTCTGCTTCTGTAAACCTGCTTCTGCTCTCCCTAACCCTATAAAAAGAGACCCTTCCCCTTGTCTGGCACGCTCAGTCTCTCGAAGGACTGGAGTGCCCGCAGGTGCCTGCGTGAACAATAAAGCTGCCTCTTGCCTTTGCATCCAGTGGCTCAGTCTTGGTTCTTGGGTGTGGGTCTCCCACCACGGAAGATTCCCCCCACCAGGAATCTTACAACTGGGGGCTCGTCCGGGATAGAGAGACCCCCTGCCCAACCCAACTACTGCCTACCGGAAGGTAAGCGATTGATTTGGTGCACCATTCTGTCTGTCTATGTCTGGTTTCGTTTTTGCCTGTCCGCGCCGCGTTAGAAAATCGACTCGGATCCGATGTCATTCCGTATCTGGGCGGCCTGAGAAGGAGGTGACAGGCTCGGACTTCTCCCCCGCCACCTTGGAGGACGCTCCAGGGATATCAGGAGCCCGACTTTTCGGGGCTCCACAAGTATCCGAAGGATACGTCAGTCTTTTGGGTGGGCGAACTGTCCCCCCGTCTGAGTCTGCATTTTCTGCATTTTCGGTTTGTTACCGAAGCTGCGCTGCGCATCCTTGTGCTGGCTGTCTCTTTGTGGTGTCAGTCCTTTGTCTGTGTATAATATTGTCTCTTGACAAGATGGGTCAGACAGTTGTAACCCCCTTAAGTTTAACCTTGGATCATTGGAAAGAAGTTCGAAGCATGGCTTCAAACCACTCAGTGGATGTCAAGAAGGGAAAATGGCAAACTTTCTGTTCCACAGAATGGCCCAACTTTAATGTGGGCTGGCCAAGGGATGGGACCTTTAACCTCTCTACTATTTTACAGGTGAAAGCAAAGGTGTTCGATCGCGGTCCACATGGACAACCGGACCAAGTCCCCTATATAGTCACCTGGGAGAGTGTAGCGGTTGACCCGCCTCTATGGGTTGCCCCTTTTATCCACCCCCAACCTGCCCCGCCGCTGCCTCTCCCTGCCCCTACTTCCTCCTCTTGTTGTCCGGTTGATACCAAGAAGCAGCCCCTGAAACCGTACTTCCCCCGGACCCCAATACCCCCCTTATAGATCTCCTCTCAGAAGGACCCCCTCCCTATGGATCCCAAACCCAGGCACCAGCCACGCCGCCGTGCCCTCCACCCGTGCAGGCGCAGAGCGCCCCCCTTAAGCCAACCGCCCCTTCGCCCCCCCCTTGCACTCCCTTCCCCAGTGGCTGGACGCCTACAGAACCACCAAGAGCAGCCACCACAGGGGGAGACTTCACAAGCCTTTCCCTTGAGGCAAGGGCCAGGGGACCAGATTCAATACTGGCCTTTCTCTGCTTCAGATTTATATAATTGGCGGACCCACAACCCGCCTTTCTCTAAGGACCCTACTGCATTAACTAACCTGATTGAGTCTATTTTAGTCACCCATCAACCCACTTGGGATGACTGCCAACAGCTCCTACAGGCTCTTCTCACATCAGAAGAAAAGCAGAGGGTCTTCCTGGAAGCCCGAAAGAATGTACCAGGCGACGATGGGAGACCTACCCAGATACTAGATGAGATCAATGACGTTTTCCCTTTGACTTGCCCTAAATGGGATCACGCCTCAGCAGACGGTAGGGGGCACCTACGCCTTTATCGCCAGTTGCTCATAGCGGGCCTCCGTGGCACTGGGCGCCACCCTACTAATTTGTCCAAGGTAAAGCAAGTTTTGCAAAAACCAGATGAGTCTCCTGCTGCCTTTCTAGAGAGAATTAAAGAAGCCTATCGCATGAACACCCCCTATGATCCGGAAGATCCAGGTCAGGGGGTAAATGTATCCATGACTTTTATTTGGCAGTCCACCCCAGATATTAGAAATAAGCTCCAGAGATTAGACAATTTACAAGGACAGACTCTCCAGGATTTATTAAAGGCAGCAGAGAGGATTTTTAATAAACGGGAGACAGCAGAAGAGAGAGAGGACCGCCTACGCAGGGAGGCAGAGGATAGAGAAGACAAGCTTAGAAAAGAAGCAGAAGAAAGGGAAAATGCTAGGGAACGCAAGAGAAGCAGAGAATTGAGCCGCCTCTTGGCCACTGTAGTACAGAACAATGATAGGACTAATAGGTTGAGAGACCAAGGGAGACCCAGACCCAGAGTGGACCGGGACCAATGTGCATACTGCAAAGAAAAAGGACACTGGGTAAAGGACTGCCCTAAAAGACCCAGGAAACCAACAGATTCCACCCCGAAATCCAACCTGTTTGCCCTAGATGAACACTAGGGCAGTCAGGGCCAGGAGCCCCCCCCCCGAGCCTAGGTTAACTCTTACTGTCGGGGGCACCCTGTCACTTTCCTAGTGGACACCGGCGCCCAGCATTCGGTCCTCACCCAATGCCCTGGACCCCTGAGCGGCCGGACTGCCTGGGTACAAGGTGCCACAAGAGGAAAACAATACCGCTGGACCACCGAACGGAAGCTACATTTAGCCACCAGTAAGGTCACACATTCTTTTCTACACGTACCGGATTGCCCTTACCCATTGTTAGGGAGGGACCTTTTAACAAAATTAAAAGCCCAAATTCATTTTGAAGGAACTGGGGCCAAAGTATCTGGTCCTAAGGGAGTTCCCCTACATGTATTGACTCTTAATCTGGAAGATGAATATCGGCTCCATGACAACTCCCCAAGGGAACCTAAAGATATAGATTATTGGCTAAAGGCCTACCTGCTGGCCTGGGCAGAAACTGGAGGGATGGGATTGGCCAGACAACAGGCCCCCCTTATTATAACCTTAAGGACATCGACATCCCCAATATCAGTTAAACAATATCCAATGTCTAATGAGGCCTACCTGGGAATTAGGCCTCACATAAGAAGGCTCTTGGACCAGGGAATTCTGACCACCTGTAGATCCCCATGGAATACTCCACTATTACCTGTCAAGAAGCCTGGTACCGGGGACTATCGCCCTGTCCAAGACCTTAGGGAAGTTAACAAAAGGGTGGAAGATATCCACCCCACTGTGCCTAATCCTTATAACCTGCTGAGTTCTTTACCTCCCTCTCATCAGTGGTATTCAATCTTGGATTTAAAGGATGCCTTTTTTCTGCCTGAGACTGGCTCCCCAGAGTCAGCCACTGTTTGCATTCGAATGGAAGGACCCTGACTTCGGAATCTCAGGGCAATTAACATGGACAAGACTTCCCCAGGGATTTAAAAACAGTCCCACCCTCTTTGATGAAGCCTTACACTGGGACCTGGCTGACTTTCGAGTCCAGCACCCATCTTTAATTCTGCTCCAATATGTGGACGACCTCCTGCTTGTGGCCTCCTCACATCAGGACTGTCATACAGGTACTTGGGCCCTGCTTGAGACTCTGGGATGCTTGGGCTATAGAGCTTCTGCTAAGAAGGCCCAAATCTGTCAACAAGAGGTCACCTACTTGAGGTACAAATTAAGAAATGGCCAACGCTGGTTAACTCCGGCCCGCATAGACACTGTAGCTCGCATTCCTGTCCCCCAGAACCATAGACAACTCAGAGAGTTCTTGGGGACCGCTGGGTTCTGTCGCCTATGGATACCAGGGTTTGCTGAAATGGCAGCCCCCCTTTACCCCTTAACTAAACAAGGAACTCCCTTCAATTGGACTAAGCCACAGCAAGAGGCTTTTGACAAAATTAAACACTCTCTCCTCTCTCCTCCGGCTTCGGGCTTGCCTGACATCACCAAGCCCTTTGAGCTATTCATAAATGAAAGACAGGGCTTTGCGAAGGGGGTGCTAACTCAGAGGCTTGGACCATGGAGGCACCCGGTTGCATATCTCTCAAAAAAGTTAGACCCAGTGGCCTCAGGCTGGCCACCATGCCTAAGGATGATCGCTGCAGTTGCAGTCTTAACCAAGGATGCAAGTAAACTAACCCTGGGGCAACCTCTGACTGTGCTAACTCCACATGCCATTGAGTCTATCATGAGACAGCCCCCAGATCGCTGGCTGTCTAATACACGTATGACTCATTACCAATCCTTGCTTCTTGACAAAGACCGTGTGCAATTTGGTCCAATAGTGGCCCTAAACCCGGCCACCCTGTTGCCCCTCACTGAGGGGCCAGAGACTCATAATTGCCAGCAGATTCTTGCAGAGGTACACGGAACCAGGAAGGATCTCACTGACCAGCCACTGCAGGATGCAGATTTCACCTGGTACACGGATGGTAGCAGCTTCCTACTGAATGGTGAGAGGCGGGCCGGGGCCGCAGTGACCACCAGAGACCAAGTAGTCTGGGCTAGCGCCCTGCCTGGAGAGACCTCGGCACAAAAAGCGGAACTCATTGCCTTGACTCAAGCCCTCCAGCAGGCTAAAGGTAAAAGACTCAATGTGTACACTGATAGCTGGTATGCATTCGCCACTGCCCACATACATGGGGAAATTTACAAAAGAAGGGGTCTGCTGACTTCAGAGGGAAAAGAAATCAAAAATAAGACTGAGATATTGGCCCTCCTCAAGGCTCTGTACTTACCCCAGAAGCTCAGCATTATACACTGTCCAGGCCACCAGAAAGGAAACAGCCCCGAGGCCATAGGGAACAGGTTCACTGATAAAGCCGCCCGTGAGGCAGCTCTGGGACCCCAACTCTTGATTTTGATGGCCACTGAGGAGGGGACTCCTAAAGCAGCATCTCCAACTCCGGGATGGGAATACACGAATGAGGACTTGGACTTAATTCAGAAACTGGGGGCATCATATGATGCTGCCCATGGCAAATGGACTTACCTAGAAAAGACTATTGTACCTCAAAAGATTACAGCCCTCCTCATTAAGTAACTTCACAGGCTAACCCACATGAGCGCTCAGAAGATGAATACTCTACTAGAACAAAAGGAAACAGGACATCTTTTTCTAAACAAAGGTTCAATCCTAAAAGAAATTGCAAACACAAGCAAAGTATGTGCTCAGGTGAATGCTGACGAGCCCAGATGGCCCTTGGGTCCCGCCTGAGGGGACACCAACCCAGGGCTTGCTGGGAGCTCGACTTCACTGAGGTAAAACCGGGTATGTATGGTTACAAATATCTCCTAGTTTTTGTAGACACTTTTTCAGGATGGGTAGAAGCATTTCCCACCAAGCATGAAACCGCCAGGATGGTAACCAAGAAATTACTAGATGATATCTTTCCTCGGTATGGAATGCCACAGGCACTCGGGTCAGATAATGGGCCTGCCTTTGTCTCCCAGGTAAGTCAGTCAGTGGCCAAGGCACTGGGGATCAATTGGAAGTTACATTGTGCATACAGACCCCAAAGTTCAGGTCAGGTAGAAAGGATGAATAGAACAATTAAAGAGGCTTTATCTAAATTAACGCTTGCAACTGGCTCAAAGGATTGGGTACAACTCCTACCCCTGGCCCTCTACAAGGCCCAAAACACCCCAGGCCCTCATGGCCTAACCCCCTTTGAAATCCTCTATGGCAGTCCCCCGCCAGCTGTCACTTTCATGCTTACAGAAATTTCTAATTTTACTGATACCCCCACCTTACAGGCTCACTTGAAGGCCCTACAGTTGGTACACCAGGAAGTTTGGAAACCTCTAGCAGCTGCCTATAAAGAGGCGACTAATAAACCGCTAATCCCCCATTCATTCCAGATAGGGGACTCTGTTTGGGTCTGTCGACATCAGACCAAGAATCTGGAACCTCGCTGGAAAGGACCTTACACCATGCTCCTGACAACTCCCATGGCCTTAAAGGTAGACGGAATAGCCACTTGGATCCATGCCTCCCACGTCAAAGCTGCCCTGACAGAATACCCAGACAGCACACCACCAAACTCCGCATCATGGAAAGCACATCGCACTCCAAATCCCCTAAAGATAAGACTCTCTCGATCTTAACATGCCTCTTCTTAACTTTCAGTTTTGTGAGTAACGTCTCTGCTAGTCCTCACCTTCCCTTATCCTTGACCTGGCTAGTCATTTCTGAGGAAGGACAAGTTATTTGGTCTACTACCTCCCCTGCCCCATTATGGACATGGTGGCCCTCCTTAACCCCCAATCTGTGTGCCTTGACCACCCATAGAAAACCTTTTGAAGAGACTCTAAAAAGGGCCCATCGGAGGAGACACAACCCTCCTGTTAGCCCAGGATGTTACTCCAAACCTGCCAAGCAGTTGTTGAACTCCACTCTATATGTTTGCCCCCAACATGCCCAGGCATCAGACTGTGGGACTAGATTGGACTATTATTGTAAAAACTGGGGATGTGAAACCACTGGAAATGTATACTGGCAACCCAAATCTTCCTGGGATTTTATTACTGTAACTCGCCTAAATCAGGGTAACAAGATGCTTCTAAACATTACTTTCACCTCTCCCGGCAAGGCAGATAGGACATGGCTCACAGGCCATACATGGGGAGTCCATCTTTATGCAGATGGGCCAGATCCTGGTTTCCTGTTCACAATTAAACTTCAACTTTCCACTTTAACCCGCCCTATAGGCCCTAACCCCGTATTACCAGACCAAAAACCTATTCCCTGGCCCCCTTCACCATTAGTCGATATTCCAAAGCCCACTAACATCGTAATTGCCTCATCCCCTCCTGCTACTGCGCCCCCTAGGCCCTCATCCCTACACCTGATTAAAGGAGCTTACTCCTCCTTAAATGCCTCAGACAGTGACTATGCCAAGGACTGTTGGCTCTGTTTAACCTCTAACCCCCCTTTATTATGAAGGTATAGCTCTCCCTGGAGACTTTTCCAACTCTATTTCCCTCACTCCCAGATGCCTAACATCCTTATCACACAGACTAACCCTTGCTGAAGTACCTGGACAAGGCTCCTGAATTGGAGCTATTCCTGAATCCCATCAGGACCTATGTAATGATACCACCCACATCTCCACCGGGTCTTATTACCTAGAGGCACCCAGTGGTACCTACTGGGCTTGCAACACTCGGATAACTCCATGTGTTTCAGCCCTTGTCTTAAATGGAACCTCAGATTTTTGTGTCCTTGTCCAACTATGGCCACGCGTAATCTATCACAAATCAGAAACCATTTTTCAGCTTTTTGAAGGAAGACCTAAGTGGGAACCCATATCCCTGACCATAGCCCTACTGCTCGGGGCAGGAGGAATAATAACAGGAATAGGAACCGGAACGGCGGCCTTAGTTCAGGCCGAACAAACCAAAGTCTTACAAGAGGCAATAACCACTGACCTACAGGCTATAGAAAAATCCATCGTGGCATTAGAAAAGTCCCTCACCTCCTTATCGGAGGTAGTCTTGCAAAATAGAAGAGGCCTAGACCTATTGTTTTTAAAGGAGGGAGGTCTCTGCGCGGCCCTAAAAGAAGAATGTTGTTTTTATGCTGACCAGACGGGGGTGGTCTGAGAATCTATGGAAATACTTAGAGAAAGACTGGCCCAAAGAAAAAGACAACTAGAGTCACAACAGGGCTGGTTTGGGGGATGGTTTGAAAAATCCCCCTGGTTCACCACTCTTTTACCCACCCTCCTAGGTCCCCTACTCATTCTCGCACTCTTACTAACCTTTGGCCCATGCATTTTCAACAGACTAGTGCAGTTTATGCGGGACAGACTCTCAGTCATCCAAACCTTGGTCCTTACTAATCAATATCAGTATCAAACATTAGGCCAAAATGACACCGAGTTGTAAGTAAAAGATTTTACTCAGTCCCAAGAGAAATGGAGGAATGTAAAACCCTATGGAAAAATACCAGGAGCCAAAAGCAGCCCCCAGATGCAGACAGGCAAACAATCTTTTGACCATAGCATGACCATTGACCCCGCCTAATGTACTATAGATAATCCTGACAGGGTGTTTCTGAGAAGAAAACAAAAAAAAAAAATCCCCACCTCAGTCCCCGGAACCCTGCTGTATCCCCACCGACCCCAAGTCTATTAATAAGTAACCAGTGCTGGGACTGTAACCATGCTTCTGCTTCTGTAAACCTGCTTCTGCTCTCCCTAACCCTATAAAAAGAGACCCTTCCCCTTGTCCGGCGCGCTCAGTCTCTCGAAGGACTGGAGTGCCCGCAGGTGCCTGTGTGAACAATAAAGCTGCCTCTTGCCTTTGCATCCAGTGGCTCAGTCTTGGTTCTTGGGCGTGGGTCTCCCACCACGGAAGATTCCCCCCCCCCGCCCCCCGGGAATCTTACACTATTTCACCATAGTGAGTTTCTTTCTACTCTTGTCTGCCTCTTGTACCTGTTTCTTCTTCAGAGGACTCCTGACATTCATAAACTGTCTTCAGTGACACACAGACTTGCTTCTCCTTGTGTAAACAATGGTTTGCTATTAAGGTTCTGTTCCAAGTGGTGCAGCATATTCTTTTCTCTCCCAAGACTTCACATACTTCAGATATGGTGCTGTAAAACTTTATTTGTTTGAAGAAGCAAATTATGATTATTTGCTTCAGATACAAAATGAGTATAGAAATTATTTATTTACAGAGCACCTTAATTCTCTATTTTTACCATTTATTAAAAACTTTGACATTATCACTGTGTCAGGAAGGGTTTACTGCAGCTTACAGTTCCAAATTGCAATCTTCCATGGTGGGGAAGGCACAGTGGCAGGAGATTGTGGCAGCTGGTCATATTCAGCACAGTGAGACAGCAGTGGGGGATGAAAGCTGCAGTTCATCCATCTCTCTCCTTTTTATACAGTCCAGGATTCCAGCCCATTGAATGGTGCCACATACAGTTAGGAGTTATCTTCCAACCTTATTTAACCTAATCAAGATAATCCCTCACAGGCATGCATAGAAGCTTTTGACATCACTTTGGAAATAAGGTATTCAAATTAAAGTGTTCAACATTACCCTTTCTTCATCTACGTTCTCCAAATACTCAGAGCTGCATGAATGTATCACTTTCTTAAACCACCCAGATGAACATATCAGAAGTACGGGATCAGATCAAGTAACCAGTATTCTAACCAGTTCTCCAGCTTCTGGTACATGGCAAAGTCTGAGAACACTCTTCTACCAGAATCTCAGCTCACCATTAGGATGTCAAACTTGAATTTGCTTTAGAAGTTTAAAAAGAGTATTTCCCTTGGCCAGTACCTGTGAACCCTTCTATATAAATGAATCATGAATAAATCTCAAATCTAGAAATGAATTAGCCAAAATTTTTCTTACATCATCAGGCATTTGCTTCTGTCAGGTTTAAAAATCTCCAAATGAAAAGAAGCAATGGCAGTTTGATAGTCCTCTACATGTGAGAAATAAACATGCTGGCCTTGTTGTCACAGTAATGCTGGAGAGTCTGCCCTCATGCTTAGGGATTTAAGACGATGGTTGGATAAAGATGGTGAAGAATCTCATTCTAGTCATGCCCTCCTTTCCTAATTTCCCTTTTCACTGTTTGGTCTTTCCTTTGTTTCCTTAGGGAGTAGAATGATTGATAGCCTAATCCAATGACTGTATTACAGCTGCCTCAACTAGAACTCTTTTCCTTATCATTAGCAGTTAGCCTATGGTTAAATTCACAGCTCACTGCTTGGGACTGCCCCTGAGATTTAAGGGTCTGGCCTTTAGAAAATATTTAACATAAAACTGAAATCTTGACATACTGAAAACTTGGTTCTCTGCAAGGATTCTTTAATTAATCCAATGTACTATACCATTGTTCTATATGAGACTATGACATGGTGAACTGTTTCTGAGGCTTACAGAACTGTGTAGTCCTAAATTAAACAGCCACTGACTGGTACTTACACTAAGATTTTAGTACACTAGATATGCACGGATCTGTGAATATTTAAATTCAACCTCAAACAGTAACATAATGCTCTGAAGTCTTAATTTCATAAGATTTTTTTGATTAATATCAAGCTTGAAATTATTCTTTATGAAAAAAATTCACAGAAGAAAGAAATTTAATAATTCATTACCAATGTTCTAAAGTTAAGATTTTTTTAACATGCCTGTCAGAGTCCTTTGGTTTACAAAACCTATTAAATATTTTCTTAGAAATTTTACAGATAATAATTTACTTTCTTAATTTTTGCACTGTATACACACACACACACAAACAGTATCAAAGTATTCATGAATGTGTTGGCTTTCAACTACTGTTTGATCATTTATCTGCAGGACAATAGTTATTTTAAAACACCTAAAAGAAGACGCAAATCTTGATCTGTGCTTTAACCCTTTGCCCTTGCTCCAGTCTGTCAATGAGCTGCAAGCACCCATGAATATGGCAGCTGAGTCCCAGATGAAAAATCATGCATCTCATAAACTGCTATTCTGCTGAAATGTCAAGCCAAGGCAAGGCTGTACCTCAAACTCAGCACTTGGCATTTTCCTTCTGTCTGCCTTGTTGCCATGAAGCAAACATGAACACTGAGGATTTGTGTAGGACAGGTAGCAGGCGAGCTCACTGTCAAAAGTCTATTATCAGGGCTCTGATTTCTTGCACAGACCAACGATGGCTAAACAGTGAGGCATCTGAGCTCCAGCAAGGGCTATACAATAGAAAGGGGATTCTTTGTCAATCTGTGCATGAATATATTCAAATGAGCATTATTTAAATGAGGGTATTTATACTGGTGAGCTTCTCTCAACCAAAGTGGTAATTTGTAATGACAATTGTAATTCAGCATCTTTATTTGGTATGCCTACTTTGGTCTGTTCTGGAAATATGCTACATAGATAAAAAGGTCTTTGATAATTTGATTTGTTAAACTTGTGATAATGTATGAATGTTTTGCACATGGAAATACAGAACTTTTATATTTATTTTGGTACACACACCAAATAGAGGAAAAGATGATAAGTGAAAATAAAATGGAAGGATCTCTTTTTTAATAACCCTTTTTTTGATGTGATAGATCATCACATATTTTCACTTAAGTTATATCTTTATAAGGATATTTTTAAAAACAATGTTAAATCTTCAGCTTTTGTTGATAAAGTTGGCTATACTAGATAGCTTAAATTATATGACATATAGTAGGTGTGTTTTTCTAAAAGGATTTCATGCATCAGTAATCCCATGATTGACATATAAAAAAATCCAACCCGTTAAGAACTACTTTCTAGTAAAAAAAAAAAAAAAAAATACCAACACTGTATTTTATGATATAATTGTAATGTAAGGACTTAAAGTGATGTTGCCAAAATCTTCAGTTGCTTCACAATATGAAAATAGTTATTTAAAGCAAAATGTAACTAAAACTTCTGAGTTTCCAAGCTATTATACATTTTGCCATCTTCCTAGTTTTATACAATATTCACTCATAACTACATCATGGTAAGCTTTATTTATTTATGTCATGTTCCGTGGCAACATGCATGTGACTGGTTTACCACATTATGTTAAAATAATTACAAATTATACCAAGTGGAGTTCATACATTAAAAAATCTCTTAAAGCTACTACACTGAAATATGCAAATACCTTTTCCAAATGACATACTATAATTCTGGCCTTACACTAGAACAGGGCTACAAACTAGTGAGAAATTTTCTGACTTGTACATTCTTTGTTGGTAAATAGATTTAGGAGTCATATAACTGTTAAAAATCCATATAGGTAGGGCTGCAGAGATGGCTTAGTATTTAGGTATTTTGCCTGAGATGCCTAAGTCCCCAGGTTTGATTCCCCATTATCCATGTAAGCCAGATGAACAAGGTGGCAAAAGTTCCTGGAGTTCATTTTCAGTGGCACTGGTGTGCACATTCTCACTCTCTCTATCTGCCTCTTCTCTTTCTCTCTCTGCCTCTCTCAAAAGAATGAATAAATATACAAATAAATGATATTAAAAGTCTGTATAGCTAGATTTCAAGTTATATATTGTTCACATATAGACTTAAGTATATCTATGGAATATATCATCATTTGTTTTGCAACACACAACCATTTCTTAGATCTATAATAGTCCATTAATGATTAGCAAGCTTGGACTGAAAGAAAGGTCAAAATTTGAAGGCTATGTTTGATGAATTATTCAGACATCAGTCCTATAAGTTTACCAGTTTTTAATACTGAACAATTTTTTTCTTAAGTTTGTATACAATCAAACATTTAAAACAAACATCAAATATTTAATATTGAGAGGAAGAGTCTCCTTCCTTTTTGTAGAATATAGCAAAACTGAAAATAAGATACTTTAAAACAATGAGCCAAGACTTTAAGCTTGTTGGAAATAAATTGTATGGAACGTAAAGTATTTTTTATCTGAAGTGGTTTTTGCAGAGAACTTTCAGAACATTTTCATGTATGTGTGCATGTGTTTCTCTGTACCATCTATACTACAAACAACATGTGTAGAAGAATAGTCCAAAATCAATTTTAAGGAATTTGCCCATCTCTTATTAGTGAGAAGAATCAAAAGAACATGTAGCAATACAAGAAAACTTCTTCAAATAAGTGTACCCATTGAATATAGCTAAACTACACTGTCCTGCTATAGCTATAAATGAATAAATGTTATCCTCACAAAGTTTGTTGCAAGAAAGACATATTCTTAGTTGAAGCCATGCAAGACTTGTTCTTAACCACCTTTAAGCGAATCCTACCCACAGGGAGGACTTCATGTGAAAATGTCACACCACAGCTGGAAAACACCATTTATATGGATGAGTGATGGTAATCACTGGGTTGAGGCTATATTAAGATACTCTCATTATTTGGGGACAAGGTCAGCAAAAGGTCAAATTTTTAACTGAAAGAAGAAAGAAGTAAACCAAAACTAGGAAATGTAATGAATAATTCTCCAAAGGGTGGAATTTATATTACTGAAGAGATTAGGGCTTCTTCTGTTCAGATTATTAATATCAATAAATGTTTGGCTCCCTTTTCTGAAAAATCAATCCATAATCCAGTTTCTTGTATGGTGACACATGAATTAACTACTATTTAACATTACAAAAGTTTCCTTTCTACCTTCTAGAAGAACGGAAAATTAGGTGGTAGCAAAAGGGATATTTTTACTGTCCAAAGAGGGGTACAGAAAAATAATTCCTTAAAATCAATGATTTCTAAAACACTTCTATAGTTGAGAGCTTAATCATCATCCTAAGTTCAAGGAAACATTTCTGATGCACAGTTAGTTAGCATGACTCCTTTGATACTGCATTCACTCTGTGGTCACCTGCTCTAGAATCAAAAGAGACCATATTTGAAATAATTCAGTTGGCATTCCTTAGCTGAATGTCTGTCTTCCCTAAGTTAGCTGGTTCATCTTAAGAAAACAACACTGAAAGGTGACCACTTTTCTGTAGCAGGAGGTGTGCCAGCTACTTCCCCATTTAAGAAAAACAAAGCCTTTATTTACAATAGTAGAATTTTTATTCTGGAAAACAAAGGTGAATAAAAGACTGGAGTGTCTAGAGTGTTTACTGAAAATGCCCTTTCCTGGTAACAGAAAGAATGAGCTGTTGGGTTGCTACCCCCAACCTAAATATTATTTAGCTTTTATTTAAAAAACAAATAACTCACTCAGCTCTTTTACAAGTTGGCATTCCAATTTTTGTTATGATATTAATATTGTACTGTGGTAATTGTTTTTAATCTTGCAAAACTATGGAGCATATTTTGTGTGGATTTTTTGCACAGAATAGCATTTGACATTCTGACAACCATATATGATAAACCAGTAATAGTATTTAGCCATTTATATATTTTATTCATTCCTAAAACATGAAACCTGTATTAGTCAATATAATTTCACAAGGCAAGGTTTTGTATAACTCATTCTGAAGGTACTTTGTTATAGAATGTGCTTCTATCTTAAAATATATTATTATTGCTGGTTGAAAGTGCCTTTCAGGTTCTATTACCTTTAAACTAAAGCAAGCACCGCTTTAAAGGAGAAAACCTGTATTAATTTTGTCCATATGGAGAAATTCTATTCTCAAAACAGATTGCTTAATGCAAAGGGACTTAATGTAAAACCCATTAGAAATGAGGTACAACCCCTTTAAAATGTTAGGGACTTTCTGTTGTTTAAGATGAAAGTTCTACGTATACTCAGCTGAGCATATGGCCCAAGTGAATATTTATATATGAATTTATAAATCTCAGAAATAGAGTTTTATGGAAATGCTAACAGGCCCTAAGGTACAACTGAACTTGTTTTCAGGTACAGCTATCATTTCCAGTGTGTGTATGCTTAAAGTCTGCAACACAAAGACTATTTTTAATGCTGTAATCTTGTAGTTTTATTAGACTGAGTTATAGTTGAGAAAAATATTCAGAAATTGTAGCTTAAATGAGAAAACGTGAATGCTGTTATTTCTATAAAATACTACCACAATAGTTCTTTTATTAATTTTTAATGCTCAGTACCCTCTGTGACCTCCTTTCTTCTCTTGCTGTCAACATGGCAAGCTAGAAAAATTGAAATGAGCTGACAGAAAGCCTAGTGCACATTAAGTCCAACTCTGGGGTCTCTGGACACTTTCTGAGGCTCTTGCTAAGGCACTTTGTGCTAGCCTGCATTATCGTAAAAGCTAAGGTCCTGTTTGATAGCTCCTGATAGAAACCAGTGGTGTTGGGGGTCCTAAATGGGGACTGCTTTTCTTGTCAGCTGTCTTCCTTATAACATGGTGGGCAAAGGAGTCAATCAAAAACATGTAGCCAGGTGTGGTGTCTCAGACATTTAATCCCATCACTCAGGAGGCACAGGTAGGAAGTAGCAACTTTCAAGGAAACAGAATATAACACACACACACACACACACACACACACACACAAATAATAATAATAATAATAAAAAACCTCTCACCTGACACTCCTCCATATGTGGTCCGCTTTCCAGTGCCCACTGCTGGCCATGGAGTGCCATTGGCTTTTAATCCCATCAGGCCTGAGACAGTGTTGGTAGCTGTAACACCATCTGCACCACCTGTAGAAAGCAGAGGAGCATTTGCCTGAACTTCTTGAACAATGCTGCAAAGCCAACCAAACTCATGAGACCCAGAAGAATGCACTCTATACTTACTTTTAATAACTATTCCTCTCTCCAAATGCCTGCAGTTAGTTTAACTCTTCCAATCAAGCTTAAATTATTTTAAATAATACCAAGTATTAATTATTGTGACTTAATTTCTTAATTATGAGTTGGATTTGTAGGTGTTACATATTCTGTATGTGATGTGACTTTTCCAAGTAATTTCCAATGTCTTAGTTAAGACACAATTTCCATGGAATATAATGTAAGCACAAATGATTTGTACATCCAGTTATTGATTGTATGACTTACATATTCAACAGATACTGATCGGGCACGCATTAATGTAGTGTGCTAGTCCTCTCAATTAAATGAGACACATATTAGCAATTATATAAGGTGGAAGTTGGTCTCTCTCAATCTCTTTCTCTTTCTCTCTCTCTCTCTCTCTCTCTCTCTCTCTCTCTCTCTCTCTCTCTGTGTGTGTGTGTGTGTGTGTGTATGTTTCTAACAAAGTTCAGATGATGTTGCTCTATGGATACATGATGAAGTCATTAACTTTTAAGTGTTTTACTATTATTGGGTGTATGTTTATAAAACACCTGTTGATCTGGAAAAATTATAAATATATCTATGCTTCCAGGTCAAAATCGGGTACCCTGTTTATTAGCTATAGCACCAAATGTGATTCTTTTACATTTGTAAAGTCAAGTGTTCCATTCAATACTTTTATTAAAATATAAACAAAGCTACATATATGTGTGTGGATAAAGGCCACTTTCAGTACAGCCTCATAATTCCAGGCCATAGTTACATAAGCGGGCAAGTGATATAAATCCAGGATTTACCTTCTTTTGCTGCTCTTGCGATGCTCACAATATCAGTGACATTTGGGGTCAACTTGGCAAAAAATGGAACCCGAACAGCTTGCCTAACCCAACGACAGATGTTCCGCACCAACTCTGGATCCTGTTCAAATAAGTCAGTTAAATATAGAACATAATTAAAGAACTGTGATCGAAATGTACACTAGAGCAACAGTGGAGCTGGAGATGTGCAAAACAAATCCATGTTGCCAATGAGCTACCTGATATAGTTCTCAAATTCCTTCTCAAAATTACACTTCAACTCATCAGGGAACTGAAGTTAACACACTTCAAGTGAACTGCAAATCCATCATGTAAAGGTTAAATTCCTCGGGGGAGTCTTTGGAAAACAAAATTACAAAGAACCAAATGGAAGAAAGTAGATCTCATTTTCAGTTAAACAGTATCAGGAATGAAACATAAACTTCAGGTGGTCAGTTAAGGAAAAATTACAGGATGCTTAGTGACGCCTTTGGATTAAATTTGGTAAAAATAAGTGTTTGATTCCTGAGTGAATGGTATGCAATCTGAAGTCTGTTGTTTTCATTATTAGACACTCAGTCTTGAAGTGTATTCAAAAGGAAATATATCTGCAACTATATCATCCATCTAAATGAAACATATACTATATGCTAAAGTAGAATAGTTCAGCTTCAGATTACACAACACTCATCAGCAATATTAGCTAACTTTTCTATGCATTATGGAAATTTGTGTGGCATTTTTCAACACTCATTTACTTGAAAGAATTGATCAAAATGACAAAAATAAAATAAAATATTAAGTTCTCATTTTAAAAGTAAGAAATGGACATTTTACTATGCTTATTTCCTGTGATTTTTCAAGCTTTTATTTTCTCATGGGAAAAGTAAAATTTGGAAGGTAAACACCTATCCTTTCCATTGAAATAGCCTAGCTATAGTAATGTTCTTTGATTTCAATATGCACAATAGTTCTTTTTTTTTTCATTATCATGAGTACAAAATTTATTCTGACAGGTACTGATAATGTGCTTTGATAAATTACCTTAAAATATGCAATAGCAATTCATTATTGAACTTGCTAATACTATCTTAGCAAATTAAAATGTTTTTTGAGTAAAAGAAAAACCTAAGAAAATATAGACATATATTTAAACTATGAAACATTTGGCAAGTATATCATTTGTAATTAATATTTTCATATGTAAGAAAGTTGCTCTTTACATTTTAACCTTTTGAGTTCTTCTAAGATGAGATTTCTAATGTTATAACCTTTAAAGAACCTTTTCACTTAGCCTTAATGTGTCTCGATCTGTCGTCCTGTATTACTCTAAAAGTTATGTGTTTATATGCTAAGACACTGCAGTGGGGTAATTTCTGTTGATTGCTTCCATCATTGTTTCAACAAAGTAACATTTTCAACAAGAAATCCTGGGCTTGGATTGTTCACTTTTCAGAACAGTAATTTCTTCATTAAACATAAATATTAAAAAGTACTATGTGGAATGCTCTATGGGCATACTGTGCACTATGAATAGTAAAGCTGAGACTTAGCTGTACAAATTCTAACTCATGAAAATGGAGATCGTCCCCTGCCCATGCAATGTTCATGAAATATTTATGACCACGGCATTGGTATTATGAAGGCAGTTGCATCTTTGTGACTTTCATTTCTAAGTTATGAATTTCCATAGGACTTAGCCTAGAAATGACAGTAACTCTAGAAGATATGAATTGCATGTCTTTCATAAAGTTGTACTTTAAGGTAGAATTTGACAATAATTTAAAGATCACTTGAATTGCATAACATAGGGAAGGTAGTCTGATAAGCGTTACTGAAACAAATTTAAAATGATATTTGGTTCCAGTAGAGTAACCACTAATAACCTTGTGGAAGCTTCTAAGTGCCTTTCAATACTATTGACCCCCATGTCTTTATAATCTACTTTGAACATTTGTTAGACATTTTTCTGTTGATTTTCTAGTTGAGTACTTTGAGTATTTTTTGCCCTATTGTTTAGCAATTTGGAATTTGTTCAAAATATTTTAGTTTCTGAAAGACATATTGTTCCTTGGCAACCACCATTTACTTGGATCATCTGTTTCTATTTTGAGGTGGTATAGTTTGACCACTCTATAGTTCTGTTACTAAAGTTGATGTGTTAAGATTTATTTTTCTATTTTTATTCTTACCCAAGACAGCCACTGAAGAACTATCATAGCTAGCTGAAACACAATTTTACTACCTGAAAATTTTTTATTTCTGGCCATCATTATTATGAATATTGAGTCAATAAATTGGTAATATAAGGAATATTCTAATACAACATAAACATAGTGATGTTAATAACATGTTTAAATGCATATGCATATTTGAGGGAATGAAAGATGAATCATGACTTTTCACACTTTGCTAGTTTCTTCACACTTTTTACATGAAGATTGAAGATAAAAATATTAATAATATCTTCTCATTTTCTGCTTTAGGTAGTTTTGCCTTTCTTAGTGAACCAGTATGAGGAAACTTAAGAGCACAGCTTCTAATAACACCCAAAATATTCATTATAGGACACATACAATGGACTTTAATAATGTAAATCCCCACAAAAATTAAAAAGTAGGACTGTTCTTCTAGTTCCAGACACCAAAATAGATGAGTTTTGACAATAAGTGCAAGATAAATAAAAATGTGGTACAATACCTAGAGACAAAATATCTTGGGCTACCTTAGGTCCTTTATTATCCACTGATCTTAAGTGATATATCTGACCTAACCTTCTAGGATTAGGTAAACTTCTCAGAACGGATCACTAACCATAGGAGACTTATCTTTTTCCAACACTAAAGCCAAGAATGCTGCAAGATAACATCTGAAACCTGTATAAAAGGTTTTCCCTATTTGCCCACTTCAATTAATTCATCAGACCTACAAATTTATAACTTTATTAATGAATGTTAAAGCAACCTCATCTGAAACTTCAAAAAATGGACTCAAGTAATTGAAATACATGTTTCTTGGCCTCAGTCACAACTGTTTTGTTCAGAATAAACTTTTCCTTACTTCTTTTAAAAAGATTGACATTTTAATTTTATTTCTTTATACCTCCATCAAAAATCTAACCTATTCCTGGGCTGGAGAGATGGCTTAGTGGTTAAGCGCTTGCCTGTGAAGCCTAAGGACCACAGTTTGAGGCTCGATTCCCCAGGACCCACATTAGCCAGATGCACAAGGGGCGCACGCATCTGGAGTTCATTTGAGGTGGCTGGAGGCCCTGGGGCACCCATTCTCTCTCTATCTGTCGCTTTCTCTCCCTCTTTCTCTGTCACTCTCAAGTAAATAAATAAAAATGTTTGGAAAATATTTTTTAAAAAATCTAAGCTATTCCAGACTTAAGAAACAGCCAAATGTATTTTATTATATATGGTATTTAAGAAGCATGAAAAGTAAGACTACTTTGTAAATTTAGAAGTAATTTTAAGGAAAATGAACAATTATGCAAAAAATAAGCTTAGAACATCTTTTAACATATGTAATGCATATAAGGGTCTAGCAGAATCAGGAAGTGCTTAACTGGCTTTTTGTACATTTAACAAGAAAGTCACACCAAGTTGGTAAACTCTCATAGCAGAAGCTGCTGTCATTCCTACTGTGTGTGTGTGTGTGTGTGTGTGTGTGTGTGTGTGTATGTGTGTGTGCACATGCATGTGCATGTGTGTGTTTGTGTATGTATGTGTGTGTTTACACATGCTAATTCTTTTGCTATTCCTTTGGGCAGTGGAGAGCTCTCAGTAACAAAGTGGTTTTCTGTGGCTGATGTGCATGTGGCATCATAAGTAGAAAGGCACTGAAACCCTCATGGGTTTTGAGCGTGGGGAGTAAATGATGCTCTTTTGGGAACCATGTGAGCTGAAGGTACTTGAGCCGACCTATCTGGTACTGGAAGAAGACTAGCAGCCTGAAATAAAATCTGGCCTGCTTGAAAATGTTCACAGAATCAAAGTGAGGTACACACATACCCACTCAGGAGGTTGAGAAAGGAGGTACACAACCTTCAAAGGCAGCATGTACCAGGCCAGTTAAGATTATGTAGAGAAACCCTATCTTAAAACATGAAAGAAAAGGAGCACAAAGAAAAGGAAGAGAAGGGAAGAAGGGTGGGCTGGAGGTAGGGAGAGAAGGAAAGATTTTCATAGAGACCAGTCTAGTGTTTGCCTGCAATGAATATTCTCTGGATGAAATTCCTATGAAAGGCCAGGAATGACAAGAGCAGTAATTAGAAAGCGCAGTGCTGCATGAACTACTGGCTGAACAGTGTCCACTGTATAAGATTCATTGCTTTCAACTTGCTTTTTTGAGGATGACTATGATTTTTAATTCTCATACTCAATATGTCTCTAGGGTCTCCCACTGGACAAATCACCTACCCTTCTGGATTTTACAACCTCCCCAGTGGAGGGCAGGAATTCCCGCCATTGACCAGGGCATCAGATTTCACTGGTTTCTTGCTCTCTGCAAAGAACAAACACTGCATAATAAGACTGTGACCACCTCATGATACATGAAATTACAAGTGAAGTTCTTGAGTGGAAGAAACATTTCTCTCCAATTTGCCTGGTAATTTTCCCTCTGTACAATTCCTTTCAAAATGGATTTCTTAGAAGCTGGCATTTCAATGAATTCATTGAAAAATTTTACCAGTTATAAAATGTTTTCCACTAAGGAACTCCTAAGTCTTAATTCACATGATATGACAAGAGCTGGATAGAGTTTTTATTATGTCTGCTTTTCTGATGGAGAGAACTGGGGCCCAGAAGATCACTCTGAGTACCTATTTCATCTTCTTAATTTTCTCTCCCATTATCATGTTCTAAACCATCATCTTCTTTAGCAAAATTGTTCCCCTAAGTGAAATTCAGTGATCCTTATAAACTGCAGCTATAAAAGGCTTCTACTTCTCTCATACCTGTAAAGCTAGGTGTAGCTGCAAGATAGCAGGCTAAAAGGGTGTATGTATCCTTCTATGTCAATAAAGTAGGACAAAGTTAACAATTCTAGGTAAAAGTCTTAGTGAGTGCAAAAACTGTGTGATGGAATGAAGATGGTTGAAGTTACCTTATGTTTTAGCATGTGTCTTTCTTGAATCTCTTTGTCTGACTTAAGCATTCTAATGTGGTACAACCACTTTGGAGAACATTTTGGAGGTTTAGTAAGGAAAACATAAATTTACTAATCAGTAAGAAATTCTATTCAGTAGCATATAAATAATACATGTGAACTTATTTCCACACAGAGACTAGCATGTCAATAGCTACAAATTGAGAACAACTCTAAAATCCATTGACATGTGACTGAACAAACAACCATGGCATATCCACACAATAGAATGGTATTTAGCAATAAAGCAAATCAAGGCAGATAATCAGGCCATAATGCAAAATCATTTTTATGGTAAAGAAATTTATTAAAAGGATATGCTACACAGGAATCAATTTATATCAAATTCTACAAAAGGAATTTGGGCATGGTGGTGCACGCCTTTAATCCCAGCACATTGGAGGCAGAGGTAGGAGGATCACTGTGAGTTAGAGGCTATCCTGTGACTACAGAGTGAATTCCAGGTCAGCCTGAGCTCGAGCAAGACCCTACCTCCAATAAAATAAAAAATAAATAAATAAATAAATTCTACAAAAGGGAAAACTATACTGACAGCAAGCGGAGCAGTGGATGCAAGGCTCAGGATTTGCGTCAAGGTGGGGAAAACTGGAATAAGACCTGAGGCAATTTTTGAGAGTGATAGAGATAAACTGTTCTTAATTATAGTGTGTACAATACTGGACAAAATGCACCAAACTCTATACTTAAATGTGTTCCTTCAACTGCAGATCAATTGCACTCCAGTAAAATTCATTTAAACTTTAAAATAACTTAAGAAGACTCAGGAGTAGGACAGCAAAATGGCAGAGGTATTCCAAGCAACATAGACTCTGCACTTTCAGCAAGTATTCATTCACTATGAGGAATTACTTTTGGTCTATGCTGGATACAAAAATGAATAAAACTAGAAAGTTAGAGTATACAGAAAACACATTCTAGGTACATAATATGATGCATATTACATGTTATGTGTCAAAACATGCACCCCGAGAGTACTATATTACTTCAGATTATTTCAATAAGTAAGGCAAGGACTCATATGTACTAGGCATCCATCAAGTGTTATTGAATTGGCAGAGCTTACACTGCAGAAACTGATGCTAACTTTTAAATTTTTATTTAATTTGAGAAAAACTGGAAGGACAAAGGTCCTGTAGAATCTAATGACATTCTGCATTGAATTTGAAAGCAAAGATTGTGCATGTATGTGTACGTGCATGCATATGTGTTGGCATGTGTGATGTTTGCTGTGTACACTTCATGAGCATGTGTGTGTGTACAGCCAGTGGGAGCACGTTCAGTATCATATATATACACATATATATCCATGAGATAGTCTCTCCCTCAACCCAGAGCTGCTGTCCAAGAGTGATCCTCAGCAATTCTCTGATCACTAACCCTGTAAACTGGGCTTCCAGACATGCATGGGCATACCCAACTTTTATAAGGGGTTTGGAGAGCTGAACTTGGTGACTTCCTGTCTACACCAAGACTATTGGGCACAAGTGATATAAGTGCTCTTAACTGCTAAGCCATCTCCCCTGTCTGAAAGCAAAGATTTAAAAGATACATAATGTACTTTCTCTATTCTTATCTCAAGGGTGGTCTGGAGAGATGGCTCAGCAGTGAAAGACACTTGTTCACAAAGCCTGATGACCGGGTCTGATTCCCCAGTACCCAAATAAAGCAAGATTTACAAAGTGACACATGTATCTGGAATGGTGTGCCCATTTTTCTCTCTCTTCCCATTGTGTTTTCTCTCTTTCTCAAAGAAATATTTAAAAAATGAAAATATATGGCTAAAGAGATGACTTAGTGGTTAAGGTGCTTTCCTGCAGAGCCTACGGACTCATGATCAGTTTCCCAGCATTCACAGATGCATAAAGTGATGCATGCATCTGGAACTCATTTGCAGTGGCTAGAGGCCCTGGCATGGCCATTCTCTCTGTCTCTGTCCCTCTCTCTATCTCCCTCTTTCAAATAAATAAATAAAATATTTAAAGATGAAAATATATCATAAACTGCAATAAACATACTATGACTAAAATATGTAGTAAGTTTACAAAGATTATATGTATTTGTTTATTTCTATACTTATTTCAGTACTGGTAATTAAAACCAAGATCCAGAAAATGCTAGGTAGGAGTTTTACTACTGAGTAACAACTCTGTCCCTTTTTTGTTTGTTTGTTTGTTTGTTTGCTTTTGGCCATTTACTGTACCACAGATCCTACCCGGGTACTTTCTCCATGCTCATTTTCTTATTTCTCTTTCTACCCAGAATGCCTTTCTCTTGTACCTTGAAAACCAACTCTCAAATCATCCCTCTAAAACCAATCCTCCTATACTGCCTTTGTACAGTATGGGCTAGTAAAAACTGTCTGTTTTGTGTGTCCATAAGTATCCTTTTATAACTGCATTTGTTTACAATCATAGTCTCTGTTCTATTGCCACTTTCTCTCTACCAGTCTATTAGTCTCTTTAAGGTTGTGACCCTCTAGCCCACAGCCTGAGATATTAAAGAGCCTCTCAGTGCTGTATTCAGTGAAAGAATGAATGCCTAGTTGTATACCAGCTTTCCACTGAGTGACCAAACATTTGACTCTCTCTGTTCCACAGAGCCAAGCTGTAGAAAGATATCACATGGTTCCTGCTCTAAAATCCGTAGAATTGGGGAACAGTTGCCTGACACTATCCATCAATTCATGGAAATGCTCTCAGGGCACTTGTCCCAGTGATGGACTGACATTAACAGCTTCAGACCCAAGGATCTTTAGGATAGTGGAGGTTTCTCCAGACTTTTCAACTTCAACTTTACTTCAGTTCCCATCCTTGGCCCCTGGGGCTTAGTGGATGAGGAATAGCCTGCTTATATTAATCCATGCAAAGGTCTCTTTTTATTTCTTTAGATGAAATTCCTGTAAGCATGACTTGGTACTGCCATCTTCTTGTTTGTCTGCAGGATTTTTCTCATGTGGCTCTGCTGTGACATCCTCGATGTGGGGGCCTTCCATCCCATTCACTTGGTCTCAGAAGTTTTAATAGCAGGAGGCCCTGGCATGCTCATTCTCTCTCTTTCTCCCTCCCTTCTTCTCTCTTTCTCTTTTATCTATGTCTCCCTCCTCATAAATATATATATTTAAAAATAATAGACTTGTACAGATATAAGAATGTATGTGTCTCACTGTTCACTCATCTACATCAGCCTAGCTTTGGAATTGAAGTCAAGTTTTCCTCAGGAAGGCCCCAGACAGTGACAGGAAAACTGTGGCCCAGAGGCCTCATCACTTCTGTCCAGTGGGGATTCCTTTAATGGTTATCTTTGGCTTAATATTCATTATTGGACTGACAGAGATTTTTCTCAAGTCTGTATCATCTAATAGCTCCCTGTCCCACAAAATTCTTTGTCCCATCTTCTTTCACTGGTATGACTCACTCAAACTCTTCTTCCATCTCTGGGTGTAATTCCTGGAGGACTGAACTCCTCATATTGCCCATGATACTATTACCCATTGCATGTTTACTAACCAGGTTTTATAGCACAATACGAAAACTTTGACATATGGAGAAATAGACTATGTCATACTCTGCTGATAGTACAATAGTAACAGTAATGTTCAAAATTGTGGACCAGCTGAGCTCAGCTAAATTCCCAATAAGTATTCAAATTACTTCATTATTTAATTCTAGCAGGCTTCAGTGGGTAACCAACTGTAGGCAGTTACTTGTGCTAAAATGTATGGATTCCTTTTAGATCAAAGGGAGTGAGTATGTAAGTGTATAATAAGTGTATCTTAAGACTTCAGCCAGCTTGGAATTTGTTTTCTTCACGCAAAGCATTAGTGTAAACAGTATAACAATTGATATTTTATACATCTGTTGGTCTATTCACCTAGCTTATGTTTTCCAGTGCTTGTGTTAGAAAACAACCACAAGCACAAAACCTCAGGCTCTTTAAAATCCCACATTGCTATGAATGATTAAGCAACCAGGGAGGAGGCTGGTGCACGAAGGCACTGTGCCCTGGAGCACCTACTATGCTGATGGATACATTTAGGCTGAAGACAGTCTGGGGAAGTCCTGCTTCTGTCCTGGGAACTTGATGAAATTCAAGCAAGAAGGAATTACTGCTGAGGCAATTTTAAATAACATAGCAGAGGAAGCCTCAATCCCTTGGCAAAGGATGGTTGCAGCTAAGGAGAACTCATCCATAACAAGTTGATAGAGTTCCTTAAGGAATTTCTTCCTGCTGCTATGGTAAGAGCAGACAAGACATATATAGGCCATTATTGTTTGTTTGTTTTGCCAGCTCTTTGGACTTATTTCTCTCAGTTTAAAAGAAGATACCAAAAACTGGGGTGGTTTAGTTACAAAAACTTGGAGTGATATGTGGATTAGGAAAGATTTCAAACATGGCATTTTCTAAGTGTGTCATTCACAAGCTCTTGACGTAAAATTCATAAGTATTAGATTTTACTTAAAATTGTGAGCAGCTGGTCCTAACAACCTACCAGTTTATTTAAACTCAGTCTGTGGATTATAAGAGTATACATCATAAGATGTCTATGTGTGTGTGTGTGTGTGTGTGTGTGTGTGTGTGTGTGTGTGAAGAAGGTTCTTTGTTGTAAAATATTCTGTGTTTTAAGGAGAAGGACAAATGGCCAAGCTATCTATGCTCATGTTTATTACAGGCATATGTGAAGAAGTAACAAGTGATTAAAAAGGTGTAGAGAAAGGAAGGGAGGTATCTCGTCTTACAGGAAGTGCAGCCTGAGTGTGAGACTGTTACTTTAAGGCTTTAGAGACCACGACACTAATGTGTCTGTGTGCTACTTCTCAGCATCTCCTTTACTAGGTGTACATCTGCTTGCGAGCTCCTTATTTCTATATGGTCTTTTTTGTTCTACTAAATGTATCTAGCATGACTTTAGAATTCATGTTTCAAAACAAAGTCCACAAAGGAGAAGACTCATTGCCAACAGTGTAGCTCTCAGTATTTTGGCTATGCAACATGATTTTCCTTGTCATTTTGTGGAGATTCCCACTGCCAACCTCCACCACATAAGTCATCAGGAGAAGTTTTGTTCGTTTGATGTTGGGAATTTAACTTAGTGTAATATATGTACTAGGCCAGTGTTTTATTTTTCATTTAGGATAACATTACATGGTCCAGACAGCCCTTAAACTCACTATATAGTCCAGACAGACCTCGATCTTATGATCCTCCTGGACTAACATCCCAAACAGGCCCAGCTAAGACAGTTGTACTATATATTTTCTGCAACCCAGAAACAAGCACATGATCTGGGTCTAAAGGTGTGGTCAAAAATTTTAATCCAACCATGAGAAAAGTGTTGATAGTTTATGTGGTAATGTGTGGTGCAATGTATTCAGTGGCATACAAAATACTGTGCAGCAGCAGTGGGAACCTTTCTGCATTAATTCTTTGATAAGGATTGGAATTCTCAGAGAGTATATGTTAGCAAAGAACACCTTGGTGCCTCCAAACCCATGTGGTTTCTGACATTTTTCCTAGCCTGCTGTTTCTCCCTTCTATATTTCTGTAAGATCTCATAGCCAGAGGCAGTTCTGTTTGTTGTGACTAAGAATTGCTGCTTAGCTACTCTCTCCTATGGAAGGATCTGAATGATGGTCTCACCATTCATGAAAGGACATTGACCTCACTTCATTTACCCTACTGGTGGTGGGTTTTTGCTTAAGACACAAGATCTGGTCCTGTGAATTGTAGTAAACGTAACCAGAACACATGTTTATGGGGCTCCTTGTATGCCAGATATGTCACAGACCCTTTTTCTTTAGAAAGAAGCTGTGGCCCTTGAAGGTATCAGAATAAGGCATAAACATTTCCCTCAAAGAACTTGCAACCACAGTATAATTTCACTTAGGACACTGAAAATTTATTGGACTCAGTATAATATATAAATGGCCTCTGGGATTACAATATATCTCTGTTTCTCTATAAATCATTTAACATTTGAATATGTCATAATAAGGAAGCATTCATGCAATTCAAGAGTCCCTTGCTTGCATAAAGAAGGGATGTGTACCACAGAGATCCAGAAAAGCTTGATTTGAAATGTATTAAGAGTAGCTATGGTTTAAAAAAAAAATGGGTATGTAGACAGAGAATGCTAATATAGCCCATGAGGGGAACTATCTTGAGGCACTGAAATTAAATTAAAATATGATCATCCTTTCACTTGGAATACCTGCATCATTACCAATTCGACAAGGATCTTTCATTTAACCCAACTCAACTTTACAAAAATGCCTGAAGCCTATATTGTTGATAAAACACTTGATGAAGCTTACATAGGGGAAAAATCTTCAAACTGCTTGATATACAAAACCATATGAGTACTAAAAACAGAGGGATATTTACTTTTGAAATATTAAACAAATATATAGTACCCAGAGGACTGCTAAATATGGATAGTTTTAAACTTTGCCTTTTAGTCACTTAAAAAAGAGCACTATGGTGAACTGTTCTGTTGTATATAATTAACAGCTATATAGCAAAAGCTAATTAGATTTTTAAATAGTATAGATAAAGGTAGAACTCAGTGTCTGGGATAAGATGCCATCTCAGACACTTGCATTTGTTAATATTCTTAGACTTTAACATGGAACAAATGAAGTCATTAATAAGTTAAGATATTCTTTATAGTGTTGACCTTTTGTCAACAAGTATAGGAATTCTGGGAATGTAGAAAAGTATCAAATATGAACCAAGGTATTTAATTGGTGACTTGCCACTACCCTAAACAAGCTGAAGGCTTTAAAGTAGTATATTTTTATAAGAATTAAACATAAAAAAAAACCAGAACAATTTTCTGTGTTTGAATATATACAGCAGGAATAGGAATTTGACTTAGAAGTGGAATAATGATGTTTATTTTTGGAAGAAAAAGAGAGAGAGAGACCAGGGCATTCATGGGAGATAATAATGATAGTGGCTATAGTCAGATGAGGAATACCAAAATAACACCAGCTGAACTAAGGTTTGTGAAATGAGTAAGTAACCAAAAGGAAATATGAGAAATCCCAGTACTATATGGGATGCATGTACTATATGGACATAAAATGGGAAGGAAGGTGGTGGAGAGGAAAGGAGTAGTGAGGAGGCATGGCTACTTGGTTCCAGTACAGTTAGGGGTTAGTTTTCAAAATATGTTGTAAAGAACAGCCTATGAAAAACCAAGAATTTTAAGCAGACTAGGATGAGATTTTATGATAAACTTAGTTTTTAATAACAAACTGAAATTACAGAATAAAAATCAAAAGTAGGGGATGGGGAGATGGCTAAGTTGTTAAAGGCCCTTGCTTGCTAAGCCTGATGGCCTGGGTTCAATTCCCAAATAACCATGTAAAGCCAGATGCAAAAAAAAAACCAAAAAAAACAAAAAAACAAAAAAACATGGCTTATGCATCTGGAGATTGTTTGCAATGGCAGGAGGCCCTGATGTGCTCATTCTCATTCTCTCTCTTTCCTTGCAAATGCATAAATAAGTATTTTAAAAAGTTTTTTTTTTTTTGTTTATTTGTACTTATTTGAGAGTGACAGAGAGAGAGAGAGAGAGAGAGAGAGAGAGAGAGAGAGAGAGGCAGATAGAGAGAGAGAATGGGCATGCCAGGGCCTCCATCCACTGCAAACCGAACTCCAGATTCGTGCGCCCCCTTGTGCAACTGGCTAATGTGAGTCCTGGAGAATCGAGCCTCGAACCATGGTCCTCAGGCTTCACAGGCAAGCGCTTAACCACTAAGCCATCTCTCCAGCCCATAAATAAGTATTTTTAAAAATAAAAAGTAATTCTGGGGATTATAACTGATGGGAACAGAAATATCATCAACAAAGAGATAAATATATGTGAAGCAGACTTTAAAGGAAAACAATGAAATAGTTTTAGACATATCGATATTTGGTACCTATAGGATTATTGTTATCTTATTGTTATCTTATTATTGTTATCTTCCAATTACCCCAGCGAGATATAGAGGGAACTCAGCTTCTTGTGATATTTATAATCATCAGGGTCACGTGTATTTCTTTCTGACCTTGTTACAGGTGAAAATCACCTTGCAAGGAAGAATGGTTTACCGCTATTTATACAATTCATCTGCATAAAATCTTTCTTCAAATTTTATTTTAAAGAACAAACTTAGCTGATTATATTTTTAAAAATGCCTAGCCATTGTGGAAGAAAATTAAACCTGGAATGAAAAATAAAAACTCATAACAAACCACCCAAACATCAGCAATATTAAAAAGGAATATTTCCTATGAGTATGAATATATATTTCACAAAATTGAATAGGTATCTATGTGCCATGAAAGAGGAAAGAAAGTTGCTGGGGAGTGGAAAGTTAAAAGAGGTGGCAGAGGGGGAAAGGAAAATCAATTAAAACCGAATTTTGAAAATGGCTTAATAAAATCTGATACTTATACATAATTAAACGTTTTTCTTCTATTTATTTATTTGAAAGAGAAAGAGGGAGGGTGACAAATAGAGAAAATGAGCAAATAGACACACCATGGCCTCTGGCCATTGCAAACGAGCTTCAGACTCTTGCGCCACCTATGCATCTTGCTTTATATGGGTACTGGAGAACAGAACCTGAGTCCTTTGGCTTTGCCGACAAGTGCCTTAACCTTGAAGCCATTTCTCCAGCCATAATTAAACTTTTAAATTAAAAAAAAACAACAGTACGTTGTTTCAGCTTTATATGTTTCTGCTGTCATTAATCTTCCTTAATATTCATAGAATAATTTGTCTAATATGTAATATAGATAATGCTATCTCAGTTGGGACTTGGAGATAATTTTTGGATTTATTATACATATAGAACAAAACCTCCTCTTGTGAATGGTGCTCATAATAGCTTTGGTAGCTGCATGCTGTATTTGTAAGCAAGTCCTATATACATGTTTATAAAAATATGCAAACAAAAGCAGACATTTAGAAGATACAACCCCTTAAAAGACATAGGTAGTCAATATTCCTGGCTCCAGTGGAAAGTTAGGATGTATTGTGTTACCATGGAAGCAAGTGATCAAGGAGATTGAAGTGAGTGTTTCTGTGGAAGCAAAATGATCATTCATAAAGAGTCAGTCAGTACCAACTCTCCACCAGATAGAATGGATCACAAAGGGCTTCCATTCTTCACACACATGCATATTCTTCCTCGCTTAGCACATGCATTATTTGACCCTTCCAAATATCATGCAACTTAATGCCATGGTATGCAGTATCATACATCTCATAACATCAACCAGCAGATGCTTCAAAAAAAATATCAACATGGCCAGTACATTCTCTTTTGTACCATTGTCCTTTTATCCTTCTCTGTCTGGCTTCATGTTTAATAAAAACCTGAACTTGTATGATAAGGTAAGCATGCGAACGGTAAATAATCAGACATCCTCAGCTATATATATCTTATTTGAATACTACTCATCAACTTGAATGCATGCTGCAAGATAACCTATGATATTCTGTACTTGGTGATTTCATGATATTAACTCATTCTTCAACAAATATATATTGAAGTACTTCTCTACTTGGAATTGACTGAAAATAAAGTTATTCTTCTCATAGATTTTTCATTCTGGTAGAAAATGAAGTAAGAAAAAGTGAATAGGTATATCTTTTAAGAGATAGACTAATAATAATGTTGCACTTTAGACACAGTTACTTCTAAATAATTAAGAAATATACAAGAATGTATGTTTTTGTATATAAAAGCCATAATATGTGGTCAAAATCAATCATTACATAGTGTCAAAACAGCTTTATTAGTCTACACGTATTTAATGAGCAGACCAGAATTTATTAATGCTATCTCATTTATCCACATTCATACTATGCACATTTGCTCCAGTTATTGAAAGAATTTTCACATTTTTCTTTCATTCATTCTTTATATAATTTTATTCTTATTGACCATTAGAAATATACTAGATGAATGAATGGACTTTGCTTATTATGTAACTGTTTACAATGGTATTTGGAAAAATACCAATAGAATTATATACAACACCAAAAACATACTAGTTAAGCTAGATAACAACAAGGTGTAAGTGTCACTATGATTCTGTGGCTAGCCTGGGCTACAGAGTGAGTTCCATGTCATCCTTGGCTAGAGTGAGACCCTGCCTCAGAAAAAAAATTAAAAAATATAGATTACAGAGCCACCTGCTGCTAAAATGTAGGATATGATGCTCAGATTAAAGAGAGTATAGGTTTGATTTTTAAAGATATCATATATCTTATATAATGCGTTTATTAATTGAGAGTTAAATATTTATTTTTATACAACCAAATTTGCCTAAAATGATCTATTCTTTGTTATGATTACTTTTCTATTAGTCATTGTAGAAAAGAATTATATGTCAATTTTAAGGTAATTTTATTGTATCAATTCTTCACCCCAAGAGCCTTTTTATTTTTTTAATTTTTTTTAAATTTTTTGTTCATTTTTTATTTATTTATTTGAAAGTGACAGACAGAGAGAAAGACAGATAGAAGGAGAGAGAGAATGGGCGAGCCAGGGCTTCCAGCCACTGCAAACGAACTCCAGACGTGTGCGCCCCCTTGTGCATCTGGCTAACGTGGGACCTGGCGAACCGAGCCTTGAATTGGGGTCCTTAGGCTTCACAGGCAAGCGCTTAACCGCTAAGCCATCTCTCCAGCCCAGCCTTTTCATTTTCTTTTG
Source organism: Jaculus jaculus (assembly GCF_020740685.1). Classification (NCBI taxonomy): domain Eukaryota; kingdom Metazoa; phylum Chordata; class Mammalia; order Rodentia; family Dipodidae; genus Jaculus; species Jaculus jaculus. Next base: position 26,258,302 of record NC_059120.1, read on the forward strand.
TGTAATTTCACATTTAGCTAAAGATATTTTTTTAATTGTGGTAAATTATGAAAAATACTTTCTAGGCTCAAAAGAGCAACTTTTTTAGTATTACCTCCATATTTTGTGTTTGCAATTTGATAGGAAGAAGCTATTCAAGGACAAGAAGATGCATTATGGCAAGTTTGAGTTTTACTAACATCCCAAGTGTAGGAATGACCATTACATAAAATATATTTTGACCAGCTCCAGAAGTACCTAACAGAAAGCTGGATGGACCAGCTTTCTGAGTAATGAGTCAGCTTATGAGCAGGACCAGGCAAAATGGAGAGGTTTTTGCTCTATGGCTCCTGAGAGAATATGGAATTGTCACCAGTTTGAATCTTGTATAGACTCAGTTTTATAGTGATGTGATAAACTATGAATTATCCACACTAGAATGGGAAGAACCATGTAATTACAAACACATTCAAAATCATGTATATTACACTTTGGGATGTATTCAGAGTTCATTTATTCCTGGTTGGACATCATGTTGATGCACAAACACTGTGCTGGCTCCTTACAGATCACTAACTCCTGGCATGAGGCACCTGGAATGAATGGAATACTTGAGAAGTATCCAAGTATACACGTCTACATGTGAAACACAAATACAAACATAATAGGATGGCAATCTGTGCTCTTATCACCTTCTTGAATTTTTATCAAAACTGCAATTGACAAAGAATAAAAATGATTTTATATTTAATTTTATGTTTCTTTTCAATGCTACGATACCAGCTGGACACAAGAAACAGCACAATGGATTTCAAATTGCTAGCAGTAGTAAACCCTTAAAATCAAGAATGATTTAAAAATCCAGGTGTGATGGCACACACCTTTAATCCCAGCACTCAGGAGGCAGAGATAGGAGGATCACCATGAGTTCAAGGCCACCCTGAGGCTCCATAGTGAATTCCAGGTCAGCCTGGGCTAGAGTGAGACCCTACCTGGAAAAACAAAACAAAATAAAACAAAACAAAAAAATCAAGATTGATTAAAAACCTTAGCATACAGAAAACAATTTCCTTCTATACTTTATTTTTTAATTAGGAAATAGACAATAATTTGCAAAGTAAATATTCCATTTTCACCAACATGAAATAATGAAGTAAAACTAGAAAGTTAAGTACCACCAACTTCTTGATTATAGAAGTCAGAAAAACTCCCTGCAACCAGCTGCTCTCAGGAACTTGTCACTGTGGCCAGTGCGTCCTCTCTTGTACCTTTGTCCTTCTGTCAGTCACTGCAGGGCTTAGTGACTCTCAGAAGACCTGACTTTAGATGATAGTTCAGTGTGTGAGTGCTAAATAATCAGACCCCTCAACAATATAAATTTTATGTGAATAGCATTTGCCACTGATGTGCATGTTGCCCAGCCAGTCTGTATTTTTCTCTGTTTGGTGATTTAGTGATGTTATTAATTCACTAAATAATATTTACTGAATTACTTCTCTACAGGGGATTGACACAAAATAAGATAATGTTTTTCTTCTCATAAATTTTCAATCTGGTAGAAAATATAATAAGAAAAGTGAATAAGTATGTAAGTTCAAACTTATGATCAATATGAATTTAAGAGAGAATCAGAGGAAGCAGGGAGACTAGTGAAAAGGCATGGTACTTGGCAGATATGTTCCCTCTGGACAAGTCACACTGAAGTCTTCAAATGTTCTATACCCTGTAAAAATCATCAATTTGCTCTTATAGTTGCCTTAAAATTTGAATTTTACATGTTTAGTTTTTTTTTTTCTTTGCGATGCTTCAAGCTAGTGATTATAGAGGGTTTTTTTTTTCTATTTGTAATATCATCAACAGGACAATGAAAGTATTGAAATGCAGTAGGTATTACATTCAGTGTATTAATTATTGATTAGATATTAATCAATATAGATACAATGGAATCAGAATAAAATCCTACTTCAAAACAAACATTATGCTGAGATATATTATTTGCCCTCAGTCTGTTTTTATTAGCCAGTTTTATATAAAGTATAATAAAAGAAAAGCAAGACACAGATGTTAGAAAGCTTTGAAAAGTTAGGTTAATTCTTAGCCAGGAGGTTCACCCACATAAGCTTCACTGTATGATTGAAATGTTCTTCAAAGCTACTTAGCACTATATTTTATAGGAAGTTTGTCACAAATAGTTAAAACTGAAAATTTCTGCATGTGAATTCATATGAGATATGGCTAGAGAGTAAGATTTTCTTCACAAAGGAAAAACAAAGAGAAGGGAAGAAAAGACTAGACATAAGAAATCAAATTAATTCCTACAAAGCATGATAATCTTTGAGCTTTCCTGAAACCTAAGTGATGATGTCATCTGTTTAGAGAAGCTGGAGGGGTAAGCATGTTTTTGTTCAGTTGAAAATATATGATACTATTAAATTAATTAAATTAAATCAACGGAAAATAACTTCCATTAAATTTCTAATTAGGCATCATATACTGCGGGAATTCAGAGAAATGCAACCCCATAGTAGTAATAGGCTGTCCTTGTCACTATCTCACCAAAACCAAGACTTTTCACATTAGAAGGAAGGGTGCTTCATCTCTCTCATGTTCAAGGTTTCAATATAACAGCAGTCCTGTTTGTTCCAACTAAGACACTACTGATGGGGTCACTGCTGGGCAGATTCTAGCTGCTTCCCTAGAAACACCGAGAATTCACCTCCTGTCCAATGCCATGTAGCTCCTTGCCAAGCTTTCTTCCTGGAAGCTTTGATGTCTATCTGTCTTCTCTAACATCTTTTCTACACTTGAGGTTACCGAACTGGTTGTCTCATTTCCACTTTACATCTTATTTACAATAAAAGATCCAGAGTGATTTTGAATTATTTCAAACAGCTAAATGAAAACATTTAGAGTAATTTGAAATTTCTCACATATGTAAAGCATAGTTTTCATTAAAGATATACAATGTATGTGTATCTGTGCATATATGGCCATGTGTATATCTCTATGTCCACATATACATGTATACAAATATAATAGAGGTAGTAGCAGTATCAGTGTTTATCAAGCAATAGCACTTCATAGGCAATATTTTAAGCTAGGAATTTTGGATTTAAAGTTGTGTTTACTATGTTTTCTGTCCTAAAAACAACTTTACTGCTTTAATTCAAATGCTCTATCTTAGTCCATTGTTTTGGATTCCTGGTGTCACATCAGCAGCCACACAAATCATAAAGTCTGGGAAAACTCATTACAAATGGAAAATCAATTAAGTAAATTGTTGAGTGATGGAGAGAAAAACTGAAGAGTAATAATTTTAGAAAACTACTATGTAGAGTGAATTTTGGATAGTCACACGACATGTTTACAACTTCACCTGTTTATATCTTATTGCATAGAACACATAGTCCTATGTAATAATATAAGAAATCTAACTTGTACCCCTAAGCTAGCATGGAAGAATCTCCTTGTTTAAAGATGGGATGCACTAACAAGTGTTTTTCTAGTATTTACACCAAGTAGAAGCCTTGGCATTGTGGGTTTTTTTTTGTTGTTGTGTTTGTTTTTTTGTTTTTTTTTGCTGGTGGGGGGGGGTAGGTAGGTCTTGAAGTAGAGTCTCTCTCTAGCCCAGATTGACCTGAAATTTATTATGTAGTTTTAAGTTGGCCTCAAACTCATAGTGATCCTCCTACCTTGGCCTCCTGAGTGCTGGGATTAAAGGCATATAATACCATCCTGGCTTGGTGTTATTTTTAATGTAGTTTTAATTTACTTATTTTAGTTTTTATTTATTTTCACACAAAGGGAACAAGAAAGAGAAAGAAAATGATAATGGGCATGCCAAGGCTTCTTGCCATTGCAAGTGAACTCCAGATGCATCTACTTTGTGCATCTGGTATTACCTGGGTACTGGGAATCATATTTGGGGGTTCAGGCAAGTGCCTTTAACTGATGAGCCCATCAGTTGAGTCTGTTGAGATTGCCTAAAATCTATCCCATTCCTATTTATTTTAGTTTTATTTATTTGCACATGTATATGCTTGCATGTGTCATATATGTGTGTGTATCAATTTTTCTTCTGCTTACATGGGTGGCTTGGGAATCGAACCTAAGATAACAGGCTTTGCAAACAAGTAAGTACCTTTAAATACTCTGCCAAGTTTCTAGCCCCAACATTGTCATATTTTACTTAGAAGCACAATGCAATAATGTTTTGAACAGATCAGAAACCTTTCTTGTAAAATAACTCCCACAGAACATCACATACTAATTATTAATAATAGAAATTAACAAAAAAGTGAGTTTTTAAAAGCTGATGCATCCTGACAAGTAAATGTAAATCTGAATAAATTCTATAGTGATTCACCCACAATCAACTACACCATATAATCTATATGGGAACAAGAAAAATTGACGTTTGAAAATGTTTCAGCCAGTGCTCAATTCAGAATTTATGTTAATCACATTAAAAATGACTTTAGTTCTGTTTCTATAGAATCATTGTGGGTCTACGGGGATCATTTAAATATTTCAGTTATACTTTGCTGCATTTTATGAGGAAATTATATATTATAGTGTTACCTTGGGAATTAAGAAGGTCTCTGGGACACGTTCCTGTGAATATCTAAGTCTCAGCACTATTAGATTTACTTTTCTCCTATTATTTCCTGCTAATTCTTTAGCAATTGCTAAAATCTGGCTAACTTACTTAGCTTTTTTATGGAGCCATATTTTTAAAGCAACTATTTTTTTTGCAAGTTATGCTTAACTATGACTGCAAAGTCTAAAAATGCCTGAAGAACACCAACATGTTAAATGTCCTAATGCCAATGTGGGCTGAGTCTAAAGTCATGCTCCCTGCTAATGCTGCTCCTGGGTCATAGTCAACTCATTTTTCTACATGTTTTAAAACTACAGCAGAGGGTTGGAGTGATGGCTTAGCAGTTAAAGCACTCTCCAGATCACTCATAAGACAGACGCCCAAGGTGACACAAGAGCACAAGGTCGCACATGCACACGAGGGAACACATGCATCTGGACCTCAGTTACAGTGACTGGAGGCCCTGGTGTGCCAATCCTCTTTTTCTCTCTCTTGCCCTCTTGCATAAAAAGGTGAGTCTGTTGGGATTGCCTTAAAAAAAAAAAAAACTACAGCATATATCCCACATGCATCATGCATGCCATGTGATCAGAAGGAGCTTGCAGAGCAGAAGGGGCACAGTTCAAATAATTATAGCATAAGATCTTCTAAGGGATCGCATATAGCATGCTTGGCTTAATGAACAGAGCACAGGAATAGGGCCAGCTGAACTCCAGTTTCACTGGCTCTGTTACTAACCACCAATATGGCAGATGCCTATAGTATATTGTAGTTACCTGTAAAGTATACCTGCAAGATAACACAAACTATTTCAAAATTTTGACAAGGGGACAGTCACCTTAGGCAAGGCCAGTAGATATATTTTAATCTGTCTGTAGAAAAACACATTTGATGACATTGGATGGCATCTGTGCCATTACCTGCAGATGAACAAAAGTGCTGTGGGTAACAAAAAGCTGGGTTCCAACAACACAAACTGACCTTGTAAGATTGGTTTTATGGTGCTCTGTGTGGTTGAGGGGAATTGAATAACAGTATAAGTTCCTAGAGAAGACCATCTTTGTCACTGTGGTAAGCTTCCAGAGAGAATATTTCTTTTGCTCTTTGTAACACTAGCCTTTTCAGTATGCATAGGAAAATTTATGGGTAGCTTCTTTATTCAGCATTTTTTAAAATAATCAAGAACATTATTATATGAAAATATTGTATACTGATCATATTTGCACTGGGTAATACTCTTAATGTTCTGTCTCACCTGCCCCCACTCCACTGATGGCCCTCTTCAGTGGGGGCATCAGTATTCATTGTGGAGTCATTGATAGCTTTTGTAAGAGTTGCTCACTAAACTTCATTAGTAGTTCCCTAACATGATAGCAGAGCCTCCTTCCTTCTTTTGTTCATAGATTATTTTATCAAACACAGCTCATTCAATTTCCAGATGAGGTGTTTTCAGCACAGAATTTTCAATATTCATTTGGAGAGCTAAGTATACACACACACACACACACACACACACACACACACACACACACACACCATACTTGAAGTTCAGAGTAAGTATTTCAGAAAAGAGGAGGCACATTTTAAAAGAGCATTATGGATTCAGAGATGGAGGGATGGCTTAGCAATTGGGGCATTTGCTTACAAAGCCAAATGAACTAGGTTCAATTCCCCAGGACCCATGTTAGCCGGATGCACAAGGGGGGCATGCATCTGGAGTTCATTTGCAGTGGCTGGAGGTCTGGCATGCCCATTCTCTCTTTCTCTTTCTCTTTCTTTTCTTTCTCTCTCTCTCTCTCCCTCCCTCCCTCCTTCTTTCTCTGTCAAATAAATATTTTTTTAATTAAAAGAGAGTATTACAGATTCAAATGTTCAGAAATGATTCAAGAAAAAACTTTACCTCAAATGTTTTTCCTTAGAAATTCTTGACAACATGGGGTGAAAGTGAACTCCATTTTCATGTGATAACAGTCTTGTTTTTGCTAACAATACATTAGGATTGTCCAAAGATAGCATGCATCTTGGCACCCTTCATAGATAGGCTCCAGACTTAATTCTATGTTTTTAAATATTTTAACATAACTTATCAGAGCTGGGCATGGCAGACTATGTCTGCAATCCTGGCACTTGGAAATCGGAGGAAAGAGAATCAGGTCATTCTCTGCTAAACACTGAGTTTTCTTCCAGCATGAGAGCCTGTCTCACAAAAATAAACAACAACAACAAAAATTGTAAAAGTAAAAGGAACACAAGTTCTATTACTTTAAAAGATTCCAAGAATGGAGTGAAAGGACAAATGTGGTTGGAGAAGAAAGAGATTTTTAAGATTGAAGCAATATTTAAGAATTTTATTATCTATGAGATGGGAAAGAACCATAGAAAGAATTGAAAAATGTGTGGAAACAGTAACATAAATGGAGACTAGCCTTAAATTTAGCAATTAGTACAGAGTGCTTTCCTAGAAAGAAGAGGGAAGTTAAAATAGAGTGCTGAATGGAAATAAATATTCACAGAGGTTCAGAAAAGAGAAAGTAGAACTCTAAACTCTTCAGGATTCTGTCCGTAGATATTTCCTCATATACTCCCAAATCAAATGAGAGTTAAAAGACATCAGGGTAAATGAATTAACACCAAAATGAACAAATGGCATTTGAGTACCCCAGAGAAGAGAGTAAGTGTGTAGGCTGGTTCTCCTTGAAAGGGAAGAATGGAGTCCTAGATGTTCTGAAGTGAACAGTTTAGATTCATTGAACACTGTAGAGGCCAGTGCATTGGCCAGTTTGACTCCAGTCATGTGAGAAGAGCAGAGCTGGAAAATCTTCACACAGTTTTTTGGGAGTCCACCACATCTTGAGGGGTTAAGGAGTAGCTCAAGGTGGGATAAATTGTTTCAAATGTTCACATTACAGAAAAAAAAACAAAAAACAAAAAACTGACATTATCCCTCAGCTTGCCCCTAGAGAATCTTAGGATTTGGCAAGCGTGTAGTTACTAGTCCATGGTGCAGACACTCTGTAGCTTCAACAACCTTTGCCTTTATCATTGCTCAAGAGAACTGTCACTCCTGACATGAACTACTATTTTTTGACAAAATTTACATCAACAAAAATTGCTACCTATTTCATGGACTCTGTCCAGTGTGAGAGGAGAAAGCTGAACAGATAGCTAGCATTAAAAGCTGTTCACAAACAATGTAGAGAAGAAGGCAAATTTTAAGTGTAATATACATTCCAATGGAGACACACTTGTGAAAAGAGAATAATTAAATGAACTATAAACAATGATTTTCACAGCTGTAAAATAAAATAATAGCACTGAAAAGATTAGCCTGTTTTGAGAATAATTTTGACTAGTTTTCAGAATGATTAAATGAAAGAAGAAAAGAAAAAAAATAATGATGGAAATTAGAGCAAGATCCAGAAGATATGATACACAAAGGAAAGAAGTTACAGTGGTAAATAATAATAGTAATAATAATCAATAGTGATAATAATAAAAACATTGGAATAGAGGAAATAATTGTGGAAATAGTAGAGTAAAAATTCCCCAACTTGAAGAAAATTGTGTGCCTCTTACTGAATATGTTCACTGAGATTCAACAGGATTAATTTTGCAGAAACCCACATACCTAAACACAATCATAGTGAATGTCCAACCTCTAATGCTAAGGAAAATAAATCTCTTTCTACCCAGAACAAAAAATAGCTTTCTTACAAAAGAAATATTATCTTATCTGACTATATTATTAAAAGACAAAAATCTGTGATCCAAAAAGTTTTATAACAGCCAGTATAATACTCAAATATTAAGAAAATAAGCACAAAAGTTAACACTCAAGAATTAAGAATAGGTTTGTAAAGATTGCTTAGTGCTTAAGGCACTTGCCTGCAAAGCCAAAAGACCTAGATTCAATTCTCAAGAACCCATGTAAGCCAGATGCATAAGGTAGCACATGTGTCTGGAGTACCTTTGCAGTGGCTAAAGGCCCTGGCATGACCATTTTCTATCTCTCTCTCTTTCTCTCTCTCTCTTTCTGTCTATCCACCTCTTTCTCTCTTTCAAATAAATTAAAAAAAGTATATTTTAAAAAATGTATTGGCAGGTGAAGTGAGTAGGCCAGTTGTCCATGTTCCATCCCTCCTCCCAGTTCTCTGGTCCCCTTCTGCTGGATTGGGGCTGCCTGGGCCCTGTAAGCTTGATGCAGAAAGAGGCCCCTTTCTCCACCTACCCAATGGAAGGGCCTCTGGGTCGCCAGTTCCTAGATCCCCTGCTCCAGAGGGTGCATGTGCCAAGTGAGTAGGCCAGATCTCCCTGTTCCCCAACCCCCATTCCCTGGTCCTGGACAGTTCCCCTGCAGTGTGCTTGGACCCTACAAGCTTGCTGGTAATGCAGGCCTCTTGCTCCACTTTCCTTATTGAATGGCCTGAGGTCCCCAATTCCCAAATCCTCATTCCAGAGGGTATGCGCTAGGAGTGAGTAGGCCAGACTCTTGGTTGGTTCTTCGCCTCCCAGCTCCCTGGTCCCAGTATTCCTGCTGCTGCCTTGGAGTGGCTTGGTCCCTTCAAATTAGTGGAAAAAAAATAGGCCTGTTGCTCCAGTTTTATGATTAACTTTCCCCTGGGTACCCATATCCATATTCCCCTGAGTCAGAGGGTGCACAGGCCACTATAGGAGCTGGCCTCTTGCCCCTGTCTTTCCAGCTTCCCAACTCCTTTTTCCCCAAGTCCTGATCCCCATGTGCTAAGGAGTATGTGCAAGTGGAGTGAGTAGGCCAGAGCTCCCTATTCCCTACCTCCCAGTTCTCCAGGTACCTTTGATAAATTTGAAATCTTCATAATCTGCATATCTGCCAACCTACACCAATATGATTCACATTTAAAACAGAACACCCACTGAAGATCTTACAAGGACAAACACTTGATTCCCACTCAATGGAATAAAACATTTTCCCAATGCACCTCAAGGCCAAAAATACCCAATGAAAGTATGAAAAAAACAGAGATCTCCACCAAGGATGCCTAGACCCACAAATGGAAGCCTCCAAAGAAATCATGGAGAAATCAACAGAATTTCAATCCCAAAATAAAAACACAACCACCAATGTGATCCTGATCAAAAGAATTGTTGAACTGGAAGCAAATCATTATAAGATCAACAGTCATGCTAGAGGGATGGCTTAGAGGTCTATGTACTTGCCTGAAAAACCAGAGGACCAAGGTTAGATTCTCTAGGACCCAGGTATGCCAGATGTACAAGGTGGTACATGCTTCTTGAGTTTGTTTGCAGTGGATGAAGGCCCTGGCATACCCATTCTCTCTTTGCCATCTGCCTCTTTCTCTTTGTCTCAGAAAAATAAAAATTAAAATCAAACCAACAATTTCATCGATGAAATTGAGTATAATCATCACTTAAGAGTGTTCAGCTTTTGACATTTGGCTTAACCTAATTGAAGAAAATGTTAGAAGCCTCAAAAGAGATATAAGTGAATTGAAGGTGAGTCAATAAATGGAAGATCTCAATAACCAGTTGATTAAGATTAATGATGACTGAATAGAAGAATGAATTCTAGGAAGCATCAAGAAAATCAGAAATCAAACTGAAATTGTACCTCACAAAAGAGATTAAAAACAATGCAAAATAACATGACAGAAAACAAAAATCAAATAGAGCTTATAGAAACCCTTCAAGAACCATTCACTAACTCATGTGGAAAACAGAACCTATGAGCTGGAAGACAAGACAGAAGAAATTGATCATGAGACAAAAACTTTCCTAAGTTTAAAACATCATATGAACAGAATATGAGGGAACTGTGGAATACCATAAAATGACCAAATCTGGGTATACCAGAAGGAGAGAAAATCCAGGCCAGAGTTATAGAGAACATATATCAACAAAATTATTGAAAAAATTTTTCCTAATCTCTCAGAAGAGAGGCCCATCCAGATAAAAGAAGCCCACAGAACACCAAACAGACAGGACCAGAAAAGAAACTCTAGAAGGCACATCCTAGTTAAAACTCTCAACAATGAAAACAAAAAGAGAGTACTAAAAGCAGCGAGAGAACCAACTCATGACATACAAAGGCAATACCATCAGAATTACCTCAGATTTCTCAATGGAAACCTAAAAAGTCAGAAAGGCCTGGAATGGAACACTTCAAAGTCTAAAACACTGTGGATTCCAACCCAAGCTATTGTACCCAATAAAATCATCCCTCATAACAGATGGTGAAAGAAAAAAAGTTCATGAAAAAGTCAACTCTGTGATTTTATGAGCAAAAAGCCAAACCTACAGAAAATACTTCAGGAAATACTTCACAGAGGAGTCAAGCAATCAAGAGACTATAAGAAGATCACCATAACCAAAACTAGACCAGATTCAAAAAAGTACAAAACAGTTGAAAGCACCAATCCCCCCAAATCACCCCATCATAGCAGTTATTAAATTGAACCTCATAGTTATAACCTCAAATATTAACACTCAACTCATATATCAAAAGACACAAGTTAACAGGGTGGATAGAAAACTACCCTTCTATCTGCTGTCTTAAAGAAACCCACTTCACCACTAAAGACCAACACCTCCTCAGGGAGAAAGGGTAGAAAATGACATTCCAAGCAAATGGAAATAAAAAACAAGTGGGTGTTGTTATATTAATATCTGATAAAATAGGCTTCAAATCAAACATAATCAAAAAGGACAAAATAAGGCTACTCCTTACTCATCAAGGGAACAATTTAACATGAGGACATCACAATCATAAGTCTATATGCACCGAACACAGGTGTATCACAGTTTATAAAACAAAACCTACTAGACAACAAAACAGAAACAAACACAAACATCACAGTTAGATACTTCAATAGTCCACTATCATCAATAGACAGATCATCTGAAATTCAAACACAAATTCAACAGGGAAATAAAAGAACACAATACCACCAAAGATCAACTAGACCTAATAAACATCTACAGAATTTTCTACCTCAACTTTACTGAACACATATTCTCAGCAGTCCATGGAACCTTCTCTAAAATAGACCATATATTAGATCATAAAGCATGCCTACATAAATCCAGAAATACTGAAATAACTTCCTGCATCATATCAATTTACAAAGCTAAAAGTTAACAAGAAGAGACACATCAGGAACTCCACCAGGTCCTGGAGAACGAACAACACATATTTAAACAATGAATGGGTTTTGGAATAAATTTTTTAAAAAATTTAATTACTAGTATTGAGTAATAATGAAAACACAAGCTATCAAAACTTATGAGACACAATGAAGGCAGATATAAGGGGGAAATTCATAGAACTAAATGTCTTCATAATAATGACAGAGAGATCCCAAATTAATAACCTAACTGTTCACCTAAAGACATTGGAAAAACAAGAAGAATTCAACTCTAAGAATTCTAGATGGAAAGAAATAATCAAGATCACAGCAGAAATTAGTAAACTAGAAACTAAGAAAACAATTAAAATAATTGATGTAACCAAGAGCTGGTTCTTTGCAATATTAAACAAGATTAAGAGACCCATAGACAATTTGATCAAGCAAAAACAAAAAAAAAAAAAAAGAGAGAAGTCTCAAATTAACAAAATCAGAAATGAAAAAGAAGTCACAGCAGACACCAGTGAAATTGTAAGAATCATCAGGGAATACTTCTAAAATCTCTACTCCATAAAATTGGACGATTTGGAAGAAATGGATAAATTCCTAGACATATACCACCTACCAAAATTAAATGCAGAGCAGATTAATCTCCTAACCAAACCTATCACATTCATGGAGATTGCAAAGGTAATCACCAACTTCCCCCAAAAGATCAGTGTGGCTTCTCAGCTGAATTCTATCAAATCTTCATAGAAGAACTGAAACCAGTTTTTCTAAAACTGTTTCCCATAATCAGAGAGCAAGGAATTCCCCCCACCCCCACAACTCCTTTTATGAAGTTAACCTAATCTTAATTTCACACTCAGACAGAGATACAACAAGAAAAGAAAAAAATAAAGGCCAATACCTCAAATGAACTTAGATGCAAAGATCCTGAACAAAATCCTTGCAAGCCAAATTCAAAAACTTATCAAAAGTATTATCCATGTTGATTAAGTAGGCTTCATCTCAGGGATGCATGGAGGTTCAACATATGGAAATGGGTCAATGTAATATACCACATAAATAAACTGAACTATAAGAACCATATGATCATCTCAATTGATGCAGAGAAGGACTATGGCAAAATATAATACCACTTCATGATCAAAACACTGGAAAGAATAGGCAAGGAGGGTTTACACCTCAACATAATAAAGGCTATATATAAAACTCCTAAAGCCTAAATAATACTTACTGGAGAAAAATTCAAGGAGTTACCACTTAGACCAAGAACAAGACAGGGGTGCCCACTCTAACCACTGCTCTACAACATAGGACTAGAAGTGCTAGCCTCAGCAATAAGACAGAAGGAAGAAATAAAAGGGATTCAAATTGGAAAGGAAGAAGTCATATTAGCCCTATTTGCAGATTACATGATCCTATAAAAAAGTGACCCAAAATCTCCATCTCAAAGCTTCTAAAAGTGATTAACTCCTTCAATAAAGTGGCAGGATACAAAATCAACACACAAAAATCAGTATCCCTTCTGTATGCAAAGAACAAATATAGAGAGAAAGAAGTCAGCAAGGCTGACCCATTTTCAATAGAAAAATAAATAAGTAAATACCTTGTAATAACACTATCCAAGGTTGTGAAAGACCTATATAATGAAAACATAAAATAGCTTCAGAAAGAAATTGAAGAGAACTTGAAAATATGGAAAAACCTCCCATGCATCTGGAGGTCTACCTAATTAATATTGTGAAAATAGCAATTCTACCAAAAGCAATATACAGAATTAATGCAGTACCAATTTTCAGTACCATTCTTCACAGAGGTATAAAAAATGATCTCAGAATTCATATGTAATGGTAGAAGGCCTCAGATATCCAAACATATCCTCAGTAAAAGAAACACCTCGGGTGGTATAAACACACTTGGATCTAAAGCTATATTACAAAGCCATAGTAACAAGAACAGCCTGGTACTGGCATAAGAACAGAAACATACACCAATGAAACAGAATTGAAGACCCAGGCCTTAGGTCAAGTAACTACAGATACTTGATCTTTGATAAAGATGTCATTAAAGTATACTGAGAAAAGACAGTATAGTCAACAAATATTGTTGGAAAAATTGGATAAACATGTAGAAAGATGAAACTAGATCCACTGATCTCATGATAAACAGAAATGAAGTCCAAATAGATTTAAAAAATCAATATAAGACCTGAAGCTCTTCTCTTACTGGAAGAAAAAAATAGGAGGAGCTCTCCATGATATTGGAGTGGCAGAAGACTTCCTGAACAAGACCCCAGTAGCCCAGGAAATTAAACAATCATTCATCCAATAGGATATCATGAAGCTAAAAAGATTTTGCACAAACAAGCCATAAGCAGAGCCAATACATTACCCACTAAATGGGAGAGAAAATCTTCACCAGCTATAACACTGACAGAAGCCTGATATTAAGACTCTGCAAAGAACTCAAAAAACTAAACAATAAGAAAATCAAACAATCCACTTAAAAAATGGGGCAGAGAATGAATAGGGAGTTATCAAAGGAAGAAATGCAAATGGATAACACACACTTAAGAAATTTTTCAACACCCCCAACCATCAGGAAAATGCAAATTAAAACAACCATGAAATTCTATCTTATTTTCATAAGGATGACAATCATTAAAATAATCAAATGACAACAAATATTGGCAAGGATGTGGGGAAAGAGGAACCCTTATCCACTCTTGGTGGGAATGTAAACTTGCACAACCACTATGGAAACCAATATGGAGATTCCTGAAATGGATGAATATAGAGCTACCAACAGACCCAGTTGTTCTCTTACAGGCATTTATCCTAAATGCTCCATGCTTCACTATGGAGATATTTGCTCAACCATGTTTATAGCTGCTCAATTCATTATAGCTAAGAACTGGAATCAACCTACATGCCCATTTATTGAATGAATTGATAACAAAGTTGTGGCACATTTACACAATGGAATTCTATTCAGCAGTAAGAAAAACAATACAATGAAATTTGTAGAAAAATGGACAGGCTTCCAAGAGATTATACTCAGTGAACTCATACAATCACAGAAAGCCAAACACCACATTGTTTCACTTATCTGTGGTGCCTAACCTGAACCTGCTCGAATTGCTGACTTACCTGATAGGCAACTCAAGGCCCAGACAATAGGGATGGCAAGTTTTGGGGGAAGGGGAAGGAAAGAGGAAAGCACACAAAACTAAATCCTACATGAATTGGTACCATAGAAACCTTAATCCTCAGAGATAGCCTAAAAGATATAACCCTCAAAAGGAGTAAGTGGGGAGCAGTTATAAAGAAGGACCATGGAGAGAGTGGTATGAAGCCTAACCTTACAAGAATTTTTTTTTTCTCTGCCTATAACTCCCAGTGCCAGAAATTGGTTGATACCCACATTGAGCTGTTGGCTGGAGAGACCTTCAAGGTCCCAAAATAAAGACAGCTTTCTGTCAAAGCACTTGACTACCTACCTGAGGAAAAAGCTAAGACCCTATTATTGAAGACACCATATGCTGCCAGCAAAGAACATAGAGAGATCTGGCTGGAATCTGGAAGAAACCCAGTCCCGAGACAGCCTGTCTAGTGCTGGGAAGTACTACATGAGCTACTTGGGGAAAGTGGCCAACAATGCTGATTCAAGCTACCGGAAGTCTAAGCTACTCAAAAGCAAACACTCTGACAGGATGTACATGCCAGTGCAACAGTGGCACACAGCCTCAGTGGGTAAACAGTAGCTTTCTGATTGGCTAAGAGATCCACCTAGTGTATAGGAACCCATATCTGGAATTGAGAACCAGATAAGAATCTTGTGGAGAAAAAGATTATGTTCTCCAGTGTCAAGCTATCACTAGTCTTTGGCAAAAAGAGGGATTACGGACATCAAGATCTACTTAAACTAATATGTTTATCCCATTTAAACTATGCTGACTTCACACTCCATTGGAGAATCTGTTCTTTTTCAGAAGAAAGTGAGCATGGAGGAGATAAACTACCCCTCACACTTCAGCTGAATCCACAGAGGGATTGGGGAGATGATCATGAATGCTGCTTCTATGCTGAACCTCATAATCAGCACCAGATTGTAGGAGACAGACCCCGGGAAAACTCAACACCTACCAAAGCAGAGATCCAGAGGCTCCTAAGAGCTCATCACTGAAGTAGACTTGAACCTCACCCACCACGGCTCAGGGAATTTTGTAGAAGAGGGGGCAGAAATATTGTAAGAGCCACAGGTTGAGACATCATGCCCAGAGGCATTCTCTCCCACAGAATAACTGACTGCTGCTCCCACAACATATAAACTACAGCCCCATAGGGAATACCTGCAACCCACTGAGAAGGGACCCCCATTGGAATGGGGGAAGAGACAAGGGATAAAAGGGTACCAACACATGATAAATAAATTAGTTTTAAAAGAATTAAGAATAATATTTCACACATATCCCAATATCTTATCTGAAGAAAATACTCAAACAAACAGTCTTGAGCTCATAAAAATTCACCAAAAATGTGCTCTTTCCAAAAAGAGGGAAAGGACACTGAGATAGATGATATAAAGCAGTTTCCTAAAATTTATATGAGAATCCTAAGAATGAGAAAATAAGTGATTACATTTTCTCAAATTTCATGTGACTGTGTGTATAATTAAAAACCTGCAACTAAAAATTTTCAACTTTAACAAAACCCAGGACTTCTTGGAGTGAGAGAAGAGAGAATAAGGAAGAATGGAGTATAAGTCTTCCAAAACTAGAGAGAAGAAGGGTTAAGATATAAACTAAGAAAATATTCTGCACTAATGAGGCCATTATTACTGAACTTTTCATCTATGAATAAATATTGCTTTATGATAGTGAACAGTAAACGAATGAACATTCCAAATTAATAGAGTATAAAAATAATCAAAATCAAAGAACCAAGCAACAAAAACAAATAGTAAAGATAAAGCAATATTAAATAATAAATCAAAAATTAATTACTAAGCTATTTATAAACTTATTTCTCTATGAAGATAAAAAAGATTGAGTTTAAGTAAAACAACAGTAGAATAAAATAAAAAGTGAAATTGTGATATAAATGTTAAGAATGAAAATCAGAGCCAAAAACATTAAGGAATACAGAGTGATATTTTATAATTAAGTCACATATACTTTCTTAGAGTACATTATTAACTACATGTTAAAGAAGATAAGGAATATAACCTAAAATATCATGCTTAAGACTTGGCATAACCTTTATAACTTGGAAAATTAAAATAGGAATGTCAGAGACAATGACCTGACTGCCCTAGGACAAAAGAAGAACTAACAGCCCTCATATGGCCCCTCCCCGAGGGCAAACAACAGCTCTGGAAAAATGTAACAAGACGTTCCATTCCCAGATGTTCCAGAAAGATTACGGCCAGGTGGCCCTACCTACTTGTGCCCCCTGCTTGACCCCCCTGCCTGCTGACTGATTATAAAAAGGCTAAAAAATCCAACATTAAACGAGACCTTGACAAAACCTCCACTTGGTCTCCTTCTTTCCCACCCGTTCTTTCAGGTTGCAGCCCTCCTCGACCGCCCTGCGTATCATTGGCCCCGCAGGTCGGGGGCAAGTGGCGCCCAACGTGGGGCTCGAGGAGGGACCTGATTCCATTCCCTCCACGAGTTTCTACTACTGGGGACTCATAAGAGACATAGTGGAGGAAGCACATTCAGATCCAGATAAACAACAACTACTTTCTGTCGCTGAATACTGCCTCCGCCCTCTCTCGCGCGGCGTTTCTTTAGTTTCGCTTTCTTCTCCTCCTGAGAAATCCCCTTGCCCGTCAGTCATTATCGATATGGGTTGTAGCTCCAATAACTCTGGTGTCCCCCGAACAATAGAAAAGTTATATCTGACCTAACTGGTGCCTATTCCCCCCGAAACTGCTTCTCGATGTACGCCCATCTTTAACCCAGTTTTTTCAAAAAACTGCTATCCCAAGCCACTCGATCCGGGTGATGCTGCTTCTCTTGAAGATGAGGCTACTAAATACCACAATCCCGACTGGCCTCCAACTGCATCAGCACTCCCTTGTAGACCCCCTCCTTATCCCTCTCCAATTTGCTCTCCCACCTTGTTATCCTTGGGGTTTTTTTCCCTCTGCCCTCACTGGCACTAAGGAACATCTCACTAAACAAATAACTGAATTACAGGATGTTCTTAAACTAAAAAAGGATTTTACCCAACTCTCTTCAGATTTAAACTTACTGCAAAATTCAATTAATGAGGCTATATTAAAGCCCCCTAAACAGTCTAAAACAAAAAATGTTAAAAAATCTCTTGCCCCACACCGTCCCTTGGCTTTCCCAGTGATTACGCGCTCCACCGCCAAACCCCAGATTTCCTCCTCGGAGGCCCCATTAGAAGACCATGATTCTCCTCCCGTCTCAGATAATGAGGATGAAACCTCAGAGGCAGAGGAAGGGCCCGAGGAACTCTTAGTGCCCCCTGTTAGAATTCCTGCCACTGCTCTGGGTGCCCAACCCCTGGAGACTCACTATCACCCCCTGTGCTTTAAAAAGGTTAAAGAATTCCACACTGCGGTACAGGCTTATGGACCAACAGCCCCCTTTACTCTCTCCCTTTTTGATGATCTCTCTGGGGAAGGTCATTTAACCCCAGGAGAGTGGACCCAAGTTGTTCAGTCAGTTCTAACCCGAGGACAATTTTTGTCATGAAAGGCGGACTTTATGGATAGATGCCAATCAATTGCTTCAGTTAATATAAGGGACCCCAACTCACCCACAGCAACTTGGACCCTTGATAAACTAACGGATCAAGGCAGGTATGCCACTGAGGCTCGCCAACGGGGCTTTCCCCCTGCCCTCCTGGCGCAAACCGCTAATGTGGCTCTTGCTGCCTGGCATATGATCCCTACACGGAGCTTGGTTACCTCCCCCTTGTCAAAGATTACTCAAGGTGCCCAAGAGGATTATACTAATTTTGTGGGCAGACTCACTGAAGCAGCAGAACGTATTCTCGGCCCAGGAGGCGCTGAATCTAAATTCCTAAAACAATTAGCTTATGAAAATGCAAACTCATCTTGCAGGTCAGTCCTGCGCGGAAAAATTAGAACAGCCTCTCTTGAGGACATGATTCAACTTTGCAAAGATGTTGGTACCTTCATCCACAAAATTTCCCAAGCTGTCAATCTTGCGATTGGGGCCACTACACAGCAACCATTTTCCATAAAAGCCTGCTTTAAATGCTGCCAAATTGGGCATTTTTCCAGACAATGCTCCAATAATTCTAACATGACAGCCGTGACCCCCTTGCAGTCCGCAGGGCCACAAACACGCCCCATTCAACCTGCAACTCTTTGCCCTCATTGCAAAAAGGGCAAACACTGGGCCAATACCTGCTGTTGTAAGACAGATATCTCAGGAAACCCCCTACCTCCTCTCCAGGGAAACAGGCTGAGGGGCCAGCCCTGGGCCCCTCAGCCCATCTGTTTCCTGCTGGCCTGGGAGGGCCAGCAGTTCACCCCTCTGTACCCGACTCCCCAATCCTCCCACCCCCCTCAACTCAACCCACCCCCCACCTCTATTGAGCCACAGCAGGAAGAGCAGGATTGGACTTGTGTTCCTCCACCGATACAATATTAACACCAGGGGATGGAGTCCAGGTCCTCCCCACAGGTTCTTTGCCCCCCCCCCCCTCCTGATATGTTCTTTTTAATCTTGGGAAGAGCATCCTCCACCATAAAGAGGCTCACCATTCATCCTTCCATAGTAGACAATGATTATACAGGGGAAATAAAAATCCTGGCCAGTGCCACCCTGGGATCTTAGTTATATCTAGGGGCCAAAGAGTGGCACAAGCCCTCCCCCTATCCTTACAGACCAATGGCCCTGCACTTCACGGTCCTCATGTAAATGCCAACCTGGGCTCCTCTGATATTTACTGGGTCCAGGCTATCACCCGCGACAGGCCCACCCTTCGCCTACAACTACATAAAAAATGGTTTCTAGACATCATTGATACAGGAGCTGATGCCACTGTAATTTCAAAAGATCATTGGCCCTCGGCTTGGCCTCTTCAGTCCTCTGTTACCCACTTACAAGGAATTGGTCAATCTCAGAACACTTTACAGAGCTCTAAATTTTTAACATGGGAGGATCAAGAAGGAAACTCAGGGACAGTCAAACCGTTTGTGGTTGATGGCTTGCCTATAAATTTGTGGGAGCATGATATACTAGACCAAATGAAGGTCATTATTTACAGCCCAAATAAGACAATTACTCATCAAATGCTATCTCAGGGCTTTATACCAGGGACAGGACTGGAAAAAATAATCAAGGCATTACGCAGCCTATTATCAGCAACAAAGACCTACTCGCTCAGGCTTGGGGTATCACCATTTTTCTTAAGGGCCATTGCACCTCCTGCACAGCAGGCAGATAAAATCACTTGGAAGAATGACTCTCCTGTTTGGGTAGATCAATGGCCCCTCTCCTCAGTCAAGTTGGCTGCAGCTACACAGTTAGTGCAAGAACAGTTAGCCACTGGTCATATCGAGCCTCTACTTCCCCATGGAATACTCCCATTTTTGTTATACAAAAAAAGACAGGAAAATGGAGACTACTCCAAGATCTCAGGGAAATTAATAAAACTATGGTCCCCATGGGGGCTCTAGAGCCAGGCTTGCCCTCCCCTGTGGCTATTCCTAAAGGGTACCAAAAAATAGTCATTGATCTCAAGGATTGCTTTTTCTCCATTCCCCTACACCCAGAAGACTGTAAACGCTTTGCCTTCAGCCTTCCTGTTACTAACGTTGTTGGACCTATGCCTAGATTAATAGCCCTACGCTCTGTCAAAAATATGTCGCCCAAACCATTGATCCATTTCGCCTCCATTGGCCTTCTCTCTATATTATTCATTATATGGATGATATTTTACTAGCAGGACCTGATGCCTCCCAACTACATGCTGTTTCACAACAGCTTATAAAAGCTTTACAGCAGAGAGGCCTCCAAATTTCTCCTGATAAGGTTCAGATAAATTACCCCCATTTGTTTTTAGGCATTGAATTATTTCCACATAAGATTGTCTCTCAAAAGATACAACTGGGCTGGAGAGATGGCTTAGCGGTTAAGCGCTTGCCTGTGAAGCCTAAGGACCCCAGTTCGAGGCTCAGTTCCTCAGGTCCCACGTTAGACAGATGCACAAGGGGGCGCACGCATCTGGAGTTCGTTTGCAGAGGCTGGAAGCCCTGGCACACCCATTCTCTCTCTCTCCCTCTATCTGTCTTTCTCTCTGTGTCTGTTTCTCTCAAATAAATAAATAAATAATTTTTTTTAAAAAAAGATACAACTAAGAAGAGACTCCTTTTATACCTTAAATGACTTCCAGCGACTCCTAGGGGAAATCAACTGGCTATGCCCCTACTTACATCTAACCAATGGCGAATTAAGGCCTCTGTTTGATCTCCTTAAAGGAGAAACCAATCCTTCTTTCCCTCGACATTTTACCCCAGAAGTCATTTTGCCTTGGGTTTGGTGGAGCAAGCTATCTCTGCCCAGTTCATTACCTATTTTTCCCCTGACAAGCCTTTACATTTCATAATCCTCCCTACCCCCTTTTCTCCTTCAGCACTCTTCTGGCAGGGCAACCCCCTTTTATGGGTTCATTTACCCGCCACCCCTCCCAAGGTCCTCCCCACCTATACGTCCTTAGTAACACAACTGATTTGCTTGGGGAGGGGACAATCTCGAAAACTATTTGGGAAGGATCCAGAAGTTATAATAACACCATACAATACATCCCAAGTATCCTGGTTACTTCAGAATGATGATCAATGGACAATAAGTTGTGTCCTTCCAGGGAAGGATGGATAATCATTACCAACCAGATAAATTAATCCAATTTCTACATAAAACACCTATTATTTTTCCAAATATTACCAAACATCTTCCAATCCCGGGTGTTAATCTGGTCTTTACTGATGGCTCTTCCAATTGCAGGGCTGCTTATTCTGTTAATGGTAAAGTAACTCCACTGATTACACCATATTCCTCAGCTCAATTAGTCGAGTTACAAGCCATTATTGAAGTCTTCAGGGTCTTACCACATTCGCCTTTTATTCTGAACACTGAAAGCTCATATCTAGCCTACTCTGTTCCCTTCTTAGAAACAGCCCCCTATATTAAGCCCACAACCAACGTTCCCCCCCTGTTTTCCACTTTTCAGTCTCTCATTCATAACTGTGTCCACCCCTTTTTTATAGGACACGTAAGGGCCCACACTGGGTTGCCAGGACCACTGACTCAAGGCAATAGACAGGTGGACCAAGCTACACAACTTATAGGTCTCATGTAGAATCCTGACCTTAAGTCACCGGACCCCCTACAACAAGCACAGGCTGCCCATAATTACACCATCTCAATTCTCAGACACTTAGGCAAATATTCCACATCACTAGGGAACAAGCCAGACAAATAGTCCATCAATGCAAAGGATGTTTAACCTTCTTACCTGAGGCACATTTAGGTGTAAACCCCCGCGGGCTTATTCCTGGGGAACTATGGCAAATGGATGTTACCCACATGCCAACTTTTGGCAAACTAAAGTCTATCCATGTCACCATTGATACATATAGTGGATTTATCTTTGCCTTCCTCCAATCTGGGGAAGCCACAAAAAATGTAATTAATCATGTTCTCACTAGTATAACAGTCCTCCCTCAACCTAAAACAATAAAGACAGATAATGGGCCCGGGTACACAATAACACATTTAAACAATTTTGCTCACAGCTCGGCATAAGACACATCACAGGCATTCCCTATAATACACAGGGACAAGGAATTGTTGAAAGAGCTCACCAAACTCTCAAAAATACCATTACCAAACTACAGTTGAGTGGGGGAATACTATACCCACTTACAGGAAACTATAAAAATCTGCTTAATCATGCATTATTTGTAATAAACTTCCTTACATTAGATCAAGAAGGGAGATCTGCTGCAGACTGTCTATGGCACCCCTCCGCTATTGATAACTGTACACAAGCCCTTTGGAAGGACCCCTTGACACTCAAATGGCAGGGACCCAACCCTGTGCTTATTTCGGGCAAGGGACACACATGTGTCTATGACACACAAAGCAGCAATGCCAGGTGGCTACCTGGGAGATTAATAAAGTTATATAACCCACCCAGGGAAAACCCTGAGAAGTTCCTTAATTGTGCTCTGTTACAGGAAAGTCAGAACAATGGAGACCACCAAGATACTGGTCCTACTATTGACAACCTTACATTCACTGACTAATGCCATAAAACAACATATCAAGTATTTAACTACACGTGGCAAATAATAAATGAGGCCAATGACGTTGTTACACCACCTCTCAGGTACGTCATCAAACCCCCTGGCCCACTCTAGAAGTGGACCTATGTGCTCTCGCCTTAGGAGCCAACCCACTGTGGGGCACCCCAAACCATTTCTGGCCACAAAGCAAACCCATAAATACTGGAAGTCAATAACTTTCCAAGTATGGGTGTGGCAGCGCAGTTGATAGAACCCTTCTCACCGCGGCCCCAATTTATGTCTGCCCCAGATCTTCCCATAAGCCAAGAACATTAAATTATTGCGGCTATAATAAAGATTATTTGTGTGCTTCCTGGGGATGTGAGACTACTGGAGATGGGTACTGGCATCCCTCCTCTCCATGGGACGATATTACAGTAAATAGAAAATACCCAACAGAGGAAAAAGACTTACCCAAGACCTTCCTTGGGAGGCAAGGAGGAGTTATGATACTTCCCCTGAAAAAATGTAACAATTGGTGCAACCCCATACTGATATCCTTCACGGAAAAGGGAAAGGAAGCACAATGGGAAAGCCGTACAGGATTTGAGTGGGGCCTTAGGTTATATGTCTCTGGGACAGACCCCGGCCTCACTTTTAAAATTAAACTTCTTAAAAAAACCCCTCAATTCTCTAAAGTTGCTATAGGACCAAATCCCATTCTTCATCAGCCCCCTCCCAGCCAGGCTAAAAACATACACCCTCCCCCTCTCAACACCACAAGCTGTTACTGATGTCACTCTATTTCAACCTACCCTACCGTTAGGATTGCCTTCATCAGCAGACTTTATTCTGACCATGGTTAACGCCTCTATAGAGGCCATATATCAGACCAATATATCTGAATTTCAGGAATGCTGGGTATGTTATTCACCTCAACCCCCTTTATATGAAGGGATAGCCTTATATGCAGAATTAACGGTGACCAATGACATCATGGCTTTACGGTGGCAACGGCAAGATGGGGTTGGCCTCACGGTCGCCCAGGTATCTGGGTGCGGGATGTGCCTCCTGTGCCTGTCCATGCTTCCCCCTATAGAGCTTCAAACAACCTGCAATCTCATTCATGTTGTTAACTCTAGCTTTCTCTATATTGTTGCCCCTGCTGGCACTTACTTCGCATGCTCTACTGGTCTCACTCCTTACACTGTAACTTCCACCTTCTTAGCTCATAAAGATTATTGTGTTTTGTACAACTCTTCCCCAAGCTAACAATACATTCCAAAGATGAGTTCCTCCATTTTTGGGAGGGAGGAACATCGCTGTCACGTGCCAAACAGGAGCCTATCACTGCCATCACTCTTGCTGTTATCCTGGGGTTGGGTGCCACTGGAGCAGGCACAGGCATCGCTTCATTAGTCACCTCCCAACAACAATATAATCAACTCTTTTTGGCAATAGATAAGGACTTGCAGGAATTACAAAAGGGTCTTCAAGACTTAAAGGACTCTATGGTATCCTTGTCTGAGGTGGTCCTCCAAAACAGACGCAGGCTAGACCTAGTCTTTCTACAAGAGGGGGGACTCTGTGCTGCACTTAAGGAAGAATGTTGTTTTTATACGGACAAAGCTGGCCTAGTTCAAAATAGTATTGACAAGGTCGGTTCCAGTTTGGAGGAACGAAAGCGTAACCGGGAAAAGCAGGAGTCATGGTACCAAAACTGGTTCTCCTCTTCTCCTCTGCTTTCCACATTACTCCCCTCTATTCTTGGTCCCTTCGTACGACTCCTCCTTCTTCTTTCTTTTGGACCTTGGGCATTTAAATGACTAACTTCTTTTGTCAAAGAACAGGTTGATTCTGCCACCAGAAATTTGGTGTCTGTCCATTACCACAGATTGCAGCTACAAGAAGAAGAGGGCCAAACACATGAGGCACCCCTCGGCTCTCCTTCGGCCCGACTTGATTTTTCTCCCTTGGCTAACAATAGGTCATGGTTTCGATTCCCTAAATGGCTGTGAGGCTCCCAATGACGGGATTATTATCGTACCAAGCCCAGGGCCACACCGCTAAGCTATGGCTGCAGCCAGAGATGAGAATATTGTAGGACCCATTCCCTGGAGGCCATCCACATAGCCTAAGACAGGCAGATCACCTTCCATGAGCTGTGATCGCGGCCAATGACGGGATTATTGTGGATCCAGGGGTGGAGGCAGCCCTCATAGCTTAAGACAGGTGGGCCATCTTCAGTAACTGGTGCTGGGACTGGAAGCATACCATATAGCCTAAGACAGGTTACATCACCCATTTCAATTATATAAAGAGGGAGGAAATGTCAGAGACCATGACCTGACTGCCCTAGGACAAAAGAAGAAGTAACAGCCTTCATATGTCCCCTCACCACCCTAGGACAAAAGAAGAACTAACAGCCCTCATATGGCCCCTCTCCGGGGGCAAACAACAGCTCCGGAAAAATGTCACAAGACGTTCCATTCCAAGATATTCCAGAAAGATTACGGCCAGGTGGCCCTACCTCCTTGTGCCCCCTGTTTGACCCCCCTGCCTGCTGACTGATTATAAAAAGGCTAAAAAATCCAACATTAAACAAGACCTTGACAAAACCTCCACTTGGTCTCCTTCTTCTTTCCCACCCATTCTTTCAGGTTGCAGCCCTCCTCGACCACCCTGTGTAACATTGGCCCCGCAGGTCGGGGGCATAGGAAGCTGGGCCAAAAGACAATGACAAAAGTTGACATTGTGGATTTTCCTCATCAGCTTTATACCTCAAAAGCATATATAATTTAAAAAAAAACGACCCACACTCATATGTTCTTTCACTGATAACAGATCTCATCACTAAAGATGAACAAGGAGCGTTCTTTAACATGTCAAAGGTAAGATGCATTTGTAGGTTTCCCCAGAAAATACAGCAGTACCTATTTCCTTGATCTCCAATCAGACATGCAGGTTTGCCTGATAGAACAGGTGGTTGGTTTCTCTCTTTAGAAAGTTCTGGTAATGTTTTGCTATTGCTAATGTTCTTGTTGTATTAGGGATAGCTAAGGAAGGGTCATTTTTAGATGAAGTGATACACCAACACAATACCCCAAACCACCAATAATTTGTGTGTCTCCCAGTTCTTTTCTCTTGAATTTGAAGAATGAAATCCACAGACAATGTGTAAGGTCCAGAAAGATATTATTATAGCTTAGACCTTTAGGAGAGAGATTTTTAAGAGAAGTGTGGATTAAGGGAATAAAGGAAGTCATTGAGAAGCTCAGAATTTAAGAGAAGGAAGCAAGGCAGTACTCTTGCACAGAGAGGCAAGAGAGGGTGTGAGACTCCCTTGAGACTCAGGTCAGCTTTTTGCCTGTCTTTTATTATGAGCTCCATGGATGGGTGTCTGGGTTATCCAGTCCAGTCCTGATGTCAGATGTCAGGGATCAGGATTTGTGATATTGGGCAATCCCTCCAGAAATCTTAATTCTCTAGTAAGGGCTTTCCTAGAAGGGAATGAAAGGACTCCCTATAGGGACAGAGATAAGGAAAGGCTAGACCCTTCTGAAGTTTCTGACCTGTGGTAAAGTGTGAAGACATAGAGATTTTCCCTAGAGAGGTCCAAGAACAACTCCCACATTTAGTCAAGGAGATAGCTATTCACTTTGGAGAACTGTTATTCCCAAATTGCCTCAGGAAGCAAGGTCCCAGCGCTGTGACACAGACCATTTTCTGCTGAGTGCAGGGCTCACAGCTTGACATAAGCCACACCAGGAGAAGATGCTTCAAGTCAAGACATGGCTTTGATAGAACTGCTTTACCACAATATCACCACTTTTTGTTGACTGCACAAGGACTGCACTGTCATTCTCTCATGGAAAGAAATGAATTAGCAAAGAAAAAGTCCACTAAAAACTGATTTTGTGCCCTTTAGCCAGAGATTTTATTTCAAAACATGTTTGTAAAATTTCATGGATTACTTAAACATATAATTCTGGGGAAATATTAAGTGTGAGAGTTCATTTTATAAAATTATAATTTGAGGAAAAATAGTACCTTTGCTTAAGGCAACTGAAAAACATAATCTTGTCTACTTTCCTCTATTATTTTCTTTCTTTCTTTCTTTCTTTTTTTTTTTTTTTTTTTGAGGTAGAGTCGGGCCCTACCCCAGTGAATTCATTATGTAGTCTCAGGCTGGCCTCAAACTCACAGAAATCCTCCTACACCTGCCTCCTGAGTACTGGAATTAAAGGTGTGTACCACCACACCTGGCTACTTTGCTGTTTCTAATCTTCTATGCTTTCATCATGGAATCATTCTAGTTTCAACTTCCAAGAGCAACTAATTTAAGCTTTCAATGGTTGGTTAGAATGCTATGTCAGTGAGTGAGACTATTTGACATTATATTATACTTCAATGCAACTTGAAGACATGTTGCTGTATAGAAAAATTTACTAATGCTTTCTTCCAGATAAAGCATCAAGCTATTGTTTTTACTTCATAAAATAATAATGTGAAAGCAAACGGCAATGGTACCATAAAATTCTACTGCCTAAAAGACAGACCAAATGACTGAACCTTCACTAGTCCCTTACAGGAAACACCTGAACCACAAGACACTGGAGAGGGTAGGATCAAGACTGACCTAAATCTCCTACATCTTCCCTCCCTCCCTCTCCCCCTCTCCCCTCTATCTCTCTCCTCTCTAACTCTTGTATATTAGTTATCTTTTTCCTCAATTTCTTAGTGGACACTGACCTGTAACCCCCACTTCCAGTTTGGGCCTACAATCCACAATGAGCTTTTGATCAGAGAAACCTACAAGGTTTCCCAAAACAATGACAGACTTCTGTCAGAGTAATTGATGACCCACCAAAGGCCAGTGGTAAGACCCTATTGCTGAAGACTCCATACGCAGCTGACACGTAAAATGGAATGACATGGCTGGAAGCCAGGAGAGAGTCAGTCCCCAGACAGTCAGCGTGTCTAGTGCCAGAAGGCGCTACATAGGCGACTGGGGGAAGTGACCAAGATCTGTCCAAGCAACACATTGTTTAACCTAAGTAGCAACAATTAACCGGATGTGATACCCACACAAGTGCAATAGTGGTACACAGCCATGGTGAGGAATCAATTGCTCTTGATTTGGCTAACTGATCCACTCAGTGGTACTAGACCCTTAGCTGGAGCTGGGAAACAAGTCAGAACCATACCCAAACACAAGCCCACTCTACAATATCAAGCTACCATCAATCACGGGGTATAAGAGGGCCTACACCTATCAAACTGTCTATCAAAAAAGTAAGTGTTATCTCAATTTTCTGGGTGCTAACTTACTCTCCGTTGGAGAATCTGCTTCTCTTTTCCAGATAGATGCAGATCCTAAGAAGAGAGCTGCCCCAACATACCTCAGAAGGGGCCCAACTGAAACTAAGGACAACTGGCGAAATAAGCAAGGGTGATGTTTTCCTGTGAACTGGATACCAGCACAAAGGGGAAGGAGATCAATGCAGAGAAAAATCAACTCCTACCAAATCAGAGAGCCAGAGCCTCAGAGGCCCCCAACACCTCAGCACTGAAGCAGACCAAAAATGAACCCAACATGGCTCAGGGAAATCTTGCGGAAGAGGGGGTGGAAAGAATGTCAGAGTTACATGTTGGGTCATGATTTTCAGAGACATTTATCATACTAATAACTGGGGGCTAACTCCACAATGCACGACCCATTTTCAATAATAAGGAGGGTCTAATGGGAGGGGGTAGATCACAGATGAGCCTAAATAATGGTACCAAACTGCCTGTATTTACTGAAAAGAAAACTAATAAATTAAATTTAAAAAAAAAATAATAATGTGAAAGCAACCTATGTTCTAAATGGAATTAATTGATGCCAGCCAATTAAATTCAGCCTTTGGTTCAGAGTTGGCAAATATGGATATCAAAGTTATACATGGGAGCTTGAACTGAAATCCCTTCACTTGCATCCCTAAAATGCCCTAGAAAAACAGAAAGGTAAAGACAAGGGCAAAACTAAACATATAGGCTGGAGAGCGAGCTCAGCAGTTAATGTGCCCTATAAAGTCAAAGAACACTGGTTTGATTCCCTAGTATCCACATAAAGCTAGATGCACAAGGTGGCACATGCATGTGGAATTTATCTGCAGTGGCTATAAGTCCTGATGAGCTCATTCTTTCTCTCTTTTTCTACATACTCACACACACACACACACACACACACACACACACACACACACACCTCATAAAAATAAATAAATACATACATATTCATTAAAAGTGTAAGCACAGAGTGTTACCATGGATGGATGTGCATCAGTGACAGACACAGATTTGTGCCAGAGTCGAAGCCATGAAAAGGGGGCTATCAGTGTCATCCAGAGCTCTTCATTAAGAATTCCAGATGGTTTTATGTAGTGGCCCTTGTAATTACTAGCCTTTTCAGATCAAGGTGTACCTTACCCTTACCCCACACCACTTTCTATCCTTACTACTCTGAGAAGGACAATTCAACTTATTTTTTATGACAGAGCACAGTATTCCA
This sequence comes from Jaculus jaculus, assembly GCF_020740685.1. NCBI lineage: Eukaryota > Metazoa > Chordata > Mammalia > Rodentia > Dipodidae > Jaculus > Jaculus jaculus. The sequence continues at coordinate 26,287,859 of NC_059120.1, forward strand.
GGTCTGCTACATCTCCTATATTTGCCTTACAATTTCAGACATTTAAAAATATACTTAACACAAATGGGAAAATATATGCAAAAGCACACATATTTTGGTCAGTATATTTTTTTAATGCTCTAGTGGTCTTTTTAGATGTGTGCATGCACATGTGTGTGTGTGTGTGTGTGTGTGTGTGTGTAATTGTCTCAGCTATCTTCCATGAGCTTCTTTTGTTTGAATGTGACAGATCAGTTAGCACTGTGGCAACTACCATTTACAGCTATTGATTTCAATGTGACATTAAAGGCCCCAAATTCAACCATTATTCTCTTCAATTGTCACAAACAAAGGTTAATAATAGTTGAGTTTGGACTGAAGGAATCAAGAAAAGATTGCCATCTGAAATTAGCATGCTGTTTTTCTCTGAAGCTGAAGTCAGTCTGGGAGTCTCACTCTGTTCCCCAGGCTTCTGGCATGCTGTCTTGTAAAACTGGGCCTTTTCTCCAAAAGTAACATGTAAAATACAGAAAGTGAACATGTAGTATCCTAAGACATCATGATATTTATAATAATAATTTTAATGTGCATTGCTTTATTTCACAAAATAAGAACATTTTGTTTTGCTGACTTTTGAAGCCACAGATAATATTTGTCATAATTGTAAGAAATGGTATGTAGCACCACTAAATGACATTTAGCACTTTAGTCTATGTGGAAGTTATCAGCTAGAGGGGAGAAGGGTTTGACTAAGTTTCCATCTTCCATGAGAAATCCTAAAGGAAAGTATACAATATGGGTGCAAAAGCTACAGTTTTCTTTCATACTCAGGTGTGACTCATTTTTAAGGTAGAACATAGCTAGTGGGCTTTTATAAATCTTCACAAAGCAAAGTCAAGGTACAAAAGTCTGTTAAGTTTTTATAATCTTAAATTGATTGTAATTGTGATATACTACTTATCCCATTGGTAAATGATGAATCAAATGCCTTGTGTTTTGCCCACTATAAAATGTTGTAAATAAGAACTTTATTACCCCAATAATATTAATTAGTATTGATTAATATATCATTGATCATGTTTTGAAAAACCACAAAGGAAACCTGGATTAGGAAAAAGAGTATCAGATAATGTATTACTGGCCATTATTTACACAAGAGAGCAATTTACCAAAAGTTGACCTCTATTTGTTATAGTAACCATGTTAACGAATTTTAGAAGATGGCAGTATTCCAAATAAACTTGGTTTTATGTTTGATTAGACAGACAAATTTTAGGATAAAGTTAACTAAAGTATTAGTTCTTTGATCTTAAGATAATGTGAACTAAATTTCCCAGAAAAGTGCTGTATCTGCTGCATCTACTTCCAGCAAGGCTAAATGGAATGATAAAGCTCCTATGATCATAGTGAGATGGAATGTTGCAACCTAATTACCCTGGCTCTCTTTAGTCCCTCAATAGCCATTATAGCATACCTCTGACTTTGACCTGACATCCAAGTGACTATGCATGGTTCAGATGCAACCTTTTTTAGAATGTACTGACTGACCACTAGCCTTCACCAACTCAAAGGTTAAAAATGTCATCAGATAACATCTGAAAGCTATGTTGGAGATTTCCACCTATCCCTCTTCCTACCCTTTGCTATAACCTGTGTACCTGATGCTCAGGCATGGATTTTTTTTTTTTTTTTAATGCCTTGATCTATAACTTTCTTTTGTTCTGTGACTATGAAACCTTCATGAAATTGTTAACACATTGGAACATGGAATTTTGGGTACTGTTCCCAGTACCTCATATTTGGCTCCAAAATTAACCGTCACTTATCGCCTTAAGGTATAAGCTTTGTCTTTTGCATTAACAATAACAATAGTTACAGAGAAACTATTTATTTTTGTTTATTTTTTATTTATTTGAGAGCAACACACAGAGAGAGAAAGAGGCAGACAGAGAGAGAGAATGGACGCACCAGGTCCTCCAGCCACTGCAAATGAACTTCAGACTCATGACCCCTCTTGTGCATCTGGCTTAACATGGGTCCTGGGGAACCAAGCCTCAAACTGGGTCCTTAGGCTTCACAGGCAAGAGCTTAACTGCTAAGCCATCTCTCCAGCCTGAGAAACTATTTTAATTCTAAAGTTACATCTTTGCTTTGAAACATATCATTTTAAAACCTTGTTTAGGACTTTGTCAAGATTAACTACTTATTTTTTTTCAGCTGGAGGAAATCCTTGAAAATAGTGTCTGTGTTCTGGAACATGCTAGCCAATTGCTCTGTCACTCAGCTACGACTGAGGCAAAATTAGTACATTTTAAAACACACAAGCTGGGTGTGATGGCCCATGCCTTTCTCCTAGTACTGCAGAGGGAGGTAGAGAAAGAAAGATGATGAGTTTGGGACCAACCTGGCATATATAGCAAGCTTAAGACCAGCATGAACTATACACAGCCTGATGAAAAATTTACAATGAAATAAAATTTAAAAATAGATAAAATAATCCATATCTAGCAGTTATATAAAATAAAGAAAAGTTCCTCTTTCTGGTCCCCAAATTTCTACATATTGGCATCTATTCTTTGAATTTTCCTTTCTTTTCTTTTTGTTTTCTTTTTTTTTTTTATTTTGAGAGAGAGAAAATGGGTGTGCCAGGGCCTTCAGCCATAGGGAACGAACTCCAGATACACGCACCCCTTGTGTGCATGTGCCACAGCGTGCACTTGTGTCACTGGGTGTCTGGTTTACACGAGATGTGGAGATTCTCGCATGAGTTCTTTGCCTTCACAGCAAGTACCTTAACCACTGAGCCATCTCACCAACCCTTCCTTACATGTTCACCATATGCTTATACAGGCATATTATAAATAGTTACACATATTAGTACTCAACAAATAGTTTGTTGTGTTTGTGTTTCACATTGGTATTTAGCCTCTGGTTAAAGCATAAACATGCTTCTTTCCTTTTAGTCATGTCAGTGTCTCATTATGTGGGTTAACAATCATTTTCTCAAACAATTCCTTCAATTTAAAAATTCTTTAAGTCCTGTGCTGAACAACTTTAAATTCTTAGGTATTTACTCTGATTTCCACAGGGTAGTTTCCTAAATTAGATTAAGAACCCCAAAGTGCATTTCCTTAAATTTGCATAAATGCTCTGAAATACTTTCCCATAGGATAGCACTGTTGCATTTGCCTTTGATAAAGCATGAAAGCACCAGCTTCCCACACCCTCATCAGCCCTCAGTCATCATCCTTTGTCAGTCCAGTGCTTGAAAGATTTAAAATATGTGTTGGTTTATTTGCATTTCCATGCTGACCAGCTGGGGTGAATATCTCTTCATGTTTACTGGCTATTTGTAATTCTGCTTCTTTGAATTGTCTATCCACTTTTTAAAGCTGGGCTGTTTGTAGTTTTCTTATTAATTGGTTAAAAGTCTTTTTTCTATGTCCTTTTCCTCTGTTTACATGCATAATGCATACTCCTTTTAGAAAACAGACACATGTAAAAAGAAGACAAAAAGTGTCCATAATTTTATACACACAGGGATAATAGTTTAGTTTGGGCATCTCTTCTCTAAGCAAGGTCAATGGTGACTTAGGATCATAATATCTGCTGAGTCTTGATCCTGTTTCCCCTTTACTCAACAGCACAGTTTAAAATTTTTTCTCTACTCTCAAATGTTTATTTACAAGAAAGCTTTTCAAACTTTCATCAAAACAAAGCAAGGATAAGAACTGAGTTTATCATACTAAGCAAACTTTCATTTTGAAAATTTAGAAATTAAATGTAAGTGGAATGGCTCAATCCACTTCCCCTAGTCACTCATATCCTATGCTAGATGCTGGTGAATGAAAACTGAGAAATGTTTTGATTGACAAGTGGAAATAGCAGGAAGAAAAGGGATGCTATATGCGCTGCAACCATGTGTACAAACACACTCTCTTCTTTTAAATGCACTGCCTATGTTCCAAACAGTATGGCTCTATGACATGAGTCATACATTCATTTGACAGAGAGAATGAGTGCAGTCACTCTTCTATATGATATCATATGAAGCTGCTATCTTTAGCACATTTTTATGTGGCATAGAGTCCTGGAGTGTGTGTTCCAAATCATTATGTACCTTGTGTTATGCAAGCAGGGAGACAAATTACTATCAGGCAATATATTTTTTCTCTAAGACTAATTCTAGAACATGTTTCATAAGTGTCTTAAAAAACTAGAGTAATCTGGCCATGATGGTGCGCACCTTTAGTCCCAGAGGCTGAGGTAGGAGAATCAGTGCGAGTTCGAGACCTGCCTGAGAGGACATAGTGACTTCCAGGTCAGCCTGGTCTACACTAAGACCCTACCTCGATAAACATGCAAACAACTACAGTACAAACCCGAGAGCAAATAGAAAAGAGTTTTGGCAATATGTGATCTAAACATACAGTTTTACAAATGTATTTGTAATTCCTTTTACTGTTTAACAATAATTTATATATGTTTATATTTCTAATAAATATATAGCTCAGTAGTCAATGCTTTTATATTGCATATACAAGTATGTATAGCTAACTTATAAAAGGATTTGATCCAAACCTCCACATGAGATTTTCCCAGCCAGCCTGGGCAGGGGGTAGGGGGGTTCTCTTGACTTAGGCACTTTTACACTTTTCCTTTTACTATAATTCTTTCTAAAATAAATCTTTTAATTTACCCTGCTCTGTAGGTTTACCTTTTTCAATTCTTTGATAACTTGGACAAAGACAGGAGGTTTGGGGTTTGTGAGTGTGGGGCCTCCTGCATCATTAAGGGGATCTAATCCCTCCCAGAGCCCACTCCCACAGCATACTTAAAAACAGCTTTTCCACATTTCATTCATGTTTATGTTTGATGTATGATATATTTTACAAATATCCAATTATTTTATGAAAGCTCTTTCTGATTTATATTTTCTAAGCTATCTTAAAATTATGAATTGAAGTTGAATTTCAAATATTTTCCACAACAGTTGAGATGGTAATGATATTACCTTTAGCTTGCTAATGTGGTAATTTGCATCATCTGATTTTTTAAATTAATTTTAAGCATTTAAAATTTTTTTTAATATTATTTGCAAGCAGGCAGGGAGAGAGAGAGAGAGAGAGAGGAAAAACAAAAGCAATGACACAATAGGCACACCATGGCCTTTTGCCACAGCAAACTAACTCCAGATGCTTGTGCCACTTTTGTGCATCTGGCTTTATGTGGGTAATGGGAATTTTAACCTGGTTCCTCAGGCTTGCAGGCAAGTGCTTTAAACACTAAGCCATTTCTCAAGCCTTCAACTAATGTCTTTAAAGTCAAACCAACCTTGCTTTGCTGAGCTATGCCTCATATAGCCATACTTTATTTATCTCCTTTACATGTGACACTGGACTTACTGTGTTAATGTTGTTTGGTACTTTAGTATGTTCATACATGAAACTAACTTTAATTTTTCTTAACACATTGACCTTTCAACATCAACATAATGCTGGCTTCATAAAGTAAATAAAGAGGACTTTTGAAAATTCTTTCTTCCTCCTTTCTTTCTTTCTGCTAAAAGTCTATAATAACTTAAAATCCTTCCTCCAATATTCCTGACTTTCTAAACCTGTCAGGAAAACCTGCTTTTCCTGCATACTAAAATCCAATCTTATTGGGATGCTGGTCAGCCATTCTACAGTTAAAATGGAAATTAGGAATCTTTCTGACTAATTACATTACAAACAGCTTTGGCTTGTACAGTATAGTCATGGATGTTAAGAAGGCATTGTCACAATTAACAGTTTTCAAAAAATCCTTTCCAAGAGGATGTTTTCTATCAACAAACAGAAGCAAAATTAAATACCCGATTAACAAACATAATGTCTTCTATAATAATTCTCAGCTCTCTGGTAATTCTCATAATATTACTATGCTATCTGCAAGTCTTCCCTTTTGTTTTATGTTTTGAATAATTCAATTAAAAGTCTGACAAAGCAATAACAAGGGATTAAATGTTGTCGAATGTTAATTTGAATTAAAAACATCAGCTCTTTGGGAACATTTATTAAAAATTCTACCAAACCTTTCCAAGTATCTGAGATGGTTGGATTCTGCAAAATAATCAGCCAACTACTTGGCCAAGATATCCTCTCTTTTTTTTTTTTTAACTTAATTCCAACAAATTATGGAGGGCAAACTCTGTGAGACAGAACAAAGCATTGCACAATGGGCAAGTAGGACAGATTCTTGGATGTCTCTATTTGGGTCCTCAGGGAAAGAGGGGCAATGAATGTCTTGCCTTCTTTCCTCCTGAGTTTTGAAGAAAAATCTGGTACAGCTTGGACAGCAGGTAGTAGAAACACCTGGAAGCTCTTCCATAAAGGCCAACAATATTGGTCCTTCATCTAGAAAATACTAATGTTATAATCCAACATGAGAGATGCAAAAAAGTGCCAGGGAGACCTGGCTCATAGAGAGAATTTAATTTGAATGGGTGCTTGCTGTGTACCTCTAATCCCAGATACTTAGAAATCCCAGGCAGCAGGGACAGAAGTTCTAAACCAGACTGGACAATTTAGAATGACGTCTCAAAAACAAAATTATTACTAGGTGAGGTGTTCGTGCTTCAGCTGTGGGATGCAGCTCAGTGGTAGAGGACGTGTATAAGAGCCTAAGTACCACAGTAAACAGGTGAGCCAAAACTTACTGTCAGGAGTGAGGTAGTCTGCAAAAGTAAGGGTAATCCTGGTAGTAGATTAGAGGATTATTAGATTTTTTTTTTTTTTTTTTTTGAGGTAGAGTCTCACTCTAGCCCAAGTTGACCTGGAACTCATTCTGTAGCCCCAAACTGTCCTCAAACTCACAGCAATCCTCCAACCTCAGCCTCTCTAAGTGCTGACCTGTTGTTTAGTTGTTATTTATTTGTTTGTTTTCAAGGTGGGGAGAAAAAGGTTTTAAAAATTTAGTGAAAGAAACCAGTCTTAGAGCTAGTGATCACTCTCTTACCAGTTGCTCCTAGCTGAGGTAAGAAGGGGAAGGCAGGAGACCAAAGAAAAAAGGAAGTAAGTCATGGGATAATTAAGCCCTTTTTGACAAAATCAATTATTACAACTGGTGTACAGGTGGTGACAACCAAGAAATGAAATACTCAAATTATAATTTTAGTACAAATGTTTATTTAAATTCTTTCTTACCCTAAAGGTTAGAATGGAATATAACCAATTTTGTTGTTGTTGTTTTTAAATAATCTTAAAGTCTAGATTTGCTTACTTTCTCTCTTTATGTTCATGAATCTGACTGGAATGTGGATTTTTCTTTCCTGTTATAGTTTAAAGGTAGCATGTCCCCAATTGGCTCATGTGTTTGAACGCATGGCTCCCAGCTGGAAGTGCTATTTGAGAAGATGGTGGAGACTTTAAGATGTGAATCCTTACTAGAAATTAGTGATGGTTGGATGGCCTTGAAGTTTTATTTTTAGCTCCCTCTCAAATATCCTGTTCCCTCTCACTCTTCCTGCCTGCAGATACAATGTGAAGAGCCAGCTTCGGGCTCCTGATGCCATGCCTTCCCACTGTGATATACTGTATCCTTTGGAACTAAAAGCCAAATTAACTTTCCTTCCTTAAGCTGCTTCTTGTAAAGTTAATTATCTGTAGTAGCAACAAGATAGTCACTATATACAGCACTAGATAACTTTCCTAAGTTCTTTCCTATTTGACACCTCCAAGATGAAATAAGCATTTAGGTTCAGGTATCAATGCATCAGTTAATGAACTGACATATTAATAGATTAATAACAGAGGTTGTCCTTAAAGAAGGCAGAGGGGTTGGAGGATGGCTTAGCAGTTAAGGTGCTAGTCTGTGAAGCCTAAGGACCCAGGTTCACTTCTCTAGTACCCATATAAGCTACATGCACAAGGTGGTGCATGCCATCTGGAGTTCCTTCATTTGTAGTGGCTATAGGCCCTGGCTTGCCAATTCTCTACACTCTCTCTCTCTCTCTCTCTCTCTCTCTCTCTGCCTTTATCAGTTTCTCTCAAATGAATAATTAAACTAAATTAAATAAAAAAAGAAGGCAGATGGGTACTAAAATTGACAAAACTTGAGGCACAGTCAGAACTGAGCTTCCATTAGTGATGCTTTAGGCTATACAATCATGTGGGGGGGAAAAAAAAAAAAAAAAAACAAACCCTGGGCCTGGAGAGATGGCTTAGTTGTTAAGGTGCTTGCCTGTGATCCATGTTCGACTCTCCAGATCCCACATAAACCAGAGGGACAAAAGGTGAGGCAAGCACAAGGTCACTCACACTAGATGGTGTGATTGTCTGGAGTTTAATTACAGAGTTTGAAACCCTGGTGTACCAATTCTCTCTCTAAAATAAAATATTTTTTTTAAAAAAATTAGCATAGTTGCTCAGGATTATTATATACTGACTTGAAAATATGATCAATTAATTTATGTCTTTACATTATATGTGGAATCTGGCTGATTAAAATGTAATAGGACACTGTAGAATTTCACAATGTGCAATGCCAAAGAAGCAAGCACAATTAAGAGGAATTCCTCCAGGAGAAAAACCATTCAGCATCAAGACGACTGCAGCACCACTGGGTAGGCTTACAGGAAAGCCGCTGTGTTCCTAAGAATTAGCTCTAAGAAGTCCTGACTCTCGGGAGCTTCTTGAACTCATCTCTTTGTTCACCATCAATATTTTCCTTGTGAAATCCTGAAGAAGACAAACCTACTTATCCCATTTAATTTTAATTTCAGTCTATGAACTCTTTTATACTTTTATAACTATCTCCAGAACTCTTTACTTTTGTTCCTTCCTCTTCTTTTCCACAGCAGACAGGGGAATAGTTAAGAACATAAATGGTGACATGTGTGAGTCTGTCATGAGCATTTTCTTGCATCTATAAACTGACAGAACAAATAACGTATTCCTGTGGGTGCTTAGAGTGAACTGGATTACACATTAGAGAGTTTACTCTGAAAGGCCAATTAGTAAAAAATAAAGTAAGAAAAGTTGTTCTCAAGGTGCTTGCAAAATGATATTAAAGGAGCCAAAGTTTGCCTTAAAACAAACCTCATGCAGTGTCAAGAAAAATAAAAAGGAATCACAGGAAAAAAAAAATGGAGAGATAAGGAAGATCAGCAAGATTTAAAGTATGAGGGAAGAGCTGATGACATTGCTCAGTGGTTAAAGAAATTTTCTTACAAGCCTCCTGACCTGAGTTCCATCCTCAAAAACCACCCATTTAATACTGGAAATAGAGTGACACAAATGTCTATAATCCCAACATGCCTACTGCAACGAGAGATGAAACCAAGAGAATCTGGAAGCAGTGTCAAAAAGAGACCTTGTCTCAAAAGAAGATGGAAGGAGAGGGGAAACACCCCAAAGTTGCCCTCTCCTTTCAAACATGTACCATGGCATGCACATGTCCACACACACACACACACACACACACACACACACACACACCATGCACATGCACATGCATATGCATACATGTGCAGATAATAAAATAGAAAAAGTTAAATGAGCCAAATGTACTTATAGAGAAGACATAAAACATGTTTACCATAGAAAACAGTAAAATAAACAATGCATTTTGGTGGAGGTCTACAATCCCATTACCTGGGTGTCTGAGCAAGAAGGATCATAAGTTCAAGGTCTGCCTGGGCAACAGAGGGAATTCAGCCTAAACAATTTGGTAAAGTCATATCTCAGAATAAAAGTAAATAAACAAAAATAAGGCCAGGGATGTAGCTTAGTGGCAGAATGCTTTCTAAGTATGCTGAAGGCCCTGAGTTCAATCCTTAGCTCTGTCAATGAATAAACAAAAAAATCAGTAAATTAATTTTTTTAGCTGCTATACTCTTTAGCTACAATAAAAAGGGTAATTATGATACAACTATGTTTTACCTGTATGAAAATATCACAGAAGGATCAGTTAATTTATATAATTGATATATCCCAATATGTATGATAAAAAATGAAGAACTAAAATAATGTAACAACTAAGAAAAATCATAATCTTGGAATACAATAAAGAAGAAATAAAATGGGAAAAATCACAGAGAAACAGAAAACCAAAGGTGATTCAGAGGATACTAAGTAGGAAAAAGCATATTTACCAGAGAATATTAAGCAGACAAATGAAAGCAAAACAAAAAAATAAAAAAAAATAAAAGGAGCAAGTCACTAAATGCTATGAGAGTGTAACTTCATATTTGACTGAAATACACTGATAATCAGTAAATATGCACATCAAATTAAATTAAATTAAGTTGCTGGAAATATTGCAAAATGTCATAGCTCACCATACCAGAGGAGACATGCAGATTGTTTTCTGTCTCTATTTTAGACAATACAAGTTGGGGTTGAAATATTTGGCACATCATCAGATGTTCATTGCCAAGCTATTTGAAACTTTCTAATGAAGTGCAATGAATCAAGCTGAAAAAAAATCATAATTCCTTCTTGAATAACTGACTACAAAATAGAAGTTCTAGGTCCAAAAAGGACTGAAAAGGAGAACATAGAGGAGGTGGGACAGCAGATGACAATTTTGTTGGTTCACAGATAACAGATAGAAATTAACAGACATGATCAACCTAAGAACATAAAAAGGTAAACCAAAACTGAATGTGCCCAGCCAAGTCCCCAATGTCTGTACAAATGATGCCTGCCAATATCACAGTTGATCAGTTAATAACCAGGGAACTGGGTGAATCGACTGACTGGTATTCCATGCATTGAAACTATTATAAATGCAAGTGTGGAATGAGCAGGTGGTTGGATATGTTAAACATTGCCACTTTGGAATAGACTGATAACTTGGAGAGAAGTTGAAAATATCAAAACATCTGAATTTAATAACACAAACTTAAGAGATTCCATGTGAACGTATCTACAGAGAAGAAAAAGGTCTGCACTGTTTTCAACAAATGATTCTAATGGTGACTTTGATTGTTTTATATTCTCGTCAGCCCTGGCACTCCTCTGGACATGTGTTTGGAATTCTTGGAATGGAAATGAATAGTACATACAGTGAGGGTGTCTATCCTGAAGGGAAAATGGACAAGCACATAACATCGTGTAAAAGAATGCAGACAAAGAGAGAACTTGTTTTTCTGTATTATGTGAGACAACAAGGCAGGAAGAGAAAGGAATGTGAAAGCAAAGGACCGCATGACAGAAAAGGAAAACAAAATGGGACTCAGAACACACAAGATCAAGAAAGGGGGAGTGGGGCAGCCCAGGAAGGCAAAAATAAGGTGACAAAAGAACAAATCCAGCAGCAGAAAAGAACTGTCAGACACAAAACCCTCAAAACAATAGATGGGAAAAAAGAACCAGATGACAGGAAAAGAGCAGCATGGAACCTAGTAAGAAAAAGAAACAAAAATTTCAAATAATGGATTTTTCAACCCCCCTGCTGCTCCTCCACTGTGTTGGGTCCCAGTCTCCCAGAGTGGTGCATAATTTATTATGGTCACTTGCTGCCAGACTGCTATAAAGGGCAACAGCTATCTGAAAATAGTCCCCACCGCCTGGATGGCTTAATGATCCACCCTTTGTAGAGGGGCAGTCTGGGGACTGGCAAGCAGAGCAGAAGGGGCGTCCTGCTCTGCATACCGAGCTCTTCCACCACCGAGGAAAGGGTGAATTGGCTCTCAGCGAAGCCCGCCAGCTTTTGTTGCCCTCCTCATGCTTCTCCTCAATAATCAACTCCTGACTGGTGCAGTTTTCTAACGCCCCAAATCCTCCACACTGTTTTATGGGAGGTGTTTTCAGCCTAAAACAGTATAACCATAGACATAAAACTAAACTCACACTTTGATGATTAACATTCATCACTGGAAAATGGTACCACATTTTAATCATATTGAGAAACTTTTAAGAAAGGTTAGAGGCTCTCCTTAGAATGAGTTAGGGGTGCAGAAAAGATGAAAACCATATGTCAAAAAATAAAAACCCCATGAGCGACTTTTACCAATCTTGTTCAGGAACCTTTCCTTGGCAGGCCATAGTATTTTATTTATAGAGAGGAATTTCATTCTCTGCTGTGGGGGATTGTGCTCAGGGCTGCCTGCAGCCTAGCAAGCGTCCTACCAACGTACATCCCCCTCCCCCCCTGGGGGGGGGGCCCTGCCGAGAAGCTTCCATCAGGTCCTCAAGCACAGAAGTACCATCTTCAAGCAGAGGGAATCATTACAATACAAAAATCTATACAGTTGAGAAGGCCAGGCATCACTTCTTTGATATTCCTTTCTGACAAGGTCAGGGTCACAGGCTGTAGAGTCACATGACCAGCATCTAGGTCTCAATGCAGGTGCTTGCTTGCCCTGTGACCCTGCCATGTGACACTTGCCTGTGAGCTCTCCAGCTGAGTTTCTTTTTGAATAAGGTGCGAGATCATAGCCCCATTTCATTGTTCTTCATGTGGACACTATTTCTCCAGCACCATTTGTGGAAGAGTCCATCCTTTTCCCACCATATTCCTGGTCATTTGACACACTCCGGGCTTCTGCTGTGGGCTGACCATTTCTGAACGGTGTCTTCCTTTACATCAGCACCAGACGCACTAGTGCTTTGCAGCATTGTCTGATACCAGTAGTGCGATGACCCCAGCTTTGTTCTTTTTTGCTCAAGATTGCCTTACTTACTTGTTTTTAATGATTCTAGATGAACTTTGAGTTATTTTTCTCTGTACCAAAAATTATATTAAACTTTTGATAAGGATTACAATGAGTATGTAAATAGATGTCTTCAGGTGGTTTGGGTCCATTTGACAGTCTTAAGCTTTCCTTAGCTCACTTTCCACAGTGCCCTAGTTATTACGCTTGCTTGACAACATTAGTTTTTCCAGTCCATGACCAGAGTTTCTCTTCTCACTTATTTGTGTCTTCAGTTTCTTTGACCAACGACAGTGTTCAAGGTATTGTTCTTTTATATCCTTTGTTACACTCATTTCTAAGTATTCCTATAGCTGCATTGGATATTTTCTTAGTGTATGGAAACACTACTGGTTTTTAGTGTGTTGATTTTGACTCAGAAACTTGATTGCGTTTATTTATCACATGTGATGCCTTAGTTACTTTACATCTTGCTGTCACTAAATACCTAAAAAGAAGTAGCTTAAGGAAGAAAAGGGTTTATTTTGGCTTACAGTGTCAAGTGTGTGTTGGGGGGAGGCGGGAGCAGGGATATTCCATTATGGTGGGGAAGCATGGCAATAGGAGGAAAAGCTAAATGGTCACATTGCGATTACAAGAATTTCACCTTCAGATTACAACATGTGTGAGATCTTGTCACCTGTAATCAGAGACTAAATGGTCACATTGCGATTACAAGAATTTCACCTTCAGATTACAACATGTGTGAGATCTTGTCACCTGTAATCAGTGTGGAGGAAAAGCTAAATGGTCACATTGCGATTACAAGAATTTCACCTTCAGATTACAACATGTGTGAGATCTTGTCACCTGTAATCAGTGTGGTACGCATTGTTGCCTATTTGAATACCCATTATATTTTCTCTCACCTGATTAACTGGGGGAGTACTTCGAAGATTCTTTTGAGAGGAAGTGGTGAGGACAGACATCTTGGTCTTGCTTAGGTCTTACAGGAACTGGTTTTGATTTTTCATAATTGAGAATTATATTTGTTATGGTCTTTATTGTGTTGAGGTACATAGAATGTTTGTTTTTTTTTTAATTTTGTTTTGTTTTATTCCACTTTGTTTTACAGTCCTGGGGATTAAACCTAGAACCTCTTACATTCTAGGCAAGTGTCTGACCTCTGAGTGAAACAAAACAAAACAAAAACAAACAGGCATCAAAATGGAAAAACAGGGGCTGGAGAGATGGCTTAGTTGTTAAGTGCTTGCCTGTGAAGCCTAAGGACGCTGGTTCGAGGCTTGATTCCCCAGGTCCCATGTTAGCCAGATGCACAAGGGGGTGCACGCGTCTGGAGTTCGTTTGCAGAGGCTGGAAGCCTTGGCGTGCCCATTCTCTCTTTCTCCCTCTATCTGTCTTTCTCTCTGTGTCTGTCACTCTCAAATAAATAAATAAATAATTAAAAAAAAATGGAAAAACAGAAGAGACACTGGTTTGAAATTGAGGAGGAAAAGGTAATTGGAGGGGATTTTGGTCAGAATATATTTATACATATGTAAGAAAATTATAACAATAAAGGCTTTTTAATATAACTGTTCTTCCAAACTTTGAGACCCAAGAAAGAGAACATGGAAGCAAAATAAGGAGTAAATAGAGGAAAAATAGAAAGCAGACATTGAAGGTGAGAGCATGCTCTCCCTTGTCTGTATGAGAGATTTCCCATGTCATGCAAAACACAGTCACAGAAAAAAATGGCATTGGTAGGACAGCAAGCTGTCATTTACTTTTAGGTAAAACACAAAAGTGTTCCTAGCAAAGAATTCCTAGCAACACAGAGATTTCAGTTCATTTGATGAAGTGTTACAAATTTTATGAAGAAAGAAGATAAACATCTCTGTGTAGATTCCTGGTGAGTAATGACCACACATCAAGTTTGATGAAATCTGTGGCTTGATATGTAAGGACCTGCACTCCCCCCAATACACTCTGTAGCATCAAATAGGGATACACATATGAACCCCCATGTTATCAATCCCAGAAAAAATAAATAGAATATAACATGAAGAAACAGAAAACAAAGATGCCCATAGCATCTCAAAAACTATAATCTTGAGATTCATGCTTTGAATTGATTTCGCTTTATGTAAAACCTTTTTATACTATATGTATTCTTGCTAATCATATTGCTATTAAATTAAATGGTATATCCATTGGAAAGCAAAAAAAAAAAAAAATAGCTACAGAGTGTGACTTCTGTGAAGCTCTCTGTAGTATGACCAATTTTGACTTCATGTTTGTACCTTTTACTACTGAGCCATCTCCCCAGCCAGATCTCATGTTATTGGGAGATCCATGATTCCCTTAAATAATAACTCTTATTCATCTTGGTAAAAGGTTTATAATGGTTTTCTAAGATTGTGGCTATAAACAATGATGATAGAACCCACAGAGTCATGATCCTCAATTAATATCATTAGTTGTGTAAAATCGTTAATTTTCTTTGATGCAAGTGTGTGTACTACATGTCATATGTGTGGGGTATAGCGTGTGTGTGTGTGTGTTTGTATGTGTACAGATGCAAGTGCTCCATGTGCATGCATGTAGAGGCCAGAGTCAGGTGTACAGTATCTTCCTCTATCACTCTGTCACCTTCTTTATTAGAGACGATGTCTCCCACTGAGCCTAGAGCTCACCGGTTTTGGGTTAGGCTGCCTGATGAACAAGTGGTGTTGTTCTCCTGTCTCAAATCTCAAATTCCCTCTTTGCTAGAATTTCAGGCGTGTGTGGCTATGCAGAGCTTTTTACACACGTGTAGGCAGTCAAACTGAAGCTCTTAACTACTGAGTAACCTCCTCAGAGCCACAACTTTAATAAATCCATTTTCTTGAGTTTATGTTCTATTTTAGACCTAAGTTTCCTCTTTTGATTAGGACATTTGGACATGGCTCACATATCCCAGCTGCAAATTTTCAACTGATTACACTAAAAAGACTACTTGAACACCAGTAAGAGTGGCACAGCCTTTCTCCCTGAGATATACGTGCTGTGATTCTGAGGTCTTGAATGTGATGCCTTGAACTTCACATCCTCTGCTCACAGCTGCAGGGCATTGTTTCATAGTCAGTCTTTTTTGTCTTTTATTACACAACTTGTCCTGTCTCCTGGTTTGTAAAGTGCTCTAGGCTACTTGGAGCCTGTGGTTTGATGCTACAATTTGTGCTGATATTGACTTCTTAAAAACTTGACTTCCACGTTGTCTCTATCCTGGTATGATATCCGCAGTCTTCATGATATCATAGACTATAATGATATACTTTCCCAATCTCACCATTGCCTTTTCCTCACCTTAGGCTAATATCATATTTTAGTTCATATTTATGGTATAGTCCAAGATTAAAAAGAGAGCTTGTCCATAATTCTCCTTCATTATAATATTAGTTATCACTTCTGATTGATTGTAAACCTTTCAAATGCCTTTTCTGCTCATCACTGGAATATAACAAATAGTAAGTATAATAAAAGCTACATTAAATGTAATATATATATATATATATATATATATATATATATATATATGTAGAATTTGATTTTTCTCTTCTATAATACCACAGTCAGTAAACCCACCCACTTATTATTTTTTTTTCTTGCTGCCATATGATGGTCACAAAAAACAGTAATACTGACATAGAACTGACAGTTTAGACTTAAATGGTGTTGGTTTCTACTAAAAAAATATGATTTTTAAAGGAAGCACTCATTTGTCTATCATTAACAAACATTAATAAGTACAATTTTTAAAAAGTCATAGAAGGGCTAAAGATGGCTTAGCATTAAAGCACTTGCCTGACTTTGGTTTGATTCCCCAGGACCCACGTAAGCCAGATGCACAAGATGGTGCATGCGTCTGGAGTTCATTTGCAGTGGCTGGAGGCCCTGGCATGCTCATTCTCAATCTCTCTCTCTCTCTCTCTGCCTCTTTCTCATCTCAAATAAATAAATAAATAAAAATATTTTTAAAAATCATAGGAGTCCAGCTTCAGGCAAAATACTGTCAGTTACATAAATGTCCCTTTGAGATCTCCTATAGCTATCTACTTATGATAAATGCACATCAGCACAAGTGACTGAGAATTAACATCAAAGAAAAAGTTGGGCAGCAGAATACAGCACAAAGCAAAGATTTCTTTCTTACCCCAGATACTTTTTCTCATAAACAAGTTGGTCATTTATCTTAAATTACTTAAAAATTCTAATAACACAAGGAAGATAACACAGAACAGATATGAGTTTTAGTCACCTTTTACAAGTTTATATACCATATAAGCCTGTGTTATGCTGTTTTTCTTATTATTATGTTTTTCAAGGTAGGGTCTCTCTCTAGCCCAGGCTGACCTGGAATTCACTATGTAGTCTCAGGATAGCCTCAAGCTCACAGAGCTCCTCCTTACCTCTGCCTCCCAAGTGCTGGGATTAAAGGTGTGCACCACTATACACAGCTATGTCATGTTTCCTAGTAGACTACATCCCTGAGTAGACTAATCCACACTTAGTCTGTAGGCTCATCAGCTGAGACATTCATCTTTGTTGCCCAAGCCTACATGTGTCCTTGCTCTTAGAGCTCCATCAAATATCAGGCATAGCACTGTGTGGTTCAACCCCGCCCCTCTCTCTCAGGCAGAAGAGATGTCTCACAGGTTAATGGTGCTTCCTTGCCAAGCCTGCTGGCCTGGGTTTGAGTCCACAGTACCCACAGAAAGCCAGATGCCAGAAATATCACACATGCATCTGGAGTTTATTTGCAGACAAGAACTCAGCTATGTAGCCCACGCTGAGCACGAATTCATAAGCCTCATACATGTACCTCCCAAGTGCTGGGATTACAGGTATGTGCTATTACACATGGTTTCACATGCATCTCTTATAGGAACTAAAATTGGAAGAAAGGAGAGTCTAGAGGTTGAAGTGAAAAAGGTTTCATCTGATACCTGATGACTATCATAAAGTCAATGGAGCTTGGCAGAGTGACCTCCTTAGACCTCCAGGAAGAAGCTGATCTGGCTGCTGTGGGTAGTACTTTCCCATCAATTGGACTCTTACATTCCTGTCTCCAACCCATTAGCTCTCACAAATATCTTGATTCTTAAGTTTCAACTCCCTGAGAAATACAGGGAGTACTGGACTTGTCAGCTTTTGTGTTTAAAAGAGTAATCTATATTTTTTCCCCTGCAGATGCCTAACAGGGAGCACTGTGGAAGTCATTCCCCAGATAATGTGTGAGACAGAGGGTCTGTTAACCCAGCTTCTGGAGGAAGGCTTTATTTCCCAGGGGAAACACTAGCACATCTGGGGCAATACAGTCCTCTAACTTGGTTTTGGACTCTCTTTCTGGTGACAGTCATCTGCTCTCTGGCAAGGGCAAGAATAATATTCTGTGGTTAATATCTTATGGAAAAAATATTGCCATGCTAAAACAGAAGCAACATGTCTCTTTTCCTTGTTTTTTTTTTTTTTTTTTTTTTACTATTTAATAAACATAAAGTTTTTGCCAATTAAATTTGGACACAGAATAGTTCATGTGGGAAAAACCAAAGTTTTGTTTTGGGTGATCTTATCTGGAATAAAAATCATTTAAGGTCTTCAACATTTAATGATTTGTATTTTAAGAAGTTTCATTTTTGCTTAGTTAAATCATTATAGAAACAACACAATGGACACCTTTATGAGTATAAAAATTAATATTAAGACTGAGATAAATATGCCAATATTTGGAGAATTGGTTCAGAGGATGTGCCAGTAAAGAAAGGGATCTATGGGGTAACATGTCTCAAGTGATGGTAACACAGAGCACATCACCTCTGTGTAGCTGATCTGCCTAGCCAGCCAGGACAGCCTCATCTTGGAACTTTCTATCCAAATGAAACTTTGCTGAAACAATTATGTATTTTTTAGCAGTCATATTTACAATGAGACTGTTCAAGCCGCTGAGCAATAGAAAACATACACAGGACAGGGCAAAACATATCTGTATCCTTGTGGAAATAGTAGATCAGGAAATCCAAATTCATGGTGAGTGATATAGACTGTGTCATCACAGATTCAAATGATAACATGCCTTCTGCCTTCAAAGCCTCATTCATATTCTTCATCCTTTCTCAGGGCAAGTTTGGTTGGATTGATAAGCTATACTCAGTTCTTTAATTTGATGCTGTCTGACATAGAAATATAAAGCTGATTTCCATCTGGATAATTTCAAATGGAAGAGTATGAACTTCAGGCAGATAGAAGAGTAGCAGGCAGACAGGCACATTGCTATGGTGTGCCAGGACATTGTACTGATGTTCTCTGTTTGAGTACAGAGTTGTATATACCCAAATGACACAGTAGGACACACTGCATTGAGAACCAGAGAGAATATCAGAAGGCAACTGAAGCTATGGGTCTTAACAGTTTGTAATCTTTGCAGAACATAGATCAAGTTTCTTCCTTCTCCCCTCTTCTTACTTTGTATATAAGGGGTTGATAGGGAAGAATCTCAGCTTCACCACTCTATATCACCCACTCAAGATAAAAGAAGTAAAGAGCTTCATGAAAAATAACTGATCAAATAATGTTTTGTTTGCATATTAGTGTGGGTTGTATATTTGCAGTGGGCACACATGTGTGTGCCAGTATGCATGCACATGTGTATGCCTGTGCGGAGAACAAGTTCAACGCAAGGCATTTTCCTCAATCACACTCCACCTTATTTATTGAAAGACAGTCACTTCACTGAACCTGGAACTCACTGATTTGGCTACCATCCTGCCAGGAAGCTTTAGGGAATTTCCTGTCTCTGCCTTCCCAGCACTGGGATGACAGGCATCCCAACGTCATGCCTGGTGATTGTATGTGGTTACTGAGGATCTGAACTCAGGTCCTCATGCTTGTAAAGCAAGTACATTACCAACTGAGCTATCTCCCCAGCGCTGTCAATACCTGCCAAATGTAAATGTGTTTTTTCTGACAGCAAGAATATCATTTTGATGGTATTGTGTAACACATATTGAGAAGTTCTAGTTGGCATGGTGTATCTTGATCCACTTATGTAAAGGATAAATTAAGAAGACAAGCCATCTTATATTGCTCTCCAGTCCCCATCCAGCCTCTGTCAGCTTTCTTTATTAGAAGTGGTGGTTTGAACGTAAAATGTTCCTTACTGACTCAGGAATTTATGATCAGGCCTCTTACTCAGCCCCCAGTTGGTAGATGCTTTCAGAAGTAGAGGTTGCTGAGGATGATTTTATCATCCAGCCCACTTGCTAATGCCAGATACTCACTCAGACTGCTGCAGTCCAGCTGCTGCGACAAGATACAACATACTAGCTGTCTGCTGCGCCATGCTTGCCCCACCATGATGCAACTTCAACTTGAAATTGTAAGCTGAAATAAACCCCTTCCTTCCAAAATAAGCTTTTTTTGGTCAATTTCTTCTGTTATGGAAAATACTTTCAGAAACAATTAAGTGGCAATAATTTATTCAAGGCCTACTCGGCACTGTCCTGTGATTTGGCAAGAAGATTATGCAAGCTGGAGGTGAAAGATGTCAATGCTATGTCTTTGTGTATACTGTGCAGTGATTAATGTTGGCTATCCTCCTCAATCACACTCAGTGTTTTCTGAGATAGGGTCTCTAACTAAGCCCAGGGCTTCTTAATTCAACTAGTCTAGCGAGCCTGCTGGCCCAAAGACCCTCTTGTCATTGCTTCTGCCATGCTGGGATTACATGCATGTATCAGCATGCCTACAATTTTTATGTACACTCCAGAGATACAAACTCAGGTCCTAATGTCTATGTCGCAAGCCCATTGCAGACAGAGCCATCACCTCAGCCTCTTCAATATAACTGCTTTTCTTTAGCATTTATTTTATTTCAATTAGAGTTTTATAAAATAAAAAAAGGACTGGAGGGATGGCTTAGTGATTAAGGCATTTGCCTGCAAAACCAAAGGTTTTTTGAACCAGGTTCAATTCTTTAGGACCCACGTTAGCCAGATGCACAGGATGGCACATGTATCTGGAGTCTGCAGTGGCTGGAGGCCCTGGCATGCCTCTCTCTCTTCCTCTCTCCCTATTTCTCCATGTTAAATAAATAAATAAAACTAAAATATTTTAAAATAGTAAAAAATAAAATAAAATATTAGCCATGCATGGTGGCACATGCCTTTAATGACAGCACTCGGGAGGCAAAGGTAAGAGGGTCGCTATGAGTTCGAGGCCAACCTGAGACTACATAGTAAATTCCAGGTCAGCTTGGGCTAGAGTGAACCCCTATCTCAAAAACAAAACAAACAAAACAACAACAACAAAATATTAAAATACTACAGAAAATAGTTTTACACAAATAACTTGTGGGTATCTTTAAATCTGAATGCTAAGACACAGAGAAGTTCCCTTATTCCCAAATATAGAATTTAAGTGGCAAGTTCAGTTTCACTTGTGGCTTTACACATTTGGGAATACTGAAGAAATAAGAATTCTGAACTATAAAAGAATGAGTTTTTAGTTACTAACAGTATTTAGTATTGACTGGTGTGGATAGTTCTTTGGGAAATGTTCTGGGTGCCTTTCATACAGTCAGGCTAACATGCTAATTTAATTGCCAGATTTGAGACCTGGCTCACATGGGGGCTCATTGCAAAGTATAGAGTACAAACTCAACCTATTTCTGAGGCTTGTATACCACAGGATTATTCCTTTTCATGTGCAATATAACTTTGACTCTTGAAGTCAGAAAATGACCACATTCTCATCTTTACTTGAGCATAAAGGTTTGAGGATACCATTAAATAAATTGGAATACAAGGCTTACATATAAATGACCAAGTATTTTATTTTAGCCATCTTAAATGCAATATGAGTAACCAATCACAGCCATATTGAATGATTTCTGCTTCAAGACTCGTTCTCATTTTGTTTGGTTCTTTTTTTGAGATGGCATATTGGGCTTTTACAAGATTTCTCAGGCAAGCCTTTACTCATAGTTCTCTTACCTCACACTCCCAAGTAGCTTGGATTACAGATGTGTATCAAGACACTCAGCTACAGTTTTAAATTATGTATGTATATTTATAATTTTGTGGTGCTGTGGATTTAACCCAAGGTCCAACTCATGGTAATCAAGCATCATACCTGTGAGTTACCTCTCCTTTAGCAAACAAATTAAAATACACCAAAAGCTAAGAACATCTTACTTAAGTTACAGTAACATAAGTAAAACAATCCCCTTTTATCCATGGCTTTTTGTTGGATGGTTCCAGTCACCACAACCAACCATAATATAACAATGTCAAATAGAAAATTGGGAAATAGATAATTCATAGGATTTAACTAACTTTTATTATACTGTATTGTTATGATTGTTATTCCATATCATTAGTCATTGTTGTTGATCTTTAATCATGTCTAATTCTTACACTAACCTTTATCATACGTGTTTATGTACAGAAGCAAATACAAGACAGACAAGGTTTGGTATTCTGCTTTGTTTTAGGTATTTCCATAGAGGAAATCTTCAAATGTGTAATCCACATATAAAGAAGTCAACTGTAAAATAATAAATTTATGCTCAATAAGAGAATGCCAAAGTGAGTTTATTTTTATTATTATATTAATTGTAAATGATAGTTTCATTATGAATTTTTACACACGCACTTTAATCTCATACACATCCATTACCTTCTCTTGTTCCCCTTCTACTCTTGCTACTGATGTTTTTCTATTCTTAGCTACTCCTTCTTCTAATTTCATGACTTTTTGTTTTCTGATGATCCAGTGAGCTTCATAATAGCTTCTAACAGAATCCTGAGTAAAAGATTATTCACAGGATATGGGTTCATTACCAGTGGCCATACCACTATAGAAAAGGATTCTTGATACTGCTGGGGAAGATGGCAGCATAGTAGCCATGCCAAAGCAGCCTAAGGAGGAAATAAGCAGAAAATCAGCAAAATCCATGCTTCTATCCAAAAAGTGAAGGTGAATAAGAAATGATCAACATCAGCAGAGAAGGAGGAGAGACCCAGAGCTTCTATAGATCTCAGAACCAGGCAGAAATGGCTCCAACAGTGGCTCTATGTCTAAGCCACAGAAGAAGCCAGGTTAAGGGTTTTTCCACTCATACCTGCCTCCTCACAAACTCAATAAACTTGAAGGGTAAAACAGAAGGGACCAGCTGAGCTGCTCATGAGGAAGAGGATTGTGGGGAAGCAGTCACACAGCTCCAATGCCTTCTAAAGCCTCTCTGCCCCAACTGCCAGCAGTGGGACAATCACAGAAGATCAGCTACACAGCACCCCTCACAGATGATCAGAGCAGTGGACCCACCAACACAACCAACCTAGCTCACCCCAAAGCACAGTAAAGAGGAATCCAAGGGGACATGAAGCATAGCTGAGACCAAAGCCATTTCAAAAGGTACCAGGGCCTAATTATGCCAGGTCAGTACCCACCAAAAAAAGCCTTGCATATAGGCCTGCATTGTAAATGCTAATCACATCTTTCATGTCAGGGTAGGTTATGTGTTAGATATGATTGAAGGTCGACTGTACAATTCTTAAATAAGCTATATTGTGGCATTGTCCTTTGTTGCTTCCTCATTTATAGTGCCTTTGTCTTCTGTCATTCACTGGGGTAGGGTCTCACTTGGCCCCACACTGACCAGAGCCCTTTACAGACCAAAAATCTCAGCCTCCCAGTTGACAGGATTAAGGGTGTGGGGCAGCACACACCCTTCGGTATTTTGACTTTATTAGATTACCTGTTCGTCTTAATACCCACTCATACAAACACTCCCTGCTGGCTTTGATTGAATATGTACACTGTTTAGTTGAATTTCAGAATATGCCTGTATTTTGCTCCACCAAGCCTACTAAAAAACTTGCATAGCAGACAAATCCAACACCTAGGGTCACTTCTGCTGTAACTCTGGGAGTCAATTAAGAGCCACTCCTGGCACCTTAAGCTCCTACTCTGAAGATATATCACAACAGAATTATACATCTAAGAATACTGCAGATAATTGGAAAACCTGAGCATCAAATTAACCCAAGATATAAAAATATCTACATTATAATACAAGAAACACAAAAATAAAGACAATATAATTCCACCAAAAAATTATTATTCCATTAGAAATGACCCAGAGAGACTGATTTTGATGAAATGCCTGACAAGGATTTCAAAAGAATGACTATAAATATGTTCAAAAAAAAAATCAAAGAAAGAAAAGAAAAAAAAAAAAACCAAACTCCTAAAGGAGTACACAGAAAACCAACTTCATAAAATAATGAGGTCGATACAAGACATGAGTAAGGAAATAGAAATACTGAAGGAAAACTAATCAGAAATACCAGAAGAGAAAAACATAGTAAGTTAAACAGAAAGTCTCACCAATAGAATGGATGAAGGACTGGGCAGAATATCAAAACTACAAGACCAGGTGGCAGATCTAATACAGTCCAACAAAGAGAAAGACAAACTAATAGGAAGATATGAGTGAGAATTCCAAGATATTCGGGAATCTATGAAAAGATCAAACATAATAATTCATGGTAGAGTAGAAGGAGAAGAATTTTGATCCAAAGACATACTAGGTATTTTCAACAAAATCACTGAAGAACATTTTTCCCAAATTATGAAAGAGATGCCAATGTAGAGACAGGAAGCTTTTAGGACAACAAACGGACAAAACCTGGAAAAATCATCTCCTTGCCATATTATAATTAAACTACTAAACACAAAACCAATATATATCTCAAAAGCAGTTAGAGAAAAAAACATCACTTATAAAGGCAAGCCCATCAGGGTAGTAGCAGATTATCCCACACAAACTTTAAGAAGCCAAAAGGACCTGGAACAATGTATTCCAAATTCTGAAAGATAACAACTGTCAACCAAAAATACTTTATCCAGCAAAACTATCTATCCAAATTGATGGAGAAATAAGAACATTCCAAAACATAACGAGGCTAAAGGAATATACATGGACAATTAAGCCAGCTCTACAGAAAATACTTGAAGAGATCTACACTAAAGAGAATGGAAAGCACACACATGGGGAAACAGGAAAAAATAAACCATACTCAAATAACAGTTCATACAATGGAGTAAAGGGGAAAACAGGAAGCACTACAAAACAAGAAGAACGAGGAGAATAAATATATACTTTCAATAAAAATCCAATGTCAATGGCCTCAATGCCTCAACTAAAAGACACAAGCTTGCAGACTGGATTAAAAGGCAGGATCCTGCTCTCTGTTGGCTCCAAGAAACTCACCTTTCCATAAAAGACAGACAGTATCTTAGGGTAAAAGGATAGAAAATGGTATTTCAAGCAGATGTTGCTATCCTAATATCTGACAGTATAGACTTCACCCTAACGTTAGCAAGGAAAGATAAGGAAGGTCACTTTATATTTATTAAAGGAACAATTCAACAGGAGAATCTTACAATTCTAAACATACATGCACCTAATATGGGTGTTCCAAATTTCATCAAACAAACACTACTAAACTTAAGTTCAGAGATAACACCAAGCACAATTGTAGTGAATGACTTCAAGACCCCACTCTCATCAATTGACAGGTGATCCTGGCAAAATAAATAAGTAAATAAATAAATAAATGGGAGATGTCTGGATTAAATGATGCCATAGAACACATGTACCTATGACATATCTAGATTACATTCCATCCAAATGCTGCAGAATACACATTCTTCCCAGCAGCACATGTAACATTCTCTAAAATAGACTATTTATTAAGACATAAAGCATATCTTAACAAATACAGGAAAATTGAAATAATTCCTTGTATTCTATCTGATCACAATGGAATTAAACTACAAACCAGCAACAAGAAAAACTACACAGCATACACAAAGTCATGGCAACTAAATAGTATACTTCCGGAGATGGCAAGCATGCCATTTCAGGATCATGAGGAATCCAGTGCTAAAGAGCTGCTTGACACAGTTCCAGCCCAGCTGTCTCTTCACTGAAGTTCAATGTGGCCCCCCATAGAAAAATCTTTGGCTCTCTACACCACAGAAATATGTGGTCTTCTATATAATGTTTGTCTTTCTCTGTCTTTCACTTGGTGTCCCAATCTCTAAGTTTACTTTTCCAGTAAAAATTGGTGTTGGTGAAGTGTTGGTTAATGTATCTGAAAGAGGCTCTGGCATAGAATTGAGAAAACAAGAAAATGGGTCAGAGATCATTGTTTTCCTTAAAGGCCTTAAAGAAAGTCAGGCATGGAGTACAGTACGCTTAGGAGGAAACAATGAACCTCCTGGAACAATGCAAAAATTGTTCTATGACTAATTTTTCTAAATGGTGGCAATTGCAATAGACTCTTTACCAAGAATCCTTATAGACAAACAAAGTCAAAAAGAGTTCAGTCATGGGCACCAAAGTCTAAGTATTGGAGGGATGTGAAAAGGAAAATTCAAAATAAATGATTAAAGGATAAATGGATCTACTGGACCAGTGATTAATGATGGGAAGCCCCATTTGTGATTGTTTTGCCTCTCACCTTTAATATAGTAATTGAAGTTCAGGAAATCACAAGTGCTTGACTGCACATACATGGGGAAAATGTGAAAACAGTTAATCATTATAGGGGCCTGATGACTTTACTCGAGGTGAATAATTATGGGATTGTTTGATGATAAGGAATAACAAAAAGTTTCTATGAATTTTGGGAAATTGTACCTTTCTTGAAGTTTGTTCTTGCATGACATGACAATAAAAGAATGAGGATAAGAGTTTTGGCAAGAAAAAAAAGAGAGAAAGATGGAAAAACTCAGTTGCCTTCAGCATTAGCATGTCAGCTTGCACCAGAACTCGACTTCAAGTCATTATTTCGCTGCTCCCTTTCACATCTCTCTTCGGTAACCCTCCTTCAAGCTAGGGCTGGACCCCCACAGTACACTACTGAATTATCAATGGGTCATTGATGATATCAAGAAGGAAATTTTAAAAAACCATAGAATCAAATGATAATGAGAACACAACATATGAAAACCTCTGGGACACAATGAAAGCAGACCTAAAAGAAAATAAAGTATTAAGAACATACCTTCCACTAAGTTTGAACATCTGAAATAAGGGATGATTTCTTAGATTTATGTGACCTACCAAAATTAAATCAAGATCATATAAACCATTTAAATAGACCTATAGTAATTATGGAGATCCAAGCAGTTATAATAAATCTCCCAACTAAAAAGAGCCCAGGCCCAGATGGCTTCACTGGTGAATTTTACCAGACCTTCGTGGAAGAAATAACACCAATACTTCTCAAACTTTTCCATACAATAGAAAAGGAAGGAATACTATTAAAAATATTCTATGAAGCCAGCATCACCCTGATTCCAAAATCAGACAAAGATAGAACAAAAAAGAAAGAAAGAAAATTACAGACCAATCTCCCTCATGAACATGGATGCAAAAATTCTCAACAAAATATTGGCAAACAGAGTACAAGAATATATGGAAAATATCATTCACCATGACCAAGTAGGCTTTATCCCAAATATCCAGGGATGGTTTAACATATACAAATTTTTAAATCTAATGTGCTATATAAATGGATTGAAGGACAAATATATGATCATCTCAATAGATACAGAAAAGGCATTTGACAAAAAATCTCTTCATGGTAAAAGTCCTACAGAAACTGGGAATAGAAGGAATATATCTCAACATAATTAAGACTATTTATGACAAACCCACAGCCAACATATTACTAAAAGAGGATAAACTTGAAGCTTTTACATTAAAATCAGGAACAAAACACAGTTGTACACTGTCCCCAGTTTTATTTCATATAGTACTAGAAGTCTTGATCATACCAGTAAGGCAGGAGATACACATAAAAGGAATACTAGTTGGAAAGGAAGAGATAAAATTATCATTATTTGCAGATGATATGATTCTAGATGATATGATTCTATATATAGAGGAGCCTAAAGATTCAACTAGTAAACTGTTAGATCTGATAAACACTTTTAGTAATGTAGCAGGACACAAACTAAACACACAGACTTCAGTAGCTTTCCTATGTACTAACACACATGCTGAGGATGAAATAAAGGAATCCCTCCCATTTATAATTTCCTTAAAAAATAATAAAGCACCATGGAATAAACTTAACCAAGGAAGTGAAATATCTATACAATAAAAACTTTAAAATTCTCAAGACAGCAATTTCAGAAGACACTTGGAAAGACATCCATGTTCTTGTATTAGAAGAACCAATATTGTGAAAATGTTAATCTTACCAAAAGCAATCTATACATTTAATGCAATTCCCATCAAAATTTCAATGGCATTCTTCATGGAAAGAGAAAAACAATTCTACAATTCATTTGGAAGCACAAACAACCTCAAATAGTCAAACCAATTTTGAACAACAAAAATAAGGCTGGTGGTAACACCATACTGAATTTTTAGCTATATTACAGAGCCATTGTAACAAAAACAGCATGGCACTGGCATGATACATCAATCAAAGAAACAGAATAGAGGACCCAGATGTATATCCAGGCAGCTAAACCATCTGATTTTGGCAAAAATGCCAAAAGTATTCACTAGAGAAAAGACAGAATCTTTAACAAATGGTGTTGGGAAAATTGGGTATTTGTATGTATAAGGATGAAAATGGATCATTTTCTCTGTCCATGCACAAGAATCAAGTCCAAATGGACCAAAGACCTTAACATCCAACCTGAAACTCTGAAACCACTAGAGGAAAAAGTAGAGGAAACAACTTCAACATATTGACATAGGCAATGACTTTCTGAATATAATGCCAATTGCTCAGGAAATAAAACCACTAGTCAAGAACCACTGGGACAGAACAAAATTATAAAGTTTTTGTACAACAAAGGAAACTGTGAATGGAGCAAAGAGACATTCTACAGAAAGGGAGAAAATCTTTGCCCACTACACATCTGACAGAGAATTCTAGGATATGCAAGGAACTCAGAAAGTTAAATAATAAGAAATCAAACAGCCCAAATTAAAAATGGGCTATGGAACTAAATAAAGAGTTCTTAAAAGAAGAAATGTAGCTGGCATATAAATATTTTAAAAATGTTCTATAACCTCAGCCATCAGGAAAATGCAAATTGAAACTACTTTGAGATTCTATCTCACTCCTGTCAGAATGATTGACATTAAGAAATCAAATGACAATAAATGTTGGTGAGGATGCAGAAAAAGATCAACTCTTCTATACTGGTGCTGAGAATGTAAACTAGTACAGCCATACTGGGAATCAGTGTAAATGTTCCTGAGATAGCTAAAAATAGATTTATCATATGACCCAGCTGCACCACTCCTAAGCATAGATCCTAAAGACTTATCTCACTACCTTAGAGATACTTGCTCAACCATGTTTATTTTCACTCTATTCACAATAGTTAGGAAATGGAACCAGCCTAGACATCCCTCAACTGATGAGTGGATGATGAAGCTGTGGTATATTTATACTAAGGAGTTTTACTCAGTGGTAAAGAAAAATGAAATTATGAAAATTGGAGGGAAATGGATGGATCTGGAAAGAATTATACTAAGTAAGGTAACCCACACCCAGGAAGCCAAATGTCACATGTTCTCTCTCATATGTGGATACTAGCTACAAAGTGTTATGAATAAGCCATATGAACTCCTCCCCCCCTTTGTTTTGGATAATGGCATAGCCAGAAGCCACAGACTGTTACTAGGAAAACTTCACTGCCAGGGATGGGATACCTTCTGGTGAGCTGTTGGCCAGGGAGGTGCCTGATGCTACCCCTCAAACAATACAGGCCATTGGCAATGTTCTTGATTTTTCCACCAGAAATAGGTGGTAAGACCCTATCGCTTAAGAGTCCTCATGTAGGGGCTACAAGGTCATTGAGAAATCGAGCTGGAGCACGGCGGAAAACCTCCATATTGTAGACCAGATGATAGAAAGCTGGAAAATGTTTCCTTGCATGCAGCTCTATGGGAGACAGATGTCATCAGTGGTGAAAACAATGGACAATGCAAGCCTCAAGTTTGGCCAACCAGGACAAATTACCAAATTGGTGCAATCGTGGCATGTCTCTTCTGGGGGAAACCAACTGCTCTCGAATTGGACTGCAGGCCTACTCCATTCGAGGGAATACGTTCCTGGTACTGAAAACCTAACCAAAAGTCTACGGCAGGCTGGAAAGATGGCTTAGCAGTTAAGGTACATGCCTGCAAAGCCTAAGGACCCAGGTTTGCTTCTCCAGGTCATACATAAGCCAGATACACATGGTGGTACATGTGTCTGGAATTTGTTTGTAGTACCTAGAGGCCCTGGTATGCCCATTCTCTCTCTATCTTTCTCTTCCTCTCTCTGTCTCTAATAAACAAATAAATAAATAAAATAAAACTTTTTTTTTAAACCTATGGTGGTGGAGGTCATGAGCTTAGGAGTATAACACCCGCTCTTGTCTGGCTAAATGCATATACTATGCTCACCAAGCTGCCCTGTAAACACTTTACTTAATGTTCCTACCCATATATTAATGCTACTCTTACTTTTTATTAGAGAAGCTTCTCTTTTCAGATGGCAGTGACCACTAGGATAACCCAAAATACACCATAGTGCTGAGAAGAAGTTACAGGAGAGTATTCTGCACTGAAATATCTCTATCATATCTTCCAAGGCTCAGGGTCCGTCGCTGAAATTGGGGCAGAACAAATGCAAGATCCAAAGGAAGTGTAGGACTGCTTGCAATGTAATCATTCAAACAGAAAATGGTCATGATATCCATGAATTCAGAGCGCTTAGCACTACCTTCAAAAGACCTTCAAAATAGGAGGAAAAGATGACAACATCAAAATTAAAATGATACTAATGGAGAGTGGGAGGGGATATGATAGAGTATGGATTTGTGAAGAGGAAAGTGGGGAAAGGAGGAAATTGTCATGGATTATTGTCTGTAATTATGGAAATTGTCAATAAAAAAGTTAAAAAAAATAAGACAATGCTTCTTCCTCCTCCAATGACTATTAGCTGATTACAGAGAGCAGAGGTTTGGGGTCATGAGTAAGTATTTTCAAAAAGAATAGCATAATAACTTTTTAATTAGCTTAGTACTTATAAATGTTCGTATTCCAAAAGGATAACACGAGATGGAGGTTTAAAGATCATCTCATTCAAACCCCATATTGTAGAGATAGAAATTTATACTTCACTTTGATCAATGTGGACTGGATAGTTGATAGAAAAAATACAGTATGAGACTGTCTTTAAATCCCAAGACTGCTGAAATACTAAAGTGTTTATATAAAGTTTCACTTAACAGGAAACACTCAACTGTAAGTTTTCATGTCAGCTTGAAATTTCTTTTACATTTACATTTACATTTACATTTACATTTACATTTACATTTACATTTACATTACATTTTCACATCCCATAAGAAAACATGATGTACATATGTTTAAAAATATTTATTTGAAAGTAGAGATAGAGAGAGAAAGAATTGCCACGCCAGGGCCTAGTCACTATAAATAAACTCTAGATGCATGTGTCACTGTGCATCTGGCTTTATGTAGGTATTGGGGAATCAAACTCAGGTAGTTAGGTTTTCAGACAAGCACCTCAACTGCTGAGCCATCTCTCCAGCCTAATACCCATATTTTTTTCGATATTATAGGTTTCCTTACTCATAATTTTCTCAGTTTTCATCCATTTGTATATGTGTATATATCTCCATAATAATAATTTATATATACTTAGTATTAATTATACACAGTTATGAGAGTAGCATTTTCAATACTCAAATATGTGTAATAAAAGTGTAGCAGTGGAGGAAAAATGGGTGTTTAGAGAAGAAAAGGTGTTGTGTAAAGAATCTGTCTGATAGAGAAACGTGCCAGCCTGGAACCTATAGGGGCTGGGTTTTATGCGACAAGGATTTAGCCCGCTCCTACTGTGCGGGCGGCCCTTAACCCTTGGCAGTGGGAAGGAAATGTATTTGCAATGGCTCTTCAGCCTCCCTGTCCTGCCAATTTGATAAGTGCTTCAGACCTTGGGACTTAGGGAGGGAGAGAGGAAGATAAACAGGAAACAAAGAAACTTCAAGGTAAAGAAAAATAAGCCCAGACTCTTTGTACACCTCCAACCAAGATCTACAATAAACCTTGTTTTTAAGTGTACTACTATTCTTCTTTTCTTCAAAATATTGAACATGTATGGGTAGTGTAGTGTTGGTGGAATAATGTTGATGATAGCTGCCTTCCAAAATATTGAATATTCATAAATGTTGGAGCAATAATGGTTAAATTAGAATTTTATTTATATAATTTATTAGAGAATATAATTCAAACAAAATTTCTAAATTTGTTGGGCAGGAAGAAGCAGTTTCAGTATTTCAGTAATTGTAAAAGTTCAGTACAATGAAAATGTTTCTGTTTCCTTCATACAGATAGCATGGTTTCTGGAACATATATTGTTCAATAGTTTTAGAAATCTCATTATCTTTGATGCAAAATTTTTAGCATTTGGTATTCTCATTAAGCCAAAGGCTGTGTAAAAATTTGTGTAGGTAATGTCCTGTATATAATACCATACCCATACCCCTGAAAACAATCCCATTGTAACTCACTGGATCGTTTGGAAAAAAAATGGGGCTAAATAACTATCTTGAGGAGATAAACCTATGCCACTTTCAGGCTGGCTGAGTGCAGCTGTCCTCAGAGCAAAGCCCATTCCAAAAAAATTTACTCAGCAACATTTTCAAAATAATTATTATATCTGTAACAAGGCCAAAACAGTAGAAATGTGTCCTTCCTGGGATTAGAAGAGAAAGCTGAATCAGTGAAGTGTTTGCCTTGCCAGCATGCAGACATGTTTCCTACCCTCAGAATCTACGTAAAGCTGGTGTGGTGGTATGCTACTGCAATCCCAACACTGGGGAAGGTGGAAACAGGAGGGTCCCTAGGGCTTACTGGCAAGCTAGTGAGTGAGACACCCGTGATTCAAAAGAGGTGTGGAGCATACCCGAGGAATAACCCCACAGGTTTTCTTCTGGCTTCTAGAAAGACAGACAGACAGACACACACACACACACACACACACACACACACACACACACAAACACACACATACATGTTCAGACTGTGCAATGGGCAATAGGACAAGATTGACTGAGGAGGGAAGAGGGTGCTTATTCCAGACCTGTTCTGGGTATGTGCCTAGAGATCTTCCTTTTTTGTCCTCTTAACCATGTGATACATCTTTGCACACTAATAATTATCACATTGTTTAGCAATAACACTACATTCCCCCACCAGGGTAATGTGCTGTTAAGTAGAACCTGGACATGCATCAGAAATATCTATCCAGACCATCACTCCTATTGCTACACAGGATTTCTTCCTGAGTCACAAATGTATTCTGAATGCCAAGTAAATATTTACAAAGTACTTTATCAAAACCCCTCTGAATGCTAGTATGAAAATAGTAACCAATGCTCACTTGAATATCAGCAGAAAAATTTTCCCTCCCAGTATAGTATATAAGCCTATGAGTTTAATTCAATGACTTGATAAGAAGAAAAGTTGACTAACTATGAAGCAAAAGGCCATGAGCCACATGTACACACAAAAGTGAACTTTTCAGGGCTACAAAATGGTGAGAAATCACAATTTCATAGTATTTTGTATACA
The DNA here is from genome assembly GCF_020740685.1 of Jaculus jaculus. Lineage (NCBI taxonomy): Eukaryota > Metazoa > Chordata > Mammalia > Rodentia > Dipodidae > Jaculus > Jaculus jaculus. The sequence goes on from NC_059120.1 coordinate 26,321,185, forward strand.
CTGTTTCCCTCCATGCATTGACGTGAAATTAGATGCAAAGTACTCCTGTTTTTCTCATTAAGCCTTCACATCTCCCCTTAACACATAGCACTATATCATGTTACATAAAGATGCAGTGTTTTTACATATTAATATATTATTTCACATTTATTCATTAGGTTTTTGAATGTATTTTAATATGAAGGTTCTATTTATTATTTCCCAAAATAAAAATAGCATCAGTCTTCTTTGCAACTCCCCAAACACAGTTAGGGAATAATGATCATATGCTAAAAAATGTAAAATGCAATTTGTGCTGTGCCCCATTTACTACAAAATCACTACAAACAATGCCTTCTGTACAGTATATTGCCCCAGGGAAACGGGATCAGAATCAGGAATGAATAAGGAACATTGCATTGGAAATCAGCTAATTCTGCTTCAGTGCTTTTAAAAACTATTTGTTATGATATTACTTCCTGTCAAGCACATAATGTGATATTTTCCTCAGTAAAACTAAACAGTTGCTATAATTCCAGTTTCCCTCATTTTCCACTTTTTAAGCACTAAATATTTAAACAATGCAGACCTGTACATTTCAAGACAGCTGTCAGAGCCATATATCTCCTTGTCTAAGATACAGAAATGACCCTTGTAGGAACTGTTATGTCACACTGACACACACGGTGGCAAATGCTGAGGTCCTTACCTGTCCACAAGCCAGGCCCATTCCTCTTTCTCCCATGCCATGTGGACACGATAAATTTAACTCGAGGGCGTCTGCTCCAGAAGCCTTTAAGACATGGAAAGAAAATGAAAGAAAAGGCAGCATTTTATTCAGCTAGCAATATTTTTTCAACACTGAAAGAAGATATTCACCCAATTTTAAATATATTGTTTTCCTACCATAGTATACAATGTCTCTCAAATAAAGGTGCAGATAACAACGACTACGAAATGTCCATTGAGTGCTTAAAAGGTACTACCTGTGGCTTTATATGCTTTATATGAGTTTCTCTAAGTCTCATAATCCTTGTGTTTTTATGATTTCTTTTCTACAGACAAGAGATAGGAAGAATGAGAGATTAAATGATAAATCTGGTTAGGGAGTTACAAAGCAGAGATTTTAACTCAGATCTTCTAGGCATCACATTTATTCTTTCCTAAACAGCTTCTATTTTTATAGAAATAAATCGTACTAATGCTGGATAATTGATATTTGGAGTAGGCATGCAAAGAAAAATGTAGTAGGCTATATTACATGAATAATGAATGGGTCAAATTAAAATTTTCTTAACTAAAAATCAATTTCATGATATTTAAAAATAGTCCATGCCAAGAAACATGAATTATTGTTTCATTTGACTTCAATAACTGTGATGGCTAATCTAGATTTTCAGTCTGACAGGATCTAGAATCAAATAGGAGACAAACCTCTGTTTAAGTATATATACATGAAGGATTTTCTAGACTAGGCTAACTGAGGTGGGCAGACCTATCCTAACACTGAGCGGCATCATTCCCTGGCCTGAAGTCCCAGACTGAACAAAATGTGAATATTGACTGAAAACCAGCATTCATCTGTTTCTCAGCCATGGGTGCTATGCAATCAACAACTTCCTACCCTTTCCCAGTAGGGCAGACTGCATCTCCTAGGACTCGAAGGCAAAATGAAGCCTTTCTCCCTTGAGCTGCTTCTTACCAGATATTGGTCACAGCTGTGAGAAAGGCAAGTAATGCAATAACTAAACAGAAATTCTTCTTACTTGATGTTAGTTAAAGTTAGTTAAAGGTGTTTCTTGCAAAGCCTGCTGATCTGGGGTTCAATTCCCAAGTGTGATAGCTTAAATCAGATGTCCAGTCCAAAGATGCATATGTTTTGAATGCTTGGTTCCCAACTAGTGGCAATTTGGAAAGTGGAGGCTTGCCGGAGGTGGTGTGTTTCTGGAGGCAGACTTAGGAGTGTTAGAACCAGCTCCCATTTGCTAGAGCTCAGCTCACTCTCTTGCTGCTATCTTCCACCTACTATGGAAAAACATGATGTAACATCATGAAGTATCCCCTAACAATTGTAAGCCAAAATCTTACAAAATCTTTCCTCCTATCAGCTGCTTTTGGTCAGGTGACTTGACAAAACAAGTGAAGATAACTACAAGTTCAAACTGGGCACAAGCATCTGGTGATGCTGTGAAGTAACAAGAGATTCTGGCGCACCCATTCACACACACGCGCAAATCAACATTAAAAAGAAATCCTTTGTATGTAAATCATTAATTTCTTAATATACAAATGAATCCTGCCAAAATGAACAGAATAGCACCAAGTGCTTAGAGGACTTTAGAATTCTTGGATAATCTGTAAAATACTGTAAGAATAAACAAAAAACTTCTTAGATTTGCTATAAATCTGAGAAATATAGGCTAAATAATTCAAGTTGTTCATTCTTTTACCTACTTATAGAATTTCTTCAACCCATAATTTCTTTGTAAGGTCATTTAGAATCTTGAACCAATTTCAGTAATAACATAACATTTATATTACTTCACACAAGACTTTTATGAAAATTAATTATGTACACAAGACTGTTCTTTAGGCAAAAGGTATTTTCCTCATACTTTCTCTTTATTCATAATTGTTTGGGAATTTAGCCTATTTAATTCTATGTTACAAATTTTAAATATGATCTCCACAAACTTACCTATAGCAAGTAGCTTTCTTGCCCACCTGCATCTGTATTTGTGAACGAGCCTGTTTTCTCTGCTGTACCTTTGTGAAAGTCCATTTGATCATGAGGCCTATTTTCCAATGTGAATGATGATGGTGCTTTCTATCCTAATCCAACTTTGAAATGTTTCATGGGACTTGAACATTACTGCAAATCATGATCCTTTCTTCCTGCTGGCTCATAGTGAGCACAAACAAGATACAGCTGCTGACCTCTGAGTTCTAATCCCAGGTCTGCTGCTGAGGAACTGGGGAGTCTTTGGGTGAGTCACTTAACTTTTCCTACCTTCGTCTCTTCAAGTACAAGGTCCAAGCAATATGATCTGCTTGTGGGCTTTGCTTAAATTTTACTTTGATACTTCAGGTGTTTCTTTTAGATTTACTTATTTACCTTAGATGGCAGCAATTAATATCAAATCAATGTCACTTTGGATAAGATGAATTTTTTGGCACCTTGTGTAAATTTATATTATTCCCACTTCACAGGCAATAAATTCAAGCATAAAAAGTTCAACAGATCTACCCCACAACTAATAATGGGAGTAGGGTCTTGTATCAATGTATTTTGAATCTAGGACCTACTATTATTATAACTTATTAGAAATCACTTGAACCTTAAGTGAAGTAAAAATATATGCATTCTCTCATTTGTGATCTGAGAGTTTATGTACGTACATGAAGTCACATATGTACCTATGTCATGAAAACAAAAGTAAAACTAAGGAACTGGAAGGGAATATTGCAGAGGGAGGGATAAGAAATTGCACAGTAGAAAGGTGTGGGAGGACCATGAGCAAAGTACATTATAATGTTGCATGAAAACGTCCTAGTGAAGTCTATTACTAGGTATAATGCATACACCAGTTTTAAAAGGCCACTTAATGGGAAGGAGAAATGGCTTACCAGTTGAAGGTTCTTGCTTGTAAAGTTGGTGTCCTGGGATTTAATTCCAAGGACCCATGTAAAGCCAGATGCATAAAGTGATGCCTGCATCTAGAATTCATTTATAGAGGCAAGAGCCTGAAGCATTCCACCCATTCTCTCTCTCTCTCATCCTCAGTCTCCCTCTTTCTCTCTCTGCTTATAAATAAATAAATAAATAGATATGAAATTTTAAGAAATGCCCACTTAAGACCTCAGGGATTGAATTCTACCTTCATCATACAAATGTTGTATACACTTGAACATATTAATTGCTTTTTCATAGTTTCCTCATTTCAAAAGGATGGCAAACTCATTGTATTGTTGCTGTAAGATTTACATAAATGTAGTAAAGCTAAACATTAGAATAGAATAGAAATAGAATTTTTAAGTGATCATTTCTTGGGAAACCATGGCTTTAATCTCTTTCAAAGTCCGACTGTTTTCAGTTCTTTAATTCTATATTTCTTATCCAGTCTCTACATGTATAAAAGATTTTTGTGAGTCACATATGTAAGGTAGTCTAGCCTATGGTAGTCTACAGACATTAAAAGAAAGAACTCATTTGCTCTGTGGCTGGAATTATTAGAAAAAAAAAATCATAGCTCTGCCTTCTTGTGGGTTTTAAACTTGAAGTGTAGATAAGCCCTTTAAAGATGACCTAATATATAGACTTATAAAGGACTCATGAAAATCTCTCCAAACATTAAACACATATACTAAAATGTATCAACCAAATAGATCTAGAGTAGCCTTTGGAATGCATATCTAGGCCTCATAAAGGTAGACAAGGCTGCTTGGTGACACATAAAGCCTAGATCCATTCATTTGACCTCTACTGAAATATTCCTGCCACAGGAGTCACATCACCTTACAAAGCAGTTAATTCCACTTCCAGGTAACTATAACCACTCAAAAGGCCCTAACTGCTGAATTAGCATGAAATGTTAAATTGCCTGAAATTAGACATGCATTGTTATTCCTCTTAGTCACAAGCATTTTAGCTTAGTTACTTAACCCAGAATTGATTTATCTCTCCTAAAAGTGATTGGTGGAAAATAACCAACTGAAGGCAAATACTTTATTTCTAATTTCCTACATCATATCTTTATCATCTATATAACTATAGTAAGTCCAGTATATATGTTAATAATTATTCTCTGGAGCCAGATTTCATGGGTCTGAATTCCACATTAACCTTACAAACATTGCTTAAATTTGAACAGTATGCTTTTTTAAAGTTTTCTTCCCAGCTCCTCTCTTTTATTACTTACTTATTTAATTAATTAATTTATTTATTCTTCTAGTGCTGAAGACCAAACCCAGGGCCTTGTGCTTGTTAGACAAGTGTGCGTCCACTGAGCTAAATCCCCAACCTGACTTAGCTTTCTTATTTCAAAAGAGTGGCAAACCCATAGTGTTGTTGTAAGGTGTACATAAATTTAGTAAAGCTGAACAACTTTGAACATTGACCACAACGATGCGAGTGCCATACAAGTGTAAGCAAATTCTAACCTCTCTGTATCCATTATTATCTGTTCCACAAACTTTTCAGACACATACATCGTCTGTGCATCTGGCTTACATCTTTTCTTGCCATATTCATTAAGATAGTCTTAATGTTCTTGTGACAGGCAGAGCAACATAGGTGGGGAAGTACATCTACTATACATGAAAACTTTGGGTGGGACATCTACCTGTAGGGACATTTGGTGGTGTATCATCCCCATGAGAGTGAAGGTTTCCAAGAGTCAAGGTGTGGAAGGATGTCAAAGACCAAAAAATTGTGGGCAGGGTTCCACATGGCATTGCATTAGTTACTTTCTCATTGCTGTGAACAAATACCTGACCAGAAGCAACTTAAGGATGGGAAGGGCTTAATTTGCCTTACAGTTCCAGGAGGATACATTCCATTATGGCACAGAAGGTGTGGGGGTGGGAGAGACAGCTGGTCACACTGTAGCACATTCTGGAAGCAGCTAGCAAACATGAATTTGTACCAGACTATAAGGACTGAAACAAGAAGTAGAGCTTGGTTATAAAACCTAATGGCCTGCCCCAGGGACCCTCGTTCAGCAAGGCTCTTCCTCCTAAAAGGTCCACAACCTTCCTGAACAGTGCCACCAGCTGTTGATCCAGTGCTCAAATGCAAAGTGTTCAAAAGAACAAAGTATTATGAGTCTATGGAGTCATTTTTATATTGAACCCATGACAGTTGTGAAAGGCATATTCTTGAGTTCGTTTTAATTTACTACGTTAAAAGGATGCATGAAGTCAAATGGTATTCTAAGTAATACTGCCTAATATCTTCATTTATTTTTAAGTAAAACTGGAGGTATTGACTTTCTCTTGCTAGGATCTAAATGCACCTGTGATGGACCTGGGACAGCGAGCTGAGGGACCATAGAGTTACTCCCTTCATCTATAGCTACTTACTGCACCTGTGCATATGATGTTGAGAACCTGGCTCCTATGTGCTGTATTTTGATCCTATATTCAATACCTGTTCTCCTCTCGACACCTTTCTTGTCTCATCCAACCAATGATGACCAGACTCTGTTAATTCCTCATCACGTTCCCACAGAAAAATCTTTATCTTTGGCTGTTACCCATAGTTCATTGGTGCAAATCCAACTTGTTGCAGTCAGGTTAGCATTGCTGGCAGAAATCACCCAACCAAAGCAGCTCTTGGGGAATAGGGTTTTATTTTGGCTTATAGACTCGAGGGAAGCTCTATGATGGCAGGGAAAAGCAATAGCATGACCAGAGGGTGGACATTACCTCCTGGCCAAGATCATCAGATGGGCAACAATAATAGGAGAGTGTGACTAACACTGGCAAGGGGAAACTGGCTATCATACCCATTAGCCCACCTCCAATAATACACTGCCTCCAGAAGGCGTTCATTCTCAAATCTCTACCAGCTGGGAACGTAGCATTCAAGATACCCAAATTTATGGGGGACACCTGAATCAAACCACCACAACCCTTCACTCAGAATTGAAAATTTAACAGAGAAAAAGACAGGGGTCTAAAGCCCCTTTGAGATTATTATGTAATAAGTAGGTAAAGTCACCATTACTAATTTCCAGTAATATCATTGTGAATCACACTTAATCAAATATTGTTGAGGAAAGGAGAGAAAGAGATCTACATTTTTACATAATTAAAAAATATTCTTAGCAAAATTTTAAGTTATAAAATCAAAATGAGGTATAGAAGTTTTGGGAGGGCATGTATATTGATAGATAAGGGGCTAGACATGGAAGTTTCCTTAACTTTGTGGTAAAATGGCCTTTGAAAGCGTGAGTATAGGAAGTAGAGGTGTAGGGCATGGGAATTTAATCGATTTACCTAGCTATAGATCTCAGAGATGAGGAAGAGGGAACATTGTGAATTTCAGGCCAAAGGAACTAGGCAAAAAATTTATGCTTAAAATGTGTTGGACGAGTTAAAAAAAATAGGGAAAAAAACAACAACAAAAAAAAAAAAAAACAGAGGTAGCCAAAATGCAGTGAATCATCTCAAGATAGCATGGGGAGGTAAAATGAGACCAAACCATGCATGAAGGATTTATGGGTCAAGTTAAGAATTTTGAACATAGGAAATATGAAAAGATCCTGGATCAATGATGCTATTGTAGATAAGCTTGGGTTAGGAGGGTGAGTGGCACCTAGTCTACATGCTTTCAAATGAAATGATTTTACTCTTCAACAAGGGTCACCATTTCCAAGCCCTAATCCCTACAACTGTCTTCACATTTGCTGTTAGCTCTTCACAGCCTCTCTGAAGAGAGGCTTGGGCTTTATCACAACCTCCCCTGTCCCAGAGCCTCCACTGCTCCTGCCTAAGCATGAGCTCCAAGGAGCCAGGCCTGATCAATAAATGCTGTATTATTTCTCCAATTATGAGTTTGGATGAAGTATTACACCATATATTATGGGGTCTGGATGCCCACAGTGATAGAGCACACAGCCAAAAGTACTGAGAAATGTCACAAATGCAGCGCAAGGTGCAAGAAAGAACCCTAGACATCTTTCTTACCCTTCTTGTTCTCTTAACTGCTGTGAGGTGGGAGAATCCTGCAGGGTCCTTCTTGTCCCATTGGCCCTGTTTCCTTAGGAAGCTGTTGCAGGGTCTGCAATCCATCCTTCTGCACTTTCTTTTCCTTTCTCCCCCAATTAATGTTTCCTTTTCACCTTACTTTGACATCTTTGGGATTGTATCCTTCAATAAAGGTTGCTTTCATTAACTATGATTCAATTTCTATTTTCTAGGCTTATACACACTAGAAGGAAATAGATTCACTATCTGTTTACAATCCAATAATGGAAGCTTTCAGTAATGGTTCACCCTGGGATGTACCTGATAACACAGGTAAACTGTGAATATGTCCACAGAGCTGAGGTTATTTCCTGTTCATTTTTGTACACATAGTGTGTGCTTTATAATTCTCTCTCTTTTGCATGAAATTAGAGTAACCGATCAATGTCATAGAAAAGTAGGAGAATCCACAATCAAATATCTGGATCAAGAAAATAGAATTTACCAAAAGTTTTGTACTGTGAAAACTGTCCAGGCACTTCCTTTTTTCTCATATGTTCAAAAGTCATGAAAAAATATAATAAAAATTAAAATACATATATTTAAAAGGGCTGGAGAGATGGCTTAGTAGTTAAGGCACTTGCTTATGAAGCCCAAGAACTCATGTTTGACTCTCTAGGTCCTACATAAGCCAGATGCATAAGGTGATGCATGCACACCAGGTACTATATTTTTCTGGAGTTCAACTGAATTAGCTAGAGGCCCTGCTGTGCCAACTCCCTCTCTCTCTCTCTTTCTTTGTATCTCTCTCATAAAAATAATAAAGATTAAATAAAAAACATGAAAATGTGGAGGCTGTGAAGGTGATGGCTCAGAAGGTACAAACTAGCAAAGCCCTTCAGGCCAGACTAATTCCTAAGCCACCCATGTAAGTTAGACACAATAAACAAACAAACAAACAAACATATGTGGTATAAGCATCTGGAATTGATTTGCATTGGCAAGAGGATCAGCACACACCACCCCCACACATATATAAATAAAGAAAAAAGCATGAAGATTCAAACTAGGCTGATGAAAGTACAAGAAAATCTATCCAGTGACTATATCATACAGTTAAGTAAATAGGGTTGATAAGGATCATAGGATCATTTTGTTTACAGGAGAAACAAATCTTGCTGAAGAATACGAGGATGAAATACAAGAGATCTGAGCATGCTATGACTTGAACATGCAGCATTTCATTGAACATTACTGTATATTTATAACGTACTTATAATCACACTTTTAAGCTACTCATGTGATCTTAATGTTTACTGCAAGTAGTGAAATAAGACTGAAGGAGAAATAGACAGTCAGCTTCTTTCAGGCAGTGAGTCATGGACAGAAGCTCAATGACGGTACAAGGCAATGCCATTCTGTCCATCTCTGCAAAGGTGAAACATGGGGCTGATGCTGCCTCTCCAAGATGGCTGCCAGTGACAGCTCACAGCAGCAACTTGCTGCTTCTTCAGTTGTCTCTCTGCTGAGTCCATTACCCAATCAGATCTTTGCCTCTACTGGAGGTCATCCACGTGGCCCAACCCTCTCTCTGTCTTCCTTTCACCCTGGGACCAGGCCTTAGGGTACAAAGGAATCTGTCCCTCCTGACTAGGTGGGTTGGGAAAAACATGTATCTTGAATTGGGTGTGTGTATACACATGCTCTCTTTCTGTCATGTTTTGGGAGTGCATTCTCACTTTGATTATAAGCAAGATTTATCTTTGATCTGAGTTCTTCACTATTTCTTTATTGTTTTCTTTTTTCTTTTGGTTTTTCGAGGTAGAGTCTCACTTTGGCCCAGGCTGACCTGAAAGTAACTATGTAGTGTCAGGGTGGTCTCGAACTCATGACAATCCTTCTACCTCTGCCACCCAAATACTGGGATTAAAGGCATGCACCACCACACCTGGCTCTCTTCACTATTTCTTTTATTTTTTTAAATATTTTTGTTCATTTTATTCATTTATTTATTTATTTGAGGGTGACAGAGAGAGAGAAAAAGAGAGAGAATGGGCATGCCAGGGCTTCCAGCCACTGCAAATTCCAGATGCATGTGCCCCCTCGTGCATCTGGCTAACATGGGTCCTGGGGAATCGGACTTTGAACTGGGGTACTTAGGCCTCACAGGCAAGCGTTTAACTGCTAAGCCATCTCTCCAGCCCCTCTTCACTATTTCTTAATCCTCTCTGGTTTGTTACTTGAAGGGGCATCAGTGTCTGCTCCTGTGTGTGTGTGTGTGTGTGTGTGTGTGTGTGTGTGTGTGTGTGAGTGTGTGTGTAACTGCTTCAGCCTTTTCCTAAATATCAATTTCCCCCTAAATAAACTCAGTAATTCACAATTTATTCTTCTCAAGTCTGTTTTATCAATTCTTTGTTAATAGGCTAAGGCTAAAGATCCAGAATTGAGATTCACAAGTTTGGGAGACCTCCTGGACCCCAAAATCTTGCATCACCATGGCAGACTCTGACAAAGCAAAGAATAGTGACTACTTCCTGTTAGCTATAATTCTCATTCCAAATACTTGAAAAGAAGCAATAAAGGCATATTTTCACCCATAGTTCAGAGGACATAATCCACTGTGGTGGGAAGGCATTATGGCAGGTGCAGCTCCTGTCTGTGGCAGTGAGAGGCTGCTTGCTCATAACTCTGTGGATCAGGAGGCAGAGAAAGTAGAGAAAGTAGAATACTGGCACTCAGAGGCACTCTTCCCCTTGACTGCCTGCAGCCAAGGTCCTCAGCTAATCCTGTCTGGAAGTGTCCTCACAGACCAACTATTGGGTGCCTAATGGCCTTACACATTTTTTAACCCATTAGACTTGACAATGGAAACTAACCATCACACTCTCCTCTTATAGTTTCTCATCATTATTACTGATCTGCCCATCTAGAGCCATTCTGGCTTCACACATGTTATTTCCATCTTCACATATAGCAGAAAGCTGATGCCAGATTTCCTCAACTTCCTATGGTCTAATGGAAAATGAATCCAGGGCTAGAGAGTTGGCTTAGTGTTTAAGGCATTGGCCTGTGAAGCCTATGGACCTAGGTTCAATTACCCAGTACCCACATAAGCCAGATGCATAAGAGGTACATGCATCTGGAGTTCATTTTCAGTGGCTAGGAACCCTGATATACCCATTCTCTCTTTATACCTGTTTCTCTCTTTCAAAATAAATAAAATTTGAAAAAAGAAAAATGAATCCATTTGAAGGAGGAACTTAAAAGTGTACACACCACATTAAATCATGTGTTGCTTGTCAGTATGTTATTCCTCACCCCTATTAACACACCACCAAAGAAATGTACTTGTTAGTTAGGATAGTAACTTTGAATGGAAAACATTTTTGTTGGTTCAATATGGTCTCTTCCATTGTAAGAAATCTGTTTTAACGGGTGGGTTCATATGAGCTGTGGTGGAATCCTGCAATAGATGCCACAGGGATGCAGAGGCCTGAGGATATTTCAGTCATGGGATCCCCCCAGACTAGTCCAGATTTAAGATAACAGGGAAGGTTGCTTTTTTAATTGAGATCATTTACAGCTTGACCTTCTTATATAGACATTGCTCACCTGTGAGATGTCACAGATTGTTCTGACTTAATAAAAATTAGTCTATTTTGTCAGGCATGGTGGTGCATGCCTTTAATCCAAGCACTCTGGAGGCAGAGGTAGGAGGATCGCTGTGAGTTTGAGACCACCCTGAGACTACATAGTGAATACCAGGTCAGCCTAAGCTAGAGTGAGACCCTACCTCAAAACACCAAAAAAAGAAAAGTCTATTTTCTCCATTATCCTTTTTCTTTTTGTTTTCTTTCTTGTTATTTACATTTTTATGGGGTATTTAGAAAGTGTTAGTATATAAAATGCAATTATGATACTGGAATGTGATAATATCTGCAATGGCTGGTACATTTAAAATAAAAAGCTTTGGGACTTTGTATGTAAATTTACCTATTTATAAATAAATATCCATTGCTGAAGAAAACAATTTTAAATATTTTCTTCTTACAGAAAGGGAGAGGCATGCGGCGTGATAAAGCCATTTATCATAGTCAGCTTAAAACTGGCAAGGCTCATGCCAAGCCTGGGCTCTATGGAAGATTTCATGGTCAATTAGGTAGATCCGTGTATAAAATGGCCCTAGCATAGAAGATCATGGAGCCAATTACAGATCATGTTTAATTTCACCCTCCTGAGTCCCAGAAGTAATCTTTCCCCTCACAGCTTTAAAATATCCAAACAAAATATTCAATCAACATTTCTGAACACTGTAGAGAGCATTATAATATCCTGTGAAGTAGAGTCAATTATTTCACAAGTCTTGTTAGGTTCCATCCCCTGCGTGGCTGAAAGCTTTTCACAAACCCCAGCTAGAAGCATCTTGCCTAGGTTGCATGACAGCATGATGGACATATGTGTATGATTTTAAGGATGTATTTTTCTATTTGAAATACAAATTTGAGGCCCATGCTTAGTTGTATGCATTTGTACAAGATTCAGTTTATATTATGGAGCACCTGCTGACTCGTGTTCCACTCAGCAGCATTCTGCCCACCATTTTATGGATGTTGGTATTCAAAAAAGAACAGTATTAAATGAACCTTTTACATTTTAAATATTCAAGAGTTTTATATTCAAAATTTCTTTTCTTACTGTCAACCTCGTTTGCCTAAAGGCAAAGTAAGATCAAGTTAGACTCTCAAAGGTAGAATTAAATTTTATCCTGGCATCCATCATAATATACAATTTGCTTAATATGCAAATATAGTTTATGGATTCAAAGAATAAAGGATTTTTAAGTACTGTATAAAATCCAAGGGACTGTTTTTATAGAATAGATTCCTTTTAAATTTACATTTCCATCATTGTAATGAAAACATATGGTAAACAAATTATAATAGAAATGGTTTAACTTACATTTTCAATTCAATTTTACTTCTGCTGTATTATTTTTCCTTGGCAGGTCTTTATTTAAAACTAATAAAAATAGGTGAGGTGAAATGAAATAAATATATATTAAAAATCATTATTACCTCAGCCATTCTAGATAGTTCCATCCAGTCATTTTTGTTGTAGCTGCACATGATGCTTGCGATCACAATCTTCACAAAGAAAAAGGAAAGAAAATCAGTTCAAGTCAGCTTTATGCTCCACACCAACATAATACTAAAGTATATTATAAAGCTATTCCCACTGTGTACATACTTTCATAATAGTAAATTATATTATAAATATGTTCATACTATGTCCACACCTTCACAATACTAAATTGCATTATAAATACGTTCATATCTGTGTACACACCTTCATCATACTAGACTACATTAATAGCATTAGTTTTCAACTTTTTAATGAAATCACTGGAAGAGAATAGTGCATAACAGTAAGGTACAAGATGACATAAGGAGCTTCAGACATATATGAAGAAATTCCTATTTTCTGTCACTGAACACTGAACAGCAGCTTTTTTAAAATCTCTTCTGATCCTTGAGTTTTTCCTTTTTAAAATATGAATAATAATATTGATTCTGTCATCTTTGATAGTTGCAGTGGGAATTACATACATGTTTGTGTTCATGTGTACAAGTGCAAAATTTGTTTAAATTCTACAATGCCATGGAATTACTCATTAATATGAAGACTGCTAGGGCAAAAATCTATGGGAAAGAAAAATATAGTATCTCCTTCAACAAAGCTTACTATATTATGTTTAATAACACCTTAGGTATTCATAGCATATTGTAGTTTTGAATAGTATTAAGTGACTTTAAGTTGTAGTGGATATTGATGAGTTAATAAGATCTTACAATGATCGTTCAGTGGAGTAAATATGAATATATGAATGTAGTATTACCAGTAAATATAAATGTATGAATGTAGTATTACCAGTACCTACAGACTAGAGCTCTAATTCCATCAACTTGGGATGTGGCCCTGGATAAAGGCTTGAGTTTCCATAATAGTATGTAAAAAACCAAGAATAGAAATTATTAACATTTTACAGTTCTTATGATACAGTGGGTATTACTGTGATTTTTTTTTTGGCTTTTTAAAAAAATATTTATTTATTTATTTAACAGAGAAAGAGGGAAAGAAAGAGAGAGAGAATGGGTGTGCCAGGGCCTCCAGCCACTGCAAATGAACTCCAGATGCCTGCGCCCCTTTGTGCATCTGGCTAATGTGGATCCTGGGGAATCAAGCCTGGGACCTTTGGTTTTCAGGCAAATGCGTTAACCACCATCTCTGGGACATGGGGAAAACCCAGCCCCTCCCTTCTGTCCTTCCAGGGCCTCCAAGCTCTGCCCTGAGCATGAGTCCCTCCTATGGGTTAGGCACCATTCCTCAAACAGGAACACCTTATGGCCCCATTGGGGTTCCTCTTCCTGTAAGAAGCTCTTTAGGAGACTTCCAGGTAGAGGTTTGCCCAGCTGCCCTCGACAAGAGAGACAGGCCGCTCTGTTGTCTTTACATCTATGTGACATAGGAGCATGCATTGTGCACCACTCTTGGGCTGGTGCATGAAGCAGCGAGATGCCAAGTTCCACCCACCATTCCCCAGCACAGCATTCTTCACTGTGGCAAGTGGGGTGGGGGCTTCCGGGGAGGCCTGGGGAGCCCCCTCCTATGGACCATGCTCCCAGGTACTGTGATGGTTTTTAATGTTACAAACATTTCGGTCATCACAATCTCATTTCCCATATCTTGCAGATAAAGATGCCAAAGTACTGTAATGTAATGCTCAATTTGGTGGTGAGGGACAGACTAGACTCAGGGGAGGGGATGCAACAGAGAGAGTGATTTTAGTCACTAGCCCTTGCTGGCCTAAAGTCCAAAGTAGAGACCAACAATTCATTATCATCATTGTCATTATTATTATTTTATTATTAGCATTCAGTAACTCTGAGATGAAGACACCAAGGCTTGATGACAAGCCTGAGGTCAGACTGTTGGCAGAGTCCGTTAAACGCCACTGAGCTCCCTCCACATACAGCTTGTCAAGGTAATATGAGTGTTTTCATCACCGGCAGAAGGACAGAAAGCTATGACAATGTTAGGGAGAGCATGTTGGTAGGCTGTAGATGCCATGTTGGTGTGGTGGCTTGAGTCAAATTTTCAGCATGATTTCATGTATTCTGAATGTCTGGACCACTGCTGATGGCAACTTGGGAGGTGGAACCTTGCTGGAGGAGGTGTGAGGCTGTACCTTAAAGTTTATTATCCTTTAGCTTGCCAGTGTTAGCTTACCCTCTTGATATTGATTTCTACTTGCTGTTACAAGGAGGTGATGTCCAGCCTCTGATGTATGATCTTTTCCCTGTCATCATGAAACTTCTCCTTGAGACTGTAAGGCAAAATGAAACCTTTCTTCCCTCCCATCAGCTACTTTTCATAGGGTGTTTTGTCCTAGCAATGAGATGGCAATAACAATCGGCATCATTCCTCGTTTCTTTTCCTTTTCTTTCTTTTGTTTTCTTGAGATCAGGGTATCATGTAGTCCAGGATGGCCTCCACCTCTCTGTATAGTCAAGGGCAACCTTGAACTTCTGGTCCTCCTGCCTCCACCTGCAAAGTGCTGAGATTGTAGGTGTGCACTATTATTCCAGGTATTCATCATTTTATCCTCGGAAACACACATCCTGCTTGCCACATAGAAAGGACCAACAGAATGAATGCATTAAAAGTTTGAGAGTGAAAAGTTGCTTTATAAGTTCTTCCTTTTTATAATTTTTTTTTTAAATTTATTTATTTGCAAGGAAAGAGAATGAGAATATGAGTATGCCCGGACCCCAAGCCACTACAAATGAACTCCAGATGCATACACCACTTTCTGCATCTGGCTTTACATGGGTAATAGGGAATCAAACCCGGGTCATTGAGTTTTGCAATCAAGCACTTTAACCTTTGAGCTATCTCTCCAGTTCCTTTAAGATTAAACAGAAATGAGTATCTGTGGTTTGGAAAGGAAAATCCAATGAATGTGATGAAAACTGCTGGCAAATTATCATAGAAACTGGAGTGAAAGATGATCAGGATTGAGGAAGTGTAAGTCCTGGTGATTGGAAAGATATCTTCTGTGTACAATATAGCTTTTATACTCATGAATTCATAGCAACTGTGGTTTCCTACACAAGAATGACTCTCTTAAGGCTGGAGAGATGACTGAGCAGTTAAAAGTACTTGCTTGTGAAGCCTGACAGCCCTTGTTCAATTCTCTAGTACCCTACATAAAGTCAGGTATATAAGGTAGCCCATGTGTATGAAGCTCGTTTGCAGTGGCAGGAGACCCCCCTGGTGTGCATGTGCCCATTCTCTCTCTGTCTCCCTCTTTCTCTGTTTGTGAATATAAATAAATGAAAAATTAAAAAAAAAAAAAGATTGAGCCGGGCGTGGTGGCACACACTTTTAATCCTAGCACTTGGAAGGCAGAGGTACAAAGATTGCAGTGAGTTCGAGGCCATTCTGAGACTACATAGTTAATTCCAGGTCAGCCTGTACCAGCATGAGACCTTATGTTGAAAAACAAAAAACAAACAAACAAAAAAAAGAGATTGAGCCTGTCAATACTTTTCCATCAATGGGGGAAGGATACATGAGACCTCACACTTTCAAGAGTAGTGAATGGCAGCTAATGGTTGCTAGGAGTGGAGGAGTCTGATTAATCAGTGATACAAGCACTAAAAACGTGCCTATTCCACAGTAAATACTTTCTACCCATGATTCTGCAAGCAGCATCAAGTTAACTCAATGGATAACAAAAAGGCATGAAAGTGAAATGGGAATTAATGGAGAAGATGAGCATTATGGAAGAGGTAGGGGAATGAGAGAGGATAATTTGGGGAAATAAGATCAACACTCATTATGTACCCATACAACAATGTCAAAAATGGAAGTTTAAATAAAAATTTAAATAAATATGCAATACTGATCAATTTGAGAGCAATTACAGACAAATCAAGAGATCTGTTGTGTTATCTTAGTGACAGAAACTCACACAGCATTAGTCAGAGGATGGACGGATGATGGCATACAGTAGTCAGGAGACCCCATGAATGTGGAAGGTGAAACTTCCAGCTTGCCTAATTTCCACTGGTTTCCATAAGGATTCAACTTTTGTGTCCATGAGGCTGCAGCTTTTGTGAATTAAGGAGAAAAATGAGAGAATGTTTTTATTCCATGGTCTTTTCTCCAGGGAAGAAAGTGAGAAAAAGGCACATTCCAAACTTCTTTAGTAAGCAGAAAGGGGTCACTGTGTAGATGGTGGTTTCAGTGACTGATGCTTTTCCTGCCCTTCCTTGGTGGCCTAATTATTCAGGGATGCCTGCCTCATTTTCCACTTAGAAAAGATGAATATTCAAGGATCATCGGATCCTCTATGACTAGAACTGATACTTTCTGGTTCTCCTTGGCAGGGAAGAAAGAAGAAGAGGAGGAACAGAAGGAGGGAGAAGGAAGGAGTAGAGGGAGTAGGGGAAGAGCAAAGAGGAAGATGAAAGGGAACAGAAAGAAGAATGCAGAGGACAAGATGAGGAATGGAGCCAAGGTACTAATGGGAATGGGGAGGAGGAGGTAGAAAAGAAGGAAGAAGAGACAGACATTACTATTCTATCTGAAAGAAGCACCTGAGATAAAACCTGGAGTCAGGTGACATTCCTATTGTCTTCAGAGTCCTCAGAGCAGAGGGGAAATAAGCCACAATCAGACAGCCAACTAACCTAAGGAATTATGGGTAGAGAGACCCAGAGGGGAGGTGTTGTATTGTTAGAAGGCAAAGACAAAGCCGGAAAGGTTGTAGTAGGGGAGACTACTGCTGTGGTGAAACTGGCAAGCAATAGACTTGAAGTTTTAGGCAGTTTTACTGATTAAGCCAAAGCAAATTTTGAAAGAAAAGATGACTAAAATGACAGAAACTATCTCTGCACATGAAATAATCCCCAGCAGACAATAAAACTCAATGAAGAAGTGATTACATGAAAATGACAGTCGCAAAGCATGCTCACCTGCTCCTCCAATGCATCTCTCAGGGCCAGAGGGAGGACAGAGAGAGCGGGAGGAGGGCCTGTAGTTGGAGGGATCCATTTACGTGTATGGACTGACCAGAGAAGTCCACTGCCCAGGCACCAGTGTTTCCTGTCATTGACCCTGGGGTATGATATATTCTCTCCACTAAAATCTAACAAGGCTTATCTTTTCAAAATGCCTTTTTTAATACTGATAAAACTGTATTTGCTTCAAATTTGTATTGATTGTGACAGTGTTGGTTAAAATCATCTTCTGCCCTATAGGGCTAAGAATCATGAGAAGCTATAATTGGGTTTGATGAAGACAAAGAAATTTCACCCAGATATCATCCTGGCTACAAGAGCATCAGTGACATCATACGCCTGCGGATGCAGCGGCAGGGTGTGGAAGACGCGAACTGACGGGTGGGCTAAGTTCTACTCTTCACGCCGGTTGTGCTGGGGTTCTAGGCTCTCACACAGTACCCAGTTCTCCTTTCCTGGTCTTTTTGAAACAGGTTCTACCTTCTTTCCCCCAAAGGTGGGTGAAAAAAAAATAACAACAACAAAAACCCAGTTTGTGCTAATGAAGGTCACCAGCAGGTTATATTGGTCTCGTCAAAGTCCTACCACCAAAGGAAAAACTCTTCTGCTTTTTGGTTGCTAAATTAGAATGAAGTATGCTTTGAGCTGTTAGTGACCACGAATTCCTCACTTCACCACCTCCCTAACTCTGCCCAGTGTTAGCTACACTGGGTGGGAGGCGGGGGTCGGTGAGGGTTGGTGGATAGAGGAAAGTGAGAAAGTGGAGAAGCAACAGGAGAGATCCATGTTATACTCAACTGAAAAGCTATGTCCTCATGAATGTATTTATTTATTTAATTCATTTTTAATATTTTATTTATTTACTTATTTGAGAGAGAGAGAGAGAGAGAGGGAGATTGTGCACGTCAGGGCCTCTAGCCACTGCAAACGAATGCCACCATATGCATCTGACTCATGTGCATACTGGAGAATAAAACCTGCTTAAGCTTTGTAGGCAAGTGCCTTAACCACTGAGCCATCTCTCCAACCCAATGGGTCTGTTTATGACAACTTGTAAATAATACTTTTAAACTAAAGTAACATATTATTTTCTGTCACCTCTCCTCTCAACAATTATTATATGTAAAACAAACATTACCACTTTTGAAATAACATGAGAATTTTTTTCATAATTAAGTAAATTTAAAGAAAAATATAACTTCATAAGTTATTTATAAACATGATAATTAAGTCTGAAGATATATGTTAATATTAGAGAGCTTAGTCTAGCATGGGTAAAGTCCTGCCTGAGCTCAGATTCATGTTGTGATAATTAGTCTAAGGATTCTAAAACCAAAGGACGGCTTATGAAAATACATAGTGCAATTCTTCTTCAGAGGAATCAACATGACTGAAAATTTATTTTCCTTTTCATTAAATGATACTCTGATTTTTCAAAGAGCTAAGCTAAAAATTATTAACACCAACAGGATACAGACATAATTTAATTTTTCTTTGATGATAAGAAAGTCCTTTAGTGCTTATCTGTACTCAGTTTTTAATCAAATAAAAGAAGACAGATTACTTTATTCCTATGGAATAGGAAAATTGATGAACATTGTATATAGGGAAATATGCTATGATACTATAAATGAATACTCCTCAAAACATATTCTTAAATCAAATTGCTGTACTAATATTACTTTCCCTGACATCAATATTCTCCTATATTAATATTTCACTTAATATATACCCTTTTTGGTACTTTATTTTGCAGCCACATTTTAAAGTATGGAATTTGAAGATAGGTGAAAGACAAATACTACACACTCGGACTTTGTCTGTTCACACCCTGCATTTTTCTAACCAATATCAGTTAAACAACTTTAGAAAGAAAAAAGAAAAATATACTGAGCTCTTACTAGGGAAACACTCAATAATACACAAAAATCAGGAGTGTAGTTCATTTACTTAAGGTCTTGATTCATCCAACAAAGATTATATTTGAGTACCTACTATATACCAATAACCATTCTAACTCAGAAACTGTACTTGAATAGTAATAGCAAGCAAGAGAATGCACTCATAGATCAAGAGTATTGTTATGGAGGAAAGAGGGAAGCAAGCATGGCAGAGAATGACTAGGGTGATGAACAGTACAGGATGGACAGTCAATAGACAGCTCCCTGTGTTGAGAAGCAAGAGATAAGACAGTGCCTCATGTTGAAGGACAGAATCAAGAATGAAAGTTAGCCTTCTGGTACTGGTCAGCAGATGGCAAAGTCGGAGTTGGAGATGAGAATTATTGTGGAAATTAGGGATAAATGTGTAAGTTACAGATACTTTAATATGTAATAACATTTAAAAACCAACTAACTAGATGAAAATTAAACCACCAGGGCTGGGGAGATGGTTTAACAATTAAACGCACATGCTTCAAGGGCCTGAAAGCCCTGGGTTCCATTCCCCAGTATCCACACAAGGCCAGGCACACACACACACACACACACACACACACACACACACAATAGCACATACATCTGGAGTCTATTTGTAGTGGCCAGAGCCATGGTGGGGCCATATTCTTTCTCTCCCTCTTCCTGTCTGTCTGTCTCTCTTCCTCAAATAAATTAATATTTTTTTTTTAAAAAAGAAAGAATCCAGGGTCTGGCCCAGAACTACAAGGGAATGCCAGAAGGCAATGCTGCAGAAAGTAAGCAGAGGGCTAGAGAGATGGCTCAGCCATCAGACACAGTTAAGAGATTGTTAGGGTGCTTGCTTGCAGGGCCTGACAACCTGGGTTCCGTTCACTAGTACCCAAGTAAAGCCAGGTATACAAAGTACTGTTTGCATCTAGAGTTCCTTTGCAGCCTGCAAGAATCCCTGGCATGCCTATTCTCTATCACCCTTTCTCTCTCTTTCTCTGCCTCCCTCCCTCTTTCTGTATTTGTAAATAAATAAATATTAAATCCAACAAACAAGCAGAAACCCATTTGGTGAATCCCTCTGAAGGTTTATAGACAAAACAGAGAAGTATTCACAGGGTTTGACCATACAAAGACCACTGACAACCTTCACAAGAGGGTTTTCATAGAAGTAGCAAGGTCAGAGGTCAAACTAGACTGGGTTCAATGACAAGAATATGAGTACATAAAGAAAGTGACATGCAAGTATCCCTCCAGGATTGGATAGAATAAAGAACAGAGAGATAAGGAAGCAGATGAAGGGCTGTGAAAAGTCAAGTGAGAGGTCCATTCGTGAGCATATTTTACACTATTGGACATGATATGAGAGAAAGTCTTGGGAAGGAAGAGGGCAGTGGAGAATATGGTGCACAGTAGAAGAAGAGTTCTCAGAGCCAGCAGAGGATTTATGTCTAGTTTAACAGGGTAGGAAGGGCTAGACAGAAAAAAAAATGGGTGTGGATAATCAGGCTTATAGACTTGGAATAGAAAAGATGAAACCATCCTTGCTTGTGCTTAAATTTTCTTTATGCAATAAAAAAAGTGTGGTCTCAGGTAGGAGAGATGCTTAATGCTTAAAAGGACCTGTTATCAAAGCCTGAGAGCCTAGGTTTGGTACCCAAGTACCCACATAAAGCAAGATGCACAAAGTGGAAAACGTGTCTGGAGCTTCTTTGCAGTGGCAGGAGGCCAAGGTGCTACCATACTCATTCTCTCTGTCTTCCTGTCTGTTTTTCTCTCTCAAGTAAATAACAACTTAAAAAAAAAATAAGTGAGGTCTTCAGCTTAGAGTCTTCCTGTCTGTTTTTCTCTCTCAAGTAAATAACAACTTAAAAAAAAATAAGTGAGGTCTTCAGCTTAGAGTAAAGAGAATCAAGGGCAGAGGTTTAGGACAGAGAGAGACAGAGACAGAGAGAAACAATTTAAAAGATGTGAAGTAAGCCTACTAGTTTATTGATCAGCTACTAAGATAAAAAGGCAGCTATATTGTTGGCTGTTAGGAAAATAGGTACAAATAAGTAAAATCAATAGAAATGAATGTACAGGATGATTTACAAAGTTAGAACACAGATTATATGGATGAACAAATAATATAGGTTTTATAGATTGTCTTAGAGTTGAGATACATTTTACTAAGGTTTTTATTGCATTAGTTATTAAAATTTGACAGTTTCATGAAAGATAATTTTTATTTTGAATTGTGCGTGGTAGACAGTGCTCTTGAAAAAAGTTATTTCCATAGTTTTGAGTTTCATTTTGGCTAATTAATAAAATTTAAGAAATGCATATGTTGTGTAAACATCTAAGTTTCATGAATTATTAAATTTTTAAACTACAATGAAATGCCAAATAAATAAATGTATAAATAAAATTTTGTGTATTTTTCCCAGAGGTGAATATTAATCTCAAAGAAGGGAGTATTAAATTATTTTTATTGTCATCCTCTAAAGCAAAAATCAAGGCCAATTACTTTCAGTATGATAATTCCATTTCTTTATGGGACAAATACAATGATTTTATGAAAGAGCATCCTAAACTGGAGTCTATGTACTGGAAATGAATGTGAAGAATTAGATTGAGCTTCCAGGGAGTTACAGATATGTTGTCTTGTGAATTTCCTATTGACTTAAAGACTATGCTTTAGCACACACATTGTCAACCATGCTTAGGTATTCAGTGACTGCTGCAAACTGCATTGGAAATCCAGTCAACAATTCAGCTTCAAGATAACTTAAATTTTTTAGTAGGGAAAAACTGCAAAGTGACACAGGTGAACAGTTGTAAATTACAAGAGGCAGAGTTAGGCTTCGTCACGCAATCTACAGAACCATTTGTCACGCTGCTGGGATTACACTGAAGATAGAAATCAGCATGGGGCATGTGATTTTCAGACCTTTAAACTAAGAAAATATGTTTATTAAACATTAATGTATACACTCAAATTTAAAATGTACTTTATGCCTTACTTCAATTAGTGAACATAAAATTAATGCAGTTTTCCTGATACTCCCATTATATGTCCTCATTTTTTTCTGGGTTTATTTATTTATTTATTTTTTTCTTGAGGCATTGTCTCACTCCTGGCCAGGCTGACATCAAAGTCACTGTCCTTGCACTCCTGGCAATCCTCCCACCTCAGCCTCCCAAGTTCTGAGATGGAAGGCGTTTGCCACCATGCCTTCACCTTTTCTTTCTGTTTAATGACCATAAATGAGAATAATATTTTTAAAGGTTCTCTATAAAATTACCATAGAAGTCTTTGTTTTATTGCTTTATGTTGGCATCCATGACTTGTTCATACACCTATTTTTAGTATAAGAAAGTTATGTTTAAAATTAAATGAGCCAGGGTTGGTGCTATATGCCTGTAATCCCTGTACTCAGAAGGCTGAGGCAGGCAATCCAGAGCTACATATTGAGACTCTGTTTAAAGAAAAGGGACTTTGTGGGACTTATGAAATGGCTTAGCAGTTAAGGTACTTGCCTACAAAGCCAAAGGACCTAGGTTCAAAACCCCAGAATCCATGAAAGCCAGATGCACAAAGCATTACATGTGTCTGGCATTCGTTTGCAGCAGCTGGGGGCCCTGGTGTGCTCATTCTCTCTCTCTCTCTCTCTCTCAAATAAATATTTTTTTTAAAAATTAAAAAAGAAGATAAAGTTTAATATATACCTTATTTCCCCAAAAGCCTCAGAGAAGTTTTGTACCAAGACAGCAAGGAAAAAAATCACTATGGTGGGACATTCTGCCAGTGTCAGTAACTACTGCTTTCCCTTCCTGTTTTTATCACTAATTCATATATGTGTGTGTGTGTATGAATTAGATATATATATGTCATATATACATGCATGTAATATTTATATAATCTTCCTACACTGCCTAGACACTCACCTTGCCAGTAACATCACCAAAGAGATCAGATGCTTTTCAGCCTGGCCCTTCACTGTAATAACACTGCAGCATGTTAACTGGTTCTAGCTTGCTGAAAGCTTTTTCCTCCCTGAATGTCTCATTACTACTTTTCCAGGGCTCTATGCACCACCAACTACTTTGGCCCATCTCTTATTTGTGGATGCTCTCATGCATTACTCATGATATTCTTTTTGTCTTGCTACATTTCTTTGGCCATCAGATCAGAATGATTCCCAACATCACTTACATGCATATAATTCATGAAGAGTGCACCTCTCACCTGCAACCTTATCTCAGTACAAGAACTTCATATCCAACCAACTGCCTGCTTGCTCCTATATTTAATTTGTTCAAAACCAGTTTAATTTCTACATTCTGAAGTTGCTTCTTTTTCCACATGAAATGTATTTTTGCTCCACACTTCACACAGGTGAAAAACTAGCAAGATAGTCCTCACACCCACATCCAATTACCCATTACATATTCTCTAGTCCACTGGTACTCAAACTTGGCTGAAAATTGAAATTACATGATTTAAAAATGTATTCCCAAGGATTAATTAATTTGCAGTTGATTTTGCATAGTTTGTCAAAAATTTCTGGGATATTATACTATGCAATACTATACTATCCACTGGGTGGATCTTAAGGTGTGGTGGTGGGTTTCAGGTTTCAATCTAAAGATATGCAAAGTGTGCCTAGCAGGAGTTCCTGAAGTGTGCTATGCTGTGTGGCTTTTTGGCTTGTGCTTCTTTCTCTCTGCTTGGTACTGTGAAGGTAGGCCAGCTTCTTCTGCCATTGATGGAACTCCCCTGGATCTGTAAACGTCAATAAATCCCTTCCTCCATAACTGCGCCTGGTCTGGAAAGTTATCTCAGTGAACCTGAATCTGTCTGCTACAGAGACCTTTCTCTTTTCAGATGGCAGTGACCTTGGGATGACTCAAAAGGCATCACAATGCTGAGAAGTGACAGAGGAGTGCTCAGCACTGAATATCTCTATCACACCTTCCAAGGCTCAGGGTGCATTGCAGAAGAGGTGGCAGAGAGAATATAAGAGCTGAAAGAAGGGTAGGACACATTACAAAGTATGTCAGATGCTGTGAGGTCATGGATATCCAGGGCCTTTTGTGTCTGGAGGAGCTTGGTGTAACAGGTATGACTGTGAACTAAATTAATTCTTGCTTTGGTCCTCCACATTGGGTGTTTTATTATGTATCAAAAGCTAAGTGGGCTCTACTTTTAGTTAGCAAGAATTATTATATGCCATACTTACATGTGTTCTGCATGCCATATTTTACATGCATTTTATAATCTTTAGAAGAATCCAACATAAGAATCATCTTCTCTATTTTATACATGAGGGAGAAATCTTATGTAAATGGTTAAAAAGGGACCAGGGATGTAGCTCAGCTGGCCGAGTACTGGCCTGACATGCACATAAGACCTGGTTAAATTCCAAGCACCATAAAATGAATGTGGTCACATACACTATAATCTCAGCCCTTGGATGATAAAGGCAGGAGGATCAGAGGTTTGTGGTCATCTTTGGCTACAAAGCAAGTTTGAATTGCAGGCTTGGATGCATGAAATATTGATTCAAAGAGCATACAAACAAAAACCCTACAACAAATAAAATAAATTAAAAGACTGCTAAGTTGTTATCTTATTCTCTCGGAACTTTAAATATCTTACTTCACCCTCTTCGTGCTTAATTTTTGGAAATGTTAGGTGTATCTTTTAACTTTGTTCTCATATAGGTAATGCATGTGTCCTGTGTCAGAGACCATGACCTGGCTGCCCTGAGGACAAAAGAGAACTAGCAGCCCTCATGCAGCCCCTTCCCTGAGAACAAACAGCTACTCTGGGAGACGTCACAAGAGAGATTCCAAGAAGATGCTCCAGAAGATTACGGCCAGGTGGCCCTACTTCCTCCTTCCTTGTACCCCTCCCCCTTTTCCCCCCTTATTGTCCTACCTGCTGGTTGATTATAAAAGAGCTAAAAAATCCAACATTAAATGAGACCTTGACAAAACCTCCGCTTGGTCTCCTTCTTCTTTCCCGCCCGTTCTTCCAGGTTGCAGCCCTCCTCGACCACCCCGCGTAATATTGGCCCCGCAGGTCGGGGGCAAGTGGCACCCAATGTGGGGCTCGAGGCACGGGTCTCGACCGGACGACTAACTGCACTGGAGATCTCCTCGGGACACCGAGAGACATTTTGAAGAGTGCCCCACCATTTCGTCGCTCGCGATTGCGGCTACGGGACACGGTAAGTCAGGGCCCTTATTTTTCATTCTCATCCGATTTTCAGAATGGGCCAAAAGCTTAGTAAAGAGGCTCTTTTTCTTAAGGATTTAAAGAGCTCACTCAGGGAAAGAGGAATTAGAGTTAAGAAAAAGGACCTCGTTAATTTTTTTGTTTTCATTGACAAAGTGTGTCCCTGGTTCATTATTTCTGGTCTGATATTCATCCTGAAAAATGGCAAAAGGTCGGTAAAGACCTAAATCGCCGTATTCTAGAGGAGGGACATGATTCCATTCCCTCCACGATTTTCTCCTACTGGGGACTCATAAGAGACATAGTGGAGGAAGCGCATTCAGATCCAGATAAACAACAACTACTTTCTGTTGCTGAATACTGCCTCCGCCCTCTCTCGCATGGCATTTCTTTAGTTTCACTTTCCTCTCCTCCTGAAAAATCCCCTTGCCCATCAGTCATTATCGATATGGGTTCTAACTCCAATAACTCTGCTGCTCCCCAAGCAGTAGAAAGGTTGTAACCACCCTTGCCCAAGCCCACTCCCCCCAAGACTGCTTCGCGATGTACGCCCCTAATTTACCCAGTTTTTTCAAAAAACTGTGATCCCGAGCCACTCGATCTGGGTGATGCTGCTTCTCTTGAAGATGAGGCTGCTAAATACCACAATCCTGACTGGCCTTCAACTGCATCAGCACTCCCTTTTAGACCCCTCCTTATCCCTCTCCAATTTGCGCTCCCACCTTGATGTCCTCAGGGATTTTTTCCCTCTACCCTCGCTGGCACTAAGGAACATCTCACTAAACAAATAACTGAATTACAGGATGTTCTTAAACTACAAAAGGATTTTGCCAGACTCTCTTCAGATTTAAACTTACTGCAAAATTCAATTAATGAGGCTATATTAAAGCCCCCTAAACAGTCATCAACCAAAAACGTTAAAAAATCTCTTGCCCCACACCATCCCTTGGCTTTCCCAGTGATTACGCGCTCCACCACCACACCCCAGATTTCCTCCTTGGATGCCCCATTAGAAGTTTCTCCGCTGGTCTTGGATAATGAGGAAACCTCAGAGGCAGAGGAAGGTCCCAGGAACTTGTAGTGCCCCCTGTTAGAATTCCCGCTGCTGCGCCGGGTGCCCAACCCCCGGAGACTCACTATCGCCCCCTGCACTTTAAAAAGGTTAAATAATTCCACTCTGCAGTACAGGCTTATGGCCCAACAGCCCCCTTTACTCTCTCCCTTCTCGAGGATCTCTCTGGGGGAGGTCATTTAACCCTGGGAGAGTGGACCCGAGTTGTTCAGTCAGTTCTAACCTGAGGACAATTTTTGTCATGGAAGGCGGACTTTATGGATAGATGCCAATAAATTGCTTCAGTTAATATAAGGGACCCCAACTCACCCACAGCAACTTGGACCCTTGATAAACTAACGGGTCAAGGCAGGTATGCCACTAAGGTTCACCAACGAGGCTTTCCCCCAGCCTCCTGGTGCAAACCACTAATGCGGCTCTTGCTGCCTGGTGTATGATCCCTACACGGGGCTCGGTTACCTCCCCGTTGTCAAAGATTACTCAAGGTGCCCAAGAGGATTATACTGATTTTGTGGGCAGACTCATTGAAGCAGCAGAATGTATTCTCGGCCCAGGAGGCGCCGAATCTAAATTCCTAAAACAATTAGCTTATGAAAATGCAAACTCAGCTTGCAGGTCAGTCCTGCATGGCAAAGTTAGAACAGCCTCTCTTGAGGACATGATTCAACTTTGCAAAGATGTTGATACCTTCACCCACAAAATTTGCCAAGCTGTCAATCTTGCGATTGGGGCCACTATTCAGCAACCATTTTCCAACAAAGCCTGCTTTAAATGCGGCCAAATTGGGCATTTTTCCAGACAATGCCCCAATAATTCTAACATGAGAGCCGTGACCCTCTTGCAGTCCGCAGGGCCACAAACACGCCCCCTCCAACCTGCTACTCTTTGCCCTCATTGTAAAAATGGCAAAACTGGGCCAATATCTGCCATTGTAAGACAGATATCGCAGGAAACCCCCTACCTCCTCTCCAGGGACACAGGCTGAGGGGCCAGCCCTGGGCCCCTCAGCCCATCCGTTTCCTGCTGGCCTCGGGCAACAGCCAGCAGTTACTCTACCCACCCCCCACCTCTATCGAGCCACAGCAGGAAGTGCAGGATTGGACTTGTGTTCCTCCACCGATATAATATTAACACCAGGGGATGGAGTCCAGGTCCTTCCCACAGGAACCTTTGGACCACCTCCCCCATCCTGATATGTTCTTTTTAATCTTGGGAAGAGTGTCTCCACCCTTAAGGGGCTCACCATTCATCCTTCCCTAGTGGACAATGATTATACAGGGGAAATAAAAATCCTGGCCAGTGCCACCCTGGGACCCTTAGTTATATCCAGGGGCCAAAGAGTGGCACAAGCCCTCCCCCTATCCTTACAGACCAATGGGCCCTGCCCTTCACGGTCCTTGTGGAAACACCAACCTGGGCTCCTCTGATATCTACTGGTCCAGGCTATCACCCACGACCGGCCCACCCTTTGCCTCCATCTAGATAAAAAATGGTTTCTAGGTATCATTGATACAGGAGCCGATGCCACTGTAATTTCAAAAGATATTTGGCCCTCGGCTTGGCCTCTTCAGTCCTCTGTTACCCACTTACAAAGAATTGGCCAATCTCAGAACACTTTACAGTGCTCTAAATTTTTAACATGGGAGGATCAAGAAGGAAACTCAGAGACAGTCAAACCGTTTGTGGTTGAAGGCTTGCCTATAAATTTGTGAGGGCGTGATATTCTAGACCAAATGAAGGTCATTATTTACAGCCCAAATAAGACAATCACTCATCAAATGCTATCTCAGGACTTTATACCAGGGACAGGACTAGGAAAAAATAACCAAGGCATTACGCAGCCTATTATTCAGCAACAAAGACCTACTCGCTCAGGCTTGGGGTATCACCATTTTTCTTAAGGGCCATTGCACCTCCTGCACAGCAGGCAGATAAAATCACTTGGAAGAATGACTCTCCTGTTTGGGTAGATCAATGGCCCCTCTCCTCAGTCAAGTTGGCTGCAGCTACACAGTTAGTGCAAGAACAGTTAGCTGCTGGTCATATCGAGCCTCTACTTCCCCATGGAATACTCCCATTTTTGTTATACAAAAAAGACAGGAAAATGGAGACTACTCCAAGATCTCAGGGAAATTAATAAAACTATGGTCCCCATGGGGGCTCTAGAGCCAGGCTTGCCCTCCCCTGTGGCTATTCCTAAAGGGTACCAAAAAATAGTCATTGATCTCAAGGATTGCTTTTTCTCCATTCCCCTACACCCAGAAGACTGTAAACGCTTTGCCTTCAGCCTTCCTGTTACTAACTTTGTTGGACCTATGCCTAGATTTCAACGGAGGGTCCTACCTCAAGGTATGGTTAATAGCCCTACGCTCTGTCAAAAATATGTCGCCCAAACCATTGATCCATTTCGCCTCCATTGGCCTTCTCTCTATATTATTCATTATATGGATGATATTTTACTAGCAGGACCTGATGCCTCCCAACTTCATGCTGTTTCACAACAGCTTATAAAAGCTTTACAGCAGAGAGGCCTCCAAATATCTCCCGATAAGGTTCAGATAAATTACCCCCATTTGTTTTTAGGCATTGAATTATTTCCACATAAGATTGTCTCTCAAAAGATACAACTAAGAGGAGACTCCTTTCATACCTTAAATGACTTCCAGCGACTCCTAGGGGAAATCAACTGGCTACGCCCCTACTTACATCTAACCAATGGCGAATTAAGGCCTCTGTTTGATCTCCTTAAAGGAGAAACCAATCCTTCTTTCCCTCGACATTTTACCCCAGAAGTCATTTTGCCTTGGGTTTGGTGGAGCAAGCTATCTCTGCCCAGTTCATTACCTATTTTTCCCCTGACAAGCCTTTACATTTCATAATCCTCCCTACCCCCTTTTCTCCTTCAGCATTCTTCTGGTAGGGCAACCCCTTTTTATGGGTTCATTTACCTGCCACCCCTCCCAAGGTCCTCCCCACCTATATGTCCTTAGTAGCACAACTGATTTGCTTGGGGAGGGGACAATCTCGAAAACTATTTGGGAAGGATCCAGAAGTTATAATAACCCCATACAATACATCCCAAGTATCCTGGTTACTTCAGAATGATGATCAATGGACAATAAGTTGTGTCCTTCCAGGGAAGGATGGATAATCATTACCAACCAGATAAATTAATCCAATTTCTACATAAAACACCTATTATTTTTCCAAATATTACCAAACATCTTCCAATCCCGGGTGTTGATCTGGTCTTTACTGATGGCTCTTCCAATGGCAGGGCTGCTTATTCTGTTAATGGTAAAGTAACTCCACTGATTACACCATATTCCTCAGCTCAATTAGTCGAGTTACAAGCCATTATTGAAGACTTTAGGGTCTTACCACATTCGCCTTTTATTCTGAACACTGAAAGCTCATATCTAGCCTACTCTGTTCCCTTCTTAGAAACAGCCCCCTATATTAAGCCCACAACCAACGCCGCCCCCCTGTTTTCCACTCTCCAGTCTCTCATTCATAACCGTGTCCACCCCTTTTTTATAGGACACATAAGGGCACACACTGGGTTGCCAGGACCCCTGACTCAAGGCAATAGACAGATGGACCAAGCTACACAACTTATAGGTCTCATGCAGAATCCTGAACTTAAGTCACCGGACCCCCTACAACAAGCACAGGCTGCCCATAATTACACCATCTCAATTCTCAGACACTTAGGCAAATATTCCACATCACTAGGGAACAAGCCAGACAAATAGTCCATCAATGCAAAGGATGTTTAACCTTCTTACCTGAGGCACATTTAGGCATAAACCCCGTGGGCTTATTCCTGGGGAACTATGGCAAATGGATGTTACCCACATGCCAACATTTGGCAAACTAAAGTTTATCCATGTCACCATTGACACATATAGTGGATTTATCTTTGCCTCCCTCCAATCTGGGGAAGCCACAAAAAAAGTAATTAATCATGCTCTCACTTGTCTAACAGTCCTCCCTCAACCTAAAACAATAAAGACAGATAATGGGCCCGGGTACACAAGTAACACATTTAAACAATTTTGCTCACAGCTCGGCATCAGACACATCACAGGCATTCCCTATAATACACAGGGACAAGGAATTGTTGAAAGAGCTCACCAAACTCTCAAAAATACCATTACCAAACTACCGTCAAGTGGGGGAATACTATACCCACTTACAGGACACTATAAAAATCTGCTTAATCATGCATTATTTGTAATAAACTTCCTTACATTAGATCAAGAAGGGAGATATGCTGCAGACCATCTATGGCACCCCTCCGCTATTGATAACTATACACAAGCCCATTGGAAGGACCCCTTGACACTCAAATGGCAGGGACCCAACCCTGTGCTTATCTGGGGCAAGGGACACGCATGTGTCTACGATACACAAAGCAGCAATGCCAGGTGGCTAGCTGAGAGATTAATAAAGTTATATAACCCACCCAGGGAAAACCCTGAGAAGTTCCTTAATTGTGCTCTATTACAGGAAAGTCAGAACAATGGAGACCACCAAGATACTGGTCCTACAATTGACAACCTTACATTCACTGACTAATGCCACAAGAACAATATATCAGGTATTTAACTACATGTGGCAAATAATAAATGAGGCCAATGACGTTGTTACTGCCACCTCTCAGGTACGTCATCAAACCCCCTGGCCCACTCTAGAAGTCGACCTATGTGCTCTCGCCTTAGGAGCCAACCCACTGTGGGGCACCCCAAACCATTTCTGGCCACAAAGCAAACCCATAAATACTTGAGGTCAATACCTTCCCCAGTATGGGTGTGGCAGCGCAGTTGATAGAACCCTTCTCACCGTGGCCCCAATTTATGTCTGCCCCGTACCTTCCCATAGGCCAAGAACATCAAATTATTGCGGCTATAATAAAGATTATTTGTGTGCTTCCTGGGGATGTGAGACTACTGGAGATGGGTACTGGCATCCCTCCTCTCCATGGGACGATATTACAGTAAATAGAAAATACCCAACAGAGGAAAAAGACTTACCCAGGACCGTCCTTGGGAGGCAAGGAGGAATTATGATAATTCCCCTGAAAAAATGTAACAATTGGTGCATCCCCATTCTGATATCCTTCATGGAAAAGGGAAAGGAAGCACAATGGGAAAGCCGTAGAGGATTTGAGTAGGGCCTTAGGTTATATGTCTCTGGGACAGACCCTGGCCTCACTTTTAAAATTAAACTTCTTAAAAAAAACCCTCAATTCTCTAAAGTTGCTATAGGACCAAATCCCATTCTTCATCAGCCCCCTCCCAGCCAGGCTAAAAACATACACCCCCCACCCCCAACACCACAGGCTGTTACTGATATCACTCTATTTCAACCTACCCTACCGTTAGGATTGCCTTCATCGGCAGACCTTAATCTGACCATGGTTAACGCCTCTATAGAGGCCATACGTCAGACCAATATATCTGAATTTCAGGAATGCTGGGTATGTTATTCACCTCGACCCCCTTTTTATGAAGGGATAGCCTTATGTGCAGAATTAATGGTGACCAATGACATCATGGCTTTATGGTGGCAACGGCAAGATGGGGTTGGCCTCGCGGTCGCCCAGGTATCTGGGTGTGGGATGTGCCTCCTGGGTCCGTCCATGCTTCCCCCTATAGAGCTTCAAACAACCTGCAATATCACTCATGTTGTTAACTCTAGCTTTCTCTATATTTTTGCCCCTGCTGGCACTTACTTTGCATGCTCTACTGGTCTCACTCCTTACGTTGTACCTTCCACCTTCTTAGCTCACAAAGATTATTGTGTCCTTGTACAACTCTTTCCCAAGCTAACAATACATTCCAAAGATGAGTTCCTCCATTTTTGGGAGGGAGGAACATCGCTGTCACATGCCAAACGGGAGCCTATCACTGCCATCACTCTTGCTGTTATCCTGGGGTTGGGTGCCACCGGAGCAGGCACAGGCATCACTTCATTAGTCACCTCCCAACAACAATATAATCAACTCTTTTTGGCAATAGATAAGGACTTGCAGGAATTACAAAAGGGTCTTCAAGACTTAAAGGACTCTATGGTATCCTTGTCTGAGGTGGTCCTCCAAAACAGATGTGGGCTAGACCTAGTCTTTCTACAAGAGGGGGGACTCTGTGCTGCACTTAAGGAAGAATGTTGTTTTTTTACGGACAAAACTGGCCTAGTTCAAAATAGTATTGACAAGGTCCGTTCCAGTTTGGAGGAACGAAAGTGTAACCGGGAAAAGCAGGAGTCATGGTACCAAAACTGGTTCTCCTCTGTTTTCCACATTACTCCCCTCTATTCTTGGTCCCTTCGTACGGCTCCTCCTTCTTCTTTCTTTTGGACCTTGGGCATTTAAATGACTAACTTCTTTTGTCAAAGAACAGGTTGATTCTGCCATCAGAAATTTGGTGTCTGTCCATTACCACAGATTGCAGCTACAAGAAGAAGAGGGCCAAACACATGAGGCACCCCTCGGCTCTCCTTCGGCCCGACTTGATTTTTCTCCCTTGGCTAACAATAGGTCATGGTTTCAATTCCCTAAATGGCTGTGAGGCTCCTAATGACAGGATTATTATGGTACCAAGCCCAGGGCCACACCGTTAAGCTATGGCCGCAGCCAGAGATGAGAATATTGTAGGACCCATTCCCTGGAGGCCATCCACATAGCCTAAGACAGGCAGATCACCTTCCATAAGCTGTGATTGCAGCCAATGACGGGATTGTTGTGGATCCAGGGGTGGAGGCAGCCCTCATAGCTTAAGACAGGCGGCCCATCTTCAGTAACTGGTGCTGGGATTGGAAGCATACCATATAGCCTAAGACAGGGTACCTCACCCATTTCAATTATATAAAGAGGGAGGAAATGTCAGAGACCATGACCTGACTGCCCTAGGACAAAAGAAGAACTAACAGCCTTCATATGGCCCCTCACCACCATAGGACAAAAGAAGAACTAACAGCCCTCATATGGCCCTTCCCCGAGGGCAAACAACAGCTCCGGAAAAATGTCACAAGAAGTTCCATTCCAAGATATTCCAGAAAGATTACGGCCAGGTGGCCCTACCTCCTTATATAAAGAGGGAGGTAATGTCAGAGACCATGATCTGGCTGCCCTGAGGACAAAAGCGAACTAGCAGCCTTCATGCAGCCCCTCCTCCGAGAACAACAGCTGCTCTGGGAGATGTCACAAGAGAGATTCCGAGAAGATGCTCCAGAAGATTACGGCCAGGTGGTCCTACTTCCTCATTCTTTGTACCCCTCCCCCTTTTTCCCCCCTTATTGCCCTACCTGCTGGTTGATTATAAAAGAGCTAAAAAATCCAACATTAAACTAGACCTTGACAAAACCTCCGCTTGGTCTCCTTCTTCTTTCCCGCCCGTTCTTCCAGGTTGCAGCCCTCCTCGACCACCCCGCATAATATTGGCCCCGCAGTTCGTGGGCAGTCCTGTTTGCTGTTATGAGATTTTTTTTAATCTTTGATTTTTTTTTTGCTTTTTATACACATAAATTTATATGTGAAGTTGTAGTCTGGATGGTTATTTAATATGCATTATATTCTCAGATTTCTGAATTCATGGTTTAGTGACTAACATTAATTTCCTGAAATTCTCACTCATTATTGTTTAAAATAATTACTCCATACCTTTCACTCTATTTTCTTTCAGCAAGCCCATCAGATTTATTATGCTGCCTGTAGTTATCCCACAATCCTTGGATAGTCATTTCTGTTTTTATGTTTGTTCTCTTTGATTATGTACTTTCAAAATTTCTACTCATACATGCTCCATCTCAGAAATTCCTTTTTTCCAGTTCCATATAGTTGATTCATAAGCCTAGCCAAAGTTCTCTGCATTTGTTTTTATTTTAATTTTAATCTCTAATATTTCTTTTTGGTTATTGTTTTATGATTATTTCCTCTCTCTTTTTTTCTCTCCTTACATTCCCCATCAGATTTTATGTGCTATTTATTCATTTATACCCTCAGTATATTAATCATAGCTCTTTTAAATTCCTGTCTAATAGCTACATCCCTCCATGTCTAGCTCTGGGTCTTACTCTGTCTCTTCATAGTGTTTGTGATTCTATCAATACTTTTGCCTTTTGCGTACTCTGTTGATTTCCTCAAAGCCATACAAAATGTACCAGCTAAAAGGAGCCACTGTAAGCAGGCCCTTTGTAACATGCTGGTGAGGTGACTGAGAGGAGACATAAACTCTATTCCAGTAACTAGGTCTCAGTCTTTTACTGACTGTTGATCTTTGAATCATGAACTTCATAGTCATGTGTCACTGCTCCTTTCCTTGGCTGGGATAGGATGACACAAACAGTGGGGGCAGTGTATGTTTGCCCTTCTCCCAAATGGATGGTTAGGGCTAACTCTAATTAGTCTTTTCTTATTCCCAGATTAGTTAGACTCACATAGAACTCCAACAGGTTAGCCTTTCACTAACTGTTTTTTCCTACAGCATGGGCAGGATTAAGTGCTCTGGAATATTTCAAGATTTATTTTTCATCCCTTGCTGAAAGCAGGATTAGATTTTCTGTAACATCTGTTCTGCCAACCTTGTCAAGCTTTTGGAGTTAAATCTCATAATATCATGAGGATCCCCTCTGACCCAGCTCCCTTTGAATTTTCAACTATCATTTGTCAGCAGTAACCCTTCAGCAATCCAACAGTTACAGCTTTGGACCATATCTTGGTCCTCATTCCCAGTGGAATTTCTGTAGTCAGTCTCTATTTTATCAAGCCAGATTTCATTTCAACCCCATGGATGCCCCTCTCATCTTGAGGATTCCTGTGCCTTTCCCTCTCCTACAGATCCAAGAAAAACTGTAGAATTTTCAGTCCATTCAGATTCTTACATGTTAGATTGGAGTGGTAATTTATAAGATATTTTCCATATGAAACTAGAAAGCTCCACCACTCATTCCCATATTTACAGGACATTGAATATTTTCACTGAATACCTTTGGTAGTGACTTTAGCTGCCATATCCTGAAAAAAGTCCTGAAGGATTAAAGCTAAGGACTTCCATCTCAGCATAGCCTTGTTGACAGTAATTTGTCGATCTTACTCTACAGTGCACATTATACAGAGTAGGAACTCAATAATATTTGTTAAAGGAAGAAATACAGTTGTTGGATGCAATGAATGCTCATTAGAATGTTTTAAGAAGCCAAAGCTTTGTATACATACATTTTCCAACACGACCCTATTATCTCACAGGAATATAAGTGAAGATTTCCATTCATGGTAGACCCTTCCACCTGAGAGAATATTCTAGCTACTTCATTCACCATGTACTCCTTGGACACACATGGTGCTACTCCCCCAGATTCTGTTTTTTTTTTTTTTTTAATATTTATTTCAATGTTAGTTATTTGAGAGAAGGAGGGAGAGAAAGACAAAGAATTGGTACTCCAAGGTCTCTAGTCACTGCACACAAATTTCAGACTTAGGTACCACCTTGTGCACCTGGCTTATGTGGGTACTGGGGAATCAAACCTGGGTCCTTAGGTTTCACAGGCAAGCACATTTACCTGTAAGCCATCTCTCCAGCTCTCCCCAACACTCTTTAAGCCTGTACACCAATGTCATTTTGTCACACTCTGAAATTGCAACCCTCCCTTCCTAATTCTATTTTCTTTCCCATGACACTATATATTATTTCCGTATTTTACACATGTTACTGTCTTTCATACCACACCAGAGATAAAATGGAAGCCCGCTGGGTACAGAACATGGCTGGCATGTAATGTATCTCTGTAAATACTTCTGGAGTGAATATCCGAATATAAGACACTATTTGGGTATCTTTCTGAATTAACTATCTATAAAATTATAATAACTTGGCCAATCATAATTATATCAAGGAGACACAGAATTATATAGTATTATATAGTTAACATTACATACTTATCAATGTAATTTACTTATTATTTTGTAAGAGAATAAGATCCTATTAAGATTTGACTTTTTCTAGTGTGTAAATTCCAATATTCTGAATAGCATGCTACTTTGGTTTTAAGTATTCACAGATCAGAGGTTTAAAAATATGTCATAATAAGGGACAGAACATGTTCTTATGAATGCTCTTTTGCTCTTTTTGTGGAGTTGTATTTCAGGCATATTAGCCTAGTAAAGTAATTCAGTTTTAGGAATAACTGTATCATGGGCTGGAGAGATGGTCAGCTGTTAAAGGCACTTGCTTGCAAAGCATCACTAGTTCAGATGCAATTTCCCAGTACCATTTAAAGCCAGATGCACAAATTGGTGCATGCATCTGGAGTTCACTTGAAGTGATAGAATACTCAGTCTCTCTGTCTTTCTTTTTCTTTCTCTTTCCCTTCAAATAAATAATTTTTTTTGTTGTTTGTTTTTTGTGTTTCGAGGTAGGGTCTCATTCTGGCTCAGGCTAACTTGGAATTCACTATGTAGTCTCAGGGTGGCCTCGAACTCACAGCGATCCTCCTACCTCTGCCTCCCCATTGCTGGGATTAAAGGCATGAGCCACCACACCCGGCTAAATATTTTTTAAAAGTACCCGCATCATTAGAATTGAACTGCATTGACTCGGATTTTATACACAATTTAAAGTTAACTTTAGAAAAAATGCTAGGAAATTCTCAGTTTTCTTTTGGTTTTTCGAGGTAGGGTCTCATTCTGGTCCAGGCTGACCTGGAATTAACTCTGTAGTCTCAGGGTGGCCTCGAACTCATGGCAATCCTCCTACCTCTGCCTCCCTGAGTGCTGGGATTAAAGGCATGTGCCACCACGCCCGGCTAGTAAGCCTTTTTTAAAACTTATTTATTTGAGAGCAACAGGCAGAGAAAGAGACAAAGAGAGAGAAAGAGAGAGAGAAAGAAGAGAGAGAGAGAATGGGCACGCCAGGGCCTCCAGCCACTGCAAATGAACTCCAGATGCGTGCATCTGGCTAACTTGGGTCCTAGGTAATTGAGCCTCGAGCAGGGGTCCTTACGCTTCACAGGCAAGCGCTTAACAGCTAAGCCATCTCTCCAGCCCTCTAGTAAGCCTTTTAATGGGATTGTATTTCTTAGCTTATGTTGATATTATACAACTTAAAAAATGTTCCCTAATTACACAAAATAAAACAATGGTAAGAACTTTGTGAGACATGTGTGTCCCTGTGAATTAGATGATCTATGAGAAGTCACCATTGCAAAGATGACAGAAAAGCTGTGGCTAAGGACAATGCTGGGCAGGGTAAAGAAGGAGAGTAGAGTGAGAATTACAAATGATGTGTCTTTTAACTGAGATGTCTAACAGGCATGTGGTACAGTTAACTTCTAATTTCTGTGACAGCATACCTAACCAGAATCGGCTGATGGGAGGAAAGGTGTTATTTAGACTTACAGTTTTGAGCTTCTTCATGGTAGGGAAAACATAACAGGAATGATCAGTAGTCCTAGGTCACACCTCCAAATCCACAAGAATGAAGGTAGTCAGTGAAAGGCAGCTCTGAACCTCTAGTGGGCTAGACTAATAAAATTCAAGGACCCTTCCCATTGATACACCTCCTCCATCTTCCAGAGGCTCCACAACTTTCCCAAATTGCCACAAGCTGAGAACAAAAAAATCAGATCACAAGAACCTGGAGACATTTCATTCAAGCTACCACAACATGCATTCTAAACCACTAAGACGACAGCTTCTTTTGTGCATAAGACATGCAGATTTCTACTGCCTCTATCTTTCTTCTATGAACCTCTATGATCTCTGAGTTACAGCCTTGTCCCCACAGCATCCTCTCCTTAAGCACCATGTTTCAGTGCTCAGTTTGAGCCAGGCACTGTGTGACTGAAATATTATCAATATCCCTATTCATTCTTCCTTCCCACAGAACTATCTTCATTTTTTAATGCCCTTCTTCCTCTTGTTTCGCCATTTCCCAAACCTACCAGTTTCCTTTACTTCTACCAGACATTTCTGAGCATGGTGGCATCTCAACACTGTAGACACATAGTTTCCCTCCATTTGAGGATACCAGTTCTATCAACAACAGGCACTTTAGATAACAAGAATAGAAACAAAACCTCTATTACATTTTTCTTCACATAATAAAGATGAATGATACTAAGAGCATAATCTTATTTGTTTTATCATTAATATTGATAAATGACTCCTTTGCTTTCACATGCTGTGGATACATAGGAATCAACCCAAGATGTTTTCCATACGGTGTAAACATCTCAGGGCTTCATCTTTATCAAATGTTTTGTTTTAAAAGGTTTCTTCTCAGAAGCTTGGTAAAGTGATTTACAATAGAAATAATGACAGGACCTTTTGCAAAGTGATTGAAAGCTTTCTGGCATAAACTTTATATAACATAATGAATATGTTGGCATTTGTTCCTTATTTGCATACAATAAAAATAAAACACAGAGTACAAAGAGTCCCTGTTAAATTTACATTACCTGTTAAATAAAGATACTCAGAAGCAATGTAATCTAATTAAAAATCAAGAAATGTTATTCATTCCACAATCATATACTTACATACTTCTAAGACATTAATATTTACCATGTATGCAAAGCACAGGCATTTTATTAAGTACTTGGGAGGAAATGATACCCAAATTTCTTTGGTTTAATTCATCCTAAAATCTTTGTAATTTGGATATATTATTTCAAGACTTGACTGTCCTAGATATATTTTAGTTCTAAGCCAAAGCAAACCTTGAAAGATGTTCTCAAACTATAAACCTTGATGCTTTTCACAGTAATATATTTAATGGTTAAGATTCAAAAAGGGAGGATTTTACTGACTCCTTCCTTGTCATGGGTAGGAGCTCTGTCTGTATTCTGGGCTTTTCCCTGCTCTTGTTTTTCTCTTGGCTTGGGCTCTTTATACTCTCTCCTCTTTCCTTCTCTTAATCTTATAAAACTCTCTACATTTTGAAATGTTTTTAAAAACTTGTATTTTTTCTCTTAAATATGCCCTTTTCTTATTGTTTCTGTTTTCTAGCTTTTTTTTGTAAGTACACAAATGTTGATGCAAGTGCTGTTTTCATGGGTGCACAATGAGGTGTTTGTTTTGTGATCTTTTCTTCTCCCTTCTCCCACATATAATTATATGATCTTTGAAACTTTCAAAACAAATAGCAGAAAAGTAGCCTTGCAAAATAAAGTAATTGTATGGCTTGTGTTTGTAATCCTCTAGGAGTCGATAATACATTTTCCCTACTATATAAAATTTTCTAATATGAAACTTTTGTTAGAGAATACATTTGTAAATATATATTTGTATTAGGAACTATTATATAAAGGCACACACAATTAAGAGGTGGGAGAATTTAAGATGGAAATTTGGGGGTCATTAAATGCTTACTGTTTTTATAATTGCTATATGTTTTTAAAGAACATTGTAAAACCCATACTATTGAACATTTTTAATTAGTTAGAATTAAGTTAAGAGCAACTACAATAATTTTATTTACAAGACAAACTCTAGTTCAGAATTTTTGAATTGAATTATTTACAATCACTTTCAATGGGTCTATCATTTATTGAGAGCACAGAGACGTCCTTCTACTAACTCCACCCTAAACAATCCTTCCAAGCAGAGTGTCATAAAAGCCTGTGGTGAGCATTTCAGTCTCAGATGCAGCCCATGTCTGCACATCTCATAAATGCTTCTGATGCATTTTCACATGCAAGACTGTGAATGTCTATTCAGTAAAAAGCTTTACCATATGCTACCTTTTCAACTATCAGACCAAGAGAAAAGGGCAAATGGGCCCTGGTCCTATAGAAAGAACAAAAAATATAAAAGCACAACAAAAACCTCTTACATTTTTTGTGCAATAAAGAGAATGAAGCAGCTTGCAATGCTGAATATAAGCTTCTGTTGGCACCATGCTGGTCTTTCTCAAGACAAGTGTTCAGTGAGGGGCAGATAGAAGAGATGAATACAGTAGGATTTACGTGTCACTCAGCCTGCCATTTTCTTAGTAGGAAATTGTTCTGTTTTAACATTACATGTTTTCTTAATATGTTTTAAAAGTGATGGGAATCTTTAAGGTAATTTAAGAAGAATTTACAATACACTAAATACAATGATTTTTATTGTCAAGAGAAATTGTTTTCTCCTGAAAATGAAAATCATAATGATACTTCTGGAACCAAGCTAAGCATTTTCCTTTTCTCTTTAAATGTATTTAATGTTATTACATATTTCTCATTAGATACTTATCATCAAAACCAGATAAATTTTCTGCAGTTGTTAAATATATGGCATACTCACTCCAAATATACATAGTATGCATACATATATACAAAGAGTACAGATTCTGTAGATAGATATAAATGTACAATTTCTTCTCAGATAACTACCCTAGTAATTCTACCCTGGAATAGTCATCCAGGAGTTCAGATGATACATCAAAACAGAAACCAAAGCAAGGAAATCAAAAGCATAAAAGTTATCCAATTAAATGTTCTGTCAGTTGGAAGTAAAAATTCTAGTATGTAAATTTAACCTTAAACTTTTATCTAGTCTAGGCAAATAACTTTTATTTCCCAAACTGTAATTTATGACAATTACTCTGTGTATCAATTGGTGTCACAGTCAGCTTCATGTTGCTGGAATGAACCTCCAAAGCAGACACAGTTTATGGAGGAATGGGATTTACAGCAGCTTACAGATCCAGGGGAAGTTCCATAATGGCAGAAACGTCCCTCCCACACCCCGTTCACAGGTCCATGCAGAGAGAAATACCACCAGCAGCACCATAGACATGCAAACTCGAGGAATCTGGGGCAGAGCTCAAGCACTCTGTCTAGCTTTTGACTGGAATTCCAGATCTGCCCTGACTCTTTAGGGCTGGACCCTAGGATCTGCCCACAGTGACACCTCTTCCAACTAGGCAGCTGGGAACCCAAGAAGCTTTCATAAAACTGAATATTTTGGGGGACATCCATTTGAACTACCACAGTTCATTACCAGCCTTGGTTGGGTATATAATCAAGTTCTGTTTAAATAGTCACTGTATCAAAAGAGCATCACAGTGGTAGAGAGCTTGCCCAGAATGCCCAAGGTCCTGGGTTCAATCCTCAGCACCATGGGACAAAATAAAGCAATGGATACCGCATTACTAACAAATAGACTATAAGTGTTATGAAGCTAATTGTAAGCACTATTATAGTCAGGATCTTAAAGAGATCCTAGGAAAATATTATACAGATCCAACCACTGGCTATATTTCATGTATGAAAGGACTTAGGCAACTTTGGCTTGGTGTAATTTCTCTGTTAAGCCTCAGAAGTGACCTACAGCAGAAAATTAAGTTGGCTTTCTAACTATCAGTTCTAGAGGCTCACCTGCTAAAAATACTCTTGCTTCCACCGTGACTACTCATTTCATATAAAACTGCTCAGCCCTGCTCCATTTCTTCCTGCCTTCTTATTTATTCATAAAAGAGGTTATATTTTCCACTAAGTGCTATCACTCTAAAATTTCCCAGAGCTACATCTTTCTAAGTGCAAAATACTCGAGTGTGGAGCCTGTATCTTACTTCACTTTCCAGCAGTTAGGTATACTGAAGCACTTCCTTTCCTTGGCCTGGTATCTGATAACACTTGTAGGGTAGGCTGCTCAGATCACTTTAGCTTAAAGTGATTTTGTTGTTGTTGTTGTTAGGCTGTTGTAATGAATCTTTATTAAAATAAAGTATATGTTTTTTTATTTTGCATGTCTATGGCACGTGTGCTGCTCATAGGTGCTGGGCTTCCTAAACTGGCTGTATTTAAGTGAGAAATGTATTGAGGATGTAGAATCTTTCATGTCTTGTAACAGATGAAGTTTTTACTGCCGGCCCTAGTGCATCACTCCTTCTAGATGATCTAGTTGGTTTTGTAGTGATAATAAGCTGATTGTAATATTCATCACTGTGAATGTGTGTGTGTGTGTGTGTGTGTGTGTGTGTGTGCGCGCGCGCATGCGTGTGTGTGTTTGATTCACATCACTTACAGCTTGTATAAGTAAGGGTTTGATGAAACAATGGACTTTTAACTGCTTTTTTTTTTTTTTTTGGTTTTATGTGTTTATCCTGTATGCTCAATATCTTTGGGGTTTTTTGTTGTTGTTGTTTGTTTGTTTTAGGAAAGCCCAAAGGACTGGACTTTTGTTATGAGAAAGCATGTGTGAGGCAGCGAGAAAAGGGCGGGGGGGGGGCAGAGAATGTATTGGTGCATCAGAGTCTCCAGCCACAGTAATCAAACCCAGATGTGTGTGCCACCTTGTGCGCATATACACCTTTGCACATGCATCACCTTGTGCTTCCATGGAATCTGGGGAGTCAAATATGGTAAGCATCTTAACTGCTAAGCTAAATCATCTCTCCATCCCTCAATATCTTATACCCCTATGTTGGAGAGGACTCTCTCATAAGTGCTTTCTTTTCTTTTTTCTTTTTTTTTTTTTCCAGAGAATTGGCACACCATGTCCTTTAGCCACTACAATTAAGCAGCATTATTGATGTTTAAGAACATTACCGTTTGCATCTCTTAGTTTGCAGACTTAGTATTAGACTACTACTTTCTGACAAAAAAAATTGAGATCCTTGTCTCAATACAGAATAATTTATGTAAAGGGAAATCTAATAATACCTTACAATTCTGAAAGCTCTTCAGACTATGACAATCTGTTCGCCTACAATTAATAAATTCATCTGAATTCATCTCTTATTTTTGTAATATTCTATGGAAAGAGTTTGGTCAAAAGTTTGTATAGACTTTTAACTGGGGTTAGGAACAAGAAGTGCAGCTGCTGGCTGTATACGGTAGCAGAACCTTCCAGAATCAATGACTGAGAAAATATGCTATTCTTGCATTCTTCTTACCCATTAGATAGCAAATGTTTAGATAGCTTTTATTTTTAACTTTGAAAATGTTATTCTGTTTAAACTCCCAAGAGCACAGCTAGCTCCATCCCTCCAAGAGAAATAGACTTTGGAATATTTTGAAGATACTGATGTATCACTGCTCTTGAAGTACTTCTGTGGTAATCAGCAGCTGGTATTGCCTATGGTAGGAAGCTGCACATTGTTCTTATTGAGATTTTTTTTTTTAAAGTCTATCTGGACATCCTTAGCAATTCCTAACATATAGACAAATTTACAAATTATACACAATTTTAAGAAAATATGAAAATGTTTTCCCTCATCAGATGGGCTGACAACAATGATTCTTTTCCTTTGGAAAACTGTCCTCTTTGTTATTTAGGTCGTAGCCTTAACTCCAGGCTAAATGATTTATTTTCAACCCATATTTTCTAGCATTAGTT
This sequence comes from Jaculus jaculus, assembly GCF_020740685.1. NCBI lineage: Eukaryota > Metazoa > Chordata > Mammalia > Rodentia > Dipodidae > Jaculus > Jaculus jaculus. The sequence goes on from NC_059120.1 coordinate 26,365,463, forward strand.
CTCATCATCTACCTTCATATATAATGTAGTCATGCTGATATGAGTTAGCTAAATTTAATGGTCACAGGAGTACAGGGAGCTAGATATGATGATATTTGATTTCCACCTCTCTTTCTTGCTCCATCTTTGGACATAGGCACATTCTCTGGGGACCTAAAAAGAAGACCATATGCTGCATGAGAGAGTATGGGGCTTCCTTATTTAATAGCTACAGGCCATGGCTCTTGGCTGTGGACCACATTCCATGGCTTTTCAGTGCTGACTGCTGTGAGCATTGGTTCCCTTAGCTGTAACTATTCTACGAAAATACTGAGTTAGTTTTCAAAGCAGTTCTCTTTATTTTTCAATTTGTATATCTGTCTCTATAGCTATGCAATCTCCAATCCTGTCTTCATGGTTACTTCAGTATCGTTTTAAGTAAAAAATATTGTCTATAGAGTGAGACCCTACCTTGAAAAGAAAATAAGAAACAAAATAAAAACAAACAAAAATATTGTCTAGTACCTAGGTCTCCATACTTAGTTAAAATCACATATTTCTTGTATTCAAATACTAAACCAAATATGTAAATTTCAGTGTCAACAAATAACATATACATGCCTCTGAACAGTAGAATTATGTTAGCTGAATAACTTAAGGAAATATGAAAAATGCATAATTTTAAAGCAAATCTTTACACAATAAGCAGATTATTATTTACATATCCTTAATTGCATTGCCTGATTTGTTTGATAATGATATTTTTACTATGCTATTTTCACTTCATTTTTTTCAATATTGAAATACAAATATGCTTCTTATTAAAAACCTCCCAGAATAGCAGATCCTATGCAATAAGAGTGTTAACCATTGTAAACCCTGTCATGCCTCTGAGAAGCAGAGGAATTATCTTGTTATCAATTTAATAATGGAACATTGAAGTAAATGATGTCATTCACTGACACCAGTAACACTGCATCTCTGGGGAAATTCATGTCTGTGTGAACTGTCAATCTAGATGGATATGGACATATTAAACATACTCCCTTCAATCCATAAGTCTACCCTTTCTGGGATGCCTTAATAAAAAGACTGCTTATTTTTATAAAGACAAGCTATGTAGGATATCATGATATTATGGACCTATCTATAGTGCTTTTATTTTTTTTAAGTGTGGTATATCCTGGTAAATATTTTAATTTTTTTCTTATTTTATCCTTCAGCATGATGTTTATGTAAATACATTTCTGAGCTTTTAATGAATGAAGTATTAATAACTGCACAAAGATATGGAAAATGTATATAATGCATTTATTTAACCTATTTCCATTGGGAAGTGTTCTGAAAAAATATATAGCTACTATGTTTATTGCTTCACATTGAAATTGTCTTAAGTTTTAATTCAGATGAATATAAGATGACTCCTTATATTAAAAGTATCATACAGTTTCCCAGGAGAAAATATGACAAGAAAAGCCAAAATTACAAACATAAATAAAACAGAGTAGTAGAAAACAATGAGTATCTTCTCCGTACACAACTATACTATAGAACAAAAGGAAAGCAAGAAACAAATCTGGTTTCATGCTTTGGACAAAAATGTGCATTAGAGTGTTTGCTTCCTGGTGCAGACAGAAATAGCTGCAACACAGCTTGTTGGTAGCCAAGACCTAAAAGCACTGCCAATTCCCATGAGGTCTAAGATAAAACCAGATATGATAAGGGGGAGGGGGGCTCATAATGAAACTAGGGTTTCTGGAAATCCCCTTGAAAACTATCAGCTCATTTGGAACATTCATACCCACCTCTTTCCCATAGTAGATGTTCCAAAGAAGAGAGAGAGCCCATTTGTCAGGAGGTCATCTGACCTCCTCCTATTACAATGCCTTTAACATAATACAGCTGGATACCTGCAAGCTTCAGAAAAATAAATAGAAACCAATCCAAACCCATCTTCTCCTATCCCAAATCTGTGCCCCTGGCATGTCTTATCTTGAATGAATTGACCTTTTAAATACATGTTGGCTTAGATAACTGAGGATTATTCTAGATATTTCCATTCCTTCCTCTTGCTAATTGAATAATTACCGTATCTGGCAATTTCAGCACCTGGCCTAGTCTAAACCCAAGCATCACTCCTTGGTCTATTCATTTTCTTTGCTGTGGTTCAGGTTGGCCTTATTTATTGCCAGCCCTTCATTAGACCTGGTACCTAATAGCTGCTTAGGATATACAATGTGCCTGGAGAGATGGCTCAGCTGTTAAATGTGGTTGCTTGCCAAGCCTGATAGCCTTGGGTTTGATTCCCCAGTACCCGCATGAGTCAAATGCACAAAGCTCTGTATTTCATTGGCAATAACAGGAAACTGTGGTGTACCCATTCTCTCTCTCTCTCTCTCTCTCTCTCTTAAATAAAAAATATGAAAAAAAATGATACACTATGACTTCATCAGCCAATTAAATCACTTGGCATAAGCATAAATATTTCCACTGTAAAGTTAGTTTTTGGAATTAAAAATATTTTGTTAAATGATATACACTTAAATCAGGTTAAAGAATTACAATCTGATGATTAAAAGCCAATTACTCCTTATGCATTCAGTCCCTTTCAATGACTGTGAACACTATTAATGTTCATCTCTATAAAACACACATTTTGTACTAAAGTCATAACATTTTCTATAATGTTCTTTCCCTGGAACTTTAATTACAGAAATTTATCCCAGAGATTTGTTAAGTCATTCTCAATTAGATAAAAGTTATTTTCTATTTGTCTCAAATATTTAGATCATTAAAAATAGCACATTAAATGTTCTTCCATATGCTGGAGCTTGTATTCATGAAACAAAACCTTGACTAAAAGCGTTCTATGTCAAAAGGCACATGTACTCAAGAATTGTATTGCCTGTTCTAACTCTTCCACAGAAAGAGAATCCTTATTATCCTACTAATAGCACAGAACAGCCCATTCCCCCTATTTTTCTTACAGTCATCAAATTCTTATAATACAACAAGAATACTCAGTTATAGATACTTTTACTAATACTTGTTAATGAGGACATTTACAAAGATGAAGACCTATAGGAAAACTATAAGTACAATGTAGGGTACTGAGTGTAGAAAGCCACTGTTATCCCAAGCTCAATGGGCTGGTGAACAAGGCTAACAGACAGAAGTGAGTTTTCCATCAGCATGACTGTGGGAAGCCCTCTGTCTCTTCCCCCATCTCTGACTGATTCCTACAAATCCCAAAGAAAGGCCAGAGGGCTAGGTTGCCTGTTGACCCAGGTCTGTCTTCTAGATTCAGACCCAACAGCAAAGGAGAAGTGAACCAGGAGATTAAACTGCAAATATCAAGAACACTCTGTAATTTTCCAAAATAGATATCAAAATTGCTTAAGTGAATACTATACTCTTCCATGCTGGCTTCAGTTATGTACTCCTTTGCTATTTTCTCCCTTTGATGCAGGATTTTTTGGGTTCAGAAGTCCCCCAAAACTGTGAGCCCCAATTTTGGGTGCTTCTCTTATTAACAAAAAATAGATAAAATGAACTCTGGGAGTTTAAATTATGAATTAATTAGAAAAAAATCATAATTCATGAAGTTTATTTAGGGTAAATTGGTCTCTAGGAAAAGGCTGGGACAGTTTCTGTGCCTCTGCCCACCTCGTGCCCCCCAAGCCCCCCTCCACACACAGGAGGTCAAACATCAAAGCCCCTTCAAATAACAAGCTAGAGAGGATTAAGAAATAGTGAAGGACTCAGAGATCAAAGATAAAACGTACTTATAATCCAAGTGGGAGGGTACCCCCAATGCATGGCACAGACAGAAGGCATGAAGAAAAATACCCAAGCCAAGGTAAGTATCCCTCCACCGAAATACTGGCCTGGGAAGGAGAGTTGCAGTCAAGTAGATGCTCAAGCCAGGTCACAGGAAAAGAGAGCTGTGTTATATGGGTAAGTTCCTTTAGAGTTCAGATGATCAGTCAGGGTGAGCATCCAAATCAGGCTCACATATAAGCAGAGACCTGACTGGATTGGATTCAAGGAGATCTGCTGATCCAGAGAGGCTGAACTGAAGAAAATGCAGGAAGTTCCTGCTGGGCATGTCACGGGCAGCCATCTTGGAGAGGCAGGATCAGACTCCAGGTTTGGTTTTGCAAAGATGGTCACAATGACATGGCCTTGTTCCCTCACTGTACTTCTGTCCCTAACTAAGTGCCTGACAGAAGCTGGCTGTCTTCTATTTCTTCTTCACCTTCTTGCTCTCATTGTTCCACAGAGTCCCTTAGGGATCTTTCCAACATGCAGATGGGATCACACCTTTTCTTCCACATGGACTCTCTTAATAGTTTATCATCTTTCCAGGACAAAACTGAACTCCCAGGTAAACATAAATAACCCTTCATGATTGGCTCCTGATTCAATAGGTATATATGTAGTTACTGTGCTTGCTACCTTTCAGCTGTATTGGACACTCAGATAGCAAGCACTGAGTCACCTGTTGTTTCCACCTGTGAAATGCTCTTATGTTGATAAGGACTGGTTTCGGGGTGTGATGGTTAAGTTCTGTTTTCAGCTTAAACTGATTAGCAATTCACAGACAATCCTCTTGGTTGGATATGTAAAGTTGCTTCCAGGAAGGATTGGCTGAAAGAGAAAGCCCTTCCCCCACAGTGGGTGCTTGTTGGTGAGTGTCTTCCCTTGTGCATGCGTCTCTTCCATTTGGCTGTCCTTCTTTGGCATTGAAATCAAGTTTCCTCAGCCTTCCAGCATGGACAAAAGACCAGTAGCTCTCCAGAAAGCCTTTAAACCTACAGGGCTAGATTGGAAATACTGAGGCTTCCAGCCCCATATACTGAGCAGTTTCATTGACTCTCAAGCCTGCAGACTTCTATTGTTGGACTGCTATAAACTAACCCACAAAATCTTTAATACAACCCTGATTAAAATACTTGGCCAGCAGTGCCATCTCTCCATTGTGAGATCTTACTCTTTCTATAAAATGCTCTGGATGTTCCCAATACACACTTGACATTCTCATTTTTTATGTGATGATCCATATTTCTTAACTGATAGTTTATTTTTTCTTGTTTGGTGTACTTTTATTTATTTGAGAGCAACAGCAGACAGATAGAGAAAGAGGGAGAGAGAATGAGAATGAGCACACCAGGGCCTCCAGCCACTGCAAATAAACTCCAGATGCATGTGCCACCTTGTGCATTTGGTTTACGTGAGTACTGGGGAATCGAGCCTTGAACCAGGGTCCATAGGCTTCACAAGCAAGCACTTAACTGCTAATCTATCTCTCAAGCCCTACCTGACAGTTTTCTGAAACTTCTCTTTAGATTGTTAGCAAAATGGCAACAAAGGTGTACTTCTTGCTCATTTTTCTCATCTCTGTCTTTGTTATCTAGCATAGAAGGATATGTGATGGCCTAAGGATCTTCCAGCATTTGCAAGTACTTTCCCAGAGTACTCAACAAAGCCCTTTAATTTCTTCAGTTTACTCAGCTGTGAAATGGGTGCAGTGACAGTGATAAGGGCTCAGCAAATGCTAACATTTTTAGGCTAACCAAACCCATGAGAGTTATGATTGCATTAGGTCTGCCAGAAGGACACTCAAAAATCATTAGTCATTGATTGTTTTAGCTCCAGAGTCTTTAGGGCTGATAGCAAGCCAGCTACAATTCCATTTCTAAGAGGGAAAACTTGCATGAAAAAACTACTAGATTTCCCTAGAGAAATGTGTAAAAACATTTTGGAGCTAACACTAGTAATCCTTGAAAGATGAAGTTTAGGATTTCTGAGCAAAGAAAAGAAACAGGGATTATCCAAAACACTTGAGTAACAAGAAAACATGAGGGTCCTTGTTTTGTCTAGTCCTCAAGGACAGAGATATGGAAGACCAGTCGGAATGAGCACACATATAGGAGTTCTGCATGGATCGTAGGTTACGGTTCAGAGTGAACAACCCTAAAACTCTGCTTGGTCTTTGAGAGTGCGTGTGTGTGTTCACATATGTTACAATGCAGCATAAGTATTAATATTTGGAATATTTGGACATTGAGGTTTTGTTTGGTTATTGTTGTATATTTCAAGGCAGGGTCTCACTGTAGCTGAGGCTGACCTGGAACTCACTCTGCAGCCACCTTGGCCTTGCACTCACAATGACCCTGATACCTCAGTCTTCCAAGTGCTGGGATTAAAGGCATGTACCACCAAGCCCAGATGAAATTGTTTATAGTCTAAAAATATACAAAATCTCAGCAAAATACTACATTTATTAGTGATAGTTTGACAACTACAAGGAAGAAAATGTGTATAATTTGAAAGTTGAGCCTTCAGCCAGGGACCATGGAAATAGCCAAGGAGGGCATCAAAAGACAAATGGCTGTACCTTAGAGGGGAATGTCATGTATACAGACTTCCAGTAGCATGTGCCCAGGTGACTAGAGATGATGAAAGGCTGCCCTGGAGGAATATCTTGGTGATACAGTAAACCACCAGGGAGTATGTGAGCTTGAGATATCTTATTTAGAATCTTCATGATGAGGTTGAATGATTCATGTCTCCTCAGAACAGGTACATTCTAAGAGAGACCCTGGGCACAGGACAGGGATTGCATGCCTTGGGTCCTTCACTGAATATCTGTTATATAAGAGGAATCAGACTGTTTTGCATATATAATAATGATCTAATCAGGTGTGACACCAGCATGATTCATGCTACTGGTCTGGTGGAATAAAAACATATTATGGGACCTAAGATGTGGTAAGTGTGGCACAGAGGTCATTATGCCAAAGGAAGGAAAGAAAAAAAAGGAAAGAAGAAAAAAATGGAAGAAAGAAAGGGAAGAAAACAGGAAGGGAGGGATGAAAGGAGGGAGAGAGAAAGGAGGGATTATAACTTATTATAGCTTTCCTGGGTAATAACTCCACAACAAAAGGCCATGAAGTGGGAATTTGACAAATGAGCTGAAATTTCTGGAGTGAAGAATGGCTTGGTTCAATTACAGAAACCAACATATATGTCAAGGCTCAGATATAGTAAGAACTAAGAATTGTTAAATATTGTAAAAAGCAAACCTGGCTCTTCCTGCTAGCCTGAGAATCTCCTACAGGGAGATGATGATAGACACTGAGGAGACTTAAGACTAATCACTGCAGAAAATCAGTGGCTACCGAGAGCTCAAAACTAAGAGATACAGCAAGCCTGCCAAGGCTTCAAGAACTTTGTAAAAGAGGAGTAGAAAGATTATAAGGGGGTAAGGAGTACCTGGAGGCACTCCCCCTGCAAACAGAGAATGATTGGTGCATTAATGTCCATACATTGAATACTGAGAACCCTACTGAGGAAGGCCCTCAGTGGAATAAGGACAGAGAGAAGGGAATGTAAAAGTAAAACCTGATGGAAATATGACTAATATGCAATATATTCAAATGATGAAGATCTCAATTAAGAAAAAATGATTTTAGATAGCAAGTATGGTAATGACAGCATGGGTAATGAAAGGATGTTGATGAAGCAGGTTTCATGCCAGTGCTGGTGCCAGGCTGGGGAAGTGGCACAATGGCAGCCCAGGGGGGAAAGTGTTTGCTGCACAAGCATGAAGACCTGAGCTCATTTCCCTGGCACCCATGTAAAATGGCAGGCATGGTGGCACTTGCCTGTTATCTCAGGACTGGGGAAAAGGAAGAGGAGAATCCCTAGCACTTACTGGCTGGCTATTCTAGACAAATATATGGGATCTAGGTTCATCAAGAGACCCTATTTCAAAAAATAAGATGGAGGGCTAGAAAGATGGCTTAGTGTTTAAAGCATTTGCCTGTGAGGCCTAAGGATCTAGGTTCAATTCCAGAACCTACATAAGCCAGATGCACAAGGGGTCACACACATCTGGAGTTTGTTTGCAGTGGCTTGAGGCCCTGGCATGCTCATTCACTCTCCCTCTTCTCTCTCTCAAATCAATAAGGTAATATTAAAAACTCTAAGCTGAGTGTGGTGGTGCACATTTTTAATCCCAAGAGGCAGAAGTAGGGGAATCGTGGAGAGTTCAAGGCCAGCCTGAGACTACATAGTGAATTCCAGGTCAGCCTGAGGCCAGAGTGAGACTCTAAATCAAAACACCAAACCAAAAACAAACAAACAACAACAACAACAAAAAAAAAACTAAGAAAAAACACTTTAAAAAATGAAACAAAATGGAAAACAATTGACAGAGACACCTGACGTTGACCTCTGGCCTTCAGATCCTTGCATACACATATGCACATGCATCTACACACATACATGTGCACATGTATGTGCATACACATACACATGTGCATGCACACACATACATACACACATGCGTGAGAAATGTGAGTCCTCATCTGAGAAACAGTATAGCAATGGCTTTACTAGAGGTGCTGTAGAAATCTCTCCAGCTGTCCTACACTGCTTGTCAGGCCCATTTTCTTCAACTTGAAGAAAGAGCTAAAGTCGGACAGCAGTGAATTCTTGGCTTTGTTCAAGTCTGTGAGTAGACACATGTGCCCTCAGCTCATTTTCTGTCAGGTTCTGGGCAAATGGAAGAAGGGGTGTGATTATGGTAGTGTGGAGTGGGTGGAAGGAAAAGCAGCAACTTCTTTTGTTCGTTCCCTTTCAAACCTGACATTATCCTAAAGAAGAGAGCACAAAATGATACAGCATCCCTCCTGCTGGGCGGAGTGCAGGATGGGTCACGGGCAATTGTGAGCACTGAGCCGACATAGTACCCTGGTGACCTGAATGAGTTAATGCATTGTCCAGAAGCTCAAATTTACAACTGGGAAGAATCTGGGCATTGAGAGGCAGATTGAATAGGTCCATTTTTACCCATTGTGATTTTAGTGACAGGTCCAGTTTGCTCTGGTCTAAACTGACTCAGTGCATCATACATTTAGACAATTGAATCATCCACCCTTTGACATGCCATAGACCCTCTACAGCATGGCATAGCTCTGTTCCTTCAGCCTGGAGTTTAGAGTGTCCTTTCTACTCCTCTTTTCAGAAATTTTGCCCTAAAATGCTTTTTTGACACCAATGTTAAAATAAGTTAATATTATCACTTATCTTTCTGTAAACTTTGTGTACAAAATTTTGCTGATAAGTTCACAATGAAATGAGATAGGAAACCAAATATAAAACTAATCCTGATTCCAAAGTGTACACTTCTTTTTTTAAAATTTTTTATTTATTTATTTGAGAGCGACAGACACAGAGAGAAAGACAGATAGAGGGAGAGAGAGAGAATGGGCGCGCCAGGGCTTCCAGCCTCTGCAAACGAACTCCAGATACATGCGCCCCCTTGTGCATCTGGCTAACGTGGGACCTGGGGAACCGAGCCTCAAACCGAGGTCCTTAGGCTTCACAGGCAAGCGCTTAACTGCTAAGCCATCTCTCCAGCCCAAGGTGTACACTTCTTGAACACACCAACCCTATGTCCCATTTGTGTGCTCTTTTGTGTAGAACTTTCACAGATACATATATTAATGATAAGAGATACATTAAATAAAATAAAAAACAAAATATGTTTTAAAAAATTCAGAGTCATTCATAAAAATTTTAAATATGATTCAGAAAACTCTTACTATCCTCAGATCAAAGGATTTGTGGGAAAGTGGTCAAAAATAATGGGCTTTCAGGGTAGTGCCATAGTGGGACTCAAAGCTACTGTTAGAATGGCAGATCCTCAGATCATGATGCTGCCGAGGGCATAAAGGAGGAAGTGTCTTCATCCCATTAGAAGATTGAAAACAGTGAAGTAAAAATGTAGTATGAAAGCTACTGGCCACAGAAATAGCAGAGCCATGCTATTCAGATAAGAAAGAAAGAAACTCTGTAAATAAAATCCTATCAGAATATGCAAAAGGCTCACTTGCCCTATAGTTTAAAACACATAACCATAAACTTAGTGAGAAAGAAATGGAAATGGATGGCAAGCTTAAGCATCATTACTATTCACTATGCCAAAATCAGTGGTGACATTCTCTATGGTGTGCACTGAAGTTTGGGCTGTGATTGTTTTTATAGAATCTTTTTGACTCCTTTCAAAGGATCAATTATAAAGAGCCATCCTCTTCTTGAGACATCAGTATTAGTGTGGGGGAAGGTGGGTCTATCTACATATTATGTTTTTGATTCTTAAGCCGCTAGTAGAAAAAGTTCTTCTGTTCATTCCTTCTTCCTCCCTCCCCTTCCTCGCTCTGTTCTTCCTCAGGTTATTAACTATATCCTGGAAAGGGTAAGCTCTCATATCTCATATAATAGTTTGGGTGAGGGAAGATGGAAAGGATAACGTTAAGACACCATGAGACCAAAAGAGTGTCAAAGAGCACTGTCTCGGAGAAACAAAGTGTGGGATGATAGCAGGGAAAGATTAAAAGTAATATGCCAAAGATTTTGTGAATATCTCTGGGCTAGGAGGAAAAGGAGAAGGCAAGGCAGCACAGGGCTCCATGAGGCTATTGGATAGGAAGTAAGGCTTAACCTCAAGGGGTAGCTCAGGAAAGATAATGGTTTAGTCAACAGCTCAAAGCGGCTGAAGGAAATGAATGTGTGGAATGTGACTATTGAGTTAAAAATGTAATGATTGTGCAGTGGATGGGAGGGAGGTTATTCATGGAGAGCACAAAACGGTGACTTCCATTTAAGAGTACTGATGAATGCTTCTGTGTTTCTACATGTGCATGAATACGTGGGGTGCATACATGTGTGCATGTCTGTTCGTATGTGTGTGCATGTGCATGCATATGAGGGTGTACACATAGCTGTGTTCATGTGCATATGGAGGCCAAAAGTTGATATCCTTTTCTTCTTTCATCATTTTCCCCTTTTGTTGAGGCAGAATCTGTCACTTGAACACAGAATTTGCCAAATCAGCTAGTCCAGATAGGCAGTTTGCCTCAGGGCTACTGTCAAGTTCTGTTATTATAGGTGCATGCCACCATGTTCAGCCAGCATTTCTGTGTCTGCAGAGGATCCAAACTCAGGTCCTCACACTTATGAAATAAGTGGATTTCTGACTGAGTCATCTTCCCAATCCAAGTATCCTCCTCTTTTTCAAAGGAGGTAAATATTTTAGTGATAGTAACTAGGCAGGTTTTATGGTCTAGGAATAGTATACAAAGTTATCAGGTAACAATTCCAAACAGATAAGTATTTCAAAAGGCAGAGTACATAGAATTCTGTGGGAAAGAGCACATGGTTACATCCTACTTTTTAATTTTTATTTATTTATTTATTTGAGAGTGACAGACAGAGAGAAAGAGGCAGATAGATAGAGAAAAAAATTGGGTCTTTCAGGGTCTCCAGCCGCTGAAAACAAATTCTAGATGCATACGGCCCCTTGTGCATCTGGCTAACGTGGGTCCTGAGGAATCGAGCCTTGAACTGGGGTCCTTAGGTTTCATAGGCAAGCGCTTAACTGCTAAGTCATCTCTCCAGCCGCATATCCTACTTTTTACATATAATATTCCTGCAAATTACTGTGGCATGAGAAATTTAAAGTTGAAATTTGGTAGAAAAATGACATCATTTCTGTAGCATCTAATATGTAAATTCATTTTCTTCAAACTTGCAATATTTCTTAGTAATCCCCATATACAGCCTTTAAGAAAATCTTTGACATAGTGTTGAGATTAATGGAAATAGTTCTTTTAAGTATATCATATATTTTGGCCATAATCACCCTACATTTTCTTTCATCTCTATCTAGTTGCTTATGTGTAGGTGTGTGGTTTTAAGTATCTATAAAAACTTAGGATAAATAAATGAGAGCATGTGGTATTTTTCACACTGAGTCTGACTTATTTTGCTTAATATGACTAGCTCCAAGTACATCCATTTTCTAACAATCCACATAACTTCATTCTTTTGCAGCTGAATAAAGCATATTTTCTTGGTTCACATTTTCTTTATCCATCCATCCATTGATGAAACTTGAGTTTATTCCATAACTTGGCTATTGTGAATAGTGCTGCAATAACTATGATATGCCAGTATTCTTTGGGTTGCAGACTTATAGCATTCCGGGTGTATCTAGGAGTGAAGGAACCACACACTGAGTTCCATGGTGCTGGACAACTCTGATTTCCCATCAGCACTGTAAGGGAAAGCACCCCCCCCCCCGGCACCCCTCACACACAACTTCACTAGCATTTGTTGCTATTTGTTTTCTCTATGATAGTCACATTCTGACATGGGCGAGATGGAATTTCAATGTAGTTTTAATTTTCATTTTCCTAATGATTAACATTTTCTCCATGGGTTTACTGGCCAAGTGTATATCATCTTTTGAAAAGTATCTGTTCATTTCATTAAACAATTTATGGATTGAGGTTTTGTATGCATATAATTTTGAGTTAATTAATACTTCATATTAATTCTTTGTTATATGTATTCCTAGCAAAGATTTTCTCCCATTCTCCAGGCTACCTCTTCTATTGGTTGTTTCCCTTGTTGTTCCAAAGCTTTTAAATCTTTTTTTTGTTTTGTTTTTTGGTTTTTCGAGGTAGGGTCTTACTTTAACCCATGCTAACCTGGAATTCACTATGGAGTCTCAGGGTGGCCTCGAGCTCACAGTAATCCTCCTACCTCTGCCTCCCGAGTGTTGGGATTAAAGGCATGCACCACCACACCCAGCTCTTCAAAGCTTTTAAATATTTAGACAATGAGGAACTTTTATTTACAATTACTGACTTTTGATACCTATGCCAAAATAAGCAGCATATTAGCAAGAAATTGTCTTTTGTATTTGTTTTTATGGTAAGCTTTGTGTTACTGGGGCAGGTAAAATTGCCTTTTTGTTTTTCTTAATATTCACATGTATGTTCATATGTGTGGGGGGATTATGTGTAAGCATATGGAGACCAAAAGTTAATGTTGGTGGTCTTACTTAATTGTTCTCCACCTTTAAGTTTTTGTCTGCCTCCATGGGGCTAGAATTACAGGCATTAATGCAGCCCTCAGATTTTATGTGAAAGCTGAGGACCACAACACAGGTACTTATGCTTGTGACAAAACCATCTCCCCAGCTCTGATGGCTCAGAGTGTTGCACTTTTTTTGATATACTTTTATTAGCCAATTGAATTTGTGTTTGGCTAAATGATTGCCCTCTTCTGTGCACTCAAAGATCTCTCCCTTTGGTACAGGCAGCAATAATACAAACGTCCTGTTTGCCTATTTTAGGAAATGACTAAGGAAACATAACCCTAATCCTCCACTCTACACTAGGTACCGAAATAATTTCACAGCTGATTTAAAACTCTTACCTCATCTTCATGCCCCAAGTGCAATGTGACCTGTCTAGGCAGAAAACTAACAGAGCATTTTCTCTCTTCCTCTTTCTGCTTTGTGTTCATTCCCCAGGTCCCAGCAGTGGTCTGTTCCCATAGTTAACCTCACAGAACAAGATGAAGCTTTCTTGCCCAATGAAGCAAACAGGGGGGAAAAGAATCTCACTCTGAAAATATACCTCTGTCTCAATTTTTTCCCCAGAAATAGATATTAATCTTGCTCCTTTGTCAACTCGGCCAATAGTCAAAAAACCTCAGAATATAGAAATTCTCAGTAATTTTCTATGTTGCTCGCATCAAACTATTTCATTACCTACAACTAAAATGAAGTAGGAAATAGAAGACAGTATGCATTCACCTCTGGAATGATCTCATATATTTTCTGGGCATGAGATCCCACTAGCTTCTGTCATGCACAATTCAAAAATGCCTAAAAATTGGCTATGTGTTTATGGTTCAGTTAAAATGTAAAAGCTTTTTCTTCCTATGAAATGTATTCTGTGAGAACACCATGAAAGTCATGCCTTACACAAGTGATTTCTGACCATTGGGGATATATTCATGTAATCAAATGATTGTCTGAAGAACAGGTACTTAGTGCAATGATAACCTTGCCCAAATTGTTTGCAGATGAAATTATGAATGTAACTATTTATTTTCTTAGACTCTAAAATTTTCCCCTATGGCTCACTCCCAAACACCAAGTTATACCCTGAAATATCTATCCATTGCTTATATTTATTTTGTATAGAAAAATAGTTGAATCATCATGATATGCAGACATTTATCTTACCCATAACTGTGGGCTAACTCCACAATGCACGACCTATATACCTCAACAAGGAGGGGCCGATGGGGAGGGGGTAGGTCATGGATGAGCCTAATAATGGTACCCAACTGACTGTATTTGCTGAATACAAAACTAATTAATAAAAAGATTTAAAAAAAGGATTCTAAACAAAAAAAAAGAGGTAAACTTAAGTCAATAAATACTTGCTTGAGTGATTACAGCATACCTAGACTATACAACACAATTAGGAAGATTGAAGCAGAAGATGTAAAGCAGACAGTTTTTGCAGAGGGGACTTTCTGATTTTCAGCTGGTTATTTAGAAATAGCCAGGGCATCATGTGATGGTAGACAGATCCCATAATAAATCCATTCTACCAGCCAGGAAGCAATTACAGACAATGACCACAAAATCTATCTGCAGCTTCAAAGTCATATTTAATAACACCTCTTATAAATGGATGACTTGGTTTGAAATGAATGTGCTTAATGCCAGTGAGTCTTTAATGTCTTTTTAAGTATGTTTAGGTATTTTTATATCTATTCATGTGGATACCACTAAGGTACATTTCTTCCCAAATTATGATTATGTTGTACTTATAGCTACTGATTTAGATTAATAGAAAGGATTTGAGGGAGGAGTTGTTTTGATAGATGATTGGGCAACTGCAACATTAAAAATAGAAAAACAAAAACTTTGTTAGGATTGAAAGACAATTAAATATTAGAAAAATTAGTAGCTAAAGAATAAAGAGCAGCCATACGTGGTGGTGCATGCCTTTAATCCCATCACTCAGAAGACAAAAGTGTGTGGATCACTGTGAGCTTGAGGCCAGCCTGGGACTACAGAGTGAGTTTCAGGTTAGTCTGGGCTAGAGTGAGAACCCATCTTGCCAAACATTTTTTCAGTATGCATTTCTAAAAGAGGACATTGATTAAATTTTGAATTGAATATTACAAATTAGATTATAAATGATTAACTAGGTTTTATAATTGTACAGACAATATCATAGATATTTCTATTACACTGTTAATCCATATAATCATATATATCATCATAAAAGAAACTTAGTATTTTTATTGACTAGGATAATGCCACAATAACATGTATATATACACAGAAAGATTGATTTTTATTTGTGCTGCACAGTTAAATTTTGTATTTTATCTAATCAACTTGTGCAATTTATTTTTTAAAGTATTTTTTAAATTTATTTGCAATCAGAGAGAAATGAAGAGAAAGAGGATGAATGTGCATGCCAGAGCCTCTAGTTGCTTTAAACAAACTCCAGATGCATGTGCCACTTTGAGCATTTGGCTTTACATGAGTACTGGTATCCAACCTTGATCAGGCTCTGTGGACAAGCACCTTAACCACTGAGTCATCTCTCCAGCCCAATTTATATAATCTCAATCAATCATGCATTTTTAAATATATTTTAGCATAAGACATTATTTTTTCTGCCTTCAGACTAAACAGAAATAACAATCATATCTATCTATTTTCATTGTTTAGAATTCTCTTTCCTTCTTCCTTCCTATTTTTTTTTGTGTGTTTGTTGTGAAAACTTTTTTTTTTTTGTATCTGTGAAAACTGTTCTCTTTTCATGTCTTTTTTGTTTGTTTGTTTGTTATCTTTTACCCACTCATTTTTCCCCTTTAGGTCAGTCAATATGAACAAGTATATACTATTGCTAACTGCATTACGTATTAGAAATATTGAAATGCCAGACTTCAATTCCTGGCTTTGACATTTTCTAGTGCTTTCATCTTGAATATGTTACTTTTTAATATTTAGGATTAGTTTCTCTCTTCTTTGAGTGAAGATAATTATACTACCTAAAGTGGTGCTAATGATTAGTGATAAATTATGTCTATTACTCTGCATAGCAACCAGCAAAATAAGGGTTAGTTATTGCTAATTAAGTTATTCATCATCAATTATAATACCCTAATAGATACTAACAACATATAACTCCAGAGGGTGGGCATCTGAAACTTAATATAACTCTCTTGATGTGTCTTATTTAGTGGTGGGTAAGGGGAAATTAGCAATAGCCTAAAATTACATTTGGAAAAGGAAACATTAGTTATAGTTAATCAATGTGAATAAGCTAGACACTAGTGTCCATCAGTCTGGGAACAAGTCTCTAATCCTTAGTTTATTTCTTTAGTAGACAGACTCACATGATGACTAATATTCTAATAGTTCAAAGATTCATTGGCATCCAGTGTATCTGTGATTAGCAATAATTATATGTGTGAAAATGCTATGTTATGGCAAGTATAATATTTCCTATTGTAGTCAGATTTCGCTTAAAGATTAGAAAGCTGTTGCAATCATTACCATGAGCAAATTTAATATAAATCAAAATATCACAGGAGATGTATAAAAAGAAGTTCCTTAGCTGGAATGATGAGAATGGAATCATACTCTTGGAAAATTCTCATCAGTAATTTGATATATGCCTTGTGAGCTGTCGTGAAAGACTGATAGATTGTGTAGTCTGTTCCTCACATTCAATAAACATAGCCTGGGGGTGTATATTTTTAAACAAGAATAATTTTTTTTAATTTTTTGTTTATTTTTATTTACTTATATTTATATTTGATTTTATTGAGAGTGACAGGCAGATAGAGAGAGAGAGAATGGGCGTGCCAGGACCTCCAGCCACTGCAAACAAACTCCAGCTGTGTGTGCCGCCTTGTGCATCTGGCTAATGTGGGTCCTGGGGAATTGAGCCTTGAACCGTGGTCCTTAGGCTTCACAGGCAAGTGATTAACTGCTAAGCTATCTCTCCAGCCTAAGAATAACACTTTTTTAAAGTTGCTTTCAGGGTTGAGATGGCTTAGTGTCAAAGACACTTGCTTCCAAAGCTTGTTGACGAGTTCAGTTCCCTAGCCATGTATATAAAGCTTGATGCAAAAAGTGGTGAAGAGTCTGGCATTTACAATGGTCTGAGACCTGGCTTCTGCACCCATACCCATACATACACACATATAAACATGTGCAAATAAATAATTTTTATATAATAAAATGCCTATTATGATATGTATCCTTCATTTGCATGAATAATTTTATATAGAGTTAAAAGTTTTAAACATTCTCTCCCACATAAAATTTAACAAAATATTGTCATGTAGTTAAAATTTGGTGGACATGGGGATTGGTCATAGAAATAGTGGTGTTTCACTATCTGGTAGAGAGCAGAGGCCTTTACACACATGCTTACAAGACAGAGTCATATATACATTGATAAACTATGATTACCCCTTCAACATCTGGTTCTTGGGATATTTTCCATGTTTTAGATTATACCTCTGTGGTGGTTTGAATGAAATGTCCCCCATAGGCTCATGTGTTTTCAATACTTGGTCCCTAGCTTGTGGCAGTTTGGGTAGGTGTTTGGGCCTTTGGGAGGTATTAAAGCTTTGCTAGAGAAGTCATGTTGTTGGAGGCATGCTTTGTGGGTGACACCCAACCAAGTTCAGTTGAAAGATAGACTACTTCCTTCCTACTGTAATGAAACCTGCCCTTGAAACCATAAGTAGTTATGTGTGCATTTCCTTTCTTTCCATAAGCTGTTTCTGGTCAGGTGTTTTGACCCAGCAACAATAATGGCTACAAACTTATTTTCAAATGCATCATAATGATTTTACTTTTCTAATAATTTCTATGCTGCATCTGGTTTGACTGAGAACACTTAAAAAGTTCTCTTGGGAATGGGGAGATGGCTCTGTCAGTAAAAGACTTGCCTTATGAGCATGAGGACCTGAGTTAGATCCCAGAACACATGCTGGATGTGGTGGTGTTGATTGCAGTGTATGGGGAGAGGAACAGTCATGTCCCTGAGGCTCAGTGGCCAACCAATGAGCCTGTGTGATGGGTTTCAGGCAAGTGAGATACCTTGTCTGAGAAAACATACAAAGTACCTAAGGAACACTTGAGCCTTCACATACACACACACATACATATACATATACATATACATATACATATACATATACATATACATATACATATACATATACATATACATATACATATACTCATGCACTCATGAACACACACACAAACTCTCTTGACCACTGTTACTATTACCCCTTCTAGTGTCTTATTTTTTAGTTCATCCACCAGTTGGTTCCAAACTAAAGGATGTATCTTTTTGTTATATAGCACTGCTGTTCTCTTTGTGCCCCTAGCCCTACACTGGTTTCTTGTACTTTATGTTATTTTTCTGGTTTTCTCTTTCTCTAAACTTCTAAGAGCCATTACAATAAGAGTTGGTGCATTCGAAGTATTTAGAAGTATTAGAAACATGAATTAAAATTATTTCTCTCAGGGCTGTTTTGATTGGAGAATGACTTGTTTGCTTGTGTGTGTGTGGCTGGGGGAGGGATGGGGGGGTGGTTCTCATTCAACTCATCTGCCTTGGAGCTCTGGTGGACAGCCCAGAGAAGAGTCATGGGAAATGGTTGTTGCAAACAGATATGACCAGAAGCTAGAAGTTAGGGAGTCTCTAAAAGCTTTTCACTCCAATATAGCCTTTAGATGACTTCCTCCACTGAGCAAAATAGTCCTGGTTATCTGCTCTCCTTATCACTTTCTGGAATTTAGTTTCTTTACATTCTAAGATAGCTTTTAAAAATCCCGAATTTGGGCTGGAGAGATGGCTTAGTGGTTAAGCGCTTGCCTGTGAATCTAAGGACCCCGGTTCGAGGCTCGATTCACCTGGACCCATGTTAGCCAGATGCACAACGGGGCGCACATGTCTGGAGTTCGTTTACAGCGACTGGAAGCCCTGGCGTGCCCATTCTCTCTCTCTCTCTCTCTCTCTCTCTCTCTCTCTCTCCCCCCACCCCCGTCTTTCTCTCTCTGTCGCTCTCAAATAAATAAACAAACAAACAAAAAATTTTTTAAAAATCCTGAATTTGTGGTTTACCTGAGTTGTTATGTTTGCTTTGTGAAAGTAGTTATTTCCTCTGGCTACTTATATCCTAACTGGAGATAGAATTTTCTACCAGAACTTCAATGCCAAAGGCCAGCTCCATGATATCTAGCATCTTAATTTGAATTTAAACTAGGAAGACCTTGGAAGGTTATAAGCAAAGTTTTAAATTCTAAATTGTAGGACAGTAGAATTGAGTGTATGATGTATGAAATACATAAAATTTAAATTAGCTTTATAATTTGGATAACAATAGTAATTATTGTTATATAGCATTGCTATGTTGAGTTCAACACATTCAGTATTTGATTTAAAAACCGCATAGCTTGGCATAGTGACGGACATTTGTAATCTCATCCCTCAGGAGATAAAGGCAAGAAGATTGCAACAAGTTCAAGGCCAGCCTCGTCTACAGGCCAGGCAATGCTATAGAGAGAGAACTTATCTCAAAAAAAAAATAAATAAAAATAAAAATAAACAAAACAAAATCTTATTTTACATATAACTTTAGAGGCTTATTATTGTATTTACCACCCCCCCATTCCCTGTACCTTGCAACCTAAGAGCCATACTTAAAATTTACAATTTAAACTAAATCAGTCACAAAAATTCAGTGATTATTTTAAGATTGAGAGTTTTAAGGAACACATCATGAAAAAATAAAATGCAAAAGGCAGCACAAAGTTAAATTAAATTATTTATTATGGGAAAATTAGTCAGTCTAACAACTCCCCTAAATTTTACATGATTAAAATATTACAGAAAATTTCCTTTTGGGTGATCAGTATATAGATCAGAAACTCCCCAAAGAAGCTATATTAATAAACTCATTCCTTATTAATGCTCTAGGCATTTTAACAACATGCACAGTAAAATATCCACCTGAAAAATGACTTTAATGATAAGTTGTTTCTTTGCTTCATCTACACAATGGATAATTACTTTAGGAAAAGAAATCTCAAAGGGACAAAAATATAGCCAATTGTGAAATTCACAGATACATTCTTGGATTGGGTACAAAATTTCAGACCAATACCAGGGATAAAGTTTTTCTATCCTATTTACAATCCAGTCTTGCTATTTAAGAGCTCATTTTCCAGTTTGTGAATTCTCTAGGTCTTTGATTCTCTTCCCTCTGGTTAATCAGCATTTCTGATTCTCTACTCATCAGTGTCTCTACCTAAAAAGAGGCAAAGTCCAGGTGAAAAGAAAAAGCAATCATACATGAGCAATCCTAGATACCCTAAAACATGGAGTTAAGAAAATAATCATTTTCCAATTGGCAGCATGTGCAAGCACTTGCTTTTTTTCTCTTTCTTTTAAAAAATTGTTTTGGAGCCGGGCGTGGTGGCACATGCCTTTAATCCCAGCACTCGAGAGGCAGAGGTAGGAGGATCGCCGTGAGTTCAAGGCCACCCTGAGACTACAGAGTTAGTTCCAGGTCAGCCTGGACCAGAGTGAGACCCTACCTCGAAAAACCAAAAAAAAAAAAAAAAAAAGAAAAAAATTGTTTTGGAGCTCAGTGTGTTGATGCACTCAGAAGGCAGAGACAGGATGGTTGCCATGAGTTAGAGGCCAGCCTGGGACTGTGCAGTTAATTCCACATGAGCCAGCCTGGGACTGTGCAGTTAATTCTATGTAAGCCTGAGCTAAAGTGAGACTCTACTTTGGAAAAAAAAAAATGGGGAGAGGGATGTGTGTTTATGTAGTATGTGTCATGTGGTAAGTATGTACAGTGTAAGCACATGTACACAGATATAAATGCTGTTTGCACACAGTGTGGAGACCAGGAGAGAACTTCAGGGGTCCTCCAGTCTTGTTGCCATGGTTGCCATCTCTTGCTGGGCCTGGAGCTGCTGTTCCTGCTCTCTAGCAGCAGACTGTTAGAGCAGCGAGCCCCACGATTGTCCTGCCTTCACTCTCTCTAGTACTGGTTTCTTTGTAGGTGCCTGAGAATGGAGACAACAATGTCTCAGGGCCTCTTAGGCCCTCGTGCTCGCTCAGCAAATGCTCTACCAGTTGAGTTATCTCCCCTGCTCCCCAAAAAGTTCTTTTGAGGTAATATATCCTCCTTACTGAGGGACAGAGCTTTGTGATCAGATGCTCTACTTTCATTTTGAAATCTTACCACATATATTATGAAAAATGTTCTGAAGAAAGTACTTACCTTCATCTGCATCATCTGCATATCACATCCTATCATGAACTGGGGTGACATACACAGTTTGTGAGAGATCAGTCCAGAAAAATATGAATGTGTAAGCTGTTAATGATTCTCTGAATTTTGCTCTGAAGTTTTAAAACCTCTTTGTCTATTGATATTTCTTTAAGCATTAAGGCTTGCTTTGGGAAAAGGCTTGTGGCCAGAATGTCACTGTTTTATTTATTTATTTTTCTTCTTTTATTTTTTTCTCTCTAATGTAGGTACAAAATGTACCACAATTAGAATGATTGAAAAGACTTGCAGAGAAGCTGGAAGTTAAGAACCTATTGCTGATGACAGCACAGGCTGTAGCTCAGGATGTTGGAATACCATTCTGGAACAAGAGGGAAATGAGCTTCTCTTGGTTACTCAGAGTGCTGGAGAGTCTTATGGGAGCTTCTGGAGGACAATGCCCACCAACAGCATGGACAAGCAGGGGACCCTGCAGATTGTGCAATCAACCAACCAGACAGAAAACACACATGTTCAGTAGTGGCACACAGCCTCCGTAGGCAACCAAACTGTACCCTGACTAGATGTGAGGTCTGATCATTGGGAGAGAACTTATATCTGGTACTGGAAACAAGTCAGAATCCCATAGTCGGGAAACTCATAGACTTCAGAAAGAAGCCTCCACTCTTCTGTGGAGAAGAGTGTGCTTACATACCAAAAATATCTCAAATAGCTTTGCATACCCTCTTTAATCAAAGCTGTACTTACTCATGGTTGGAGAATCTGTTTTATTTTATTCTATTTTGATTTTTTGAAGTAGGATCTCACTTTAGTTTAGGCTGACCTGGAATTCACTATATAGTCTCAAGCTAGCCTCAGACTCACAGCAGTTTTCCTAACTCAGCCTTCCAAGTTCGGGGATTAAAGTTGTGGGCCACCACACCTGTATCTGTTTTATTTTATAGATGGCACAGAAAACAGAAAAGAGCCAAGTCCATCAATAAGACAAGAAGATAGCTGACTGAGCACCATGAAACTTGCCACCTCTGCCACATTTTTCATGGCCCAGGAAAAATTGCAGGGGGAGCCGTGACATGAACACTGCCCTTTCTACTAGCCTGACAACCTGCTCCAGGGTGATGGTGACAGACATGGTGATCAATCAAAACTTCTCAAAGCAGAAATCCAGAGAATTCAGAGAACTCAACACTAAATAAGACTGCCAGCGGGCCTGCCCATGGCTCAGGAAACATTGGGGAAGAGTAGACAGAAGGATTGTAAGAGCCACAAAGTAGAAAGGAATAACCAAAGGCACAGTCCCTCTGCTACCCCACAGGGCCTGAGGCCTTCATGACCCCACAGTGAATCCCACAACCCCACTGAGGAAGACTCCCCCTGATGCCCTAGCATGCCAATTCTCTCTCTATCTCCCTACCTCTTTCTCTATCTGCTTCTTTCTCTCAGTCTCAAATAAATAAATTAAAATTTAAAAAAAATTAAAAATAAAATAAAATTTCAGATCATTAATCTGAGACTGTCCTTCTTTCCTATACATGCATTTGGTGCCTTCGTTTAACTCAAGTACTTTCTGAATTCTTCTGTTATACAATGGTTATTTAGGAGTATATTACTTATATTTTAATTATTTAAATATTTTCCAAATGTATTCACATTTTGATTGTTAAATGAATTCCATTGTGATCAGAATACATATTTTGTCTGATTTCATTGAGACTTATTTCAGAGAGCGGAATTTGACCTGTCTTACTATGCATTCTAAATATATTTGAACAGACTGTCTTATCCTCACACTGAAGGGCATGCTGCACTGTCAATTCAGCAAGTTGATTGATAGGTTAATACTGTTTTTCAAATCTCTGATAGCTTTATAGGGCTATTTTATTATTGACAGCAAGGTATATACATATTGAAATATAAGTCTAGGCTTTTGCATGGCTCCTGTCAGCTTTTGCTATACATATCTTGAGGCCCCACTATTAAGTCCATGGACATTTAGTGCTGTTATCACCTACTGACAAATTGGCCCATTTAGCATTATAACATGACACTTTTTGTCTCTGATTATATACTTTGCCTTCTATTAATTTAATAAGATTCTCTTTAGTTACAGTTAGAATAGAATATGATTTTTAATTGCTTCATTGTTTTCATATTTGAATCTTCATGCTTAAAGCTTCTCCTGATGTATACTTTGAGTATTGTTTTAATTGTCTTCATATTTTTTTAATGTTTTTATTAGCATTTTCCATGATTATTAAAAAATTCCCATGGTAAATCCCTCCCTCCGCACCCCCCACGCTTTCCGCTTTGAAATTCCATTCTCCATCATATTACCTCCCCATCACAATCATTGTACTTACATATATACAATATCAACCTATTAAGTACACTCCTCCCTTCCTTTCTCTTCCCTTTATGTCTCCTTTTTAACTTACTGGCCTCTGCTACTAAGTACTTTCCTTCTCACGCAGAAGCCCAATCATCTGTAGCTAGGATCCACATATGAGAGAGAACATGTGGGGCTTGGCTTTCTGGGCCTGGGTTACCTCACTTAGTATAATACTTTCCAGGTCCATCCATTTTGCTGCAAATTTCATAACTTCATTTTTCTTTACTGCTGAGTAGAACTCCATTGTATAAATGTGCCACATCTTCATTATCCACACATCTGTTGAGGGACATGTAGGCTGGTTCCATTTCCCAGCTATTATAAATTGAGCAGCAATAAACATGGTTGAGCACGTACTTCTAAGGAAATGAGATGAGTCCTTTGGATATATGCCTAGGAGTGCTATAGCTGGGTCATATGGTAGATCAATCTCTAGCTGTTTAGGAACCTCCACACTGTTTTCCACAATGGCTGGACCAGATTACATTCACACCAGCAGTGTAGAAGGCTTCCTTTTTTTCCACATCCCCGCCAACATTTATGATCATTTGTTTTCATGATAGTGGCCAATCTGACAGGAGTGAGATGGAATCTCAATGTAGTTTTAATCTGCATTTCCCTGATGACTAGTGATGTAGAATATTTTTTTAGATGCTTATATGCCATTCGTATTTCTTCCTTTGAGAACTCTCTATTTAGCTCCATAGCCCATTTTATGATTGGCTTGTTGGATTCCTTATTATTTAACTTTTTGAGTTCTTTGTATATCCTAGATATTAATCCTCTATCAGATATATAGCTGGTGACGATTTTTTCCCATTCTGTAGGTTGCCTATTTGCTTTTTTCACTGTGTCCTTTGCAGTGCAAAATCTTCGTAATTTCATTAGGTCCCAGTGATTATCCTGTGGTTTAATTGCCTGAGCAATTGGGGTTGTATTCAGAAAGTCTTTGCCAAGACCAATATGTTGAAGGGTTTCCGCTACTTTTTCCTCTAGCAGTTTCAGAGTTTCCGGTCTGATGTTAAGGTCTTTAATCCATTTGGACTTAATTCTTGTGCATGGCGAGAGAGAAGGATCTATTTTCATCCTTCTGCAGATATATATCCAGTTTTCCCAACACCATTTGCTGAAGAGGCTGTCTTTTCTCCAATGAGTATTTTTGGCATTTTTATCGAATATCAGGTGGCTATAGCTACTTGGGCTTACATCTGGGTCCTCTATTCTGTTCCACTGATCTACATGTCTGTTTTTGCACCAGTACCACACTGTTTTTGTTACTATGGCTCTGTAGTATAGGTTACAATCAGGTATGGTGATACCACCAGCCTCTTTTTTGTTGCTCAGTATTATTTTAGATATTCGAGGTTTTTTGTGATTCCAAATGAATTTTTGGATTGTTTTTTTCTATTTCCATGAAGAAAGCCTTTGGAATTTTGACAGGGATTGCATTAAATGTGTAGATTGCTTTGGGTAAGATTGCCATTTTCACAATATTGATTCTTCCAATCCAGGAACAAGGGATGTTTCTCCACTTTCTAGTGTCTTCTGCAATTTCTCGCTTGAGTGTTTTAAAGTTCTCATTGTAGAGATTCTTTACTTCCTTGGTTAGGTTTATTCCAAGGTACTTTATTTATTTATTTATTTTTTGATGCAATTGTGAATGGGAGTAATTCTCTGATTTCATCCGCTGTGTGTTTGTTGTTAGCATATATGAAGGCTACAGATTTCTGTGTATTTATTTTGTATCCTGCTACATTGCTGTAGGTTTTGATCAGCTCTAACAGCTTGCTAGTAGAGTCTTTAGGGTCCTTTATGTATAGAATCAGGTCATCTGCAAATAACGATAACTTGAGCTCTTCCTTTCCAATTTGTGTCCCTTTTATGTGTGTCTCTTGCCTTATTGCTATGGCTAAGACTTCCAAAACTATATTAAATAAAAGTGGGGACAGTGGACACCCTTGTCTTGTTCCTGATTTTAGTGGGAAAGCTTCCAGTTTTTCCCCATTTAGTAATATGTTGGCTGTAGGCTTGTCATAAATAGCCTTATTATATTGAGATATGTTCCTTCTATTCCCAGCCTCTGTAGGACTTTTATCATGAAGGGATGTTGGATTTTGTCAAATGCTTTCTCTGTGTCTAATGAGATGATCATGTGATTTTTTGTCCTTCAACCCATTTATGTAATGTATTACATTTATAGATTTGCGTATGTTGAACCATCCCTGCATCTCTGGGATAAAGCCTACTTGGTCAGGATGAATGACCTTTTTGATATACTCTTGTATTCTGTTTGCCAATATTTTGTTGAGAATTTTTGCATCTATGTTCATCAGGGAGATTGGTCTGTAATTTTCTTTTTTTGTTCTATCTTTGCCTGGTTTTGGTATCAGGGTGATGCTGGCCTCATAGAAGGAGTTTGGTAGAATTCCTTCATTTTCTATTTCCTGGAAAAGCTTAAGAAGCAATGGTGTTAGCTCTTCCTTAAAAGTCTGGTAAAATTCAGCAGTGAATCCATCTGGGCCTGGGCTTTTTTTAGTTGGGAGATTATTGATATGTATATTCTGCAGCATTTGGATGAAATGTCCTGTATATATCTTTTAGGTCCATTCCTTTTATGACCTCATTTAGTCCAGATGCTTCTTTGTTTATTTTTTCCTGGGATGACCTGTCAATTGATGACAGTGGGGTGTTAAAGTCACCCACTACCACTGTATTTGGTGTTATCTGTGACCTTAGTTCTAATAGTGTTTGTTTGATGAATTTGGGAGTCCCCATGTTAGGTGCATATATGTTTAGGATTGTAATGTCCTCCTGTTGGAGTGTGCCCTAAATCAATATAAAGTGACCTTCCTTATCTTTCTTGACTAACGTTGGACTAAAGTCTACCTTGTCAGATATTAGGATAGCAACCCCTGCTTTTTTTCTAGGCCCATTTGCTTGAAACACCATCTTCCAACCTTTCACCCTAAGATAATGTCTATCATTTGTAGAAAGGTGAGTTTCTTGGAGACAACAAATTGTAGGATCCTGCTTTTTAACCCAGTCTGCAAACCTATGTCTTTTTCTTGGGGCATTGAGGCCATTGATATTAAGAGATATTATTGAAAGGTGTGTATTTATATTTGCAATTTTTTTGTGTGTGTGTGGTTTCGGTTCTACCTGTGCTCTTTTAACAAGTATTTGAGTATTGCTTGTTTTTTCTAGGTTCCTTATATGTGTGCTTTTCCTTTTCTTCAGCATGGAGGTTTCTATCAAGTATTTTCTGTAGAGCTGGTTTTGTCTTCAAATACTCCTTTAAACTGCTTTTGTCATGAAATGTCCTTATTTCTCCGTCTATTTGAATGGATAACTTTGGAGGATAAAGTAACCTTGGTTGACAATTGTTATCTTTCAGAACTTGGAATATATCACTCCAAGCCCTTCTGGCTTTAAAAGTTTGTGTTGAATAATCTGCTGTAATTCTGATGGGCTTACTTTTGTAGGTAACTTGATTTTTCTCTCTAACTGCTTTCAATATTTTTTCTTTGGTGTGTATATTTGGAAGTTTGATTATAATATGGCAAGGAAAGGTTCTTTCTGGGTTTTGTCTGTCTGGGGTTCGAAAGGCTTCCTGTATCTGCATTGGCACCTCTTTCCCAATTTGGGGGAAATTTTCTTCTATCATTTTGTTGAAGACACCTACTATGCCTTTGGAGTGGACTTCTTCTCCTTCTACTATGCCCTGAATTCTAATATTTGATCTTTTCATAGTGTCCTGAATATCTTGAAATTCCCACTCATATTTTTCTATAAGTTTGTCTTTCTCTTTGTTGGCCTGTATTGGATCTGCCACCTGGTCTTCTAGCTTAGATATTCTATCCTCTTCTTCATCCATTCTACTGGTGAGATTTTCTACAGAGTTTTTTATTTCATTAACTGTGTTCTTCATTGCTAGTAATTCTGACTGGTTTTTCTTTATTATTTCTATTTCCTTATTTATGTCTTGTATTGCCTTCTTTATTTCCTTAAATTGGTGTCCTGTATCTTCTTTGATTCCTTTGATTTCCTCTTTAAGTTTCTCTTTGACTCCTTTGATTTGTTCTCTGACTTCTTTGAGCATATTTACAATCATTCTTTTGAAATCTTTCTCAGGCATTTCCTCTAACTTGTTCTCACTGGAGGTCATTTCTGATGCATTAATACTTTTAGGTGGATTTATATCATCTTGCTTTTTAGTGTTTCTTGTGTTATAATGTATATATTTTTGCATCTTGGATTAAGTTAATGCTTGGATTTTCTAGCTAGCTGGGTATA
This sequence comes from Jaculus jaculus, assembly GCF_020740685.1. Taxonomy (NCBI): domain Eukaryota; kingdom Metazoa; phylum Chordata; class Mammalia; order Rodentia; family Dipodidae; genus Jaculus; species Jaculus jaculus. The sequence continues at coordinate 26,393,358 of NC_059120.1, forward strand.
CTTAGCTGTATCAATTGGTTTGATGTTATATATTTTCAGGGTAGGAGCTTGAGGTGTTAGATGTGGCTCTTAAGACTCTGAGAGTATCTACAAAGGTTCTCCTAGGGGTTGAGTTTCCCTGCTATGGGGTATTCAAGTAGGCTGAGTGGAATAAAATACAGGTAGATTTTAAAAGTTAACTAAACACTGTACCCATTCAGTCAAAAACAGCCCTAAATATGTATGCCAGAGTAGTTATTATAATAACCAGACCCTCTATCAACATAGAGGTTAAGATTTCTGGTCTGTTGAGGGATCCAAGTCTGCTTGTGACCAAATGAGACCCTTCCCTGGTGCAAACCCAGTTACCTTGGATGAGTTTGATCTCAGTTAAGTTGCTGCCTGGGTCGTGGGGCTGCTGTTGTGGTTTCTGGAGCCAGGCACTGGTTTTTCCTGCGGGGCAAGCCAAGCCTGGAAACTGTGGCCCTGCAGATCAGTTCCCCCACTGCGTCTGTCAGCAGCTAAAGCTTCTGCTGCTCCTGGATCTGTTGCTGCTTGGGCCGCTGTTACCCGTGCTGGAGCCACTGATGTTGCTGCCGAACTCTGCTCCTGCTTGGGTCAGGTTGGCGTGGCCGGGTCCCGGGCCGCTGCTCTGTTTGCCGGAGTTGGGCTCAGGCGGTGGGGGAGGGGAGGGAGCCACAGCTGCTCCGGTTCTCTCGCTGCTCCACGTGTTCTTCTACCTCGCAGTCTGTTCCTCCGTTGCTCACTGCCGCTCTCCCCTCACGTTTCCCAAGTTGCGGAGAGCACAGTGTGAGGGAAAGCTCCCGCACCTGGCTATTCTTGCAGCTGGAGCCGAGCTTGGCGGCTTTCTAGTGCGTCGCCGCCGCCGAGATTGGCGGAGCTGCCGCAGCTGCTTTTACCTGCCTGTGAGGGCTCTGGATGCTCTAGATCTCTCCTACTTCTCCGCTGCTGCTTCAATTTCCTATACACCTCACTTTTTAGTAAAAGTGTATATTTTGCTGAGTTTTTCTGATCTTTTCCCCCCAAGGCTGCTTTGGCATGGTACCTATGCCACCATCTTTACCGGAAGTCTCTGTCTTCATATTTTTATGGAAATCATTGAATGCTTAAGTTGAACTCTATTTTTCACCTTGCTTTAGACATTGTCTCCTTCTCCTCCTCTTTCTACTATCCTCCACCTCTTCCTTCATCTCTTTCTTTTTAACAGTCTCATGCTATAGCCCCTACTGACCTAGAACTTATTATGTAGCCTACACTGGCCTCAAACTTGCAGCAATCCTCCTGCCCCAGCCTTTCCAATATTGGGATTACTGGCATGAGCAACTACAGCCTTCTTATTTCTTCTTTATCCTCTGTTCCTTCTGGAATGAGTGTTTTACTAAGATTTCATTTTATGTCTATTTTTAGTTGTGTAATTGTATATTTTGGTCTATTCCATCTCATCCTTTCTCTTCTCCTTCTAACCCTCCCCTACCTCTCTAATTTTTAATATTTTTTAAATTTTTTTACAATGTCTTTAAGTTTGCTATTCTTTTTTAAACTGTAATACATTATTTATAACTTTTATAGCATTTTGTATCCAATTCATGATAGTTTTTTTCCTCAGGAAACTTGATTAAGTCTTTTATCTTTCTTCCATCTCTTAACTATTTGACTATTTGAAATATAGTCAAATAACACATTAACTGTAATGGATAATTCTAACATTTATGTTCTGAAATGGTTCTCATGCATTGATTTCTCCTTCTATTTTAGGTAATATTTTCCTACTGCTTTACATAGCAAGTGATTTTTCTTTGTAAGTAAATTTAATTGGATGCAAAACATTGTGACTTTTATCCTGGCTAGGACTAGGATAATCCTACAAATGTCAAGCTTTGTTTTGGGATGTTAAGCTTTTCAGTTTGTATTTAAGACACACAGGATATGATCAAAACTGTGCTGATCTATTACACAACAATGCACTGGGACTCTTGAGTCTACTATAGTCAGTGCTTATGATGATGGTTTTCCAAGACTGCTGCTATAGCCACATCTATGGAAAGCCAACTGCTCTGGCCTCTTATCCACAAAGACAGGTCTTCTCTTCAGACTCGTGTTTACCCACATAGCTGAGCTAGCGTATGTCCTATGCTACAAACTGGAGAGAGATCCTTCGGAGATCATTCTCCCTGGTGCTTTCTGCTTTCTGGTGCTCTGTCTTGTGACTTCTAGCCCCTTAGTGGCCTGAACTGTCAGCCGTGTCTCAGCTCATACTCATGCCTGAAAATTATGTGGGGCAATAGCAGAGCCAACTTTTGCTTTTAATCTTTAAGTGGCTATTAGTCTTTGTTGCTTAGTGTTTAGGGTTTTAAATCTTGTTGTTTTATAGTTGTTGTTTTTTTAATATTTTTTCCAGTTGGGAGGGTAAGCCCAATTTTTTTAATTCTATCAAGGCTGTGGCTGAAGCTTTGTTTTAAGGTCTGGGTATATCTTTGCTTAAGAAAATACTTTGTTAAAGGGAGTCATAAAGTAGTCACTTTTAAAAACTTTGCTTGCATTCTGATTCATCTTCCCTGTCCTCCTTTTGTGTAATTAAACACATTATAATGCTGTTCTTTACTCTTTGCTGATGCCACTACTCCAGTGTTATTTTAAAGGGAAACTATACAATCAAGTGAATAAATGACAGTAAAGCAAAGGAATACAATTAGTAAAACATTAGATTAAAAAATATGCATGCTATATGACATAAAATAAAATCAAATTCAGAAAAGTCAATGAAAGATATAGTGAGTTAATCTCTAATTATGCTGTCTTTATTTCCTTCCCTTCCTTCCTTCCCTCCCACTCTTCCTCCTTCCTCCCTTCTCTTTTTCCTTCCTGCCTTTTATCAGATCTTGCCATATAGCCTGGCCACAACTTGTGATCCTGCCAGCTCTGCCTCTTGTGCATTTAGATGGCAGATGCACACCAACACCATCTTAGTCTTTATTATTACTCTTTTTTTTTTTTTTTTTTTTTAGGTAGGGTCTTACTCGAGCCCAGGATGACTGGGGACTTGCACTATATGTAGTACCAGGCTGGCTTTAAACTCACAGCAATCCTCATACCTCTGTTGGGATTAAAGGTGTATGTTACCATGCCCAACTGAATGATTAATTTTTTGATTGGTAACTATTTTTAAAGTATTTTTTAAATAAACCTTTAAGTCATACACTTTTAGAAAATCAAATGAGCATTAGACTTTAGAACTATAATTGTGCTATTCACTTAGCCTTAGTCTGAATTGGGAATAAAATTTAGTGTAGGGAAATATTCTATGCTATATAATGTATAGTATTGAATAATTGCAATGTGTCAGAATGTTGTGCATAATACCTCATTCAGTCTTTACAATGACCTCTGAGGGTAGATATTGTTATCACTCAAGTGGTGATAAAAGCCTAGAGTGTTCATGAACAGCAAGTCAAAGGAGTGGGTGAAGCTCCAACCCATCCTGACTATGAAATTCCTGCTTTTCTCTTCTAGACTACATTAATCCTACACCAAGAAGAATAAGATTTTGTGGGGACAACAGGTTATAAAATATTTTACTCCCACTCAATTACTTTCATATTACTATTTCTATTATAATTTTTAAAAAGTTTTATTTATTTGAGAGAGAGAGAAAGAGGCAAAAGAGAGAATGGGAATGCTAGGGCCTCTAGCCACTGCAAATTAACAAATAATGGTTGGCATGCAACACCTTGTGTATCTGGTTTATGTGGGAACTGGGGAATCAAACTTTGGTCCTCAGGTTTCACAGGCAATTGCCTTCACTGCTAAGCCATCTCTCCAGCCCCAGTTGTGTGTGTGTGTGTGTGTGTTCTTGCTTGTTTGTTTGTTTTGTTTCTTCAAGGTAGGATCTCCCTGTAGCCCAGGCTGACCTGGAATTCACTCTGTATTCTCAGGGTGGCCTTGAACTCACAGTGACCCTCCCACTTCTGCCTCCCAAGTGCTAGGATTAAAGGTGTGAGCCACCATGCCCAGCTTTTATATATATTTAATTAATTTATTTATTTGCGGGGTAGGGCATGCCAGAGCCTGTTGCCACTGAAAAAGAACTTCATATTCCACTTTGTGCATCTGCCTTCACATGGGTACAGGGGAAGGGAACCCAGGCCATAAGTCATAGCAGGTATGTGCCTTAACCACTGAGCCATCTAGACAGCCACTACTTGTATTTTTTTTTTAACTAGATGTATTGCTTAATAATACAAATAATGTCAGCACTAGAAAATCTGAGTTAAGATTCATCCTGAAAGTTGTTAAAGGAGGCAAGTGCTTATGCTGTCAGAAAGTTATAAATAATCTTTGAAAATCACCATTGTGTTGTACAAAAGGGAATGTGTCTGATCAATGTGCTAGGCTTTTCTTTGGTAGCTCTTCTAAGCATTTCCTAACTTACTATGTTTTAATCAGCATGCAGAAATTGGGAGAATCAGAGATTTGGCAAGCTCCCAAAATTTCAGAGGGGCTCAAAGAGGAAGCTTTACAGGAGAGGGAATCTTGGATTTCTGTTTGGGAATAATCTCTTTGGACTATGAGGAGAGAAGAGCCAAGATGATGTTTGTGTTTTACAGGCTCTACCATAAGAAAGTAAAAGTTGGCACTATCTTTACCGCACATTGCTGATCTGACAATAGATAGATGACAGATGACAGATAGAGAGATAGATAGATAGATAGATAGATAGATAGATAGATAGATAGATAGACAGACAGAAAAAGTATTTACACTGTGTAATATAAAACACATTATACTATAACATGAAGTATAGTTTTCAATTTTCAAAAAAGTGGAAAGCAAAAGCTTCCTTATAAATAAAAATTATTTATAAGCACTTCAAACAAAAGGAGGCTCATTTTGATGAGTCAGCATTTATGAAGTGCAGGTGTCTGTGGAGCAACACACAGTCACAGAAGCAATAGACATCCTCCTTGCTTGGAAGACACATCAACCCCGCTCCAGCTCTCAGCCTTTTGGCTTTGGATAGAGAGTTTAAGACGAGGGCAGGGAGCTGCTCATACCTAGATAAAAACTGAGTCACGGGCATTGCTTTCTATAGGGCTATGCCATGTCCTGAGCAGGCACTAAGGAAAAAGGATGACTGGCTAATAATATAACCTTCCTCAAGTAAAAACCTATTTTTTTATTTTTTGAAAGTTTGTATTTGAGAGTGCCCATTTGAGAAATTGGGCAAGGAAAAATTTGAAATGATGTATATTTTTTTGATTTCATGGGTTTTTCATAGTCTTCTGAGGCGTAATGGAAGATTCATAGTTCTACTGCCATACTAACAGGGTGGCTGAAGATAGGGATGGACTCTCTCTGCCAGTTTTCTCATTTGTTTTAGAAAAGTGTGGAGGGAGTTGGAGGGATGGTTTAGCATTGCCTGCAAAGCCAAAGGACCCAGTTTCGATTCCCCAGGAACCACATTAGCCAGATGCACAAGGTGGTGGATGTGTCTGGAGCTCATTTGCAATGGCTGGAGGCCCTAGTGTGCCCGACTCTTTCTCTGTCTCTCTCTTGCTCTTTCTCTTTCCCTCTCCCTCTTTCTCTCTGTTTACTAAATGCAAAAATAAATGTAACACAATACCTCGGGCAAAGAAAATAGCCTGCATAAGTAGGCCTGAAGTAGGAGTTTTATAAGTTTTATATATTAAGGATACTGTATGCAATAGAAGGAATTGATGAACTTTATACAAAACACAAACACAGATACATATATCACATATATGCATATATATATGTATATATATATGCATATATATATAATGTATAACAGATGTATATAGTGTATATATAATATAAAACACAGGCACAGATATACATATAAATACATGGATAAACATTCAGTGCACTCACACTAGAATTTCTGAAAATACTGTATTCTTAATGGGCCTGACCACACTCTTTTTTTAGGTGATTCTATTGTGCAATTAGAATGAAGTTCTTAGATTCACTAGGACCTTTGGTAGATAGAGCAAGTCCTTGAACTCGAGTAAGGAGAAAACGTAGATCTTTATTTTGTCCTAACCTCTCACTAGAGCTGAACATTCCTAGGATACAACAAGCCATGACTACACAATTGAGAACTCAAAAGAGCCCAGGCAGAAATCACAGAAAGTCAAGTCTTAGTTGTTAGTTTCAAGCACTTCTGCTCACCATGACATCAAAACTGCAGTAACCAGTAGACCTTAGAATATGTTCTTTCATCTGTAGTAAAGAATGGCATATGACAACCTGGTTTTATCTCTGAGCCCAGCACCTGGAAAGTGTAAGTAGGGGGAACATGAGTTAAAGTCAGCCTCCACTGCATATGAAGTGTAAGTCTGGGCATTATGACATACCACCTCCTCAATACAATACAGTAGGGCTGGGAAGTCAGTTCAGTGGTTAAAGACACTTGCTTGCAAATCTTACTGGCCTGGGTTTGACTCCCAAGTTCCCACGTAAAGCCAGATGCATAAGGTTGCACATGTGTCTCCAGGTTGTTTGCAGCAGCAAGAGGCCCAGGTTAACCTTCTCTCTCTTTCTCAAATAAATATTTTTAAAAAAATAGAGTAATTGTGTCCTACACCATACCGATAAAGTTTTTTGAACATTATGCTTACATATAATAAGAATTCTTGGGCTGGAGAGATGGCTTAGTGGTTAAGCGCTTGCCTGTGAAGCCAAAGGACCCCGGTTCGAGGCTCGGTTCCCCAGGTCCCACGCTAGCCAGATGCACAAGGGGGCGCACGCGTCTGGAGTTCGTTTGCAGAGGCTGGAAGCCGTGGCTCGCCCATTCTCTCTCTCCCTCTATCTGTCTTTCTCTCTGTGTCTGTTGCTCTCAAATAAATAAATAAAAATTAAAAAAAAAAAAGAATTCTTAGTAGCAGAGGCCAGTAAGTTAAAAAGGAGACATAAAGGGAAGAGAAAGGAAGGGAGGAGGGTACTTAATAGGTTGATATTGTATATATGTAAGTACAATGATTGTGATGGGGAGGTAATATAATGGAGAATGGAATTTCAAAGGGGAAAGTGTGTGGGGGGGAGGGAGGGAATTACCATGGGATATTTTTTTATAATCATGGAAAATGCTAATAAAGATTTAAAAAAAATCTTCATAATTTTAAGTATTTTTGTCTTATACTTTCATTAGTCAGAAAATGGTGCCTTTAGGATTTCCCAATGTGTCAAAGGCATCCATGGTTCACACAAGAAATGTTAAAAAAAAAAAAAAAAAAGTCTAAGAATTGTGTACTTAGTCAGTGTGGTCACCTTGGGGAGTGCAGATGAAGACAAACTTCTTTATTTTACTGCACATACATGTGCAGTGTTTGCTTGTATGTGCATGCACTCATGCTCATGCATGAGCATGTTTGTCTAGAGGCCAGAGGACAACCTTGGGTGTTTTCCTCTGGGTTGCTATCCATCTTTTTTAAAACAGGGTCTCTTGCGTTACCTGGAGCTCACAGATTAGGGTAGACTAGCTGGCCAGCAAACTCCAGGGTTCCACATGTGGGTCTCCACCTCCCCAGCACTGAGATTATACATGAGTATCGCTGCTCTCAGCACTTTTACATGGGCACAAGGAACTGAACTCAGGGGCCATAACTTTACCCATTGATCTGTCTTCCCTGGCTCAGAGATCAACTTCTTCAAAATTATTTTGAATTTAAGTGAGATCCTGTTGTCTCAGCTATTAACAGAGTTTCAGCAGCATAAAGCGGTATTTGAATCAAAAGAATGTTTACATTAATTGTTCTTCCTGGATTAACATCATTCCCCTTTACCTTCACCAGTTGATTCACTGCTGAATCTCAGTCTCTGTCTTCACCTCTTATTCTCAGCTGTTACAAATGACAGGAAACAATCCTTTGCTTGCTAATTCAGTACTTTCAGAAAAAGGCAATGTGCATTTTTTGCTTAATTTTTTAAGTCTAAAATATGTGATTTATAAGGTCTGTTTTGCAGTGCAAGTGAAAGGATCTATCTAAAATTGATTTCGGTAAGCTCTAATTATACAGTATATTTCATAGCAAGCTTTACAAAATCTCAGCTTGGAGACAAACCTCTGTTAGCAGTAAGATGTCACTACAATGATCACTGTGTCAAATTTAATTTACAGATAAATAAAAGGAGACCTTGAAAGCCAAATTGAGTTTGAAGGTGGGCATTGTATTATTACAACTCTTAAGAAACAATTCCTGGCATTACCTTTCAGAGGGGCTTGTTACCTTTGCATTCAAGATATTCTTTACCCATCTCCTCTGGTCCACAGTCAACTGGTGTCTCCCCCATCTGGAAACAGACCCTCACTATGTATATTACTTGGCCTCCATTCCCCTGGCACAATTTCTTCCTCACAAAACTTAGCCCTAATGCTTAGATGCTGCCACAGTGGGTTGAATTATCCAATCACTGTCATTAAAGGTGGCAGCCATGCACTTGAGAATGATGTGGGAAAACTCCGGTGAGAGCGATAATTAAAGTTGGAAAATGAAGGGTCACCTTCTTTCAGTCAGCTCATTGGGTTTGGCGGTACAATAATTCCAAAGCAGTGGGGGATATGCTCTGCTCAGCAAGGCAATATCTAGGTGCACACACATTATTTCTGTGGGTTCAAATGAGAATGCCATTTAATTGTACTTAAAATGTTATCTTTTGGATGAAGAGTGAAAGTGTTAGAAATTAGTCATAAGACCATAAAAAATGAATGAACATAGTCTAATGAATATATTCTAATGAATATATTCTAAAGGGGGAAAATGTTAGAGAAAAGAGTGCATTGTTTTCTCATTAAAAGAAATTATAAGAAAGGAAAACTGTTTTGGCAAAATGGGAAAGAACATTTAAGAGTCTTTGCTCCCCTCCTAACTGCAGGGTAGGAAACAAGGAGCTTCATCCCAGCTTTCGGGTCCACTTTTTGTCATTTCTTAGTGGCCATTATTATGCACTCTTACTCCTGACTTTCAAGACAATAAATAAGAAAAATTTCTTTTTAAGGAGAACATTTTTGTCCCTGTCATATTGACAAAGTCTTTCTAAAAATCTCAGGTCCTTTAGAAAATAAACACATGGCATTCTTGTTGTGTAAAGTTAACTGTGTCGCAGTGTATGCAATTGCAACATGACATGTAGACCATGAAGACTCCTCAGGAAGTGGATGCCCAAGACTTCTGATGACTCGTGACAGTTCCCTTCACATCGCACGGGTTGTCATGAGGACAACAAACTCTATCTGTTCCACTCAACAAGATCTGTGTCCACATAAGGGAGCATGCTGCAGCATTTAAAGCTAATGAAAGGACACAAAACAATCTTGATGGGCCAGGCAGTAGTGGGCTTTGTAAGACTGTGCAATTTATCAGGTTGTATATAGGTAAATATTCATGAATTTCGTTAGATTTAAAATATTTAAGAATATTTGTCATTAGAATGTGCTAAGTGCTATCTTTTGTCTTCGTAGAAAAAATCATTTCCATAATATAATCCTCCCCGACACACACACACACACATTCTCTCTCTCTCTCTCTCTCTCTCTCTCTCTCTCTCTGTTGAAACTTTAGCCTCTATTCACTACAACTCATTGGAAGAATAATAGAAAGAGTGGGGAGAACATGGTTGGAAAAAGGGAGAATGAATGAATAACTCCAATCAGACTCTTAAAGAGAAAATACCTGATTCTCTTTCAATATGTGTACAGTTTTTTTTTTAATAAAGATTTTATAAACATAGTGGACTCATTTAGCAGAAGGTTGTTAAAATTATTTGGTAAATTACCTCCCACTGAAAAAATATAAATAACCTACATAAGATATTCTGCCTTTGCCGTAGGTTTATATTTAAAATTATTTATAGCCTGCAATTTCTCCCTAAGGTCATCACCTTCATAAATACCAGCCACATACAGTGAAAACTAACTCCATAAAATGAGTATTTCATTTCTCTTCTTTCAGCTTATGTAGATACTTGGTACCCATTTATGACAAAGGCTCGGATTGTGAGGATTTTTATGAGTCCTTGAGCTTGTTTCTTTTTTATCTTTCTATGCATCAGCAAAGCAACTGGCAGATTCTTTAATAAAATATATTATACACATTAATATTTATAAGCCTATGAATTGGATATTTAAATAAACATTCACCAACTTACGCCAGTTCTCTTGTTTCCGATGTTAAATCACACTTACATTGTCTGGAAAGTCAGTCTTTAGTTCAGTGACACTTTGACACCAGTATGCAGCAGTTTTTTCACTGATGAGCTCAATGTTCAGGAAGGAGCTTTGTCCTGGGCCGTACATGGGGCCAGAGGTGGTCCCCCTGATGATTCTGGGTGAAACATTTGTCACAATGTCCTGATGAAAAAGCAAAGATATTGGATCTCCTTTTGACAAAGAAAACTAAGATTGTCATTATATACTCATTTTCACATGACAATATTTTACCAGGTCTCTTCTCACATTTTTGTAGATGAGTTTTTAACAGACTTTAAATTACACTTGAATATATACTGCTTCCAGATGAAATAGTCAAATAAAATATTTATCAGGTTTAGTTAAATGACTTCCTATAATTCTAGATTTGGCCTAGTGAAAAAAAATGAAAATATCTAAATTTACTCTCAGTAGTTTTAGGCATACATATTTTAGTTTGTTTGCATTTAAAAATTAAAAAATCTAAAAGTACAGTGTCAGTCTATTTAATCAAAATATCACCAGTCACAGCTTGACTTCAGTGAGTTGATGTCTGCACTAAAAGATATATAATTTTGCTTAAAAGCTCTTACATTGCCAATCAACCAAGAAAAAAAAAACATTATTATTACTAGCTCATCAACCTTTAATAAACATTCTAACAAACTTGGTGAAATTATCTGTAGGATGTGTGTGTGTGTGTGTGTGTGTATGAGAGAGAGAGAGATAGAGATGTGAAGATTTATATTCAGAGTCAATAAGAACACAGTCACTTTTTCCAAGATTGAAATGAGGTTATCAATAACTTCCTGATAAATATAAACAGTAAACAGTAAAATTAACTTGCTTGTTAAGAGTAATTAACAATCTACAACTGTTTGTAAAGCTGTATTAGCAAAGTAAAGTAATTATATTTTATAAAACTAAAAGGAAACAAAGAAGGAAAAATGTTTTTTGCCAACTTCCAATTAAAATTAATTTTGAATAAAGGTCATTTAGTTAAGGATTTATCAGAATTAGTCTTTTAAGTACCCCTCCTCACCATCTTGTCACTTTTAGTAAGATAACATGAACCCCCATTAGTATATAGCAATTAAGGTCAATTTACATATTTTAATTAAGAACCACCCCATATAAAACAATTAGTGTAATAGGCATACTAACTGGATTTCATAACATTTGGACGTTTTTCCAACTAGATAGACAGGAAACCTTAATTAGCATTAATTAGTGCTGATCTGCATATGTTTGATAAGGCATACCCTTGCCACAAAAGATTATTTATTCCTGAATCTGCCAAATGCTACAGTTGCAGAGGATAAAAGGACTTTTCTTCACATTGCATGTTAATTTCTGTTAATTTACATTTAGTTTTACATTTGAATTAGTATATTATAAAATAAATGCTATAAATGTTACAATAAGCCTCTTTAAATATGTACATTTTAACTTATAGGAATCATGCCAGTTAATTTTTTTTTTTACTAATTAAGCCATTCCATTTCTATTGTGTTTGCCTGCAATATTACCAGCCTCTCTTTGATTTGCTACTGAGAAACCTTGTTACACAATTTTAGCTGCTAGAATGACAAATAGAATCAATCCAGGAAGCTCACAAGACTGGGTTAAATTCCATCCTGGAAAATGCTAACGCGTAGCTGCAGCGTCCCAGCAGGGGGCTGTGGACAGCTCTCTGCCTAGGTACTTTTCTATTACTGGGGCCCGAAAACACCATTCTGAGAATGTTCCTTTTGAATGAGTCTGTTTTTCTTCTCTATTCCAATTTTCAGGGTTCACACTCTTCAAGCCTTAAGGTCCTTCTTTTCCCTGTTCTAAGTGTTTTTGCCCTAGATAAATTTAAACTAGGCAACAACCTGTACTCTGTGCAGAAGTTCTTGACCAAAGGAGGTTCAAGGAGTTCCTCCTATTCAGTTCCACAAGATAAGGCATGATAGAAAGACAGGGAAAATTAAGGGGTCATAGGTAAGGAACGCCTCACTCCAGTCTTACTGAAGTCTGTCACCCACTAAGGGCCACCAATTCTCCATTATTAGCACCATTTGCTGTGAAGATTTTCATTCTATAGAGTTATTTCAGATAAGAATGTTAAGACAGCAATGAACCAAGCTTAAGGCTATGCATATATGCATGAGTATGGCCTTACTACTTTCCCAGTTATAAATTTGCCATGTTCTGGGAATATCACAAACAAGATATAAACTTCATTTGCATGAAAATATGTGTCTAAACTCCCTTGTGCAACACTCATGACCTATGGTTTCTAATCATGTTAGTTGTAATCTTATCCAGACTCCCAGGAACCACTCTATGCTATGATCTCATTTACTAGAAAAACAAACAAACAAAAAATGGAAGAAATATAAAGGTTTCTTAGCAAGCCTTTGTGCTGTAACTTCAGAAGCCACCACAACTTTATGCAATTAAACACAGTAAAGAGTGAGTCTGTTGAGAAGCCCACACCCACATTTGTGTATATACTGTCCCTCTTATTAAATACCTCTTTCTTGCATAATTCCCATGTTACTACACTTGATCTTAGCCAAAAGTGATATAATTCCCATGTTAAAGTCTATGTTAAAAAATTCCTCTTGAATAAACTCTAACTCTGCTTCCTGATGGGTAATGCTGAAATTATTTTTGTTTGTTTGTTTTCTTTTCTTTTCCAAGGTTGGGGATCACTCTAGCCCAGGATGACCTGGAGTCTCAGGGTGGCCACAAACTCATGGCACTTCTCGTACCTCTGCACCCCAAGTGCTGAGGTTAAAGACATGTGCCACCAAGCCTGGCTGAAGTTCTTTTCTAAGTGCAGTTCAGAATCATCTGAGTAGTGGTCTAAGAAAAGAACTTCAGCTGCCCCAGGCCTGGTCATGTAGAGCTGTGTTTCTGGCCCTGAGCCTGCTGGTACTAAAGCCAAATATTGTGTATTGAGTTTTCCTATAAATGACGTTGGACTGATCTTTCCAGGTACACAAACATTGTTTCTTAAAGAAACCTACACTAAATCCTATAGACTAGGTCTTGTCCTAGAACATTGTTTGCCACTTTACTTCACTGAACACATCAGTGGTTGGTGTCATCTTCATAGTACAGGCATAGGAGTTGTACCTGGTGCAGTCCTCTAAACCTGTGGCCCTACCCACTTCCTCTAGCCCCCTCAAGGATCGCTTTAGTTGAGGTTCAATGCAGCTCACTTTCACACCCCAATCACAAAAAAAAAAAAAAAACCACCCACAAAATGAGTAGATACCATGTCAGACCACCATGCAATAGATACCACCTACCATATCCTGCCATTCCTAGTCTGTCTAGCCTCTCTGGGACAGGAAGCAGACTTAAGAATCCTAGTAGGCTAGCCTCAATCAAATACAACCTAATGTCTAGTCCTTTCTGGCTAAAACAGATGTGAATTCCTAAACTGGTCCATGGCCATCTAGGGTATTTCTCAGCTGTTAAGTCCATCAGCAACTTTACCAGCCATTGCTGTCTCTTTCTTATATCTGTATGCGATGATTGCACTAGATCTGCACAGGAGAGGGGGGATTCTTTAATATCACAAAACAACAACAACAAAAAAAGACATAGACTATGTGAGTTTCAGTTATAACAAAAAAGGAAAGTCTGCTTGGTTCAGTCATTTTAAGTCATGTTCTATGCAGATTAACCCCTCCATACAAAAATTCAGCCAACCCACAGTAGTTACAAAAGTAAGTCAGCTGACAAAGTTTAACTGGAAGGCAGTTAGAATATACTTCTTTATGGGACTAGAGAATGTAGATGTTTCTGATGGGGCCTGAATGTTCTTCAAAGTCTGCTTTATTCACTCCTGGATTAACAAACTGGCACCCCACTTGGTATTGTAGAGTATGAGAAATGCAGGAAAGAGAAGGCCATTGAATTTGCAACACTGCCTTGCCTTGTGTTTTGGACACAGCCATGGACAGTGTGAAGCAGGTTTGCTGGATGCCTGCAAGGAAACCCCATAAGTCATGAGGATGGGATATGGGCTGCAGTGGAGACCCGGAGGAGATGCCAGTACCATGAGATGACTCCTAAGGAGAGCTGCTGGCCCTGGATGAAGTTTTCCAGGACTGTGAGTAGCCTCTGTGAGTAGCCTCGCTGGGGGGCCAAAATTGGAACTCCAGAGACTTGCTGGTTAGAATTATTGGACTTGGAGACTGAATAAAGTTGTTGGACTTGTAGCTACATAGTTTGATGTTTGCCCTGTTTAAATTTTGTATTGGTTGAATATTTCTTTGCTATCCCCAATGCCATCTTTTGCAGTGTGACAATGTTTATTCTGTGCCATTATGGGTTTTTTTTGGATGGGGGGTATTTTTTGGCATTATGGTTCAGTTAAAAGATCTTGAATTATAAGGATGTTTGAACATCATAGGGATTGATGAAATTTATGGGGACTTTTAAAGTTGGATATATGCATTTTATATCATGTATGGTAATCAGTTTATGGGGGCCAGGGGAGGAATGTGGTTTGATTCAGGTGTCCCCCATAAGCTTAGCTGTTTTGAATGCTAGGATTCCAGATGATGAAAGTTTGGGAATTAAAGTCTCTTGGAGGCAGTGTATTGTTGGGGGTGGGCTTATGAGTATTATAACCAGTGCCCCTTGCCAGTGTTTGGCATACTCTCCTGCTATTATTATCCATATGATGTTGGCCAAAAGGGTGCTCATGCCATCATTTTCCCTGCCATCATGGAGCTTCCTCTGGAGCCCATAAGCCAAAATAAGCCCCCTTTTCCCACAAGCTGCTCTTAGTAGGGTGATTTCTCTCAGCAATGAGACCCTGACTGCAACAGCAGGTAAATGCCTCAACCAATAGCCATCTTTCAAGCCCTCAAGCAAGCATCTTTAACTACTTGGCCATCTCTTCAGCCCAAAAGAATCTTTACAACTGGCCAAAGTATAGATAGCTACTCTGTAGAATTTGTGATTTAACAACAAATTAATTAGCAACTTCAAAGAAATGTATAAACTCAACACTTTCCAAGTTTAACTAAAGAGATGAAAATCTAGTATGATCAACTAGTAATAAATATTAATAACAGAAATGTTATCTACATTGTCTTTCTCAAATTAAGACATTTTTTCCTACTTTGCCAAAAACTTCAACTGATTTGAGATTTATTATTATTATTATTATTATTATTATTATTATTATTATGATTTTTAGATTAGGTAAAAGAAGAATAGGTCTGGAGAGATGGGTTAGCAATTAAGTGCATTTGCCTGTGAAGCCTAAGGACCCCGGTTCCAGGCTGATTCCCCAGGACCTACGTTAGCCAGATGCACAAGGGGGTGCACACATCTAGAGTTCGTTTGCAGTGGCTGGAGGCCCTAGCACGCCGATTCTCTCTCTCTCTATCTGCCTCTTTCTCTCTCTGTCTGTCGCTCTCAAATAAATAAAAATAAACAACAACAACAAAAAACTAGAATGAAAATGTGGATACAAACAAATTATCCTTGGTTATGATTAAAGTTAGACTTTCAATAATTGGGCAATACTTTACTGAAGCTTTTATTCTGGGAATACTGGAATTTGAATTGATTTCATAACAGACCATTTTGCTTTAATATTTAATAGCTAAGTCATATTAGTATTGCTTAGGGGAGTGATATAACAAAATAAACATGCTAGGAATAGTTAGACTAGATAGAGTTCATTCTCTATAACAAATAAGGTAAACTATCATAGCCCTGATCTTCAGTTCATCAACAAGGTTCAGAATTTTTAAAAATAGATGTTTATGAAGAAGGAAGTATTAGGAGATTTTGCTGCTTTATGAGCTAATGTGACTACTATTATAAAAACAAATGGTCATGACCTCTTAACACATGAAGTGATGATGGTGATTTTCAGCTTTTTAGTAAAGAGATTTAGATAGTAAACAGACTGGTCATATTTGTTTTAGTTGATCTACTTGACCTTTCTTATCCTAAGAAAAAATAATTATACTGTTCCCATGGTTACTACTGAATGAAGATAATACAATGGCCCCAACAAAAAGAAAATATAAAAACAAAGAAAGCTTTGTGGAAATGTCTCAGTAAAAGACTAGAAAACAAACTGGGTTCCAACAAAGATGAAAATGAAAACTAAATATGAGGACTGAATCCCACCTATTTATACCACCATGGATAAGTTTTATAGGCACACTGTTAAATGAAAAAGGTAACGTGTAGAAACATAGAGAGACTGTATTACCTACAGTGAGCAATGCAACACAATAAATTGTCCATTGAAACATAATAATGTGGTAAAACTATGAACATATGCACAGGAATAACAAAAAAATATCATAGAAAATGGAGTCAGCGCTCAGATCAGAAGCAGAGGCAGGATGGGGGCTGATGGAACAACAGATGCTTTCTGCAAGCATTAGTGATACGTGATCTCCAAAGAGGCTTTGTTACTCATGTGTAGAAAAGCAGAATGAACTACCCATCAATGAGGTGTGTAGGTATACTCTATGCTTCTATGATCTATAGAAGAGGTTGTATCAGTTTATCTGAAAAGCCTATACCTTAAATGTAAGGGACTGTTTATTGAAGCAGACTGTGCAGCTCAGGTTGACCTCAGCCTCGCCGTGTAGCTGAGGCTAGCTTTGGAGTCCTGATAGTCCCACCTCTATCTCCCAAGCACTAGGATTACAAGTATGAACTATTGTGCTTAGTTTTCTGCATTTTTGTTAAATTTCAAGATTTTGCTGTGATTGTTTTGTTGTCAAAAATGTATTTTAATGATTTTATTTTATAAATCAAGATTTCAAAACTGAAAGATACCCCAGGACAAATTGTTTCATAAATCATGTCATGTTCTAAATATGTAGGGTCAAATAACACATTAGTCCATAAAATAGGAGACTCACTTTGTAAATAAGTCTAACAACAAAGATAATATAAATGACCACCACTTTACTAGCACATTGCTGCCCCAAGAATAGCAAAAATGAAGTTCAACACTAACCCAATGCCTAGAACACCTTCATTTCTATCATTTACTTACTTTATGAAATAATATTTTATTGACTCTATGGGCTAAGTACATTAATATTTTTTTTACTCCCAAATGTAATCATTAAAAACTTCTTGTGAGCCAGGCATGTTGGCACATGCCTTTAATCCCAGCACTGTGGAGGCTGAGGTAGGAGGATCACCATGAATTCAAGGCCACCCTGAGACTACATAATGAGTTCCAGGTCAGTCTGGGCTAGAGTGAGACCCTCCCTTGAAAAACCAAAAAAAGAAAAAAATAAATCTTTTGAAATAGGTAGGATGAGATTGATTTTAATAAATTTTCTGTTGCATTTGTGTGTCTTACATAAATGTAGAAATCAGAATGTAAATATGTGACAGAACTTATCAGGACGATCAAAGATATTTATCTACATGGAAAATATAAAAATAATAATGTTCTCCTAGAAATGTAAAATAAATTATCAAGCAAGTTGTTCAGTTGTAATTGCCGAAAAGTGAATAACTTAGATTTTTAAAGCAATAGTTTTATTCATATGTAATATTTAGTCATCATTCAAAGCCTTAGAGAAAATAGGAATTTTTGTACTTGTAAGCATCATAGTTAAGACTAGATCTCATGTGTACTTATGTCATATTATTAATGATAATGATATTATTGACCTGTTAATATCTGATTTATATATCAATAATTAGAATTTATATTTGCTGCAAGCAAAGAAACCCATTTGAAGAAGCTAACTTAATGAAAGTGAAGTGAGGCATATTCATTGTAAGAGAAAACAGTATTTCTAATAATGTAAGGAAGAAAACAACTATACTTCAATCAGGAATAGTTTCCTTTTCTAATTGCTTCTATTTGCATCTCTCTTCTCTCTCTTTTCCTCGCCATTATTCCATCCCTCATCTCTCCCTTTTCATCCTTTCACCCTACTGCTTTTCCTTTCCAGAAGAGTTCCTCTACGTCAGTCCATATGATAGACACCTGACAGCCCCTCAAGTGTACAATTTTTAGCTGTAGGCACTGTCCAACCTCGTAACCTGCTAGGGTAAACTTTCAACCTTAGTAGCTGAGATGCAGACAAATTTAACATGAATATATATTCTTCTCCTGCTTAATTAACTGTGCTTAGCCAGGCAGAATTAATTAGAGTTTGCATTGATGCTCACATAAATGAAGATGGAGAAAGTGAGAGCTGGGCAAGTATTAGCAGAGAAAACTATTGCACAGTGGGACAGAGTGATAGTGTAACTGATAACTTGCTTGCCACAAAAACATGAGAATGTGAATTTGAGATTAGCACCCTTATACATGCCAGGTGGGCACAATGACCCTCCTGTAACCACAGTACTAAGAAGGTGGGAATAGCAGATCTCTGGGCATGCTGACAGACAGAACCAGATGAATGAGAGCTCTGAGTTCAAGCGAGAAATACTTTCTCAAACAATGAGGTGGAGGGCCAGAAGGATTGCTTAGTGGTCAAGGGGCTTGCCTAAAAAGCCAAAGGACCCAAGTTTGATTCCCCAGGACCCATGTAAGCCAAATGCACAAGGTGGCACATGTGTCTGGAGTTCGTTTGCAGTAGCTGGAGGCCCTGGCGCACCCATTCTCTCTCTCTCTGACTCTTGTCTCTCTTAAGTAAATAGACTAATTAAAAAATTAATCTTCGATAGTGTCATTATTTTAAAAAAATGAGATGGAGAATGATCCAGAAAAATACCTTTGGCCTTTGGTTTCCACATGTACAGGCATGCACCCACAACATGCAAACATGCATACACACATGTACACCACACACGCATGCACGCACACACATACACACACACATGCACACACACACACACACACACACACATACACACACACTTACTAACACAAAAGGAGCAATTATTGACATAGGACTCTATGTAGGTTAAAAACAAAATCTTTACAAGAAAGTTATCACATGAACATGAGTAGAGTATAACAAACTAGGAGAATTGCTAGGAAATGGAGAAAATAATTACCTAGCGTAATGTAAATTCTTAATAATTTTGATTCCACTATGATAACCCATTGTCTATTCCTGTGGCCCAACATTGCAAAATGTGAAATAAGCGTTGATGTTCTCCCTTGCTTTAGAGTGAACCTGGCATTCTGCAGCCCCAATGTGCTGGTATGCAGAAGATGGTTGACACAGAGTGGGGAATGGTATTCTCAACCATATATTTGGCTGGAATGACTAAGAGGACAGAATTAGTGCATCAATGGAAGATCTAGAGTGGAAAAACAAATAGCAGCAATATATGATGCTTCAGAGTAAAAAGTATAAAGGTTTATGCCCTGATAATGCTTTAAGAAGGGAGTGATGAATAGAAACTGTTCATATTTTATTTTACCCATGCATCTTTGTTGCTTACCTCAGCCAAATGTACATCCCAACTTGGATCATCTCAACCATCCAAGAGACTGGGTAACTTACCCCACAGAAATATTGAAATTCATTTGTTGAGTAATATTTGTGTATACATGGTAAAATCTTGTGTCACTGTCTCATATGTAGTCTATTGTGATTCTACTTTTTCAAAAAGTTTGTGATTTGGCAAAGTATATATGAAAAATGGCACATTCTTCTCTTTGGCCAATCTGCCAAACTGAATATCACCATCATTAAATAACAAAGATACTACAGGATTCTAAGAAAAATAATAGAGCACACATTTGCTTATAAAATTTGATAAATGAATATTTCCTAATTCATTCATTAATTGAGAGAAAGTCAACAAAATTTCTGGGAGTTCAAGGGTGACTGTGACTAGTGTGGGGGGACAGGTGGGGAGCAACTAGCAACCAGCATGACAGGTTTTGTGGAACTGTGTAAGTACTGAGCTATGGTGAGGAATCCAAACTTCACTGCAGGCCTAGGTAATCCACTGGGTTCCATCTCTTATTCAAGTTATTAATACCAATTGCTCTCAACAGCTAGGTAGTCATAGAGATAAGTTGTACAAGAAACATATGAAGAGCTTTCTCTTTGCTGATAGCAGATGGATTAGAACATGATTAATCAACAGTCAAACTGATTAAATTATTGGGTTCACTGTTCAGATAAGAGGTTTTGGATACACTCTGCCAAACTGTAATTAAGTTAGAAATTTCTGCTGGCCTGCTTAGATGATCATGTGATGTACTTTGAAGAAATCTTTTACAGCCCAGAAGAGCAGCTGTGAAGGTATACTCATGAGTTAGTTTTGATAATTATTAATTAGTTTTAAGTTGTACAGAATTCTCATTGAAAAATCATAAATAATTTTTTAAATTTTTTCATATTTTTTTTAATCAACACTGACTCTCATCTAGAAACCACTAGAAATAAGATAGCTATTTTTCAAGGGGATATCAAAAAGAATCTGGCAGCATGTTTCCACTTCTGAAATATGGTTAATAAACTATCGAATGAATTTCCATGCAAAATACTAAATACAAAATACTGGGAATAAAAAAAAAATGCTGGGCTTGTGGGCTGGAGAGATGGAGAGTGGTTAAACACTTGCATGTGAAGCCTAAGGACCCGGGTTCGAGGCTCCATTCCCCAGGACCCACGTTAGCCAGATGCACAAGGGCGTGCACGCGTCTGGAGTTCGTTTGCAGTGGCTGGAGGCCCTGGTGTGCCCATTCTCTCTCTCTCTTTCTCTGTCTGTAATTTTCAAATAAATAAATAAGAAAACAAAATTAAAAAAAAACAAAAAGCAAAATACTGGACTTGATCTATAAAAAATGCAATCTACTTATATCAAAATAAGGAAATTTCTATGGAATCAAGAACTAGGTGCTGGGAAGATGGATCAGAAGTGAAAGGGGTTTGCTTGTGAAGCCTGCTGGCTCAAGCTCAATATTCAAGATGCCAAGTAAGCAGGAAAGAAAAAGTGGATCAACCACTTCCTGTCCATTTGCTGCAGCAGTTGGCCCTGACACGAGATCCACCTCCACACGTGCACACACACACACACACACACGTGTACACACACGCACACACACGTGTACACACACACGTGTACACACACATACCTACACACACACGTGCACGCACACACACGTGCACACACACGTGTACACACACACCTACACACACGTGCACACACACACGTGCACACACATGCACACACACGTGTACACACACACCTACACACACGTGCACACACACACGTGCACACACAGACCTCCACACATGCACACACACACACCTCCACACACACGTGCACACACACACACCTCCACACGTGCACACACACACACACCTCCACACATGTACACACACACGTGTACACACGCACACATGTACACACACACGTGTACACACACATGTGTACACACACACCTCCACACGTGTACACACACACACACACACACACACACACACGTGTGCATGTGCATAAATAAATACTTTTTTTCTTTACAAAAGAAAGAACTAAAGCTGGAAAGATGTCTCAACTGGTTAAAGGTTTTGCTCGCAAAACCTGCCAGCCTAGCGTCAGTCCGCAGCACCCATGCAAAGCCACATGCACAAGGCAGCGCAGGCTTCTGGGGTCATTTGAGAGCCAGGAGGCCCTGGCCTGGCCATACTTCCATACTCTCTGTGCACTTCTCTCTGCTCATTCTCTCTTTGTCCCCCTCTCTCTTACATTCTCCATTCCCCATCTCTCCTTGGAAATAAATCAATTAAAACAATAAAATAGTACAGAAGTAAAGCGGCCCAAAGCCAAGGCCCCAGAAGACAAGCTGGTTGTGGGTGGCATTTCCCCGCACGCTTTCTACCAGTAACCTTTAGGCAAGAGCGAGGACTACAGCTGAGGAGGCAGGCCATGAATAAAGGTATAATTCTTTTTTTACAACCTATATCTTGTGAAAAGAGAGAAAGAATATTTACTTTATTATCTCATAAACTGCATATCAACAATAGCTCTATACATTTGTGGGCATGCTATATTTTACAGTTTTTTTTTAAATAAGCTCAGCAAACAAAAATAAAAGGTTATAGGATGTAAAATTGAAGCTGTCAATATTTTTGAGTTGGCAATTTAGAATGTTCTGTCTCAGCATTACCACTTTCATTAATATATGATTCTGAATGGTGTTTAACAAAGGCTAGTGTTTCTAGCCATTCCTTTAACAACATAATGATTCCCACATAACTGCTAAAATTATTTTCATCTACCACTACTTAACATAGCAAAATAGTCATGCACCAAAGAACTCTAAAACATGTAGCATGGAAACATTTCAAATTGGTGAAGTTTCTATCTGAAACCCTTGACACAAATTAATGATTCAATGGCAATCTTAAATTCATATTGAAATTATACTTGGTAACATGTCTCCTAACTTGTGTCTATCTTGGGGAATCTTCTTACTAAAATAGGAAGGCACAGTATGGGGGAAAATTTGAGCTCATTTCTGTGATTAGCAAATAAAAAATCATTTGAGAATATCCACCATTTCTCCGAATGTAAATTGAGCAGCTATGAGATTTAATAATTAAAATAATAAAGTTTAAAGTCTGCTTTCTCATAATTCCAATACCCCTATTCAATAGCATTCCCTCACAATACTAGGTTATAAAAATGTTGTATTATAATTACAAAACATCATTTAAAAATGTATTATGTCCTACAGTACTTAGCCCTGACAAACAATTACTGGACCACATTCAACTCAATACAAAAAAGTCTTTATCATAAGGTTAAAATTAGCCTTGGAACAATAAAGGCTTTCAAAGCCATTCTAAACTCTAAACTTCTACACACCAACTTCCTTTGAGGAAATGCAAACAAGTACTGAAGGACACTTGAAAAACTTACTGTGCCTGTGCTCTAAAATTTTCAACCTTTCTGGGTTCTAGGAGGAAAGGAATGGTCTTGTTATATTTGAAAAGTGGTCCTTATGGCTTCACAAAAAAGTGCTTTATAAATCTAAATCAAATCAAAACAAAACAAAATCAAATCACTAAGTAAACAAAGTACCCATGAAAATTCTGGATTTTATTAATACATTTTTCGTAGTAATATTCTTAGTTTTCAAGATTGCAATTTATCCAGGTATGGTGACCCATGCCTTTAAACCTAACAATCAGGAGACAGAGGTAGGAGGATCCATATGAGGTTGAGGCCAGCCTGAGACTACAAAGTGAATTCCCTCTCAGCCTCACCTAGAGTGAGACCATACTTGGAAAAACCACAAACAGAAAAAAGATTGCAGTTTAGACATTAGTTTAGACATTGGTATAAGAAAAAAAAATGTTTTATGGAACAGAGACCAAGGAGTTCCAGGCTGACATGAACCTCGCAATCCTTTTCTACCTTGGGGGAGTTGGGATTATAGGGAGGTATTAATATTTTATACAGAAATGACTATGTTATATCCATGTAGATCCATGGCTTTCAAAGATTTCAATCAGATATTCTATTAGCAAAATAAATTATTAATATATTCACAATTAAACATTTATAGTATTAGAAATCAGGAAAAAGGGGCTGGAGAGATGGCTTAGCAGTTAAGCGCTTGCCTGTGAAGCCTACGGATCCCGGTTTGAGGCTCGATTCCCCAGGACCCACATTAGCCAGATGCACAAGGGGGCGCATGCATCTGGAATTCGTATGCAGTGGCTGGAAGCCCTGGCGCGCCCATTCTCTCTCTCTCTCTGTCTTTGCCTCTTTCTCTGTCTGTCACTCTAAATTAAATAAATAAAAATAAACCAAAAAATAAAAAAAATTTTTAAAAAAATCAGGAAAAAGAGAGAAGGATGGATGGATGCATGCTAGATAGATGATAAATAGATAGTAGATAGCTTTTAGAGACCTCTGAACACACAAAATTCAGGAGTGTAGAAAGAAGAGTGAGTGAAAAGGTAAGAAAGTCAAGAAACTACCTCACAAAGTATAGGAACAAGAGTCAACAGATATCTATTGCAAAAAGTCAGATAATAATGAGCTGCTTCCTTAGCCACCCTCAGGACCTCCTCCATCCCAGCCTCTCCAGCCACCAGGCAGCTTTGTAACGCCCAGATCCCCTCTCAAATCTTGTACCAAATGAAATAAAAGTTTTGTGCAGCAAAATAGTAATAATAATAATAATAATAAGCTGATTATTATGCAAGTGATGCTAATTTAAATCAGTGGGTCAAAGTAAATAAATGAAGAATAGATAAAATAAGAATGACATGGAAGTAGGATGGATATCTAATGGGAAGAACAAGGGTTTTAATGAAAGAGAGGTTCAGTAGAGGAATCAAAATGTATCCTACACATGAATGAAACTGTCACATGGGAAAACAAGTGAATTGAGAGAGGAGAGCTTAGATTTTTTTTTTTTTTGGGGGGGGGGTTTCAAGGTAGGATCTCACTCTGGCCCAGACTGAGCTGGAATTCACTATGGAGTCTCAGGGTGGGTTTGAACTCATGGCGATCCTTCTACCTCTGCCTCCCTAGTGCTGGGATTAAAAGCATGCGCCACCATGCCCGGCAGAGCTTAGATTCTTAAAAAGTCAGATAATGTGTTTATTGTTTGTTTTCTTTGTTTTGCTTTTTTGTTTTTTTTTTGAGAGCGACAGACACAGAGAGAAAGACAGATAGAGGGAGAGAGAGAGAATGGGTGCGCCAGGGCTTCCAGCCTCTGCAAACGAACTCCAGACGCGTGTGCTCCCTTGTGCATCTGGCTAACATGGGGCCTGGGGAATCAAGCCTTGAACCGGAGTCCTTAGGCTTCACAGGCAAGCGCTTAACCGCTAAGCCATCTCTCCAGCCCTGTTTATTGTTTTTTGTTAACATAATCTCTATCACAGTTCTTCAGTTCTCCCTCAGACTGTACCATGAAAATACTCAAAGACAAAATAAACCACTGAGGAGTGAGCATGTTTGTGTTCCAGTAAAAACTTACACCTGTAACACTAGCACTCAGGAGGCAGAGGCAGGAGGGTTGCTGTGAGTTTGAGGCCAGCCTAAGACACCATAGTGACTTCCTGGTCATTCTGGGCCAAAGTGAGACTCTACCTCAAAAAAAAAAAAAAACCCTTTTCTATGGACATTAAAATTTGAACTTCATATTTATGTTTGCACATATTGACTAGCTATTTTTTCTTATTGCTATTTACATAATTTTTGTGACAAAAATTATTTTTTTTAAAAAAAATATTTAAGTCTGATTTTCTTTGTCCCCCAAATTCATATTGGGAAATCTAGTTACTAAAATGAAAGCATAAGTAGGTGAATAAGATATGAGGGTAAAACCCTCAGGAATGAGGTCATTAGCTTTAAGAAAGAGGATTGAGAAAGAATTCACCATTACCAGCATGAGGGCGTAGTTACAGGCAACTGCCTACATACCAGAAGGCAGATGGTCAACAGACATCACATTCCCGCTGCCTTCAGCAGGGGCTTCTTCACTGCACAGCAATCACAAACATATGCCTGGTGTCTATGAGCTAATTGGTCTATATATTTTGCTACAGTAGTCAACTGGATTATTATTTCAAAGAAGAGAAATACTTCTTAGCTCATATACTGCACAAAAACCAACAAGAGATTGGACTTAATCCACAGAGTCTGAGGAAAGCCAACAGAGGAGCCATTAAAAGAGCATTCTGCTTTTCCAACTACATTGTGAGGATGAAGACTACATAATTGCTCAAAAGTAATTCATTTTCTTAATATGAGTAGAAAATTAGTCTTGGATTGTTTGATAAGTAGCAACATCAAAGTGGCAGATTACTAGTGAATGCTGCTCTCAGTGCCAGCCTGATAACCTCCTCCATAGAGATGGGAGTTGATGCTGAGGGAATTCAAAACTCATCAAAGAAGAAAATCAGAGGCTGCTGAGAGCTCAACACTAAAGGAGACTTACAACATGCCCTCCAAGGCTCAGGAAACATTATGGAAGAGGAGGAGGGAAAGAAGATGAGAGCCACAGGGTAGGAATGTGCACTCTGACACACTATTCTACTCAGAGACTGTCTGGTGCATTCAGGATCCCACAGAGATTACCGATCACTCCACTGAGGGGGGCCTCAGGACATAGGAATGGGGACAAGGAAAATAAGAGTGTAACCTGATGAAAATATAACTGATATGTAATATTTTCATATAGTAAACTTCAAATAAATTAAAATAACATTAAATAAAAATAAAAACTAACCCAGGTGTGTCAGCCCACACCTTTAATCTCAGCATTCAGGAGACAAAGGCAGGAGGACTGTTGTGAGTTTGAGGTCAGCCTGGGCTAGAACAAGACCCTACCTCCAAAACCTAAAAATTAAAAATGTAAAAATTTTTAAAAAGCAAGTAAGTGGTCAATGTTTAATAATAGATTCAAAAAAATTAATTCCTTGAGGAAGATATTTTTAAGTTTTCTTTCAAAAGAGATGTGCATTTAACAATCTGTATGTATGTGAGGTGGGGGTGGGGAACTCCACAATTAAATCTGTGTCCATAGTCCTTATGGCTCTCTGTGGACAATTACCAGTAATTATCAGCACAAATTATTTATGTAACATGAAACAAAGGAATTAATTTTAAAAGATTAGCATCATTAGGGAGAAAATGCAGTAATGTCATCTGTAACATTTACTAGCGGTACATGTATATTTAGTTTCAAGTTTGGGTGAAGGTCACACAGATATCATAGATCTCCAGAACAATGAGATTCTTATATACTTATATTTATCATTGTTCTGATTACCAATGTCTAAAGCATGAATAAATTGTATGCAATAGGTCTATATAAATACAACTTGCCTGCTACAATAGTCCCCAGGGAAGCTAAAATTGAAAAGAAAAGAAAACAGATAAAAAACTGCCACTATTTCCTCAGAAATATTTTTTCATAATAGTAAATTTTTAAGTGCTGCATTATTGATAACTTTTCTGGTACCAAAATAAAGTAATTCTTATCATAAACCACTACCTATAAAGAAGAGAATGCTGACATTCATTTGTTAGCATACTGATAAATTTTTATTTTCTTAATGAAATTAAATTTTACTAAGTACTCATAGTAGATACTAAACATAGTACCATATGATGATATTATAATTGTGTCCTGATATTTCAAACTAATTTTAATGAGATTTATTTCAAAGTAATCTGATTTTTTTATAAAATAGTTGCAAATCTAATATGTACACAGGTGTAGATCATGGATAACTTAGTCTTCATAAGCAAATTATATAATTTTCTTAGAGAAGATAGAGAGTATGGGCTGGTAAGAAATACTCAAATGACTGCTTATTCACATGGAAAATAGTTTCTAATGCTATAAAAAGGGCTTACATTTACCCAAGTCACAATCATTATTTTCACAAATAACAGATAGACAGCTATATAAACTAGAATATAGACATAGGAAAATCATATCTATAAATATTGTGATATAACTGAGGGATCAGAAGAAGGTATTAAATGGAATCAAAAGCCTGACCTGACCAAGAGACAAGGGACCAATAATGATTATCCCAAACATATTCATTTGCATTTTAGGTGTCACATTTAAGGAAGTTCAAGAGACATGATGGCATGTTTAAAAAATAATGACATCAGATTACCAGACTCACATACTGATTGTTTCATCAGATTTGGCATGTCGCCAAAACAAGTAATCACCTCTTTTATTTCCTTTTCCTCACAGGTAAAGCATGTTAAGTCAGAGATAACAACTTAAAACATGATGGCCAAAAGCATTAATTAATGAAAATAACAAATAACAAAAATAAAAAAATAACAAAATGCATTGAGCTTGAAGCCAAAGGACAGTAAAGTACTTGGAATATTCTGCAGCACTTCAGAAATGTACATGAGGATTTCCTGGTTTGTGCAGAGTTCTTCTTGCATCATCTGCAGTATGTCATAGCATATGTAGTATGGCATTGTGTACAATTTATCTTTGATGAGCTGATGATGAGTTTCTGGAACATTGCATATAGCCTTGAGTAATGCAGGGTACCTGCACCGACACACAGGGAGAGGTCTGCAGGAGGACTTCCAAATACTAATTTGCCAAAGCTGTGTGTGGCAGTGATACAGGTGGACCCAATAAAGGATTATAAGAATTTTGAAATAGTTCTGCAGAAAGCCTGCCAACTGTTCTCTTCAGTAAAAGGACAGAAATTCAGCTGGACATTGTAGACCAACAATAGGGAAAAATAAAAAATATATGTATGTATATAAAAATAAATATATGTATGTGTATATAGCCCAGACTTTTATACTTTTCTATATATGCACACACACACACACACAAACACACACACACACACACATATTCATGTACAGTAATATAATGTTAGAGCAGAAGATGCATTCTTTACTTCAATAATAAAATCAATGAAGTTCCAACAAAAGCTACAAATGAAAGGGTCTCAATCTTGAATATGTTTTATAGGATTTATGGGATTATAAATGTCATGATTAGGACATAGGACAAAAATAGAAGATAGACAGAGGGACAAATAAACCCAGCCCTAGAATTAAGGGAGACCAAATTCCTTCAGTAAAGAATCAAGTGTATCCAGGCATGGTGACACATGCCTTTAATTTCAGTATTTAGGAGGCAGAGGTAGGAGGATCACTGTGCGTCCAAGGCCACCCTGAAACTAGGTCATCCTGGGCTAAAGTGAGAACCTACCTTGTAAAATCAAACAACAAAGAGCTAAAAAGACAGAGATGAAACAACGAATGGACTAACAACATGACAAAAAATAGATAGTTATAGTTTGCTTTCTAAAATTTCAAATGCACAAACGTAAGGTGAAGAAGGTACAATAGGTTCCATGGTGTAGTGGTTAATACTCTGTGCCCTGAGAAGGTAGAATTTTCCAACTGGAAAGCTTGATAAAATAACACAGAGACCATTTGTGATGGTGCATGCCTTTAATCCCAGTACTTGGCAGACAGAGGTGGGAGGGTCAGTGTGCATTTGAGGCCATCTTGAGACTACATAGTGAATTCTAGGTCAGCTTGGACTAGAGTGAGACCCTACGTCAACAACAACAACAACAACAGCAACAAGATAATAATAAGGGCTGGCGAGATGGCTTAATGGTTAAGATGCTTTCCTGTAAAGCCTACAAACTCATGTTCAACTCTCCAGGTCTCATGTAAGCCAGATGCATAGTGAACCAAGCAAGCAATGTTGCACATGTGCACAAGAGAGTGCACACATCTGGAGTTTGACTGCAGTGGCAGGAGGCCCTGGTGCATAAATTCTCTCTCACACCCACTCTTACTCTCACATAAAAACAAAACAAAACAAAACAAAACAGGCAGTCTGTTGGTATTGGGCTTGCCTCAAAAAAGAACAAAACAAATAATAAAAACAGAAAGAAAGAAGAAAAGAGAGGAAGCCTAAAAAACCATACAGCTTCTAAATTTGTTCAAAAATGGAAGGATTATACCCTTTTCCTCCCCATATGTGAAGTACTGATTATAGTAATAGCAAGTTAGTATTAGGGAAATGTTGTAAGTATTACATTCTTTTTCGACCTGTTCCAAGAAGTGATTTTCATTTGTGAAAGATTGGAAGATATTTACTGGGATACTAGGAATAGTGTTGCAAGAGCTCATTACATATCATATGAGAAATAGCTAAAATAAGCATCAGTAAGAGAAGGGACATATAAAGCACATATAGCAATTATCTTTCTGTGTCTAACTAGTATCAATTAGCCTGTGTCCTATAGATTCAGCCATGTTTATATATGTCAAGACCTCTTTTTTGGCATGGCTGAGTAACACATACACAAAGAGAGAGAGAGAGAGAAGAAAATGCACTTGTTTTGAAGGCCTAATGGCCTGTGCTCAATTCTCCAATACCCAAGTAAAAGCCAGTTCAAAGTGGTGCATGCCTTTGGTTTGTGTGCAGTGGAAAAAAACCGTGACATACCCATTCAATTTCTCTCTCTCCCTTTCTATCTCTCTCTCTCTTTCTCTGTGGATCTTCCCAACACCCCCCCACCACTGCTTAAAAATAAATAAAGTTAAAAAATAAAAAGTATATTAAAAATTTGTTAAGAATTTTAAGGATAGTCTTACAAAAGTGAATAAGAAAAATGCAAGCAGGTGTAATAGGGAGCAGCTGAGTTTTGTC
The DNA here is from genome assembly GCF_020740685.1 of Jaculus jaculus. NCBI lineage: Eukaryota > Metazoa > Chordata > Mammalia > Rodentia > Dipodidae > Jaculus > Jaculus jaculus. The sequence continues at coordinate 26,423,684 of NC_059120.1, forward strand.
AAAATATTTAACATTGTTTAATGTGTTTAACCTTATTTAGCTAGAAGCAACCTTTAATTTTAAAGTTGTAGAAATTAGGCTAAAAGGAAATATGTTAAGAAAATCCAGCCTGTAAATGACTATATCCCATATGTTCAAAAGTACTCTTCAACATGATATAGGCAGATACAGCTGTAAAGAAATACAAAATGATTATCCATCTTTCTTTTTTTTTTTTTTTTGAGATAGGGTCTCACTCTAGCCCAGGCTGACCTGGAACTCACTATGTAGTTTCAGGGTGTCCTGGAACTCATGGTGATCCTCCTACCTCAGCCTCCCGAGGGCTGGGATTAAAGGTGTGCACCACCATGCCTGGCAACTACTCATCCTTTTTATAGAAGAAGGATAGTATCAGTAATAGGTAAACAGTCAGAATAGTGTACATGGAAAACAGAAAACTGCATATTTTTGCACTTATGATTTCTGTCAATAAGGCAAAACTTTTAAAGAACCAGCACTATTTAATGTTGCTGGAGAAGGATGACCCCCTTCTTATAATATATGAGTTGTTAGGATATTTTTGGAAATTAATATTCAGTGTGTTTCTCAAAACTATAAATAAAAGCTTTTGATTAATATCCCACTCCAGTATACTATTCTATAAAAATGATCAAATAGGACACCAAAATTTTGTGAAACCCTAATATTCATCAAGAAGGACTTGATGGAGTGGTTAGAGATTTGGGTTATTTGCAGATCACTTGCCTAGGAGACAAATCCCTGGGGCAGACAAGCAAATGGATGAAGTCAATGGAGTAAATTATACTTCATGTAATTCACATAATGTTGGTTGCCCAGCTATTAAAGTGAATAATTAATGCCTACATACTTTCATTCTTTTTGTCTTTTTGAGGCAAGCCCAGCAGACTGCATGAGATGAGAGAGAAAGAGAGAATTGGCACCCCAGGGCCTCCAGCCACTGAAATTGAACTCCAAAGGTGTGTGCCCTCTTGTGCGCATGTGCAACCTTGCACACTTGCGTCACTGTGCCTCTGGCTTACATGGGACCTGGAAAGTCAGACGTGAGTCCTTACTCTTTGCAGACAAGCAACCTAACCGCTAAGCCATCTCTCCAGCCCAATACTTTCATTCTAACATGAAAAATAGGTTCTTACACAATTTTATTTATTTAGTTCTCTCTCGTTCTTACTTTCTTTTTTCTTCAGCTCAGGTTGGCTTCATTTGGGCACATAGACATTCTTTTACCACAGCCTTGCAAATGAGAGATTAAAGGCAAGCACCACTATATCTGGCTCAAGCATGAGAATATATACACAGAGAAGTACAGTGACATATAATATATCTATCTAGTGTAATAAAATATAAAACTTATAAAATTAAGCATAATTTTAAAAAATTAAAGTGATGACTCCTTTGGTCATAATGATTTCTTCAACGAATTGATATTTACATTTGGTACATATTTTGACATAACAAAAATACCTTAAGTTATCACTTTCTCATTGAAAACTCAATGCATTTTTTCTTTCTCTGTATGTGTGTTCATACACACACACACACACACACACACACACACACACACACATGCATGCATTTACACATACATTTCTAAAAACTGCATTTTTAGGGGCTGGAGAGATGGCCCAGAAGCTAAGGCACTTTCCTATAAAGCCTAAAGGTTATGCTTCCCTAGTACCCACATAAAGCCAGATGCACAAAGTGAAACATGCATCTGGAGCTCATATGCAGTGGCCAGAGGCCCTGGCACGCATTCATATTCTCTTTCTCCCTCTCCCTCTCTACAAATAAAGAAAGAAAGAAAACATTTTAGCTTGTTTTCACTAAAGTAGATGCATTGTCTCTTTACACAGGAGTAGGAAAGGAAAAATATATCACAATAAAAATAAAAGATACATTACATGTCAAACTGACAGCAATTGAAGAAGCATTGTGCTGTTATTGAGAGGGGAGTCTAAGGTATGTGTGTGTATATATATTATATATACATATCCTAGATACAGAGTTACTGTCAATCAACAAACTATACAATTATTTAATATGTGGATGCAGCCAGTTCTCATTGCATTAAACTGTCTGATTCTTCCTTGAAAGTGGTGTTATCCATCTGAACACATATTCAATTACATTTTCCACTAAGGATCAACTGCTAAAATCAATGCACACATCATAGATACCTGTGTTTTTCTTTCTCCACTAGCGTTTAAGATTGCTACAATTCTATAAGTATTGACTGACATCATTAGATTATTTAGGGTGAAGAACGTAAAGCAAAGATACTGTTTCCATGTAAGTAATATAATAGAAAGTACAATTCTATGGTTAAATTCTATAGTTGTTTTTTTCCTCAAGCAAGGATTGAGATTCAACACCCCTGGGTAAAAACCAGTTAGGATAAAGATATATGAAAGTCAGTTTTATTAGTAACAGCAAGAGAGTGTCTTCAGTATTCTAGGTATTCTGTTATAACAGAACAACAAATTTAGTTCTCACAATGTGACTGTTCAGTGAGGACAAAAGTTGACACTTCTGCATTGATCAGATCCCAGGAATAAGACAGTTATATTTATGTAGACAAAGTACCTCTGTCTCTTCTCCTTCACCCCATATTTCTTGTTATGTAAGCTAGCATTTCAACTCTTTATCCAATGTTTCATATGCATTTGTTATCCACAAGCATCCTGTAATCTTTAGTCACAGTTTCAATCAAACATACAGTTTGACTATACATTGATATTTATAACTATGGAAATATTGGTCATGTGTCACCTTGTGCATCTGGCTTATGTGGGTACTGTGGAATCAAACCTGTGTCCTTAGGCAGACCAGAAGGAAATCTATGACCTTATTTAGTTTTTTTTTTAACTGCTCTTGTTCTAATCATTTACCCCACATTAAAGCTTTGTTGTTCTAAACACACATTTGGCTTCCTAATTCACAGGCTGGGTCTTTCCACATGTCATGGAAACTCCAAAGAGTGGCTGTACCTTCTGCTTTCCACAAGTCAAAAAGATTGGATAAAGGCCCCATTTGTCCTATTTCCTGGGAAATCCCTCATGCAGGCTATTGGCTCCCTGATTCTAGACTGTTCTTGTAGCTACTTGTATAACTCTGGCTATGTTGGGGATATGGGGTGAAGGAGTCTCCCTCTAAAAGTACAGGTGTTTGAAGTTTGCTTCTCTGTGTGACTGTGTAGGAGGTAGAGGTTAGGACAAAGTAACTAGGTATGCTTGTAGGAGTTGCCCTCAGATAGAATTAATGGACTTCTGTTGAGACTTTGGTTAGTTTTGAACTAAATAAACTTATTTTTCTTTTAGATACTATCTAGCCTCAAATATTTTCTTACAGCAAAACAAAAATGACTAGCATATCTCTTGTCCTGGAATTTCGATTTGCAATCCTACCAGAGCTTTCTTTTCTACAGACCAATTTTGGCTCCTTTCATTTATTTGTTCATTTTGGCATCACTCATTCTCCAGTAGATTCCTATGAAATGGCTCATACCAGGTGAATATTTTCTCCTGTCATGCTATAGTTTGAATGTATGACTTCTAAAAATAAGCTATCATAATATGATAGCATTAGGAGTTATGGCCTTATAGTGGTAATTGGATAATAACAGCTCCTTCTTTATTAATGCAATTGAGATCTTTATTAAATATATTGCATAAAGCACTCAGCTAGCTACTCTATTGATATTCTATCTTCTAATATATAAGGATACAGCAAGACAACCTCATAGACCAAATCATTATGCCTTGAATGTTAACTATGAGGAGTGAATTTCTGTTCTCTGCAAATGAACTAGTATTGAGTATTTTGCAGCACAAAAATATGATTTGTATTGTGTCCAGTATAACTGAACATTAAAATATAAAATTTGGGGATTGGAGAGATTGCTCAGCAACTAAATCACTTGCCTACAAAGCCTAATGACCTGGGTTTGATTTTCCGGCACCCATGTAAATCCAGATACACAAAGAGTAGCACATGTATCTGGAGTGTGTTTGCAGTAACTAGAGGCACTGCTGTGTCCATTCTCTTTGCCTGTCTTTGTTCTCTTTCTCTTCTTGCAAATAATAAAAAGGCTTAAAATTTAACAAAAAAAAAATTTCGACATTGAAGTTATATCTCTGAAATTCTTTTATTATTTATTTATTTATTTATTTGAGAATGACAGAGAAAGAGGCAGATAGAGAGAATGGGTATGCCAGGGCCTCCAGCCACTGCAAATGAACTCCAGACATGTGTGCCTCCTTGTGCATCTGGCTAACATGGGTCCTGGGGAATTGAGCTTCGAACCAGGCTCGAACCCCAAAATTATATGTATAAACCATAGTTTACATATATAGCATAGTAGAATGGCAGGTCCTATGTTTAACAGGAATTAATAGTATTCATAGTTTTGAATACTAATCCTCAATCCCACCATCTAGATATCATAAAAATATAGGATAAAAAATAAAAAGCTAGGGCTGGAGAGATGGCTGGCTTGCCTGTTAAGGTGTTTTTCTGTGGAGCCAAAGGATACAGGTTCAATTCACCAGTTTCCACATAGGCCAGATGCACAAGGTGACACACGTTTCTAGAGTTCATTTGCAGTGGTTAGAGGCCCTGGTGAGCCCATTCTCTCTTTATCTGCCTCTCTCTCTCTCTCTTCCTTTCAAATAAATAAATACATACATAAAGTGAAAAATAGTAAAAAGCTAAAACAAATGAATTTTCTTAAATTGGTATATAACACATACATGTTTATCTTTTGAGGGAGCTAAAACTGAAGATGACCAATTTTATATTTAATTCATGCATTATAGTTTTATAATTATAATATCTACACTTTGAGAATTATATATGAGTATATACATTATACATCTTATACATGAATTATACAGTATACATTTCTAGAAAGCAAAGTAATATCTTTATATTCTAATTTAATGTGACTCCTAAGATAGTTATATTATAAAGGCCCTGGGGAAGTATGGAACTTTCACTAATGATACTCAGCACTTAAGTTTTTTCAACATCACCAGATACAGGAGATGGTGTATTATGTTAGTTGCAATGAGGTATTGTTTCCTAGAGTAAGCCTATCATGTATTTTTCTATTACAGATGTTGGCATTGACATAATTTGCAACCTTGTGATAATTTTCCAGAATTATTCTTGTGTGTGTGTGTGAGAGAGAGAGAGAGAGAGAGAGAGAGAGAGAGAGAGAGAGAGAGATAAGTGGTTTTATCATATTTATTTGCAACGAGAATGGGCCTTCTAGCATAGTAGAACACTGGAAATCAGCATTTTCCTTACTTTGCTGTCTAAACTTCATCTACTTTTCAGACCTGAGATTTTACCTGCTTTACATGTAAAACATAAGCCTAGATATTTTATTTTAATTCTTTTTGATTTTTAGCTAATGTGTAAAAACGAAATATTTTCTTAATGGGGCACTCTGTGGTATTTTGATGCATGTGTAATTTGTTGAATGTTTAAATTACATTAAAATCTCTATGTGGCCGGGCATGGTGGCGCACGCCTTTAATCCCAGCACTCGGGATGCAGAGGTAGGAGGATCACCATGAGTTCGAGGCTACCCTGAGACTACATAGTGAATTCCAGGAGAATCTGAGCTAGAGTGAAACCCTACCTCAAGAAAACAAAACAAAACAAAAAAAGTAAAATATCTATGTGTCAAATATTTGTCAGTTCTCTATTATGAAAATATTCAAAAACCTTTACTTTTTTGAAATGTTGAGGACATGATCATTATGAATACTCCTTACTGTATACAGGCACACCAGGACTTCTATGTGTAGCTACTGAAAACAGCATCCTCTGATCAGTCTTTCTCCATCCCTTCCTCCACCCTACTCTTTAGCCTCTGGTAATCATCATCCAACTCTCCATCTCTATGAGGTCTTTCTTAGTTTCATGAGAATATTTATGTTTCTATGATTGGCTTATGTCATGTAATGCAATACTCTCTAATTCATCTCTGTTTGCCAAATGCCAACAGTTTTTAGGGGCTGAATAGTATCCTATTGTACACATGTACCACTATTCACAAGTGGATGGGAACTTATGTCATTTCTATTTCTTTTCTTTTGCCACTAGCACAATATTGAGCATGACAGCAGTGCAGACATTTCCTTCATATAGTGTTGCAAACACTGTGAGTCAAGGTATGAAAAATGTTTGCATTACCTGCCATGAACTAAGCACTCCATGTACTACTGTGACCATCATCAACTCTCACTTAGCATCTGTAGTTCCTCGTGGTGAATGGATGTTATATCATCTGTCCTACTACTAATGGCTTTCCTAAGAACAGACATTTTTATGTCCTCAATTCTGAATATCATGGACGGCCAGTGTTTGAGGCCAATAATACATACCACAGGCATTGTAAATTTTTGTTCAGTGTTTAAGACAGAATTGAGGATCATTTTAAACCAGAAGAGCTCCTAATGAAGGAAGGGAGTGGGTATGAAAGGAAATTCAAAACAGGATATATTCAGTAAAGACACTGGGGCCTGTGAGGGTCCACTGCTCTTCTCAGGTCTTTCTAAACTGCTTCTGATGTTGATTTGTTGCTGTTGCTGCTATTGGTATTGAAATAGAGCCTCACTGTGCAGCCCAGGCTGCCCTTGAGCTTGTGACCCTCTTGTATGAACCTGTCAGGTTCTTGCATTACAGGCAAATGCCACTATGTCTGGCTGGATGCCAACTTCAAGGTGTCCACGTACCCAAAGAGAGTGGCACAGAGAGCAAGACTACCTTTCAATTAGATGCATGATAATGACTAGTTTATTTAAGCCTTTGGGTCTCTTTCCTTACATATAACATTATGAAACACTATGACAAAAGTCTTCTAGCTCTAAGGCCTATCATTATGCTTCAGATTCAATGTCTAATCAGATAATCTATGTCAGGACAGCATGTGAACTATTTAGATTGTGTCGTCTGTTTGGGTTGAGGTTTTAATTTATTTACTTATTTTTTAATGTGTGGTAGGGGTATGTATGGGCGCTCATGCTGCGGCTTCAGCATGAAGGTCAGAGGACAACCTTGGGGTGTTTGTCCTCTCCCTCTACCTTCTTTTTAAGACAGGGCCTCTTTTTGGTTTGTAGCTAAATGACTGCTGGTCAAACAGCCAAGAAGCTTCTGGATCCTTCTGGCTCTGCCTCACAATGATATAGGCATGTCTAGATATAGACTGTTGCAGTCACATCCACACTGCTGCCAGAAATCACCTGACCAAGAGCAGATTTTGGGGGGAAAAAGGAGTTTATTTTGGCTTATGGACCTGAGGGGAAGCTCCACGATGGCAGGGGAAATCGATGGCACGAGCAGAGGGTGGACATCACCTCCTGGCCAACATAAGGTGGACAATAGCAACAGGAGCGTGTGCCAAAAACTGGCAAGGGGAAACTGGCTATAACACCCATAAGCCCACCACCAACAATACACCGCCTCCAGGAGGCTTTAATTTCAAATTACCATCAGCTGGGGAGATGAGCATTCAGCATACCTAAGTTTATGGGGGACACCTAAATCAAACCACTGCACAGACAAATGTGCCACTTTGCATCTGGCTTTATGTACATGCTGGAGAACTGAATGCTGGGCAACAGGGTTTTTATTCTTATAAAGCAGACACCTTTAGCTGAACCATCTCCCCTGCCCTGTGTCAAATTTCTAGTGTTAGAAGGTTTAGGTCTTACCAAAGGTTTTGACTGTACACTGTGCACCTTATATTATGCAGTTATTTCCCTCAAGTAGTAACACTGGTAGAGATTTCAACCAACTTTCATGTTCACACTGCCATTAGGAAGGGATTTTTACATTGATTTACATGGTCACAGGACTAATTTTAGGTGTATCTTATGTATTTAACAAAGTTCTCTTTCATATATCAATCCCCCCAAAAGATTTCCTCTGATGCTGTATTTTTAATTCATTTCCAGGTGTCAAGGGGAAATATCAGGTTTATTTCAAGTCTGTGTCATCCACTATGCTGCAATACTTGACGTTACAAAATGTGATACAACTCTCCACACACGAAGCTTGATAGCATCATAAATTTGCCCTGCATGCCCTCGTTGACTTCGATAGGGCTTCAGCTTGTAGAATGATTGCAGATCAAGCCACTTTGATATAATGTAATTTTTAAGTAGCTTTTTTCCCTAAGTAGAAACATACTGAGAATAGCAAACTACCTGCCTAGCACACACACAGCAGTCAGCAATCCTCCTCCCTGTCAAAACATTTTCTCTTTCTGTGTGAGTGCTGACTATGGTGAGAGACATGCGAAGACTTTAAAGACAATCTCTGTGGTCACAGTAGATGCTCTTATTAGCATAACACAATTTGAGGGTCTTCATTAAAATCCATTCCTACAGAGCTGCACCTCATAAGAACCAGCAGACAAGCTATCAGTTGGATTATGGACCTTCTACACATGCAAAGCATGCTGCCTTTGCCTTCACTTTAAAGTCAGCTTTCATTTCCAAATGAAGAGTTATTGAGCTAGTTGATCAGAACTGAAGCATCTACCATAAATCATGAAGAGTGCAGCACACAGATATGTGGTTCAAGTTCAAGCAGCAATGATCTGCTACTTACACACCTGAAAACAATAAGCATTTTTATGCAATCACCCAGAGTCTAAAGAAATTCAAAGAATGGAAACTCTTTGAAATATAGAGGCTTTTGGATATCAAATTACCTTTGAAACCCCCCACCCAGAAGTATCTCTAACAAAATCTATTTGAAATACTGCTTCAATATTCTAAAAAATCAATAATTTAAACCACAGGTTGAACATTTTTACTGCTTCCACTGCAGACTGTCATTTTTCGAAATGAAAATGCTAATGACACCGAAAGGGAAAGCTCTAAGCAGCAGAGATGCATGAATGAAACCTGGGATTGGCTGGACTGGCTGGTTTGATCTCTTTCTCCCTCACTCATCTGTGACAAAATGTCTTTTAAAATCAACAACTTGCATCTCAGTGGTTCTAAAAAATTCACTTCTCTGTTGTACATTACATCCTTCTCTATAGGAAGTTAAGGAATGTGCTATAGTGAGACACTTCATAGTAAATATGAATACAGAATGTAATACCAAGTAGGCTGTATTATTTCAGTGTAATCTATAATGTTAGGACACCTTTAATATATTACATGGACACTGGGGAGAAGCTAATCCCTTGGTACTAATGGTTTTCATATCTATAACATGGTACTAAAATTTCAGCTGTGAAGCAAGCCTTGGTAATCCAGAGTTTAAGAGACTTAAACTCAGGAAGCACCCCCAAAACAACAAGATTTTTATTATCTCTGAAATTCATTTGTAATTTCTGAAGATTAAAGAAATGGATAGAGCTGGAGAGATGGCTTAGCGGTTAAGTGCTTGCCTGTGAAGCCTAAGGACCCCGGTTCAAGGCTCGGTTCCCCAGGTCCCACGTTAGCCAGATGCACAAGGGGGCACACGTGTCTGGAGTTCATTTACAGAGGCTGGAAGCCCTGGCGCACCCATTTACTCTCTCCCTCTATCTGTCTTTCTCTCTGTGTCTGTCACTCTCAAATAAATAAAAATGAACAAAAATTAAAAAAAAAAAAGAAAAAAAAAAGAAATGGATAAATCTGGGGAATAGCATAAACCCCACTGAGGTGGACCCTCAGTGGATTTGGACAGGGAGGAGGGAAATGATGGTACTAACAAATAATGTGTGCATTCAAAGCAAATTCTTAACAATAATAAGAAAAGAATAAGAAATGGATACAGGTGAGGGAATGGGAGGGAGGAGGTAATGGGAAGGAGGAGTGAAGGGGAGGTTAAACCAAAATTAAAGATGAAAAATGTCATATGGGAACATACTTGTTTATTAGGTAATAATATAATTTTAAAGAAGATTTTTAACAGAAGTACCTTGCTGTGGGTGGGTAAAGCTGTTCCAGAAATTAAGGGTTTTTGGGCCTTGAGAGGCCCAGATGTGAGGCCTCATGGAACTTACTGAGCCTAGCTAAAGTTTGGCCAACTGCCTCCAGCCAACTATGACTCAGCAGGGCGCCAAATGGCCTCTGGCCTGTTCCTTCCACACAGGAAGTTAGAGTTAGAACCAATCACCACAGAGGTCGCAGTATGCTATTGGCCCTTACATCTCACTCCATCCTAAAATCCCCACCTTCATTCTCAACATTATATAAACACCTGCCGGTAACAATAAAGTGACTTCTTGTTTTGATGAGACTCTTGGCTTGGTGGTTTTGCTCCTGGCCTTCGACACCCACCTTCCTTCTCAACCCCTTGGAAGGAATCAGTGGGCCCGGTCCTCCCCTAGCACTACCTGTGGGGGGTTGGGGAGACCTGGCAACTGGCACCCAATGTGGGGCTACAGGAACCTGGCAGACAGGTGCCCCATGTGAGGCATTCTCATTGAGGAGGTCAATCTCTGCATGTGCGGATGAGTGTACCCTTATAAGTTATGAGGCAGTCTTCATATTTAATGTGATAAACTTTGCTTCTATAACCTGTACTTGCTTGTCAACATCTCTTCATTCTCTTTCTCTTTCCTTTCACTTTCAGTTCACGGTAAGCTGCATCTGTGGCTTTTGTACAGCATGTTTACCTATCTTTTGGATCCTTGTGTTTCTGTTGCACTTGTGTGTCTGTGGGTTGCTATTTCCCTAATTTTATGGACATTTCTCTCTTGAATTTATAATATGGGACAGTCTACCTCTAAATCCAATCCTGCCTTAGAATCTCTCAGGGCACTCCTAAAGAGTAGAAGGCTTATTTTAACTGGTAATCAGGATCAATAGACCTGGGATTGCCTTCTTGAACTGGTGCCATGGCTGCCGGAAGGAAATCTCTTTGGTTGGGACACTTGGGATAGGGTAGGGCCCCTTGTATATCGGGCACATGTGGAGAAGGGTCAAATATCCCCCTTAGGGGTCCTCCCTACATCTCGGCCCTCAAGGGCTGCTTCCCTCCAAGACCAACCAAACATAAACAAAAGACAGAGGGAAAAGATAGTATACAGCCTAATCCGGCTACTCCTCATGGAGATACAGCTTTAAAAACCTCAGAAAAGGGTACATCTTTATACCCCTCACTCAATCTCTTTGAGAGTGCTCCCTGGCCTTCTGGGGAACCTCCTCCACCTCCTCTATCAACTAACCCTTTCTGGACCCTCTTGGCCCCTCCTTCACATTCAGCCACCAAGCCACCAAAAAATAAAGCTACTTTTTAATTTCCCATCAGTCTAAATCCTGGGGACAATCACCCCGCTGCCTGTTATCAGTGGGAAGCTCAGAACCTTAAGGAGCTTAAAAAGGCAGTCTCAGAGGATGGAACTAACTGTCCTTGGGCTGAGACCCTGTTACAGGGACTTGCCCATCAACTTTGTACAACCCAATATTGAAAAATTCTAGCCTGGGGCTGGAGAGTTGGCTTAGAGGTTAAGCACTTGTCCATGAAGCCTAAGGACCCCAGTTCAAGGCTAGATTCCCCAGGACCCACGTTAGCCAGATACACAAGGGGGTGCACACACCTGGAGTTTGTTTGCAGTGGTTGGAAGCCCTGGTACACCCATTCTCTCTCTCTTGCTCTCTGCCTCTTTCTCTCTCTCTATCTCTCTCTCTGTGTCACTCTCAAATAAATAAATAAAAATAAACCAAAAAATTTAAAAAAAAAGAAAAGTTCTAGCCTGGGCTGTCTTGTCGGGTCCCCTATACATTAACTGGTGTGCCTTTTTTAAAGATGAGTGCCATACATAGGCAGAATGAAACCAAAGTCAACAGCCCCCTGTGCTGATAACTTTTGGGGTGCTCTCCACTACCTCTGATCAATATGTAACAGGCACTCAACAGGCAGCTATACTTGATCCGTTATAGGGACCATGTCAGGGCACTAGGCTTTGCAGCGAAAAGGCTTGATGAGGGACCTTCTGAAACCCCCCTTATGGGTATTACTCAGAAACCATCTGAGGACTTGGCTACATTTATAGATAGGGTGGAAAAAAGCCTCCAAAGAAAATTTCCCCCAAGGGCATTATGGGATCAGTTTACTAAAATGTTGGTCTGGAGACTTCCAGTTAAGATGGTGATGTAGGTACCACGCCAAAGGACCCTGGGTGGGGGGAATGACCAAAAAGCTCAGCAAAATGCACACTTTTACTAAAAAGTGAGGTGGATAGGAAATTGAAGCAGCAGCAGAGAAGTAGAAGAGATCCAGAGCCCACACAGGCTGGCAAAAGTGGCCCCGGCAGCTCCGCCAACTGTTGAGGCAGCGCACCAGAAAGCAGCCAGACTCGGCTCCAACTGCAGGAAAAGCCAGGTGCGGGAGCTTCCACTCACACCGGCACTCTCTGCAACTCAGAAAACATGAAGGGAGAGCGGCAGTGAGCAAAAGAAGAGCAGATCACGAGGTAGAAAAACACGTAGAACAGCGAGAGAACTAGAGCAGCTGTGGCTCCCTACCCTCCCCCACTGCTTGAGCTCAGCTCCAGTGAACAGAGCAGTGGTCCCAGGGCCAGCCACACCAACTTGGGCCGACAGCAGGATCCAAGCAGGAGCAGAGTCCGGCAGCAACGTCAGTGGCTCCGGCACCGGTAACAGCGGCCCCAGCAGCAGTGGCAGACCCAGTAGCAGCAGCTTCAGTGTCATCAGCGGCAGTGGACCCAGCAGCAACAGCAGCTTCAGCAGCAGCAGTGGCTCCAGATGTGGCAGCTACAGCAGCAGCAGCAGCAGAGGCATCAGCAGCGGTAGGCCCAGCAGCAGCAGCTTCAGCTGCTGACAGACCCAGCAGAGGCAGCTTTAGCAGCAGCAGTTCCAGCAGGGGTGATGATCTGCAGGGCCACAGTTTCCAGGCTCAGTTTGCCCTGTAGGAAAAGCCAGTGCCTGGCTCCAGAAATCAGAACAGCAGCCCGATGACCCAGGTAGCAACTTGACTGAGACCAAAATCATCTAAGGTAACTGGGATTACACCAGGGAAGTGTCTCACTTGGTCACAAGCTGACTAGGATCCCTCAACAGACCAGAAATCTTAACCTCTATGTTGATAGAGGATCTGGTTGTTATAATAACTACTCTGGCATACATACTTGGGGCTATTTTTGATTGAATGGGTACAGTGTTTAGTTAACTTTTAGAATCTAGCTGTATTTTATTCCACTCAGCCTACTTGAATACTCCCATAGCAGGGAAACTCAACCCCTAGGAGCACCTTTGTAGATACTCTGAGATTTAAGAGCCACACCTAACACCTTAAGCTCCTACCCTGAAAATATATAAAATCAAATCAATTGATAAAGCTAAGACTACCCAGCTAGCTAAAAAATCCAAGCATTAACTTAATCCAAGATGCAAAAATATATACATGATAACAAAAGAAACACTAAAAAGCAAGATGATATAAATCCACCTAAAAGTATTAATGCATCATAAATGACTTCCAGTGAGAACGAGTTAGAGGAAATGGCCGAGAAAGATTTCAAAAGAATGACTGTAAATATGTCCAAAGAAGTCAGAGAACAAATCAAAGGAGTCAAAGAGGAACTTAAAGAGGAAATCAAAGGAATCAAAGAAGATGCAGGACACCAATTTCATGAAATAAAGAAGGCAATACAAGACATAAATAAGGAAATAGAAATAATAAAGAAAAACCAGTCAGAATTACTAGCAATGAAGAACACAGTTAAGGAAATAAAAAACTCTGTAGAAAATCTCACCAGTAGAATGGATGAAGGAGGGGACTAATAAAAATTAAAAAAAAAATTCAGGACATGGCTGGAGAGATGGTTTAGCAGTTAAGGCAGTGAAGCCTAAGAACTGAGGTTCCGTTTCCCAGTACCCAAGTAAACCAGATGCACAAGGTGGCAGAATGCATCTGGAGTTCGTTTGCAGTGGCTGGAGGCCCTGGTGTTCTCTCTCTCTCTCTCTCTCTCAGATAACTAAATAAAAATTAAATATCAAAAATAAATAAATAAAATAAAATATTGGTCTGGGAAGGGGTGACAGCTCATCACCACCTCATCTGTGCAGGTTTTAAGGACAACTACATGAGTAGTGGATTGTAGCCACCAAGGATGTTGGCACTATCTCCCACAAGGCTAGGGCCATGGCTGCCATCCTTCAGGAAAACAAACAGAGAGATTTGGCCACTACAATCTGCTCATTACAGTTAAACCCTAAAAAATCAACATGTTTCAGGGGCAGGGACGAGGGCCACTTTAAAAAGGAGTGCCACAACAAGATAAAGCCTCCCCCACCCTCTGGGGGGACGACCAATGCCCCTCACACCTGTTGTCCTAAATGCAAGAAGGGGTTTCAGTGGGCTAGGGAGTGTCAGTCAAAGTCTGACATACAGGGAAAGCCTTTAAACTCCTCCAGGGGCTCCCCCCAGCTCCGTTAAATAAGGTGAAAGAGACCATCAAAGCCCATTGGACCATCCCTCTGGTCCCCAGCCATAGACCCAAAATTATTTTAAATATTGGCAATAAAAGATTCAAACTTCCCATCGACATTGGAGTGGACCAAACGGTCCTGAGAAAGGAGGAAGTGCCCCCCTCTTGGCAGTTTGTACCCAGCCCTCTCCTACTGGGAGTTGGTGGGCAATTCACCTCCTGGGAGACTGCCACGAGGCTTCCTTGGACTGACCCAGGTGGGGACAGGGAAGAAGTCCGCCCTCTCATGATGACTGGGCTCACTGCTAACTTACTGGGTCAAGGCATCCTTGGAGATGCTGAGACTTTCATCACTACTAACCATAAGGCCTTTTATAATGATTTGTTAGATAGAAAAGAATATCAACAACAGTTTGAGGAAGGGAGGGAATGCCATCCCCAATTATACAGATGACCCTTACTCTGAGCAACTCAGACAAAAGTACTCCAATGAACACCCCCAATTCTAAGGGCCACTGCCCAGCACCCTCCACCCCATCTAAAATGCAGTGGAGACCGGGGGATCCTATATGGGTTGAGCAGTTGCCTCTCCCTTCTTCTAAGTTACACCAACTCTACATACTTATTGATCAACAGTTGGAGGCCAGACATATCCATCCCTCCACTAGTCCCTGGAACTCTCTCATCTTTGTCATAAAAAAGCCTAATGGGTCCTGGGGATTTTTACATGATTTAAAGAAGATAAATAAACACATTTTCCCCTTTTGAACCCCCCAGAGGGGACTCCCATGGATCCCAGCTATTACCAATATATACCATATTATTATCATTGACATTAAAGCTTACTTCTTCTCTATCCCTCTCCATCCAGGAGACATGGAAAAATTTACATTCTCTGTACCCGCTGTTAATTTTAGTGGCCTATATAGGAGATTTGAGTGGACTGTCTTACCTCAGGGCATTGCTAATAGCCCACCCATTTGTCAATATTACCTGTCACCAATTTTCTCTTCTCTTATCAATCTCCCCAATACCCTGTTTTATATTTACATGGATGATATTATTCTAGGGTGCCTAGATTCCTCCACACTCCAGGACCTTACCCACCAATGTCTAACTATCCTTCATACTTACAGCTTTAAAGTAGCTCATGAGAAAGTTCAAAGTATGCCTCCCTTTAAGATCTTGGGCTCTATTCTTACCCTAGATACAGTTTTACCTGTTAAACCACAACTTTATATTCAGGATTCTTACACCTTGCCTCAACTCAAGAAGCTCTTGGGAGAAATTAACTGGATGATGCCCTGGATACCTATAACCACTGAGGAATTATCCCCTTTGTTCAATCTACTAAGGGGCGTTTATCTTTTGTCCCAAGTAACCCTAGCACCTGGGCAGAGACAAGTCCTCCATAGAGTCCAGGAGGCCATAGATAACTAATCCCAAACGATTCGACCCTGATCTCCCTCTTTCCTTCTACGTTTTCCCTGGGGAGAACCTGAACACTGCCCTGTTGGCTCAAAAGGGCGAGCCTATTCAGTGGATTCACCACTCGATCGTTGGGGCCCCTAGGGTCTATTCTTTAAGTAACCAAGTAGCTGATTACATCATTAAAGGAAGGTAAACTGCCATTAGACTCTTTGGTATTGAGCCTCACTCCATTATTACCTGTATAAGATAACTAATTTCACTTGGCTCCAAAAAAATAATGTAAGAGTCACGATGGCACTTAAAGGGTTCCTGGGTACCATCAACTGCCATTATGGCCCTCATAAATGTATGAGCTCTTTTTCCAGGTTGGAGTGCAAACCCCCAGGCTTTTCCTACCTCAACCCAACCCTGACTTCCTCATTGCCTTTACAGATGGGGGGGACATCTGGGGGCTTCCCTGGTTGTATATCCCCCCTTTAAATTGGGGGTCACACCTAAGCCCATCAAGTCTATCTCTCAGGACTAGAGGGATCAGCACATTACAAAGAGCTTTTCGCAGTTGTTCTGGCTCTACATACTATTCAGGAACTATTCAACTTATTTTCTGACAGCCTGTATGTGTACTGCCCAATCTTATTGAAGCTCAC
The DNA here is from genome assembly GCF_020740685.1 of Jaculus jaculus. Taxonomy (NCBI): domain Eukaryota; kingdom Metazoa; phylum Chordata; class Mammalia; order Rodentia; family Dipodidae; genus Jaculus; species Jaculus jaculus. The sequence continues at coordinate 26,440,187 of NC_059120.1, forward strand.
ATTAGACTTGATGCCAATCCTATATACCCTGTAATGATCCAGGCTCATGCTCTACTCAAACAGAGAGTCCACACTATTTTCATACAACATCTTCGAGGCCATCAAAATTTACCAGGTTTCCTGTCTGAAAGGAAATAGCATGGCTAATCAGTTGGCTTCTGTGGCTCACTGTCACACTGTCTCAGAGGCTACCCATTTTCATTCCCTAACCCACACCAACTGGAGAGGCCTTAAACAAAGATTCCCCCAAATACAAAATAAAATTATTAGGACATACAAGTCGTGCCAACCCTTCCTCCAGGTTCGCCCCACCCCCCTCCAAACTTCCAAGAGTACCCCTCAGGCCTTCTCCCCAATCATCTTTGGCAAATAGATGTTACTCATTATTCCCCTTTTGGAAAACTTAAATATATCTTTTTATCAGTTGATACTTTCTCCTGTGCCTGTTGGGCATCTACACATGCCAGGGAGAAATCTAAACATGCCATTAGTCATATGCTTCAATGTTTTGCCACTCTCTGGCTTCACGATCAAGTAAAAACAGATAATGGTCCCTGCTTTATAAGTCAAAACTTTACAAATTTCCTCCAGACGTGGCAAATTAAACATGCCACAGGCATTCCATATAACCCTTGAGGCCAAGCTATCGTTGAAAGATATAAACAAACACTTAAATCACAATTACAAAAACAAAAGGGGAAATCACTACCCCCCCATGATCAGCTAAAGAGAGCATTATTCACCTTAAATATTTTAAATTTTTCTAGAAATGAAAAAATGTCTCCATTTCAAAAACATTGCTCATCCTCTGTTACATACAGCTCGATGAAGGTCAAATGGAGAGACCCATTGACTGGGGCCTGGAGAGGACCAGAGCCACTCCTCACAGTAGGGAGAGAGTTTGGATGTGTCTTCCCTCAAGATAAAAAGACCCATTTGGATACCAGCAAGGGACCTAAAATATTTACCCCAACAAGGGGACACTGATTATCAACCCTCCAGGGTGTGTCCCACCCCTGAGGACTGTTCCTAAAATGGTCTTCACCCTGCTAAACCAAACAATTACCTCCCCCTTGTGGAGGATTGCTTGCTTTGCCTCTGATCTGGGCCTCCCCAGCCTCTTGCAGTAATCACAAACAATACAACTACAGTTGCCAATATGACCCTACTCATTGGGTTGGGAATAACCACAGGCATGGCCACTGGGACACCTGGGGTGTGTATGGTAGTCCATCTCCACAGAAAGCTCTCTCTCCAGTTGATCAGGGACATAAAGGTTGTGTCCAATACTATCCTTCATCTCTAGCAACAGCTAGATTCCCTGGCCGAGTTAGTCCTACAAAACAGGAGGGGACTAGACCTATTAACGGTGAAAAGGGAGGCATATGCTTGTTTTTACAGGAAAAATGCTGTTTCTATGCCAGTTGATCAGGAATTGTTCAGGACAAGATCAAAAGGCTTCAAGAGGACCTGGAGAAGAGATGGCTGAACCTTCAAGACAACCCACTGTGGATGGGCTTACATGGTTTCTTACCCTACCTTCTCCCCCTACTCAAAATTACACAATTCATTCACCAGCAGATAGAGGCAATAAAAATCCATCAGGTTGAGATACATTACCACAGGCTGGCAACTCAGGAATTAAGTTCCTCATATGACCCACTGCCACCTCCTTTGCCTTCCATGTGACCGATGATGGGTAAGATCTCAGACTGGCTGAGACAACCTAAGACAGGCCATGGAGTGAGTTCTCAGTGAGCTAAACACATGGTACCCAGTGATGGGTAAGATCCCCAGAGTGGGACAACCAAAGACAGGGGTCATGGTGACTAATGCTCATACAAAAACAAAAGGGGGAGATGTTAGGCCTTGAGAGGCCATGACATGAGGCCTAGTGAACTTCCTGAGCCTAGCTAAAGTTTGGCAAACTGCCTCTGGCCAGCTATGACTCAGCAGTGTGCCAAATGGCCTCTGGCCTGCTACTTCCGCACAGGAAGTTAGAGTTAGAACCAATCATCTCAGAGGCCACGGTATGCTATTGGCCCTTACATCTTACCCCATCCTAAAATATCTGCTTTTGTTCTCAACATTATATAAACACCTGCTGGTAACAATAAAGTGAGTTCCTGCTTTGATGAGACTCCCAGCTCAGTAGTTTTGTTCCTGGCTGTCGACAACCACCCTCCTCCTCAACCCCTTGTGAGGAACCAGTGGGCCTGGTCCTCCCCCAGCACTACCTGCCTGGCAACAGGCCATTAAAGAAAAATTCCAATGCCAATGGTGGGATATTTTCCAGTGAGTTGTTGGTTATGAAGGCCCGTGAAACTCCCCCAAACAACCCATGCCATTACAACTTTTCTTGGTTTTCAACCAGAACTATATGGTAAAACTCTGTTGCTGAAGACACCACATGCTCTGGTTACAGGGCAGAGAAAAATCAAGCCATATCTGAGCTGGAAGCTTCCTCCATGCTGGCTAGCTATCATAGCACTAGAAAATGCTATGCAGCTGCTGGGGGAGAAAACTCATCAACAGTCCTACCCACATGTAGACCTTGAATGCTACAAAACTGACCAGGCAGGCAAGATGTGACTCCTGGTGAAAAAGTGACATGTCTATTATGGCAGTAATCAGCCTCTCTGAATTTGAGGCCCAGTCGTGGGAGGAAATTCATGCTGTACACTCACTGCATATCTAGTAAAAAGCTTATGGATGCAGAAGTCATAGGTCCTTAGAGGGAAATGATTGTTGTTTTGTTAAATGGATCTTGTACCCATCAAACTGCCCTCTTGTCAGTGCCCTCTTTCTGCTTTGTTTGAGACATGGTCTCTCTTGTTTGCTGCTGGCTGGCTCCTGAGGTTTGGTATTCTCCTAACTCCATCTCCCACTACCATATACAGATTCCTGTGACACTGCTTCTAGCCCTACATGGGTACTGGGGATCCAGGCTCTGATTGCCAGGCTTAAAGAAGATGTTCCTTGAACCACTGAGCCATCTGTCTAGCTCCTACAACTGAACTTTGGCTGAGCACATTCTGTGTCCAAGGCACTGGGGCTATGATGGTGGGGGATCATGCAGAATGAGGACTCAGAATCATAAATCCACAGACTATTCACACAGTAGATACTATGACATCTACCATAGTGATAGTAAAAGATAAAGTGCAACTGTTGTACTAGTCAGTAGGCTTCCTACATAATATGGGTATAGTAAATATTCAATACTAGCTTGTCTAATGAAGATAGACCTGGTGCCCAGATAATACTAATGGAAAATAAGAGCATTTGACTTAAAATGCCACATGAGGCAAACAAAGGAACCAAGGGATACCTTTTTCCCAATCTCATTATAAACCTATGTAGTCCTAGTGGCCCTTTTGGCAATCCCATTGCATTTTTTGTCTTCTTCCCATAAAGACTCCAGAGACATCTAAGATAAATTTTTTTTTTTTAATCTTACCATTTTAGGGTCTCACTCTAGCGTAGGCTAAGCTGGAAATCACTCTGTAGTTCCAGGATAGCCTCAAACTCACAATGATCCTTCTACCTCTGCCTCTAAATACTGGGATTAAAGGTGGGTGCCATCATGTCCAGTTTAAGAATACCTTTTTTAGCAGGGCGTGGTGGTGCACACCTTTAATCCCAGCACTCGGGAGGCAGAGGTAGGAGGATCGCCGTGAAATCAAGGCCACCCTGAGACTCTACAGTGAATTCCAGGTCAGTCTGGGCCAGAGTGATACCCTACCTCGAAAAACAAAAAACAAAAAACAAAAACAAACAAACAAAAAAAGAATACCATTTTAGAGAAAAAGGAAGCTTCCAGAATATTACCTCTTATCCTGACTTTTAGGGTCAATTAAATTCATGAGATGCAAGACACTGAAGGAGAATCTGTAGCTGAGAGAAGAGAATGCTCCCTGGCCAACTGTTGGGGCCAGGAAAGCACAGGCTGTGAAGGGCACAGGCACGGGTGGACTGAGTCCCAAGAGGCCTTCAAGTCTAAGTGCATAGCATGTGTGAGGCTTCTCAGATCAAATAATATGTGCTGGATTGAGGATATGGCTCAGCAAGCCTTCCGGCCAGTGCTTAATTCCCCAGTACCCATGTAAATTCAGATGCACAAAGTATCTCCTGCGTCTAGAGTTCTTTTGCAGTGTCAGGAGGCCTGGTGTGCCCCTACTCTTCTCTCTCCCAAATAATAAATAAAGACAGCATTATTCAAAGAGGATGTGCAGTCTAAGCAGTGAATATATGTTCACAAAGGGGATACTCATACTTTACTACTCCTAGGGGTTCTGTGACTGAAGTTTATTTCTGTAAAGAGGTAAAGAGGAATTTAAGACAAAGAACATTAGGCTGAGAGGATAGAAGATGTGCATTGCTAAGAAATGAGAATTTTTTCCTTTTGGTATGTACGGGTGATACATGTCCAAATAAAAACTATGGATCTATATTTAGTTAAAAATAAGTACATTGGGCTGGAGAGATGGCTTAGTTGTTAAAAAGCTTGCCCATAAAGCCTCAGTACCCAGGTTTGAGACCCCAGTACCCATATAGGCCATATGAACAAGGTGGCAAGAGATGCTGGCACACTTATTCTCTCTTTTTCTCTCCCTCTTTCTTTCTCAGACAAATAAATGAAAAAATAAATAAAAATGTTTAAAAGTGCATTGGTGTCTGTTGGGAGGGACTATGGAATTCATTTTGTTTTTGTTTTTGTTTTTGTTTTTGTTTTCCTGTAGTACTGGGGGTTAAAGTCCTGAACATCACCCCTGTGTGCTAAACAAACTCTTTAGCATTGAGCTCCAAAGCCAGTCCAGAAGTCAGACTTCCAATTCAGGGGTTCATGTGGTATCTTTAATGAAGATAAACAAGTCTGAGGTAGTCAGTATGTAGATGTAAGATACGTACTGGTGAACTATTCTAAATTTGATAAGTGATTCTGTGGGAATGCTCCATTTTTTAAGTGAGAGAGAGTGCAGGATGAAAAGAACTGAAAGGAAAATAAAACGAAAAGGGAATAGGAGAATAATTGTTTTTTTTTTTTTTTTCTGAGTTTCTCCATTCCCTCTTGCCCTTATTGAAAGTTAAGAGGCAAAATGTAAATATGGACTTAAAAGGATGAATAATGATGTTCTGGTATTATATTCACATATGAACTAAAAATGTAATAAATTTCCCTTTCTAAGCTACATCAAAATTTGCTCCATTGTTGATTACATTACTATTACATTAACATTTGTGTGTGTATGAAGTGCTGTGTGACAGCATGTTGACAATTTGTCATGACATCTCTGCTAGGTATGGGGATGACATACGTCATTATCATTATTATTAAGGTTTTCTTTTGCAGCTGGTACCATGATAAATGATTTACAAGTAAACACTGCAATACTCAAGTTATTTATATCAAGTTAATTAATCATATTGATTTAACATCCTCTCCTGTTATTTAACTTTTCCCTTTTCTACGATTCATTTTAGATCTAATTTTAGAATAATTAAATTAAGTTCACATTTTAGACTCCGCATTAGTACCTATATCTCATTGGAAAAATATTAGCATTTCCAGTTCAATTTTAATAACTGTAGTTCCTCTATTAGAGTGACCTTTTCTTTCCAAATATTTGAAGTAATTATAGTTGGAGGATAAAAATATCTATTGACAGTTTCTTTTGATATTAAAAAGGAATTAGAAATTCCTCAGAGCACAGTACTCATTTTTCTCATCTTATACTCACTTATTTTTTGCAAAACCACCACAAACATATGTCACATCAGATACTAAAGTCCTTTTTAACTTCTCCCTCACGCATATAGTGGCCAAGACTACTACTGTAGACTCCTTTGTACTTTTTAAACTGTCACTTGGTATCAGCTGTGACTTTGAAGCCAGTACCATTCCTTCCTGTCTATGTGGGTCTGTGAGTGTGGTGAGTTACAGCCTCTCCACATACCTATCTATCAAAGCAAGGCACTTGGCAACAGAAGACATGAACACAATTACTAGATCTCTCTCACACACACTTTCTCTCTCACTCTCAAAAAAATATAAGTAAATGAAAATATTGAAGTTGGAGAGATAGTTCAGCAGTTACAATGCTTGCTTGCAAAGCCTAAGGACCTAGGTTGGACTCCCAAGTACCCATGTAAAGCTGGATGCCAAAAATGACACATTCATCTGGTTTTTTTTTTTTTTGTTTTTTGGGGGTTTTTTTTTTTTTTTTTTTTTTTTTTTTGCAGTGGCTAGAGGCCCTGGCATGCCCATTCTCTCTTTCTCTCTCTCTTTCAAATAATAAATAGATATACTCCAAAGAGAAACTAACATATACACTCAAAATCTTATGAATGAATGTTGAAGAAATATTTACAGTAAGTAAAAATCAGAAATATTAGCCAGATGTGCACTCAGGAGGCAGAGGTAGGAGAACTGCTGTGAGTTTAAGGCCACCCTGAGACTACATAGTGAATTCCAGGAGAACCTGAGCTAGAGTGAAACCCTACCTCAAAAAACCAAAATAAAATATAATAATAATAATAATCAGAAATATTAGACATAACTAGTAAACGGGTAAAAAAATGTGACATATCTACAAAAACCTGAAATTTTGATTTATGTTACATGATGAATGATTCCAAACACATTATTCTAAATAAGTAAAAGAAACCAGGGTTGGAGAGATGGCTTAGCGGTTAAGCACTTGCCTGTGAAGCCTAAGGACCCGGTTCGAGGCTCGATTCCCCAGGACCCACGTTAACCAGATGCACAAGGGAGCACATGCATCTGGAGTTCATTTGCAGTGGCTGGAGACCCTGGCATGCCCATTCTCTCTCACTCTCTCTCTCTGCCTCTTTCTCTGTCTGTCACTTACAAATAAATAAATAAACATAAAAAATAAATAAATAAAAGAAACCAGACACAAAGGTATTACATGTTTTTATTTATATCACAGGACCAGAATAGAAAAACCCATAAAGACTGAAACTACATTACTGGTTTCAGGGTTTGAGGAATCCAGGGACTGGAGAGTGACTTTAAGGTTTCTTTTTGGGTGTGGTAAAAAGTATTATGGAATTAAGTATATAAAGGTGATGGATATGTATTTGTAACTAACATGGGAGTACATAACATAGAGTACACTTGGAAGACTCCTGTTCTCCATGGGAGGGACAGAGAAGAATGATATGAGAATTCATATTTCTACTGAGAATAGTGTACATTTACAACTTAGCACTCATTTATTTCATAAATTTTATATTTAATAGTCTCTGATTATGATTGACGGATAACTGAAAACATGGAATGTGGAAAGCACAAAAATTATATATTGTCAGTTCATCCTGTCATAGGTAAATCATGTAAACAAGAAATCCCAGAAGTCTGTTGATAGCTAATGTTAAATATTGCATTTCCTTGTTTTCTTTTTGGAGAAAGGGTCTCACTCTGGTCCAAGCTATTAGAAACTCACAGTAATCCTCCTACCTCAACTTCCCAAGTGCTAGGACTAAACGCATGCACCACCATACCCATTTTAAATATTGCATTTCTCAATCTGTGATTACACAATAGGCCTATTGTATACATAAACACACTTTACTTCAGCTCTTAAAAATAGCTAAATGTGCCGGGCGTGGTGGCGCATGCCTTTGATCCCAGCACTTGGAAAGCAGAGGTAGGAGGATTGCTGTGAGTTCGAGGCCACCCTGAGAATACAGAGTGAATTTCAGGACAGCCTGGGCCACAGTGAGACCCTACCTTGAAAAACAAACAACCAAAAAAAATAGCTAAATGTGGGTAGATACCTTTGTGAGACAAAGCAAAATATCATATGATGTTTTCAACTCAAAATAAATAGAATTATTATTATTATTATTATTATTATTATTATTTATTATTATTTTGAGGACAGGTTTCACTCTAGCCAATGCTGGCCTGGAATTCACTATGTATTCTCAGGCTGGCCTGGAACTCACTGTGATTCTCCTACCTCAACCTTCCAAGTGCTGGGATTAAACACATGCACCACCACACCTGCCTGGCAGAACTGATTTTTGTCATCACTAAATACTAATGGGAATGATTTAAATTTTTATTTGATTGAAAATAATGTTGAAATTAATTTTTAAATATACTGGAGGGATTTTTCCAAAATTTAGCCTGTTTAAAGAGCTTTTTAAAACTATAATTTCAATGATAGATCTTGATGTTTCTTTTATGCAAACCCTTTTATGCAAACCTTTTATCATTTGTAATAACACTTTTATGTTACTTCTATGGGGAATACAATGAAAATTGAGTGGGTCAACATACTGACTGATTGGATTTTCAGCAATGACCTCTATCTGATTTTCCTTCCACAGAAGATTTACCTTTAAAGAAGCAATTTTAATGTTTAGCTTTGAATTTCTTTGGGAAATTCTATTTTCTGCTATCTTGTATAATTTCCTTATAAAATATTTTAAGACTTTGTAACCTAAGACTCAAAAATGAATGCATACGATTTTTCTAAATTCTTGAAATCATATATTATTTTACATCAATTTTATATCTATGAGCCAATATCATAAAATTTTGTCCCATAGGTTGAACAATATTTTCTTCATTAAAATAGTAAATATTTTCATTTATCAAGCATTTACCTCCAAGGTTAATGTTAATTCAAAGACATTTCAGAGAGTGCCTAATGTCAGGGCTGAAGAGATACCTTAATGGTTAGGATGCATGCCTGCAAAGCCAAAGGACATAGGTTCAATTCCCTGGGATCCATGTAAGGTGGTGCATGTGTCTAGAGTTTGTTTGCCATGGCTGAAAACCCTGGTGTACTCATTCTCTCTTTAGCCCTATCTCTACCTCCCTTAAATAAATAAATAAATAAATAAATAAATAAATAAATAAATAAAAATACATTTTTTTAAAAAAGCACATCCAATATAGACACATCTTCAAATTCTCTTTCTAGGATAATGGAAACAAAAATATACATAACCAATGGGCGAGGTGGCACACACCTTTAGTTCCAGCACTTGGAAAGCAGAGGTGGGAAGATTGCACTGAGTTCGAGGCCACCCTGAGACTACATAGTGAATTTCAGGTAAGCCTGGGCTACAGTAACACCCCACCTCAAAAAAGCAAAACATAAAAATAAAAAAAAAACATAACCATCTAGTCACAGACAGACATTATGTTGCTTGATAAGAGAGCAATAACAACAACAAAAATTTCTGTAATTCAGTTAAGTTTCTTATCTTTTAGAAATCTAGCTTTGGATTACTTAAAAGTAGTTCATGTTTTATTAATACAAAAGTGAAACTCAATCAATGGGGCACTTTTGACTGTTTCAACTGCAATCTGATGTTCTTATCAATATGTCATTTTTAAATCCACAAAATATGGTACGGCCTGTGTTGCGAATTGTAACAGAAGCAATCCATCGTTTCCTGGGAAGAGGCAGTGCACATGTACAGAACTTCTCCACAAAAGACATGCTCTTCAGCAGATTCCTTTCATTTCTTCCATAGGGTAAATTTTTACATTTGTATTTCAGCAAAAATGTGTTATTTTATTTTATTTTTTAAATGTGCTTTTTATGGAAAATAAGATTTGTTCTACTATAAAGAATAATAATTTCAAACTTACCTTCTAGATCTTTATTTTCAATTTCATTTTTTTTTCAGGTAACTCACCAAATATCACTGATATTCATTCAAGAGTGAAATCCATTGATTAAGTACTGAAATATTACATTGTTCTTATTAAATTGTAGGTGAAAGCCAGTTGAATGGTAGAATTGTGAAAATGGTATAATTAAAATTCTGTCATTACATATGTATACTTCTATTTATTTAAGTTTATCCAAATGTGTATATTATGGCTAAAATTCAAAGTTGATAGTGATAAAGAAATTAATAATTACTAAATTAATGTCTTAATTTCAAATGGCTTCTAATGCATCATATTTGCTATCTTCCCATGTTTTCATATAAGAGACAGTCCCCATTACATAAATAGAATTCACCTACTTTTTTCCTGCACATGTAGATGACTACAAGGAGAGTGAGGAACACATCAGCATACTTTCCACTGTGATGCATATTTGAGCTTCCTTTACTCATGTAATTTAGGTTTCCAGTGCATGTTTCAACCATACACTGCAGAAAAACTGCAAAACTGAAACAAAACTGTTGGTGTGAAATGACGACCCTTTTGTTCGCTCTGAGTCCACACTCTGTCACCACTGGCAGGGGGCTTGCCAGTTATGTTCTCTGCCAGTCAGTCCTTACCAGTCTGCCAATTACACAAGCTGCTTCCCAGACATCAGACACAAATTCCACAAGACTGCTGTGCAAGCATACCCTAATTAACCATCAGCTTAATTAGACAATTTACTGTGTAATTAGCAGGCAATTAGTCAACACCTCTCAGATCCTATTGACTGCTGTGACAATCTTTCCGTCTTTGCACATTCCAACATTCCAATACACAACCTCGACCATGTTTCTAGCAATCTCAAGCCCTGTATGACTTGGTTCTGGATGAAGAAGTGAGTAATATCATATAACAAAGGAAAGAAAAATCAATATGGATCCTGTCCAATTATCGAACTGTTTACAAACTTGTCTTTTATTTAGTACCAAAGCTCCAATAACATAGATACTTTAGCACCTGCTCTAAAAAATGGCTACATACCAACTCTGCTTCAGGTTTTACTGTAAATTTTTAAATTAATACTCATAACTGGTTATTTTTATAACAATTTGAGCAAATTTTCTGATCTCCACATACGGGATCTTCTTGGTTAAATTTGTTAATGGTAAAATCACTATAGACCTAAGTCCCTAACAAATTAGTAGGAGACATATCTGTATATTCATATGTTTTCTGGACTCATTTTATTTTTCAGTGAACTGTGAAAAACTTCAGAACCCAGATAGCAAAATTTCATGTCTTAACATTTACATTACCTAAAAAAGTGATTTAAAAATATTGAGGACTGAGGAGTTGGCTCGGTGATTAAAGGTGTTCACTTGCAAAGCCTGCTGGCCTGTGTCTCATTACCCTGCACCCACATAAAACCAGACATATAAGTGATGGGTGCATGCATCTGGCATTTGTTCTCAAATACATAAATAAAAATAACTTTTAAATTTAGCTACGTCCTCTTAGAAACTTCCAACTATGCGTGAATTTTTTTCTACCACTGGGCCTGGGCTGCTTTAGCCCAGGTCTAGGCCCAGGCCCAGCAGGGAGGACACCCTAGCCCTTACCCTCCACAAGGACTCCTTTATCTCCTCCAGCTCCCCACATAGCAGGAACTCCTTGAACATTCTTTTCTTTCCACAGTTTTTTGTTTTTTTGTTTTTTTTTTTTTTCCCAAAGCCCTCCATGTGGGATCTCTAGGCATGCGTGTGCCTTTCCATGGCTCTATACTTCCCTCCATAAATATAATAATTTAATAATTAAAATTAGATTTTAAAAAGTTGTTGCTCTGTGAACTCATGGGTATAACATGTAATAACCAATGTTCTCTACACTACAATTTCTGACCCCTATAAAATACTTTCTATTTTCTGGGGATTTTATGATCAGTAACTACAGAGATCCCAATAGCTGTGAGGAAGTATGATCTTTTATCTTTTTGCACCTCAGAAATATAAACACAGCGGACATATTTTATGGAATGATTTAGAAGTTGTAGGATTTGAGTTAATGGATAGTCGGTATTGTGACCACCTCATTTTATTTTATTGGATTAGGTATTGTTTCCACTTTCTGGTACCTGCTAAGCCACAACAAATACAAACACTCATGATCACTGAGTTGTTCTTGCATTCCTTATACTTTCCCATTAACAGGAATTTTATCTCCTTCTTTGGGAATGTAAAGGCTTTAAAACTTCCAGGAAAGGAAAACTATTAGTAGGGGACCACAATCTGGTGAAACTCCAGCAATTAGAGGCATAGCTGAATTGGTACAAGGTCAGGCAAAATGAGCTGAGGTGCTATACAGTTACATGACTTCTATAAGAATTTTAGATTTTACTTTAAGAGTTATCAGAGACCAATGAAATATTTTAAACAAAAAAGGAACATGACCTAATATATGACACACCTCTGGCCACAGGTTGAAGATGGGATGGAGAACACATTGGAAGCAGAGAGGGGTTTTCAAAGGAGGCTATTGAGTTGGAAATGAGGAGGCTTCAATAATAGTGGTAGTAGTGAACAAAAAGAGTGATTATTTTCTATACTTCTAAAGATTGTATATCTATCAATGCTTCAATATGACATATGGATGCTACCACAAGTTAAAACTTGCATTGATGTGGTTACAAAGTTTTTCTGTATCTTTTATTTCTTGAAAAATTCAATCCAAACATCAGTAGAATATTGTAAGGAATACTGTAAAAATTTTATATTATGTTTTTATTTTATAAGTGAGCATTCTGAAGTTTAGAAAATTCAAGTAACTTATTGACAGTCACATTACTTAAGGAAGAGGTAACCCTAAATGCTTTCTTCAGATCAGAAACACACAACTTCAACAATAACAACTATAGGACACTCTGTGAAAAACCACAACTTAAAATTCAAGAGTACATTTTACTTCCCCTGCCCTCATTATGTAAAATTGTCTCTGATATTCATTTTATGACTCTTTTATAAAATTTTTTTTGTTCATTTATTTATTTATTTACTTGAAAGCAATAGGCAGACAGAGAGAGAGAGAGAGAATGGGCACGCCAGGGCCTCCAGCCACTGAAAACGAACTCCAGACGCATGCGCCCCCTTGTGCATCTGGCTAAAGTGGGTCCTGGGGAATCGAGCCTTGAACCGGGGTTCTTAGGCTTCACAGGCAAGCACTTAACCGCTAAGCCATCTCTCCAGCCCCATTTTATGACTCTTAACAAATGCAGGTTCGTTTGCATTTCATTTACTTCTGGTTTCTTGTTGCCTATAAAATCACATTACTCTTTCTATTCATGGTGAGATTTCAAACTAAATGCCCATGTTTATCCCCTCCCCCTGCCTTTAAAAAACATATTCAAAGTGGCTGACTATTGCAGGAAATGCAGATATACTGGTCTTTTCAGAGCCATGCTTCTCCTTTCTGAAGCTTCAGTCACCATGGCAGTTATAGTTCAAAAGCATTAAATACAGAATTCCAGAAGATACCATTCATATGTTTCAGACTGTATGGTATTCTAGGCAATGGGAGATAACCCTGCTGTTCCATCCATCCCCTTGTTCAGGGTATTGGTGTTGTGTAAGCTCTCCATGACTTCGCTCTTTCAGTAATCAGACAGAATGCCAAAGTTCCTTCAGGGTATATGCTAAAGTCACCTTTACATGGTATGGAAAACTAACCCTATGTTATGATGGGGCAGTTTGGGGTTACTGGGCCCCAAAAGTAAAAGCAGGAAATGTCCCTGAATCCACCCTTGCAGTCTCCACCTTGTTAGAGGTCAGAGAAGCATACAGCTTCTCTTTCTTGCTACCTTAAAGAGTTCCCTAGATAGGTTTTTCCATAAACTTAACATAAGTCCCTCCATAGAAAGGGACTTCCCTTTCCTAGAATTAAGATTCCTGGATGTATTAAATCAGAATCTGCCTTTGTGGCTGGTTATCTCAGACCCTATCCTGAACCCACAAATGACCTCAGTTTTGTTCTCCAGGCTGGTGTTACCCTTCTCTTGCTTCTCATGTGAAGGGTCTTTCTTATATTATCTCCTCTTTTCTTCTCTTAATATAATAAAGTCTTTCTAAACTTTAATCTGGTTTATGGATTTCAGGTTTTTGAATTCATAAGACAAGAATCAAGGGACCCCCCGAGATTATCAGTGCATTGATGTATATTGGTGATTGCCAGAGGAATCCCAATTCTGGTATCAATGGTGCCTATGTCTTTTGTCTCATTTTATCTCATTATGTACACACCATAACATCTCAACTCCTCACAACAGCCAAGTATAATGCGATATTTTGGGGAGGGACACAGCAATCACATAACTTTTATTATAATGCAATATTAAAATTATTCTATTGTTTTGTTATTGTTGATAATCAATTGCTCTGTCCATTTGTATGTTAAAGTCTATTATAGCTATGGATGCATATATAAAAATAGTATATTTAGAGTTTAGTATACTTAGGGCTTCAGCCAGTAACTGAAGGTTTAGAACATATCCCTCACATTTGTGGGGATGGTAGACAAAATTCTAACTGGAACATCCTGGAAAATAAAAACCTCATCGTTGGGCTCACAAGCAATCCTGACATATGTCATGTCTCTCAATTTCCCAGGACTCAGCCAATTACTGATCAGGGTGCAGACACTTGCCAGGTCCATTCTTGAGAGACACATTCTTGAGAGATACAGGGAGTCCCCATTACTTTGTCAAAGGCTGAGAACACAAGATACTCCTTTTGTCTCTCCTTAACTCCACACTTGCTGTTTTATGTGCACTTGTGATGTAGTTTTGATACAGGTATTTTGGGATCCTTGTACACAATGCACCAATAGTTTGGGTTGTTCCTGGATACTTGTCCTATGAATTTGAAGAATGAAATCCACAGACCAGAGAATAAGGTTCAGAAATCTTTTACTATAGCTTAAAACTTTTGAACAGAAAAGAAAAGGGGGCTTAAGCCTAAAACATAAGAGAAGGAAGCAAGATGAAGCTCTTGTCCAGGGAGCAAGATGGGGTTTGAGAAGCCACCTGGAGACTCAGATGTGGGTTTTATGGGGAGTGGCTACATGAGAAAGACTGAATAGGATGGTTACTATAGAAAAGACCAGCTTTTATAACTTTTCCAGTTATCTTAGGTAAGAAATACAGTTACTGTTCTCTAGGAAGTGTGCAAACTTAATCTAGAAGTCTTTTCTGGAGTATCTAACATCTAAGTGTCTGTAGTGACAGTTCCTGATTTAGTCAAAGAAAAAACCCATTCACTTTTCTGGTTCTGTTACCCTGAATGGCTAGGCAATTTCTGCCTCCTATCAGTTTTATGTCTCCTCCAACTGTTCTTCACTTCCATGTTTTCTTTCATAGGTATTTCACTTAATATTGTTCATGTGTACTTAATCCCAGCTTGGTAAATTTGTTGTTTTTTAGAATATTTGACTAAACCTGCTTCCATATTTTAAAATTGCATGAATTTCATAAAACCTAGGAACAAACTAATCAGTGTAAGATTTTAATAAAATTTTATTAAAAGGAAATGTTTTCATGTAGTTATCAATAATTAAAAGTTGACACAACCATGCATGGTGGTGCACCCTTTTAATCCCAGCCCTTGGGAGGCAGAGACAGGGAGATCACATGAGTTCGAAGCCATTCTGGGAATACATAGTGAATTCCAGGTCAGTCTGGGTTAGAGTAAAACCCCACCTCAAAAATAAATAAATAAATAAACAGAACAAAACAAACAAGCAAACAAAAAAAGCTGGCACAGTTGGGTATGGTGGCACATGCCTTTAGCCCCAGAATTCGGAAAGAAAACAGATATAGGAGGATTGCTGTAAGTTTAAAGCCAGCCTGGGACTACAGAGTGAGGTCAACCTGGGATAGAGTGAGAACTACTTTAAAACCAAAACAAGCCAGGCGTGCTGGCACACGCCTTTAATCCCAGCACTCAGGAGGCAGAGATAGGAGGATTTCCATAAGTTCAAGGCCACCCTGAGACTCCATAGTGAATTCCAGGTCAGTCTGAGCTAGAGTGAGACCCTACCTCGAAAAATAAAAAAAATAAAAAAATCACACACATATAAAAATAATGTTAGGTTTGGGGAACTGGCTTATTGGTTAAGGCACTTGCCTGCAAAGCCTATGGATCCAGGTTCAATTCCCCAGAACCCACATAAGCCAGATGTACATGGTGGCATGTGTCTGGAATTTGTAGTGGCTAGAGGCCCTGGCACAGCCATTCTCTTTCTTTCTCTCTCTATCTGTCTTTATCTCCCTCTCCAATAAATAAATAAATGAATAAATAATATTTAAAAATAATAATATCAAAAATTATATCTTAGCTGAGACCTCAAGGCACACTGAGATATTGCAACAATGAATTTTTTCCATGTAGACACATTCAGGTAGGTGGCAAAAAGCTGCATAGGGAACTCCTGTATGTTCTACCTTGATCCGGATACAAAACGTTAAGGGTAGTGAAGATTAAAGAAATGATCTCTTTGGTACATGATGATGAGATATTCCGAGTTCCCACTGCCACCCTAAGCCCTAGCAATGGGATTAAAGAACACCCCTCAGAACACTTTGTATGTGGGTTCTGAGATCCCTTGTATCCTGTGCAACACTAGTGCACACCCCAGTGTTTCACTGGCTTGATGTATCTAAAAGATGAAGGCTCCATTGGCTGTTGCTAAAAGTGGTATGCCCTATTGATAACCAGTCTGTGTTGTAGGATTTTTAAGGACATGAGAAATATAAGGGTTTTCCCATGAACTTACTAAGGGGCCCATTACAACCAAGCCCCATAAATTATGCCCATTATGATGGTATACTCCTGGAATAAAATATTATACTGTGTGTGTTTGTACATCCATACATGTATATATACATTCATGTATATGTATATCCACATATATACATATATGTGTGTGTGAGTGTATGTATATGTACACATAAATATGAATCGAATTAGCATTCACATACTAGTAATATTTACCAATGTAATATTTATAGTATTGGCGAATAATATAGTACATTTCAAATGAAGGAACCCTGATTAGAACATGGAAGTAGAAAGTCAGCAGGTACCTGTAGACTTCTTCATTTGTAAGTGTAGCAGGTCATAGGACTTGACTTCTAGAGCTTATAGTCAGGCAAGGAAAATTAAACCAAACTTTAACAAATCTATTTTATCTTATGCTAACTTAGTAAACTCTGTAAAAGCTCAGAACATGGAGAAAATGTTAATGGCATGTTAATGTAGTCACAGAACATGGGTTGTCATTAGCGTTTAAATAATAAAATATCAAAAACTGTCTTCTTTCGGGTGAAGTGTGGTAAAACTAAGGTGTTGATGAACAAATAAATCTGGTGATTAAACTGCTTTTATCAAAAAGGAGCTTCCAGGAGAAGAAAAGTGAAAGTCATTGTTAAAATAGTGAGCAGGAATTATATTACAGTCAACAGTGAGATTCAAATTGAATTATGTAAATCCTCTGCTTAAAATCCCTTCAGCTTTCTTGTTATCTATACAATCACATTTAAATTCCTCATCGAACAGGCCTTTCCCATCATCTCTACAACTGCTTATGCCATTTTACAAGACATTATGCTGAATCTTAAATATACTTGGAATTCTCATGACCATGGATGTCCCTGTGCAATTCCTTTAGCCCAGATGAAAGACACAGGTCAAAGAGGAATTTGCTTTCTTTAAAAAATAAATAAAGGAAAATATAGCCTGTTAAGCAATATCTTAGTCCAAGAATTTTTGTGGCCTTACAGTAGCAATCAATTATCTTGTGTGTTATCATAAAAATTTCTCATGACACACAGAGGGAGAAACACTGACATGCTTGTACATAGTCATTGTCTGATAAGTGTTTAAATGGCTGAGATTTAATGAAGGTAATCTAAAGTCATATCAAATTTGTCTATACACATAAAATCAACACTAGTTACTGATATTTTAAGGTAGTTTTTAATTTTTGTAGAAGGTAACTTTGGCAGAGAGAAGTGAGAAAGTGTTCCAAAACTATGAAATGCTGAGGAAAAAAATGTAAATTTATAAGCAGAGCAGGAGGAAAAGGGCTGTGGGTTCTGCCGAAGATAAAGAAGCAGATGAGGAGAGTGGGTAAATAAAATAACTTATCCAAAAGATAGTTTGGGGCTGGAGAGATGGTTTAGCAGTTATGTGCTTGCCTGTGAAGCCTAAGGACCCTGGTTTGAGGCTCAATTTCCCAGGACCCACGTCAGCCAGATGCACAAGGGGGCGCACACATCTGGAGTTTGTTTGCAGTGGGTGGATGCCCTGGCATTCCCATTCTCCCTCTCTCTCTCTCTCTGCCTCTTTCTCTGTCTGTCGCTCTCAAATAAATAAATAAAAACAAATACAAAGATAGTTTGGATATTTCTCAAGAATATTAGTCATTTCCTTGAGTTAATGACAACTTACTGTGTCATGACATCTTATTTCAGAAATAGAGACTATCAGCTGGCCATGGTGGCACATAGCATTAATCTTAGCACACAGGACACAGAGGTGGGAGGATCACTGTGAGTCCTAGGCCAGCCTGAGAGGACAGAGTGAATTCCAGTTCAGTCTGGGCTAGAGTGAGTTGCTACCTTGAAAAAACAAACAAACAAACAACAATAACAAAAAAAGAAGTGAGACTGTCGGTAAGGCATATTAGAAGTCCTCTATGTAAAAGATTCATAAATAGATTGCAATGCCGCTAAAATAAGCAAACATTACAAAAACATACCAATGCAACTGTGTCTAATGGGAATTTGAAGGAAGATGATCCTAGTATTACATATGCATTTTTTATAATGAAGAATGAAGAAGATACCTACACAGTAATTCTAGGATGTTGTTAAAAATAATAATGAATACCCAAAGCTAAGAGAATTCATTCAATGCTAAGTTCCACCAGACTGTCATCTAAATAGACCTGGAATATGGAGATTTTTAACAATTTGAATTTAAAATCTGAAAAAGGATTATGTGAGACAGGATAAAAGCAAAATCAGTTTCTCAAACAGCAGGATTGTACTTTAAGGAAGTTTCCATTAGCCATAATTTTGAGAGTTTTTCATTAACCTTGACACTAGTTGCTTTGAAAAAAAAAAAAGAAAGAAAGAAAGAAAGAAGGAAGGAAAGAAAAAGAAACTGAATAGGACAGATTTTCCATTACAAAATAGGTTCATCTACCAGCTAACCCAGATCAAAATTGTACATGGCAATTTATATTATTAAAAAGTCTATTTGAGGGCTGGAGAGATGGCTTAGCGGTTAAGTGCTTGCCTGTGAAGCCTAAGGACCCTGGTTCAAGGCTCGGTTCCTCAGGTCCCACGTTAGCCATATGCACAAGGGGGCGCACGCGTCTGAAGTTTGTTTGCAGAGGCTGGAAGCCCTGGCGCACCCATTCTCTCTCTCTCCCTCTATCTGTCTTTCTCTCTATGTCTGTCGCTCTCAAATAAATAAATAAAAAATGAACCAAAAAAAAAAATGTCTATTTGAATCTCACCTTGTCCTCTAAATGATTAACTAATTAACAAGTGTGAAATCACAGCCTGAAACTGAATAGAGGTGAAGATGTAATTATATTGGAAAATTGATCAGTGTGCTTTATAGTCAACTAGCCTAAATTTGGAATAAAATATTAAAACTGTGTTGGAGCACTGAATTACTTTAATAACATATGATGCTAAAATGATGAGTTTGTCTACAATTAAACAATTTTTCCTTGATATTAGAAATGTATTCATTAGCTTATACTTACATATCTGTTAATTTATTTCTCCTGTTGAGCAAACTAAGTCTCTTTTGTTTGTTTCTTTATTTTTTAGGCAGAGTTTCACTCTAGTCTGGGCTGAGTAGGTACCCACTCTGTAGATCCAGGCTGGCCTCAAACTCATGATGATCCTCTTAATTCTGCCTCCTGAGTGTGGGTATTAAAGGTGGGCACCACCACACCCAGCCAAACTAAGTCTTACAACTCAGAATGGCAGTCAATAGTAATCAGTTTAGAAGTTTGAGAGCGAGACACATTTTTTCTATTCTAACTTAAAAGATTTAGTGTCAACCTTGAGCATGTACATAAAGGGACAGAGCATATAGGCACACACACACAGTCATTGTTTGGCTATTATAGAAATAAGAGTTACTTTACAGAAAAGTCTGGTCAATAATCATGTGAGTGATTAATGCCCCTGGGATTAGTAAATGTGAACCATTTAATGTACTCATTTTAAAATCATTTGCATACATGTGTGTGATGTGCGCATGTATCTGTTCATGTGGACATGGGTATGTCACACTGGGTGTTGAGGTCAGAGCACAATTTAGGTCCTTGCCTCCCA
Organism: Jaculus jaculus; assembly: GCF_020740685.1. Classification (NCBI taxonomy): domain Eukaryota; kingdom Metazoa; phylum Chordata; class Mammalia; order Rodentia; family Dipodidae; genus Jaculus; species Jaculus jaculus. The sequence goes on from NC_059120.1 coordinate 26,460,238, forward strand.
GCTTGTTTAAGAAATGGTCTCTTGTTTGCTGCTGCATATGTGAGGCTACTTGCCACATGTACTTACAGAGATTCTCCTTTCTCCACCTCCCACTTCATCTCAGCAGAAGTGCTGTGATTACAGATAAATTCTGCTACATACTGCCTTTATGTGGATTCTGGAGAATCTCACATCCTAGTGTTTGTGTAGCCGTCGCTTCATATCCACAAAGAATTCTCCCCACTTATCTTTTTTATAATATCAGGGTAAGTCACTGTTGCAATTAACTTCTTGTTGCTAGCAGGAAATACCTGACCAAAAGCAGCTTGTGGAGGAAATGGTTTATTTTGGCTATGGACTCAGAGGAAAGCTCCATGATAGCAGGGAAAATGACGGCATGAGCAGAGGGTGGAAATCACCTGGCCAACATTAATTGGACAATAGCAACTGGAAAGTGTGCCAAACATTGCCATGGGGAGGCTGGCTATAGCACCCATAAGCCCTCTGCCAACAATACACTGCCTTCAGGAGGCATTAATTCCTAAATAGCCGCCAGCTGAGGACCTATCATTCAGAAGACATAAGTTTATTGGGGGAACCTGAATCAAACCAGTACATGCTATCCCTGGTCCCCACAGACTGATAACCATATATGATGTAAAATATAATGCATTCAGTCCAATTGTAAAAGTTCCATAGCTTTTGTCTATCCTAATGATGTTCAAACATCCCCATAGTCCAAGGTCTTTTGAGCTATACCAAAAACAACAACAAACCCTCACCTCACACTACAAGAGATGGCAATGGGCATAGCGAAGAAATATTCAACTAATACAAGATTTAAAACAAACAGGGCAAACATCAAAATTTGTAGCTCCAAGTCTGACAAATCTAACCAGTGACACATCCCAAAGCCCCATAATTCTAACCATTGACAAGACTCTGCAGTTCAAATCCTGCCCCTCAAGCTAGGCTACTCACACACCAGGGAAACTTCATCTGCTGTTGGCAGCTCTACTTGGCGATCATTCCATATCCTCACATCTCCACTGCAACCCATGGCCCATCCACATGGCTCCAGTAGGCCTCCATGCACGTAATCCAGCAAACCTGTTTCAGTTTGTTAATCCAGAGGGAAATAAAGGTGACTTTGAAAAACAAGACACTCCTTCAGCATTCAGGCCCCTTCATAAGATTCTGCATCATTCTTCCTGATGTCCCAATGTAGGTTAGCTGCCTCAATCTCAATAGTTATAATCTTTCAAGAAATAGCACTTGAATGGGCAGTAGTTTTGGCCCAACCTTTTTTCTGTGCCATTTCCCTCTGCTCACACCACTCCATTTCTATGCAATACTACCCTGCACAAGTTCTCCAGACATAGGCATATAGCAAACCTCTCACACAAACTGCTTTTAGCCCAGTCCAGCAAAACTCTTTCTTCCATTTATAAGCCAAACCTCACAGTCCTTAATTCTTACTGCATTCAGGTCTTTCAATTATGACCAGAATACATCAAGCTGCACTTTAAACAGTGTAAGGTGTCTCCTAAGGTGAAGGTTTCAAATCTTTCCACATTCTTTCCTCAAATTAGTTTCAAAAGGCTAAAGCAACACAGCCAGGTTTCTAGCAATAATGACACTACTTCTTAGTACAAATTGTGCTGTTACAGTCAGGTTCACATTGCTGGCAGAACACATCCAATGAAGAGCACCTTGTGAGAAGAAAGGGTTTATTTGGCTTACAGATTTAATGGAAAGCTCTATCATGGCAGAGAAAAACAATGGCATGAGCAGAGGGTGGACATCATCTCCTGCCCAACATAAGGACCACATAGACAGGACAGTGTGCCAAACACTGGCAAGTGGAGACAAGGGGAAATTAGCTATAATATCCAGAAGCCTGCTTCCAACAATGCACTGCCTCCAGGAGGCTTCAAGCCCTAAATTGACACCAGCTGAGGACCTAGCATTCAGAACACATAAGTTTATGGGGGAACACCTGAAACAAACCACTAGAGTCAGTTTTATAAATAAATAAAATAAATAATAATTAGAATACCTTGCCAGGTAACAATGCAACTATTAGTATCAAGAAATCATTTTGATTTTTAGCATGGGAAATGCCTTTCAGATATGTTATATTGATAATTATATATATATATAAATATTATATATGTGTCATAATGAATTTGCTTGAATTATTATGAGTCTTTAGTTATGTACTAGAATGCATCAGGTGAACAATACTATACATTAAGCATTAATTATGTACAAAATAAAGAATAAAAAAATATCCATATACAGTAATTCTAAGATCTGGTTAAAAATATATAGAGAATGGAGTATTTTGGCACACACCTTTAATCCCAGAACTCAGGAGGCAGAGGCAGGATACTCACTGTGAACTTGAGGCTAGCCTGGGACTACAGTGCAAGTTCCAAGTGAGCCTGGGCTACAGTGAGAATATACCTCAGAAAAACATAAACAGAACAAAAAAATATAGAAGACACAAAAGAAAGCAATTGCAGAACTCAATAATATTGACAACCATATTGGGCTAGTGTTCATCTACTTTTGTGATAAGGTAATATGGGAAATTTAATATGATAAATATAATTTAAAAATAAATAACATTTAGTTATAGCAGAATGCTTAATTTATTTATTATTTATTTATATTTTACTCGGCATGTTGATGCCTTTAATCCCAGCACTAGGGAGGCAGATGTAGGAGGATCACTGTAAATTCGAGGCCAACCTGAGACTACACAGTGAATTCCAGGTCAGCCTGAACTAGAGTGAGACCCTACCTCATAAAAACCAAAAAGAAAAGAAAGTTTAATTTCTTAAATTTAGATATTCATGTCTAATAAGGCCTTCCAAATGAATTACAAAAGGAAATGTGAAATCCTGCATTATAACTTAAAGAAAGGATTTAGAACATAAGTTATTCATAAATTTTAAAAACACCAGAGAAAGGTGGCACAGAGAGACTGACTTTAAGTACTTTTTAGCATTTATTGCTTTGAAAATGTTATTCTTCAGTTTTTGCTAAGTTGATATGCACAAGCCATTTATGCAATTTGTGCAAATGCAGGCATAATATTCTCTCAAGTAAGATAATGTGTAACAAGACAATTTTCTTGATACCCACATGGGACAGCAGACAACCTACATGGTAAGAGTCTGCAAATCTTATTGTGAGAAGGAAAATAGGACTATTTAGAAGGACAAAAAGAAAAGACTTAGGGATAGGACATGAGGGCTATCTCCAAGTAACTGAATAACGTCCTTGTGGAATTTTGGTTCAAATTAGAATCCTGTACTTATTCATCCATCTAACAAGTGTGTTCTAAGCCCTCCCTACCTGCCAGGCATCACTCCTGGTGCTGGGCATTCAGCAGTGAGCAAGAAAGACAGCATCCTTTTCCACATGTAGCTCCTAGTGGTTAAACTAGGAGACAGCATCCTTTTCCACATGTAGCTTCTAGTGGTTAAACTAGGAAAGTCACATCAATAGAAGACCAAGCCTGGGACAGTAAGGAAGAAAAACACCAGAGAAAGGTGGCACAGAGAGACTGACTTTAGAATGTCCTGCCTGCAATGACTTCTCTGAGGAGGTCTTGAGGGACCTGAACAGTGAGTGAGAAGCAAGAGCCTGTCTGATGGCAGAGCAAGCCATCAAGACAAATGGTCATGCTGGAGGACTAGGACAAAGGCCAAATGTGGTTGGAGGAAATCAGAACTGGAGAAAGGGGCATCAAATTACTGTGTTTTCTTAGGAGCTATTATAGCAAATTTTTACTGTCTTGCATACATATTCTGTCACTAAACTATCTGCAAAATGTATATTTCTCATTAGAAACCCAAACATTCACAGGTGCTACTCAGCCTATAGAGGACATACATCAGTTCGGCTGTTCCAGCCAGCTGAACTTCAGGTCTCTGTAGAACATTGACAGCCAGACTTCCAGCCAAGATAGCAACTGCCTAGCTGTGCTGCAAATCCCTGGGAAAGAAACGCAAGGCATTAAGGGTTTTCTGGGTCTTCTTGTTAGTGGGAGGGCTCAGAGAGGGGGGAACAGGAAATAGAGGATCCCCTAGCGAGTGGGTGGACCACCCTTCCCACACCCTGACACCACACCCTGCCCCGCTGCCGCGCCCCACCGCTGCCACCAGGCCCACCGCCGCTGCTGCCATGCTCCGATAGTGTGTCTGTCGATCCCTAAGTGTGGAAGCTTAAACTGCTCTGCACATTTTCCCAGATTACTGCTCCTACTGCTGCACGTTCAGTGAGCCCAGTGCCACAGCAACTGCCACACAAGCCCAGACTGTGTCTCTAGCTTGTGCCAGCTTAGACACCATCCCCCATTCTCCCATGGCAGGGGAGAACAGACTGTTTCCGGGTTTCAGGGTTCCCAGCCAGAGTTTGGGTTGCTTCAGGGCTTGGTACCTCAGTCCCCCTCCAAGGTCCAATACAGGCAGCTTTGGTCCATTACTGCTTGAGAATTCAGGCAACTTTGGCACCCCTGTCAGCAGTAGATAGGTGGCTCTGGCACATGGGAGCCAAAGCCCAGGCTGCTTGGCAACTGTCCCAGGCTGCCTCAGATTCCCATTGTGCTAGAGCCCAGGCTGATCCACCCACCTACATGCCCAGACACTGTCATGGGCAGACCACAGTGAAAAAGAAAAAACATGCGGGCTGGAGAGATGGCTTAGCGGTTAAGCGCTTGCCTGTGAAGCCTAAGGACCCCGGTTCAAGGCTCGGTTCCCCAGGTCCCACGTTAGCCAGATGCACAAGGGGGCGCACGCATCTGGAGTTCGTTTGCAGAGGCTGGAAGTCCTGGTGCGCCCATTCTCTCTCTCTCCCTCTACCTGTCTTTCTCTCTGTGTCTGTTGCTCTCAAATAAATAAATAAATAGAAACTCACTAAGTTTTAAAAAAAAAAAACATGAAAAATTAAATGCAAAAAAATCCAAGTAGGTCACATAGTCCTACAGTGAATAATACATCTAACCAAAACATAGAAGAGGATCAGAACATCAAACTGAAGCTATGAGCAATGCAACCCTGACCAAACTACTGTTAGAACTTGCAGGAAAGCAACAAAGAACCAGCAATCATGTGGATGCTACCATCACTAAGCTAGAATAAATTGATAAGAAATTTGAAGGAGTTCAAAGAGAAATATGAGTTTGAGGGAGAGTGAAAAAAGGAGGACCTTAAAAACCAGTTGGCCATACTAAATGAAGGCATAAAGAAATGCAAAGATGAATTCCAAGAATCATCAAGAAAATCAGAAAATGATGTGAAAGGAGATCTTGAAAGAACAATGGAAATGATACATACAAAAGTAGTGCAGAATGCAAACTTAATTGTACAAGTCCAAAACTCTCTAGAGGCTCTCAAGAATACAGTCAGCACAGTGGAGGATAGAAATTCTGATCTGGAAGACAAGATGGAAGAAACAATTTGAGAGTTCAAAAATTACAGTAAGTTCAAAAGTTCCTGTGAACAGAACATGAGGGAATTGTGGGATACACTTAACGTTCTAATATCAGAATCATTGGAATACCAGAAGGAGAAGAATTTCAGACCAAAGGCATCAAGAACTTATTTAAAAAATAATTGAAGAAAACTTCCCCAGTCTCTTAAAAGGCCTATCAAGATACAAGAAGCCAACAGAACTCCAAACGGACTGGACCAAAGGAGAAACTCTCCAAAAAATATTATCATTAAAACTCTAAACATTGACAAAGAGAAAATCCTAAAAGCAGCTAGGGAAAAACAGCACACCACTTTCAAAGGTAACCCCATTAGAATTACGTCAGACATTTCAATGGAAACCCTGAAAACTAGAAGGGCCTGGAATGAAACACTCCAAAGTCTAATAACCTATGGCTTCCAACCCAAATTACTCTACCTGGCAAAAGTATCCCTCATAATAGATGGTGAAAGAAAAACTTTCCATGACAAAACTCAGCTTTACAATTATAAGAACACAAAACCAAACCTACAGAGAGTATTTCAGGAAATTCTCCACAGAGAAGAAACAAATAACCAAACTCAAATACCTACAAGAAGCAGATCAAAATAACCAAACTCAGAGTAGGCACAAAAACTTCAAAGCCCATGAAAACACTAATACACATCTACCATCACAATATGGCAGGGATCAAATCAAACCTCATAGTCATTACCCTAAATATTAAAGGCCTTAATTCACCCAGGATGGATCAAAAAATTAGAGCCCTCAATCTGTTGCCTTCAAGTAACCCACCTTACCACTAAAGACAGACACCTGCTCAGGGTGAAAGGGTGGAAAACAATATTCCAAGCAAATGGGAATAAGAAATAAGCAGGTGTAGCTATTGGATAAAATAGACTTCAAACCAAAAACAATCAAAAGAGACAAAGAAGGCTACTTCCTACTTATGAAGGGAATGATCCATCAAGAGGATATTACAATCATAAATCTGTATGTACCCAACACAGGGGTACCATAGTTCATAAAACAAAATCTACTTCACAATAAGACAGAAATAATCACCAACACCATCATAGCTGGGGACTTCAATACACCATTATCAGTAATAGACAGATCATCCAAACAGAAACTCAGCAGGGAAGTAAAAGAGCTCAACAAAACCATTGATCACTTAGACCTAACAGACATCTACAGAACTTTCCACCCCAAATCCACAGACTACACATTCTTCTCAGCAGCCCATTGAACATTCACTAAAATAGACCATATACTGGGTCACAAAGACTGCCTCCACATATTTAGAAAAATTGACTCAATTCCCTGTATGATATCAGATTACAATGCTATATTTCCAGGAAAAAAAAAAAAAGACCCACCAAGAATCCCAATGGCACCTGGAAACTGAATAGCACACTTTTAAACAATAAATGAATACTGGATGAAATAAAAAATGAAATTGCAAAATTCTTGGAATTGAATGACAATGAGAACACATCATACCAAAACATATGGGACACAATGAAGGCGGTCCTCAGTGGAAAATTCATAGCACTCAATGCCTTCATAAAAAAGGCAGAAAGATCCCAAATCAATAACCTAACCATCCACCTAAAGGCATTGGAAAAACAAGAAAAATCCAACCCAAAGAGCTGCAGAAGGAAAGAAATAATTAAAATCAGAGAAGAAATTAGTGAATTGGAAAGCAAGGACACAATTAAGACAATTGACAAAACAAAGAGCTGGTTCTTTGAAAAAATAAACAAGATTGACAAACCCCTGGCCAATTTGATCAAGCGAAAAAAGGAGAAGCTTCAAATTAACAAAATTCAAAATGTAAAAGGAGAGATCACAACAGACATAAGTGAAATTGGGAGAATCATCAGGACTTATTTCAAAAACCTCTACTCCACAAAACTGGATAATGTGGAGGTGATGGATAAATTCCTGGATGCATTACATCTATCAAAGCTAAACTCAGAGCAGATTAATCACCGCAATGAACTCTTCACTCATGCAGATTGAAAAAGTAATTTAAAAAAACTCCCCCAAAAGAAGAGTCGAGGACCAGATGGCTTCTTAGCTGAATTCTATCAAACTTTCATGAAAGAACTCAAACCAATCTTCCTCAAACTGTGCTACACATATGGAGAATGAGGAAAGCTACCCAACTCCTTTTATGAAGCTAGTATCACCTTAATTCGAAAACCAGGCAGAGATGCCACAAGAAAAGGAAACTACCGGCCTATTTCCCTAATGAACTTAGATGCAATGATCCTGAACAAAATCCTTACAAACTGAATCCAACAACACATCAAAAGCATTATCCACCTTGACCAAGTGGGATTCTTCCCAGGAACACAGGGGTGATTCAACATATGGAAATCTGTCAATGCAATACACCACAGAAACAAGGTTAAACATAAAAACCACATGATCATTTCGATAGATGCAGAAAAGGCCTTTGACAAGATATAACATTACTTCATCATCAAAACATTGGAGAGAATTGGCATGGTTGGTACATATCTTAACATAATTAAGGCAATATACAAAGCACGGAAGGCCCAAATAATACTTAATGGAGAGAGACTGGAGGAATTCCCATTAAGATCAGGAACAAGACAGGGTTGTCCTCTCTCACCTCTGCTTTTCAATATATTACTGGAAGTCCTAGCTCAAGCAATAGATAAGACAGGAGAAGGAAATAAAAGGGATACAATTTGGAAAGGAAGAAGTTAAGTTAGCTCTATTCGCTGATGACATGATTGTATATGTGAGAGACCCGAGAGACTCCATCCCAAAACTCCTGAAGGTGATTAACTCCTATAGCAAAGTAGCAGGATACAAAATCAGTGCACAAAAATCGGTAGCATTTCTATATGCAAATGACAAAGATACAGAGAAAGAAATAACAGACATAGTCCCATTTTCAATAGAAACAAAAAAAATAAAATAGCTTGGAATAACATTAACCAAAGAAGTGAAAGATTTATACAACACAAGCATTAAACCACTCAAAAAAGAAATTGAGGAGGACTTGCGAAAATGGAAAGACCTCCCATGCTCCTGGATAGGTAGAATTAACATTGGGAAGATGACAATCCTACCAAAGGTAATATATAGATTTAATGCAATTCCAATTAAAATCCCTACAGTGTTCTTCACAGAAATAGAAAAAAATATCTCAAATTTCTTATGGAAAGGCAGAAGGCCTCACATATCCAAACATATCCTCAGCAAAAAAAAGACCTCTGGTGGCATCACCATACCTGATCTAAAGCTATATTACAAAGCCATAGTAATTAAAACAGCATAGTACTGTCATAAAAACAGGAGTAAAGACCAATGGAATAGACTTGAGGACCCGGAATTTGGATCAAGCAACTATAGCTACTTGATATTTGACAAAGACCCGAACAATATAGGCTGGAAAAAAACCAGCATCTTCAACAAATGGTGCTGGACAAAGTGGATAACCACATGCAGGAAACTGAAACTTGATCCACACATTTCACTATACACTACATTCAAATACAAATGGATCAAAGACCTCAATATAAGACCAGAAACTTGGCCGGGCATGTTGGCGCAAGCCTTTAATCCAAGCACTCGGGAGGCAGAGGTAGGAGGATTGCTGTGAGTTCAAGGCCACCCTGAGACTCCATAGTGAATTCCAGAATTCCAGGTCAGCCTGGGGTAGAGTGAGACTCTACCTCAAAAAACAAACAAAAAAAAAAAAAAAAAAACAACAACAACAAAAAGACCAGAAACTTGAATACTACTGGAAGAAAATTTAGGAAGTACTTTCCATAATATAGGAATGAAGAAAGTCTTCCTGAATAAAACCCCAGTAGCTCACATTCTTAAACAGTCACTCAACCAATGGGATCACATGAAGCTAAAGAGTTTCTTTACAGACAAGCATACAATAAACAAAGTCAATAGATTACCCACAGATTGGGAGAAAATATTTGTGGGTTATCCAACTGACAAAGGCATAATCTCTAGAACCTACTAAGAACTCAAAAATATAGACAGTAAGAAGTCAAACACCCCACTCACAAAATGGAGCAAAGAGATGACCAGGCAGTTCTCAGAGGAAGAAATACAAATGGCAAACACACACTTAAGAAAATGTTCATCATCCCTAATCATCAGAGAAGTGCAAATTCAAACAACTATGAGATTCCACCTTACCCCAATAATGATAGCAAACATCAAAAAATCAAATGAAAATAAATGCTGGTGAGGATGTGGAGAAGTAGGAACACTCATCCACTGTTGGTGGGAATGTAGGATGGTACAACCACTTTGGAAAGCAATATGGAGACTCTTGAAAAAGCTGACTATAGAGTAACCAAAAGACCCAGTTATTCCCTTACTGGGCTTCTACCCTAAAACCTTCAAACCACAAGCCAGAGAGATTTACTCAACCATGTTCGTAGCTGCTCAATTCATAATAGTTAAGAGGTGGAATCAATCCAGATGTCCATCACTAGAAGAATGGGTAACTAAGATGTAGTATATCTACACAGTGGAATCCTATGCAGCAGAAAAAAAAAAAATGACACAAAGAAATTTGAGGGAAAATGGTTGAACCTGGAAGAGATCATTCTCAATGAACTTACCCAATCACAGAAAAAAAATTGCCACATAGTCTCACTCATTGACAGCACCTAACCCGAATGTACCCAAGATACCTTACATATCCAGCAAGTATATCATGGACTAGACACTAGGATGGATGGGGAGGGAGGAGAGGGCATCGAATGAGTGGGAAACACTAATCTAGACCCAAATGGCAATGGTACCATGAAATTCTACTTCCTAAAAGGCAGATCAAATGGCTGAACCTTCACCAGGCCCTTACAGGAAAAACCTGAACCACAAGACAAGGGAGAGGGGAGGATCAAGTCTAACTTAAATCTTCTGCATCTTCCCTCCCTCTCACACTCTCTATCTCTCCTCTCTAACTCTTGTATATTAGTTATCTTTTTCCTCATTTTCTTAGTGGGCACTGACCTGTAACTCCCAGTATCAGCATGGGGCTATCACCCACAATGAGCTTTTGATCAGCAAAACCTACAACTTTTCCTAAAAGAATGATAGATTTCTGTCAGAGTACTTGATGACCCACCAAAGGTTAGTGGTAAGACCCTATTCCTGAAGACACCATATGCAGCTGACATGTTAAATGGAATGGCATGGCTAGAAGCCAAAGAGAGTCAGTCCCAGACAGTCAGTGTGTCTTGTGCCAGAAGGTGCTACATGGGCATCTGGGGGAAATGACCAATATCTGTCCAAGCAACTAATGGTCTAACCTACTTAGCAGCAAATAACCTGTTGTGATGCCCACACAAGTGCAATAGTGGCATACAGCCATGTTGGGGAACCAACTGCTCTTGATTTGGCTCACTGATCCCCTCAGTGGCACGAGACCCATAGCTGGAGATGGGAAACAAGTCAGAACCATATAAGACCACTCTCCATTATCAAGCTACCATCAATCATGGGCTACAAGAGGGCCTACACCTATTAAACTGTCTAAAAAAAAATAGTAAGTGTTTTCTCATTTGTCCTGGTGCTAACTTACTCTCTGTTGGAGAATCTGCTTCTCTTTTTCAGACAGATGCAGATCCTAAGGAGAAAGCCACCCCATCATACCTCAAAAGGGCCCTGGCTGAAACTAAGGAAAATTGGCGAAACAAGCAAGGGTGCTGCTTTCCTGATGAACCGGATACCAGCACCAGGGTGAAGGAGATCAACACAGAGAAAAATCAACTCCTACCAAACTACAGACCTAGAGCCTCATAGGCCCCAACACCTCATCACTGAAGCAGACCTAAAATGAACCCAACATGGCTCAGGGAAATTTTGCGGAAGAGGGGTGGAAAGAATGTCAGACCCACATGTTGGGTCATGATATGCAGAGACATTTATTGTACCAATAACTGTGGGCTAACTCCACAATGCACGACCCATTTACCTCAACAAGAAGGGGCCAATGGGGAGGGGGTAGATCACGATGAGCCTAATAATGGTACCAAACTGCCTGTATTTGCTGAATAGAAAACTAATTTTAAAAAAAGAAGAAGAAAACAAAACAAAACCAGAAATCTCTCGGGCCAGAGAAAACAAATGGCTTAGTGATTAATGTGCTTTCTTGCAAAGCCTAAGGTCTCAGGTTCAATTCCCCAGGACCCACATAGGCCAGATGCATAAAGTGGTATATGCAACTATAGTTCATTTGAGGTGACTAGAAGCCCTGGAACACCCATTCTCTCTCTCTTAAATAAATAAAATATTAAAAACAGAGAACATTGACAACCACCTACTTTTTAGACAGTGGACTGAGGGATTAAAAAAAACAACAGTATAATTATAAAACATGTTTTTTTTTTAATTTATTTTACTTGTAAGCAGAGAGAGAAAGTAGAAACACACACACACTCAGAGGAAGAACAGGTGTTCTAGGGAGTCTAGTCACTGCAACTGAACTCCAGACACATGCCCCACTTTTTGCATTTGGCTTTATTTGAGTACTGGGGAATAAAACCCAGGTCGTTAGACTTTGCAGCTAAGCTCCTTTACCAGTAACTTATCCCTCCAGCCCTGAAAAAATCCTTTTTAAAGAGGAAAACACTTTAGTAACAAACAGACCTTGATTCAATTCTAGGTATGGTTCATTGAAGCTTTTTAATTTTTTTTTTTAATTTTTAAAATAAGATAGTAAGAGGAGAGAGAATGAGAATGGGTGTGAGCATGTAAGGTGCTAGGGCTTCTTGCCACTACAAACAAACTACAGATACAAATACTATTTTATGCATCTGGCTTTCCTGGGTACAGGGGTACTAAACCTGACCCATCAGGCTTTGCAAGCAAGCACCTTTACCTACTGAGCATCTCTCCAGCCCAGATTTAAGCTTGGTGAGGGATGATTCAATTTGCACACTTTGTCCCTCTTACCTTTTTTTTGTGAGTTGCCATTCCAACAGGATACAATGAAGATGATATTGTGTAACTTCTGAACCTAAGCCTCAAAATCACTGTAAAATTCTCCTCTTGCCACTTAAAATCAGTTCTGCTGCCTTGTGAACAGACCCAAAGTAGCATCATCGAAGAGACAAGTATGTGGATTTAAGGGCAAGGCATGTCTGCTGAGGACCAAGTACATACATGAATCCATGAAGGGCAGTCAGCAGCCAAGCACCAAGCAGCCTATGAAGTGACTGTAAGCACACACGTGACAGTGACTAACACCGTGGCAGCGAAGGCGAGCTTAGCCGTGGACACCCCACCAATGCATAGAGACAGGATGAGAGAGCTGGTTGATGGTCTGAACCACTATATTGTAGAGGAGTTGTATATGTAGCAATAGCAAAATGGCATAGGACTCAGCTGTATTTGCCAGTACAACTGATTCAAAAGTATATGGCCTTGGCTTGGAGATTATGAGGCTTATAAAACCAAGAGTAGACTATTTGTAAAAACTGGAACAGATACAAAACAGATTGTTAGTAACATCTTAAAATGTGGTGAGAAAAGTTTTACTGCGGACTAGGAAAAGTAAAGCACATATTACACTGAGACAGAACAATTGGCAAGAAAGTTGTTAGTGATAATTCTGGAAACAAAAATGTACATAATGCATCTGTGGTTCTAACTAAGGAAATCTCTAGACAGAATGCTAGAAGTGTCAGCTGAGTGTTTCTACCAAGTGTAATAAAATGCTATGGGACAGAGGAAAGCTTTAAAAAGGGATTATGTTTAACTTCATGAGAAAAGCTTAAGCAAATCAAGATGCCCAGTGCCTGCCGAATTGGGAAATACAGCTATTATTTATAATTAGTCTTTCCCTGGTGGAAGAAGATTCTCAAAGTACCTTAGGATAAAGATCATATGAAGAGTGTTGCAATAAGATAGTTAAGATGGAGAAAGATTTACAACAAGGCTTCAGGATCTCTCAGGTAGACCATGGGGTTCCAAGATCCTCATGTCTTTAGGAATGAGCTATAGCCAAGATAGAAAGAAGTCTGTTTCTAAAAGAATTATGGGTATGGTGAGGAGTCAGTTCTCACTAGTGAGTGAGAGAGAATGGGAGAGTTATTTTTATGATGATTACAAGTTACAATTAAAAGGGTCCATCAAAGTAGAGAACCATGGTCATCAACTGTCTATGGAAAGGAACATGTTGAGAAATCCCCTCAGTTGCTGACAATGGTCCTCTCTAGCCACTGACAAAGAGGGGAAACAAAACAAAGCAAAACACAGAAAACAGTCAGAGTCAATACTCTAGAAAGCATGGTAAAAATGAGAACAAAGAATTTATGAACCACTGCCTAGCAGGAGACCTGAACCCTAAATAAGAAAGAAACACCCCATTCCTGGAGTCAGGCACACTAAGATTATCTGATAAACTGAATTAAAATTTGTTTTGTGGGAAAAGAATTACTGAAGATCTTCTACTTCTTATTTTGAATAGCAGTATCTACTGTGGTATTCCTGAGCATAATATTCTATGTTATGTTATGGCAAAGAAAAAACTGGTCTTCCCATTTCAACAATCCAAGATAAAGAGAAATTGGAACATCTATGCATTTAAACCTAATACAAATCAAGAGGTCAAGGAAATTGAGCCTAATGGCATGATTTGATGGCATTTTGGGTCACTTAATGTATATCTTGGAAAGGGGTTATATATTTTGCCTATGGTAGCCATGTGACTGATGGCACTGGAGGACTACTTTCAAAGTTGTAATTTGTATTCTTGTATTTTGCAATATAATTTGGCATTACTAAGTGGATGGTATGTACATATTTTTTAAATTTAACTTTAAATTTGATATGAATAGTATGATAAAAGTGAGGGAGTTTACTTTGGAGTCTTTGACTCAAGAGACCTTTCAGCTTGCACTCATGTTTGTCAAAAAGCTGTTCCTAGCCTCCATGATCATGATTCCAAAGTCCAGAGAGGTTATAAAGAGACAGAGACACGAGCTCAGCCATCTTGGCAGCTAGGGAACCCCTCTGAAGTGAGAGCTTTGTGAATGAGAATGTCCTTTCCATCTTTAGTATTGGACTAATGGAAAGCAAGTTCAGGACAGAGCCCCGCACACCATGCCAGTCAGAGGAGCTCATGAGCTCAGCCCACGTTTCTAGCATGTGTGCTTGTGGACAGATGGTTGTTGCATTAAGTCCTGGAAAATGTATTTAACTTAGACTATTACATCATCTGAAAAAAAAATACTGTCTACTTTATGGGGATAATGTTAGGGATACTATTAGGAATAAGTCCCAAGAGTATACATTTTCACACACAGTAATGAGTATTAAGGTAACTATAGCAATGCAAGCCTACAATATTAAACACCATGCTGAAACAGTGCTCTAGAAACTGCTATGCCCAGTGACAGGAGACTGCCAGGCCAGCGTTCTGCTCCATCCATTATCCAGCCTCTCTGCACATGTTAGTCTTCCTCCAGTGTATTTATTTACTTTGGAAAAACTCATTGTTTTACAATCAACAATTTATTTGTATTTATAAGTTAAACTGATTTATTCTGTGATGTCTCAGAATATATTTCTAAGATAGATCTTTACATAGCTACAGCAGGCTACATTGCCTACAAAAATCTAGCATATCCCTTGTTAATAAAAACCATTCAAGAACAGGTTTACATTTCTTTTGTCAGAGCTGTTGAAACATGGTCTTATAGTTAGACCTTGTTGGATTCTTGTTTCTCCTCCTAAAATCATGTGCATCTTTATATTTTTTTCTCAATAACCCTCTATATTTTGAAGGCTTCCATAACATATGCATGTAGAAATTCCACTGTTTTCATTTTGAGATAGGTGTAGGTGGTAGAAAGCACAGGGGTAGAAGTTTACAGATTGGCTTTCCTCCTTTGACTGGGGTCAATACACAGAGTAGTCAGTTGTTTTATGTGCTAATTAACTGCTCTTATGTCTGAAGGGGGGGGAATTAAATATCCAGGTGTCAAAACATATTTATTTATTTATGCTCACATATGTGTGAGACATGTATCAAATTCTTTCGATAGCTTAGCACTGTGCTCATGAGGGTTGTACTTAACAGAAATAGCTGCAGTCAATAATTTGACTCCAAAGAAATCATAAAGAACCACAAGTAATTTTCAGCTCTAAATGTTCAAGATACATATTTTATCTTATTTGCCTAATCATTTGATGCTTTTTCAAATATGATATATTTATTCAAGGCATTTTCTTACTAAATATCACTAAATATACATTTGCAGTATAGAGTACTTAGCTCTATGAAAAATAAAATTTATGGAGGCAGCTAACATAAGCAAAGTATTTTTCATCTATTTTCTACTAATATATGTGAGGACAGTTCAATAGGTTATTTAATGTGAATCCTACTTTTCCTAGTTAAACAAAACCATCCTCAGTCATGACAATTTAACTTTGATCAAGCTTGACAGATTAATTTCTCTCTTGTCTTTATTTTTATCTAAACTTATATTTATGGAAAAAAATAATTCTATCATTTTAAAAAACATTACTTATTATCCTTATAAAACATAATTCAAGAATTCAAGGAAAGCAATCTAGTTATTTTGGGACATTCTTAGAAGGACTGATTCAGGAAGAGAAAAGACAGTTAATGAAAGCTATCTTTGATGTTCTTTAACACAAAAGTAAACATGGATCTTTTTTTATTTGACATTAAAAATCTGATCATTTGCCTCCCTAAAGAAAGCACATACAGCTTTTATACAGACTGCACACTAAAGAATAATAATATTTCTGTTTACTGAGATATCAACTGGCATTTCACTGTAAGTCAATGGTCTATCGTTGCTACAGCGCATTAGACCTCAATCTGGCATCTACAAATGTCAAGAGTATAAAAAAAAATACATAGGATGAAAATCAAAAGCATGTTCTGAACTCAAAAAAAAATAAATAAATAAATAAAGGGAAACAAAGTTCACCTAAACGTATTTGCTGCAGAAATCCGTGCAATATTCAGCTGTCAATCTTGAAAACAAGGGAGCTGCACCGTCAGTAGGAGAGGATAATAGAACTTCCAGCAGATGCTCAGGCAGGGCTCTAATTTCTCCTGAACTCCCTTGGTAAGCATTTAATTTCTTTATCATATGCAGGCTCAGTAAATTGTGCTTCATCCAAACTGTGTTGTGAAATGTTAATATTTCATGTGATAACAAAACTCCATAGAATAACCTTTGTCATATTAAGAGCCTCCAAATTTCAAATGTCAAGATTCTGTATTATAATAAGTCTTAAACAGATTCCTGAATTGGCATAATAAATTATAATAAGGCTAATCTCAATTGATATGCTATAATGTCACACACAGGTACATTATATGTAATATTTTAATAGTTTTATTTAGTAAAGGCTGGTAGGAAAACATGAGTTCAAATGTTGTGCATGACATTTCATCAGGAGGAAAGCAAAGAAGCTTATAAAATGTAATTATATATTCACAACAGGCTTAATCAGTAATTACAGACAATATAAGAAAACAAAGTAGAGTTCTCTATGAGGCAGATGGACTGTTCTGGAAGCTGATGTATGGGAAGTGATCTTTTTTAAAAATAGCACTAGCCAGGCAACATCATTATTTGTGTCATTACAGTTTGCACAGATATATTTTGAATAGTCTTTGTACACTATTTTTGTATTACTATCAAAATAATCAGGGCTTTTAAGAAGCATCCATCATTATGTTTCATGTGCCAAATTTAACTTGAGTTTGTTTATCTGACCTTTTGAACCAGCAGTCCAGACTTCCAAATAGGAAGACTCAGTTGCCTGTGGAGGCTTCGGAGGAAGTTAGCTTCCACATTCATCTGGGTTGTTGATCCTGATAAAGGCAACTGCTCCTGCATTACTCAAGATTTAGCATCTCCAATGGTCAATAGCCATCACCAGCAGAGAGAAGAGGGACAGTTCTGAGTATGCTGAATTCAATTCTTGCAAGCAAGCAACGTCAAAGTGCATGTTTCCCTCTTTTGCCATAACTATTCATTTTTACCTGACTAAGCAGCTCTTCCTGTTTACATATATGTATTTAAATCACATGACTAGTATAACCATTAAATACTCTAGGAGACTGTTTACCCCAACAGGTTAAACCTTTGATTACAGCTACCCAGAAATCCTTAAAAGGAAAACTTGAAGGAAAGACAAATATACAATACATATTCTTTTCCCATTACTGTAAACAATTCCTTCATGATCTCCTAAAGCTGAATCCCATCTATTGTGCTCCTTTCCACACTTATTTAGAAGTCTTTCCAAATAGTCAACGGAGTATTTTACATTGAAATGTGATTTTAGTGTTTATAAAAATCTTTGAGAAGTACTTTTTTTTTCTGGCATGGATGTTTCTAACTTTTGAGGTTTTTCTGGGTTTTCTTGACCACACTCACACTTAGCATCTTGTAAAGCTGTCAGAAAAAGACAGCTGTAATGTTTTAGCCATAATAAAGCTAGCTATTGATCTTAGGAAGAGAAGAACGAGGGAGAGAATGTGCTTAATGGGGCATGTTTGCTCTCTATTATTTTCTTTGCCTCAGGATAAGGCTGATTTAAATAATGATACTCTTTTCAGTCACTAAATTCACACATTCTTATACATTAATTATTACTAACTACCAGCTATTACTAGATACATTGAAAGGCTTAGTGTCTAAAATTTTCTCAGCAAATGGTCCAAGATACATTAAATTCTACTTCTCTTTTCTAATTCCCAACTACATAAGGCTATTGTTTGTCACAGCATAAACCATCCTACTTTGAAAGCATCCATTTATGTGCTTTGTATACACTGAGATTCAATCTCAACTTTAATAGTTTTTTTTTTCTTCCCATAATGAGTATGCCTATTTCTTGTAATAGTACAAAGTCATGTCATATGACATTTTGTGTGCGTTGTGGGTTGAGGGTTCTATATTTAAAAATTCAGAAAGAATCTAGTTGACAACAAAAATTTACAGTGAGAGATTATTTTAGATATTTACTTAATCTGAGGATTTTATGCAAACTAAATCCATTGTTTTCTAACTTTGAGTTGATACATATGTCCTCATTTACATATGTTTTCAAATCACCAAACAATAATGTCAAAAAGTTAAGAATAGAAACTCAAAAACTCACATATAATCCATAAATGTCCCTACATATATATATGGACATATATACATATACATACATACATACATATATGTATATGTGTGTGTATATATATATATATATATATATATATATATGTATCCATATATATATGTATATTCTCCACATGAAATAAAATCAGTGTTTAGAGAAACACCTCCACCCCACATTTTTTGAAGCAATATGTATAGGAGTCAAGAAATGGGAGTCTTCTACATATCCATCAAGTGATTAATGTAAAGAGTTTTGTCTCATGTATACGGTGGTGAATACTGTTCTGCCATATAGTGGGAATCCTGGTAATTGGAATAACATAAGTGGTTCTGGGGATTGTTATGTTAAGTGAAATAAATCAGTCTCAGGAAGACATGTACCACATGATTTCATTCATATGTGAAAGCTGAAAAATAAAATGACATTGAAATATTTGAAACTTCGTTTCAAAAGCCAGAGGTAGGGAGAAGAGGGAAATTGGTAAAGGACCTAAATTAAAATTAGACAGAAGAACCAGGCATGGTGGCTCACACCTTTAATCCTAGCACTAGAGAGGCAGATGTAGGAGGATTACTGTGAGTTTGAGATCAGCCTGAGACTACATAGTGAATTCCAGGTCAGCCAAGGCCAGAGAAAGATCTTACCTTGAAAAACCAAAATAAAGAAAAAAATTAGACAGAAGTAAGATATTTTTGTGTGCTATTGCACAACATAGTGACTATGGCAACCAACAATGTACCGCATATTTCCAAAATCTGGAAAAAAAATGAGTTTGATACTCTTGCAAAAAGAAATGATAAATATTTTAGGTAGGTATATTTAAACCTTGTTAAACATTATACAATATATGTAATAATCAAATATCATATTTAGCATGTACAGTTTTATTGATCAATTGAAATAAATTTATTTATTCATTTATTGGCAAGCAAAGAGAGATAAAGAGAAAACAGAGAGAAGAGTGCCCCAAAGCTCCAGACACTGCAAGCAAACTCTTGATGTGTGCACAACTTTGTGTATCTGGCTTTATGTGGGTATTGGGGAATCAAACTCAGGTTGTTAGGCTTTGAAGGCAAGTGCCTTAACTGCTAAGCAATCTCTCCAGCCCTGAAATAAATTTAATAATAAACAAAGTGTGTGATTGTTAACTGACAAATCTATAGTATTTATAGTTTTGATGTTCCCTATGCAAAACATGATGTGAATAACAGTCCATAGCCCTCTGTCCTTCCAACAGATAAATGAAAGGAGATTAAGCTATAACATATATTAATAGTTCTTGTTGACAACTACTATGTTATCTTCGAGAAGAATTTTCCATAATATATTATATATGTTCTAATTAATATGCATGGGATATATTTGACTATTACTTCAAAACTATGTTTTTTTTCCTCAAGATTTCAAAAGGATTAAGAGTGCTTTTCTCAGGGTAGCACTTTTTTGAACAATTCTTGGGGTTTTCTGGTCCATAGCATTTCCTTCTGTTCCAAAGGGATGCATATTTTGATGACTATTGAAATCTTTAAGGCAACTTTAGGCTTGTAAATACATAGAGCAAACATTTTTTTTTAAAGTTACTCAATATTATTTCTTTTCAGTTTCAAAATATAAGAAACAAAATAAAGACAAATATGGCAAATTTTAAAGAGAAAATGAAAGTATTTTCTTACCTTATCAAGAGAGAAAGTTTTGGTCAGTGCAAAACCCCATCCAGCTTCAAAGGCTCTTCGAATCATGGGTGAGCTCGTAGCTGGCGTAGCACTGGCAAGACCGAAAGGGTTGGGAAACTTCAATCCCGCCACTTCCACACTGATGTCCACCAGATCCACGGGCGTGTAAAAGAGGGGCAGTTCTGGCTTGGCAGAGACTGAGGCTCCATATTGTGACTGTGAGGAAAATGTATTCAATCACTGCCTTTGAACCACATCTAAACTGTCACAAAATGTTTTGCTAATTATCTTCAATACAGCATTGCTATAGATACAGATTCCACTGGTCTTTCTCCTTGTGAAAGTTGGTCAAGACAATTTCATATATAATTGTCATCATTTTCTAAATGAAAAGGCAATATAGGATGATAGCAAAAATAAAACCAATTAAATAAACAACTCTATTTAAAACACACTGAGATTCAAACACCAAAGGGAATCATTTTACAATTTATCTCCCTGTTTCCATTAACTCATCTTCTTTGTACTTAATTTATGAAAATGTCTTAACATTCAGATATAGGAACAACTACAAATCAGGAGGTCTAATTTTATTTTCAAGTAGTCTCAAGGTATGGTCTCACTCTACCCAGGCTAACCTGAAATTCACTATGTAGTCTCAGGTGGCCTCAAACTCATGGTGATCCTCCTACCTCTGCCCCCCGAGTGCTGGGATTAAAGGTGTGCACCACCACGCCTGACCCTAACAGCTATTTTTGTGTTTGCAGGAAGGCCTTCTCACGTGCTCCTGTGTTTTCTCCTCTGCCTTTCTTAGGTCAGCCATAAGGATCCTAGCTACCTAATTTCCTATCTCATTGGGATATTGGAAAATATAGGGGAGAGTGACCCACATTGGGGAAGAAGATAATGTACTCTTGTGTATTAGGGGACTGTTTTTATTAAAATATTCAGTGGGCTGGGCATGGTGGTGCAAGCCTTTAATTCCAACACTCACTTAGTGGGAGGATCACTGTAAGTTTGAGGCCAGCCTGTGCTAAAGAGTTACTTCTAGTTTAGACTTGGCTAGAGTGAAACCCTATTTAGAAAACAAATAAACAAACAAAAATTTCTAAAATTGGACATTGTCCTTTGATAACAGATTTAAAAATACTACTAGCTTGACTAATAGTTAAAATATTTTTTAATAAAACTTGCTACACAAAAGGATGGGTTTGCAAAACATCATCCACCCTCTTTCTCTCTAACTTTCTTTTCTTCTTTCCTTTTCATCCTTTTATGTCCATCTCTCCCTTTTTCTACTTCTGACAGAAAAATAATACTTGAAAATATAAAAAGCATGAATTTTTCCAAACAGTTACTGAATGGACAGGACTATTTAATTCAAAAGTAGAGCTCCTTTCTCTCATGAATCATCACTCAAAAGAAAAGTTATTTGAGCAGAACTTTAATTTTATAGGCTTGTGTCTTGTGTAGATAAAGATTTCCATGACTTGCATAGAAATCATTTCAAGTCCTCCAGCATTTACAATGCAAAGAAAAGTTCACTTAATATGCAAACAGGCATCAAACTTCCCAATTGAAAAGCTATTGTGTTTCTAGTTTTGCAGGAAGGCACCCTGATGGCATCCAGGCTTCAGCTGTGGCAGGTGCTTTCCTATCAGGGCTACGCTGGTTTTCAAAGATACCCCTACTTTCCTCCCCCTCCAGCCTTCTCTCTCTCTCTCTCTCTCTCTTGCTCTCAAGTTCTGTACAAGTAAACTATATTCCCAGTCCTCCATGAACATTTCTGATCATTGAGCAGCCTGGTTGTGTCTGTTTCTTCTCTGTACATGGAGTTGCAATATGATAAAACTCTGAGAGTGGTTTATATTATGAGTGTGAGTAACTTAAGGTGTGTGTGTGTGACCATGAGAGCATACAACAAGCAGATAGAAATGGAAGAAAACCATCCTTGATGGCATTTCCTTATCTCTATACAAGGAGTAAACAAGGCGTAAGTTAAGTAAGGGAGAAGTACTTGGCACAAAAGGTTAGTAAGTACTGGGAACAATTTAGAAGCACTGTCCCTCTTTGCAGAAGATGAAAACAATACAGGGTAACTTTGCATCCAATGTCAGCAGCTGAAATATTTGTAGTCCGGTGTAGATTGTGAGGTGAAATGAATAACCCCAAGTTATTATGAGATACTTTACACTGAAATATCTCTTCAGTCTTGCAGATGAATTCATTTGTTTGTAACTGTAGTTATATATGGCATTAGGCAATAACCCATATAGGGAGAGATGCATTACTTGTGTAACTCAATATACATTGCTTATTTTATGTACTTATTAAGAAGTCTAATATTCATAAGAAGGTAACATCTACAAAGGAAATTCTTTGAAAACTTTTACAAGATTTCCCGTAATTAAAAAAAAAAAAAAAAGAAAAGAAAACTAAACACAGCAATGCAAGCAATAAATGACAAACTATGAACACACACACACTGACTCAACTCTAGGACAGACATGGCGGCTCACAGGATACACACTTTCTGAAATTACAAAATGGTTACTGATGACTGGGTGTGGGGTTGTGTGGTGGTTTGATTCAGGTGTCCCCCATAAACTTAGGTGTTCTGAATGCTAGCTCCCCAGCTGATGGATATTTGGGAATTAATGCCTCCTGGAGGGAGTGTATTGTTGGGGGTGGGCTTATGGGTATTAAAGCCAGTTTCCCCATGCCAGTGTTTGGCACACCCTCCTGTTGCTGTGGTCCATCTTATGTTGGTCAGGGGGTGATGTCCACCCTCTGCTCATGCCATCGTTTTCCCCTGCCATCGTGGAGCTTCCCCTCGAGCCTGTAAGCCAAATAAACCTGTTTTTCCCAGAAGCTGCTCTTGGTTGGGTGATTTCTACCAGCAATGCGGACCGGACTGCAACAGGTTGTGTGGCTTTAATCCCAGCACTCAGGGGGCAGAGGTAGGAGGAGTGCCATGAGTTTTAGGATACCATGAGACTACATAGTAAACTCCAGGTCAGCCTGGGCTATAGTGAGACTCTACCTCAAAAAACAAAAACTAACACAACAACAATAACAACAAAAATTTACCATGTGTGCTATGACTTCAAATCTTCCCTCAGAACGGACAGTTTATGTGCACACAGAGCTGCATTTGGTTGCCTTAGTGGCTCATATCATACCTCTGCTCTAAAGTATCTCCTAAAGTGTAGAAGCCCTCTTCCTTTTTGCCTTCCCTGACTCACAGGATTCAACTCTCACCATCAGATCAATGCTGCCGAATGCCACGCACAACATCCAGTTTTAAATCTCTCATTGGTGTCCATCTGCTTTGGTGCAGCAGCTCTGCCCTTACCTCAGAAATGAACTTTAACTCCTTTCTCATTGTACTCTCTTCTAAAACATGTCATCCAGATTTTCAATTTTGGACAATACTATTTTTCTACTCAATATGTGAGCAAATAACAGATATAAGAAAACAACCTAGAAGATGAGCAACCTAGAAGATTATTAGCTCTCTGCTGTTGCTTCTACAGACAGAGAGTCACACCTGCATGAGAAATGATGTGGGAACACAGAATGTATTGAGCTGTAAAACATGGGATAAAAAGAAGAAAATTGTCTATCTAAATACAAAGATTGCTGTAAATATGTACATGTATATAACTTGGCATATGATCACTGTGTATTTATCACAAATGGTGCAATATCAGTTCATTTTTCAGCTTGTTCTTGCAGAATACAGATATAAGTTTTTTTTTAATTTTTTTATATTTTATTTTTATGTTTTTTGCTTATGTTATTTCATATTTTCAGGATTGGCCACAAACCAATCCCTGTAAGATAGATTTAAATGTACACTAAACAGTTATTTAAAACTTTTTTTTATTATAAATCAGCAACCTATAATATATATATATATATATTAGTCCATATATATATCATGGACTTCCATTATGAGTTATGACTAGAATGTGGAATTATTAAGTCAACTATTTAATATGTCTATCACCTCAAAACCTTAATATTTCTTATCATTGTTTGAACTCATTATGTTTATGATATTTATGTCTCATTGGATAAATGAATTGCAAGTACTTTCTCGCATTCTGCAGGGTATCTCCATATGGTTAATGGTGTAGCTTGTTTAACAGAAGTTTATAATTTGGTATAGTCTCATTTTTCTATTTTTGCAACTGTTGCTTTCAATCTTGAGGTCAAGTCCCAAGTGTCACTGCTAAAACCAGTGTCGAATACTTTTACCTCTATATTGTCTTTTGGCAGTTAGAAAATTTCTGATCCTACATTTTCTTGAATTCATTTTGAATTAATGATTTTGTGTGGTCTGAGTTACATGTTCAAGTTCTTTCTTCTGCATGTGGCTATCCAGTTTCTACAACAGTAGTTACTTAAGACCCCATTGAAAATTCATTCTGCCAGTCCTGAAAATCGATTAAACATGCATATGTAGATTAATTTCTGGGTTCTATATTACATTCCATTTTTGAAATGCTTATATATTTGTTTTTGGTGACACACTTAAGGTTTTTTTAAAGAAAATAATAATCATCTAAAATTCATATGGTGAAGGTCAAGTTCAATAACTTGGTTTTTAGTCTGGAACACGCTGTTCTGAGTAACCTTTTCAGTTAGATTATTGTTCCTAAAACTTAACAATATGTACAATGAGAATACTGAAATAGATAATTGACTTTCAAAACTTTATTGAATATAGAAAAAAAAGTGACCAAAGGAGTTTAAGTCAATACTTGTTAGTTACTCACTTAGAAAGGCACAGAAATATATGCAGCTTTCTGTACTATTGGCCAATGTTCTTACATCCCTCATAAACAAAATGTTTCAATCATGCTTCCACACCTTCTTGTTTAACATACACAATGGGAAATCCAAAATAAACTTTAAAAAAAGAAAAGAGCAAAAGTCATAAAGAGCTGAGGTGAGGAAGATAAATATAGAGGTTAGTAGAAAAAAAATGTTCATCATTTAGAGTACTGGTTTTATTTAAATTTTTATTTCATTTCCATCTGCAAATTTCTCAGTGTCTTTTACTACCTACAGACCAAGATATTGACTTCTCATTGTTGCATAGTCCTAATTTTGGTATGGACTCTGTAATTCCCTTCCTAATTCCATCTTTTATCACTTCCTGACAATATATTTTTCATGTGCTTATTGAATGACATGCAACATCCCAAGGAAAACAACATTAATGCATCTATGAATTTCAGTTTTCATCTTTTGGCAAGGAATGTATTTTCTGTCTGGTTATAATGCTATAGAAGTTCCAATTAAGCCTTCAATAGTCCAGCTGTCATCTCCTTCTAGTAAACCTGCTTCCCACCACCAAAGTTATTTACTTATCACACTTTGTACTTACTTGCTTATGTATGTGTTTGTGTATGCATGTATCCTGCTTCCTAAATTGCAGCACCTAATGTAGGATTGGTAGAAAAATGTTCAGAATATGCAGAATGTGACAATGTTCACCTCTGGTACTTAGTTTCTTTTTTATTTAAATTAGTTTCTAGATAGCTTGACAATCAATATAAGTAAAATGATCATTTAATTTATTTTATATATATGGAATCCCATTAATCCATGATTCTTTTTTAATTTAAAAAGGGTATGTATAGATAAACATTATGCCATGATTTCAATGCAAAGACTCTTTAAATAGCCATCTAGTGGGATAGTAAGGAATGCTGTAGGTTATTTTGTTATACTACTACCTAGTGACAAGAAGTTCATAACCTAGTCATATGAAATGACATAACAGTTCAACTACTTCATAATTTTAGAAGGATGTTGATTGAAATATTATATATATTTTACACTCTTGATTTTTGAGTTCTAGTTTAGAATAGATTCTTGATGCCGTTACAGAAACTAGTATCAATGTGAAGATAAAGAAGTCTCATCATACCTCAAAAGGGCCCCAGATAAGAATACCTAGGGAAGCATGCAAGAATGTAGTTTTCTTAGCAAACTGGGAACCAGCACAATGGTGAAGGAAATAGACACAGTGAACAATCAACCCCTACTAAACCAGATATCCAGAGACACAGAGGCTCCCAAGATCTCAACACTGAATCAGTCCTAAAATGAACCCAACATGGCTCAGGGAAATTTGCAGAAGAGGGGGCCAAAAGAATGTGAGAGCCACACGTTGGGTCATGACATGCAGAGACATTTCCTCCTACTCAAAAACTGAAGGCTAACCCCACAATGCATGACCCATATACCACAACAAAGAAGGTCCCTGGGGAGGAAGGGGGAGCACAGGGAGGAGGCTAACAATGGTACCAACTTGACTATATACACTGACTACAAAAAAAAAAAGTCTCATATGTAGATCCTAGCTACAAATGTATAGACTTGTGTGTGAGATATGGACCCAAAAATCAGTAGCAGAGGCCCATAAGCTAAAAAAAAAAAAAAAAAAAAAAAAGAGCTATAAGGGAGGGAGGAAAGGGAAGGTACTAAATAGGATTGTATATATGTAAATAGAATAATAGATTACAGGGAATGGAAAGGCCTAATTAAGGTCAAGGGAAGAAATTGTATAAAAAAAAGGCAGGGGTGGGGGGGAGGGTCAAGCAAAATTCAAGATATTCTGAATAAGATATGAAAATCTACTTTCTTGAATAATGGCACATCCAGAAGTCATAGATTGTTACTAGAAATTTTTTCAGTGCCAGGGATGGGATACCTTCCAGTGAGTTGTTGGCCAGGGAGGTCCCTGTTGACTCCAAAACCATATAGGCTATTGCCAAGGCCCTTGGTTTCCCATAAGAAAGAGATGGTAAGACCCTTTTGCTGAAGACTTCACATGCCTAAGCAGCAAAGTCATTGAGAAATCAAGCTGGTTCTGATCAGAAAACCTTCTCCCTGTAGCCAAGCCAACTGAAAGCTGGCAAAAACTGCACTGTATGCAGCTTTATGGGAGACAGAAGTCATCGACAGTGAAAACAGTGGACACTGGAAACCTCAAGTTTGGCCAGACAGGCCAAACGACTGAACGAGTGCAGTAATGGCATGTCTGCTCTGGAAGAAACCAACTGCTCTCTAATTGGACTGAAGGACCACTCTATGGGAGGGCATATGTATCTGGTACTGAAAACCTAATCAAAAGCTTATGGCAGGGGAGGTCATGAGACTTAGGAATATAAAGCCTGCTCTTGTCTGAATAAATGCATATATTACTCTCACCAAATTGCCCTGAAAGCACTACACTTAGTGTTCATACTCATACAATAATGCTACTCTCACTTGTGGTTTACTCTTCTCTTTTCAGATGGCAATGACCACTGGGATGACCCAAAAGGCAACATAGTGCTGAAGAGAAGGGATGGAGGAGTGTCCAGCACTGAAACATCTCACACCCACCAAGGCATAGGATCATTGAGGAAGAGGTGGCGGTAAGAACGTAAGAGCAGAGACATTTATCATACCAATAACTGTGGGCTAACTCCATAGTGCATGACCCATTTACATCAACAAGGAGGAGCCATTGGGAGGTGGTAGGTCATGGATGAGCCTAAACAATGGTACCAAACTGCCTGGATTTGCTGAAAAGAAAACTAATAAATTAAATAAAAAAAATAAAAGTAGTAGCACACAGCCAAAAAAAAAAAGAATGTAAGAGCCAAAGGAAGGGTACCACTCCTTACATGCAACTGTAAGATAGTATTTGGCCTCGATATCCAAGAGTGCCTAACATTACCTACACAAAACCCCCATAATTGGAGAAAAAGATGATGACATCAAATTAAAAGAGAAACTAATGGAGAAAGGTAGGGGATATGACGGAGAGCAGAGTTATGAAGGGGAAAGTGGGGGAGAAGAGGGAAATATCATGGTTTGTTGTCTCTAAGTATAGAAGTTGTCAACATATATATACATATATATATGTTAAATAATATATATATGTATATATATATATATATTAATAAAAAATATATATGTTTTAAAAAGATGGGCTCTAGGTGGGCTTCCAGGAAAGTCTAAATTTCTCAAGGAAATCCCTAAGATCCATCTCTACTCTTCTGTGCATAACTACTTCATTCTCATGTGTCAGATGGTTTCTTCTACTTCTTTCCCAGAATGACTAGTATTTTAATGGCTTAACCTAGCCATTACTATTCAAACCAGGGGAAGAACTAATTGTAAAGGAAGAAAGGGATATGTGGAAAGGATTTGGGGGTGGAAAGCAAAAGAAGATACTGGGAGGGGATTATGATCAAAATTCACCATGCTTATGAAAACTGTCAACAAAATTGCACTATAAAATATACCCTAATTCCCTTCATAGTTTCAGCCAATATCCTTCCAAAACGTTGCATTAAAAAATGAAATTCTCTTCCAAGAATTTAATTGAGCATTCAAGACTAACAGCCATTTTTTGGTCACTTTGGTGTTTTTCAATTATTAATTCTCAAGTTACATTCGTTTGTCCATAGTTTTACTAACTATATATGTCATTCAACTAAGTGCCTATGGAGGGCTATTCAATGAAATGACATTGCTTAAACTGGGCAGATACCATAAGAGGTACTGTTAGGGGCTCCCATCTGCTGACAAGGTATTCCTGGTAAAGTCAAGACACACAGATTAAATGTGCAAACCTACGCGGAATTCAGAATACTTAATGTATCCACAAGATCAAAAGGACACTTGCTCATATGCAAGTTATATTTATACCAGACTTAGTGGTAGGTATTTCACATTTATTATCTTTTAAGTGACTGTTAAAAACACAGAATTCTACCACAGCAAGGAAAGGGAGGCTCAAAAAAGTAAGCACTTTCCTGCTGTTGCCAAATGTCAGCAGTGAGTGAGTGGCATAGCAGAACTTGACTCTTGACTGACTTTGGACACAACCTACCAAGCCGCCCTAACTTACACAGACATTATACTCCCAACGTTGTTGTGTGCTCCAAATCAAACAGAAACAAGAACGTTTTTCATGATGATTTGGTTGAAAACACATAAAGAGTATGTGTGGATGCATACATGGGCATAGACATACACAGAGACACACAAACACACGCACAGTATAGTAATTCTATCAAACTAGGCATGGGGTGCACTTTGTGATCTCACTTTGTAATCCCAGCATTTGGAAGATGGAGCCAGGACAATCAGAATTTCAAGGTCAGCTTGTCTACAGGGCCAGTTTGAGACCACATAAGACCTTGTGTCAATATTTTTTTCAAGAATTAAAAGTGTATAATCATCAAATGTCATTAAAATAATCATCCACTAATGCCTTTAACTTGAGGGTGGCAGAAATAATAGTATGTTGAACTATCATGTTCATTTTAGCATTATGTTTTCACCCTTTACCACTGACATCTTGTTATACCTAGAGTCGTGGAATTTTAGCAGAGATATTTGAATGTGTAGTGATTATGTGGTGGGGGAAAAGAATTTGACATTATGATTTTGTATCCTTCCTGTACGTTCTCCTAGTTTACTTTCAAATAATTGCTTTCTAAACAATAGAATAAATGAGACACTATTAAAATTAGTATTAACTTTTTAAAATTAGTATTTAAAATTTGTAGTACTATATTTTGATAAAAGAAAAAAAATCACAACCACTATAGTCCCAACAACTTAAAAATCACAAAACAGGTTCCAATTTTTCATTTTATTTGAATTTCATTCTGCTATAACTATACTGCATGATTTTGTGTGCACTTTCTCTAGAAGTATTCTAAAATTTTTAAGGAGGTAAAACTTACAAATTAATTTGGATTAGCTGCTCCATGATAAATAGGACTGGCTGTGTTAGTCATAATTATAACAGTAAAAATCAGATTTTTGTTTTGATTTTAATAAATTACAATTCATAATGATTTTTAAGGAAACATATGAGGCTATAAAATTTTACAAAGTAAGGATGACATTTTATTGATTTCTTTAAAGATCTATATTCTCTCTCTTTTTGAGACAGGGTCTCACCTTTAGCACTCACTATGCAATCCTGGCTGGCCTCAAGCTTGTGATCTTCCTGCCACATCCTCCCAAATGCTGTAAGTGAAAGTGTGGCCCAACATGCCTGACATCTTTAGGGCTTTCATATATAACCTCTGTTATGTTGAACTTATTATTATTATTATTATTATTATTATTATTATTATTATTGTTGGGTTTTCTTTTGAGGTAGGGTCTTGCTCTAGTCCAAGCTGACCTGAAATTCACTATGTAGTCTCAGGCTTGCCTAGAAGTTACAGCAATCTCCTACCTAGACCTATGTGCTGGAATTAAAGGCGTGTTCCACTCACCCAGCAGAGAGAGAAAGAGAGAATGGGTGCACCAAGACCTCTAGCTGCTATAAAGTAACTCTAGATGCATGTGCCACTTTCTGTATCTGTACTGAGGTATCAAACCCATGTCATTAGGCTTTGCAGGCAAGCTTCTTAAGTGATGGGCCATCTCTCCAGCCCTGTATTTTTCAATTTTATATCTACTTTTTTCTTTTTGGTTATAATAAGGCTTGCACCAAAAAACTCTGAACAGTTGGAGCTAAAAACAGCTTTAGTACCAAACCAAAAGTTTACTTTTACTTTGCCCAATGTATACTCTGTTATAGATGTAAAACTTCTTTCTTTTCATAGTGTGAATCCATTAACATTTGTTTTTGGTTATAATGATTCTTAGCACTTTGGTCTTATAACTCTTCTGCCAGAGATAATGGAATTGAGCACTTCCAAAGCAGTATTACAGTCTTCTGCTTGGTTGTATGTTACCTTCATCAGTGAGATTTGTGTTTTCATATAGCACTGTTTTGTCACTTAGTAGCTTGGTTTTAGTTGACAATATCCTTTTTGTACTTCCTGTAACACTGCTCTAATGCTGACCAGCTCCCTCAGTTCTTTTTACACCCTGCAAAGTGTCTCTCAATGTTTGAAAATAATCTTCTATACCACTATTTTCATCTTTCTAAAGTCATTCAGTATATATCTTGCCTATATTAGTATACTTTCTCTTTTCTTTGATAGACAGGGTTTGTCTAATAGTACAGGCTAGCATCTAATTTGCTATGTAGCCTAGGATAACCTTGAACTTGTGTTCTTTCTGCCTTCATCTCCTGAGTCCTAACATTACAAGCATGAACCACTATGGCAACTCCATTTTCATTACAGTGCAATAGAAAGGGAAAGACAGGGAACGATATAGAGGTGGGTGAGTGTGTATTTAGGGATGCTTCCTCTTTATTAATCTTCTTAAGTGGCTTCTGCTAAAAACTAGAATTCAGCCAGGCAAAATGTCACACACCTTTAATCTCAGCACTTTGGAGGCAGAGGTAAGAGGATTGTTGTGAGTTCAAGACCAGCCTCAAACTACATAATATATGCCAGGTCAGCCTGGGCGAGAGCAGGACTCAAGTAGGTTATACTACCTTTTCCCTTAACCCTATGTCCTCCTAAACAAAATTTCTAAAACATGCCTAATTTTCTAACCGTCTCTCTCTCTCCCTTTCTTTCTTTCTTTCTTTCTTTCTTTCTTTCTTTCTTTCTTTCTTTCTTTCTTTCTTTCTTTCTTTCTTTCTTGTTTGCTTTCTTGCTTTCTTGCTTTCTTGCTTTCCCTCTCTCTCGCTCTCTCTTTCTTTTTCTTCTTTCCTTCTTTATTTCTTTTTTCTTGGTTTTTGTGAGGTAAATTCTCATTCTAATCCAGGGTGACCTAAAATTCACTCTGTAGTCTCAGGGTGGCCTTGAACTCATGGTGATCCTCAATCTTTCTACCTCTGCCTTCCAAATGCTAGAATTAAAGGCATGCACCTCCACGCTTGGTTTCCAACTATATTTCCAAGAGTATACTTGAGAAAGGTGCTTTATTGGCTAACTAGCAACTTACAACATAAGCACTATACTTGAATAGTAAACTTAAATAATACAGTGAACAACTGAAAAAAAGCCAAAGTGAACTACTCCCCCTGGGATATTACCAAGGATATAGTGACCAAAATATATGGGAATTTAGCTCCATGTTGCCTTGCCATGTTACCAATATGGTGACTACAGTGTACAGAAACTAACCCCTAATCCCAGAAGATTATAAAAATATTTTGTCTATGCTATATGGGGAGTGAATGATACACCCTGGACTGTTACCGAGAACTCATAAGAATCAATGTAAAATGAAATAGTATAAGTTTTGAGACCCAGTTACTGCATGTGTTATAAAAATTTTACTACTGAAGTCCAACTAGGAGCAGAGTTCTTTACTGAGTGGTAAGGGTGTGAGCATGTATTATGCTTAGCTAAAGCACAAGGAAAAAAGAAAGAAGAAGATATTAAAAAGAATAGCAAGGAGCCAGGCATGGTGGTGCAGGCCTTTAATCCCAGCACTTGGGAGGCAGAGGTAGGAGGACTGCTGTGAGTTCAAGGCCATCCTGAGACTCCATAGTGAATTCCAGGTCAGCCTGGGCTACAGTGAGACCCTACCTTGAAAAACCAAAACAAACAAACAAAAAAGAATAGCAAGGATGAAAAATTTAAAACATTAGTTTTAGATCTAACAGAGCATTATCTATTTGGAAAATCTTGAAGATGAAATTCTTTTCTCTCTCTCTCTTTTATGCATATTATGGGTACTAGTCATGTCTTTATCTGTTTATGGTTTAAGTCACTGAGATTATTTTTTAAATGTCTTATCTAATTATACCATCTCTGTATTCTCCTGGGTGAATTCTTCTGCTATGTACATTCTTTTCACAACCTTTATCACAACCTTGACATAGGATTTCTAACCCATGTATTAATTAGTTGCACCAAATTATCTCCATGGCAACTTCAGCCTCAACCAAATTCAAAAGTTATTTTTTTCTGATTTGAAAAATGTAAAACATGATTAATTCAGAGATAAATTTAAGCATGTTAATACCAAGTCTTTAAAATAATAACAATATGATGAATGTTCAATAAATTGGAGTCCTCATATTTTATATGTTTTATTTAGTTTTTACAACCATATAAAATTTGATTTTTTTTTTCCATTTTGTGGATGAAATAGTAAAGATAAGGATAACATATTGGTGATCTTGAAAGTTAAGTGCTTGGGCCATGAATATAATAATTTTCATTGTACTGTTCTGTCTCAATGAGAAAATGAGCCACAAATGAGAAAATCTAAAGTGTAATATAATATTTTCAAAGGTTCCGTGATAGAATTAGTAAGTAATTAACTTAAGACCTATAATCAGTTATATCTATGTCTAGATTTTATTTATTTGTTTTTATTATTTATTTATTTATGGTATAAAGGATAAAGAAGGAAAGAAAGAAGGAAGGAAGGAAGGAAGGAAGGAAGGAAGGAAGGAAGGAAGGAAGGAAGGAAGGAAGGGAAGGAGGAAGGAAGGAAAGAAAAGAAAGGAAGAAAGAAAGGAAGGAAGGAAGAGAGAATAGAGACAACAAATGCACACATTAGACACATTAGAGCCTTTTATTACTGCAAACTCCAGATGTGTGCACCACTTTGTGCATGTTGCTTTACATAGGTACTGGGTAGTTGAACTCAGGCCATCAAACTTTGACAGTAAGTACCTTTAACCACTGAGCCATCTCTCCAAGCCATCTCTCTAGTTCTAGATTTTTTTTTTATCTTATCCTTTACAAGCTAAGATTCCATTTTACTAAACTTGAGTACAGTGGAACAAAGTTTTCTTCAATATTCCAGTTATTTCACATTTGAAGATTCCCCAGCAAATTAATGGATCTGGTATTGTTTGACTGATATTGTCATTAACCCTAGCCAGCCCCAGGTATTGTAAATTTGGCATGGGATCCATAACATTTATGGTCCATTTGGACCTATGACATTGCAGTGGCTTTTTTCATCAATATCAGTGTACACTGAGGTTAGGTGAGGTTTGCTATGGATGGAGCAGAGTTTTCAGGTCTGACTACGTTTTGTTCTTATTCTAATCTTGAGCTATCTCTTCCTGAAGTAGCAATCTGCTGCTGTATTGGTAAAGAAATATTCGGCTTTTATAGAGACAATTTCATTTTAAATTACTTTTCAGGTCAAATGCTGCCATATAATAAAAGTTTGGAATCTTAGACAAGCCAATAAAAAGCATTAAAATTACTTATTAGTCACAGTACTTTCTTCCTCTATCACCAACCTGATAGTTTTGTTTTGATAGTTCCATTAAGTATGGTCTCATTCCTCATTTTTTCATGATTTCTTTTTACCATATAGATATTTATTTAAATAAAATCCTCCATATATAAAAGCTGTGCATTATTGCATAGAAATATTTAATAGGATAACTATCAAGAATTGTTGCAAAATAACTGTTTAATAATATTAGATAGGGAACACGCTACAAATTATACTGAATGCACCAAAACGGCTAAGCTGTATAGGCAGTTATATTGGGTTTATTGCATGTTTACTTACACACAGGTAAAGTGGACCTCATTTTTCAATCTATGTCAACAAATTTAACTTAACTAGATGCAACTGAAAGGAATAAATATGCTATCCCATGAATTCCTAATACTAGTTAAGTAGAAAATCACAGTTTGCAGTGAGACCTGACTGAAATCATCTCACCAGTATGATTCTGACAAGGTGGAAAACTTGATATGGAAACAACATTTAGCCATGACATAGTTCAATATTCTTTTTTGAAGGCTATCACAACCTCAAACAGAATCTGTTATGATTTAAAATTGTCTTTTTATTGATATTCATTGTTTTCCAACATGACAGTGGCCAATGATTTATATCAATCTTCTCTTAACATAAGAATTAAAGACCCTGCAATAAATCTAAAATGGAAGGACAATTTTTCAATACATCTCGAGATTTCTAATACAGCTGTCATTTGAGAAGCCTTGCCTCTTCTCAGTTGGAAAGGGCTTAGAGAAGAAGGCTGCTCTGTTGATAAGACTGCTTTTATCTGAAAAAGTAGAGGTTTAAAAAATTAGGATGACACATCGATGATGCCTTTGGTTAAGGCATTTTCATTCTTTCAGCACTAAAACACGGACATCAGCTGTCAATCATTAAACCAAAAAATAAAGTCCTTTGCCTGACCAGGAGATTTGCAGCTCTACCAATGCTGGTAAACTAACCACCAAATTATAGCCTTTTCTCCTGCATCACTGGGGCTGCACACCCAAATAAATGCCTCTTGGCTACCCATTCATCTAACAGCTGGAAAGATGACACTTGACATTTGCAAACTTTCCTGTGAAGATTGCTGGAAGGCTTTCCCATTAGCTTCCTGGTGAGACTGTAAGGTCGAATAAGCTGCCTCAAAACCTGCAAAGGGTAACGGAAATACTCTAATATTAAGCTTGTGTAATTTAAATTTCTAATTTTCAAACATATTTTCTCAGATATTATAAATACCACTTGTATAAGTTAGGGCAAAAAATGCCTTTGAAGATATGGGATTAAAGTTACATTTTAAGCAATGATAATGATAAATCCATTTGATTTCAAGTTGGAAATCTTCTCAGTAACAGAGACTTGGACATAGATAAGCTCTTGGAAGCTTGTTTTCTCAAATCCCTGGCTATCATATTTTTTTCAGTACATTTTCATTTTTTTCCATAGCAGAATTTTTAAAAATGAGGTGCAATTACTAATTTTTAGGTTCTTAATAATGAATATTATTATCATAGTTTTAAAATTCTCACTAGACATTATTGTAGATTCCTTGTGAAAAATAATGAGCTCGATGTTCAACAAACTTATAAATATGCTGTTGGTTTTAAAATACTGGTACCTTATAAACTTTTCAGATATAAACATGTCTAATTCCCTTTAAAGAGACCCCCAAATCAAAAAGTTTTAATATTTTCATTGTTGAAGAGCTAAAAGCTAAAAAGACAAATGTCTTTACAGAGTCTCAGACAAAAGATGGAAAAATGGAAAAAGGGAAAGATTTTTTATTGGTCTTTTTGCACTGCATTCAATTTTCAAATTCTGTACCTTCAAACTGTCATCTTAATTGTCTGTTCTTGTTTGTTAATTAAATATTTCTCAAGTGAAAGACTGAGAAAAGTGAAGAGGCTTTCTTAGAAGTTCAGTCATGGCCACTCGGTTAAGATGGCGGCATAGGTACCACGCCAAAGCAGCCTGGGGGGAAAAAAGACCAAAAAAACTCAGCAAAATACACACTTTTACTAAAAAGTGAGGTGTATAGGAAATAGAAGCGGCAGCAGAGAAGTAGGAGAGATCCAGAGCATCCAGAGCCCGCACAGGCCGTCAAAAGCGGCCCCGGCAGCTCCACCAACTGTGGCAGTGGCGGCACACCAGAAAGCCACCAGGCTCAGCTCCAGTCATAGGAAAAGCCAGGTGCGGGAGCCTGCACTCACAACAGTGCTCTCCGCAACTCAGGAAACATGAAGGGAGAGCAGCAGTGAGCAACGGAGGAGCAGATCACAAGGTAGAAGAACACGTGGAGTAGTGAGAGAACCTGAGCAGCTGCGGCTCCCTCCCCTTCCCCACTGCCTGAGCCCAGCTCCAGCGAACAGAGCAGTGGTCCCGGGACATGGCCACACCAACTTGAGCTGACAGTGGGACCCAAGCAGGAGCAGAGTCTGGTAGCAACATCAGCGGCACCAGCACCAGTAACAGCGGCCCCAGCAGCAGCAGACCCAGTAGCAGCAGCAGCAGCAGACCCAGTAGGAGCAGCTTCAGCAGCAGCACTGGCTCCAGAAGTGGCAGCTACAGCAGCAGCAGCAGCAGAGGCAGCAACAATAGTGGGCCCAGCAGCAGCAGCTTCAGCTGCTGACAGACCCAGCAGAGGCAGCTTTAGCAGCGGCAGTTCTAGCAGCAGGGTTGCTGATCTGCAGGGCCACAGTTGCCAGGCTCAGTTTGCCCCACAGGAAAAGCCAGTGCCCAGCTCCAGAAATCAGAACAGCAGCCCAACGACCAGAAAGCAGCTTGACTGAGACAAAAATCATCCAAGGTAACTGGGATTATATCAGAGAATGGTCTCACATCATCACAAGCTGACTTGGATCCCTCAACAGGCCAGAAATCTTAACCTCTTTGTTGATAGAGGAATTGGTTGTTATAATAACTACTCTGGCATACATACTTGGGGCTGTTTTTGATTGAATGTGTACAGAGTTTAGTTAAATTTTAGAATCTACCTATATTTTATTCCACTCAGCCTACTTGAATACTCCCATAGCAGAGAAACTTAACCCCTAGAAGAACCTTTGTAGATACTCTGAGAGTCTTAAGAGCCACACCTAACAACTTAAGCTCCTACCCTGAAAATATATAACATCAAAACAATTGATACAGCTAAGAATACCCAGCTAGCTAGAAAATCCAAGCATTAACTTAATCCAAGATGCAAAAATATATACTTTATAAAACAAGAAACACTAAAAAGCAAGACGATATAAATCCACCTATAAGTATTAATGCATCAGAAATGACCTCCAGTGAGAACAAGTTAGAGGAAATGGCGGAGAAAGATTTCAAAAGAATGATTGTAATTATGTCCAAAGAAGTCAGAGAACAAATCAAAGGAGTCAAAGAGGAACTTAAAGAGGAAATCAAAGGAATCAAAGAAGATGCAGGTCACCAATTTCATGAAATAAAGAAGGCAATACAAGACATAAATAAGGAAATAGAAATAATAAAGAAAAACCAGTCAGAATTACTAGCAATGAAGAACACAGTTAATGAAATAAAAACCTCTGAAGAAAATCTCACCAGTAGAATGGATGAAGGAGAGGACAAAATATCTAAGCTACAAGACCAGGTGGCATATCTAATACAGTCCAACAAAGAGAAAGACAAACTTATAGAAAAATATGAGTGGGAATTTCAAGATATTCGGGACACTATGAAAAGATCAAATATAAGAATTCAGGGCATAGTAAAAGGAGAAGAATTACACTTCAAAGGCATAGTAGGCATCTTCAACAAAATCATAGAAGAAAATTTCCCCCAAATTGGGAAAGACGTGCAAATGCAGATACAGGAAGCCTTTAGAACCCCAGCCAGACAAAACCTGGAAAGAAACTCCCCTTCCATATTATAATCAAACTTCCACACACACACACCAAAGAAAAAACATTGAAAGCAGTTAGAGAGAAAGGCAAGCCCATCAGGATTACAGCAGATTATTCAACACAAACTTTTAAAGCCAGAAGGGCTTGGAATGATATATTCCAAGTTCTGAAAGATAACAACTGTCAACCAAGGTTACTTTATCCTGCAAAGTTATCCATTCAAATAGATGGAGAAATAAGGACATTCCATGACAGAAGCAGGTTAAAGGAGTATTTGAAGACAAAACCAGCTCTACAGAAAATACTTAATAGAATCCTCCATGCTGAAGAAAAGGAAAAGAACACATATAAGGAACCTAGAAAAAACAAGCAATACTCAAATACTAGTTAACTCAAGAGAGCACAGGTAGAACCGGAACCACAAAAAAAAAAAAAAAAAAAAAAAAAAGGCAAACATAAATACACACCTTTCAATAATATCTCTTAATATCAATGGCCTCAATGCCCCAATGAAAAGAAATAGGTTTGCAGACTGGGTTAAAAAGCAGGATCCTACAATTTGTTGTCTCCAAGAAAATCACCTTTCTACAAATGATAGACATTATCTTAGGGTGAAAGGTTGGAAGACGGTGTTTCAAGCAAATGGGCCTAGAGAAAAATCAGGGGGTGCTATCCTAATATCTGACAAGGTAGACTTCAGTCCAACGTTAGTCAAGAAAGATAAGGAAGGTCACTTTATATTGATTAAGGGCACACTCCAACAGGAGGACATTACAATCCTAAACATATATGCACCTAACATGAGGGCTCCCAAATTCATCAAACAAACACTATTAGAACTAAGGTCACAGATAACACCAAACACAGTGGTAGTGGGTGACTTTAACACCCCACTGTCATCAATTGACAGGTCATCCCAGGAAAAAATAAACAAAGAAGCATCTGGACTAAATGAGGTCATAAAAGGAATGGACCTAAAAGATATATACAGGACATTTCATCCAAATGCAGCAGAATATACATTCTTTTTAGCAGCATATGGAACATTCTCTAAAATAGACCATATATTAGGACACAAAGCAAATCTTAACAAATTCAGGAAAACTGAAATAATTCCTTGCATTCTATCTGACCACAATGGAATTAAACTAGAAATCAGTAGCAAGAAAGGCTATAGAGCATACACAAAATCATGGAAACTAAACAATACACTACTAAATGATGAATGATGGGTCAATGAAGAAATCAAGAAGGAAATCAAGAAATTTATAGAGTCAAATGATAATGAGAACACAACATATTAAAATCTCTGGGACACAATGAAGGGCACTTCTAAGAGGTAAATTTATAGCCTTAATTGCATATATTAAGAAATTAGAAAGGTCACAAGTAAATGACCTAATGCTTCACCTTAAAGCCTTGGAAAAAGAAGAACAAGGCAAACCAAAAATCAGTAGGTGGGAAGAAATAATAAAGATTAGGGCAGAAATTAATGAAAGAGAAACAAAACAAACAAAAAAAAAAAACAATCCAAGAATTAATGAAACAAACAGTTGGTTCTTTGAAAGGATAAACAACATTGAAAAACCCTTAGCAAATCTGAACAAAAGAAAGAGAGAAGAGACACAAATTAATAAAATCAGAGATGAACAAGGTAACATCACAACAGATTCCAGAGAAATTCAAAAAATCAGAGGGACATACTATAAAAACATATACTCCACAAAGTATGAAAATCTGAAAGAAATGGATGATTTCCTTGATCTATATGACCTACCTAAATTAAATCAAAATGAGATTAATCACTTAAATAGACCTATAACAAACATGGAGATCCGAACAGTTATCAATAATCTCCCAACTAAAAAAAGCCCAGACCCAGATGGATTCACTGCTGAATTTTACCAGACCTTTAAAGAAGAGCTAACACCATTGCTTCTTAAGCTTTTCCAGGAAATAGAAGAAGAAGGAATTCTACCAAACTCCTTCTATGAGGCCAGCATCACCCTGATACTAAAACCAGGCAAAGATAGAACAAAAAAAGAAAATTACAGACCAATCTCTCTCATGATCATAGATGCAAATATTCTCAACAAAATATTGGCAAACAGAATACAAGAGTATATCAAAAAGATCATTCACCCTGACCAAGTAGGCTTTATCCCAGAGATGCAGGGATGGTCCAATATATGCAAATCTATAATTGTAATACAACATATAAATGGGTTGAAGGACAAAAATCACATGATCATCTCATTGGATGCAGAGAAAGCATTTGACAAAATCCAACATCCCTTCATGATAAAAGTCCTACAGAGACTGGGAATAGAAGGAACATATCTCAATATAATAAAAGCTATTTATGACAAGCCTACAGTCAACATATTACTAAATGGGGAAAAATTGGAAGCTTTTCCACTAAAATCAGGAACAAGACAAGGGTGTCCACTGTCCCCACTTTTATTTAATATAGTGCTGGAAGTCTTAGCCATAGCAATAAGGCAAGAGACAAACATAAAAGGGATACAAATTGGAAAGGAAGAGATAAAGTTATCATTATTTGCAGATGACATGATTCTATACATAAAGGACCCTAAAATCTCTACTAGAAAACTGTTAGAGTTGATAAAAACCTGCAGCCATGTAGCGGAATACAAAATAAATACACAGAAATCAGTAGCCTTCATATATGCTAACAAACACACAGAGGATGAAATCAGAGAATCACTCCCATTCACAATTGCATCAAATAAATAAATAAATAAATAAAGTACCTTGGAATAAACCTAACCAAGGAAGTAAAGAATCTCTACAATGAGAACTTTAAAACACTCAAGCGAGAAATTGCAGAAGACACTAGAAAGTGGAGAAACATCCCTTGTTCCTGGATTGGAAGAATCAATATTGTGAAAATGGCAATCTTACCTAAAGCAATCTATACATTTTGCAATACCTATCAAAATTCCAAAGGCTTTCTTCAAGGAAATAGAAAAAAGAATCTAAAAATTCATTTGGAATCACAAAATACCTCGAATATCTAAAATAATACTGAGCAACAAAAATGAAGCTGGTGGTATCACCATACCTGATTTTAACCTATACTACAGAGCCATAGTAACAAAAACAGCATGGTACTGGCACAAAAACAGACATGTAGATCAGTGGAACCGAATAGAGGACCCAGATGTAAGCCCAAGTAGCTATAGCCACCTGATATTCGATAAAAGTGCCAAAAATACTCATTGGAGAAAAGACAGCCTCTTCAGCAAATGGTGTTGGGAAAACTGGATATATATCTGCAGAAGGATGAAAATAGATTCTTCTCTCTCGCCATGCACAAGAATTAAGTCCAAATGGATTAAAGACCTTAACATCAGACCTAAAACTCTGAAACTGCTAGAGGAAAAAGTAGGGGAAACCCTTCAACATATTGGTCTTGGCAAAGACTTTCTGAATACAGCCCCAGTTGCTCAGGCAATTAAACCACAGGATAATCACTGGGACCTGATGAAATTACAAAGATTTTGCTCTGCAAAGGACACAGTGAAAAAAGAAAAGAGGCAACCTACAGAATGGGAAAAAATCTTTGCCAGTTATATATCTGATAGAGGATTAATATCTAGGATATACAAAGAACTCCAAAAGTTAAATAATAAGGAATCAAACAAGCCAATCAAAAATTGGGCTATGGAGCTAAATAGATCATTCTCAAAGGAAGAAATAAGAATGGCATATAAGCATCTAAAAAAATGTTCTACGTCACTAGCCATCAGGGAAATGCAGATTAAAACTACATTGAGATTCCATCTCACTCCTGTCAGATTGGCCACCATCATGAAAACAAATGATCATAAATGTTGGCGGGGATGTGGAAAAAAAAGGAACCATTCTATACTGCTGGTGGGAATGCAATCTGGTCCAGCCATTGTGGAAATCAGTGTGGAGGTTCCTAAAACAGCTAGAGATTGATCTACCATATGACCCAGCTATAGCTCTCCTAGGCATATATCCAAAGGACTCATCTCATTTCCTTAGAAGTACATGCTCAACCATGTTTATTGCTGCTCAATTTATAATAGCTGGGAAATGGAACCAGCCTAGATGTCCTTCAACTGATGAGTGGATAATGAAAATGTGGCACATTTATACAATGGAGTTCTACTCAGCAGTAACGAAAAATGAAGTTATGAAATTTGCAGAAAAATGGATGGACCTGGAAAGTATTATACTAAGTGAGGTAACCCAGGCTCAGAAAGCCAAGTGCCACATGTTTTCCCTCATATGTGGATCTTAGCTACAGATGATTGGGCTTCTGCGTGAGAATGAAAATACTTAGTAGCAGAGGCCAGTAAGTTAAAAAGGAGACATAAAGGGCAGAGAAAGGAAGGGAGGAGTGTACTTAATAGGTTGATATTGTATATATGTAAGAACATTGATTGTGATGGGGAGGTAATATGATGGAGAATGGAACTTCAAAGGGGAAAGTTTGGGGGGGGAGGGATTTACCATGGGATATTTTTTTATAATCATGGAATTTGGTAATAAAAATTTAAAAAATAAAAATTAAAAATAAAAGAGGAACCAGAAAAAAAAAGTTCAGTCATATGTTTGAAAAGTAATGATAAGCAGTGATAATGATAAAAACAAAAATGAAACAATTGAAAATAAAAACATGTACTGTCTGAGGGCCTGGAAGTAGCAGTCTATCTGAATGGTGTAACTTTCAATTCTGAATTAAATTTGCATCTGAAAATGTAATCATTAAAACAAATTTTATTTATTTGCAAGAAGAGAGAGATAATAGAGAGAAGGGCACAGACAGAGAGAATGGGCATGCCATGCCTTCAGCTGCTGCAAAGAAATTCCAGTTCTAACTTTACATGGGTACTGGGGAATCAAACCCATGTCATTATGCTTTGCAGGCAAGCACCTTCACCACTGAGACAACTCTTCAGTCCATAATAACTATTTGTGTCAATTTATTAATACTAAATTGTATTCCTCATAAGCAACATTGATTCCTGTGCACTGTCACATGCATGCCGTTCTGTATGTCACTGACCCAAATCACAAACCAACATAAGCTTAAAACTTGTTTATCTTGTTTATCTATTACATGGAAATGAGACTAACATGACAATAAACATGGATCTTCAAGCTAAAACCACAGCTATCTTTGGGTTCTCCCTCTCTAGTAGGCCAAGCATATGACTTTGACTCTGTAAGGTACTGAAATCACACATTCTTTTCACATGGCTTATTGAACTGCTCTCAAATGGTAATGACTTTCTGTCACTCTTGACCTGGGGCAGACTTGAACTAGTGACTAGGAGGTTAAAGGCTCTGTGTCTCATTACCAATCCCCTGGGATACTTGGTTCCCTCAACAACTAGTGCTTCTTTTGTGCCTCAATCAAACCAGAATACACACACACACACACACACACACACACACAGAGAGAGAGAGAGAGAGAGAGAGAGAGAGAAAGATAGAGAGAGAAGAAAAGAAAAAAAAAAACGAGCAACAGAAAAGTAGGTCAATAATACAAGGTTTGAGATAGGTTTGGCAAACTTTACCCAATTCAAAACATGATCTCTATATACAATTGAAAAGAATGGTTCTAGTATAGAACTCTAGAACTCTTATTAATCCATCTTTAAACACACACACACACACACACACACACACACATATAAAATGCACTAGTTAAATAAGTT
The DNA here is from genome assembly GCF_020740685.1 of Jaculus jaculus. NCBI lineage: Eukaryota > Metazoa > Chordata > Mammalia > Rodentia > Dipodidae > Jaculus > Jaculus jaculus. The sequence continues at coordinate 26,504,293 of NC_059120.1, forward strand.
CATTAGAAGTATTCCAGTAAAACATACAAATAACTTTCAAAATTTATGATCTTTTTAAAGTTTATTCATGCATTTATTCGAGAAAGAGAGAGAGGGAGAGAAAGAGAGGCAGAAAGATATATATATATAGAGAGAGAACGGGTATACTAGGGCCTCTAGCCACTGCAAACTAACTCCAGAAGTGTGTGCCACAGTGTGTATCTGGCTTACAGGGGTACAAGAAAATCAAATCTGGGTTCATAGGCTTCAAAGATAAGCAATTTAACTGCTAAGTCATCTCTCAAGCCCAATATTTTAAATTTAGTCACAATTTTCAGTTAATTTTTTGAGTACTGTCAGCATTATTCTTAATACTCAGAACTGTTTTATTATAGTGTACAAAAAGTTCTCCATACCCTCACTTCACAGCTAACAATTTAGAGGGAGTTTTGGTTCACTTATCAGTACAAGTAATTAAAGAAAGGTAAATAGTTATTTTGAATAATATATTTCATCATCTTGAAAATTTCAATGGTAAAAAAGAAATAAAGAACCTTTCCATCATGAGATTAACACATTTCAACAGATATTATATTTAGTACATATTTAAAGAGGAGTAATTTTTTTGAAATGATTATTTTTTAACTTTTATTTATCTGTAAGGAGAGAGAGAGAGGAGAGAAAGAGAAGAGAGGTAGGCAGGAGAGAATGGGCATGCCAGGGTCTCTAGCCACTGCAAATGAACTCCAGATGCATGTGCCCCTTGTGCATCTGGTTTACATGTGTCCTGGGGAATCGAACTTGGGTCCTTTGGCTTCGTGGGCAAATGCTTTAACCACTAAGCCATTGCTCCAGCCCCAATAGGAGTAATTTTTTTATTCTAACATAATGACTCTAAAGGAGAGAAGGAGGGAGATATTGATAGTGTCAAGTTTTTTTCGCATGCACATTAACAGTAGCTATGACATGATCACGTGCATATGTAAACCATTTCTCCCACATTCTACACTTCAAAAATAAAATGATAAGCCAAATGTTTTCATACTACAGTAGCCCCAGGTTAATGACTGATTTTTCTTCACATTTCCTGTACATATGTTCTATACTCAGAGCCTGCACTAGTCCACATTGTAACTTCTGAAGACTTCCCAAAGCACTGTAGCAGAGAGGCAAGATTTACAGAACAAGTAGGCGAGTCTTGGGTGACTCTGGGTGATAGCCCAGAAAGACACTTCTGTGCCTGTAAAAGGGTACTTCAAGGTTACAGGTTCTACTGCCTGGTGAGAGGAGCTCTGGAATTTTCAGATGGCTAGAACTGTGTGTGGGGTATATTCGGCAGCCTCTTCTAAGTCCCAGCAATGCTAATGACCAGGGATTGTCTTAACTCTTAAGTCTCTTTCTATGTTGGCATCATAGTTTTATAGCCCTTGTTGCCTCCACATCTTGATACCCATATCCAGATAGAAACCACCTTAACCTTCATGTTTATATTCGTTAAATATATTTTATTTATTTATTTATTTATTTATTTGAGAGACAGAAAGAGAGAGAGAGATAGGTGGGCCTCCAGCCACCGCAAATGAACTCCAGACACATATACCCCCTTGTGCATCTGGCTTATGTGGGTCCTGGAGAATTGAACTTGGATCCTTTGGCTTTGCAGGCAAAAGCCTTAATGGCTTTGCAGGCAAAAGCCTTAACTGCTAGGCAAGCTCTCCACCCCACCCTTCATATTTTTAATTATCTTGTTCACATTATGTTAGTGTACACACACAGAGAGACACACACACATAATTTTTTTAAGAGGCGCAGGAGAGAGAGAATGGGCACTCCAGGGCTTCCTAGTCACTGCAAACTCCAGATGCATGTTCCACCTTGTGCATCTGACTTCTGTGGGTCATGGGAAATCGAACCTGGATCCTTTGGCTTTGCAGGAAAGTGCCTTAATCACTAAGCAATCTTTCCAGCCCATATTGGACTTCTATTTACAAAACTGATTTCCTCACTAGACTTTAACATCTTGTTTAGTTTTGCTTCATTTTCTTTTCAAGGTGGAGCCTCACTCTAGTCCAGGCTGATCTGTAACTCATTCTGTCATCCCAGGCTGGCCTCTAACTAACAGTGGTCCTCTTACACGTGCCTCTTGAGTGCTGATACTAAAGGCCTGTGCCACCACGCCCAGCTAGACTTTAACTTTCATGGCAAACTTTATGTTTTAATTCACTTATAAAAACCTATTATAACCTTGTGATTATACTATATATATCTATAAAATCTTCATATCTTTGCTCTTTAGAATATATATTTTTATTGGATGAATGAATGAATCCTCTATGCATTTTTTCCATAGACAGATGACATATATGGCTGAAAAAAATAAACAGCTAAATAAAATGCTTTTATTTAATTATTTTATTTTTGAGGTAGGGTCTCCCTGTAGCCAAGGCTGACCTGGAATTCACTATTAGTTTCAGGCTGGCCTCAAAATCACAGTGATCCTCCTACCTCTGCCACCCTCCCAAGTGCTGGGATTAAAGACATGAGCCGCCACACCTGGAAGAGAGAGAGAATGGGCATGCCAGGACCTCTGGCTGCTGCAAGCAAACCTCAGAAGCATATATGCCACTTTTTGCATTTGGTTTTATCTGGGTACTGGGCAGTTAAACCCAGGTAGTTATGTTTTGCAGACAAGTGCCTTAACCACTGAGCAATCTCTCCAGCCTGCCTTTATAATTATTTATAATAGCCCATTTCAATCTTCACATATGAAGAGTCTAGCCTTTAGATTTCTATTTTAAAATTTTTATGAAAATTGTATGTTTTTTCTAATATCAATTTAGCAATCTAAAGGAAATTTTCTCTAGTAACCTACAACAATAATACAAACAACAAATATATGTAAAGCAGGCAGTCCTAAGAGTTTTCCATAAATTCGTTCAAATAATCTTTTCTATAACCCGATAATATAGCCAGTCTAATTATCATTACTTACTTATTAGTAAATCATTTATTTACTCCTGAAGAGATCATTCCCAAGTGGAATGGTATAACTTTGTGGAGGTCAGTTAGAACTGGGTCTTAAGTATGCTTAAATTCAGAGCACAAATGTATAACCAGCACATTCTACCTCTCCTCATTTACTCACTTTGGTATCCTCCCAATGTCAAAAATTAGGTCTAGCAGCTGGTACTCAATAAGTGATAATTGAGCAAATTAAGGAAATTTAAGTGAAGTTCTCTTCAGACAGCTATGGGAACCATTAACATTGCAACAAGGATGTCTTTAAATATTTATTTGAAAAATATTGCAAGGAAATTATTTATATGTGTATATATACATACATATACATATATCCGATTGCAATGTTTTCATGCTACAAATACACGTAGGAAATCATTTTTAAATATACTTTGTAGTGCTACAGTTATACCAAAACTAAAGTGAAATATAAATTCAAAGTGTTACAAACCTTATTCATGGATGTACTTTGAATGTTTAAAAGTTTTTCTTAGTGAATATATTTGCACAAAAACACCGTGTATAGTTCAAATTAGTTTATCCTTTCATAAGCCTATTAATTTTAACTCTATTTAAACTAATTTAAAATGAACTCTGCTGCTCTATGTATTCTTCCTGCTTAACACATGGCTGCATTCTTCCTTTGAGGATATATCAATAAATGAGCATGGTCATGAGGTTGTGAACAGATTGACTAATAAGCAGGTTTCAATCAAGAACACCTAAGAAAGGTGATGCTGCAGACTGCCTTCAAGAGGAAGCAGAGCAGAAATGGGGAGTCATGTTGGGCGCAGGCCATGGGATAGAAAGTAAGGTCCAGAAGCAGGGGGAATCTTGGTGTGTTGGGGAACATTACAATTACCAGCACTTGCTAGAGACTTTCGACTGTTATGCTGAGTGCAAGAAGTAGCCACTGGCAAGTTTCAAAAGAAGATGTTTGGCTCAGTCTTCTATTCTGGAAGAATGACTGGCTGTAGGGTGGTGATTTCAGAAAAATCTGGGTCCAAGTCAGCAAGAAATCCATGTGTCACTCAGAGAGGTAAAGAATTCATTTATTTACATTGGTGGGCTGAGTAAGCTCTATGCTCTCAAATGCCTTCCGCCTTAATTATGGTAAGTTTTTGTCTTTTTATTGACCGTTTGGTGTCACCCTGAGTTATTTTCATTGCTGGTGTGTTAAACTTCTAAGCTACATTAGCATTAACAGGAACCAGAAACTTCTGGAGCAAGCAAGTGTAGGGAAATGGGAGGGAGCACAGATGGGTACAGAAGTAAAACAGTGAGCTCTTAACTGGCAGGGAAAGTTCCTCAGGGTGGCTGCTGTCATTCAAACTTGCTGTAGTTCATGGCCTTTGCCCTGGTGACTCCAGCCCCTCTGTGTTGTCCCGAGCCCTGTCTTCTGTTGCGAACCCCATAGTTCCTAGGAGCAGTGAAGCACTCCTTCAAATTCCCTGGCTGTTGAACCTGATTGTCCTGACTGCTCAGCAGTTTAGGGAGAGGGTCTTAGAGAAGCTGTTTTGATTGGAACTTCCCCCTTATATATAGGGACATTGGATTTGGTAGGGAAGAAAGAAAACTTTGAGAGTTCCTGGAGATCAGAACTCCATAATGACAGTGAAAAAAGAAAGATCCCATAGTTGCCTTCATCTTCCTTATTATCCTTTGGAGTCCTAAGAACTTTGCATCCAGCTCCCTGGCAGGATGGGAGGATGTTGCTTCTGTTTAAAGAAAAACTGCCTGCCTTCCACTTAAGCTCCATGTAAGAGCTGGAGGGATGGCTTAACTGCTAAGGCCCTTGACTGTAAAACCTAAGGACCCAGGTTCTATTCTCCAGGATCCACATAAGCCAGATGCACAACGTGGTGCATGTGTCTGGAGTTTGTCTGCAGTGGCTGGAGGCCCTGGAGTGCCCATGTTCATTCTCTCTCTCTGTTTCTCTTTCAAATTAAATAAATAAATAAATAGATAAAATATTTTAACTCCCTTTGCAAAAGTAACTCTGCACTTAATTTGAAAAATCTGAATCCTTCAGAAAATCTGAAACTCTTAATGAGTATGAAACTTTTAGTATTTCAAACATTGTCATTCCCAGAGCATGCATTTTTAAACACTGAATGTTTCTCTTTGTCATTCTAAAGATTTTTTTTTTTTCCCTCAAGTAAGTGGAAGTTAAGTACAATGATTATTCATTTGCTTGGTTCTGGAAAGTGAAAAGATAGTTATGAAATTAAAAGAAAAGCACTATACAGAATCATTTAGTATTTTTAAAATTTGATTTGTAGTACAACAGTAATTTGTAGAGGCTGGGAAGAAGTGAGAGAAGTTAACTACAAGTCATAAGTTCTAGTACCCAAAGCATAGTGAAGGGACAATAAATCATAACAAAGTATGTAACAAAGAAAGAAGCTCAAAAGTGCTCAGAGGATAGAAATAGGAAAGACCTTTGACTATTGTGTACATATAGTACACATGGCGAAATGCCATGCTGTCAAAGCCTAAGGGCCTGAGTTTGATTCCCCAGTACCCATGTAAAGTCAGATGTACATTGTGGCACATTCATCTAGAGTTTCTTTGCAGTGGCTGGATGCAGTGGCATACCCATTCACTCTCTCTCTCTCTCAAATAAATAAATGAATAAATAAACAGAATATTTTAAAAATATGTTAATAGTAGAAGCTTGTCATATAAACTATTTGAAATTGATCAGTATACATTATGTCCATATGTAAAATTATTATACTGTACACATATATTTGTACAATAATGTTTTTAAAATATATAGGAACAATTTCCTTTACAATAATATGAAGCACAATCATAAGATATATTTATGTATTCTTTATGTAATGTAATCTGAGTGTATAAATTGAATTAAATCCTTAGGGAAAAAAATCCATTCTCCCATGACTCCTTTTCAAATCTCATAAGGTTCTCCTCCTCACCACTCTCAATCCTGAATTGAATTCACACTTTTACAGTGCTTCATTCTTCCAACCAGAATATTCTTCTTTTATTCTTGGATTTCACTCTCCATTCCTTCAGGAAACTAACAGAGTGCTCAGTGAGATGTCTAGTTAACCAAAAGTTGTGACTCCCCACAAAGACAAGGAAATTAAAGTAAGTATATTAAAGAGTGTTTACAGATATAGCATGAACTAGATATATATAAAAAAAGAAAAAAATTAAGTAGCTTATAAATATGGTTATACACAATAGTTCAATAATGAGATAAATGTGGATACTCATATATACTAATATATATCTTTTCATTGTACTTGAAAAGCACTCTTTGATACTTGAAAATGTGCCCTTTCTTACTGGTTTTCCAAAATTATATATCTATAATAATATATATTAACATATTATATGTGTGTGTATGTATATTTCCAGTTCCACATGCTTGGTTGTTTGTTTCAATGCCGTTATTCAGTAAAATAAGAACACATCAGCTTTATGTTTTCCAAATTCAGAAAATATTGAGAAAATTTGTTATTCAAGTGATTCAGTTTCTAAAGAACACTAAGTCAAGGTGTTTGAACATGAACATCACAAATATTAAGTAGTGGAGATGGGACATGGACAGGCATTTGAGGTTTAAAAGCAGTGATTTTGTAGTGGATGTGGGATATCCACATGAACATGTCTATTGAATCTGAAAGGCAGAGTGGGCACATGTGTGAAGAGAGAGTGTTCTTTTGAGGAAGTTATGAGGGGGGAAGGATTGGGAAAGTTGAATGTGCTCCATAATTAATGGAAGCATGAGAAAATAAAAATATAGTATAACAGAAAAAGGGGGAAGGAGTCTACCCAGAGATGGTTTGTGCTGGGAGCTATCTTTAGTTTCTCATTCTGTGTGTTCCTAAGGCCAGGAGACTTGTAAAAGCACTGAGCTGATGTCTTTCTATCACTGCAATGACTTCAACCTGACCATGCACCAAGCTATTGATTCCTTGAGTCCCCAGGAGTCTGTCTGCTAAAATTGCCTTCTGTTTTCCTTTCCTGGTCCTATTCCCTTTTGATTTATAACTGATTTTCAGATCATGTTTAAGAATTGTCATATCCTTGACTGCTTCCTGAATCATAACTCTGACTCACTGTAAAATCCATACTATTTGCATTCGTTGAAGTCCGACATTTCTAAGACACCACACTATGACCTAGCCTCAACATCTCAGGTTCCACTATTCAAACATGCCCAGGATGATGATGAAGAGTTAGACAAATCAAACTTGGAAACCATCACACAAACAATATTAAAGCCATACACATCCCACCCTGTCCAGGTCCAACAAGTGGTCCTGCCTAAGTTGCACAAATAGTAGCAGGAAAACTAAATACAGTAAAGGGCCATAGTCAAAAAGAAACAATTCAGAGAAACATTCAAGAAAAAGTGCCTTTTATGAACATGGTTGGGGTATCCCAAAGAAGTATCCCAAATAAGAGAAGCTGGTGGGTCTTTCAGGAAGAGTATGAACAAAGACAATCAGCAGCAGTCTATGTAGAAGAAGAAATCTGAAAAGAATAGTAGAGAAGCAAGGAAACAGAACATTTATTCAAAAAAGTATGCCTGAGCGCTATTTTAGAACTTAACCAAAACCATGTAGGCACTCTACCTAATGTTTTACCATGTTACCATGAAGCTGTTCATACTATCATGAAGGAGTTAAAAAATTTGTAACTGAGATGAAACTCTTCAACTATTTGTTTTCTCTTCATTTTGGGCTTCCAAATTTGGAAATGGATAGGACCTCATCTGGTACAAATGGACAGGTCACACAGTTTTCTGGACTGTGTAGGATCACTGTAAATAGAAAGTCTGTCTCTTGTCATATCACCTGTTGTAGTCTGCTTCACATTTTTGGGGTGAACTTCCAAACTAGGCACAGTTTATGGGAGGAACAGGATTTGTTGATGCTTACAGATCAAGGGGAAGTTCCACAATGGCAGAAGAAGCTGGTCCCCTTTTACAGGTCCATGCCAACAGAAAGACCATCACCAGCACCATAAGCAAGTGCACTTCAGTAACCCCCAGGTAGGGCTCAAACACTCTGCATTCTTTATGTTTGAATTTAGAACCACCCCCAGTAAAACCTTAACGCTGGACCCCAGGATCTGCCCCTAATAGCACTCCAGCAAGGGATGGAGGTCTAAGTTACAAGCTTTAATAAACTCCTGAGCCTATTTGGGGGCATCCATTCAATCTATCACATTTTGTAACTTGAAAATGTTGGACCTGTATGGAAGCCACTGAAAAATCCTTTGAACACATAAAGGCAATTAACTTCATAGGCATTTACAACTAGTAATGCATAATGAACTTTCAACTATCTAAATTTACAACCCTATCTGTATTATAAATATTATATCTGGGCTGGGGAGATTGTTCACCTGTTAAGGTGCTTGTCTGCAAAGGCTAATGACCTGGGTTTGCCTTCCCAGAACCCACGTAAAGCCAGATGCACAAAATGGCACATGCATCTGAAATTCATTTGCAGTGGCTGGAGGCCCTGGACACCCATTCTCTCTGTCTGTCTCCTCTCTGTGCTTGCAATAAATAAATAAATAAATAAATAAATAAATGTATTAAAATAAATAAGTATTATATCCAAGTACATATGTATGGACATATTTTACATATAATTAGACATTTTATAAGACTGTTCATACAGATGACTGTCAGCAGTAAAAATGTACTTATCAAAATATTAAATGAGAACCAGGTATGGTTGCTCATACCTTTAATCCCAGTACTCTGGAGGCAGAAGTAAAAGTACCATTTTAAGGCCAGCCTAGGACTACAGAGTGAGTTGTAGGTCAACCTGTGTTAGAACGCAACTGTATCTCAAAACAAAAATAGTAGTAAATAAGGGTTATAAAGATGACTCAGCAGTTAAAGAGACTTGCTTGTAAAGCCTGCTCATCAGAATTCATTTCCACATTAAAGCCAGATGCATAAGGTGCTGCACCTAGAGTTGGCTTGTAGTGGCCAAAGGACCAGGCATGGCCATTCTTCTTTCTTCCCTTCTCTCTGCTATCATCTGTCTAGCTATCTATCATCTGTCTGTCTGTCTATCTATCTATCTATCTATCTATCTATCTATCTATGTATCTATCTATCATCTATCTATCTATCTACCTATGTATCTATCTATCATCCATCATCTATCTATCGATCATCTATATCTATCTATAAATTGGTGGCAGTTCTTACCTGTATATATTTGTGGATGTACCAGGAAGCCTGCTTTCCGTCGTTGACAGATTCCACTGTAGTGTTGGCCATACCCACAATGTCACCACCTGCAAACACCCATGGTTCACTGGTTTGCATAGTTTCTGGATCGACTTCAGGGAGACCCCATCTGTTAAATTTTATGGGATGCAAGGCTTCTTTTACTGAAAAAAAGGTAAGAGACGACAGCAATGACTTATTTGTATCATGTGACAATAATATAAAAATTATAATTATAAAAGAACTTTCTTACAAAACCTGACAGCCCTACTACCCACATAAAGCCAAATACACAATGTGGCACACATTTTTGGAGTTCATTTTCAATGGCTGGAGGTCCATATAGTCCTTCTCTTTCCCTGTGTTTTTGAATATAAATAAATTAAAAATTAATAAAAAATACTGGTGTTAACACATTCAAATATACTGACTTAAACTACTTGAAATATACCTCACATACAGAAATAAACAAGCTTTTTGCAATATTTCCTGTCTGGTTTATATATCTAGGAGGAATTGGATCTATGGGAAAGGAATGCACCACCTTTTAAATACATGAAAACTGAATTTCCTAAAATATATTTACCCAGACATTTGTTACTGTCTATATTATCACAGTCTCTCTACTGAGAATCAGACATAATTCATATAGTTCCATTGGGGATTACAGTCAACCCTGACTCTTCCTTTCACAATAAGACACCTTGTAAAGCTTTCTACATGTTCATCTGTTATTTGCCATTATTATTTTGTTGAGTTCTTTAATGGACTCAGGTCACATTGAGCCAGTGATTTTGATTCTATTTTAGAAAAGTCAGTAACTATAATATTACTATTGGTTCTTTGTAGAAAATCTCTATAAATAGTTTTATAATTATTTGCAAAATATATCCTGTGACCAGGAATCTAATAGTATCATGGAAAACAGGAGAATTGAGTTCTTTTAAGAATAATACCTAGGGCTAAGGTCATGGCTCAGTGGTAAAGGTTCTTGTTTGGAAAGCCTGTTGGCCTGGTTTAGATTCTCCAGTACCCATGTAAAGTCAGATACACAAAGTGGTATATGTGTCTGGAGTTTATATGTAATGAATAAAGGCCCTGGTATGCACATGATCTTTCTCTTTCTCTCTCTGGCAAATAAACAAATAAAAATATTTTTAAGAAACAAAAACAAAACCAGAAGTGCTCTTCAATGTGATATAGGCAGATACATCTGTGGCCCATGCATCTGGGATTCATTTGTAGCAACAAAAGGCCCTGGAACACCCTTCTCCCCCCACCCTGCTAACAAATAAATAAATAAACCTATTAAATAATAAAGAACACGTATAAAGAAAATTTCAACAAATCATAAGTAGAAAGATTGGCCAAAAATAGGAATGAAGAATGACAAAGAAGGCCCTGCGGCAGAGCAAAGCATGCAGGGTTGAAGGTTGAATGTGCTCTCTGGGTTTCATGTTATGAATTTTAAGTACAACATCTTAGCACAGACAAAAGGAGTTGTTCTATTCTTTAAATCAAAACAAAAATATTAAAGGAGTAGTGCATAGGTTTTGGAATAGTAATTTAATTCAATATACTAATGAACCAAGCGTAAAGTAACCAAATGTAAACAAGAGTGTTATCCTAATACCCTAACCTTACATTTTTCTCAGCAAAACAGAAAAAAGAAAAATAAACAGACACAATAAAAGTGAGCCTTGCCTCTTGGGGCCCGTGAGAAGAGCAGCGTGCTCTGGGCTTGCTGCTGCTCTCCAGCACCTCACATGGAATGTGCGTTTTAGAAGACACTAGGCTGGATTGATGTTTGAACGCATGAGTACTTGAGCAGAAGCTATCAGACTCGGAGTTTTAATTTAAAAATCTTCTGCTATTTGTATTTCTTATGCTATTTCACCTTTCATCAAGAGTAAAATTAAATATTCATGTAATTATATTCAATGCAGAATGGCATTTTGAGACTTTTCTAATGTCTTTAAAGGTCACATGGAAAGAGACCTTTATCATTGTTCCCCATTGCATAGCAGATCATCACTACCATCTGTTGACAGTTATTTGAGTTGCAAGAAAGTCAATAGTGAATATAACTCATTGATTCGACCTATTTTAATAGTGGCAGCTACAGTAGAGCATAACTGGATGGCACAGTTAAGTTTTGTATATATAAGCCAGGACTGCTAAATAATTATCTCCTACAAGAAAGGATCTCATTTGTCTAGAAATTTGATAGAATTTTGGCCCAAATAGAGATCTAAAATAAAAACAGCTCTTAAATGGGAAAGAATTCAAATTGATTTTCCCAGGAAGTCAGAGCTCTTTGTATATCTAACTCATTTTTGACAGGAGCATTCTTAAAAGTTGGGCACAAATTTCACCCCAGGCTTGAGCAACATGGAGGTTATGTCATATGTGTTAGTTATTTTGATTGCTTACGTTACCTGTTGGAGTGAAACACATATATAGTGGGACAATATTGGGGTTTAAAGTCGGGTCCCGTGCTTCTAAGGGCCTCTTTCAAGGTACTGCATTCAATTTTAAGTTCATAATTTTTTTTTTTCTGTTATTAAAGAGAGGAGGCATTTATATTTTAAAAGATTCAGAGCTCACAAAAATTGTGTTTTTGCTTGAACTAAAAAATTATATGCAGCAGGCACTTATAAATGTTTAATTCATTAAACTGAAGTTCTTAAAAAAATGTTCCTTATAATTTTCTTTTCTTTTTGGGGGGCTGGGGGTTTGAGGTAAAGCCTCACTCTAGTCAAGGCTCTCCTGGAATTCACTATTTAATCTCTGGCTGGCCACAAACTCACAGTGATCCTCCTATCTATGCCTCCTGAGTACTAGGATTAAAGGTGTGTGCCACCACGCCTGGGTTATAATTGCTTAAAACATAAAAATGTACATAGTCTAATTCACTTTCATATTGAAGCTCATCACAAGTTTTGTCAATAAGTGGTCAGGAATAATATTTGGTTTAATAAGTAACTACATTCTTTTTTTTTTTTTTTTTTTTTGGTTTTCAAGGTAGGGTCTCACTCTAGCCCAGGCTGACCTGCAATTCACCATGTAGTCTCAGGGTGGCCTTGAACTCACGGAGATCCTTGTACCTCTCCCTCCCGAGTGCTGGGATTAAAGTTGTGCACCACCACATCCGGCAATAGGTAACTACATTTTTTAAACTCGGTAGTCCTAACACCAGATACCAGCATAGGAGTCTTTGATTTTGAATTCAAAGCACACAGCTATTCATGGGTGTTTTTATTTTGTAGACATTTCTCTATGTATGCACTTTATCTTTGTGTACATTTGTAAAAATAAGAAACATCTTTGTTTATTATGTGAATACTTATATTTTGAAGTCTTAGACCTAAATATCAACTGTTTGATTTTCTCATTAATTTCATTAAAAATCATTCAATGCATTGATTATATATTTCAGACTAGAAAAGTTCATCTTTCATATTCCCATTAGCTTGCTTTCAAAAATAATTTACCAAATTACACACTGCTTCAAGTATAACAGATTACTAATTTTATTCCATAATTTAAAACAAAACAATGAGAGGCTGTTCAGCTAGAAATAACTAGCATTGATTTTATTCTATTTTTCTTTCTTTTGTTATGTTTTATTATGGTAAAATAATATGTAACATCTATGATTTAAACATTTTTAAAATAGCTTTGCAAAAAATATTTTATTCATTTATTTGAGAGAAAGAGAAAAAGGCAGAGAGAGGGAGAGAGAGGGAGAGAGAGGTAAAGAGAAAGAGAGAGAGATAGAGAAAGAATGTGCATGCCAGGGCATCTAGCTACTGCAAATGAACTCCAGATGCATAAGCTATCTTGTGCATCTGGCTTATGTGGGTCCTAGGGAATTGAACCTGGGTCCTTTGTCTTTGCAGGCAAGTGCCTTAACTGCTAAGCCATCTCTACAGCCCAATCATTTAAACATTCAAAAAATATTTTATTTATTTATTTATGAAAGAGAAAGAGAGAATGGGCATGCCAGGCCTCTGGCCACTGCATACGAACTCCAGACACATGTGCCCTCTTGTGCATCTGGCTTACGTCGGTCCTGGGCAATCAAACGCAGGTCCTTAGGCTTCTCATGCAAATGCTGCAACTGCTAAGCCATTTTCCCAGTCCCCTTAACATTTTTCATGGTACAATTCAATGGCATTATTGCCTTCACATATTTGCACCCAATCACCAACATCTATCCACAGAACTAGTCTTCATCTTCCCAAATTGAGTGAAATTTCTTATTTGTAATAGTAAAATTGAACTGAAAAATATTTACAAGACTCTTGTAAAATTTCCTCCTAAATAAGCCAAAAGAAGTTAGTTTCTTTTGGCTTATACTAGTTTTACATTTTTAAAATTATTTATTTATTTATTTGTAAGCAGAGAGTGGGAGAAGGAGAGAATGGGTGCATTGGGTCCTGGAACTACAGATACATGTACCACTTTGTGCATCTGACTTTATGTGAGTACTGTGGACTCAAACCTGGGTTGTTAGGCTTTGCAGGCAAGTGCCTGTAGCAGTGCTACAATATGTAAAAAAAAGTTTTCTTTCACTGGCACTGAGCTGCTACTCTAAGAATGGCTGATTATGGCATCTTGAGCCTCTAAAATTAGGATCATGTTCCTGTAAATACAGCAAGCTCTGAAACATCCTTAAATCTACATATGTATCAATTAATGCTTTTCATAGTTTCAATGAAACTTGAAATATAATCTTTTTCTCATTATATAACCACATTTTAAAAATTCCAGAATATATGATCAGGATTTCAAACTCAAGAAATCATTAAAGAGGGCTGGTGAGATGGCTTAGTAGTTAAGGCACTTGCCTGCAAAGCCTAAGGACCCAGGTTCAGCTCCCTAGGACCCATGAAAGTCAGATGCACAAGGTGGCACATGAGTCTGGAGTTTGTAGTGGCTAGAAGCCACCAACTTTCCCTCTCTCTCTCTCTCTCTCTCTCTCTCTTAAATACATAAATAAATAACTTAAAGAAATTCAAGGTGCATTTTGCCAGTAGTTTGTCAGCATGGAGTTCATTTATTGAGCTGCCTGTCATGAGGAAGACCTTCCTCTTTCTTTTCATCATCCTATCCTTCTATGGGCTCCTCATAGCCCTTTTATTTCTCTACTAGCATGCTAATCTTGGAATTCAATGAAAACAAACCCCAGAAGTCTCTCTTCTCCACTTCCTTTATACATCTTGGAATGAAGGAAGGCACAAGTGAATGAAAAATGTATATTTACTTTTGCAAGCCAAATAAAATGGTTTTCTATTTCTTATTAAGTGTTAAGTGAATACTAATAGAGGGACTGCATTTCTTTCTTTCTTGATTATAAAACGAAGGGGACAGGAATTTTCTGTTTCATTCATGCACCATTTTCTCAGATTTCCAAGGGATTTAATCTGGATAGCTGAACAGAAAAGTAAACTTGAACCCTAGATCCTGCTTATTCACTGTCCAAATTATTCTGCAAAGGGGAGGGAAATATGCTAAATGATATGGTGCCTGGAATTTTATGCAGTCTTTAAAAAGAGCCAAAACATCCTTAATTCATACCAAACATTCAAGATTTATGTTAATTTTCTGCTTTAATTACTACTATGTTCAAATGAGCTTATTTAAAAAACAAAGACACTCTGAGGTAGCTTTATAAAGCAAAAGGGTTTTGAAATAGGGAACTTTTAGTCAATTTAATGTTATGCATGAAATGATTTTTTATACAGACTTAATTGTATTGTGACACACAACTTCTTCAATAAGCCACAGCTTAAAATTGCAGAAACTGTCCCTCAGGGACACATCAGGAGCAGATGCAGATTGCCAAGGTCAATTAAACTGATGTAGCTGTACTGTCAGATATGTAGAAGAGAAACCTACCAGCATATGACAAGTATATTTCTTAGTGTTTATAACAATATGTCAAGAATGTTATATTTTACTATGTAAATATAAATTAATCCTCCATAAACAACAAAACTGTGCCACAAAAATTATAATGCAAAGTGATTATTGGAACTCTTTAAAGAGTTTGATGTGTTATAAAACAGTGGAGGGAAAGATATCTTTCAACATGGATAAGAAAATATTCTCTTGAAAATGTAGGTGAATCCATCTCCATACCTCTTTATTCTTGTATAAATTGTCACCCAGTAGGTCCAAACACAGTGAAAGAAAAAGGCAAGCTGAAGCAATAATATTGGTAATTCAGAGGTGAAAGCAAAATTTCTCCTACATCAAACATATATATATATATATATAGTTTTGTTTGTTTGTTTGTTTGTTTTTCCCTGCGGTAGGGTCTCACTGTAGCCCAGATTGACCTGGAACTCACAGTGATCCAATGGTTAAAGAAGAATAAGAAAAAGCTAACTTCATTTAGGTACTTTAAGATAGAGACTGAGGCTCAGAAAAAACAGGAGATACCATCCCACATGCCACCTCGTGCTGGCACAAGAACAGAACTCTGGCAGAAATGGAAGTGCTGTCTGATTGCAGCTTGTCTACAACGCCCCCTGCTGTTTCTAGTCTATTGTACTACCTAGATACAAGGTCCAAGTAGGCTGGCTGTGGGATCAACCGTCCAAAAATTTCTGAATCGTTTGAACTTTATCTCAATGAAAATGGCCTCAAATTCCAGTTTGAGCCCTTCCTTTTATTCAGGCTCCCTGATGTCATGTTACAGATTATAATCTGAATAGGCTTGTTTGCTTCTCCCAGATGTGGCATCATCTTGACTTCTTACCAGCATTCAACAGATGTTCATGTCCCTAACAGCCCTTTGACTTTGGTACTGTTTTACCACTTTCTGCTTTTCCATTAGTTTAATCTTTATTATTTAATTTTCCTATTTTCCTCCTTTTGCTAGTGGCCTAAAAGTGGAGGTTAGAAATCTTAACATAATCTTTGAATCTTTTGCTTTCAGTAATCTCAATATTCACTCAATTAATACATCTAATAAAATTTTCTTCTGGCTACTTCTTACAACCCACATATATTTTCCTTACTGGATATTGAGGAAAAAGTCAGAACTTGTGAATCCTTTGTGATTGGAAAGCAGAATGCTGGGTATTTCTATATATTACTTCAATATATTATCACAAAACAACTACTAGGGTAGGAATTTCCATCCTTAATACAGCCAAGGAGTGGCTGAGTCACTATTTGAATTTGATTAATTGTGACTTCAAAACTTTCTTTGTTAATGACCCTAGATTTAGAAATAAGAGAAAGCCAAGATAAATGGGCCACCAACAGTCTCTGATAGCTTAACATGAAAGACCCAAGGTTAATTAAAATGAGGCAAGAGAAGGATGGATAGCAAGTAATTCTAGTCTTGACCAGATTCAAGGATGTATCCATTAAGCCATTTTTCAGTGGTTTGTTTTCTTTCCACTTCTGTCAAACTAGACATTTCTACTCCTAGGTCATCCACTTTTGTTGCATGAGGAAAATCACTCACCCATCCAAGGAACCTGATACAGGTTTGGCTTTGGTTTGGTTTGGTTTGGTTTGGTTTGCTGGTATTTGGCTGTCCATTCTATTTATATGGCATTCACATTACATTTTATTAGGTCTCCTACTGATTAATTTTCTTGTAGGTCTTACTCCACAGTGAGACTGGTTAGCAGCTCACTGTGGGCAGAGAACCCATATATTTACTTTAAAACATTTCTAAGGTGAAAGACACACTGTGTAGGAAAGAACAGGCACTTGGTTAATTCCTTTTGGTTGATTTTACTATTTTCGTTCATTACTGATGTGCTTGAACAACTTTCAGCCTGGTTAGGTTTATAGAATTTGAGCAGGGTAAATGTAAAGATTTAATTTTTCTTCCCAACCATGAACAGGATAAATTTAGTCTCCCTAAGTTAAATAAAAAGGATGGATGTCAATAGTAGCCTTTAACAACAGCTTTTGTTACACTTGAATTGAACTGGGAGTTTCACTTCTATTTCCTAAACTGACCAACTAATCAAGTCAGAATTAAAATTGTACAAGCACTTCACCTTGATTTGCTTATTTCTCTACAATAATTCCACATATTTAAGACTGAACTCCTTGAAGATTCAATTTCATTTTGTCTCTAAGAGATCTCCTCAAGGAGGTCACTGTTCTTAAGTAAATATGTGGGGATTGTTTTCAGATTCTCTGTTGGATTTCTAAATGCTGTACTTTGATTTGCTTATTTATATTCAATGTTACCATCTACTTAAGACCACAAACTCCTTGAAGAAATAGTTCATCCTTTAATCTGATTTGAGCCATATCATCATAATTCTATGCATATTTGGGTGCTTAATACTTCTTGATAATTAGGAGACAATGAAAAAAAATAGGCAACTGAAATCAATGAGAGGAAATAAAGATACTGATTGATGCCATCAAGTGATGTAAACAATTATAGAGGGTGTTTCAGAAAAAAAAAGTTCACCATGAAATCCCTATTTGCAGCATTTATAGCATAAATTAAAAAACATGAAAAGCCTATAATAGATCATACTACTCATGAAAACAATATTATTAAAATATATGTGAATCCTGAAAGATATTTTAATTAACAAAATAAATCAAATGTAAAAGATTTTCTAAATAGAGCTTTAAAAGTAAGTCGATGTGTGTTTGGCTGCCATGACTAATTATGTATCCATGTAATGTGTGTTCAATTTGGGCTTATTTAAATAGCAGAAATGCTCATTAGCTGCAGTATATCTGAGAAGCTTCAGTAAACAGTTTAATGGTTTTTATGTTTAACCAATTTCATAAGTTCCTGTAATTTTAGCTTTAGCAGCTCATTAATGTTATTTTTTGATATCCATCTTACAACTTTTTTTTCCTTGTCAATCGTCAGAAGGCACACTTCAGTGCAACCTTAAAACACACAGTTAAATTGTATTTCAACAATTTTATTACACAAGTAAATGCACAATTCAAAATATAGCTTCTTTATACAGAGAACTAGCTGTGCTGTTATGCAGTCAGGAACTATCTCTGGTATTGGAAAAAGCTGTAAGCAATCGTGTTTATAATGATAATATTGGAAACTACTATTGAGTGTTTTTCATAAGCCTGTGGCTGGTTCAGGTCTAGAAGGCATATATTATCTCTATGGAGCCACATAGAATAACTAACATCTCAATACTATAGTTGAGAATGTGAGACAGATAAGTTGTCCCAGTCACACCCTTAGCATTTGAAACCAAACTACAAATCAACTAGTACAGATACAGTCGGGGGCTCTTCAGGGGGCCTTGAGGAACTTTTGCAGAACTTGGTATATTAGATACAGTGACCATAATGGGTAAAGTTTGGGGAGAAATAATGCAAGTATAGATAAAAACAAAATAAACTACTCATTCTTTTTTTTTTTTTTGAAAGTCAAGCAGAAAAAAAATATATATATTCAAAGTTTAAGAGAAACAAGGCAAAGTTCCTGCTAAATAGTAGGTGTTTTGAGTGGCTAATCTGCTTGGTGAGTCTGACCTAGGTTTTTAGACATCCTCATTTAGGGAGGAACAAACCTAGGTAGGGAGTCAGGTTTAAGGAAAAAGTGATCTATGGAGGGAACTACAAATGGAGGGGGAAAAATGAGGAAAAGTCAGATTTCCCCTTATAGGCCAAGAGGATTTCTCATCTCTGGCCACTTTTGGTTTACTTTTAGGGACCCTGTTATCCCTATTCCTCATCCCCCATCTCTGAAGAGGAGGTAAATTTAATTGCTTTTAAGGAACTGGGGCAACAACCAATTTCACTTCCTTGAGTTGAGTGGGGTAGTTTGATGTGGTCATTTGGGTACATCTCAGTGGGATTATTTAAGGGACTATGAAATAATATTGGCATAATACAGGAAGAAAGTCCTAGATAAGATGATGGGGGAAAGGGAGAAGTGGGCAATGAGTAGATTGTCACCCAATCACTGGTAAAGTGGCAGAAAGGTCAATGTGAACTAAATAAAGCTCAGAAAGACCCGCATGAATTGCATGAGAATCAAACCATTTCTGAGTCACAGGAGCCAGACAAAGAGCTAGTTTCAGGAAGTATCAAAGACAAGTGAAATAATAAAAGAGTAGGTAACTCTTCTAATCTGGAGCTCAATGAGCAGTAAAAGGCAAGTGAAAGGTGTTGAGGATAGGGAGTCTTATAAAGACAGAAGGTGATACATGTAGACTGTTACTTCTGCATAAAAAATTCAGACATCGCTTGTATCCACTTATTCAATTATTGAATGCTTATTGTCTGCTATATTTCTTCTACACCTTCTGTAGGTACTTTAGTAAACAGGATAGGTAACCTGTCTGGGTTAGTTGTTGCTGGTAGAAAATAATAAAAACTAGAGATATCAATGAACCATATGATATAAAAAATGGTCATGGAGAAGACAACATGAAATGACTATAATTAGATGAGTCATGGAGGTAAGTGCAAAAAGTGTCCTAGATTTTTGCAGGGAAATGTCTCCATGCAGGAAGAGGGTATCACAGGAAACATGTAGGGCAAGAATGAGCCAGACAGGTCACCTAAATGCAGCTCATTCTAGGAATAAGGAAAGGATTATGAGCCTTATACATGAGGCTAACACAGAGTCTAGAAGAGAGGCTTCATGAGGATGGAGTAGAGCAAGTAGGAGACGGCATGATACTGAGAAACAGGCGTGGCCCTTCAATAAAAGATGGATAAATAACAAGTGAAATAACTGCTTTATTCTAAATGACCTTATTAAAAATTCTTAGTAAAGACAAAAGCATGTGGCAAAGCTGTTTCTAAAGTGTTCAACAAAGGCCAGTACGCCTGCACTCTTCAAGGAATGGTCCCATGCTGGACTCCTACTTGTCTCACAAATAGCTTTCAAGGGTGGGTAATCTTGTTTCCACGTTCACTTCTGTGAGGTCCCATTAGATTTCATTTATAAAGGACACTATGTCATCTTTGTCTCGTTCAAGACCTGCCCATTTCTATCACCAGAGAAGGAAAACATTAGCTTCTGAAGGATGAGAGTGATTAAATACGATACTGGTGATGCAGCAGTTCGACTGACAGCAATGTGCAAATCTAGGAGTAAGACCCTGGACTGCATTAAACCATGAAAATGGGCACTGAACCTGTCATAGGCTGGGGAAATCAATCTTTATTGACCAAACATGTAGAATCATATGTGTGACATTCAATTTTGTACTTGTATGAATGAGTGAAAAACTCTAAGGAAATTTATAATAACAAAGTATTCTGTGGTTTCAATGGAAAACAATAATGAGAGCATTAATTTATACAGATTTTGGGTAGGGAACCTGAGTGAATGTGGGAATTTATTTAGGTCTCCCTTTAGCAACCCCACCCTGTTATATTAGACTTGGGCAGCTTCTATAAGAACTGGTATATATTAAATAATAATTAATGCACATTTATAGCTAATCAATAAAATCATATAGGCATATATTAACCATAAACTATTTTAGATAAATATGTTGTCATTTTTATATTGTCCTCTAAGTAAGGAACACAAAACCATAACAAATGACAAAGTACAAAATATATATTATTGTATATTACTAATAATAGTAGATAATTTGTACTTTGATTTTATAATTTAACTAAATGTCACAACTTGGTTTCATATATCATAGTAACTTAGTGTAGTTTCCCATTTCAGAAGAGCAATAATTTTAAGAATAACCTTTTACTATATTATAAGGTAGAAATATTAAAAAGCCACATATAATACATTTGGTCAATCAGGTTCAGAATACCTATCACATTCATTATACTTTGAATACTAGTAGCTATATTTTTTGATTTCTGTTCTCTGAAACAATTACATTATTTCCCCTTTTCTCTCTTCTTTCCCCAACAAAACTTGTTACATGCCACTGCTGTACTTCTTATATGTAATCTTCGACTTGATGGAAAACTACTTTGATTTGATTTATCTACTGTCTTCCTGTAAGAATGCATATGATATCACCCAGTAGTGAAACCTGGAAAATAAAGATAAGGGAAGACTCTGAGCAGAGCTATTCACTGGGGAAACAAACCTATTCCTATGCAGTTATTAAAGGAAAGTAAAATAATTACAGAAATATCATGTCGTGCTTCACATGGATGTCTGTGGCAGTTGTAAGTGATGTTACACTGATTCAAAATCACTTTCAACATTGTTATCACTTTGACCTCCTTCCTCCTCACTCTACCTACTCTTTAAAATAATTCCAAAGAAAACCTGGACAAGGATTCCATTATGTTTGAGGGTATTCTGCAGAAATGCCAGTGCTGGCATTAGATTCTACCCCTTCTCTCTGTGCAGAATACCTTCCAATAGAAAGATAACAAATATTTTAGCAATGAAAAAAATTCTGATGAACTGGACAAATTTAAAGAAAATATAAGAAGTTTTACTATTAGGTTCCTGAAAATGATTCTTGCCCAAAATATAATTAGAAGGAAGGCAAGGTACAAAATAGCCTAAACAGGTTTTATATACATCTAATAGCCAACCAAGTCAAAGGATGTGCACATGCTGCATAAATAGACATTATAGAGTTTAGATGAAGCATAAGGAATTACATGTTCTAATAAAATACAGACAGTGCCATATAATCAAAGTGGGTTTGAGATCATGTCATTGAGATATTTGCTAGATATGGTGGCTTCCACCTTTAATCCTTGTTCTTGGGAGGATGAGGTGGGAAGACCGGCATAAGTTACAGTCCAGCATGATTTTCAGGTCAATCTGAGCTAGAATGATACTGTCTTGAAAATAAACAAATAAAAAAATAAATAAATAAGATATTTGACATCAGGAAACAAAATCTCCATAACATGGTAGCATAGATGGTTTTAGAAATCTAAAACATTTGTTAGAAGGGCCAGTTATAACACATGCCATTCATTTATCTTATCACTGAGTAGCCTATTTTAAACAATAAAATATATCGGTGAGAAGATAGGTAAAGGAATCTGGGAATGGTGATGCCCTAGCACTTAGATTGAGTACTGAAGGTTGGAGTCCATCTTAGGTCTAAATAGTGAGACTTTCCTCAAAAGAAAAAAAAAAAAAAGTAATAATTCCCAGTGCTCGTTTTCAGTCTTTATTTTCACTAGCTCCCTTTCCCTGATCCAGGGTTGAATGGACTAACAAATCTAAATGTAACACCTTATCTTAGCTTCATAGCTCCCAGCCTGAGTCTACCTGCAGCACTTAAGAGTTCCATCACCTTTGTAACCAGCCAATTCCCTCCCAAGTTGGATATAGCATCTTTGACCTCTGTAACAAGTAATTAAATTTTTATGGCTCTAAAACTCTATCTTGATTGTGAATTATCTTCTGTATTTCCACTTTGTTCCTCCTAAGAATTAGAACCTCTGTAAGGGTCCCTTCCCCTAAGTTCATTGATACTGTTCTTAGTTCCAGGCACTTTTTTCAACACAACTTCCACTAGGTGGAAGCACTCTTGGTATTTCATTCCAGGTGGAAAACCAAAAATACTCATTGGTATAACACTGTATTCTCTCTAGGATATCCTTTACTCAAATGCTGAAATTAGTGATTTTCATGAATGAATTTGGAAGAAATCACATGTATATAATGACCTAACCCCTTCCATTTGAACATAGCCTGTCTTTCTCTTATGGAATGCGTTGCTGGGGAAACTTCTCCAAAGAAGACCTTTCTTTCTGGATCATATCCTGTGGTTGTGTGAATAACTACTTAACTCTCATTCAATGTTAGAAAACACTCTTGCCTACATACTGGGCCAAAACCAGAAGTTATCCATTGGCTTCTAACTCCCATTTATTTGAGTAATGTTATGAGTAGTCCAAAATCTAAGGCATGGGGGCCAGGCATGGTGGCGCACACCTTTAATCCCAGCACTAGGGAGGCAGAGGTAGGAGGATCGCCATGAGTTCAAGGCCACCCTGAGACTCCATAGTGAATTCCAGGTCAGTCTGGGCCAAAGTGAGACCCTACCTCAAAAAACAACAAACAAACAAACAAACAAAAAATCTAAGCATGGGGGCTTGGGAAATAGTCAATAAAATGTTTCCATTGTAAAAATGGGGAACTGAAATTCCAGGGCTGGGGAGGCACAGATAGTCAGATCCTTTGACTTGCTTGATAGCCAGTCTAGCTTACTTAGTGAGTTCCAAGTAAATGAGAGATTTTTGACTTGAATAAGAAGGGGAAGGAAGAGGAGGAAGAAGAAGTAGAGGAGAAGATGAAAAAGAGGAGGATGGTAGGGAAGAGGAAGGGGAAAAGGAAGAATAAAAAGGAGTAGGAGGTGGAGGATGAGAAAGGAAGGAGAGGGGAAGAGTGCTTCTCAAGAACCATACTTGAGATTGTCCTGTGGCCTCAACATGCATGTGAACCTGCACATACATGCATACCTGCAAACATATGTATACCTGCACACACATGTAAACCTGCACATACATGAATACACTTAAACAATACAAAGATACAATCCCTTGGGTCAACAGAACTTTGTATCCAAATGTCCCATCATCTTATTCCTAGCTTCTTCCCATCCTTACATAACCATATCATCTACTCTGGCTAAGTTTCTCCCATTGTCGGTCCACATGAGGCCATTTTGCCAATACATGCATTTGTATGTAATACTCCACTTAACATGAAAACTTCTACTAAACCCCAAATCTCACTCCAAATTTTAACTCAGATTAACACATTTTGTGGCAAAATATGTAAAACTAGCAATGCTCCAACCATTAGCTTACTGTTCCTTGAGGGGCATAGATATAGGCATTAAAGCATAGTGTTCTGTGAATAAGTGTTAATTACAAAGGAAAAACAAAGGTTCTACCTTAAAAATAAAAGTAGAAATTTCATACCTTCATTTGTAATGTTACAACACTCATGAAAGAAGTTGGCTGATGACAACTTTCTAAAGACATTTTTTTAACAGCTTTTTAAGATGACTGTAAGATGACTACTTAATCTACCAGGGTGGTGTTAAGCAAATTGCATAATTTTTTCTGTGGCTTCCCTCCCTTCCACCCCCATTCCACCTGGAAACTCCTACACATCACTCAGACTTCAACTTACAACCCACTTCCTTGAGGAAGCTTTCCTGGACTTTCAGACTGCTATGCTTCCCAGGGATTCTAAAATGCTTCCAGCATCATTTACTTATTTTTAACTCCATACTCCCTCCTATAATTTGTGTATTCCTGGAGGTTTAGTGTGCTGCATTGGCCGTTTCATCACTGAACCCCCAGCACCTTAGCTCTGAGCCTGGAAAAGAAGACCATCAGAGCTTACTAAGACAACAACATGAACTGAGGCAGTCAGAATATATGAGCACTTAGATGTCTTTAACTATTATATATACTGTCAGTCTATTTATCTATTTGTCTATAAAACTTCACAAGTGTTTGTATTATACCATATCTAATATACCATACTAGACCTAACACCTTGCTGCTTAGCTCTGCATCATGCATTATTAGAATTCATTAGAAATTCCCTTCCTCTAAGAGTTTGATGTCAGTCAAAAAGGACTTCTTTTCATTAATAAGGTGTGCTTGAGGGGATAAATGAGGCTGAGGGGCCAATAGCAGAGTTGGGATTTGCAGGGCTGGTGAGAGAGGCTCATGGGAGTCCTTGAGGCACCTGGGCATTTAGGAGTGATCTCTCTGTCTTCTTTGCTGTCGTGTACACTTTCTAAGGCTTTGTGACCATCCTTTCTGCCCCATGTCTTTCAGAAAAAAAAAAAAAAAGAAATATAAAGTAAAAAAAAAAACTACATATGACATAGAAAATTTGACCAATTGTACATTTGGGGGGTGGGGAAGACGACTTAGACAAAATGAAGACCAAAAAGCATAAACTGTTACTGAAGGATTTCCTGGAATCCCTGAATCCCTAACTATCACCAGTTTTTTTTTTCTGAAGATGATGCTTTATTGCTTGAAAAATACAACACAAAAGTAAAAATAACAAAAACCTGTGGTAGTATTAAAATGTCTTAGTGTTCTTAAGTCCATTAGTAGATTACCAAATGCATCACATTTTATAATAAGTCATAAAGCAAATGAGACATTTGATTCCAAGTGATTTCAAGAACAGGTAACTATGATTGTTGGTACATGGCTCTATTTGTGTTCTCATAGGAACATCTCTATAAATTTTACTTTTTTTGTTCCTTCAATACTTTTTTTTTTTTGAAAATTTCCCAAGTCTTTACATTGCTAAGGTCTCAAGCACATCATTTCTTGTCTAGCTGGCAGGTAATCCTATGATTTAGTCAGAACAAGGCCAATTAACCCATGGCCTTCACCTTGTGTCTGTATGGGGGAAGGAAAATTCAAGCCACAATTGAAGCTGATATTGATAGAAAGCTTGATTTTCCCACAAGGCTTTCAAAAACTTTTTTGAAGGCCTTCTAATAAGAGAGGATGAAGACTGATTTAAAAACTTTTCCTACCCCACCACCACCACGCAAACACTCTCATACAAGTGGTTGTGATTAGTGCTATCAAGGGAGCTGGTTTTTAAGGGCTGCATTAAAGATTGAGGAAAGACCTGGAGAGTGTGCATGATCTCTAGCTCCTAGTGAGAGGAAGGAACTCTGGGTCTTCCCTGGCTGTGCTGCCCCAGTTCTGTCGCCTTGCCACTGCTCCCTGAGCAGACCTGGCTGAAGTGTGCAAGACAATCTGTCACCGTGCCTCCTGACTTCTTTTCCAAACTGTAGGTTTATATACTCATATCTTCCTTCACTTTTACAAATGAGCATTCAGCTTACATTATTTAAAATGTGTTCTTAATAGGAAAAAAGTAAGTAAATGGCTTGTTCTTTAATATGTGATTTCTGGAAATAAAAATGTGGATATATAACAACCAAAAATTAATGTTAAAAAGTCCTTTCAGGGGCTGCAGAGATGGCTTAGCAGTTAAGGCATTTGCCTGCAAAGCCAAAGTTGACTCTCCCTCCAGGACCCTGTAAGCCAGATGGCACAAGGGGGCACACACATCTGTAGTTTGTTTGCAGTGGCTGGAGGCCCTGGTGCACCCATTCTCTCTCTCTTTGTTTCTTTCTCTCTCTCAAATAAGTAAATAAAATATATTTAAAAATATTTTCAATGATATGAAACACAATAGAATTCATATTTTAAAATATGACGTAGTTATACATTATTCAATCTTTTTTCTTCAAATAAAATAATAATGTATTTATATTAAGCATTTTATCATTTAAAATTCATAGATTGGGCTGAAGAGGTAGTTTAGTGGTTAAAGTGCTTGCCTGTGAAGCCTAAGGACCCAGGCTCAATTTTCAGTATCCATGAAAGCAAAATGCATAAGGTGGCTCATGCGTCTGGAGTTCATTTGCAGTGGTTAGAGGCCCTGGTGCATCCATTCATATTTTCTCTCTCCCCTCCCCCCAAAAAAGAATTTAAAAAATCGTAACTCAAGGGCTAGAGATGCCTCAGGGGTTAAGTGTGCTTCCACACAGCCTGACCAGGGCTGAGACCTCTGGAATTTGATTCCCCAGCACCGACTATACATAACAGAGTGTGGCCACACACATCTGTAACCCCAGTCCTGTGGGGAGCATATACCAGAGAATCACTGAGGCTCATAGGGTAAAAAAGGCAAGCTCTGGAATCAGTAAGAGACTTTCATCTAATGGAAAAAAAAAAAAAAATAAGCAGGTGAGCAATGGAGGGGGACGTCTGCAAGTATCCCATGACCTCTGCCATCATGTGTGTGGGACATCACATTAGCACATATGCATCTATATACTACACATACCACAGAAACATACCTTGCCACACATAGTGTACATGTGCAAAAAAAAAAAAAATCATGGATCTAAGACAATCAGCTTTAATTACCACAGAGACATGTTGACAGACAAAGTCTTAGACAAAAGTTATAATGAAGGGTATGATGAAACCTGATTTAATTATTATAATAGAGATATGACTTTCACAGTAAAATAGGAGATGCTTACTATATGAAATTCCATACATAAATGCTTTCCATATATTAGTACATTTATTCTTAAAATGACCTAAAGATATAAAATTTACATTCATCCATCCATCATAACCTCCAGGCTAGTGAAATTCAAAGAACAAACTAGCTCCCTGAGAAGCCAATGTCAGGCAACACAGGTTCCAGGCTTCGAGCCCAGCAGCCTTGCTGTGGAACCCGTGCTATTTGTACTGCTATGCCAGATGTGGGGTGGGGGAAGTATACTTAAGCATTCAGTGAAATGTAAAAGATGCAACAATTTGTGTCAAATAAGAAATAACCTGGCTAAGCTGGGCATGGTGGCGCATGCCTTTAATCCCAGCACTTGGGAGGCAGAGGTGGGAGGATCGCCGTGAGTTCGAGGCCACCCTGAGACTCCATAATGAATTCCAGGTCAGCCTGGGCTAGAGTGAGACCCTACCTCAAAAAACAAAAAAATAAAAAAAAAAAAAACCTGGTTACAGAGAATAAAGTAATTATTTTATTTTGATACATTTAAGAAAATAAAACAAGCTAATCTGATTCTTAGAAAAATTAGTTTTAATAAAATTTAAATACCAAGATGAATCAAGTTAAATGTGCATTAATTGTGCATGCATTAATGTGAGTTGTCATTGTGGTACAGATGTACAATTTTTGCCTTCTTGGGGCTTATATTTAGAATTTGCAGAAAAATGATAATGAGTTTTAGAAGATCAATGAGTATATATCTTTTCAAAGTAAACATTTCAAAGGAAAGATGAAAAATGGTTATGGCTGGGCGCATGGAAAGGGTACAGAGGTCACCACCTGGGCAAATGTGCATTCTCTCAGTTGTCTGAGAAGATATTCTAATCGCCGTGCAATTGTGTCTCTTGTTTTCCCGGAGTGTACACACCAGCAGGACTTTAGTGCCTTCGTGAGAAAAACGAAGTGTCATGCTGGTGGAAACGGGAAGGATTCTCTTATGAATTCAAAATGAATACAAAACATATTCTTCATGTTTTTTCACAACAATCAGTTTGGTTTCATGTAAAGAAATAAGGGGGGTAAAATATAAGTGAGAAATCTCAAATTTGATACCTTTTAAGCAAACATAAAGAACCTATATTTAAAATCAGAGCAACACACTTGTTATCCCAGTGTCTGGGAGTCAGAGGCCAGAAGTTAAGTTTTAGTCTAACCTGGGCTACCTAGAAATATGCTGTCAGGAAGAACAAATACACATGCAGAATCACAACAATTTAAATTAACAACATTCACCTAGTATTTAGCAGGAAAGCAGACTTTACATATCTATAGATAGAATAAATGGTTGGAATCTCCAGTGAAAGAGAACACTTGAGGAGTAGAAATGCCAGTTAGATGTATTTTGTGCATAATTTTCTTAGAGCCTTTGTAATTCATCTAGGACATGACAATCTTAATTCAAGATGATTTGGAACTTCACACTTACACAGAATAGAGAATTTTACACTGGATCTTGGCCAAAATGTCGAGAAGTGATAGAGGAGAAATTTAAAAGGCTACATTGACCTTTGGCTTTTCACAGGAAAGATTAAAAAGACTACAGTTGTTATTACAATTGCATTAGGTATTAGACATGATTGCCTGCAGAATCTAGGAGAGCAGCTAATGAAGCACCAAATAAATTAAACAACAAGCACACATATGTCCCATGTACAGGGCCAGGAAACATGGTCTTTGTCTTTCCTACTCACTGTCATAACCTGAAATTCAAAACAGAAAAATAAGGTATAATTAAGAAAAATGCTAATTATGTCTATTGTTGTGAGCCTTAGTAGCAATGGAAGATTTGATAATTCTATGATATTAATCCAATTTTTAATTCAATTTTATAAACTTGATATATGTTTCTACAAGCTGTTGAAACATTTATTTGTTTATGAAAGGGAATATTTAATATGGATATACTTAGTGGTTGTGTAATTCTAAATAAAGTTATATTCTCTCTTTTTTTCTTATTTTTTTGAGGCAGGGTTTTAAGCTAGTCAGGCTGAATAGGCATTTACTGTGTAGCCCAGTGGGCCTTAAACCCACAGTGATACACCTGTGTCAGCACCGCAAGTGCCAGGATTATAGGCATGAACCACCATGCCCAACAATATATACTCTATTATGAAATCATCACACTAACAGACTTGCAAAAGCAATGCAACATATTGAAAAAAAAAGCTGAGATAAAATTTCATTCCTTATAAATTTCTCAATTTATGTTACTTTATACATATTATTTATGTAATTGATGCTCTAAAATATTTTTTAAAATATCTTTTTAATCAGAGATTGCTGAGATAAAAGTCTTATCCTTCTTGTGTATTTTGTCACAATATTTATTTCATTTCTTGATTTTTGTTGATGTTGTTGTTTTTTGAGGCAGGTCCTCACTCTAGCCCAGGTTGGCCAGGAACTCAGTCTTTAGCCTCATGCTGGCCTTGAACTCATTATGAACCTCCCTCCTACCTCATCTTCTTAATGCTGAGACTAAAGAGATATACTACCATGCTGGGCTTCATGTCTTGATACTATAGCTCATCCTTTTCATTCCGTTATTTATTTTTAAGCAAGCACATTTAATTCCCAAGTTATCTCTCCATCTCCTTGTTTATTAATAACATTTAACTAATTTATTTGCAAGGAGAGAGTTCATGTGCTTTGTTGTGCATCTCGCTTTACTTGGGGGAGAATCACTGGTTGTCAGGCTTTACAAGTAAGCACCTTTAACCTCTGAACCATCTCTCCAGACCCATTACTATATTTTACTTTGAGAAGTGTGTACGCAATATATTTGCCCACTTGTTGATTATATGATTTACTACTTGCATATGTAGAGTTCTCTGTAGATTCTAAATACTAATCCATTGCTACATGTACAATTGATAATGATTTTTCTCCCATTCTCTAGGCTTGTCTCTTCACTCTGATGATTGCTTCCTTTTGTACAGAAACTAAATTTCATGTCATCCTATTTATCAATTATTTTAATTGACAAATATTTCCTGAGTTATTGAATTACTTTTAAGAAAATCCTGGATTGTGCCTGTCTTGAAATGTATCTCCTCTGCTTTTCTCTACAAGTTTTAGAGATTTGTGTCTCACAGTGAATCTTTGAACTATTTCAAATTGAATTCGTTTTTCATTTATTTACTTTTTTGTTTTTTTGAGGTAGGTCTCTAGCCCAGACTGACTTGGAATTCATCATGTAGTCTCAGGCTGGCCTCGAACTCACAGTGACTTTCTTTCTTCCGTTTCCCGAGTGCTGGGATTAAAGGCATGCATCACCATGCTCTGCCTTGAATTGATTTTAGGTGAAAGATACAAATCTAGTTTCTTTTTCCTACAGGTGAATATCTAGTTTTCTTAGCATCTCTTTTTGAAGAGGCTATCTTTTGTATAATGCATGATCTTGACACCTTTTTAAAAAATTAGATGGCTATACCTATATGGATTTGTTTATAGAAATTTCATTTTATTTCATTCGTTTATGTGCATGTTTTTATTCCAATATTATACTGCTTTTGTGACTATACCTCTGTAATATAATTTTTCATCTTAGTTATTTATAAGAGAAAGAGGGATCAGGGGAGAATGGGCATGTCAGGGTCTCTAGGCACTGCAAAGGAACTCCAGACAAACCATGCGCATCTGGCTTATGTGGGTTCTGGGGAAGCAAACCTGGGTCCTTAGGCTTCAAAGGCAAGTGCCTTAATCACTAAGCCATCTCTTCAGCCCACTGTAATATGATTTATGATCAAATATTGTGATATCTCCAGTGTTGCTTTTTCTGATAAGGATTATTTTGGCTACAGAGAGTATTTTGTGCTTCTGTATGAATTTTAGAATTGTTTTTTTTCTAGTTCAGTGAAGAAATAAATAGAAATTTTGATAGGGATTGCATTAATCAAACATTTTGAATTACTAATACAGAAACCACCCTGGGCTATAGAGAGGGAGGTATAATCCAAATAGAAGTATTGGAAAATATAACTGGATACATAGCATATTATCATTCACTAATTTTCACTATTGTTACCATGTGTGACTTACAGTATGATGTAACACTGGTGAATTTCATAAAAAAGAAAAGTAGAATGAGAAATTCAAACCTGGGATAACATTTTGAATTTTGTTGATGGAGAAAGCTATTGCATTACATAAAATAATGGGAAAGTGAAGGGAGAGTTAGTTCTATGCATCTTTCTCATGAGGACTTCCGGCCAAGACGGCGACTGACTAGCTGTGCTGCAAACCCTGGGGAAAGAATGGCAAGATATTAAGGGTTCACTGGGATTTTAGGGGAGAGCAATCTCCAATAGATTGTCAGTGGAAGGGCAGTGGGGGGGAGGAGACAGGGATTCACTGAGCCCCTCTCGTGCAGGCAGCCCACCCCTCCCCGCAATAGCAGCCATATCCATGGTGCCGCCAAACACAGATTGATCCCTGCATGTGGAAGCTTAGACTGCTCTGCCCACTCGCCCACTTACTGCTCCAGCCACCATGTGTTCAGCTAGTCCTGGCAATAACAGGGAACCACTGATTCCCTCGCCAATGGGTAGCCCATCCCTTCCCCCGAGGAACCGCCATACCCACAGAGCCACCACACACCAATCCCTGTGTGCAGAAGATTAGATTGTGCTGCCCACTCAATCTCTTACTGTGCCAGCCACCGCTCATTAAGCGAGTCCTGGTAATAACAGGGAATACCTGATTCCCTCAGGAGCAGGTAGCCCATCCCTCACCCCAAATGGTCACTGTATCCACAGTGCAAGTGTGCGCAGAGCAATCCCTCCATGTGGAAGCTTAGACTGCTCCACCCACTCGCTTGCTTTCTGCTCCTGCTGCCTCATGTTCAGTGAGTCCAGTCCCACAGCAACTGGCACACAAGCTCAGATGGTGTCCCTTGCTTGCACCAGCTCAGGTGCCATCACTACCTTTCTGACATGCCAGCCGTCCACCATTGTCCTGTGGTGGGGAGCACAGACTGCTTCCGGGTCCCAGTGTTCCCAGCCAGAGTATGAGCTGCTTCAGTGCTTGGTGCCTCAGTGTCCCTCCTAGCTCAACTGCAGGCAGCTTTGGCACATTACTGCTTGAGAACACAAGCAGTAGATCAGGTGACTTTGGCAAGTGAGAGCCAAAGACCAGGCTGCTTGGCAACTGCCCCAGGCTGCCTCAGACTCTGATAGATTGTCAGTGGGAGGGCACAGAGGGGGGGTCCACCCACCTATGTGCCCATACACTGCCATGGGCAGACCACAGCACAAAAGAAATAACATGAAAAATCAAATACAAGAAAATCCAGATAGATCACACAGTCCTACAATGAATATATCAAACTAAAACATAGAAGAGTCATTAGGATCAGAACACCAAATTGAAGCTATGAGAAATTTAACCCTGACCAACCTACTGGTATAACTTGCAAGAAAGCAACAAAGAACCGATAATTGTGTGGATGCTGCCATCACTAAGCTAGAACTAATAGATGAGAAATTGGACAGAGTTCAAAGAGAGTTAAGATATTTGAGGGAGAGTGAAAAAAAAAAAAAAGGAAGACCTTAAAAATCAGCTGGCCATGCTAAATGAAGACATAAAGAAATAAAAGGATGAATTCCAAGAGTCATCAAGAAAATCAGAAAGTGATGTGAAAAGGGAGCTTGACAGGGGAATGGAAATTATACATAGAAAAGTAGTAAAAAATGCAAACTTTATTGAACAACTCCAAAACTCTGTAGATGCTCTCAAGAACAGAGTCAGCCAAGTGGAGGATAGAAACTCTGATCTGGAAGACAAAATGGAAGAAACAGTTTGAGAGTTCAAAAATGTCAGTAAGTTCAAAAGTTCCTGTGAACAGAACATGAGGGAATTGTGGGATACACTTAAACGTTCCAATATAAGGATCATTGGAATACCAGAAAGAGAAGAAATCTAGACCAAAGGCATGGAGAACTTATTTAAAAAAAATAATAATAATTGCAGAAACCTTCCCCAGTCTCTTAAAAGAAAGGCCCATCAAGATACAAGAATCCAAAAGAATGCCAAACAGACTGGACCAAAGGAGAAACTCTCCAAGACATATTGTCATTAAAACTCTAAACATTGACACCAAAGAGACAATCCTAAAAGCAGCTAGGGAAAACAACACACACCACTTTCAAAGGTAACACCATCAGAATTACTTCAGACTTCTCATTGGAAACCCTGAAAGCTAGAAGGGCCTGGAATGAAACTCTCCAAAGTCTAAGAACCCATGGCTTCCAACCCAAACTATGCAATCCAGCAAAAGTTTCCCTCACACTAGATGGTGAAAGGAAAACTTATCATGACAAAACTCAGCTTTATAATTACATAACACAAAACCAAACCTACAGAGAGTATTTCAGGAAATTCTCCACAGAGAAGAAACAAATAGTCAAACTCAAATGCATACAAGAAGCAGATCACAATAACCAAACACAGAGTAGGCACAAAAAACTTCAAAGTCCATGAAAACACCAACCCACATATACTATCACAATATACCAGGGATCAAATCAAATCTCACAGTAATTACACTAAATATTGATGGCTTTAATTCACCCATCAAGAGACACATGCTAACAAGATGGATCAAAAAACTAGATCCCTCAATCTGTTGTCTTCAAGAAACCCACCTCACCACTAAAGACAGATACCTCCTCAGGGTGAAAGGGTAGAAAACAATATTCCAAGCAAATGGGAATAAGAAACAAGCAGGCGTAGCTATATAAATATCAGATAAAATAGACTTCAAACCAAAAATAATTTTAAAAAGACAAAGAAGGCCACTTCCTACTTATCAAGGGAATGATTCATCAATGGGATATTACAATCATAAATCTGTATGTACCCAACACAGTGGTACCACAGTTCATAAAGCAAAACCTACTTCACAATAGAACAGAAATAACCACCAACACCATCAAAGTTGGAGACTTCAATACACCATTGTCAGTAATAGACAGATCATCCAAACAGCAGCTGAACAGGGAAGCAAGAGAGCTCAACAAAACCATAGATCAATTAAACCTAAAGGACATCTACAGAACTTTCCATCCCAAATCCACAGACTACACATTCTTCTCAGCAGACCATGGAACATTTTATAAAATAGACCATATACTGGGTCACAAAGACTGCCTCCACATATTTAGGAAGATGGACATAATT
This sequence comes from Jaculus jaculus, assembly GCF_020740685.1. NCBI lineage: Eukaryota > Metazoa > Chordata > Mammalia > Rodentia > Dipodidae > Jaculus > Jaculus jaculus. Next base: position 26,538,723 of record NC_059120.1, read on the forward strand.
TCCTGCATGATATCAGATCCCAATGCTATATTGCTAGAAATCAACAACAAAAGACCCACCAAGAATCCCAACAGCACCTGGAAACTGAACAGCACACTTTTCAACAATAAATGGATAATGGATGAAAGAAAAAATAAAATTGCAAAATTTCTGGAATTGAATATGATAAGAGCACATCGTACCAAAACTTATGGAACACAATGAAGGCAGTCCTCAGGGGAAAATTCATAGCACTCAATGCCTTCATAAAAAGGCCAGAGAGATCCTAAATCAATAACCTAACCATCTACTTAAAGGCACAGTAAAAGCAAGAAACATCCAACCCAAAGAGCTCCAGAAGGAAAGAAATAATTAAAATCAGAGAAGAAATTAATGAATTAGAAACAAAGGAAACAATTAAGACAATTGACAAAACAAAGAGCTGGTTCTTTGAAAAAATAAACAAGTTGACAAACTCCTGGCCAATTTGGTCAAGCAAAAAAAAAAAGAGAGAAGATACAACTTAACAGAATTCAAAATGAAAAAGGAGAGATCACAACAGACATAAGTGAAATTGGCAGAATCATCAGGACTTATTTCAAAAACCTCTACTCCACAAAACTGGAAAATGTGGAGGAGATGGATAAATTCCTGGATTCATACCATCTATCAAAGCTAATCCCAGAGCAAATTAATCACCTCAATGAACCCATCACACTCATGCAGATTGAAAAAGTAATAAAAAACCTCCCCCAAAAGAAGAGTCCAGGAACAGATGGCTTCTCGGCTGAATTCTATCAAACCTTCATGGAAGAACTTAAACCAATCTTCCTCAAACTGTGCCACACAACTGGAGAACAAGGGAAAGCAACCCAACTCCTTTTATGAAGCTAGTATCACCCTAATTCCAAAACCAGGCAGAGATGCTACAAGAAAAGAAAACTAACGGCCTATTTCCCTGATGAACATAGATGCAAAGATCCTGAAAATAATCCTCAGAAACTGAATCCAACAACACATTCATCCCAGGAACACAGGGGTGGTTCAACATACGGAAATCTGTCAATGTAATATACCACATAAACAAGGTTAAACATAAAAACCACATGATCATTTCAATAGATGCAGAAAAGGCCTTTGACAAGATACATCATTCTGTGATCAAAACATTGGAGAAGATTGGCATGGTTGTTTCATAACTTAGCAACTTAACATAATAAAGGCAATATACAAAACTCCTAAGGCCCAAAAAATACTTAAAAGAGAGTGACCGGAGGAATTCATATTAAGATCACAAACAAGACAGGGTTGTCCACTCTCACCTCTGCTCTTCAATATAGTATTGGAAGTCCTAGCTCAAGCAATAAGACAGGAGAAGGAAATAAAAGGGATACAATTTGGAAAGGAAGAAGTTAAGTTAGTTCTATTTGCCAATGATATGTTTGTATATGTAAGAGACCGGAGAGACTCCATCCCAAAATTTCTGAAGGTGGTTAGCTCCTATAACAAAGTTGCAGAATACAATATCAATGCACAAAAATCTGTAGCCTTTCTACATGCAAATGACAAAGATACAGAGAAGGAAATAAGGGACATAGTCCCATTTACAATAGCAACAACAAAAAAAATAAAATACTTTGGAATAATATTAACCAAGGAAGTGAAAGATCTGTACAACAAAAACATAAAAACACTCAAAAAAGAAATTGAGGAGGACTTGAGAAAATGGAAAGGCATCGCATGCTCCTGGATAGGCAGAATGTGAAGATGACAATCCTACGAAAGGCAATATACAGATTTAATGCAATTCCAATTAAAATCCCTACAGTGTTCGCCACAGAACAGAAGATATGATGTCAAATTTCATATGGAAAGGCAGAAGGCCTCGCATATCCAAACATATCCTCAGCAAAAGAAATACCTCTGGAGGCATCACCATACCTGATCTAATGCTATATTACCAAGCTATAGTAATAAAAAAAAAAAATAGCATGGTACTAGAATAAAAACAGGAGTACAGACCAATGGAATAGACTTGAGGACCTGGAATTTGGGTTAAGCAACTGTAGCTACTTGATATTTGACAAAGGCCTGAACAATATAGGCTGGAAAAATGACAGCATCTTCAAAAAATGGTGCTGGACAAACTGGATAACCATATGCAGGAAACGGAAACTTGATCCACACATTTCACCATGCACTACACTCAAGTACAAATGGATCAAAGACCTCAATATAAGAACAGAAACTTGAATACTATTGGAAGAAAATTTAGGAAGTACTTTCCATGTTACAGGAATGGAAAAAGACTTCCTGAACAAAACCCCAGTAGCTCATGATCTTAAACAGTCACTCAACCAATGGGATCATATGCAGCTGAAGAGTTTCTTTACAAACAAGCATACAATAAACAAAGCCAATAGATTACACAAAGAATGGGAGAAAATATTTGTGGGTTATCCAACTGATAGGCCTAATCTCTAGAAACTACAAAGAACTCAAAAATCTAAACAGTAAGAAATCAAACACTCCACTCACAAAATGGGGCAAAGAGCTGAACAGGCAGTTCACAGAGGAAGAAATACAAATGGCAAACACACACTTAAGAAAATGTTCATCATCCCTAAAAATCAGAGAAATGCAAATAAAAACAACTATGAGATTCCATCTTATCCCAATAAGGATAGAAATCATCAAAAAATCAATTGAAAATAAATGTTGGCAAGGATGTGGAGAAGTAGGAACACTCATCCACTGTTGGTGGGAATGTAGGATGGTACAACCACTTTGGAAAGCAATATGGAGACTCCTGAAAAAGCTGACTATAGAGATACCAACAGACCCAGTTGTTCCCCTGCTGGGCATCTACCCTAAAACCTTCAAACCACAGGCAAGAGCGATTTGCTCAACCATGTTTATAGCAGCTCAATTCATAATAGCTAAGAACTGGAATCAACCCAGATGTCCATCACTAGAAGAATGGATAATTAAGATGTGGTATATATACACAATGGAACTCTATACAGCAGTGAGAAAAAAAATGACACAATGAAATTTGAGGAAAAATGGTTGAGCCTGGAACAGATAATTCTCAGTGAACTTACCCAATCACAGAAAAAAAAAAAAAATCGCCATATAATCTCACCCATCTACTGCACCTAATCTGAATCTACCCAAGATGTCCTATATATCCAGCAAGCATCTCATGGACTACTTAATAGGATGGGTTGGGAGCGAGGGTAGAGCAATGGAGGGGTGAGAAACACAAATCTAGATCTAAACAGCAATGGTACCATAAAATTCTACTTGCTAAAAGGCATACCAAATGGTGGAACCTTCACCAGGCCCTTACAGGGAACACCTGAACCACAAGACATTGGAGAGTGTATGATGAAGACTAACCTTAATCTTCTACATCTTCCCTCCCTCCCTCTCCCTCTCTTTCTCTCTCTCTCTCTCTCTCTCCTCTTTAACTCTTGTATATTAGTTATCTTTTTCCTCCTTTTCTTAGTGGGCACTGACCTGTAACTCCCAGTACCAGTATGTGGCTATCATCCACAATGAGCTTTTGATCAGAGTGACCTACAAGGTTTCCTAAAAGACAGACAGATTTCTGTCAGAGTACTTGATGATCCACCAAAGGGTAGTGGTAAGACCCTACTGCTGAAGACTATGTGGTTCACATATAAAATGGAATGGTATGCTGGAACTTGGAAGACAGTCAGTCCCCAGACAGTCAGTGTGTCTAGTGCCAGAGGGTGCTACATGGGCGACTGGGGGAAAATACCAATATCTGTTCAAGAAACTCATGGTATATTCTACTTAGCAGCAAATAACCTGTTGTGATGTCCACACAAGTGCAATAGTGGCACACAGACATGATGGGGAACCAACTGCTCTTGATTTAGCTAACTGATCCCCTCAGTGGTACGGGACCCATAGCTGGAGCTGGGAAACAAGTCAGAACCATATCCAAACATAAGCCCACTCTCCATTATCAAGCTACCATCAATTATGGGCTATAAGAGGGCCTACACTTATTAAATTCTCTATAAAAAGAAAAAGTTAAGGGTTATCTCATTTGTCCTGGTGCTAACTTACTCTTTATTGGAGTATCTGTTTCTCTTTTTCAGATAGTTGTAGACCCTAAGTAGAAAGCCACCCCATTATACCTCAAGAGGGTCCCAGGCTGAAACTAAAAAAAAATTGGCTAAACAAGAAAGGGTGCTATTTTCCTGTTGAACCAGATACCAGCTCAAGGGTTAAGGAGATCAACACAGAGAAAAATCAACTCCTACTAAATGAGAGAGCCAGAGCCCTAGAAGCCCCAACACCTCACCACTGAAGCAGACCTAAAATGAACCCCACATGGCTCATGGAAATTTTGTGGAGGAGGGAGCAGAAAGAATGTCAGAGCCACATGTTGGGTCATGATATGCAGAGACATTTATCTTATCCCTAACTGTGGGCTAACTCCACAATGCACGACCCATATACCTCAACAAGGAGGGGCAAAAGGGAGGGTGTAGGTCACAGGTGACCCTAATAATGGTACCAAACTGACTGTATTTGCTGAATATCAAACTAATTAATTTTTAAAAAAGAAAACACTACATGAAAAATGTTTAACATTACAGTGTCTCTCAATTCACCACTGACTTGGAAAGTAGTACCTTAGCCAAATAAACATTGCGGGTCCCTGGTATAAGGACCATTCTGCTTAAGGGTATTTCCTCCAGGAACTCCCTCCTCCCTTTTTTCTATTTCATATCATATTGGAGGAAAGAAAACATAATAAGGCACCATCTTTCTTTGACTACTTTATACCTAATTGTTATAGAAAATGTTAATCACTGGAAGAACAGACACACAAGAACAAAATATATAAGTTTTGGAGCAACTTTGTCAACTACTTACATACTTCATTTTTAACTATTCCTCATATATTAACGAAATCTCCTGCTGTTTACAAAACAAGTTGACAAATACACACCTACTTCCCATGCCATGAGGACTAGGTCCTGTGGTGTTCTATTGGAAGCCCAGAGCTCAGGAGGCTGAGGGAGCGGATTTGTATGTCTAAGTCCAGTATGGGGGCACACAATACAAACAAACAAACAAAGCAGAACCCAGCAATGGAACTGCAGAAACACAGAAGCTTAAGCTTAAAAGTCTGATATTGGGGCTTAGTAGTTAAGGCATTTGCCTGTGAAGCTTAAGGACCCATGTTGGATTCCCAACTACCCACAAAAGCCAGATGCACAAGGGGGCCCATGTGTCTGGAGTTCCTTTGCTGTTCCAGCAGTGGCTGGAGGCCTTTAGCATGCCCATTCTCTCCCCTCTCTATCTGCCCTCTTCTCTCTCTCAAAATGGATAAATTAAAAAAAAAATTCAAATAACAAAAAAGTCTGATACTAACAAAGGTGTTTTCTATGAGCTGAGGCACAGTCACATTGTTTTTAAAGATCTATTTTCTTAATATTACACTGTAGTTATGTAACATAAATTTAGATTGGTGAGCTAAATTATTTTTTTGATTAAGTGAGTCATCAGTAGAATTGCTAGTTATACATGATTCAACATTTTACTCAACTTTGGGTGGGGTATGTAGAAATAAGAATAGTGTATTTTAGATAATCGGATGCAATTTACACATTGTTCTTTTCTCCTTTCCAAACTCAATGCATAAACAAAGGAGACAGTGAGGATGTCTGCATATCATATAAACACTCAGTTGAAAAGTGACAAATTCAGGCCATCATCCAGCTATCTGAAGACATTTATCTTGATGACATTAAACATCTGGATGTTTCCAAATGCCAGGATGCTGGATGTCCTGCAGATAAAATGTCCTGATGATGGCTGGTTGAATATTTACTTATCTGTTTCATAAAGATGCCCATTTGCATGCATGCATCACTTCCCACTTCAGACACCCATGCAATTTTTGCATGAATACAGTAAGACATCATAGGCAGGAAGTATCATGTTTACATGGTCTATTATTACTCTTGGTAAAACAATGAGGTGCAGAAATGTCTATTTTTTTCATGTAAATAAGGCTAATTGTCATTTTAACCACATAAATTGAAAGGTAAAGATTTGCAAACTGTAGGTATCTAGATATTCCAGTTTTCATGTACAGTGGTCTACAAAGATACTGGAGAGGGGAGAAATATCACACAAAGCAGTCTCAGTTGACTGACTTAAATCTTAGGTTGAAATATTACTTCAAACATTTCCTCTCCTGCTATATTTCTAAGCATTTTATTCTCCTCAGTATATCTAGTTATGCCATACAGTTAAAATGACAAATTCACACTTCTGTCATGGAAACATTCATGTTCTGAGAGATGGCTTGCCATGAGGGTGGTAATAAACATAAATTCTATATTTTGGCTTTTCATTAGACTCTAATTTCTCTGCATCATCAAAGAGTGGCTGTGCCAACTTTTGGGCAATATTTTGTTTAGTGTAATTGAAGAAAAGGCCATTCTTATAAAGGAAAATGTTATTATAAGGAACAATATGTATTTTGTGTACCAGCTTAAAAGAAAGATTAATGTTTTCTTTTCAATTTTTACCACTTTAAAATAATTCTGTGTATGTGTTAACACCATTTCTAAGCTCTTTAAATCAAGATTGCTTACACTTCTTACTAGAAAAGGAAAATGAATGCTAAAGTGAAAAACAATTCCCCAATAGCTAGAACCGATTAGGGCAATCAAGCATCAGACAAGAGCATTACACACGCCGGCTCCGAGTGAGCGCAGTACCTCTGGGGTCGCTGAGAGTGGAGCCGAAGGCGCTGATGACCACAGCGGCTTTCAGTTGCACCACCTGCTCTTCATCTTCTCTCCAGTTCCCAGTTTCATCCTGCTCAGTCCGGACGAACTGCATGGCAACAATTTTCCCACCTTTTACAATCACCTTCCGTGGGGATAAAAAAGGCAGAAACTCACACTTCTCTTCTTTGGCAAGTTCCATCTGAAACAAAACAAAGACAGAAAAAATAATTGAAAATATTGGTCATTCTAGACCACATTTGGTTTTCAAGACAATCACGCATGCCATTGGTTATAATGTTTAAAATTGCAGGAGTTGATTTTTCAAATAATTCTTTATAAAAATTATTTATTTATTTGAGAGAGTAAGAGGGAGAGAGAATAGGGGCCTCAAGGCCTCCAGCCACTGCAAACGAACTGCAGATGCATGCACCACATTGTGCACCTGGCTTATGTGCATACTGGGGAATCGAACCTAGGTTCTTGGACTTTGCAGGCAAGCATCTTAACCACTAAGCCATCTCTCAAGCATGGAAGTGATTGTTTTTCACCTAAGCTGAGTTTCAGTTATCAGGTATTTACTCTGAGGAGGGAGGGAGGGTTTTGAGTGTGAACTGCGACATCAAAGTTTACAGACAATGGCACTATAAAGTATTCCCAGTCTTGGCTGTAGCTTCATTGGCAGAGCACTTGTATAGCATGTCTGAAGTCCTGGGGTCAGTTTCAAGCTCCCCAAAGTGTTTCCCCAAGCTTTATTTATTAACAGCTGGTGACAAGTGAGGTTCTCGACTCTAGTAGCCTCATCTCTTTCTGCTTTCATTTCTGCAAAGTATGCTGTCTTTTTAATTAAGCTACATATGGAAATAAGTACTTCTTGTTGCTAATTGGCTCCATATATAAAACAGAAAAGAACATCAAAAAAGTTGGTGGGCCTGTCTGACAGTACACATATAATAGGTTGGAGAAAAGAAAGTTAGATTAACTTTGAAGAGCTAAGAAATTAAAGAAAAATACATATTCTTATTTCTATAAAGGCACAGTTATGAATATTATAAATAAAAAATTGAAGAAGAGAAATAAGCATGGTCCTTCTAGAGAATTCCCCTTCTTGCCCATCTTTTCTATAATTCATTCCACCATCAAGTTGGGATACCCTGACTTTTATTGGTTTTTATATTTATTTTTATTATTTAAAATATTTTTTTATTTATTTGCAAGGAAACTGAAGGGGGGGGGGAGAAGGAGAGAGAGGAGAATGAATGGACATCCAGGGCCTCTAGCCACTGCAAGTGAACCCAGATGCACGTACCACTCTGTGTATCTGGCTTTAAGTGGGTACTGTGGAATCAAACTTGGCTTCTTAGGCTTTGCACCTTTACCACCTTTACCATTGAACCATCTCTCCAGCCCTAGTTTTAATATTTATAAAAGGCTGCTCATTAATACAGAGTAAATTTATTATTTTCCACTCATTATCTTAGAAGATAACGATGTTTTACCAGTATAATTTGAATTAGTACACTGAGTGTTCTTTACAGTAAATGAAAAAAGAAGAAAGTAGAAACCATGCTTCTGTTGAGGTCTTGCACATCCCTGGGGAAGGCAGGTGGGCCCCAATGGGACTTCTGGAAAATGAAGTTGAGAGGGCTACTTGTGAGTACGAACTTGCAAGCCAAATGAACTCAAGATGGATAATTTGCTAGATATGGGAAAGTGTTCAAGGTAGGACACCTCTCTCAGGAATCTATGTGACCAGCAGTCCAAAACCACCTAGAAGACTTGTTATAACCAACTGCATGGCCCATTTGACCTCCACATTCTATCAAGTTAGGGCAGGATAGGGGAGGATTTGCATATCTATCAAATTCCTGGCTGTGCTCCTGCTCCAAGGATGACACCTTGTAAACTATTATTTTATGAGACTCACTACTTTAGTGATCCATATATACCACACATTCTTGGGATTAAAATACTTCCTTACAGAGTTACAGTACATAAAGAGAGATATACAGGACACTTATGGTATAAGAGCTATAAAGACTGTGACATTAAGAAAAGATATTTGAAAAGGACTCCCAGAGTAGGATGCACTATAAAAACAATTTGGAAATTCCCATCTGTACTCTATATTAGCATTAAGCTAGGTCTAGCAATAAGTTTAGGTCTTATTTAGATTTTTATAAACTTCACTTGCCATTTATTTATTTATTTATTTGCAGTGAGTGTGAGTGACAGATGGAGATAGCGAAAAGCCCACACAAAAGAGGAGAATGGGCATGCCGCTGCAAATGAACCCCAGCTGCATGCACCACTTTGTATAGTTGGCTTAAAGTGGTGGGTGCTGAGAAATTGAAACCAGACTTCAGGCTTTGCAAGCAAGCACTTTTATCTGCTGAGTCATTTCACCAGCCCACTTGAAGGTTGGGTTTTTTGTTTGTTTGTTTGTTTTCTCCTTCTCAAGGTAGATTCTCAATCTGGCCAAGGTGACCTGGAATTCATTATATAGCCTCAGGCTGGCCTCTAACTCAGTGATCCTCCTACCTCAGCCTCCTGAGTGCTGGAATTAAACACATGTGACACCACACCCAGCAGAATGAGAGAGTGAGGAAGAGAGAGGGAGAGAGAGAATGAATATGGGTACACGAGGGCCTCTAACTACTGTAAACAAACTCCAGATGCATATGCCACTATGTGCATCTGTCTTTAGGTGGGTACTGGGGAATCAAACTCAGGTAATTAAGCTTTTAAGACAAGCACCTTAACTGCTAAGCCGTCTCTCCAGCCCCCACTTTAAGTTTTTAAAATCAGACTATAAGGCTGGAGAGACGGCTTAGTGGTTAAGGCACTTGCCTACAAAGCCTGAGGACACCAGGTTTGATTCCCCACTACCCACATAAGCACAAGGTGACACATTTGTTTGGAGTTTATTTGCAGTGGCTGGAGGCCCTGGCATGCCCATTCTCTCTCTGTCTCTTCCTATCTCTCTTACTCATTTTTTTTCCTCTCTCAAATATATAAATAAAATATGCAATCAAACTATATATATAAAATGATGAACATCAGTTTCCTTTTAATTTTTTTTGTTCATTTTTTTTTTTATTTATTTAGTTGAGAGCAACAGACAGAGACTAGAGGGCTGGGATGGTTGCTCAGTGATTAAAGGTGTTTGTTTGCAAAGCCTGTTGGCCCAGGGTTCAATTCTCCAATATCCACCTAAAGCTAGACACATAAAGTGTCACATGTGTTTTGAGGGTTTTTTTTTGTTGTTGTTTTTATGCAGTTTTAAGCACACCCACACTCTCCCTCTTTTGCAAATAAATAAAAATATCTAAAAAAGAAATTAGTAATAGGATGGCCAATGGATATGTGGCCTATTGTGGTAGTAATTACATAAAGCAGTGGACTTGTAAGTGCTTCCTGTTTGAACAAGGAGATAAAAACTGAGTAGAATTGAATAGGGTGATACATGCTTTGACTGTTTTGTAGGTAATATTTCCATATGTAAAATTTGGATAACAAAACTAAGTAATTGGTATATTATGTTATTTAAAGCAATTCACAAAGTTAAAGTTCCTAAAACAATATTTAGCTTTTAGAAGTTACAAAAAAAGAGCTATTCAAGCACAGTTGACTTTTCTAGATGTATTTTTTTTTCTAGTTATTCTTCAGGTATTCAATATCACATAATGATCAGATTGGATATAATTTCAAAAGTTAAAAAAAAGGAAGAATAAAACAAACTTTAGGACCTTTTTTTACTTACCTAGAAAATTTAAAAAATGCAGAATTTCTGGGAGGCAATGCAGTCATTGAATTAAAAAATATGAAAGTGAAAATAAATAGGACATAGTATGGGTGTTTTTTTTCTGTATCATTTTGTTATTTTTGCATAGTGTAATACCTTTTAACTGCAACATAAACACATTTGTTGTGCTTAAAAAATGTTAAATGATGGTGAATTTTAGTGGTGATACCACAGTTGATTGAATGCCACTGCCAAACATCCAGGGTCAGAGTGAGTGGACAGACTGCCCTTGGTAGTACTGCTCTCTGTGATGCGCAGAGCGCCGCAGGGGGCGGAGGGCGCGTCCTGGGACTGACTGGGGACTCGCTCAGTCCTAGTCCTATGGTCTCACTCTAGCCTGGGCAGATATGGAATTCATTATGTAATCTCAAGCTGGCTTCAAACTCACAGTGGTCCTCCTACCTTGTTTTCCCAAGTGCTGGGATGAAAGTCATGTACCAACATACCCAGCTCTTGTTTATTTTCACTTAGTAGATATTCTTACACACAGATACTCACTGATACTATTTGACCAATTAAGAACTAAATTGGTAAAGAAATTTAAAGATCTATAGCAAATCAAGAGTACTAAAATTTTAAAATTAAAATCACCATTTATTTTCCCCTGTGCTTGTTTATGCTATAATTTTGAGTTTTGTACATAAAGAAACTGGATCCATGTTATATAATATAGAAAATTGATTTTAATATATTTTCCACTCACAGGTTAATGTTCTAATGTGTCAATGTGGATAACCTGAATATGAAGTAAATGAATTTCACATTTAGATTTTAGTTTCAACCCCAAGATACATTAATTATTCATATGCAAATATTCTAAAGTTTTAAAAATCCAAAATCTAAAACAATTCTGGTTCTCAGCACTTTGCATAAGGAATGCCCACTCTGTATTTCTTTGTTGAAAATGAGAAGTATAGTCTCAGGAAAGAGAATGATATACTAATAGATGGCAAAACTGACATGGGTAATACCTAAACCTAATTCTATGTGGTCTTCATTTTGTCCAAGGAGAGCAATGCACTCTGTGTTGCAGGAAGATAGAAGACGATGAGTTTAGCTGCTGAACCTGAAAGGATGAAAGTGAAACAGGAAAGGATGGAGTAGGCTGTTTAGAGGTAGGCTGTGTGAAGGTAACATAAAAGGGAAGAAAAGATTCAAGTTTTCCAATCTAAGTGCATGCAGGGGTTTTCTAAACTCATGGGAGATAGTAACCAAGGCACAGCCTTATGAAGCCAATGCCACCAAAGAATTAGGAGACATTATGAGTCTAGTGATAAGGCATGTTCAGGACAAAGGGAGTATTTCTTCACAAAGTGGGGCCAGGTGTGGTGGTGCATGCCTTTAATCCCAGCATTTAGGAGGCAGAGTAGGAGGATCACCATGAGTTTGAGTATACCCTGAGAATACATAGTGAATTTCAGGTCATCCGGGGCTACAGTGAAACTCTAATCCAAAAAATATATATACACATACACACATGATATTCAAATTAATGAAAGAGAAAACAACTAGCAGTAGATTGAGTGAATGGCTACTGAGCATTCCTTCAGTGTGAGTCACACTGGGCAGGCAGAAGATAAGATAAGATATATTTCCTGGCTAGATCATCCTATATCGTGATGCTGATAGAAAACAAAATAAAACAAAACAAAACATGAAGATCCTCCTCAGTTATCTGTTACCATTCCGAAAGGATGGACCTTACTGGCCAGTTGTCTAACCATGTGCACCTACTATGTATTTTGTTATTCAAATTAGCCAGTTATTTTAGCCAGGATATGGTGGTACATGTCTTTAATCCCAGCACTCCAGGGAGGCTCAGATTCCTATTAGTTTGAGGCCAGCTTGAGTGAATTCCAGTTCACCCTGTTGTAGTAGGAAACCCTACCTTGAAAAAACAAAAAAAAAAAACTAACCAGCTTTTTTTTTAAAAATTATTTATTTATTTATTTGAGAGCAACAGACACAGAGAGAAAGACAGGTAGAGGGAGAGAGAGAGAATGGGCACGCCAGGGCTTCCAGCCTCTGCAAACAAACTCCAGATGCGTGGGCCCCCTTGTGCATCTGGCTAACGTGGGACCTGGGAAACCGAGCCTCGAACCGGGGTCCTTAGGCTTCATAGGCAAGCGCTTAACCGCTAAGCCATCTCTCCAGCCCACTAACCAGCTTTTTATGCTATGTAATTCACAAGCATGCAGCATTTCACTACTTAAAGCTGGCCAATGATCATGACAGCATTGTTGAGAAACTGGCATGTAATTGCACCTATTCATTACATGTTACCTACTGACTTGTTTGTATTAGTTTCCTCCTCACTTTGATTCAAATGCCCAACAGAACAACATAAAGGAGGAAGCACTTTTTGTTTTGTTTGCTTTTTCCGAGATAGCATCTTTCTCTAGCCCAGGCTGACCTGGAATTCACCATGAGCTCACAGAATCCTCCTACCTGCCTCCCAAGTGCTTGGATTAAAGGCATGCACCACTACATCTGTAGGGACGAACTTTTAAATTTATGATTTCAGAGGATTCAGTCCACGGATTCTGAGTCTTATGTACTTGGGCAGAATATGATGGCAAGGGAAGCATAGAGTAGGACAGCTTCTTCAACTCATTGTAACTAGGAAGTGGAGAGTGTCAGAAAGAGACAGAGAGAGGGACTGGACAAACACTCATAGTGCAAGCATGAGTACCGAAGTTCAGAACCGCAACACCTACGTAAAAAGCCTGATGCTATGGAAGACAGTCATTTGTAATCCCAGCCAAACCTCAGGGCAAGAAGGAAATTAGAAACCATAGAATTTTCTGGTATATTGGGAGCCAGCTAGCCTGGCAAAATAGTGATAAACAAGAGACCCTACTCCAATAGAGATGGGAAGTGAGGATCAACATCCAAAAATTGTTCTCTGACCTCCCCATTCATACTGTGACAGGTGCACACCTGTACTACACTCATGAACATACATATCCATGTAGATGAACACCATGCTGCCCCAGCAGATACACCAAAACAAAATAGACAGAAGGAGAGAGAAACAGAATCAGAAAGCAAAAAAGAGAAAAGATGGCTGGAGAGATGGCTCAGCGGTTAAGCGCTTACCTAAGGACTCCGGTTTGAGGTTTAATTCTCCAGGACCCACGTTAGCCAGATGCACAAGGGGGTGCACGTGTCTGGAGTTTTTTTGAAGTGGCCAGAGGCCCTGGTACGCCCATTCTCTCTCTCTCTCTCTCTCTCTCTCTCTCTCTCTCTCTCTCTCTCTCTCTATGTGCCTTTTTCTCTCTCTCCATTGCTTTCAAATAAATAAATAAAGTAAACAAAAAAGAGAAGTTGGGGGAGGGAGCCAAGAACATGAAAGAACAAGGGGCAAAATAGTCTCAAGGATCTGACACTAGTTACTTATCTCCTCCAGCTAGACCCTCCTCCTAGAGTTGACAGAACCTCCAAAATTATCTTTGCTCACTAATCAAACTTTCAACACAAGAACCTACATGTCAATCAAGTCAGAATGCTGTCCTTAGGACAATCATTGCATTAAGCAAACATACAAACTTCTTCCAATAATTACTCAAGGAAATACAGTAGTAAACAGCAATAATTTTGACTGTTTAGCTTTTAGGCTCAATCAATTAGTTTTTGGCTTTATTTCTCACCCAGTATTGGGAAAGTGAAAAAAAAAAATCTTACTTTTGATTTTCACCTACATATTCAGGGAAAGATACATGACTGATGCCAAGTGAAATAAAAATAGTGCACTATAGCATGCAATAATGACAATAATTTTACTGATTAACTTCATGTAATGTGATGATTTGGTCTGATTAATATTACAGGCATCATACTGTAGAAATTATGAAACAACTTAATTTACTATAATTAAAAGCATGATGTCAACTCAATTTTAGATTGCATATAGGCAAAGTGAGCTCAGGTTGAACACCATAATGAGCAGTATTCGAAACCAGAATATGTTAAATTTTGGAATAACTTCTAATATGACAAAGTTTAAGAAGCGATATGCAAAAACAATAAAAGATGGTTCTCTAGAATCAGGACATCTAACTACTTTTCAGTTTGATGAGAACAAAAACAAATACAAAATGCTATTTGTAATCAATTTTGTTCAGTAGTATACTTAGGCCAATAATAATCCTAAAAAAAAATCTCAGATGCTTTATATTCCTGTCAATGTATATATAGCCAAACACTGATTAAGTTGCTATTGCATACAAAAATGGTGTTATTAACCAAGAAAAAAAAAATATTTGCCTTAAAACAAATCTCATAAAAGCAGAAAATCAGCAATTATGTTTACTATGATAATGTGTGACAGATTCTTTGCCCGATTAAATTTTCTTTGGATCCTGAACCTACTCTTAGACCCATCTGTGTGCTTTCTCATAAAACCCAGGGTCAGCAAGATATCTGGCTAGTTCAAATTATCAAGAATCCCTAACTCTCAATAGCTGGTAACCCTTGTTTTTTAATCAGTTTCCTCATTTCCTGCCACCTACATGGTGATATCTGATCACACTGCCTATTTTCACAAAGAAATATTTTGGGCCTGGTGAGGTGGCAGTGACAAATACTTTAATCTTAGCACTAGCAAGGTCAAGGTAGGAGCTCATTCTGAGTTCAAGACCAGCTTGAGACTACATAGGGAATTCTAGGTCAACCTAGTCTAGAGTGAGACCCTACCTTGAAAAGCCAAAAAGCTGAGGATACTCAACACATATCAAAGCAGAAATCCAGAGGCTCCTAAGAGCACATCACTGAAGTAGACTTAAAACATACCCACCAAGGCTCACAGAATTTTGCAGAAGAGATGGCAGAAAGATTGTAGGAGTCACAGGTTGGGATATCTTGCCCAGAGGCATGGCTCCCCCAGTAACTGACTGCTGTTCCTACAACACATAACCCACAACCTTATGGGAATACTGATAACCCCTGAAGACCCCTTGTGGAAGGGGGCAGGTAGGAGGGAAAAGATGGTACCAACACATGATATATCCACACAAAATAATGTTCTTAACAATAAAATAAATAAAATATAAGTAAATTTGTTTCACAAATATAGTCAATAAGACTAAACCTTCCTCCAGAAAATTCTTTTTTTGATGTTTTAATCTACTTTCACCCTACCCTGTGACTATTAATTATAACTTGTCTATTTTGCCATTGGAGTTAATCTCTACAAAGGTATGACTTTAAAGGATATGCCTAGGGTAGGGTTTCATGCTGAACTGATAGGGCCAAGTTGTTTTATTTGTTTGTTTTGTTTTTTGCAAGACAGAACAAAGGTAGGGCTTAGAGAAGTTTTAGGAAACCTCATATCTAATGCAGCAAGAATCTTTACTATGTATAAACATAGTACATTTCTTCAATGGAGAGTTGTGGTGCATATTCAATGAATCAGACAATGCCTTAGCTGAGTCCTTCCTAATGGTTTGTGTTACCATTCACTTGTAAAAACCTATGAATTCAATGTAAGTGATCATTTAGAGGCTCAAAAGTGGCACACAAGGGGCATTTTACCTATCAAGCAGGGCACACATAGAAATGACAGTGTAGAGCTGGCTGTGGTGACACACCTTTAATTCCAGGTACCAAGGAGGGCAGAGGTATGAGGATTAATATGAGTTCAAGGACAGCCTGGAACTACAAAGTGAGTTCTAGCTTCACTTGGGCTAGAGTGAGATCCTACCTCAAAAAACACCTAAACAACAAACAGTGTAGACAAGGTGCTGCACAAAACAACAACAAGCAGTGTAGACAAGGTGCTGCAAAGACTGAATGTGAAGCTAATTTGTATTGCAAGTAAGAATTAATCACCAGGAAGGAAGTAACTGCAAAGAAGTTCTGTTATAGAATATACCAGAATATATATGTCTCTCTTTGAGAGAATAATGTGTGGATGAGTTAAAACAGTTCATCTCAATAATGAAACTAACTAGTTTAAATCTCCTTATAAATAGACAATAGGGAAGTAAACTTGGTATTTTCAAGTAGGAGAGTTCTTATCAATAAGATTATTTTATCTTTGAATCACTTTGGGGGCTGGAAGGAGGGCTTATAGCATTTGCCTACAAAACCCAAAGACCCAGGCTCACTTTCCCAGAACCCACTTAAAGCCACATGTACAAGGCACATGTGTCTGGAGTTAGTTTGGAGTATCTAGAGGCCATTCTCTCTCTATGTGCCTCTCTCCTAAATAAATAAATAAAGGAATGAATTATCTTCCAGAACACTCTGCAGCTGGTAGCTCTGTGAAGTCATGTAATCTCTATAGATATCTGAGTGTAAACTTGAAATGTTGCATTAGAAACAGCCAGCTTTCCTGGTAGTGACAGAGCCACTTACATTTCTTAGTTGACTTTAGTCTGGGTTAAAACAAACTGAAATATAGCAAGACCAGACCAACTGGTCCTCCTACACACCTTCTTGTTTCCCTAACATTTTTGTTTACTTGTGTCCATGGCTCATAAACCCAGGGGCTGTTTCTTCTGGTAGTCTGATTACCCAACCTGCCCTTTGAGTTATCTGGGTTATTGTGGAGATAAAAGAAGAAATGAATTCTAGATATCTACACATAATACCATATTTAATAACTTACTACACAATTTTAACTGCTTCAGAATTTTTAGTACATAAATTAACAGTGAGTGGTAGAACAAACAATTTTAGCTCTGCACTACATAGGCTAGATTTGTGATTATTATAGTCTTTTTATGGTCTATTTTTTACTTATACTCTTCCAAATGGAAAAAAATATTGAATATAAGGAAATATTCCCCAAATGATAATTGGGCTATACACTGGATAACTACAGTGGCTCCTTAACTCCCCACCAATTTGATTGGGTCATTATTGAGATGTAAAACCATAAATGCTATTTAAGGGATAATTTAGATGCTTGAAAGTGTCCTTGTACAGCTATTATAAAATATGTGTATTGTAAGAAGAACAATATTTTCACAAGACTTATGATTGATGCCGTTTCCTTCAACCTGACTGACACTTTGTGCTCCTTGTCTGAGGTGGCTAGAATGATTGTTACTGTCTGCTAGAGTAGTATTTCACAAAGTGATGGTCTGATATAACTTCATGTCTTTTTAAATCTTGAAATGAGTAAATATACAAGTTATGCCCAAATTAGGATCATGAATCCTATACTGCAAGTCTTTGTGATTCAAATACTTTAAATAATTTTAAAAAATGTTAATGTATTTCTTTGTAATATTTTCAGGCTTTGGGTAATGTGAGAAAATTAAATTTTTAAGTTGATAATAAAACTTTAAAAATATTATCAAAATAAGCTTGAAGCATATATATGTATAATTTGTATATTTTAAATATTTTATATCCATTTAAAGTGTTACCACAAGGTTTTAAGTGTCCTTAATACATTGTTTTATACAACATGAGCCACTGATCTGCTGCATTGACTCAAAGGCTGGAATACTTTGAGTCAGATACAAAATTGTATAAAGCAAATCACTGAATGGTCTTGTATTAAATCTTGTGGGATTTGTATAAAGCAATAGACACCATGTGTGGTAAATATTAGATTAGCAGGAAGCACACTGAGCTGTAAAAGCACACAAGAGACACAAGTTGATTCAGGAAGCCACTGAGGAAGTCTTCAGGAAAAAAAAATGGGGAAAACCTGAAGGATATTTTCAGGATGTGTTCAACCTTTTCAAATAAAAATATATTTTTAAAATAAATTATTATAAACCGGGACTGGTGTAATAGACTACTAATTCTAGGTACGCAATAAAGCAGAGGCAGGAGGCTTGCCAAGTAAAAATTCCACTAGGCTACATAGAAAACTCAAGCATACCTTGAATAATTTAGCAAAAGCTTGTCTCAAAATAAAGATAATAAAAGGGCTAAAGATATAGATCAGAAGTAGTATGCTTCCTAGAAGGTTTAAGACCTTGTGTTCAATCCTCAGTACTGCAGTGCAAAAGAAAGATGATAATAATATATGTTAATTCATGTGTGATTTTTCTTTGTGGGGGTGGAATATTTGAGGCAGGGTCTCACTCTAGCCAAGGGTGGCCTCAAACTCATGTAGATCCTCCTACCTCTGCCTTCCAAATGGTGGGATTAAAGGCACGTGCCGGCTTTGATGTGTATTTCCTTTTTTTTTTTTTTTTTTTTTTTTGAGGTAGGGCTTGCTCTAGGACAGGCTGTCCTGGAATTCTCAGGCTGGCCTCAAACTCACAGTGATCCTTTTACCTCGACTTCCTGAGTGCTAGGATTAAAGACATGCATGTCATGTCCATGCTTGAGAAAGAGAGAGAGAGAGAGAGAGTATGAAATGGGACACTAGGGTCTCCAGCTGTTGTAAACAAACTTCAGACACATGCACCATTTTGTGCATATGGTTTTACTTTTTTTTTAACTTTTACTTTACTGGGGAATTGAATTCGGGCCATTAGGCTTTATGGGCAAGCACCTTAACCAGTGAGCAATCTGTCCAGCCCCTCTTTTGCTTTTTTTAATGCTCAACATGTATATTTAATAAATTACAAAAAGCTGAACATGGTAGTTCATATCTGTAATGCCAGTACTGAGAGGTTGATTCAGGAGAATCAGCTTGAACTTGAAGCCTGGACTATATAGAATATTCAAGGATAGTCTGGGCTATATTCTGAGGACACACACACACACATGTATACATACAGTGTGTGTAAACAATTATATAAAATTTTCATTTTAAAGGAAAAGTAAAGAAAATATCATACAGCTGAAGTGAATATTGATAAAGGCAGAGGGGCTTATTAACTTTCACACTAATTATAGCAACAACCTTCTACATATATATATGTGTGTGTGTGTGCATATATATATATATATATATATATATATACACATACATACACATATATGCATATATATATATATATATATACATACACATATATGCATATATATGTAGTTTTCAGTTCTACAGGTATTTTTGACAATTTCATTTCACTTGAATTTTCATAGCTTTCAAATGGATAAACACATTCTGATTCTTAAAATATCATTCCTCTGCTACAAGTAGTAAAGGTTTAACTGCAATGCTAGTACTAGGGGAGTCCCTAAAGCCATTAATTAACTTTGTCTGGGGCAGTTGTGTATATTTATTCATTTGCTTGCTTGTAGCTCCACTCAGCCAATCATGTTAATACATCTTTAATCACTTCTCTTGGAGAATCATACTCCAATGATGTACAGGTGTAATTCTCCAAAGAGCTGCTGTATCACCCTTATTTAGTGAAATCAAATTTGTGAGTTTATAGAGGTTATTTTCTAAAAATAGTCCCAGATTCATGCTTCTTATAATTAAATAAAAAATAGATAGCATCTGTTACTTGTACAAAAATGCATGTAAATTCAGCAAGATACAGATGACTAAACTACCTATAGACATAGCTTTAACCTATTCATTTGACAGTATAAAACCAAGTCTGATGGGGGCTAATAAGCCATGTCTCATTATTAGTCTCCTGCTATGGGGTATGATGTGTCATCCATGTCCCATGAATGGTTTCCTGTGAGGTAAGATATATGACCCATGTGCCATAAATGGCCTCCTACCTGTGGGTATGATGTGGCCATGTTCCATAAATGGTCCCCTGTAGATATGATGTGTGATCTTAACAGGATTCAATGCAAAAAGGACATTCTTTCATATGGGGATGTATTAGTTCAGAAATGTAGTGAAATGTTGTGACTAATGAACCAAACAATATGATAAGGTTATTTGTATTAAAATAATATGTACTCTTGCCATGTGTGGTGGTACAAAACCTTTAATCACAGCACTCAGGAGGCAGAGATAGGAGGGTCACTGTGAGTTTGAGGAGATTATAGAGTGAGTTAAGGTTAGCCTGGGCTAGAGTGTGATCCTGCCTCAAAAAGAAGTAGTCTTAATGATCAAGACAGTTGATCTCCTAAATAGCAAAAATATGTTGTGACAGGTTTATCAAAGTTAAACCAGTTACCATCTCAGTAATCAAATAGGGGGATATCAAGAGAATTTATAAAATAATGTAGAGACTCCATAAAAATGGAATAAAAGAGTCACATTCTTTTACTGCCATTTGAAAATTAAATATGTACATAACATATGTATCCTAATAGTCTTTGTGTGTGGGATTTGCTATTCAGTGAATTTTGAGCCACCCTCAACTCAATAATAATCAATAAAAAGTACAAGGTCTTTCCTCAGCCTTATCTTTTGAACTTATCAAGTCAAGCAGGTCCATTGAGTCCTGACCTTCATGCCTCCTTTTAGGGATTCCCAACCGCCTAAAGCATTCTCGCAGTTCTATCTGATCTGTCAACAGCTTTTAATACCAGCATTTTGGGGGATTCTGTTATCCTGTGAAATTTAATCTTACCTATTTAAGCTTGTAGAAAATACTGGAGGGAATTATTAACAGATTTTCCCTCATCTTCTTAGAAGATTGTGCTGAGTGATTGGCTGGTTTCCCTGAGGACCAGGGCTGAGAAGAGCTAGCTTGTCAGTAGCATCCTATTTAGCATGTATGCAAGGCCACAGGAGAGCCAGGGAAACATTCGGAGTCAGAATTACATCAATATGCTGATGATGACTCCCTATCTTCATTTCATCAAACCTATATCCTGTAGCATTAATGCTTTCTTAACTAAGATGGGACGTGCCTCCAAACAGCTCCCTGCTTATGGATCTAATTAGACTGCTGGAAAGTCATTGATGATACATTAGTGCAGTGGACCAGCAGCCTCAGCACCACCAGGGAACTTGTTAAAATGCAAATTCTCAGGCCCACCTTAGACCAACTCAATCAGAAACTCTGGGGATAGGGTTCAGCAGCCTGTCCTTAACAAGCTAGTGATTTTCATGCACCCTAAAATTCAAAAACCCCTGCACTGGAGGAACAGAGTGTATGTGCCATTGTAGTATCAACTGGGTAATGTCTCCTTCTAGTGTCATCAATTAAAATATATCTGGAGAAAATTTTATGTAGTTCTGCTTTTCCCTCTCTCAGGAAATAAGAACTGGGTTGCAATTTTAGACAAGTGTATGCTCCTGTGCTTATTGGTAAGGCAATTTATTCATCAACTAATCAGGTTATTTCCAAGTTTCACCTGAGTCCAAAATAGTTAGCTAATATACATATATGAGAAAAGCCCAAAAGGTCATGTTCTCCAATCTTCATTGAATTTAGGTAAATCAAGTGTGGTGGAAGCATGTGTGTGTTAAGGGTAGAAAAGCACAAAGGTTAAATTAGAAAAAAAGGAAAATAAAAGAGCAATTAGGTACAGTATATGTTAGTTAAATGTCTCAGAACACAAGCTTTCAAATCTCTAATCTTGAAGTAGATACATCATACTTGAACTTCACACCTCGACATTCTTCTTTCACTGGCATTATTATTATGGTACCTTGGGCTCATTTTTAAATTAATTTATTTGAGAGACAGAGAGACAGAAAGGGTGGGGAAGTATGGTTTGCCAGGGACTATTGACGCTGCAGGCAAACTCCCAGGCACATGTGCCATTTTGTGTGTGACTTTACATGTATGCTGGGGAATCAAACCCAGGCTAGAAGGCTTTGTAAGCAAGTGCCTTTAACCACTGAACATCTCCCCTAACCAACCTTGGACTCTTTTTTATACATAATCAACTAATCATTACAATGAATTAACACTGAAACCCTTATAAAAACTATAAACATGCAATTCTAAACACTATGAGCACTAAGGTTGAAATCTCTGCACATTTTGGTAATTCAGTACTTATTGGCCTTCTCCCATATTGTGGAATTTGTCCTGAAATTATCAGAAGAACCCTCAAAGGGCCACTGCTGTAACATTCATTTAACTTGGAAACCTTGGGTGCTATGTCCCTCCAGAAAGCCTTCATTCTACAATCATTTGTTGAATATTTTGTATGTGTCACTCTTGTGCTTTCACATAGGCCAGGTGAAAAAGTTTCTTTTTGTTTTTTAAAATTTTTTTTAATTTATTTATTTTTGTAAGCAAAGAGAGACAGAGAGAAAGAGAGAGAGGGAGAGGGAGAGGGAGAAAGAGAGAGAGAATGGGTGCACCAAGGCCTCCAGCTGCTGCAAATGAACTCTAGATGCATGTGCCACATCTGGCTTTAGGTAGGTACTGGAGAATCAAATCCTGGTTGTTAGGCTTTGCAGGCAAGTGCCTTAATTGCTGAGCCATCTCTCTAGCCCTCAAGCAGTTTTAAGGACATAAAAAGTTTTGGTTTCTTGGAAGGTAATAATAATGAAATATTTCTTTTTCTAGGTTTAGTAAGTACTAATAAACTCAAGTTCTACTGAACGTGATTGCAGAAATATTACTTTATCCAAAAGGACCACCATTTCCTCTCAGTATTCTAGCAACCATATTCTGTTCACTGAACTCTGGGCCTCTAGTAAACTATGCTTGGATTCTAGTCCTTGACTTCCTATATCCTGTTATGCTAATCAATAGTCTTCTTGTTTTTCTTCTTTGCATGTGTAGTATGTGTAGTGTGGTCTAGTGTGGTATCTTGGTGTATGTGTTGTATAGACACACATGCTCCGTGTGTGTGTGTGTGTGTGTGTGTGTGTGTGTGTGTGTGTGTGTGTGTGGAGGTCAAATGAGAATAGCTGGTTGTCCTCCTCTATCACTCATCCATGCATTTCTTTTAGATAAAGTCTCTCTCTGAACACAGAACTTGCATTTTCATGAGCCTCAGAGATTCCCCAGTCTCTGATCACCATAGTACTGAGGTTATAGTCATACATGGCCATGCCCAGATATATATGCAGGTTTGGGGAGGTTGAACTCAGGGAGACACAAGCCTTCTCAGGCCCTTGATCTTGTCTTATTAGCTGAGACATCTCAGCAGCCCATAGTCTACTTTTAAATTATCCCCTAACTAGTCTTCAGGCATACAACCCTACTTTCCCATAAGAAAAAAAAATGTACAGAGTAGGAATTTAAAAAAAAATGTAACTTAGATCATGGTGATTTTCTGGGGTACCTGATTCCACTGAGAGTAAGACCTCAAGCCATAAAAACCTAAAAGGCCTCACCCAGTTCTACATGCACTGCTTTCTTACCACAGCTGTAGCAACAGTGGCTTGTTTACTTGTTTCCAGAAGTCTGAGAGACTTCCTCCATCAAGAATTAACACACATTTAACTAGACCTACAGCATTTATTACTGGGTACCTGCCTTCTTCTTCTTCTCTCAGAGAGACCTTTCAGAGTATCCCTTTTAAGAGGGCAAATGATTCTTTTTGTACACTCTCCACATCCCAACACAAGCACACAAAGGCACACACACACACAATTATATTCTCATATTAATATTTTTAATAGAACTACCTTTTATTATATTATTTTTAAATATTCTGTTTGTTTGAGAGAGAAAGAAGAATAAAAGAGGGAGCCACCACTTACTTCTGCTCATACTTCCTAGTGGAAGATCATGATGCTAGAGTGTGTCAAGTAATTAATACTGACATTTGGGTCTGGAATGTCTCCCAAAGCTCACGCCTTGAAAGCTTGTTTGCCAGTTGACAGTGCTATTAGAAGGTGGGGACTAATTGGCTGAAACATGTCACTGAGAGGCATGCTTCCCAGTGACCATGAACTATTCAGTTTGCTCTGCCATATGCTTCTGCCATGATATGCTTGGCCACCAGAGGGACAAGTGATGGAGCCAAGTGGTCTGAAATTTTTGGAACAGCAATTTAAAATAAAGCATTTTGGGACTGGAGAGATGGCTTAGTTGTTAAGCACTTGCCTGTGAGGCCTAAGGACCTTGGTTAAAGGCTTATTCCCCAGTACCCACATAAGCCTGATACACAAGGGGGCACATGCATCTGGAGTTCATTTGCAGTGGCTGGAGGCCCTTATGCTCCCATTCTCTCTCTCTCTCTCTTTCTCTCTCTCTCTCTGACTGTTGCTCTCAAATAAATAAGATAAACAAAAAATTAAAATAAAGCATTTCTACTTGAAGTTGTTTACCTCAGCTATTTTTTTCACCACAATTGAAAGCCAACATTCATTACAATCTTCTATGACCAATTCTTAATCTTCTACTTCCAACCCTCAAGGATCAGCCGTTTGTAATCAAAGTTCTTCTGATATAGTATCCGGATGAAAAAAATTTATTTTTTTGAACTAAAATATTTAGTTCAAAATACATTATACAATCCATTTTATTTTCCAAGTCCTGTGCTTTGCACAGTGATATAAAAATATGTAAAATTATCTTATATCCTCTTTTAACTTGCATACATCACTTATATCTACTGTAGCTGCTTGGATTTGTAAAATGACATGTGACATTAGTTAATGCCTTTTAAAAGTGCATGCCAGAAGCAGTTATTATAACACCAAGTTGGAGTTTGGGGAAAAATCCTCCCGCAAAATTTAAAAGGGCAGATTAGATGGAGTCAAGCCCAGAGAATAAAAGTGACATTTGAAAGCCAGCCATGAACCTGTGGTGACTCTGATAATTTTGTGAGATTAATTTGTACTGTGGATAATTTGCATGTGACAAATTACTTACTGACTACAGTTATAATTCTCACCTGGTACAGAAACTCCCAACATGTTCAGGTCTTGTGGAGTAAATCAAATTCAGACTACTGATTTCAATAAAACAAGTAATTTATCATTCTATAAATATAGTTGGCTCTTGTTCTCCAAACTCATATGATATATCACACATCACCTTTCTCTAATAGCATTAAAATTTGAGAGGTCCATGGTGTAAGGAACCAGCTGAGGCTTCACTTAAGACTAGTCACCCATCCTCCATCAGAATGATATGATTTTAAGTCTGTTAGCTTTAGTAACTTAATGGATTATTAAACCTGAACAGAGCTGACATTAGAGCTCTTAAAAATGCTATCTTGTCACTCTGTTTGTTGCACAGCAGAATTAACTGAAGCAAATGTGATGAGGGTGTGTCTACAAATGCACACGCATGTCAATGTGTAAGTTTGACTTTTGAAATATCTTGAGTATCTCTAATTAAAACATTAACCTAAGATCCATGCACTTTGCAAAAATTCTCAATTGTTCAATTTATAGAACTTAGCCCATCCAGCTATTGCTAGACATTAACACTGCCACAAAGAAGGACCTGTGTTTTGACCAAAATAAATGTCTCATTTTATCCAAATCAGTATTAAAAACTGCATGAATGAGAGTAAACAATTAGATATAACATTGAATTTTTTTTTTAAATTTGCATTTGACAATTTCAACAGCAGGCTAACAATTCCAATTAGGAGACTGCCTATTAAGTTTCATCTCCTAAAGTCTGTTGGAGTCCAACTCCATGTTTTCTGACGGTTCTGTTTTACCTCCTCCGGGACCGCTCTAATATTAACAAAGCCCTTTCTGAAGGCGATGAACACGCGGCGGGCTCCACATCGCAGGGCGGAGGTGGCGCAGTCAAAGGCAGTGTCTCCGGCGCCGAGTACAATCACGGCTCCCCGTATCGACGGCAATGGAGAGTGACAGGCGCACATTCCTGAATGATGAAAGAAAACCCCATTTTCAAGTAGAGAAACCATTTCTGCATGACAGCTCAAAAGATACTTGTACTCAAAGCAGTGTAAAATTGCATCTTGCGGTTTTCCAGGATGGAGTGTCACTATCAAATCATTCTGCTTCATTGAAAGACAGTTTTATTCCCATTTTAAAAATATGCTCATATATGTAATTTCATACTCAGTACCTTTAACTTCCTTTTTTTTTTTTTCCTTCTAGAAGGTTTGCTGTGACACATTTTGAAACATTTAGGTCATAATCAACTGGAATGAATCAATTAAAATTGCCTTTATCAAAGACTTGACTTTTAAAAATATTTTCATTATTTAAATTTTTAGAGGGAAAAATGTGACCCTGGTGGTTTGGGTCAATAAACTGCAGAATTTCATTAAAATATTTTATTTAGACATAATCTTTTATAAGTTCTAACATATGACTCTACTACATATTTCATTGAGTAAATGTAAAATTAACATGTTGAATAAATGTCCTTAATGTCATTCAAGAGTTTCTGAAAAGTCCATTCTAGAAATGGCTAAAATAAAACCCTACTTTAAATGTTTCTCTGGCTTTGTCTGTGAGATTAGGCAATGAAAGGAATATGACTCTATTTCCAAGGTCATGTATAGGAATTGATATCCTTACATGAAGCTCTATGTAAGAAAAGAAAAATGTAAATGAAAAGGAAAAAGGGAATTATGGTGTTCTCTCTGTATTAGATATCACTATATTATCAGAACAAATAAAACTACTGACAAGGTGAATTACTATAATTTTTGAAATGATTCCACAGATAGAATAGACCTATAATCTCCATGTGTCATCATTTTGT
Source organism: Jaculus jaculus (assembly GCF_020740685.1). Taxonomy (NCBI): domain Eukaryota; kingdom Metazoa; phylum Chordata; class Mammalia; order Rodentia; family Dipodidae; genus Jaculus; species Jaculus jaculus. The sequence continues at coordinate 26,565,674 of NC_059120.1, forward strand.
TTGGAAGACTTTTGCTATGAGATTAGACTCTGGCTCTGATCTTCCTAGGCAGGACCACAGAGACATAGTCTTCAGCCCTGCAGAGGGGAAGCAGAAATGCCAGGCATCGTTATTTATTAATATTCACAAATAGATTTAAGTTAGGAACTTTCTTGCCTTTTAAATTTTATGAGGAAAAAAAAAAAAAAACAAGTTCTTACCATTCCCACAAGTAACTAGAAATAGTACTAGCTATAGTGTATTTATTTAAGAAACATTTAAAAGATTTAGATTTTCTGGCTTTTGAAAAAAATACTGCAGTTTTTATCAGTAAGACAAGGACACTAATTGAGCCAGAGCATGACAGAGTCTTCCTCCAGGTTGCTCTTCACGGGCTACATGAAATGATGGGGTGTCTATCAAACTGTCTTACTTTAACTGCCTGAAATTACTGCTCAAGAAAAGACCTTGATCTTTCTGCCTGTGTGGACAGAAATCATGTCAGATATATGAAGATTCATCCTGTTTTAAAATAGTTCCCAAAGTGAAGATTCTGCCATTTCTCTTAAGAACATCTTCCAATGTGTTCCAAAGCTTATTTTTTTTATTTTCAGATAACTTTTCATATTGCACTTCAGACCTACATTTAATACAATGAAAAATCTTTATCATAATTCTCTCTTAGAAGAACAGACAGATAATTCTGGGAAACTTCCATATTAGACTTTAATTATTTTACAATAATGCTGTTTGTTCAATGATCTAGATAAAAATGAACAACATCATATTTGGTTTGAACTCAATGTACATTTAATATAAAAAAGATATATAGATGGTATTGAGAACAGAAAATAGTAGGTTTTACCTGCTTTACTGCTTTTGGCTACAAGTGGCAAAAAATCTTTGGACGTATAAAACCCATGGTCCTGTGTTAGGCCTTGGAAGATATTTTCTTTTTTGGGTTCTGGCAAACCTAGTTAATAAAATTTTTAAAAATGACATTAGCAAGAACTTTTCAAAGTGGATATTACAAATGGAAAACATTTTTATTTTTGAGATGATGTGACTATTAGAGGAAAAAATCTAGTAGCACATTAAAATGAAATGTATATACAAAAACTTTCTAAACCGCATACCATACCCTTAACAGATTTATACATCTGCATATGGATATGTATATATGGAGAGAGAGAGAGAAATATCATATATAGGTACATAGAAACAATATATAGTATTAAGTGAAATATCAGCTTATGTTCTTTCCTTATAAATCAAAAGAAGGTCTGGGGGATATAAACTACTACATTCTAAAAACCCATAACAAATCTAAGAGAAAACATGGATACATTTTTATCTAATTCCAGGCCAAGATGATCATTTTTAGAAAAAAAAAATGGAGGAAAAAAATCATGAAGAAAAAAAAATATTGTACCACCTATAAAAATTCATCCATTAATGAATTAAAAGGAAAATGGTTAAACATGAATATAGTTTATGAATGATTTCTTAATGCTACAAAGTAGTTTCATAGTATTAACAAGCAAACATTAACTTTCTAGTATATACATCAATAAGAAAAACATTAATTTTTAGTAGATGCATAAAGAATAATGAAACTCTAAGGAAATAATTGTAAGTAGCTTTTAAGTAATGAAAATATTAACTGCATTAGTGGTTAAAGAATATAAATTTTAGAAGTAGGTATTTCACATCAAAAGAAAAGGATCAAAAACAGTAAGCTATCTAGTGGGGTAAATACAACTTCACAGACTTAGCAATGCCCACTGTTGCTCTATTTCTTATAAAAATATTTTTTTTCCTACAGAAATAGAAACACATGCAAGCAGAGATTTAATCAATGCAAACATGAAAATAAAGAAAAAGATGAATGCATGCTGGAAATTTAAGTCCATGAATAAGTGAGTTTTATGTTCATTAAATTAGTTTTTGAAAAAGAATAGGACAAAATATATGTTAAAATTACTATTTTAAAACGTGTTTTTAAAGAGATTTTATTTATTTATTTATTGGAGAGGGGGGAAGGGGAGAGAGAGAGAGAGAGAATGAAAATGGGCACACCAGGGCTTCCAGCCACTGCATATGAACTCTAGATTCATGTGCCACATGGTACCTCTGGCTTGTGGGTAGTAGGGAATTGAACCTTTGTCCTTAGCCTTTTCAGGCAAGCAACTTACCCACTAAGCCATCTCTCCAGCCCTAAAACATGTTTTTGATGACATTTAAGACCCAGAATTCAGTGAGATGGCAGGATACCAATCCTCTGTATACCATAATTCCAATATTATAAATATGAATGTATAAACTATGCAATGCAAACACTGATCATGACAGTGGGTTTATTGTTATTCAATTTCTTAGTATTTTTTTATTTGAAATCTTTTATGACATGCATTCATAATCTATATAATTAGGAAATGAATGCCAAATTGTTGAAACCAATTCAGATTTCTTATTTTTATTTACTTGGTAGGAAAGAAGATGCTGGGGGAAGGGGGGAATGGGCACATCTAGCCACTGTAAATGAACTCCAGATGTATGTGTCATCACTGTGATCAGTTTGTTTTCAAAGGATAAATAAAGCAAATGTTTTAGTGATTTTTGGGTTCTAGGAAAGGAGAAATAATTCATCTCAGTTTTATAGACAAAGAAATATGTGGTTTAATTTTATATATTTTCTAATATTCTATAAATAGTTCATTCTGTGGAGATAGAAAGTCATGAAAGATAAGGTAGGTGTTATATCTGATCAAAAGGCTGGGAGTTCTTGAAGATGTCTATAACCAGAAATAAAGCACTACTGTCTATTGAAATAAAACTATTTCTTTTGGGTACAGCATCCAAAAACATTTGCTGATAGGTTTATTTTTATGACTTCTTGCTTTTAAATTTTAATTAAGTAGGAATAGTAGGCAAGTGTTTAGACTTGTCTTTTCATTGGTTTTTCTCTGTAAGGAATGAAGATAAGACCTACCATTTTCTGACTAAAGGGCTATCCCTTAAATATGCTGGAAGTGTAGACATTATTACACAATGGTGTAGTGGTTTACATTTCTCTTAGAAAACCTGGTGGAGGAGTCCCCTGAAAATGTAGAATATGGGGCTAGGATATGGCTCAGTGTTTAAAGGTGCTTATAACAAAGACTGACAGCCTTGGTTCAACCCCCTGACAGTCAGGTAAAGTCGGATGCAAAGCAGTCTGTACATCTGAGAGAGGCAGGACAATCCAAAGCTCACCAGCCAGCCACTCTGTTGCTTCTTGGCAGTCTGACAGTTCATTTGCAGCAGCACGAGACCCTGTCTCAAAGAAGGTACAGCACGGAAAATGCAAGTTGACCTGCATGTGTACCATGGCAACTGCACCCCCCCCCACACACAAAATAAACAAGTAAATTTAAAAATGTAAAATATTTACTTTCAGACTGCAATGAGAGAACTCGGAAAGTTGTCTGTACTTTAGCCTACACTTGATTAGTCAAACCAACACTGACTTTTGCTATGTTAGAATTTCAAGGAACAACTAAATTGCCCATCTCCTTAACTATAACACGGAGCTGGCACTTTCTTTCTATACCACTTCATTTGCATGTTAAAGTCCTAAGCAAGAAAATAAGTGCCTTGAAGTATGATATGATAAGCACACACTTGTAAGGCAGACCAGAAACAGCAAAGGGAAGGTCAAAGCTGGAGAGATTTCCCAGACACTGGCAACAAAGTCAGAAATCCTTCCTTTACCGGCTCCTAGACTGAGAGTTGGCAAGACTTGCCATGGTTGAGGGAGAGAAGGAGATATACTTCTATAATAACTTTCTGTATCAACCTCTAAGATAACTGTTACTTAGTAAAATGCAAGACAACTTTAAGTAAAAATACCCTCAAAGATGACCTTTTATTTCTTGCAAGGATGTTTCATGAGAAAAAAATGCTTTCATAAAATAAATTTATTTCATGTTTTTTTTTTTCACACTTGGGTCTAGACCCTAGCAGACATTTAATGTCTGTGTGTGTATATTCCATTCTGCATTTGTCATTGTCATGGATTGAATATTTACTGGATCAGTCTCCCTATAAATGTTTGAATATACTGGCTACATATTCTGAGCTACAGATATTTGCTTAAGTAGATGAAATAATGAGCCAGCAAATAAACAGTGTCTATCTGAACTCGATATGATCAGGTTAATGTAGTCTTTATTCCCTCTCAGGTGACAGATCATCGTTATGCCCTGGTAAAGTGTTGCAGAACTCTTCCCATGCACACTTTGGAAGAACAGCATACATAACGCTATGAGAAGACTCCTATGCATTGGAGTAAGTTCCTCCTCATCCACTCACCAACCCTGTGGTACATGGTACGTTCCTCCTTTCATGAGATTTATGAGTCAAACTAGCTATGTGACAGTTACAGTTATTCACTCATATACAAATGTAGGTATTGCTATGGAAACATTTTTAAAATGTGGCTTCAATATATATGGTGACCTTACTTAAAGATTATTTTAATAGTGTGGTGTGCATTGTCCAATCAGCCAAAGGCCTTATCAAAACAGGTTTGCCTAAGAATGAAGAAATGCTATTGTTTATTTATTTGAAAGTGAGAGAGAAAGAAAGAGAGAGAGAAGAGAAGGAAAGGATGCAGGCATGTCTGGGCCTCTGGTCCCTGCAAATGTACTCGGCTCATGCACTACTTGTGTACCTCACGGTACTTGGGTGCTCGGTAACTGTGCCCTGGCCATAAGGCTTAATAAACAAGAGCCTTTAACTGCTGAACCATTTCTTCAAGTGTAAGAAAACTTTTATAACTAATATCATCTCCTACCTGAACAATCTAGGATTTTGATTTGGATTTTTGAGTTTTCATATCTCAAGCATATAGTAGCAAATTTCCTAAAATAAGTTATCTATCATCTATTATCTATCTATCTATCATTTATCATCTATCTATTATCTATCTATCATCACCTATCTATCCATCTCCCTGTCTATTCACCTATTGCTCTGTTTTTCCAGAGATCTCTGAACTTGAGTTCCTAACTCACTGTACTATTCTCCACTATTTCTAACTGAAATATGCATCTGGAGTTTGTTGGCAGTGGTTGGAAGCCCTAATATGCCTATTCATTCATTCTGTCTGTCTGTCTGTCTGTCTGTCTGTCTGTCTGTCTGTCTGTCTCTCTCTCTCTCTCTCTCTCTCTCTCTCTCTCCAGATGCATTTCTAACTGAAACAAATGATTATAGTACTTCGTTGGATGCAAAATTTAAAAATCATATATATACATGTGTATATTTGTTACTGATACCTGCATATAATGGATGATCAGTGAGCCTAAGCTGTTAAGATATGATTATTTATCTGGGGTTTCTAAATTCTTTCAAACTTCACATATCCTAGCCAGGGATGAATAAAGTTTTTTAAAAAAAGCAAAGTATTAAATCTTGGAAAATTTGAGAAAAGTTCTACATGAAAAAAAATCAAGGCAACTTTAAGTGAAATATGAAAGGTAAATGAAACTTGCAAATCTCTGTCAAAGAAGCCTTACCTGGGAGTCAATGGTATATTGATAAATAAGGTATCTGTCTATACAAGAATGCTTTCAACATGACAGAGAAATGCCTTTTTAATTCACCTTTCAGTAGGAAGAAGACAGTTTATGAATAAAGAGGGACAAAGATTTAACTAACCAAACAGTTCATGTGGCACATTAATGATATTGCCTTTCTAGGAGACCTCGTAGAATCATTCTTCCCTAGAACAGTTACCAGAGGTTTGGTTACTATAGTGTGCATTATGTAAAGTGACGCCTCCATCAGGTATTTTATTTATTTATCTATTTAAGAGAGAAAATGAGGCAGAGAGAGAGAGAGAGAGACAGAGAGACAGTCAGACAGACAGACAGAATGAATGAATGAATGAATGAATGAATAGGCATATTAGGGCCTCCAACCACTGCCAACAAACTCCAGATGCATATCTCATCTTGTGCCTCTGGCTTACATGGGTACTGGGGAACAGAACCTGGGTCCTTAGGCTCTGCAGGCAAGCACTTTAACCACCAATCAATTTCTCCAGGCCCCCAAATGGTAATTTTTAAGTTCTCCATTTATTCCTAGATCCAAAAATCCATTTAATATGTTGTCTTCAAATAGAGGACATATCAGATATTTAGCTGATAAAAACAGATGCTACACTTGACCTTAACCAAAAGGCTGAGAAGCAATAACCTTATTATACAAAATTTTATTTAACATGTATTGACTAGAGACACTACTTTGAATGCCTGTTAGGTAGCTCATATGGCTATACAGTGTATACTTTACCAAAGTGCTGCTATTTTCATGTGTATTGTTATATTTAACACTTGTATTAATGTGATGTAACAGTGACATCCAAATTAATCATTCTGCTTACATGCCTTCAAAGTTCCTGTGGAGTTGTAGCTGTGTGCATACTGTATAGAGTATTACAGGAGCCAGCTTCCAATCTGTTATATAGAAAAGATGGGCCACTCCTCTTGGTCTGCTTGTCTTATATTATTATGTTTTGCCAGCAAAATTCCTTTCTGAAATACTTTTTCTTCTCAATGTGTCCCTCTTGGGTATCTGCTGGTTATTTTTCAATATTTGTTATTCTTTGAAATAAAAATATTGCTGCTTTGTTTCCATAATACCTCCCTCTGGAGCAGCTACAGAATAAATAACAGCAGTGTACACAGCAAACTTACTCCTTGTGCTCACATCAAGTTCTGTGCAACTTCAATTAACATTAACACGATACTAAATATTCTGTTACATCTTATCACCAAGCAATAACGAAAGAACAAACTTTTCTTTGTTTTTGTTTTTTTTTTTTTTTTTTTGGTTTTTTGAGGTAGGATCTTACTCTAGCCCAGGCTGACCTGGAATTCACTATGGAGTCTCAGGGTGGTCTCACACTCATGGCAATCCTTCTACCTCTGCCTCCCGAGTGCTGGGATTAAAGGCGTGTGCCACCACGCCCGACTGGAAGAACAAACTTTTAAGACTTAGTCTTCATAGCTGTGAGCTGTGTTCAGTTGTGTTTAAGAATTTACGCAGCGGGCTGGAGAGATGGCTTAGCGGTTAAGCGCTTGCCTGTGAAGCCTAAGGACCCCGGTTCGAGGCTCGGTTCTCCAGGTCCCACATTAGCCAGATGCACAAGGGGGCGTACGCGTCTGGAGTTCGTTTGCAGAGGCTGGAAGCCCTGGCGCGTCCATTCTCTCTCTCCCTCTATCTGTCTTTCTCTCTGTGTCTGTCACTCTCAAATAAATAAATAAATAAAATTAAAAAAAAAAAAAAGAATTTACGCAGCTTTTGGCCTATTTGTGTTACTTCATTGGGTCATTTGGTCAGTGTTAATAGAAATGGAACTGAGCATGCATCTATGTGATGCCTCTTGTTTCTTGAAGGTTTCCAACTGACTGACAGCTAAGCCATGGTAGGAAAGACATTCATGATATAGACTTGTCTTTGGAGAGTATATCCCACATCCCACAGAAGAACAGAACCACGGAGAACTGTGTCAGGTTCCTGGCACAGCGTGCAGCTTACAGAAATAGGTGGTGCTCAAGGGAACTAGTGCTTTCCACAGGCACTTCAGGTTGTTATGTCATACAAGTTCTTTTCCTAAACCAACATTTTAGTAGAGAGATACAACAAAATGGGTTACGTCACCACCCTCACATTGAAAAGGTAAGAATAATGAAATGTAATTGATGTCACATGTCATGAGAAAAAAACCTTGTATCTGAGATCTTTCAGTTTTCTTTTTTAACATATAATATTTGTATTTTCATGGAATACAGTGGTATAGCTAGTGAAGATTTTTTCCCATTCTGTGGCTAGTCTGTTGGCTCTGTTTTTGCTAGGTTTGTCTTTGGAAAAGCTTTTTACCTTCCTGAGACCCCACTGGTTGTGTGATTATTTAATATTCTGGGCTATTGGGGTATTGTTCGGAAGCTCTTTCCCCACTGCTGTATTATAGAGAGTTCCTCCATTTTTTCATCCAGTACTTTGAGAGTTTCACTGAGTCAAAACCCAGCATAAAGAAGAATGAGAGAGGTAGAGAAGGGGGAAGGAGAATGAAGAAAGACAGGCAATGGTGCTGAAGTAAGAAGAAAATTAAAAACATATTGATTAAACAGAGATTCAGGCCAAGAGGCAATAAGCTGACTTCTACCTATCTTCATAAAAGAAAAGCCACACAACAATTTCTTTCTTTCAATTAATTAATTTATTTAATTTGAATATTTTTTTTCTTTATTAATTAGAAACTATGTGGACACATATATTGGTACCATCGTTTCTCTTTTCCCTGCCCCCAGTCCACTGAGGGCCCTTCTTAGTGGGATTACTGGTATTCACCATGGAGTTATGGGTCTCGAGTTGTGAAAACAGCAATAGTCAATCATTGGTGGCGGGTGGATGCTTCTGGATATTTCCTCCCACCCTGTGGCATTCTTCCCACCCACTCTTTTGCAAAATTCTGGGAGCCTTAGTGTGCGCTTTAAGTCTACTTTAGTGTTGCCATGTCAGTGGCTTCTGAATTTCTGCTTTGGTGCATTCTGGGTAGCCTCACTGTCTGCCTCCATGTCCCTGGTGCAGGTTGTCAGCAGCAGTGCGGTTGCTCATCTCGTCAGTTCCTTTGTGGCTTCACCTGGGCCCGAGCTGCTGTGTGAGGGGTGGTTCATTTGCTGACAGGGAGTCAGCCACCTATTCTTGTCTTGCTGAGAGATTTGATCTTTATTTTTTAAAGGTTTTATTCAATTTTAATTTTTTTATTAACAACTTCCATGATTACAAAAAATACCCCATGGTAATACCCTCACTTCTCCCGCTTACCCCATTGAAACTCCATTCTCCATCATACCCCCTCCCCATCTCAATCAGTCTCTCTTTTACTTTTGATGTCATGACCTTTTCCTCCTCTTATGATGATCTTATGCAGGTGTCAGTCTGATAGATTTGATCTTTGACAAAGGAGACAACTGTGTACACTGGAGAAAAGACAGCTTCTTCAACAAATGGTGCTGGACAAATTGGATGAATGCAGGTAGGAAAAAGAAACTAGACCCACTCATCTCACTATACATAAAAACCAACTCCAAATGGATTAAAGACCTAAATATAAGACGTGAAACTCTCAAAGTACTGGATGAAAAAATGGGGGAACTCTCTATAATATAGCAGTGGGGAAAGAGCTTCCGAACAATACCCCAATAGCCCAGAATATTAAATAATCACACAACCAGTGGGGTCTCAGGAAGGTAAAAAGCTTTTCCACAGACAAACCTAGCAAAAACAGAGCCAACAGACTAGCCACAGAATGGGAAAAAATCTTCACCAGCTATACCACTGACAGAGGGCTAGTATCTAGGATCTACAAAGAACTCAAAAAAAAAAAAAAAACCAACCTATGCATTAAAAAATTAAACAATCCACTCAAGAAATAGGACAAAAAACTGAATAGGGAATTCTCAATGGAAGAAATGCAAAGGGCTAATACTCAAGAAAATTTTCAACATCCTTAACTATCAGAGAAATGAAAATTAAAACAACTATTAGGGGCTGGGGAGATGGCTTGTCAGTTAAGGCTCTTGCCTGCAAAGCCAAAGAACCCAGGTTTGTTTCTCAAGTATCTACGTAGGACAGATGCACAAGGTGGCACATGCATCTGGTGTTCATTTACAGTGGCTACAGGCCTTGGTGCACTTATTCTCTCTCCCTCTCCCTCTCCCTCCCTCCCTCTCTCTCTCTCTCTCTCTCTCTCTCTCTCTCTCTCTGTGTGTGTGTGTGTGTGTGTGTGTGTCTGTCTCTCTTCCTCTTCCTCTCTCTACCTCTCAGATAAATAAATAAATACATATATACATACATAAATACATAACAACTATGAAATTCCACCTTACTCTAGAAAGGATGGCAATCACTGAAAAAGTCAAATGATGGTAAATGTTGGCAAGGATGTGGGGAAAGTGGAACTCTCATCATTGCTGATGAGAATGCAAACTTGTACAACCACTATGGAAATAAATATAGAGACTACTGAAAAGATGAAAATAGAGTTACCAACTAATCCAACCATCCCTATACTGGGCATTTACCCTAAATGTTCCACTCTTCACTGCAAAGATATTTGCTCAACCATGTTTATAGCTGTTCAATTCACAATATCTAGGAACTGAAATCAACCCAGATGCCCATTGTTTGATGAATTGATAGTGGAGATGTGGTACATATACACAGTTGGATTCTACTCAACAGTAAGGAAACATTATACACTGAAACTTGTAGGAAAACAGAGACATGGAACAGATCACACTAAGCAAACTCATACAAGCACAGAAAAAAAAACAAAAAAACAAAAACAAAAACAAATGCCACTGGTTCTCCTTCATCTCTGGTTCCTATACTGGAACAGCATGAGATGCAAGCATACCATACCTGGTAAGAATATCAAGGGACAAATAAGAGGGCTAGAAGGGTTTGGGGAGAGGGGGATGGGAAGGTGGGAAAAATATACACAAAACCAAATCCCAAAATTAATTCGTACCATAGAAACCTTCCTCCTGGATAGTAGACTAAAAGTTATGACCCTCAATAGGAACATAGTGGTAAGAAGGGGCCTGCATGAAAGAGGGTTAGATGAAGCCTAACTTTAAAATGTTTATCCCTGGCTTGTAACTCCCAGTACTAGAAATTGGTTTCAACTCACATTGAGCTGTTAGTAGGAGGTCCCTGAAATAAGACAGCCTATCTGAAATTAAAGGTAAGGCCCTCTTGCTAAAGACACAACATGCTGTCAACACAGAAAACTGAGAAACCCAGCTGAATTTGGAAGGAAGCCAGCTTCCAGATGGTTAGCCCATATACTGTTGAAAAGTGCTTCATGAGCTGCCAGGGAGAAAATAGCTAACAATTTCATTAGCAAGTAGGGGACACTGCTATATAAAATCAAACAGCCCGACAAAATGCAGACACCTGTGAAATAGTGGCACATAGCCTAGCTGGTTAACCAATGGTATCCTTATTGGTTAAGGGATCCACTAAGGAGAGAGAAACCCATAACTGGAACGGGGAACCAAGTCAGAATCCTATGGAGATTAGGATCACAGCCTCCAATAAGAAGCTACTACAAGTCTTTGGCTATAAGTGAGGTTAAATCCATCAAAATGCCTCTAAGTTAACAATGCTTATACACTTTATTCTATCCTAATCTCACTCTCCACTGGAGAATCTGTGTTGTTTTTTTTTTCCCTTTTCAGAAAGCATTGAGAACCAAAGCACCCCAAATTTATTTCTGTTTACTAATAGTAGTCTTTAAAAATATCTTAATATCAACTGACTAATTTCTATAGTTACTTATATGCATATTATATTAAATAATGCTTCTGTTGTCATATTCTAAATTAAAATTAAGCTCTAGCTCACACTAGTTACTATGACTTTAGCCAGGTAAGTTATTCTTTCCAGTGACAGCCAAATACTTATATCATAGGATTTTGGATGAATAACATGAATAATAACATATGTAAAGCGGTTGAATAGATATGAGATGTTTCCTTTTATTTTCATTATCTTCCTATAAATTTTTGTTTTATTTAATAAAATGATACATTTGTAGGGACATAAATTAAATCTTCATCTAATCCATTATATACATAGTTAATACTGCACATATACTTAAATGCCATTACTGAATGGGATGGTATAATCCATGAAACTTAGTATCACTATTAGAATGAAAGGTTGTGTCTAGACAAGGCTATTCTTCTAATTTCATTTGTTCTGCAAACTACAATGGATTTACACCACATGTGCATTAAGGCTGGAAAGTATCAAGACAAATATCTTTAATGCTGACTCTCCTGAATTTGGAAAACTAAGAATAATATTGACTCTCAGATAGCAATGGCCAAAGAGACTGGAGAATTGGACCTTTTAGAGGTATATGTGTAAAATTTTCCCATAAGGTAGCTCTCAAATTCCTTGATTTTAGAAACAAACATAAGTCAGCTTGCTACACAGAATTGTTTTAAAAATAAATCAAAAAGTACATAAAAGCAATCTGGTCACTTAAAGATCACTTATGTAACTCAAAGGATGTATATCGTATTTCTAAGAGACAATATACCACATGGATTATCACTCTAGGTTCCACAAATCGACAAGAAAGAGTACAGATCAATGACGTCTACTGTGACTCTCGTTCAAACTCCTCACCTTCTTCCTTATACCTTAGATATGGTAATTTTGAGTATACTGGCTGAATTCAGAATGGAGCAATTCCATATAACATATAAAATTATAATACATTGTATCATAATAATCTTCGTTTTATTGATTTTTCAAATCCTATTAAACATATGCTTCATAGAACTCACTAGTCTCTCTTTCTCTCAATATGATCACTCACACTAACTGTATATTTCACACAGTTAGGACATAACAGGCTGAAGGCTGTTAGAAAAAAGTTATGAGTTGAGACACTGCCTCAGCAGTTAAAGGAAGTTGTTTTCAAAGCCTAATGGCCTGGATTTGATTCCCTAGAACCTATATAAAGCCAGATACAGAAAGTGGTGAATGGGGCTGGAGAGATGGCTTAGCAGTTAAGCGCTTGCCTGTGAAGCCCAAGGACCCCAGTTTGAGGTTTGATTCCCCTGGACCCACCTTAGCCAGATGCACAAGGGGGCGCACTCATCTGTAGTTCATTTGCAGTGGCTGGAGGCCCTGCGGTGCCCATTCTCTCTCTCTCTCTCTGCCTCTTTGTCTGTCACTTTCAAATAAATAAATAAGAATAAACGAAAAAAATTTAAAAAGTGGTGCATGTACATGGAATTCCTTTGCAGTAGCAAGAAGCCCTGGCTTTCCTATTCTCGATTTCTCTGTATCTATCTTTTCCTCTTTCTCTCTCCTCACAAATAAATAAATAAACAAATAAAATATTTGAAAACAATGTTATGGAGTTAACACTTCAATCATATTTTTCTCATTATACAAGGTCTTCCTGTTTAGCAACATGAAGTATAATCCTGAGTGGAGTTCAAAGATTTCTTACCTAATTATGAAAGATAAAGTTGCTGAACTAAGGATTTACACTTAATTTGTAGAACATTAAGCTTTGTAAAAGTATTAGAGAAAGGAATAAAAAAAGTGAAGCTGATAATTCCTATGAAGTTAAGTACAAAAGTACTTTAATAAGCTTTTGCATTATATATAGAAAATATAAAATAATCACACCTCTATGGTGAGTTCATTTAATTTTGTATATGCAGGTCCAAAGAAATAAATAAATCCAACAGCAAAGTAGCATATTAGTAAGTAAAACTATACAGGAAATAACAGAACATTAACATTCCATGAAAACTTCTATATTCAGAATTCATCTCACTTTTTTATTCTATCACACATAAAATACAATGAAGGACTTCTGGGTAAGATGGTGGCATAGGAGTCACACTAAATCAGCCTAGGTACAAAGTTAAGCAAAACCTCGGAAAAAAATCCACTCTTCTTCAGAAAAGTGAACGTGAATAGGTTATTACTGGCCACAGCAGAGAAGCATGAGAGACCAGTATCTATCAGAAATGAGGGAACCAGCCAGAATCCCACCAAGGTGCTTGTCCATCCAGCCCTGCGCACTGCAGGAGCAGAGACCAAACAAGGGGATTTTCCAACCTCATCAGCCTCCTTGCAAACTCAAGAAGGGCAGATAGCAGAAACCCACTGAGGAGCTGCTGATGAGGGAACAGATGGGACACAGAAGCAGTTCCAGTACAACTCCAGGCATTCTGCACTCTCCTATCCCCCAACCATCAGACCTGTGAACCTCCAGAGAACTCATTCAGCTCCTGGAGGCAGGGCATCCAGTGCAGCTGATCAGAACACCAGATCCACAGCACAACATGGAGGGATCGAGGTGGGCACTGAGCAATGGTAAGATTGGAAGCCATCACAAAAAGTAATGAGGCCAACTGATTAAAAAAAAAAAAAAAAAAAAGCAGGTATATGGGCCTGCACTGAAGTGCTAATTTCTCTTTCTTTGTCAGGGCTGCTTATAGGTTATATATTCTTGGTTGGCATTAACGTTCTCAATAGAGCTATGTTTGGGGGTTGATTTTTGTTGCCTTTGATGCTTTCAGATATATAGGGCATTTGTATTTTTCTTCTGTCATTGTTGGGGGGGCAGGATCTGATTCAGACCCAGGATGACCTGGAACCCATTTGAGAACAGAAATATCAACCTCCCAGCTGACAGGATTAAGGGTGGATAGCAACACACACCCTTAGGAATTTGGGCTTTATAAGGTTATCTATTTTATTTATTTACCACACTTGTATACTCTGTGCTGGTTTTTATTGAATGTGTATATTGCTTAGTTGAATTTTATATTTTGCCAGTAAATATTTCTACCCAGACCACTAGAATATTTGAATAGCAGGGAAACTTAGCATCTAGGATTAATTCTGCAATTGGATTGGAGTACAAGAGCTACACTTGGCACCTTAAACTCCTACCCTGAAGGTATATAAAGGTGATTTCCATGTCTAAGAATGCTGCAGACAATTAGAAAATTCAAGCATAAAATTAACTCAGGATGCAAAAACTGCTACATTATAATACAAGAAACACAAGAATCAAGACAAGATGAGATAAACCATTTAAATAGGTCTGTAACAAGTACGGAGATCCAAGCAGTTATAAAAAAATCTCCCAATTAAAAAAAGCCCAGGCCCAGATGGATTCTCTGGTGAATTTGACCAAACCTTCTTGGAAGAACTAATACCACTGCTTCTCAAATTTTTCTATGAAATAGGAAAGGAAGGAATTCTACTGAACTTCTTATGAAGCAAGCATCACCCTGCTACCAAAGCAAAGACAAAACAAAAAATGAAAATTACAGACCAATCTCACTCATGAACACAAATATAAAAATTCTCAACAAAATATTGTAAACAGAATATAAGACTATATTGAAAAGATCATTCACCCTGACCATGTAGGCTTCATCACACAGATGCAGGGATGATTCAACATACAGAACTCAATAAATGTACTACACTACATACATGGGCTGAAGAACAAAAATCACATGATCATCTCAATAGATGCAAAAAGTCATTTGAAAAAATCCAACATCTCTTCATGGTAAAAGTCCTACAGAAACTGGTACTAGAAGGAACATATCTCAGCATAATAAAGGCTATTTATGACAAACCTACAACCAACATAATACCAAACAGGGAAAAACTTGAAGCTTTTGCCCTAAAATCAGGAACATGACAAGGGTGTCCACTGCCCCCACTCTTATTTAATATAGCACTGGAAGTCTTAGCTTTAGCAATAAGAAGAAAGACACTCATAAAATGGATACAAATTGGGAAGAAAGAGATCAGATTATCATTATTGGCAGATTACATGATTCTAGACATAAAGGACCCTAAAGACTCTAACAGCAAACTGCAAAAGCTAATAAACAATTTTAGCAATGTAGCAGGATACAAAACAAATACACAGAAATCAGTAGCTTTCCTACATACGACAACAAACATGCAGAGGATGAAATCAGGGAATCTCTCCCATTCACAATTGCTTTAAATAAATAATAAATAAATAAATAAATAAATAAATAAATAAATAAATAAAGTACCTTGGAATAAATCTAACCAAGGAAGTAAAGGATCTCAACAGTGAAAACTTTAAAACACTCAAGCAAGAATTTTTAGAAGACATGAGGAAATGGAAAGACATCCCATTCTTGGATTAGAAGAATCAATATTGTGAAAATGTCAATCTTACCAAAAGCAATCTACACATTTACTGTAATCTTCATTAAAATTCCAATGGTATTCTTCACAAAAATAGAAAAAAAAATCCTAAAATTTATTTGGGAACACAAAAAGCCTCAAACAGCAAAAACAATTTTGAGCAACAAAAATAAGGCTGGTGATATCACCATACATAATTTTTAGCTATGTTACAAAGCCATAGTCACAAAAATAGCATGGTACTGGCACAACACAGCCACATAGATGAATGGAAGAGAATAGAAGACCCAGATGTTAATCCAGGCAGCTACAGCCACCTGATTTTTGACAAAAGTGCCCCCCACCCAAAAAAAATCACTGGAGAAAAGACAGCCTCTTCAACAACTGGTGCTGGGAAAACAAGATATCTATATGTAGAAGGATGAAAAATAGATCTTTGTCTTTCTCCATCCACAAGAATTAAGTACAAATGGCTCAGGAACCTTAACATCAGACCTGAGACTCTGAAATCATAGGTAATGACTTTCTGTATATAATCCCAGTTGCTCGGGAAATAAAACCACGAATCAACCACTGGGATCTCATGAAACTACAACACTTTTGTACAGCAAAGGACACTATGAATAGAGCAAAGAGACAACCTACAGAATGGGAGAAAATCTTTACATGCTATCCATCTGACCATATCCAGAATATACAAAGAACTCAAAAAACTAAACAATAAGAGATCAAACAACCCAATTAAAAAATGGGCTATAGATTTAGAGAGGTGTCAAAAGAAGAAATATAGATGTCATATAAACATCTAAAAATGTGGGTTCTACATCATTAGCCACCAAGGAAATGCAAATTAAAACTACTCTGAGATTCCATCTCACTCCTGTCAGAATGGCTAACATCAAGAAAACAAATGACAATTAATGTTGGCGATGATGTAGAAAAAGGGGTGAGAATGTAGTCTGATGCAGCCATTGTAAAAATCAGTGTAGAGGTTCCTGAGACAGCTAAAAATAGATTTACCATATGACCCATGTATAGTATTCCTAGGCATATATACTAAGGACTCTTCTCACTACTTTAGAGATACTTGTACAATAATGTTTATGGCTGCTCTATTCACAGTAGCCAAGAAATGGAACCAGCCTACATGTTCCTCTACAGATGAATGGATGATAAAAAGATGTGGTACATTTACACAATGGAGTTCTACTCATCTATAAAGAAAATTTAAACTATGATATTTTCAAGGAAATGGATAGATCTGGAAGGGACTATACTAAGTGAGATAACCCAGAAAGCCAAATGTCACATGTTTTCTCTCATATGTGGATCCTAGTTACAAATTTTTACACTGTGTATGAGTTGGAGTAGAAATCAGTAGCAGAGACCAGTAAGCTGGAAAAGGGCTCTGAGGAAGGGAGGAGAGGGGTGGACCTAAGAGAATGGTACTGTATGTATATAAGTAGATGGACAGATTACTTTGGGTGGAATGACCTAAGCGAGGTCAGGGGAAGGACTGAGTAAAAAGAGTGTGGGGGTAGGGGTAATCAAAATTCAGGATATTGTGAATAAGCTTCATGATAACCTATATTTTTTTTATAATGGTGCACCCAGAAGCTCTAGACTGTTAGTAGAAAAATTTCAGTGCCATAATTGGGATATGTTCCAGTGAGTTTATGGCCAGGGAGGTCCCTGAGGTCCCCCAAGCCATCACAGGCTATTGCCAAGGTTCTTGGTTTCCCACCAGGAATAGATGACTCCACATGCCTGGCTTCAAGGTCACCATAAAATTAAAATGATTGTGCTGAAAACCTTCTCCTGACAGACCAGCTGACAGAAAGCTGGAAAGAGCTGCACTGCCTGCAGCCCTATGGGAGACTGAAGCCATCAGTGGTGGAAACAATGGACACTGCAAGCCTCAAGTTTTGCCAGCCAGTTCAAATGAGCCAATAGGTGCAAAAGTGGCCTGTCTGTTATGGGGAAACCAACTGCTCTCTAATTGGACTGGAGACCTGCTCTATGGAAGGGAATACATGCTTGGTACTGAAAATCTAATCAAAAGCCTATGGTGGGGGAGGTTATGAGTATTAGGAGTGTAATGCCTGCTCTTGTCTGGCTAAATGCATATGTTATGCTCACCAAACTTCCCTGTAAGCATTTTACTTAATGTTCATACCCACATATTAATGCTACTCTCACTTTTAGTTACAGAACTTTCTCATTTCAAATGGTGGTGACCCAAAAGACACCACAGTGCTGAGAAGACATGACAGAGGAGTTTTCCAGCACTGTAACATTTCTATCACACCTTCCAAGGCTCAGAGTCCATTGCAGAAGAGGTGGCAGAAAGAATGTAAGAACCAAAGGAGGGTACCACTCCTTATAATGTAATCAACCAGACAGAATTTGGCCTTAATATCCATGTCCTTGCAGTGCCTAGTGCTATCTTCACAAGACCCTCATAATAGGAGGAAAATATTATGACATCAAAATAAAAGTGATACTAGTGAAGAAAGGGAGAAGATATGATGGAATGTAGATTTGTGAAGGGGAAAGTGGGGGTGGGAAGGGAATTATCATGGTTTATTGCCTGTAAGTATGGAAGTTGTGAATAAAAATGAAATAAAATACAATGAAAATTTAAAAAAGAAACCTTTAGAAAATAATTTTTATAGTATTCTAGTTTTCACATAATTAGCAGTCATCTTAATAATTAAGATTTAATTTAACAATATAAGGTCCAATTAAATTCCTTCTTCTAGAATACATGTATTAATGTAAAATATTTCTGTTACTAAGTTCTACCTACTCCTCCTCCTTTGACTTTTGGTAATATTTATAATGTGTTTTTGTCTCATGCAAAATTTTCTCTCCTTTCTTCATTTTTATACCTTCTTGATTTCTTTTCTAATTTGGCTTTTGCTATAAAACAATACCTTAAATTTTAAGCCTTCCTTTGTCAAGTAAGGATAAGGGGAAAAAAAAAAACCAAACAATTTGCCTCAGGCAAAGGGTTTTTTTTCTCCCCTTCTCATTGATTAGAGTTCTTAGATGATGTTAGGAAATTGCTATTTAGGACTATGTAAGTACACCATATTCCAAAGTAAGGAAATCATTAATAATAAAATACTAAAAAGAAACAGTTATATTACAAAATAAATCTACCAGGCTTCCAAAGAAAACAAATTTGCAACAGCCACCTGCTGTGGAGATGAGACAGTAATCTCAACAGCAGGACATAAAAGGGAAGAGAGGAGAAAAATACAAAAGCACAGACATTAAAAAAGTAATTAAAACACTTATCTCCATCGACATACATAACGAAAAAACTCTCAACCAACCACCTAAAAACATACTCTATTGAACTGCACAGCAGGAAACAACATTAAAGCTCCCACATAAACACATTCTGCAGAAGGAAGACCCCTTTAAAAATGTAATCTCAAAAGTATTACTAATGTGTTAATCACTAGTAAATATAGCACACATTCATTGTATTGTATTGGTTACTTCCTCAAAGGTATTTTTTTCAAATTGTACTTCTATATTTTATTCAAGTAAGTTCTTAAATAAAGCATTGATATCCTCTTTATTTGTAATAGTTCTAGTATATTTTGCAATCATATTCTGAGAGTTAAGCATTCTGTATATGGAAAAACTTATGTAACCATTCTTAACACAATATGCCTGCCAATAATACATCTAAATGGTTCCATTTAAAGCCCAAATTATCTTTACTACAGTACTGGAATAAATCACAATATAAGCATTAGCGTCATGAATTACAACTGAAATGAAAGTTAAGAAGCAATGATATATCCAGATATGCTCTGTCCTTTGGAGCTAGGGAGAGTGTAACAATGCAAGCCCAAGGAAGAAAATGGCACCCCTGAATGGCCTGATGTGCTTGGTAGCTTTTTCATCATTAAAATGGGAAGAATTATGAAATTCACCTCCTTATCAAACACCTGTGTCTTTCAGTAAGCATCATGTAACTCCCTACTGCTGAAAAAGAAAAAACCCTCAATTTTCACAGGTATTAAATGTGACTTGGCTCACAAGCATAAATATTGGCCATGCATCCCTCCAGCCCTTTCATGGTTGACGAAGTTCACCATGTAGTGCTGTTTCATTTCATTTTTAAAATTTATTTGCAAGGAGAGAGAGAGAAAGACAGACAGACACAAACCAGGGCCTCTAGCCACTGAAAGCAAACTCCAGATACATGGGTCACTTTAAGCATTTGGCTTTATTGGGAATTAAACCCAAGCCAGTAGGCTTCTCAAGCAAGTGCCTTTAACCAATGAGACATCTCCCCAGCCCACTATTTCATTTTAAGTATGAGTTTCCTTTCACATGTTAAATGGTGATTTCCTGTAGAAATTTATTTTATCTTTCTCTAGACCATTATTGTCACATTATTTATTTTCCAGGAAATTATTTAGGGGATTTTTATAAGGAAATTGTATGACATAAAGAAAATATTACCTATACACATAATTGGAATATATTTGGTATTTCTGAAACATTGCTGCATAAAAAGCTTTAAGTTGGAGTACTTAGATAGAAATTAAAAAAAAACTCTATGATGCAATTTCTTTCCAAAATACATATATTTAATTTAATTTATATATTTGAGAGTAAGAAAGGGGAAGAAGAGAGAATGTGCACACCAGGCCTCTAGCCTCTGCAAATGAACTCTAGACACATGTGCCAACTTGCTCATTTGGCTTATGTGGGTCCTGAGAATTGAATGGGGGTCCTTTGGCTGTGCAGGCAGGCGCTTTAACTGTTAAGGCATTGCTCCAGCCTCCGAAGGCATATTATTTTTGATATTGAGACAAGGGTACAACATGTAGCTCCATAGCAGAGTTCACAATGTAGCCTAGTGGGTCTAGAGTGGCAGTCCTCCTGTGGCTTTATGCGCAGTGATAGGATTGTGACATGCACCACTAGGCTAGACA
This sequence comes from Jaculus jaculus, assembly GCF_020740685.1. Classification (NCBI taxonomy): domain Eukaryota; kingdom Metazoa; phylum Chordata; class Mammalia; order Rodentia; family Dipodidae; genus Jaculus; species Jaculus jaculus. The sequence continues at coordinate 26,586,415 of NC_059120.1, forward strand.
CCAAAAGACTTTTTTTCAAATCATATTTATTTATGTGCATACGTATGTATGTATGTATGCATGTATGTATGTACGTGAGTGTTTATATCAGTGTGGCAGGGCTTCTTGCGACTGCAGACTGACACCAGATACTTGTGCCACTTTTTGCATCTGGTTTATGTGGATGGCTTGGGAATTGAACCAGGACTGGCAGGCTTTGTAAGCAGGCACCTTTTAATGCTGAGCCATCTATCCAGGTTTCTCTCATTGCATTCCTTGTAGCTCTAACCTACATAAGCTTTATAACACAAGAACCGAACACAAGCTGTCACACAGGACAGAACACCTCAACCAGAGGGTTATACTCCAGCTCAGTCTTAAAAGGCCAAGCTTATTGTCTCCACTTGTAAAGATGGGAAAAGATAAGAAGCAGATTCAGAGATATATAAGAAAATGGGTTCACCCTTAGAAGAGGTAGGGTGCTGTCAGAGCAGCAGATGGAAAAGGACAGGACATATATATTTGAAACTTGACAGAAAGTCGCTCACTGTCAAGGGCCATTCAGGTGACAGCAGAGCATTTGAAATTTAAACTGAGGAGATATTTGAAGAAACAACATGAGTAGCTTTGTCTGTCAGCAAGATTGGACTAGAAACAATAGGTAGAAGTAATTTTGGAATGGAAGTGGATAGATCATGTAAAAACATGATCCATAAATCCAAATACGAAAGGTAACTGCACTTGGTACTGCTCATTCTACATTCCTAACCACCACCACTGGCATAGCTTTGCAGGGAATGTGGGGCCTCACAGTAAGTATTCAATGCTCTTGGGGCAATAGTTTGAGAAATAGTTTCCATCAAAGATAAGTTATTTAAATGGTATACTTATATGAAGACAAATATGAACATATTGAGACATGGAATGCAAATTTTGAGTGAAATTTAAATACTTGAATGAAATTTGAAATATGTTGTGTGACTCTGTGCCTTCTTATTCCCTGGATATATGATTCTCTTCTCTTCTTCTATGACAGTGTATTAGTGGGGAGAATGAGAGGTCTATACTAAGACACTGGCAGTGGTGATGCAGAAGAGGAAAAACATTCCCTCTTTAGTTTAGGAGCTAATTTCAGAGGATTTGGTACATCGTGGTTGGAGGCAGTGCAAGGAATGGGAAGGCCAAGGCTGGATCTCAATATTCTGCTGTGCTGGGCATGACAGCACAGTGGGAAGAGAACAGGTTGCTGGGGAGCAGTATTTTTATTTTGTTTTGTTCTTGTCACCTTTAATGGACTGTGGCATATTCAAAAGAACTGTCTTCTAGCTAGGAAGCAAGGGAAATTAGAAGTATGGCACTCATGAGAGAAATGTACACTGAACAAAGAAATTTAGAAATACCAGCAAAGAGATGATACTGGAAGTCAGAAATACTAGTGAGCTAACACAAAAAGTTTATGAAGCAAATAGGAGAGAAGATCAAGTTCTGAGTGCAGACAGCACAGTTAAAGGGACAAGAAAGAGCGAGGAGCTAAAATGGACATTGGGAAAAAGGAGGGTACAAGAGCGTGTTACATGAGAGCAGAGAAGAAAGGAGTTGCCAGTTCAAAGATTGATTGTAGAAGAAAAAACAGCAGTTGTTTCAAACAAGATTTTAGGTTAAGATTTAGTCTTTTATTATTATTATCATTATAGTCTACTCTGGCCCAGGGGAATTTAGAATCCACTATGTAGTCTCAGGGTGGCCTTGAAGTCATGGTAATCCTTTTACCCCTGTCTCCTGAGAGGTGGAATTAAAGGTATGCACCACCACACCTGGCTCATAATTTATCCTTCTTGATATATAAATATAGTACAAAACTGACTTATACTTAATTCAAGCTATAACATAACTAGTTTATATAGAGAGCAAGTTTTAGAAAATTATATTTGTGAGTATGTAAAATTTCTTCTTGTCATTCCCTAAGTAACATAGCTGTAAATTATGCTTATTTACTAGCATTTACATTATATTAATTGTTATGAGTCTAAGATGATTTAAATAATGTCCACAGGGGAAAATTAAATTGTACATGGGTATCTGTGTAAGTTTTATGACATTTTGCAGGAGAGATTGAAGCATCTGTAGATTCCAGTATCTGAAAAGGGTCTTGGAACCAGTTTGTCCTAGACACTTAAGGTGAACAATATTGGTGACCATGAGAAATAACATCAATGAGGCAAATCAGAAGAGAGCAGGAGTCAACCTAGTTTCACACCTGTGTTTAAGGTATAGTAGTGGTAAAGTGGTAAAACCAGCTCAAATTTGGGGACAAAATGTTTTTGACACAAAGGAAACATCACATGACTCTACTTGCCTTGGTATTAATGAGGAATATAATCTCATGAAGAATCACACAATAATTGCAAGGCCACATTAATTAAATTCTGAATGATAATACAGAATGTCTATAACTTAGCTTGAATAATATTTGAATGGAAGCAACCATTAGACAGTCTTTCCTTGATCTCTTAATAAAATGCATCAAAGCAAAGCTTTGGTTAGGGAAGTGTTACTTACCTGCTGGTGTTGGAAATCTCTCTGAGAACAAATTCATGTGTGTCTCCCCCTGTCATATGCATTCTGACCTTGGACACAAATGTAAATCATGACTCCTTTACAGGAGAGTATATGCTCAAGATGGTGCCACTTAGGTTTGCCCTTGGCACCTCAGCAGCTAGCTTAGTGACAGAGCACCTCTACCTCCCTTCCTGGGCCTCAGTTTCCTCACCTGTCGAATGTACCTACTCTCCTGAGCTATGCAAGGGCTGTAAATGAGGAAACATCTGTACAGACAGCTGATGTACAAAAGTACTGGAAATCATCTTTATTTCAAGAGGATCAAATGACAGAAACTAGCAGCCTCATTTTCTTTTTCATCTATACTAGATGAAGAAAATATAGTAATTGTGCATGGTGGATTAATCAGGGAGATCAAATTGAGATTCTGTGTTGCCCTCTGGAAGGAAACTGGGTAGATTCTCTACCATCTATACAACACCCACACATTCACAAATTAAATTAGACTCCAAATCACCTAAACAATTCTAACCATATAGAGCACATATTTTGACAGTATCAAGTAAAAATATCACATTTTCAAGCCAGTGCAAAATAATGAATTATATCCCAAATGCCTTCAGTTTAATGAACTGAGCAGTCAATGTTTGATACATTTTTTGTCAGTTTCTGAGTAGATGATTTTTATTCTGATCTGTCATCCTAGAGACCTGCTGCTGCTTTGTTAACTTACTCTACAGGTTATAAAGGAAAAGACAGAGAATGCAGTTTAGAATATTTTAACCACAAAGTATCATGTAGACACATCAAAACTTATATAACTCAGTGTTGAATAATATTTTTATAATTTACATCATAGAGTGTTTTGTTACATAACATTTCCTATATAGTTGAGCTTTGGTATGGCTAACTATGGTCTGCGTTGTCTTCAGACCTATTTACAAATAAGGAGAATTAAGTTTGGGGCAGTATCATGAGCTCCCTAACTATCTCATAGCTAGTAAGTTGGTAAAGTCAAACCAGTTAAATTTCTGCAAAATTGTATTTATTCAACAGTTTTATAAAATATGTATTAGCATAACACATAGGCTTTGATTAGGAATTAAAAAGAAGGACAAACTAGCCTTTGACAATTTGGCATGCAGCAGTTTTACTCACAATAAAGAAAATAAGATATAAGGGCTACTATATAATTAAATTCTTCACATATTTTCCTCCCTATCCAACATTTTCAGATGATTTTTGGAAAAACCATGTCTACCTGCATCTAGACATTGCTTTGTGAAAGGATCTTCCAGGCACTATATATCTGCTTGAAGCATGGATCTATCATGATGAACCTATCATCATTTCTAGGAAAGAGTAATAATGAAAGCATTGTTTTTCTTCTTGCGCTGTAAGTCATTTGACCTATGTTAAATCAAGTATCAAATTTTCATTCATTATTTCTACATGAAGGATTCTGCCAGCTCAAAAAAGTATAAATCTTCCTTTGTCAAATTTAAACTATACCTGTCCCACTTGCTACAGGAGCTCATATCTTTTAATGTCTTAAATATAGCACAATATTGTCAAGTCACAAAATGTCCCATCAGCCTCAGATAAGCCCTGGAATCAATAGTGTTTGTAACTTGTAAGTGCACGGTTAAGGATAACAGAAGGCAAGTGTGTCCTCACTAGCCACGCTCCACTATGATACTTCAGGAGACTCCCTTGTGCATCCTGTGATCAATTTTAATCTTCTGGCCAAGAATAAAAGAAGGCAGACTTCTGATTCTGGATTAACCCCAAAAGGAGAATACAGATTTATCTATAAACAGCATAAATGTAAGAGTCTGTTCACCTGGCATTGCAGGAAGAACACATCTAAACTATCAGCCTTTCTCACCATCCTCACTGTTTCCAGGTTCTCTATGGACAGAACATTCGCAGTAAAATGCATACACATTGGGTTCAAAAGCAAAAGCCACCTTTGTGGAAATACAGTCAACTAGCCAACTACAGAAAAGATCTCACAATGAATTGTTTTATTAGTATATGCCATCAAGTGGAATCAACTTATTTATCTCAAATTTTTATATTTTTATCATTTTTAATAACTTAAAATTTATAATATTTAATTTTTAAAAATATTTATTACTTATTTTAGAGAGAGAGAGTCAGATAGAGGGAAAGAATGGGTGAACCAGGGACTACAGCCACTGCAAACAAACTTCAGGCACATAGGCCACTTTGTGCATCTGGCTAATGAGAATCCTGGGGAATCAAACCTGGGTTCTTCGGTTCACAGGTAAGTACATTAACTGCTAAGCCACCTCTCCAACCCCCAAATTTATAAGTTTGTGCCACATGTGGGCTGGGTAGATTCCTCAGTGGTTACAGGTACTTACTTGCAATGCCTGGCTGGCCTCAATTCAAATTCCCTAAGTGCCCATGTAAAGCAGCACAAAGTGGCACATGCATCTGAAGTTCATTCACAGCGGCAAAAGGCCATTTTGGGCCCATGCTATCTGTCTCTTTCCCTCTCTCAAGTAAATACTACATAGATGATAGATAGATAGATAGATAGATAGATAGATAGATAGATGGATGGATGGATGGATGGATGGATGGATGGATGGATGGATGGATAGATAGATAGATAGATAGATAGATAGATAGATAGATAGATAGATAGATAGATAGATAGATTTGTTTTGTTTTTTGAGCTAGGATTTCACTCTAGCTCAGGCTGACCTGGAATTCACTCTGTATTCTCAGGGTGGCCACGAACTCACAGCTACCTCTGCTGGCCAGAGTGCTGGGATTAAAGGCATGTACCACCACACCAGCCTTTTTTTTTTAATTAGTAATTTTTTGGTGCATGCATATACAGTATGTGTGTTCCTGTGTGAATGCAGGAGAATGCAGTGTGTGTGTGTGTGTATGCACGTGCGCGCGTGCGCGCGCTTGCGTGCGCGTGTCCATCCATGGGCACACGTGCACCTGTGTGGAAGTCAGAGGATAATAGCTGGTGTTGGTCCTTTCCTTCCACCTTGTATGAGGTAGAGTGTCTCACTCTTGTTCACTCCTGCATTTGCCAGCTGGCCAGTCCAGGAGCTTCTAGGAAGTTCTACTGTCTCCCATCTCTTAATAGGTACTGGATGTAGATGCCCACCACAACCTTCTGCTGTTTGACAGATTCTGAAGATCTGAGCTTTGGTTCTCATACTTGCCCAGCAATCAATTTGTCCACTGAGCAATTTCCTCGGATGAAAACTAGTAATTTCTAAGCAAATAAAAGAATGTAGCTTTTACTAAAATCATGATTAGTTATTTCCAAAATACATAATCAGGTACACTGGCAGATTTGGAGGACTTCCAGATGGAAATGGCATGATGGCACAGCAGCGTAAGGTGCTGTTGGGCCCTGAAAGGCCCAGGCGTGAGGCCTAGTGGAACTTCCTGAGCCCAGCTAAAGTTTGGCGACCTGTCTCTGGCCAGCTATGACTCAGCAAGACGCCTAATGGCTTCTGGCCTGCTACCTCCCCATGGCAATTGTAATTACCATTTCAATAGTTAAAGTTTACTATTGGCCCTTACCTCTGCCCCCATCCTAAAATCCCCGCCTTCGTCCCCAACATGATATAGGCAACTGCTCAGAGTAATAAAGAGAGTTGTTCCTGCATTGAAAAGACTCCCGACTCAGTGTGGTTTTTCTCCGGTGGCCAGGAGAGGTTTCCGAGTCATCCGACGTTCATCATCCCCTCAACCCCTAGAGAGGAACCAGCAGGCCTGGTCCTTCCCTTGGCACTACCTGTGCGGGAAGGAGCCCCGCAAGGTGCTGCTTAAAAAGCCTAGCACTCTCGGTTCAACTAGTGGTAGGAAGCCTTGGCACACCCATACTGTTGTCTTTCTCTCAAATATACATATATTTGGTTTTTCAAGGTAGGGTCTCACTCTAGACCAGGATGACTTGGAATTCACTATGTAGTCTCAGGTGGTCTTCTACTCATGATGATCCTCCTACCTCTGCCTCCTCAGTGGTAAGATAAAGGCAGGCACCATCACACCTAGCAGTAAATAAATAAATGCACACACATATGTGTATATATATACATTGATATATGTATATGTGTATATATACATATATATATTTGTTTATACATATATATGTTTGTATGTATAAACAAATATTTGGTTTTCAAGGTAGTTCTCACTCTAACCCAGGCAGACCTGGAATTCACTATGTAATCTCAGGCGGGCCTCCATCTCACAGTGACTCTACGTTGGCCTCCCAAGTGCTGGATTAAAGGCATGCTCCAACACACCTGGCTATGATTTTTAACAAGAGAAAGAAGAAAGATCATTGTATGTTTTAGATCTCTATAACTAAACCCATGCTTCAATACATACACATATATATTATGGTAATGTATTCACATAAAAATGCACATATTTTCTTTTTGTTCTAGAAACATAAAAAGTTAGATATCGCACTCAGAAGAGTGAATATACAGTGTCCTATGGGTTCACAGGGACAATTCATGTAATTATAATTTTATAGTTCTATAATCAGAATGTAAGTAGCTTTTTCAGTCTATCAGCAAAAATTCTACTCCATTCTCTCCACCTCATCACAAAAGTTTTGGAGTGCTTGCAAAGAATAATGAAGCACACATGATAGTAAGGTGAGAGACATAGGACTCCAAGGACAGAACTTAAGTGCAATTCCTGATTTTGCTTGCTTATATTTGTGTGATTTTGTCTTTGTTGTTATCGTTTATACTGAAGTATAGTTTTACTCTAGCCCAGGATGACCTGAAATTCACTCTTTAGTCCCAGGCTGGCTTGGCACACACAGGGATCTTCCTACCTCTGTACCCCAAGTGCTAGCTGGGATTAATAGTGCACATGACAATGGGCATCTGTGTGGTCATAAGCAAATTTTAAGCATACACTTTTACTATGATAAATAAGAGGACAGTAAATATATTTGAGCTTATCAGGCTTTTTTTTTTTTTTGTTTTGTAATTAAAGGAGAAAATACAGGCAAATCTAACCTAGCAGTGTGTTTGCTACTTACTGGTCACTAAGTAGGTGTAAGCTACAGTTAAATATATTCTGGTTCATTCATTCATTGCTTCATAAACATTCATTAAGTGCTCTGAATGTCACAAGGGCTCTGTTAGGAAATAAATATGAGCCGAACACTTTAACAATTTGACCTTGGCAAGTTGTTTAACTTCTTCTGTAAAATTGGCCTTCACATTTGCAATTAGAATACTAATATTTATCTTGGAGAACTGCTGTGAGGATCAAATGAAATTAATTATGTAAAGTGCTTATCTTAGTCCCAGCTAAAGATGACCAACATAGGGCTAGAGTGATGGCTTAGTGGTTAAGCACTTGCCTGTGAAGCCTAAGGACCCTGGATCGAGGCTCGATTTCCACGTAAGCCAGATGTACAAAGGGGCACATGCATTTGGAGTTCGTTTGCAGTGGCTGGACGCCATGGCATGCCATTCTTTCTATATACATATCTACCTCTTTCTCTCTATGTCTATCTATTGCTCTCAAATAAATAAACAAAAATAAACAAAATTTTAAAGAAAGATGACCAATATATAGTCACTGAATGAAGGAAGGAAACCCTGATGAGATGGATGGATGGATGGGCAGTTTGTGGCTAGATGATGAATGGATATCTGGGAAGGATGGATAGAGAGATGAAAATATACTTTTTGTGTTAAGTCATGGAAGAAATAAGTGAACCAAACAAGTATTGGCTTAGAGCTTATCCATACTACCAGGTAAATTTTGAATATTAATAGATTTAAAATGAAAATGTAACAGGTAAGTTTTCACATAAACACTTGAAAAAAGTCTTTTATCCCAATATGGAAATCAGTATTCAGTGAAACGTCCTTGTCATTTTCACAAAAGCTGACTTATACATGTTTATTAATTGCATGTAAGAATTGTAGTTCAGGCTGGAGGGATGGCTTATTAGTTAAGGCGTTTGCCTGCGAAGCCAAATAACTCAAGTTTGAATCCCCATGACCCACATAAGCCAGATGCATAAGGTGGCACATGCATCTGGAATTCATTTGCAGTGGCTGGAGGACGTTGCATGCTCATTCTGTCTGTCTTTCTGTCTTTCTCTCTGACTTTCTCAAATAAATAAATAAAACTTTTAAAAAATAATAAAAAGAATTGTAGCTCAACTTTTCTAGCAATAGTAAATGTTCTTGAGTAATTAAGGCAAGTCCTACTTCTGCTTACCATGCAGAGGTGATTTATTTATTACTTAATTTGAAGACATATCAGCTATTCTTTAAAAATTATTGGTGGACATGAAAAATGTCTGGAAAAGAAGTGGAACTCATTTTTGGCATTTTTGCTTTAAAAACAATGACTATATCAGAAAAGAGAAAAAACATAGCAATCTATTTCTCTATGCAAAGTTAAATATTTAAAATTATATTTATTCTCCTAATGAATATTAATTAGTTAAACAATTTTGATTTGAAAAGAGATTCAGATTTTCATCTGTCCAGTGTGCCATTCCAATCTGATCCAGTTCAATGGACACCTAGCATACTTGCTTTTACTGAGATCTTGGTGGATAAAGGTAATACCATCAACTGTTCTTTTTCTGCAGATAATGCCATGCTAAATTTAGTGGCAAAATAGGAAACTAACATAAAATTGCCTACATCTTAAGTAAGGAAGGAATTGGTGACAATCAGACCTAGCCAGGTGGTTAGTAGACACATATAGCTGTAGTGTGTAGAAGAACAAATCTTCAATAGTCAAGTAGACAGTCAGAGTTCATGGCCCCTAGACAGACAGTTAAGCCGAGAAAGGGAAAAGGAGGAGGATTCTGCACAAAAGAGTAGAACTCTGGAGAGTGACAGGGTCAGAAAAGTTTCCATTAAATCAAAATGTTTATGTTAAAAACTTAAAATATATTAGAAGCACAATACTCTGAATGAAAATTGTGATAAATTTACTTATGAAAATTTGAAGTGAATATGAACTTGTGAGTTCAAACTCATGTCTTAACACTGGACCCACATCAGGATATCTTTCACAGCAAGTACATGTATAAATTATATATCATACACACATATTTATCACTATAGGGACACTAGTAAGATTTATATCTCTCTGTGTATGTGTGTGTCAGAAGTATTTGTTAATAATGCAAAGAGTATAATTGCTCCTAACAAAAGGTAGGTATACTTGTTTCAGGTAATTCTACCATTCGGTTTCCCTTCTTTCTTACTCTTCTAAGCCTCATATTAACATTCTTTTAGGAACAGGCAGCAGTAAGAATTGTTGATTTCTATTAGCCATTTTTGATTAATACACAGACCAAGTAAGCATTACCCAGCAACACGGCAGCCTAAGTTTTAGCTAATCAGGTTCATCTCCACCTAACTGCCAACAGCTGTGGTACCTCCTAATTGATCTATGCCCATGCTGTGCTGGTTACTTAATATTCATTTGAATATTGATTTGAACTCCTGTGTTCTTTTTAAGTTAAACATGAAGATGAGACACCAGAAAATATCCTTTATGTTAACATGACAACAAAGTGGGGCAAATAAAAGAGAAATGGAAAGGCACAGAAAAGTTATCTTCTTTTCAAATTACTTCACAATATTCTTTCTTCCCTCACTCTTTAAATCCACTTCTAGCAACAGATGTAAATATTCCCATACCTTCTTTGTTAAAGTGACCTTAAAGCCTCACTGTATAACTAGAAGGATAAGTGCTAATTTATAAGCTGGGCCATGATCCCAAATTGTCAGGTTACAATCTATTTCCATAGATGTTTCCACATCTATATTAAGTGGTATTAAAAGTAGAATGGATGTAATAGAGTAACTTAATAATGGGTTCATTTTTATTCACCATATAAATGTAAAATGATATTATCTCTGTGGGGTTTCATTTCACACAATTAAAAAATAGCAAGAAGCATTTGATCAATAAATAGAAAATCAAGTTACATGCTCCTGCTAGGTTGCTCTAACAAGGATTAATCTCAGGAGTGTTGGTGTATACCTATTGCTATGGTTTTAATCCTCTCACACCAGTGGGTCTTAAATACTTGCTATTAGCACTAATGTAAAAAGAATTAATACTTTGCATATGGCTCTCCACTTCACTCAAATGAAGGGGTTAATGGTAAAATAAGCCTTCAAGGAGGTAAATGATTCCTCCCACGTGTCTGGAAAATAGTTCAAGTGCTTTTCATTTAAAATTACTAACATATAGAAACATTATTATCTCTGCAGTTAATATGCACTTCATTGAAAAATCTCATGGTCTGTAACAATGAAGGAAGATAGCATCCTTAATGAAGTTATAAAACATGTGTCACTTTTAAGTGGCAAACATTGTCTTTAATTTTAGCATTTATATAGCTTCAATTTTACCTGTAATGATTGTATGTAAAATGACCTGCAACCTCCTGGAAGAAATGATATGAAGAGAATCATTTTCTTGCCCTCTTACTCTGCCGTTTCCCTGGTCCTGAGCAAGTGATGGCTTACTTCCCAGCTGCCTATTGGCTAATATTGAGACAAAGGAAACACAATATGAATATTTTCTCTCCAAGGGCCTTATATATAATTTTGACTTTTTCTTTCTGACTTTCATAGAGTATTACATTATCTACAGTGAAATTTATAAATCAGATACTCATTTGCACACTGAAATGTGAAATATTAGAGTAGAATGTTTGAAACCATTTCTTCCCCTACTTTTATTTCCTTTCCTCCATTCCATAGAGTCCTTTCTCCCTTCAACAAATGTTTATTAAGCTGCCTAGATACAATAGGCTGCATTTTCTTTTGACAAACAGACATTGTCTGAAATCACAAAAGTCATATAACAGTTTAGGGTGAAAACTATTTGCACAGAAAATAGAAAAAAATGCATAATCTTTGATGTTGCTAGTCAATAGAAATTAAGCCCAAAACTTCATGTCTTGATAATACAGGAGGAAAGCTTATTTGTTCAGTGTTCTCATAGAAATGAACCTTACTTTTCTGAACATGATTCAGAAAGCTTAGGCATGTCACAAAATATCTGTCACAAACTCCACTATTCCTTGTTAATACAACACTTAACACCTATTTTACATAAACTATTGAGTCATTTCAATAACAAAATTAGATAATATTTACATGCTATATCTAGAAATTACACCTACACTCTATCCATTTGAGCTGTTATCACAAAATTCATTAGTTTTGGTAATTTGTAAACACAGAAATTCATTTTTAATACCTCTAGATGCTTAGAAGTCCAAGAACAAGGTGTAAATACATGTGGTGTTTTGTGGAATCTGACCTGTGTTCTCAGATGGTGGGACTGACGGCGTCCCCCAGTCTCTTTGATGATGATACTAGTTGTGTACATGAATGTCAAGTATTAATGATCTCATTTTCTTTCAAAACCCCAATCTCCTAACACCGCATTAGGTAAAAGGCTTAACATGTGATTTTAGTGGGGTCCTAGACATACAGAACAAGGGTTTTATTAATCTTGTAGAAAAAGGTAAGGGAAATAAGCTAAACATTTTTTTTTTTTCCTGAGTACTAAGTCATAGTTGAGAGATGAAGGAGAGAATTCTCCATGCTGGAGAAAGGGAGTGTTGTGAGGGGGAATTTAGAGATATGTGCTGGTGAAAATTTTAAAACATGTGCTCCCAATATAAGATCTTGCTACCTGGGTTCATAGCTAATCATTCACTTAATATGTGTTTATGAATAAAGATGATAACTGGTAAAAGCTATAATATAAATGTGACATACATGTAATGAAATAAAGTCCATTCATAAAATATTATTTGCAAAGGGATAGGATAAATGTAGTGGATATTGTTACATATAAATATCAACAATTAGTAAAGGCACAAGTGTAGAAAAGTGAATGAAGACAGATTCCTTTACCATCCACAGGATAATGTCATAGTGATAAGAGCTATCCACTATAAAGGTAGCACATGCATGATGTATTTCCCTTGAGCATATGTAAAATACCTTTTCTAGGTATCTCTGGTTGAAAAGACAGTGAGAGAATTGGATCTAAACTGTAACCCCAGTGGAATCTCCAATGAAGCTGAGAGCAAAATATATAATAAATCAAAATTTTAGCTACAATGATTCCACAAAATATATTGAACATCAAACTAACAAATATAACAAATTATTGCAATTTAGACTTATCATTAAAGCTTATTTAAGTTAACATTGCTTGAAAACTCTAAGTCTATAAGACCCTGTAAGAAAGAAATTTCACTTTCAGATTAGGATAATTTCAGATGTTTTGTTTATAAGATGAGGGTTCAGCTGAGTGGTAGAGCATATGTTAGTGAATGTAAGGCTTTGGGTTTGCCTTTCAGCCCTGGGGAAAACTGAAGGATCCCTTCAGGGGGGGGTGGGGCATGGAGGAGGCTAATGATGGTACCAACATAGCTGTTTACACACTGAGTATGTACATACTAACAAAGAATTAAATAAAATAACATAAATAAAAAACATTCTCCACCTCCATAAAAAGGAGTGGGAAAGGCCCCAAGGAACCACAAGAGAAAGACTTGGACCCCGAAGAATTAATTCAGCATCAGTGTTTCTGCAGGAAGAGATAAATGCTTCACTCTGGATTTTAATGTTTTCAGGGTTACTTAAGAAAGTAATAACACATGAAACCTACCAGAATGTGATGTCATTTTCACCATGAGTTTGACCAAATAAAATCCAGTATTACTACTTTTTATTAAAATATGGATAGCTAGTGATAAAATACACTTCAAGGATAACTAACCCCCAGAAAAGCATTAACTTGTATAAAACTGCAGCTGATTATGGACAGTGCTGAGAATTGGATCTGTTTATTTGATTCTCAGCTCTACTTCATTTTAATTAACAATGCAAGAATCATGATAACTCATCAAAATCAATGAAGTGCATATCTCTTCTGGTTATCCAAATACCCACTATATGTAGTAGATAAATGATAAATAGATAGATGATAGATAGATACATAGATAAGTAGATGATAGATAGATAGATACATAGATGATAAATAGATAGATGGATGGATGGATGATAGAGAATGTAAAAGCAGCAGTGTCTCTAGATGCTGTCGCAAATGAACTCCAAATGCATGAGCGACTTTGTGTGTCTGGCTCTATATGATTAACGGAGAATCAAACCTGGGCCAGCAGGCTTTTCAAGCAAGTGCCTTTAACCCCTGAACCATCTCCTTAGCCCCCTCAATTTATATATTAAGTACTAGTAAAGTGGGAATATACAGGATCATTTAATGTTATCAGTTGAAGAGAGTAGTGAGGAAACCATATTCTACAAAAGTAAAGCTTCTTACTTAGTATAATCTAGTTGACATCTGAGGTAACACTTCAGATATAAAAAGTAATGCCATAATTTAGAGCTGCCTCTTAGTTTAATTATTCTTTAGTTTGTAAAAATCTAAAGCCATTTTCTAGTTTTTCATATATATGTAACAGATCTCTTCACACTGCTAAACTCTGCAATGTGGCTTGAATATGGCTGTAACTATATTTAAATTGATAAATACTTTTTTGTTTGTTTTTCAAGGTATGCTTTCACTCTAGTCCAGGCTGACCAGGAATTCACTATGGAGTTTAAGGATGGCCTCTAACTCACAGCGATCCTCATACCTCTGCCTCCCAAGTGCTAGGATTAAAGGCATGTTCCACCATGCCTGGCAAAATGGATATATAATTTTAAAACAGTATTCTGTTATTCGCCAGGAGCTCTAATTAAAAATATCTTATTTTTCTTGTCTGCAAACACATGGGCAGGTTCCTACTTTTTCTTTTCTCTACTTTCTGTTGACTTAGTGCACTGTAAATACTCAATACATATTAGTTCCAGGAAGAAATGGAAAACTTCAGTTTTCATCAACTTACTTTCATAATTTCTTCTCATATATATGTATGTATGTATATTCTTGCATACATGTTTATACATGTAGATATGAGTGAAACATTGTTTTCTTTTATTGAAATATCCAAAGACTTAAATGCAAGTTTAAGATAAAGAGATTGAAAATTATCCTAAGTATAGGAGAAATTTCTTATCCAAAATAGTATCTTTTTTAGGCAGTTAGAATTAAATTTGGAGAGCTGGAGAGATGGCTTAGCGGTTAAGCGCTTGCCTGTGAAGCCTAAGGACCCCGGTTCGAGGCTCAGTTCCCCAGGTCCCACGTTAGCCAGATGCACAAGGGGGCGCACGTGTCTGGAGTTCGTTCGCAGAGGCTGGAAGCCCTGGCGCACCCATTCTCTCTCTCCCTCTATCTGTATTTCTCTCTGTGTCTGTCGCTCTCAAATAGAAAAAAAAAAAAAAAAAGAATTAAATTTGGAGACTGGTGGGACAATACAAAAATGCTGGTTCCGCACACATTGTTCATTCACACAAACTACTTGGATGTTACACTAAAACCAAGATTAGGAAGCATGATTCATAATATGAATATAAAATTTCTAAGTTTATTTAAAAAAAAGAAAACTGTGTTAAAATCCAGGCTATTTCCCTTTATTTCTCCTTTTTACCATACCTGTTTTTCTCTTTGACCATTCCAAAATTTAATCCCCACATATGCAAATGAAACAATAAAGCACAAGGCCCAGCAGGCACATGTGTGCAGCACTCACATTCTCTCACAGAACCACAGCACTGAAAATGATGGAACAAGAAGTCAGCCCACCCAGGCAAGCAGAAAGCAATTATCTGACCTAAGGCAGACGGACATACTAGTGCAGAGCAGTGAGAAATGGTGGCTGTGTCAACCTGTCTCATTCCTGTTTGTAGATTAATATTTTAAAAATGATTTAGTGATGAAAATTAAAATTAAGTATTAACTGTGGTGACATTCGGCATTTGGTAGTTACTCTCTCTGTTAGGATTAGTAGAGATGCAGTACAGCATTATTCCTTTAGTGAACTTGCACTACATTCTATTCCAGCATCATGTGTACATCAAGCTGACAACTATGTGTTTATGATCAAAATGGAAATGCAGGTTGGCAGGATAAAATGGAGTTTTCTTTAGTCTGTGGTAATAACATACAGAGATAACAAGTTACTTTCCATGAAACTGTAATAAAGTATACTTTTGTACTTAACCTGTTCAAAATGACAGTCCAAAAGAATAAGGTAATCTTACAAATGTTTTTCAATATATTCAAGCTTCACTCATGTTTTTATCCATGCAAGAGAAGCTAACCAAAACTATTGATTCTATTTTCAAATTGCTAACTAGTATCAGCAAGCTGGTAGCTATATTTCTTAACATTTAAAAAGTTTTGGGGGCTGGAGAGATGGCTTAGCGGTTAAGCGCTTGCCTGTGAAGCCTAAGGACCCCGGTTCGAGGCTCGGTTCCCCAGGTCCCACGTTAGCCAGATGCACAAGGGGGCACAGGTGTCTGGAGTTCGTTTGCAGAGGCTGGAAGCCCTGGCACGCCCATTCTCTCTCGACCCCTATCTGTCTTTCTCTCTGTGTCTGACGCTCTGTTATGAGCATGTAAGGACCAGCAGATGGCCCAGGGCCAGTTTAGGATAAACACGTTTGTTGTGAGAGTAAAAAATGCAAAGTCAAAGCTTGTAAGCAAAACTCTGTGTGCAGTGACATAGTAGAGATTAGCAGATGTGTGTGTGAAACTATTAGATAAGCATTGGAAGGTATAAAAACCCCAGCTGCTCAGCAACCATTGTCTCAGTCTCTCCGACACTATGACTGACTGAAAGGTTGCTCAGCAGTCCTGACTGAGACCCCCATGAGTACATCACCTGTCCGAATTCATCAGCCCAACACTCTGTCCGAACGCTGTCCAAATGATCATCCGTAAGCTAAAGCACTAGCTTACACCAGTGGACCAAGACTCGGCTTGAAGCGCAGTGAACCGAAAGTAAACAACGTTGCAGCTCGAACGTCGCAGCTCGAACCCTGTGTTGGACAGGTCGTAAAACGTCGCAACTCAAATCTCGCATTGTCAGGTTGTATACATGTTAGACTCGTTAGAAATATTCTTGTGTTAGTAATGTAGCGATGAATATTATATTAGCTATAATATTATTTGTGATAGTTTGGACTTGCTTGTGTGTGACTTTCATCCCAGTAAACTCCTTTGCAAGTATACCAGTGTCTGAGTATCATTGACCTTCGCCGGCGGAATCCTCTCAACCAATCATCTTTGAGAGTGCTCGCGACAGTTGGCATAGTCGGCAGGATCCGCCATAATTAGAAGGTCAATCTCAAATTATAGCTTCTAGAAATCCTAGCTTTGAAATTGAAACTAAGTGTATGACTGAGTGACCGATGGGTTAGTACCAACCACCACGAAGCCAACTCTGTAACAGGAGGAAGAGCGGGTATTGGTGCTGGAAAAGCCCGACCGGGAAAACGCCACCCTCCCTAAGTGTGCGGAAGTACCAGTAACTTGACGCCACAAAGCCAACCCAGGGAACTGGGGAAGAGCGGGTTGATGCGCATTGGAACTGAGTCACTAAGTCAGAACTTATGTGGAGATTTCTAAGCAAAAGGATTGAAAGAAGAGCTGATTTAAAATTTGAACAGTTAATAAGGCTAGAAAATCCATCGAATTTGACCTGGTATATTCACAAATGAGAAGTTAAGTTTCTTTATTGGTTATCAGACCTATTGTGGAGATGAATTCCCTAATCAAAAAGCTGAAGGGAATAAAGGTTTCTCCAGTCACAGGAGAACCTCCCTGCTCAGAAGAGGAAGACAAATGGAGAACTACTGCTGAAGCAGTACAGTCTAGGATAGGAATGGAGCCAATCAATATTGATTTGGATTTAATTAACCCAGAAAGAATAAAACCCTTTGTGGAATCAGTTTCTAAAAAACAGGTGCCGGCAGTATTAATGAAAACTGTGCAAGATTTAGACAAGGACAGAATAATGGGCAAAAGGATAGCCATGAATATTGTGAAGAAGAAGAAGGACCTGATCAACCCTTCTGGTGCTTCTTACTCCTTCCCCGGTTACTACTACTACGAAACGGACTCCCATGGGTGGAGCTATAAAAAGATTAGCTCCTAATTGGTCTAAAGCCCCTGCCGAACCGGGAACTTGCATAGAGGAGTCCAGAACCTTTAGTCCCCGAGAATTGTCTGATTTAAGGAGGGATTATGCACAGAATGGACTAAAGGATGCCCAGTATTTAGTAAAATTATGGGAAAAGGGGGCAGACACAGTGATGCTTCATGAAACAGAAATGAGACAAATTAGAGGTATTATTGAAAACCCCTCCATTCATGAAGCTTTAGAACATGTTTTGGAAACTTCAAAGGGTGACACCCATTCCTTGATATACTGGCTAACTACAGCTTGGAGATTAGCTTTCCCCTCTCTGGATTTAACTCAATTTGAAACTGCAGGAAGGTAGAATTCATATTCAGACGCAATACAAATTTGCAGAAAACTGGGAGTATTATATTATGTGTATAATCAGGTAGAGACACCACAAGCCTCACCTTTATTACCTGCTTTTGGAAGGCTCATCATTAAGGGTGCCCCACAACATTTAAAAATGAGTCCTGTAGGTAACTTACAAGGTGCAGAAACTATAGCTGATGCTATTCAGTTCTTTAAGGGATTTAGAGAACTTGAAACAGAAAATGTAGTGTCCTTTCAAGTTAAGTCACGGACACTTCCCAGGAAGAGGTTTAATAGCAACAAGGACAGACCCAAACCTTATTTTAATATTAAAATAAGACCCTTTGGAAATAGAAATACAATGCCTATAAGGCCTAAGGGACACACGGGCCCCTTTCGCTGTGTTTTTGGCCAAAGAAACTATCCCTTTGGTAGACCAAATTATTCTAGACCTTTTTTAGGACAATGGGGCCCATCAGGGCCCCCTGCCGGGCGGAATCCACACAGACAAATAACAAACCGCGCAAATTTCCAACCCCATCAACCAAGGTTTTCCAGATAAATCTAGGAAACTATGACAGCAGACCATTTGTAAATATTCCCATAAAATTAAAAAATAAACTAATACCTACCAAGTGGCTACTAGATACCGGTAGCCAGATAAGTATAATTACTACTCATCCTAATCAAGAAAAAGCTAAAAAATATATTTCTATACAAGGAGTAAATTCTCATAGAAATGCGCCACTAATAAATGTGTGTTTGCAAGTTTATGATAAGCTTATAGATATAGAAGCCGCAAGCTTAACAGCGCCCTCTAACGTTCTAGAAATTAATGAAATAAGGAAAATATTTCCAGAATTTTTAAATAATAAAGCTATTAAAAAGGTATTTGTTAATTTAACAGAGGTAAAAATGGACCCGGTAAGATTACCAAAAATTCCCCTGTCTTTTGCCCCTCAATACCCTATAAAAGGAGGAATTAAGGATATTACCAATACATTGAAGGATTTACTTAAGGAAGGCATAGTGGCACCAACTCAGAGTTTTAACTATAATTCACCCGTCTGGCCGGTAATGAAACCCAATGGTAAATGGAGATTCACAGTAGATTACAGGAAAATTAATGAGAAAAGTCCAAAAATGCCTGGCTCATTACCTGATGTAGAGGACATTTTCCTCAGGATTAGACAAGCATCCCCCAAATGGTTGGCGACTATAGATCTATCAGACATGTTCTTTGGTATCCCCTTGCACCCAGATTCCCAAGAAATTACTACTTTCACTTGGCAGAATAAACAGTATAAATTTCTGAGACTGCCACAAGGCTATCTAAACAGTCCAATAATAGCCCATACCACCCTAACTAGCACTTTAGAGGACTTTGAGTGCCGGGGGGTGGAAATTTTAACTTACATAGACGACCTATTGATTTTAGGACAAGATAAAGAAACAGTGGCTACTGCAGCCCCAAAATTAATCCAACACTTAAGGGATCATGGTTGGACAATTAATCCATCCAAGATCCAGGGGCCAGCAGAACAAGTGAAGTTCCTAGGAGTACATTGGACAACTAATGGACCAAAAATCCCAGATGAAGTGATAGAAAAATTAAATGCATTAGAGAGACCACAAAATAAAACACAGGTACAGAACTTAATTGGTATGTTCAGCTATTGGCACCAACACATACCATATCTGCAACTAATACTCCAGCCATTATATAAAACAATAAAAAAGGCTGAGGATTTTGTATGGGAAACAGCCCAAGAACAGGCAGTGACCGCTATATTAGAACTGATCAAACAATACAAGGACCTTGGCTACATACAACCAGGTGATATTATTATTATTGAAATATTATTTACTTCAGGTTACGGCAATTGGAATATTTTTGCAAAAGGAAATAGATTAACACCGATTGGATTTTATTGTAAAAGGTTTCCTTGGTCTGATAATAAGTTCTCATTATTTGAGAAAACCATATGGACAACCTATGAGGCGTGCAGAACCACTCATTCTCTAATTAGAGGCCATAAGGTCATTCTGAGAATGGAAATACTAATCATGGATTGGATTAAGGCACCAGAGCAAGCCTGGGCTGGACTGCCCATGGAAGGAAAGGTGCTACAATGGAAATGGTATCTAAATGACTTTGTGAAGCACAATGAAGTGTCTACACAAGGCAAGATACCCCAGAACTCAGAGAACATACTGAGAACACAACCAGCACCAGAGGAATCAGAATGGCTAATAAGTCCAAAGGTGATACCTAAAATAAAGGAACCTGGCCCAGATCGGACCATTGGTCTGTGGGGCGTTAAGGAGTTCCAACAAGGCATCCCGAACGCTTGGTTCACTGATGGATCTTCAACAACCTCTAATAACAGAGTAAAGTGGAAAGCTGCCGCCTATAGGCCAAGTGATGGTATGATTATTACAGACCAAGGAACGGATAAATCTGCACAACATGCCGAAGTAATTGTAGCACTTTTAGCTGCAAGACAAACTCAAAAGGAAAATTAAAAAGAGCTAAATTTATATACAGATTCCTGGTGTGTAGCCAATGGAATTGCAGTTTTGTCAGGTAAATGGCATAGAGCAGACTGGAAAATAAATGGTAAACCACTATGGTCAGATAAGGTATGGAAAGAACTAGAAAAATCTCAGAAACAGTTAAAATTATTGTACATCATGTAGATGCCCATACAGGAAAACAAGATGAAACCCATAAGAATAATGAGGTTGTGGACAGATTAGCAGCTCTATTAACCAATATTAAAATCAAAAAACAATATAAGATAGAGGACATTGGTCCTCTGAAAAAGAAAATTGTAACAACTTATAAAATACAAAACCCAGAAAATACAGAACAGGGAACATTGGGTTCCCCTGAGACTATTAATATTCATAAACAGGAGATATTGAATCTCCTCAATACTATGGGACACATTGGTGCCCATGCCTTGAAACAGTGGTTTGATCAAAGGAATTTGAAGGTTACATGGCATAATATAAACCAAGCCTTAAAAATGTGTGTTAATTGTCCTAATAGCAAGTTAAGGTTCAATAAGAATTATCATGGAAAAATTGGTTATAAAATGGGATTTAATACTCTGGTACAGATTGATTTTATTGGACCATTGCCAAGATTTAGATATAAATATGCATGCACTATGGTTGATGTTACCACAGGATTAGCTATGACAAGACCAGGTAACCATCCAGACCAGCAAACATGCATCATGACCTTGTTAATGTGGTGTGCCCAATATGGACCACCACAAGTCATTCAATCCGACCAGGGATCACACTTTACAGGAACACTTACACAAAGAATAGCAAAGAATTTAGGAATAATGTGGGACTTTCATAAAGCATACAATCCAACAAGGGCTGGAGCCATAGAACATTTTAATGGATTGCTAAAAACACAATTAACACACAGAATAGGCAAACCATTAGAAAAAGCACTACTATATTCTACATTAGAATTAAATCAGAGACCTAGATTTAACAGAGATAGCCCCTTACAAGAAGCCCTAAAATTACAACCATTTTTGGAATATCTGGTGGAGGGAAACAGAGATTTAATAAGACCTCATCTCTGCCTCCACAGAAATCAGAAAAATAATCTGATCACAAAGGCCGAGATTGTGGCCCAAGGAACAGGAAATAATGCGTGGATCACGCAAGGTAAGGGAGATCTCAAACTAGCTAAACTAGAAAATATTACATAAATGTGGTCCTGGAACAAGATAATTAAACTTACATTAATATTTCTATCCGTTTTTGTAGTGCTCATCTGGATTGCACTACCCATATTGGACCTGCTATGGAATTTTTGTTTCCTTATTTGGAACCACACCATGGTAGAAAATCGCGCCATGGCACACCCAGGCACAAAGGCCATGAATTACACATTATGTTGGTTTCATTTCTTATGACTATAATAATTACATCGGCCCAAGAAGATACAGAATTTATTAGGGATAAATATGAGGTTAAGTTCCAGAATATTACTAATAGATTTCCAGAAGTATGGAGTGATATACGAACTTTTACCAGAATAAGAAACATATTTGCTAGCTTTTGGAGAAAATGCTCCTACTGTATGGAATACCAATGGTATATGGGATGCGAAGAATATAGGAAAGCAATAGGACATTCATATCGTTATAAAACTTTCATTGCAGATATGCTCCATAATGCTACCAATTTAGATGAGCAAAACCCATTAAAATGCCATGGGATAGAATTATGGGGAAACAAAACAAGCCACATGGCAATCTATGCTTCGGCATGGAGGATATGGAAGATTGACAAAATGCATATTAAAGTTAATAATAAATACAGGATAGTAGAAACACAGATAGAAGAATTTAACACAGAATATAACCCATATTTCACATGTGGAATGGACATGAACACAACCTTTGTGAGATCTTGGTTTAAACCAATGATTTTCCAAGCTTATGGATATTATAATGGCCTGATGTTCAATAGAACAATCCAATCTTTTCAAGAAGGAACCTTCTTCTCTGACTACTATGATTATAGTGAATATAATGACACTGATTATGGCAATGACACTGATATCCTAGATTTTGATACATGTAACATCCCAATACCAGTACCAAAACCAGACCCATGTACCCATTATGAGGTATATGGTCCTAAACTTCTTTTTGATGACCTAGAATTACCCTTACATATGTCATTCACGAATAATATAACTAGAGGCTGCCAATGGGTAGACGATATGTTCACACCTATCTTTATTAAAGAAGGGATGCCACCTCTACCAGAACCATGGAGGAACAAATGCCCAAAATCCTTTTTAATGAAACTACAAATCAGGGCAATTGGAATTAGGGATAATTCACCACATAAAATTACAAAATACAACATATTATGCGTATCTGAGTTCCCAAACTTACCCTTCTATGGTAATTTGACACCTATAGACTATATTGAAATACCACTTCGGACACATTATATTAGAAAATACAACCAACATACAGTTCTAGAAGCTAACACATCAGATCAATGGGATTGGTCCTTTTGGAATAGAATCTTAGCATAGGAGTGGAACATTGGAGATTTCCAATCATACTAAGATCAATATTACCACAACCGTGGGGACAACTTAGAGATTATTCATTAATGACCACTTGTGGAATTCCCCAATACATATGTGCCAAAGCCATTAAAACAAATTCCAACACCACCAGCAAGGGCACATTAATTGTGCTGTGCTTACAATATCAGATAGATAAAATAATAACAACCTTTACAAATAGTAGATATAATATTTCAGTACCACGATGGACAATAGATAACCTAACAGATGTAATCATACAACAACCCCTCAAAGTATTATACTTATATAACACCACAAATATTTACATCTTTAACTCCTCACATTATGTATATAATGGCACAGGGGATATCCCAGGTATTCCATCACTAACAGAAATTACGTCGTTTGACAAAATAACAAGACCCCTTCCAGCATGAGTATCCTTACCAGACATTGATGATTTTCCAATACCATATGATATATCATTTAATGAAACAACTTATTTCCTTGAAACAAGGAACTTAACCATAGGATATGCCAACAACCTAAACAACCCAATAAGTATACCAACAATTAATATTACAGAAACAATAACCAACATTTCTTATGTGTTACCGTATAGTACTTATCACCTTAGAGTTGCAGGTAATAAATTGGTAGTTGTGGCAACAAAACTCTTTGCACACTATACATCTAATGTATCAACATCTATTATGTGGCTGCACTACATAAACGTAACATCATATAATGCACATACAACTATACATACGGGTCATCCCTACCATTTTTCAACACGGACCCTACACCCACATAAACAAAATTGGATGCAAGCAGAATGGATCGCACATACACCCAAAGGCTTAAATAATTCTCTTATGATAGACTGGGATAAAATATATTACATCCCTCTAACACATAAGCTTTGGGAAGGCATAACCCCATTACATGATGGTAAACTAATCTATAGAGGAGCAATTAATCAAAACAAGGAAGAATTTCATTTATTCACAGCCCACTTTCCTCAAGGATATTTATGCCCACCACCCAGACCACCAAATATGGTATCGGCACCCATGATAATACCAGATATGACTACACAAGCAAAAATTATATTATATCCTAAAATAAGAAAAATCTCTATGATAGTCGACCTACAAGCTCTTAAAGCACCCTCCAAATATTGTCAGTACATTACAGACAAACTACAACAATTACAATATACAACCCCAATAAAGGTGGGAAGGAAATCTTTACAGTTTATGGTATTAGGAGCGGTCCTTGCAGGAGCCATACTGGGAGGTATTATGGGAGGAGGTGTATCCGCAGCTACGTTAGAACCCATAAAAGCTGAACTCACACATATAAATCAACTCAATAGACATACTTCAGAGGCCCTAGCAGCTATATCAGGATCTATTGATTCATTAAATATTTTACAACAACAAATACGTGCTGAAATAGAAATTTTTAAAAGAGAATACGGAAGAGACAAACTATGGCACACAGAAGGAATGGTAACCAATCATAATAATCTTATGTGCCTACAATATAAACTAGCAGCAGAAAGAATGACTAGAGAATCAGATACGCTATTCATTCAAGGCCTAGGGAGAAGGACCCCCGAATATCAAACTCTCCTAGACCCTAATGAAGATAGTGGATGTGACGAAGGCTTTTGCAAGATATATGTAATACAAGTTTTCTTAGATAATGCTTATAAAGGATTTCATACTAAATCTGTACCACAAAGGTGGGACCAGAAAATGGACCCATGGAAAACACTTACAACACAATGGGTGACACCGATTGATCACTTTTTCTTTATAAACCTAAACAATACACCAGTACACATCCCAAAAGATGATGTCTATAACTTAGGAGCTAATACATACATTTATCCACACCTACCAATAACAAATTTAGCAGAAACAAGGCTTACATCCTCAACCATGATTGATTGCATCACAGATTTAGGGGATTGGTCATTCTTAATCTGTACCACTAAAGATAATGTTAATGTCACATGTATCAACTACAATAGTACAACTCAAGAAGATGACATCTCCTCATTTAACCCACAACCAGGATGCTGGGTTTTGCACAATTGCTCAAAAGTAACACATAGTACTCTAAATAGGACACTGGTGACGTCGCTATCCTTACAAGAGAGTCATTTTTACTCTTCACCCAACATCTTTATACAACAACTAGAAAAGGAACACTTTGAACAATTTGTAAAAAAAGCACAAGAATTGGAAAAAGTAGCAGAATTTAATTCAAAACAATTAGACTCAATCCACAGGAAAATACAACAAGCACAATATTCTCTAACTCATAGTATTACTAAGACACATAATCTGGTCAGATTGATTAGAACAAATACTATGATACATAAGGACTGGATACAACAAATCAAAAAATGTAGTTTCTTTGATTATATGGTGAGATTGATACAACTCGACTTTATTTGCACCCCACTACATGGATGGTGGAAATGGCTTAAAGAAATCATGTATGTAATAATGATACTTATTGCATGCATAATTTTGTTAAGATTACTAATATGTTGCAGAAGGAAAAAGAAATATGCCTCGCTCAAAGAAAAATCCCTCTGGAAGGAAATGTGATTTAATCCAGAAGAACGGCGTGATCATTACTCTGAGACATCATTACAACAGACACCTTAGACCCATCATGGACCTATTTTACCGCATGGGATTCAACTTTCACCATAATGATATGCCAGATTGCCACTTTTGCCTCTCAAGATATTCTTCCAGATTCCTAAATGGTCCTAGAACTGACGATTTCTTATTGTTACTCTTTACTCATTTCACGTGTCACAGTACAGAATATGTTAAAGACATCCAATCGACAGATTCCTACATATCTTAGCTAGCCTTTTTTCATGCTTTATTTGTAAAGGCAATCATGCCCATTATGAGCTTTGTAGAAATATGATTACACATAGACCAGAAGAAGCTGAGCAATTGTTATATGGAGATTGGCACTGTTGCACTGCAATCAGTGCACCTACAGAACCGTAATCACTGCAATCATGGTCTACGAGAATAATATTACGCCCTCTCTTATGAGATTTGCTTAAAGAATTTTCCACTTATAAAACTTGGTACGAACTGCATAGAACTTATAGAAGAATGAAAATGCTTGCTTTACCAATAAAATTATGCAGACCCTTTGATAACATTACAAGCTCATCAGATAGGCGACCATATGACTCTGTAAACCCCAGTCCTGTGAGACAACTCTGGTATCCTATTCCAAGCAGATAACCAGTACATGACACCTTTCATGTTGATTACATTTCAGGTGTCAGGGGATGGAATGTTATGAGCATGTAAGGACCAGCATATGGTCCAGGGCCAGTTTAGGATAAACAAGTTTGTTGTGAGAGTAAAAAATGCAAAGTCAAAGCTTGTAAGCAAAACTCTGTGTGCAGTGACATAGTAGAGATTAGCAGATGTGTGTGTGAAACTATTAGATAAGCATTGGAAGGTATAAAAACCCCAACTGCTCAGCAACCATTGTCTCAGTCTCCCCAACACTATGACTGACTGAAAGGTTGCTCAGCAGTCCTGACTGAGACCCCCGCGAGTACATCACCGATCCGAATTCATCAGCCCGACACTTTGTCCGAACGCTGTCCGAATGATCATCCGTAAGCTAAAGCACTAGCTTATGCCAGCGGACCAAGACTCGGCTTGAAGTGCAGCGAACCGAAAGTAAACAACGTCGCAGCTTGAATATCACAGCTCGAACCCTGCATTGGACAGGTCGTAAAACATTGCAACTCAAATCTCGCATTGTCAGGTCGTATACATGTTAGACTCGTTAGAAATATTCTTGTGTTAGTAATGTAGCGATGAATATTATATTAGCTATAATATTATTTGTGATAGTTTGGACTTGCTTGTGTGTGACTTTCATCCCAGTAAACTCCTTTGCAAGTATACCAGTGTCTGAGTATCATTGACCTTCACCGGCGGAATCCTCTCAACCAATCATCTTTGAGAGTGCTCGCGACACGCTCTCAAATAAATAAATTAAAAATTTAAAAAAAAAAAAAAGGTTTTGAAAGCCGGGCATGGTGGCGCATGCCTTTAATCCCAGCACTCGGAAGGCAGAGGCAAGAGGATTGCCATGAGTTCGAGGCCATCCCGCAAATACAGATTGAATTCCAGGTCAGTCTGGGCTAGAGCGAGACCCTACCTTGAAAAACCAAAAAAAAAAAAAAAAAGAAAAAGTTTTAGTGTTCTTCCTTATTATCCTGTATATTTTCATAAACGTCACTTAATTAAGTTCACTTAATATTTTTTCTATTTTATTTTAGAGACACTGAGAGAGAGAGAGAGAGAGAGAGAGAGAGAATTGGTGTGCCAGGGCTTCAGTCACTGAAATCAAACTCTAGAAACTTGTGCCACCTAGTGGGCATTTGTGACCTTGTGCTTGCTTCATCTTTATGTGTGTCTGGCTTATGTGGGATTTACAGAGTTGAACATGGTTCCTTAGGCTTTGCAGGCAACCCCTTAACTACTAAGCCATCTCTCCAGCCCATAAGTTCACCTAATTTTAAAGAGGCAAATGTTTGTCAAAAATTCCTGAAACTTCGTAATGAGAAATTTATATATACTTAAATGGATATGGATAAATTAGTCAACATAGCACTCAAAGGTTAGTGTCCCATTTATGATGTGAAATGGTGAATGTATCTCAGTGTGTAACCAAGGCAATAATTTCAAGGCCCCTGGACTTGGTTTATACTAGAAAATTTTACAAAACTTTAAAATTATTTGAAATAAATAGTTAAATATTTCTTAGGACTTTCAAGATTTTTTATTTAAAATCACTTCTATTTTCTATATTTTTTCCAAGAATTCATAATCTGTAACTTTCACTGAGTATCTAGGAAATCTGAGGGCATTTTTGTAAGTGGATCTTCTTAATTAAACAGCATTATTTTATGCATTTAAGTCTTAATATATTGCAAGAAACATTTAGTATATACTATTTAAAAGATTTTTCCCAAGATAAAAATAGATTTTGGGAAGTTTAAACACATTCAAACACCTACATTTTAATGGTTAATTCTAAAGACAAATAACAAATTAATTAATTAATTAATGAAAATAGACACACTAATACCCCTTGCTGCTGCAAAAACACTCCAGATTCATGTGCCACTTTGTGCATCTGGCTTTATATGGGTACTAGTTAACTGAACCAGGGCTGACATGGTTTGCAAGGAAGTGCCTTTAGTCACTAAGTTATATCCCCAGCCCCTGTTTTGATTTGATTAAGAGATATTATAGTTACAAATCTTTGGGTATATAGTCTAGATCTGAAATCTCTCTGTAAGGCTCATATGCAGAAGGATTGGTCTCCATTATTGGCACTAATGGAGGTAGGAAAATCTATAGGTGAAGCTTATTAGAGAGAAGTTGCATCTTTGGGAGGATGCCTTTGAAGGACACATTTGGATCTCAGTCCCCTTCTCTCTTTCTCCTTGTGATCATCACAGGTTGGTTTAGTCTTATGCTCTCTGACATGATGCACAAACTGACTGCATTCCCAAAAGCAATGTGAGCAAATTACCATGAACTAAAGCTTCTGAAACTATGTGTCCAAAATATCTTCTCCTCTTTTAAATTAATTTTCTAAGGAATGTTTTCATAGCAATGAAAAAATGACTCAAACAACAGTTTATCTATCATTCCATTTTAACTCTGCAAACAGTAATTGTCACATTTTTTCATGTACATTATAGGTCTGTCTAAATTCACAATGATGGTCATGACAGCATTATGAGAAGAAAATGTTCCTTATATTAAAAGAAATTTAAATTTGACAATATGAGTACAATAAAATATTATCTATTAAGGAAAGTTATCAATAGCACAAATGTTGAAGACCTTCTATAAGTTTAACATTTTTCAAAGGCATTTCAGTAATAAGATATATTTTAAGTATATTGTTATTTAAATTGCAATAGATTAGAATAGGTATATAAATTAATAATTCTACTACAGCACTCTTTCTACGTATATATGCACATGTATAGATAGAAATAGAGCAATTAAATAAAGTGATATTGAACATAAAAATTCATATTTGTCACTGTTTGAGGTAATGGTTACTGATGAGTACAACTAAGAAGAGGCAAAAATGACACTGTAGTGATCTCTATGGCAATGAATGACAGGTGGAGGCAATAATAGGTATTCATGCTTATCTTATTACAGGCACAAAAGGTTACATGCCCTAGTATTTAAAGACATATATGGAAGCAAAGGCTGTTTTACACAGGTATTTCCTTAATCTGTCAACTGAGAGGTGCTAGTGCCAGTAACTCACAAATAGCACTTGTTTCTGGGATCTTAACTTCTGTTACTATTATCTATGATGAAACAAATTGTGGATCCTTGAAAAGATGCTGATTCTAGGATTGAGACATGAAATGTGCAAACATAACCAAGAGCATTTTGTAGTGCAAGATACTAGTTGTGAAAATACTCAAGGGCATGCACACATACATAATGCACAATCATGGGGCATATGAAAGGGAAACAGTAGCTGAATAAAATAACTCTTAATTGCCAGACCTAGAAAAAGGAAGCAATAAAGTGAAGTAATATTAGGTTATAGCCCAAGGCATAAAATAAATATTTATATATCCATATTTATATAAGTTTCTGAGTAAATAATTACACAGAATAGAAAATAATATCCATACCGATTCCAAATAATTGCCATAGATACCTGCTCGCAAGGAGCTGAGGTCCAACTCTTTACTTTTTAAATGTGAAAGTATGTATTTATGATATCATGCTATGATAAAGTCAGGTTATTTCTGTGGTCTTCCACCTTAAATAACATAACCCCAATTTAATCGTGAAAAATCAACATAAAATATGACCCAAATGAGCATTGTGGCACATTTGAAAAACAAACAAAATAAAAAACCCTACTTAGTAATCATCTCAATTTTCAAGGTCATTCAAATAAAGTAAAATCTGAAAAGAAAACTGTCATAAGTGAGCAGAGCATAATGACATATGACTCCGATGTAAATTATGGAAGCCTAAAGGACACAAGATGTGTATGAAATACAAACTTTAGTTAATAATAATTAATATCAGTATACATACTATAACAAACATCTAATACATCAAATTTGAGTGGCTTTCAGAAATTAGAAATTAGACTATATATGTTATGCAAATCATTATATTATTGATCTTTAATTAGAGATAGCGAAATGTATATGCTAAGACTATGAGACTGAATGCAACCAATATGCTAGAAAGTACTACAAATATAATATTCCTATATTTGACATTTTGGATGTTTTTCTGATGTTTTTTTGTGAAATATTTTTTACTTCATTTTCACTTTCCATCCTAAACCACCAACTGTTGCTTGAATGGGAAATGATATCAGTAAAGATCCCTGGTGATTATGCTCTGCCAAAGAGAAAGTGCATGCATTCACATAGAGTGGCAAAACAAGCAGTTAAAGGTGGGCTACGAAGAAAGGTGAGAAGGATGTCTACTCTAGAACTCAGATAGCTTGCAGCAGAATAACAGGAAAAACATTTGGTACAAGGGTGTTCAGTTGCTAGACAAAACTTCACATCAGGAGCATTTTTATGGGATCTTTGGGCAATTTATTATTAATGAAAAAGCGACTAATTGAGAGACCAGTCAGAAAGGTCACCAATGGGGCTGGAATTATGGCTCAGCCATTAAACATGCTCGCTTACAAAGCCTAATGGGGTTTGATTCCCCAGCACTCATGTAAAGTCAGTGCATAAGGTGGTGCATGCATCTGGACTTCACCTGCAGTGATAGGAGGCCCTGGCATACCTATATTCTATCTATCTCTCTCTGCCTCTCTCAAGTTACTAAATAAAAATATAAAAGAAAGATCACCTGAGCCTGTTTCCTGTGGCTGCAACAGAATATTTAAGACTAAGTTGTTTATAAGGAAAGGCTTCCTTTGATGGTGGTTATGAATGATCTTGGTGCAGGTGTCTGCTTTGGCTTTTGCAGATAGCTCCCTATTGTGCAATAACATGGCAGAAGAACTGAAAGAAATTAGTGATGAAGTGAAGCAGGAGCAAGCTGGCTTTACAAGAACCTGTTACCCTTCATAAAGGCATTCATCCACTCATATAAGCTTCATCTTCATAATGCAAACATTTCTGAATGGACCCATCCTTAATACTGGCATGTGTACAATTAAGATTCCAAGAAGAGAAATTTAAATGGAGGCACTCACATCATAGCCAATATAAAATGAATGAAATCCTGACAGAGAGTTGTCCATTAAACACTGTTGTTTGTGAGCATCTTGATTAGAGTGGTAGAGAGGAAGCAGACAAAATAGATACAGAGCAGACAGGAGGGTAACAGCTATGTATCATGTCACTACCAGTTCTTGTATTGAAGTCCTCAAGCCTTACATTTAAATACAAAGCATGTACTTAGAGATACGATCTTTAAAAGAAAGAACTCACCTAAAATCTAGGTCATTCACTGTGACTATTGTCCTGAAACAAGGAGGAAATGAAGATATAGAGATATAGAAGACAGGTGGGTAGAAGACCATCAACCAAGATTGGAGGTCTCAGAAGAAGAACAACAGCAACAACAAAAAAGAATATTAAAAGTATACAAACCCTTTGGTTTCAGAATTTTAGCCACATAATATGGCAAAATAAATTTCTATTGTTTAAGCTCCCAATCTGTGTCGTTTTTGTTAGTCCTACCTCAGCAAAGCAATTCGGTGATAAAAGAACATTCTCCATCTTAAATTTTTGCCATTTCCTTTAATAACTGTTAGAACACTGCATATGATCAGAAAAATGGAGGAAGGAGTTCATGTTAGCAAAGGCAAATGAAAGATATACCCACACAAATATATCATTGATTCTTTGAGTCACTTCACTGCTAAGAAAGCCTAGACCTACCTAACTGTAGGCAAGGTGAGATCAGAAACTCCCTTCTTCCTTATTGATCCTCAATGTATGCTGCCTCTATCTATGCTAAACACTCCTTGAATGCATGAGTTCATATTCTTCACAATGTCAAGCCCAGATTCTCTTGGAGTTTATTGGTGTTATACTCACAAACTTTTATTCAAACAAGTGAATAGAAAATTATTTTAAAATTTAGTGAACATTGAAATTATGGGGTGGGAAACACTAATCTGGACCCAAACGGCAATGCTACCATAAAATAATACTTCCTAAAAGGCAGACCAAATGGCTGAACCTTCACTAGACCCTTACAGGAAACACCTGAACCATAAGACACTGGAGAGGGTAGAATCAAGACTAACCTAAACTCCTACATCTTCCCTCCCTCCCTCTCCCCGCACCCCACCTCCTCTTTAACTCTTGTATATTAGTTATGTTTTTCCTCATTTTCTTAGTGCGCACTGACCTGTAACCCCCACTACCAGCATGGGGCTATCATCCACAATGAGCTTTTGATCAAAGAAACCTACAAGTTTTCCTAAAAGAATGACAGACATCTGTCAGAGTACTTGATGACCCACCAAAGATCAGTGGTAAGACCCTATTGCTGAAGACTCCATACACAGCTGACACATAAAATGGAATGGCATGGCTAGAAGCCAGGAGAGAGTCAGTCCCCAGTCAGCGTGTCTAGTGCCAGAAGGTGCTACATGGGCAACTGGGGTAAAGGACCAATATCTGTCCAAGCAACTCATGGTCTAACCTACTTAGCAACAAATAACCTGGTGTGATGCCCACACAAGTGCAATAGTGGCACACAGCCATGGTGAGGAACTATCTGCTCTTGATTTGGCTAACAGAGCCCCTCAGTGGTACTAGACACATAGCTGGAGCTGGGAAACAGGTCAGAACCATCCAAACATAAGCCCACTCTCCAATATCAAGCTACCATCAATCATGGGGTACAAGAGGGCCTACACCTATTAAACTCTCTATCAAAAAAGTGTTATCTCAATTTTCCAGGTGCTAACTTACTCTCCGTTGGAGAATCTGCTTCTCTTTTTCAGATAGATGCAGATCCTAAGGAGAGAGCTGCCACATCATACCTCAAAAGGGGCCCAAATGAAACTAAGGAAAATTGGCAAAACAAGCAAGGGTGCTGTTTTCCTGATGAACCGGATACCAGCACAAAGGGGAAGGAAACCAACACAGAGAAAAATCAACTCCTACCAAATCAGAGAGCCAGAGCCTCAGAGGCCCCCAACTGCTTAGCACTGAAGCAGACCAAAAATGAACCCAACATGGCTCAGGGAAATTTTGCAGAAGAGGGGGTGGAAAGAATGTCAGAGTCACATGTTGGGTCATGATATGCAGAGACATTTATCATACCAATAACTGTGGGCTAACTCCACAATGCATGACCCATTTACATCAACAAGGAGGGGTCATTGGGAGGGGGTAGTCATGGATGAGCCTAAAAATGATACCAAACTGCCTGTATTTGCTGAAAAGAAAACTAATAAATTAAATTAAAAAAAAAGAAATTACTTTTAACTGTTATACATGCCAACATAACTTCAATGAGAAAGCAGATGTTAAGAAAATAGGAAAAAATATGCAAGATTCCATAAGGAACTTTGTCTTAAAATGATTTTATACTTTATTTATTTATTTATTTATGCGTGTGTGAAAGACAGAGAGAGAGAGAGAGAGAGAGAGAGAGAGAATGAGAATGGGTGTGCCAGGGCCTCCAGCCAGTGCAAATGAACCCCAGATGCATGCATCTCCTTATGCATCTGGCTTACATGGGTCCTGGGGAGTTAATCTGTGTCCTTTGGCTTTGCAGGCAAGTGCCTTAACCACTAACTCATCTCTCCAGCCCTTACAATGATTTTAGACTTGGGTCTGGGGATGAAGCTTGTTAGTACAATGCATACCTAGCTAGCACATACAAGGTACTAGGTTTGTTCCCCTGCAAAGCATGAAGCTGGGTGTGGTCATACCTGTCTGCAATTTTGTTAGGAGCTATGAACCAAACCTCGGCCATGTTGACAGAAACCACCATATAGCAAGTTAAGTTTCTATTTCCTCATCTAATGATCTATTACCAGAAATGAAGGAGCCATTACGCCTGGGTGACAGCCTCTCCTGGTGCTGCCAGTAATTGATGAATAAACAAAGAAATTACATTTAACCAGTAACCCTGTGATCTCTGGCCTGGTTATGATTCCTTCCCCCTACAACCCTATAAAAACCTGTGTAAAAATAAACTTCTAGACCTTGACAAATACCTAGCTTGGTCTCCTTCTTGTGTCTGTTTGCCTCCCCCATTCAGGTTAGCTTCTCCCCGAGTCCTTGTTCAACTCCCCGCTGGCCGGGGCAACTGGTGCCCGAACATGGGGCCTGGGGTATGAAGAAAAAACCTGAACATCGCTTGAGTGGATGGCCATCCTGCCATTGGATCGCCACCCCACCAGGGGGGTGAGTGAAGATCCGCATAGAGGTCACTGCAGGCAGTCCGCGCCTATAATACAGACCCGCACTGTGATCGATGCAGAAAAAGCCCACCTGCAAAACTGATCTGTTTGAGGTAAGTGATGAAGTTTAGGCAATTAAAGTAGACTATTCAGTCAAATTTCAAGACACAAGAAGTGCGGGTTTTCTCTTTCCACTTCTTTTCCTCCTTTTACTTTTGGTTGTCACCATCGCATGGAATTGCAACACAGCGACAGGGAAACTGAAGCCTCTTGGCCAGGGCTACACTCTGGCATTGGCTGAAGGCCCCTAACTCCCTGTGCGAGTCCCGACAGCCCTTTCAGGTGTTGGCAAAGACCTCTTATCTAGCCTCTCTTCCTATCAACAAAACTGGGTATGCAATAGCCAGTAAATGCTCTTAGAGTGGCTGCCAGATCTTAGAATTGCAGTCAGCCTTACACCAAGCTTACTGGGCAATCCCCTGTGCCGGTTCTCCGACTGGGAACATTGCCCTTTGGTTTTGCCGTTTCTCCTCTTTCTTTTTCTATCATGGGACAGACACTAAGTAAACAGGAACTTTTTATCTGGGGACTTAAAGACTCCCTCAAGACTCGTGGAGCAAAAGTTAAGAAAAAAGATCTTGTTTGTTTTTTTCCTCTTCTTAGAAGATTTATGTCCATGTTTTCCCCAGGAAGGTACCATTGATGAAAAAAGATGGGAGAGAGTGGGAGATTGTTTAAAAGATTATTATAGCACTTTTGGCCCTGAAAAAGTCCTGGTTCAAATCTCCTTATATTGAAATTTAATAAATGACGTACTTCAAGTTCACCGGTGTCAACCAGATGTTTCAAAAGTTGTTAGGGATGGAGAATTATTTCTTAAAAATAATGTTAAGCCTACACAAACCCCTCCCATTCATGAACTAACTTCCAGCCATCAGGATCCCCCAGCGGCTACTGCTGCTGCTGCAGCAGTTCCCTTCCCCGACCTGCCCTGCCCTCCAGGCAGGCACCGAGGTGGTAGCTCCCAGGCAAGGCACTAGGCAAGACAAATGATCACCCTTTTCAGTGCCCCTCTGTCATTATTCCTATGCCTGAGGATGACCCACCTGGCCTTAAATCCATTTATCCTATTCTCTCCAAATCTGCAGTTACCCCTCCCCCTAATACTCCTCTTTCCCTAGATGAGGAATCAGAGCTAGAGTATGAGGCTGCCAGATATCACAACCCTGACTGGCCACCTCCCATAGCTTCCATAGCAGACCCTCCACCTTATCT
The DNA here is from genome assembly GCF_020740685.1 of Jaculus jaculus. NCBI lineage: Eukaryota > Metazoa > Chordata > Mammalia > Rodentia > Dipodidae > Jaculus > Jaculus jaculus. The sequence continues at coordinate 26,622,227 of NC_059120.1, forward strand.
TCACATGCCTAAGTCATGTCACTTCTGTGCCCCTGGAACTCTTGATTGTGATTTAGAAGCAATGACTCGACAGGCAACCCGCCAACTTTCCCGGGAAGCCCAATCACTAAAAACTCTCCTTGCAGTTAAAAAAGAAAAGAATACTTTACTGAAACACCTCCATGACTTAGACCTAGAAATCCTCTCTCCCTCTCCTGCACCTGTAAAGCACATCAAAGCTAAAATCAAACAACCTAAGACTGTTCATGCATTTCCAATAACACACACCCAAGTGAAAGCAGGAGCAAATTCTTTAACCCGTTCATCACCTGAGTCAAGCAGCAAAAACAGATTTAGGGGAAGAAGGCTCTGAAGGAGATAAGCACTATACAATCTACTGATTCAGATGATGATAGCAAACCAGTCAGGAACAAAAATATTGTTATTAAGCCCCAGCAGTATCACCATTTAAAATTTAAACATATCAAAGAATTAAAAAGTGCTGTTTCCTCTTATGGACCTACTGCTCCCTTTACCATGACCCTACTAGAGGCCCTTAGTGATAATTGGCTTTCAGTAAATGATTGGAAAATGCTTGTGAAGGCTATCCTGACATGAGGGGACTTTCTCCTGTGGCCCAGGCCAAAGCAGCTCACTCTGTATATCATCTTAACGCTCAAACCATGTGTCTTCTTTTTTAAAATAACTAGGAAACAAGCTTGTCAGATAGTCAAACAATACACAAACTGTGTCACCCTCCTACCCATTCCCCACTTAGGCATAAATCCTAGAGGTTTAATTCCCAATGAGATTGGCAAATGGATATAACACATGTTCCCTCATTTGGTAATCTTAAGTACCTCCATGTTACTGTGGATACCTTTAGTGAATTCATTTTTGCCAGCCTCCATGCTGGAGAAGCTTCAAAAAATGTCATTGCTCATGTACTCAATTGCCTTAGTGTCATGGGAAAGCCCCAAATTATTAAAACTGATAATGATCCTGGAAACAAATTCCAAAATTTCTGTCATCAATTAAAAATTAAACATATTACAGGCATACCATACAATCCCCAGGGTAAAGGAATTGTTGAGTGAGCCCATCAGACTATTAAACATACCCTCCAAAAGTTAAAAATGGGGGATTTATATCCCATAAAAGGTTCCCCCAAAAACATTCTTCATCATGCTTTGTTTGTCTTAAACTTTTTAACCCTTGATGCTCAAGGAAAGTCAGCTGCTGGTTGCTTTTGGCACACAAACACAAAAAATACCTTCGCCAAAGCTATGTGGAAAGATCCTTTAACCTTAAAATGGAATGGCTCAGACCCAGTACTCATTTGGGGCCAAGGATCAGTATGCTTGTTTGACACCAAAGAAAATGCTGCAAGATGGCTGCCAGAGAGACTTATAAAACAGACTGATGATCCTCCAATGACATCTCATATATCCAGGGAAGAAACTCTCCTTTTTTCCTAACAGGACAAAGCTGGAAGGACCTCTACTTATTTTAATCCTCCTATTCACAATTGGACCTGTTATTATAAATAAAATCATGTCTTTTATACGTCAACAGATTGATGCTATTAAGATGCAGCCTTTGCAGATTTGTTATCACAGACTGGAGCTGGCATATCGAGGTGTTGCCACTGAAGACCTACCACCTGCAGCTGTCACTCTCCCTTGATCTTACAGTCTGTACTCATTTACTTTACTGCTGTCCTCTACACCTCTGCTATTGCTGCGGTCTACCTGTCATGGCCAAATAGCTACCCCTCCTACGGGAGCTGCATAGGATTCAGACCTATGCATATCAGCACACAATTAAGTGAGTGTGATATGGGCACCAACATGGGTGCAAGGCAAAGCACCACAAGGGAAGGTCCTTTTCTGACTGCTTCTGAATTCCCTGAGAGAAAAACCTGACTTACATGGAGGTTGGTACCATAACTGTTATCATTAAGGCCATGCCTCGCTCTCTGGCCACATAGGCCCTGCCTATCCTCCCCAAAAAGTACGAAGGGCCAAAGATTGTGGGAAAAAGACATCCCACGGGAGGAGTCGGGTTCCTACTCCCCCAGTTGGTTAATGCCCACCGCTGCAAAGCAAGCCTTCCCCTCTTTTTGTATAAAAGAAGGGAGGAGATGTTGGGAGCTATGAACCAAACCTTGGCCATGTTGACAGAAACCACCATATAGCAAGTTAAGTTTCTATTTCCTCATCTAATGATCTATTACCAGAAATGAAGGAGCCATTACACCTGGGTGACAGCCTCTCCTGGTGCTGCCGGTAATTGATGAAGAAACAAAGAAATTACATTTAACCAGTAACCCTGTGATCTCTGGCCTGGTTATGACTCCTTCCCTCTACAACCCTACAAAAACCTGTGTGTAAAAATAAACTTCTAGACCTTGACAAATACCTAGCTTGGTCTCCTTCTTGTGTCTGTTTGCCTCCCCCATTCAGATTAGCTTCTCCCCGAGTCCTTGTTCAACTCCCCGTTGGCTGGGGCACAATTTTGCACACAATTGTGGTTATAGGAGGATCTAACGTTCAAGGTTATCCCTAGCTACACAGACAGGCCAGTCTGGGCTACATGAGAACCTGCCTTAAAACAACAACAATAACAACAGTCATAATAATCTTTATTCAATTCAGATGTGAATACTTCCAATGCCTGTAACTGGTTACCCAAAATGACAGGGAGAGGCACAACTTTCGAGCTCTTCCAAAAACCAGTCACTGAGTATGTTTGTATTCTACCTCACATTTCTATATCATTAGCACAGAAGTCCCAACTTAAGCACCAGTCTTATAAAACAATGTCAAATTGATATTAGTCACTATGTGTATTATTTTCACAGATGGCAGTAAACAAGTCATAGTGTGCCTTCCTTCTGGGTTAGCTTGACAATTGTCCAGATGAAAAGATACAGCAAAAGAAGAGAACTGCAAGGGGGCTCTCATTCTTGAAGTATATATTATGTGCCACATATTTTCTGGTTGACTTGCATTCAAGTCCCAAAGGCATTTCAATGAAATATATATTCAGTCTTGGCTTTTATGAAAGGAAACTGGAACTTTAAAAAGCTTGAAATACTTTTTGAAGTCACCTGAGTTGGTTCAGGCTGCTGTAACAAAGTGCCACAGCTCACATAGTTTATTAGAAAGAGAAGCTTATTTCTTAGTGCTTGAAGGCTGCAAGTCTTGGGGCTAGCAAAGGGCACTTCTTCATGTTGCCTGTACTCAGTCATCTTCTGCATTCTCATGTACATGAAAAAGGCTGAGACAGCTCTAAGGCCTCTTGTACAGGAGCCGTAATCCTAATCCTAATCCTAATCCTAATCTTGATCCGAGAGCTCAAGACTCACATCCTAATTTCGTTTCTTTTTTTTTTTTTCTTTTCACAATTTTTATTAACATTTTCCATGATTATAAAAAATATCCCATGGTAATACCCTCCCTCCCCACCCACCCCCCCTGCAAATTTCCTTTCTGATACCATCATACTGGGAGTTGGGATTTCAGTCTACGTAGATAAGAGAAATAAATAATCTGTAGCATAAGATAAATTACTTATGCAGATTCAGACTTAAGGTTTTCATATAAAGCCCATGCATTTTAATCTATAAGACACTGACTTTCAGAATTAAGGACATTTCTAGGTATAAATATTAACACAAAATTTAAGAAATATAATCATTTCTGGAAGCATGGAACTTTTCAGTTCTTTTCCATGGACATGAACTGCTACTTACTGGATAATACCCTTGGGTACTACTATATACCCACTATTGGCAAGTCACTTTGATTCAGGTATTTTGCCCAGTTCATCTTCCTGGTTTATAACTCCCCTGGTCTCCTAAATACCAGGAAATATATGTTCCATCTCTTCCCCACTCATTCAATGCTCTGCCACAGGCCAATAACTGTGGAACTTCCAGAATCCATTCTTACTTTCCATAGACAAAAGGGGCTGGCTCCTTTCTCCTGGAAAAATTTATCTTGGAATATTTTCACAGCTGAGATGATCTAAGGGTATTGCATATTATCAAGGTTTGTCACCTGACATAACACTACTAATGGTATTAGATAATACCATATTATGCATAGTCAATACATTATTAATAAAGGACTATAGTATTATATATATAATATGAGTAGGTTATGAATAGAAGTGAATATACAATATGAGTAGGTTAAAGAAGGCAAAATCATACAGGTCCTTCTGAAACATGCTAAAGACCTGATGTTATCCTTACCAAACCAGTTTGCATGTTGTGTTGTTTATAAGTATTATAGTGAAAAGACAAGTACCTGGGCTGAGATAACAACCACAGGAGTGCAAGTAAAGATTTTTTTAGACATTTACAAGTTGACTCCAGTATATGAAAATTACCTAGTTTCTGAAAAAAAGGGAAAGGAGTTATTGAAATTTGGGTTACGTTCATAGTAGTTTTACTATTCTCACATCCATGAACTCCAGCCCCCTCAACCTATATTTCCTCTAATATTCAGAGGGATATTGTTTTGCTTTTAGCTTAATGTGTTTCTTCTCCACACTAAGTATGTGTGTCCACATTCCTAAGTCCACTTGTGTGTGCTCTTCCCTCCTACCTATGCCCAAATTGTAAAGCAACTCACACTTTATGTGATACATATCTCCTCCCAAAATACTACTTGCTACACACAGTGACACTCTTACTGTGCCTGCGAAAGAGAAAATATTTCCAGACAGAAAGAGTTCCGTTGTCATTTGGAGCTCAGTTAGTATCAAGAGAGTATGTCTTTGGCATTTTGTGTTTGCCTGCTGCTCTGATTTTGCAATAAAGCATGGATAATACCCTCAAACAATCCTATCAAATAACAGTTAATTATAGGAAATTCAGTACCACTTAGAAATTTTGCCAATAATGATGATAATAATATTACCTTTTAGTAATTTTTATGAGTTCAGACAGTCCATGATTTGTGAAACGATTGCCAAGTCCTATTTAGATTTATAAATTGTGCATCCATGCACAAATAAAAAGAAGAAAAATTATGAATAACATTCTATTATATGCAAATATACCTAGTGAATACTAATTTATGATTATGTTATTCATTTAACATTTTTATTTAGTTATTTATTGGAGAGAGTGATGGGGAAAAAGACACACACACAAAGACAGAGAACATGGGTGAACCAAGGCCTCTTGCCACTGCAAAGAACTCCACATACAGGCTCCATTTTGTGAGTCTGGATTTTGTGTGCTCTGGGAAGTCAAACATATGGTCCCAGTCTTTGCAAGACGTTTCCTTTAACTACTGAGCCATCTCCCAACCTTGATCATGTTGTTTTCTGGTACATGTATTGTCAGTGAGAAGGGCTTTAGAGTCAGGAGCTCACATTTTGAAAATATATCTCTGGGTTCAAATTCCAGATGTTGCATCTGTGCTAAAGGAACAAACTCTCAGTGATGATGATTCAGGGATAATTCCTCTGACAGTAACATGTTTAGTAGTCTTAGAAAACAGTGTCTCATTTATATCCATAAAATATAGAACTACCTCTTTGGTACCAGTATAGAAATTTTTCAGCAATTTGGTTTATATCAATTATTCTATTATTCACCTGTAAAATAAGGTTGACAAAAAATCCAAACCCCAAAGCTGTAAGAATTGAGTAAAGCTAAACAAATAAGCCATAGAGCATTATGTAAGTGCAGTATAATTAAAATAATATTATATTTAATATTTGTAATCCTTTCTTCTTCAGTTTTCTGTGAAAAATATTTTATTTTGCATCATTTCCATTTTTCTTTCTCAGTTCTTTTAAATCCCTTATATGCCTCTCCCTTTCTCAGTGCCTAATCTGACACTCTCTATTTTCCTGCAGATTCTCAGTCATGCTATTTCTAGCTCTTGGGAGGGGTGGCCCTTCCTCTGAGCATTCTGCCCCTGTTGTCTCTCCTGCAGCTCAGAGCTAACAAGACCCTGAACCTCTGCTTCTCCAGGACCTCAGAGCCGAGTGTTTTGTCAGCTTCAAGCTGTTTTGGAGAAAGTGTTGGCTTATTTCTCAGCTGTAGCATTGGCTTAGCAAGTCTTTCGTCTAAACTTGTAAATAATTCATTTCAGGTCAAAATTTTGCTACCCAAAACTTTTCTGAGTAAATAACAAGTTTCTTTATCTCCAGTTTTAAGAGAATATGATTTTGGTGATAGTTGTTAGAAATTTATTAATAAAAGATAACTTCTGTAATAGGAAAAAATATATCTTCAACTCTGGTACAATTCTAATTTTGGTATATTTTTTGATGTAAATAATTATAGTCTCAATACAACTTACTGCTACTTATAAAGCCTGCCAGTAAGAAGTATTGTCAAAGCTTTAAGAGATAAGCCAAACCTCAATGGGGCACTAACAAACCTGTTGCCTTGATTTGTTTCCTTCCAAGTCCTCTAATAACTTAAATAATTGAAGACATGAAGGTAAGTGAAACAACCACAAAAATGTCAGTATGTAACAGACTTCTCATATTGACATACCAAATGTGGGTTCTGGGTGTCTCAAAGAATTTTGCAGCCACTTCAAACTGACACAGCTTGAGATGTCCTACTGATGGGTTTGGGATGAGGAGGTTTGGGCATTCTGCTGGGTCACTCCAAATCCAAAAGACTGATGGCTCCAAGCCCAAAAGGGCACAAGCTCTCTTCTGAAGGACAAAATTGAAAGCCCAGCCAGCCAGGATTAAAGCTGGCTGAAAGTATAGTTTATTTTCTCTTGTCAATCTTAGCAAAGCCTATTTGTTGTTGGCATTTCAACAAGCAAGATTTATTAAGGGTGAAATGTCAATCTTGGGCCTTGCTCCACCTTGTCCCAGGTCAGTAGGCACCCAAAGTGGTCATTCTAGCAAGTGGCAATTTGTAATCTGTGAAAACAATCTGGGAGGTGATTTATGTGGACAAAGAAAATGACAGAAAGTGCATAAAGCCATAAAGAGACTTACAGAAGATAAAGTAAACTGTAAAGAAGCATTGCATTGAAAAATCAAATCCAAGCAGGTTAATATATACAAATATATATAATCTAATAATGATTCTATATATTGTTTAAGAAAAGACACATATATACTACTCTTACATGTATGAAAAATTGAAAATAAAATCTTCATATGTAGCAATTTGGACAAATCTCTTTCTGTCAAATTATGGTGCTGGCGAGAGCTTTTTATCACCATGGGATGGGCAGAATGCATCAGAAGACCCCTTTCATTAAAATAATGCATAACAAGGATGTTAGAGTATTTTATGGATAACATATCTACAGCTTTTTTGAATGATTTTTAAAGACTGCTTTGAAATTGAGATTTGAATTATACATAAATAGAGCCAAAGGGCTGGACTTCTAAAATTCTATACCACAGTTCGATTGTAATCTAAAAGTGATGTCAAGAATGCATAAACCCAAGCCCATGTAACTTCTATGGTAAACAGAACTAACATAACAGGGAGGGAAATGAAAAGAGCTGGCAATGTATTTCCCCCCCAGCATATCAAGCAGGTTTTCATAAGGAAGCTGTGGTCATCAATCACTACCTCATTACCAGCCCGTCATCTGGGCTTAAGCTAAATGTATTCTGGCTGGCTGCCATACTAAATGTTCAATGAAACATCCTTAAGGCTCTCTACAAGTTCAGCTGAAGTTACACATGCTATACATCAAAGTGGAACATTAGCGTTATCATAGCTTAATAAATAGTGCCATTCTGGCAATGTAATCCTGTGTTCTAGAGCTATCTACCATCCCCAGCATTCTACTGCTTAAATAAACAATCATTCTGTCTCCTGTAATGTTTATTTAATGATAAATTCATGTAGAGATAATTAGTCATACTTCTTGCAGATCTATAGATATAAATCTAAACTTGCTTGAAACCTAGGCATGAAAGAGTTTAACAAAGACATACAACATGTTGAAAACCTATCTTCAAATATTACTTATACTTAGGCATTGCTATACATCATTACTGTTTTGGATCTCACGAGAGAACATTTAAACCAAGCAATGGCTTCAGATTGAATGTCTGATTTTCCTAAGCTCAGCTGATAGATGTGTGTGATATGCCCTTTATTAAAATGATCTCTTGCTACCTTTGAGCACAATGATGGGCTCTGGGTTTTTAACAAACTTATAAATGGCATCAGCATCATTATATATCCTATATAATCAAATAATTATGTGCTAGGGTATCTGTGTTTAAAAGGTGAAAATATACAAAATTATTTCAGAGCTCTGCATTTTTGTAATCAGTGGTTAATATTAGGTGAGCCTTTAAAGTCTATGAGTAGAAATAATGTGCATTTTTCTAAGAAAATGTTCTAGCTTAAATTCAGGTTAAAAAAAAAAAACTGCACACACACAACACAGAGAAAAATCAACTCCTACCAAACCAGATATCCAGAGACACAGAGGCTCCCAAGATCTCATCACTGAAGCAGACCTAAAATGAACCCAACATGGCTCAGGGAAATTTTGTGCAAGAGGGAGCAGAAAGAATGTCAGAGACACACATTGGGTCATGATACACTGAGACATTTCCTCCTACCCATAACTGAGGGCTAACTACACAATTCAAGACCCATATACCTCAAGAAGGAGGGGCTGGGGGAAGGGGGAGGCTAACAATGGTACCAACTTGACTATATTCACTGAGTACAAAACTAATTAATAAAAGTTAAAAAAAAAAAAAACACAAGTCATTCTCACACAGCATTTCACCTCTATCAAATGTGTGCAGGCCACAGAGCCTACTTTTGTTTATTCACTAATTACATGCTTTTATTTAGACTGCAAAAAGTAATTGAGAAACCTAAAAGGACATTCTAAACCGAAATCAAACAGCTTTACAGATACTTTGAGTCAATATGGGATATCTTCATCATTACTAGGGTTAAATAATAAAGTTAAAAACCACATGAGTGACAAGCTATGATAAAATCAAGATTATATGGACTAGAAAAGGAGACAGGAATGCGCGGTAGCAGCCCCACTGAAGATATCACAGTGCGTCCCCAAACACTGTAACATGTCAGGATGGACAAACCTTTCCTATGTCCACTTAGCTTCTATCACTAGAAGCCTATGAATTAAAATAATAAAAGATTAATATGATAAAATACATAAGATAATTTTGTCTTCATTTTTGAAAGGTCTGTGTTTCCCCGGTGGGCTATCATGCTTGCCGTCCTCCGCCCCATTATCCAGCCAAGTGGATTTACAAAAGTGGTCCACCACACACAGCTCAAGGAATAAATTTTTTTAAATATTTTCATAAATAGGCATTTATTTACTAAAAGAAGCAGAAGCCAACTAGTTAATCACAGGTTCAAGGGGCACCATGCACTTGAAAGGGAAATTATAGGAAATAACTCTGGGAATTAATGGGATATTTGATGATTTTAGAAAAGTTTATGATAACACATTTGGTTATGGTCTCTCGGATAGGATTTTTTTTAATTTTTAATTTTTATTTATTTATTTGAGAGTGACAGAGTGAGAAAGAGGCAAATAGACAGAAATAGAGAGAATGGGCATGCCAGGGCCTCCAGCCACTGCAAACGAACTCCAGACACATGCGCACCCTTGTGCATCTGGCTAATGTGGGTCCTGGGGAATCGAGCCTCAAACCAGGGTCCTTAGGCTTCACAGGCAAGCACTTAACCACTAAGCAATCTCTCCAGCCCTCTGGTGAGGAGTCTTTATTCTCTTATACAAGGTAGAAGTTTGTTCATTGAATTTATGAAGATGGGGCTGGGCAAATAACTCATGTTTCCTCTTTTCAACTGACATTCAGCTTTCTTGGAGTCAGCTTCATGTTGCTGGGACTTTCATCCAACAGGACACAGCTGATGGGTTTATTGCAGGTTTATAAAGTCCAGGAGAGTTTTGATAAATGGCAGAAGAAGCTGCTTACTCCATAGGTCCAAGCAGAGAGAAACAACTACAGCAAGCAAACAGCATCACCAGCAAACACAAACCCCCAGAGCTCAAATGCTCTAAACACACCTTAGGCTTCGACTCCTAGATCTGCTCCTGTTGACACTTCCTACAGCAGAGCTACTAGAGACCCAAATCACATGTTCAATTCTTAATCAAAAACATCTGGGTCTATGGCACCATACATTCAAACTACTACCAACTCAAAATAATCCTGAGGCTACAGTGTTACATTATGGAGTGACAGATTCTGATCCCTTTGAAGGCTGTAATTGTGACTGTTGTTTAAAAGAATGCATTGAAGAAACTGGTGAAATGATATGAGAATTTGGTGTACCTTAGGGAGCAACAGCATATGTTTCAGACCTTGTTTGGGCTGTAACTCAGGTGTTATGGTTACAGACGTTCACAGCCACACAAAACTTCCACTTGTTGTGCCAAGACCCCTGACCAGGAGCCAAATCCCCCAGTCACCCAGGAGTCACCCAGAGAACTGCCACAGAAGCCAAGACACTCGAATGCAAAAGCAACAGGTTTCTTTATTGCAAGCCTAGGCCTGGGCTCCGTCCCCACAGTCCGGCACAGTGGTAGTGAGGGAGAGAGCCCCTTTCTTTTGGGAGAAGGGGTTCATATAGGAATTCGAACCAAGAAGTAGGGGATAGATACATGATTGGTTGATTTAAACACTTCTGATTGGCTTGGGGTTTCAGCGGGCACAGTTGGGGGCAGGAGCTAGGGGCACTCCAGGCAGATGAAGTAATCTCCATTGTTCTTGAAGCAGAGATTCCTCAGTTTCTAATCTAAGCAGGTGGTCGGAGGGCCCCCCACCCCCACCCCCACCCCTGCAGTGGAGTGTTTCTGCAATGTCCTTGAAGTGGAGATTCCTCAGAAACTTTAGGGGGAAAGGCAGCAAGTAAGCAAGCAAAGTTTACAGAAGCAAAAGGTCAGCACATTGACCGGCTAGTTCTCTATCTAAGTCAGGCCTGGGCCTTTTTTTAAAATGGTTAATTTGGTCTCACACACGAAGTCAGTGGACTCTAGGTTCTTGTCTTATGAATTTTGACAAATGATATCCACAGACCACACAGTGTGAGGTTTACAAACATTTTATTATAGATTTTAAGAAAAGGAATGAAGGCAGAGCTTCTATATAGAAGGAGGGAATTCCTAGAAATGGAAAATCCCAGCCTAAGACCCTGATTGGGCATCTTGTATTTTACTAGATAGGAGCTGAGCTGGTCAGTCTAGTCCCTACTTCAGGCATCTAGGTTCCACCAGGTTTCCAGGAAAGAGAATAAACCCATTTACATTACAAAACCCATTTATATTCCAAAGAAGAGACAAGGAAAAGCCAAATTCCATACCATATGTTCAAGCACCTAGTCATGCTATTCACATCCTCTGGGCAGGTTTCAGGGGAAAACAGATAAGGAAAAAGCAGATTCCCCTTTACAGGCTCAAGCACACTCCTCACTTACTTTGGAAGGCCCTGCCACCCCTAAGCTGCCTCAAAAATGTTAGATAAAGAATGGGCCACATAGAAGAGGAGATGCAGGAAAGCAAAAACAAAATCAGAGCATTTTAAAATCTCACCAATAGACATCTTAAAATTGCTAAGAAAGTTTTTTGAACCATAGATTCACAAAATAATTAGTTTATGGACTAAAAAATACCTTAAAATAAAATTTCCATTACTCAAAATACAAAATGTCTTGTTGTTTTTTTCTTTTAAACTAGGCAACTACCGAGACACATTAAAGAAAAGTTGGATGTAAAAAAATGATGTAAAATAACATAACTAAAATAAAAATGCCAATATAAAAAAAAAAACTAACAGTAACTCTGGAGATATCAGAGACAAATATTCATGATACCAAGGATCCACCTATGATGCAGAGGAAAATGTCATGAATAAACAGGCAAAAGATATGAAAGATACCAATAGATGTCTTAGAAATTTCAAGGAACAAACTAAAAAGATAGAGGAACAACATTTTTAAAAAGTAACATGGGGAACATTTTACAGCCTTTGGCACTGGGCCACAGTAGCACTGGTGTTTCCTCAAGGCTTAGAGGATGTGTCAGAACAAAGCCTATTCAAGCCTGGGTCAGGACAACTGACAATATAAGGACTTTTTAGGGACAAGGAGGAGCCCCTCAGGACCAAATCTAATCTTATCCATCTAGTTGCAATTGCCTGAAACTCCTTTAACTGGAAACAAAGCCCTTCAATCTATATCCCAAGATAAAGAGCTTAAAATGCAAATAACCAGGGTGTTCAGTTCATGCTCTGTTTACTTAGATGGAGTGTTCAACACACTCAGGAGACACAAAGCACCAAAAGAGCAGCTGTGGAGGCAGGCATGCCTCTGAGGGAAAGGCTGGTGAGGCTTGACCCTCTGGCCTGCACTGCCTGACCCACTGGCTTTGGGCATCAGAAAACTCCACTTGCCACTGCCTGCATTGCACAGGGCACTCAGTTGTCCACTCTTTCATGCTTCCACTTAGAGGCTGGGATACCTTCCACAAAGGCCTGAGCCTATTCAGGTCCATGCAAAACAGGTTTCTTTCTTAGTAAACCATCTGTAAGATGAGGTGTCTTCCCAGTAAGAGCTAGATGTGGCCTGGGTAAAGCTGTTGAAATTGGATGAGAAGATACTACATATGTCTTCCTCAGTTACTCCTCCATATGCGAAAACAGGTAAACAATACTACTCGCAAAGGAATGAACTTAGTTAAATAGCTTTAAAATCATTCTGTATTAAATAGATGGATGTTTTTCTTAATTGTCTAGATGGGACTTCTTCAAGCAGGATGTCCCTTCTAATTGATCCTCAGTACCTACATTGTATACGTGCATTATAAAATTAATGTAAAGCAATCTGAAAGGAATGATACATTATCATTAACTCAAATCATCATGCTCAAAGCCAAAATTTTCATCTGTCCTAAATTATCTTGTCATCTACTCCTCACAACAAATGTCAAACAAACAACAACAATGAAGCAGTGAGCCAAGGTTGCCTACCAAATTCTAGGCATCATTCCATATTGCTACACATTAATCATTTAGTGGTTACTAAGCCAATCACTGATGTAATCATATCAACATAGCATGTAATAATATAGCATCAATACAAAAGTTATAATATCAAGCTAATTATCTAAATCAGTCAAGTCCTCTCAATGACTCCTGTGGTACTATTTTTCAACATGATTTCCCATTGCTACTGGAAAACTGCTCCCCAAATCTGCGTCTTTTGCTTCTCTAGGGAGTACGTTGTTTAAACCTCAACCACATAAAACAGTGTAATCTTGAGCTGTGACTAGAATTGTCTAACTTCATGTTCTTTCTATGTAATATATGATTTTACTTTTTTTTCCAAATTACAAATAATTTATTTTGCTCTGTTATATGACATAAAAGTGAACATAGTTTTGGTCCCAAATTGTTAGTAAATTGTCTCATTACCTCTAAATAAACCAAACAATTTTTTTTTGGTGAGTAAATTTATTTATTTCTTTATTTATTTTAAATGAATTAGCATTGTATTCAGAAAATACAGTCAGTTTGGTACCATTGTTAGGCTCATCCTTGACTTACCTTCTCCCCTTGGCCCCTCCTTGTTGAGGTATATGAGTCATTCATTGTGTAGTTAGCCCTCAGTTATGGGAAGGATAAATGTCTCTGCATATCATGACCTAACATGTGGCTCTGACATTCTTTCTGCACCCTCTTCTGTAAAATTTCCCTGAGCCATGTTGGGTTCATTTTTGGTCTGCTTCAGTGATGAAGTGTTGGGGGCCTCTGAGGTTTGGGCTCTCTGATTTTGTAGGAGTTGATTTTTCTCTGTGTTGTTCTCCTTCCCCCTTGTGCTGGTATCCAGTTCTTCAGGAAAATAGCACCCTTGCTTGTTTTGCCAATTTTTCTTAGTTTTAGCCAGAGACCTTTTGAGGTATGGTGGGGTGGCGCTCTCCTTAGGATCTAGATCTATCTGAAAAAGAGAAGCAGATTCTCCAACGGACAGAAGTTTAGGACCAGGATAAATGAGATAACCCTTACTTTTATTATTATTATTATTTTTTTTTTTTGGTTTTTTGAGGTAGGGTCTCACTCTAGCCCAGGCTGACCTGGAATTTACTATGTAGTCTCAGGGTGGCCTTGAACTCATGTCGATCCTCCTACCTCTGCCTCCCAAGTGCTGGGATTAAAGGCGTGCATTACCACGCCCGGCTCCCTTACTTTTTTTTTTTATAGAGAATTTAATAGGTATAGTCCCTCTTGTAGCCCACAATTGATGGTAGCTTGATAATGGAGAGTGAGTTAATGTTTGGATATGGTTCTGACTTGTTTCCCAGCTCCAGCCATGGGTCCCGTACCACTGAGGGCATCAGTTAGCTGAATCAAGAGCAGTTGGTTCCCCACCATGGCTGTGTGCCACTATTGCATTTGTATGGGCATCACAACAGGTTATTTGTTGCTAAGTAGGTTAGATGCTTGAACAGATATAGGTCATTTTCCCCCAGTTGCCCATGTAGCACCTTCTGGCACTAGATGCACTGTCTGGGGACTGACTCTTTTCCAGCTATCAGTCATGCCATTCCATTTTACATGTCAACCACATAAGGTGTCTTCAGCAGTAGGGTCTTACCACTACACTTTGGTGGGTCATCAAGTACTCAGACAGAAATCTGTCTTTCTTTTAGGAAACCTTGTAGGTCTCTCTGATCAAAAGCTCATTGTGAATGATAGCCACATGCTGGCACTGGGAGTTACATGTCACTGTCCACTAAGAAAAGGAAGAAAAAGATAACTAATATACAAGAATTAGAGAGAAGAAAGAGAAAGAGAAAGTGGGGGAGGGAGGGAGGGAAGTTGTAGAAGATTAAGGTTGGTCTTCATTATACCTTGTCCAATGTCTTGTGGATCAGGTGTTCCCTGTAAGGGCCTGGTGAGGGTTCAGCCATTTAGTGTGCCTTTTAGGGAGTAGAATTTTATGGTACCATTGGTGTTTGGGTCTAGATTTGTGTTTCTCACCTCTCCATTGCCCTCGCCTCCCTCCCCATCCATCCTATTGTCAACTCCACAAGATGCGTGCTGACTATGTAAGGCATCTTGTGTAGATTCAGCTTAGGTGCTGTAGATGAGTGAGATTATGTGGCAATTTTTTTCTGGTAATTGGGTAAATTCACCGAGAATGATCTGCTCCAGGTTCAACCATGTTTTCTCAAATTTCACTGTGTCATTTTTTTGTTACTGCTGCATAGAGTTCCATTGTGTAGATATACCACATCTTAGTTATCCATTCTTCTAGTGATGGACATCTAGGTTGATTCCAGCTCTTAGCTATTACAAATTGAGCTGCTACAAACAAAGTTGTGCAAACTTCTCTGGCCTGTGGTTTGAAAATTTTAGGGTAGATGCCCAGTAAGAGAATAACTGGGTCTGTTGTTATCTCTATAGTCAGCTTTTTCAGGAGCATCCATATTGCTTCCCAAAGTGGTTGTACCATCTTATATTCTCACCAACAGTGGTGGATGAGTGTTCCTACTTCTCCACATCCTCGCCAACATTTATTTTCAATTGATTTTTTGATGATTTCTATCCTTATTGGGGTAAGATGGAATCTCATAGTTGTTTTAATTTGCATTTCCCTGGTGATTAGGGATGATGAACATTTTCTTAAGTGTTTGCCATTTGTATTTCTTCCTCTGAGAACTGCCTGTTCAGCTCTTTGCCCCATTTTGTGAGTGGGGTGTTTGACTTTTTACTGTTTAGATTTTTGAGTTCTTTGTAGATTCTAGAAATTAGGCCTCTGTCAGTTGGATAACCTGCAAACACTTTCTCCTATTCTGTGGGTAATCTATTGGCTTTGCTTATTGTATACTTGTCTGTAAAGAAACTCCTCAGCTTCATGAGATCCCATTGGTTGAGTGACTGTTTAAGATCATGAGCTACTGGGGTTTTGTTCAGGAAGTCTTTTTCCATTCTTATAACATGGAAGGTACTTCCTAAATTTTCTTCCAGTACTAGTTGAGTTTCTGGTCTTATATTGAGGTCTTTGATCCATTTGGACTTGAGTATAGTGCATGGCGAAATGTGTGGATCAAGTTTCAGTTTCCTGCATATGGTTATCCACTTTGTCCAGCACCATTTGTTGAAGATGCTATCTTTTTCCCAGCCTTTATGTTGAATCACCCCTGTGTTACTGGGAGGAATCCCACTTGGTCAAGGTGGATAAAGCTTTTGATGTGTTGTTGGATTCAGTTTGCAAGGATTTGTTCAGGATCTTTGTATCTAAGTTCATTAGTGAAATAGGCCGGTAGTTTTCTTTTCTTGTGGCATCTCTGCCTGGTTTTGGAATTAGGGTGATAGTAGCTTCATACAAGGAGTTGGGTAGCTTTCCCTGTTCTCCATATGTGTGACACAATTTGAGGAAGATAGGTTTCAGATCTTCCATGAAGGTTTGATAGAATTCAGTCGAGTAGCCATCTGGTCCTGGACTCTTCTTTCGGGGGAGGGTTTTGTTTATTAATTTTTCAATCTCTATGAGTGTGATGGGTTCATTGAGGAGATTAATCTGCGCTGAGTTTAGCTTTGATAGATGGTATGCCACCAGGAATTTATCCATCTCCTCCATATTATCCAGTTTTGTGGAGTAGAGGTTTTTGAAATAAGTCCTGATGATTCTCCCAATTTCACTTATGTCTATTGTGATCTCTCCTTTTTCAGTTTGAATTTTATTAATTTGAAGTTTCTCTTTTTTTGCTTGATCAAATTGGCCAGGGGTTTGTCAATCTTGTTTATTTTTTCAAAGAACCAGCTCTCTGTTTTGTCAATTGTCTTAATTGTTTCCTTGGTTTCTAATTCATTAATTTCTGCTCTGATTTCAATTATTTCTTTGCTTCTGGAGCTCTTTGTGGTGGATGTTTCTTGCTTTTCTGGTGCCGTTAGGTGGATGGTTAGGTCATTGATTTGGGATCTCTCTGGCCTTTTTATGAAGGCATTGAGTGCTATGAATTTTCCCCTGAGGTCCGCCTTCATTGCGTCCCGTAAGTTTTGGTACGATGTGTTCTCATCATTCAGTTCTAGAAATTTTGCAATTTCATTTTTTCTTTCATCTACTATCCATTTATTGTTGAAAAGTGTGCTGTTCAGTTTCCAGGTGCCATTGTGATTCTTGGTTGGTCTTTTTCTGTTGATTTCTGCAATATAGCATTGTGATTTGATATCATGCAGGTAATTATGTCAATCTTCCTAAATATGTGGAGGCAGGCTTTGTGACCCAGTATATGGTCTATTTTAGAGAATGTTTCATGGGCTGCTGAGAAGAATATGTAGTCTGTGGGATGGACTTTTTGGGGGGGGATGGAAAATTCTGTAGATGACCATTAGGTCTAAGTGATCTATGGTTTTGTTGAGCTCTCTTACTTCCCTGTTGAGTTTCTGTTTGGATGATCTGTCTATTACTGATAATGGTATATTTAAGTCCCCAGCGATGATGGTGTTGGTGGTTATTTCTGTTTCATTGTCAAGTAGGTTTTGTTTCATGAACTGTGGTACACCTGTGCTTGGTACATACAGTTTTATGATTGTAATATCCTCTTGATGGATCATTCCCTTGATAAGAAGGAAGTGGTCTTCTTTGTCTTTTTTGATTATTTTTTGTTTGAAGTCTATTTTATCCAATAATAATACAGCTACACCTTCTTGTTTCTTATTCCCATTTGCTTGGAGTATTGTTTTCTATCCTTTCACCCTGAGGAGGTGTCTGTCTTTAGTGGTGAGGTGGGTTTCTTGAAGACAACAGATTGAGGGTTCTAATTTTTTGATCCATCCTGTTAGCTTGTGTCTCTTGATGGGTGAATTAAGGCCATTAATATTTAGCATAATGACTGTGAGATTTGATTTGATCCCTGCCATATTGTGATGGTATATGTGGGTTGGTGTTTTCATGGAGTTTGAAGTTTTTTGTGCCTACTCTGAGTTTGGTTATTGTGATCTGCTTCTGGTAGACATTTGAGATTATCTTTTTCTTCTCTGTGGAGAATTTCCTGAAATACTCTCTGTATGTTTGGTTTTGCGTTCATATAATTGTAAAGCTGAGTTTTGTCATGGAAATTTTTCTTTCACCATATATTATGAGGGATACTTTTACTGGTTAGAGTAGTTTGGGTTGCAAGCCATAGGTTGTTAGACTTTGCATCATTCCAGGCCCTTCTAGCTTTCAGGGTTTCCATTGACAAGTCTGAAATAATTCTGATGGGTTACCTTTGAAAGTGGTGTGTTGTTTTTCCCTAGCTGCTTTTCAGTTTTTCTCTTTGGTGTAAATATTTAGAGTCTTAATGACAATATGTCTTGGAGAGTTTTTCCTTTGGTCCAGTCTGTTTGGCATTCATTTGTCTTCTTGTATCTTGATGGACCTTTGTTGTAAGGGACTGGCGAAGTTTTCTTCAGTTATTTAATTAAATAAGTTCTCCATGCTTTTGGTCTGGATTTCTTCTCCTTTTGGTATTCCAATGATCCTGATATTAGGACACATAAGTGTATCCCACAATTCCATCATGTTCTGTTCACTGAAACTTTTGAATTTACAGAAATTTTTGAACTCTCGAACTCTTTCTTCCATCTTGTCTTCCAGATCAGAGTTTCTATCCTCCACATGGCTGACTCTGTTCTTGAGAGCTTCTAGAGAGTTTTGGACTTGTTTAATTAGGTTTGCATTTTCTACTACTTTTCTATGTATAATTTCCATCCCTTTGTCCAGCTCCCTTTTCCCATCATTTTCTTGATGATTCCTGGAACTTATCCTTGTATTTCTTTATGTCTTCATTTAGCATGGCCAGCTGATTTTTGAGGTCTTCTTTTTTTTCACTCTCCCTCAAATCTTTTAATTCTTTTTGAACTCCTTTCATTTTCTTATCTGTTAGTTTTAGTTTTGTGATGGCAGCATCCACACAATTATGGGTCCTTTGTTGCTTTTCTGCAAATTCTACCAATATCTTGGTCAAGGTTGCATTGCTAATAGCTTCATTTTGGTGTTCTGACCCTAATGACTCTATGTTTTGATTAGAGTTGTTCTTTGTAGGACTGGGTGATCTAACTGTATTTTCTTGCATTTGATTTTCATGTTATTTCATTTGCACTGTTGTCTGCCCATCCCAGTGTATGGGTACTTAGGTGGGTGGATCAACCTGGGCTCTAGCACAATGGGTATCTAAGGTGGCCTGAGGCAGTTACCAAGCAGCCTGGGATTTGGCTCTCACTTGCCAAAGCCACCTAATCTACTGCCTGTCCAGGGTGCTAAAGTTGCCCAATCTCTCAAGTGAGTATGTTCCAAAGCTGCCTGTGTTCAAGCTAGGAGGGACACTGAGGCACCAAGCACTAAAGGAGCCCAAACTCTGGCATGAGAACACTGGGACCCGGAAGCCATCTGCGCTCCCCCACCACAGGACAATGTCGGAAGGCCAGCATGTCAGACGGATTGGGATGGCACCTGAGCTGGCGAAAGCAACAGACACAGTCTGACCTTTGTGTCAGTTGTTGTGGGCCTAGATTCACTGAACGTGAGGAGGCAGGAGCAGTAATTGAGCAAGTGGGCGGAGCAGTTTAAGCTCTCACACACAGGGATCGATCGGAGTGTGGGGCGGCCTCACTGTGGATACAGAAGCTACTTGGGGGGAGGGGCGGGCTACCCACCCAGGAGGGAATTAGTGATTCCCTGCTTATGCCTGGGCCCGCTGAACCTGTGGCGGCCAGAGCAGTAAGTGGGCAAGTGGGCACAGCAGTCTAAGGTTCCACACGCAGGGATCGATGGGTGCGCAGCAGTGCTGTGGATACAGTGCCTACTTGGGGACAGGGGTGGGCTACCAACCCTCAAGGGAATCAGCGATTCCCTGTTGTTCCCCCCTCTGTGCCCTTCCACTGGCAATCTATTGGAGATTGCTCTCCCCTAAAAGACCCAGTGAACCCTTAATGTCTTGCCTTTCTTTCCCTGGGATCTGCAGCACAGCTAGGCAGTCTCCATCTTGGATGATAGTGTAATATATGATTTTAAAAAACTATCAAAGTTGTAACAATTTAGGAAACATTTGTTAATTATATTAGATTATGTGGGAGGAATAAAGGGAGTGAGAAAATTGTTTATTGAGTTTGGGACTTTATTGTAATGGTAGAGAGAGAATAGGGAAGGCGAGAAGAGGAGAGAGAAAGGGAAAGGAGGAGAGAAATAGAAAAAAGAAAACAGAGAAGGGGTTTACACACCAGGCACAGAAAACAATAGGGTTGAGAGAGTGAGAAGAGTAAAGAGAGTAAAGAAAGGGAAAAAAAGAAAGAGGAGAGAGAGAGAGAGACAGACAGACAGAGACAGTGAGAGAGAGAAAAAGAGAGAGAGAGGAGAAATTAGGGTGGAAGGGTAAACACACCTGAAGCAGAAGTCAAAGAGAGCAAGAGAGGGCCCGAGGTAGTGTTTTATGAAGTGAGTAGAGAAACTGACCTAGGAGGGAGGCCCCTTGGGTAGTGTTCAGAGTTAAGGACTGGGGGGAGGGGGCATTATTTCCTCTTAGCCCCAAGGTATCTTTAATTATTGTACCCAGAAGTAATCTCATAATCCCAGCCCTTGTTAGAGCATGAGAGGCTTGGGGGAAAAGTGGGATGGATACAGAGCTCTAGGTCTCTAAAAAATACTCCTTGGTGCCTGACAATTAGGGTTTTAGCAGTCTATTACCTTAGCCACTCAACCACCTCATTCTGACACAATAATAATTTTAGAATAATTTTGCTAATTATTTTAAATAAAAGACAGCATAGGAAAATCAAGATCAATGGAAAGTATAAAGTTAATCATTACTATAAAAATCCTCTAATCCCAGTGCACATACAGTGAGATGGGAGACAGAGACAAGAATCCCCAGAGCTCACAGGATAGCTAGCCTGGGAGACTCAGTACTGAATGAGAGAACCTGCCTTAGACATGATGGACAGTAAGCGCTGACATGTGAGGCTGTCCTCTGACCTTGACCTCCACATGCACACACCCTGTCATGCATGCACCCATACTCACACACACACACATATGAAAAAAAAATTGAAAATATGTCCAAAATAATTACTTATTTTGGGGGACTGGAGAGATGGCTTAGCAGTTAAGGTGCTTGGCTGTGAAGCCTAAGGACCCAGGTTTGACTCCCTAGTACCCATATAAGCCAAAACAAAAAGACACGTAAGTAGGAGAAAATGAAGTTTACTCGTATATATTAGGAAATAACTAAAGTAGCTAGCTGCATAAATGGCTAATGTTCACAGGTTCCCTTAATTAGTAAGGGAAAAGAGACGAGAAATCCTTTTATATGAACTAAAATTAACCTTCTTTAGAAAAGCTAAGTAGAAGCTACCAAGATTGCTCAGTGGTTAAGACACTTGCCTGCAAAGCCTAATGACCCAGGTTTGATTCCCCAGTACCCATATAAATCCGGATGCACAAAATGGGGCATGCATCTGGATTCATTTGTAGTGGCTAAAAGCCCTGGCACTTGCCTGCTCACTCGCTCTCTCTCCTTGCAAGTAAATACATAAGATTTTTTTTAAAGGAAGAAAAACTAAATTGCTTTGGGGGAAGACAAACAAGATTTAAGAAGGTTTGTGATGATGTTTGACTAGTCGTTTTGAGTTTTTTTCACCATAGCCACAAAACTCCTCTAAAGAGGGCCTTGCAGTCGGGCGTGGTGGCGCACACCTTTAATTCCAGCACTTGGGAGGCAGAGGTAGGAGGATTGCCAAGAGTTCGAGGCCACCCTGAGACTACACAGTTAATTCTAGGTCAACCTGGACCATAGTGAGGCCTTACCTCAAAAAACCAAAAAAAAAAAAAAAAAAAAAAGAGAGAGAGAGAGAGAGAGAGGGGGCCTTGCTACAGCATTACTCTTGATTTTCTAGTAAAAACTTCTCAGAAGAAAGAATTTATGAAAGCGTAACAGCAACTTAAGCATTAAGACATTACCTGGGAGCCACTGTGAACACTGGAGAAGAAAACTAGCATTTTCAAGGCCATAGTTTATCTGAGTGCAGTGCAATGATTCGATTAGTACAAGGAGAAATGTGTTGCCAATGAGGATTTTTTTATTTCAAAAAATATTTTATTTATTTACTTATTTATTTCAGAGAGAAAGAAAGAGGCAGATAGGGAGAGAAAATGGGTGTACCAGGGCCTCTAGCCACTGTCAACAAACTCCAGATGCATTTGCCACTTTGTGTATATGGCTTATATGGGTTCTAGGGAGTCCTTCAAAACTTTTAAAGTGAAATTAACTGTCATATGATCCAGCAATCTCACTACCCAGTACGTGTCTAAAGGAAGCTGAAGTAGTATGTCCAAATGTCATGTGTTCTCCCTTGTCCATCACAACACTATTCACAGCAGCAGAGAAATGGAAACAATCAAAGTATACGAACTTATGAATGATAATAAAGAAAATGTGGTATATATTCCCAAGGGAAAAAGATTATTTTAAAAGATGAAATCCTTATTGCCATTTCAAAATCCATAGATGAAACTTGAGGACATCATTATCATCATCATTACTGGTTTTGAGAAGTAGGGACCTGTGCTAGCCCAGGCTGACCTGGCATTCACTATGAAGTCTCAGATTGGCCTCAAATTCACAACCATTCTCCTACATCTGCCTCCCACATTATTTTAATTAAATAAGTCAGAGAATCACAAGTATGATATGATCTCATTCATAAGTGAAATCTATAAATATATATCCATATAAAAATGAATATAGTGATGGTTACCAAGGTCTAGAGGGAACAGAAGAAATAAAAGGATGGAGACTTTAATCAGTGGATATTTTTATAGCTACATAGGAGAAATAAGTTCTGATATTCTACTGTATAGTAGGGTGAATACAGATGACAATAAATTACTGCATGTATCAAGAAAAGCTATAAAAATGAATTTTCACTATTCAATCAGGAAATGATAAGCAGCTAAGAAAAAAAATATATACATATATATATATATACACACACACACACACATATATATATATATATATATATATATATATATATATAATTTTTATTTAATTATTTGAGAGAGAAAGAGGTAAAGATAAATAGATAGAAAGAGAATGAGTGTATGTGGGGGTGGGTGGGAGACAATGGTGCTCCAGGGCCTCAAGCCACTGCAAACAAACTCCAGATGCATGCAACACCTTGTACATATGGGTTACATGGGTCCTGGGGAATTGAACTTGGGTCCTTTGGTTTGGCATGTAACTGTCAACCACTAAGCCATCTCTGCAGTCCAAGCCATGATGTAACTTAGATATAGCTTGTGGTTGAGTGTTTGTGTAGCATTTACAAGGCACTGAATTCTAATCCAAGCATTTAAAAATAGTCATACATTATCCCTGATAATATGTATAATTTTTTCAAGCAAAGCATTCATTTTCAAAATTCCAAAATGTGATGTGTATTATGCTCTTTAATTGCTATTTTTATATTTTATTTTTATTATTTATTTGACAGAGAGGAAGAGGGGGAGAAAGAGAGAGGGAGGGGGATGGGAGCATCAGGGCCTCCAGCCACTGCAAAGGAACTCCAGACACATGTGCCACCTTGTGCATCTGGCTAACGTGGGTCCTGAGGAATTGAACCTGAGTCCTTTGGCTCTGCAGACAAACACTATAACTGCTAAGCAATTCCTCCAGCCACTTAATTGCTATTAAAAAAAATTGTTCATTTTTATTTATTTATTTCAGAGTGACAAAGAGAGAAAGAGGCAGAGAGAGAGAGAGAGAGAGAGAGAGAGAGAATGGGGGTGCCAGGGCCTCCAGCCAACTGCAAACAAATTCCAGACATGTGCACCCCCTTGTGCATCTGGCTAACATGGGTCCTGGGGAATTGAGCCTCGAACCGGGGTACTTAGACTTCACAGGCAAGCACTTAACATTAAGCCATCTCTCTAGCCCATAATTGCAATTTTTAATTGCTTCATTATTCAATGTTTTACATATTCTATTCAAATATTACCCTTATTGATTTACTTGATGAAAATCCATAATAAGGATATATTCCCCTGGGAAGATGGAGTAGTGAACAGAAAAACAGAACCAAACAAAAAAACCCCACAAAAATCAAGAGGCTGTACTGACAAGGTCCGTTTCATTTGCAATACATTCTAAATGTAATATGTCTTAAGTGCTCAGTACCAACTTCCAGAACTTATCCTAGAAGCTCAGTTTTCTGTAAACCGAGTACCTTACCTCAGATAAATGCTATTAATGCTGCCATTAGTAAAATCACCATTTTACCTTCACCCTTCATCTTAAATGCAAGGAAGTGGTTTTCATCAGTAAGGCTGACCTTCTGTCTAGCATATGAGGACTGGGGAAGAGAGATGCATAAATAGGTACAAATTGGTTTGGTCCCTGAAATTACGCTAATCACACTCTCTTTTTCTTCTAGTGGGAACAATAAACTGGTGATGCCTGACTGTAGAATACAGGCTGCTTTGCCAGGTGTGAGTATATGTAGCAGTTAACAATGCCATCTAGGAGAGGTAACTTTCCAATAAAGTCTATCCGTCAGCTTACCAATTATTTATTACTGCTAATAACAGGTAAAGAGCCAAGAACATTCCGGAATTACAGTTAAAGTTCCTGACATTGTGTGTTGAATAACATTAGTCTGAGGAGATGATATTATAATGGATGTGATATATACAGGGTTCCTTCTTTCCCCCACAACAAATTGATCTCAAAATAGCAATGGATGACTTTGAACTTCCGATCTTCCTGCCTAACTATAGAGTTCTGGAGTGACAGGCTACAGGAATGTTCCAACATACCCCATTTTTAAAAATATGGTGCTGGGGATCTAGCCTAGGTCTAAGCAAGTACTCTCTAACCTGGCATATTAACTTTTGAAGCTTTAAGCAAATGTTTCTTCCATAGAAAAGTCTTCTATGACATATTGATCACCATGGCATAAGACAAAGCTCTTTTGCAGGCAAGGGTGAAACAGAAATGGCACGGATTAGGTATTAATGTGTACTAAGTCCCTTCTTTCATTAACTGTGACTTCATGTTTCTAAGTAATTTAATTATGTTTTCTTCACTTAGAAATTAAAATAAAGACTAGAGAGATGGTTCAGCAGTTAAAGATGCTTGTTTGCAAAGCCTGATGTCCCAGGTTTCTTTTCCTAGTCCTATATAAAGCCAGATGCACAAAGTGGTGCATAGATATTGAGTTCCTTGTGCAGGACAGAAATCCCTGGAGTGTCCAGACTTTTTCTCTCTCTTGGTGACTCTTTTGCTGTCTCTTTCTCAAATAAATGAATAAAAATATTTTAACAATAAAAATAAGCCCATGCTCTCAGGATTACTACAGTGATTTTGAAAGGCACTATATATGACTAGTATTTATGAACATATCATAAATTTTGTCTCTTATCCCTAGTTGATAAAGTTATTACTATAAAACAAACATTTCCATACATACTGAGTTAAAATAATGGCTCAATATCTTTTTTATTTGCTTCCTCATGGCTTTGACAAGGAGAAAAATTTTCTGTGCTATATACACTCTTAAATGATATTTTGTACATGTTTGTTTCCTCACATTCTGTCTTTTTGATACTTATTGAGAAAAATAGAACCAGGTATGATAGCTACACTTTTAATTCTAGCACTCAGGAGGCAGAGGTAGGAGGATTGCTGTGTTTGCGGCCAGCCTGGGACCTACAGAGTGAGTTGAGGTCAGCCTGGGCTAGAATGAGACACTACCTTGAAATAAATAACAACAAAAAAATTCAAAATGGCTGGAGATATTGCTCAGTGGTTAAAGTCAGTTGTTTACAAAGCCTGATATCAGGGTTTGAGTCTCTAGGATCCTGTAGAGCCAGCTGCACAAAGTGGCACATATGTCTGCAGTTTGCTTAAGGTAGCAGGAGGCCATGGCTCCTCGTGCCCACCCTCTCTCTCTGTCTGCCTCTTTTTCTCTGTCTCAAATTAAATAAATAAAATTAATTTAGACAAAAAAGAAATTGCAAGTGTTGTGCATCTTAAGTGGTACAGGTAAGAAAAGGTTGAATTTAAAAAAGATTTAAAATAAAATCTGCCTTCTGAAAGATTGTCAAAATGATGCACTATATCAAGTAACAGTGGTTGTATTAAGAAAAGACACAATTTACAGTCTGTAATGGTAAGCTCTTGAATTTTTGGTGGGTATGTATATTTAATTTCATATAATTGGTAAGTAAACAAAGAAATAAGATTTTCAAATATGACATTGATTCCAATTATTTCACTGTTAATTTACAAAATCCACTGGAGGCTTAAGATCTATTTCTTTTAAATGTGACTGAATTAGATTTTCAAACACATGCATGCATCAACAGAATTACATTGCATTCTTATTTGAGTAAATATGGCCTTCTGAGTGACATTGATAAGGTCAGCTGTTTGTGAAAGCTAGCCCTGGATCTATTCAATTTAATTGAAACTCAGGGATAGAAACTGGGTTTTAGTCATATAAAAAAAGAGGAAGTCAACTAACAAAACAAAAGTAGCCTCATGTCAACCTGTCATAGAAAATCTATCAATCCTGATGTATCACTACTCATCCATATATCTAAAAAAAATCATGCATGAAACTGAGTTGCATAGTGACTTACAGATTCCTGGGCGCCAGTTCTCAGATTTGTTTTCAGGAAGAAATGATTTAGTGGGAACAAAAGTTTTTTCCAAGTCTGCCTATTGAATTTAAGGTTGTTTTTTTTTTTTTTTTTTTTTGGTATCTTTCCAGTATTTTGTAATTATTTTCTCTTATAAATTATGATAGAAGTCTCATTCTAACAGCTGCATTGCTGAACCTTGGCCTATGAGCCCAAGGACTTTTCTGGCAGATGTGAAAAAGTTAGCATAAGTTTTCCATGGATTCCACCCAGTACCCTTACTCCAGCTATACACCAAAGAGATTGTCCTTGGGTGAATAAAATGATCTCTTCTGTGAAAGAGTTACAGGAAAAGGAATAAGAAAAGCAACACATGTGGTTCCTACTCAAACCTGTTGCATGAGGTCCAAATATTTGAAGCCAGCTTTAACTATCCATCTGTTCTTGTTGATGAGGACTTGAAGTGGTAAGCTGCCTAGCCTGAAATGCTTCCCATGAACTCAAAGCTGTAACCTTTCCTCCTCAGTCAGAATGTGAGATTTGACTTCCTTGTCATTCTTCCTTGGAAGGTATACATGCCCGTGTGGCACATGGATGCAATATGACAGACACCTGGCACTATTCAGCCTGATCCAGGGTCACTCTCTGGATGCAGCTGATGGAGGTACAGAGAATGTTTGTTTTGAGTCTTGACCCCCGACATGGCATGCCACCAGCAGTGTCTTGGTGAGGAAAATGGCAGTCAGGTAGGGTTCAGTACTCCATTTCAGGACATGTAAAATAGTCACAGAGCTGGATGAACAGGAAATGGAAGAATAGAGACAGAAGAAGCACAGAGTGATTCATCAGATATGAGGTATTTACATCATGAAGTGATGAAGTACAATATTCTAATAATATGTTTAGCTCCTTTCCCATCTTTAAAAAAATTATTTGAGGGCTGGAGAGATGGCTTAGCGGTTAAGCGCTTGCCTGTGAAGCCTAAGGACCCCGGTTCGAGGCTCAGTTCCCCAGGTCCCACGTTAGCCAGATGCACAAGGGGGCGCAGTTGTCTGGAGTTCGTTTGCAGAGGCTGGAAGCCCTGGCGCGCCCATTCTCTCTCTCTCTCTCTCTCTCTCTATCTGCCTCTTTTTCTCTATGCCTGTCACTCTCAAATAAACAAATAAAAATTAAAAAAAATATATTTGAGAGCAACAGAGAGAGAAAGAGGCAGAAAAGGCACAGGGAGAAAGAGAGAGAAAAAATGGGCGCATCAGGGCCTCCAGCCACTGTAATTGCTCTCTAGATGCATGCGTCACCTGTGCATCTGGCTTACATGGGTATTGGGGAATGGAGACTTGAACTGGGATCTTCAGGCTTCACAGGCAAGTGCTTAACCACTAAGCCATCTCTTCAGCCCCTCCTTTCCCATTTTTAATATGAATAATCTTTTCCTTTAACTGATTAGAGTGACTTTTGGCAGAGAATCTTGTTTCTGGGAAAAACAAGAACAAACATAAATATTATGTGCTTAGCAACTGTTTGTGTTTATAACTCTCCAAAGGAAATGATACAAAAAAGATTTGCAAGGGCTAGGAATATAAATGCAGAGGTAGAATGATGGTGCTGGGATGTGAAAGGTCCAAGGTTTGAGCCACAGCATATCAAAGACAAAACAATCCCCGCCCTCCCCCCCAACACACACAAAAGTTGTTTGATTGTAGGGCTTGGTGGTGGATGCCTATATTCCAAGCATGGCTGAAACAAGAGGATCAATTCAAGCATAGATGTTCAAGGACAGCCTGTGTAACAGCAGGAGATCCTGCCTCTCCTCTCTCTAAGAATAATACTCTCATTGCTTTCTGACCCTGACTTGTCAGGGGACTGCATTGTATAACTATGTACCTATACTATATACATCAGCTGGTAAATAAATTACAAAATGAGTCCTTGTTAATTTTAATTATTTACAAGGAGAGAGAAAGGAGAAATGAGAGGGAGAGAGAAAAAGTGTGTGTATGTACACCAGGGCCTCTTGCCACTTAAAACAAACTACAAAGCAAAAGCCATTGACTGGGTTGGAGAGATGGCTTAGCAGTTAAGCACTTGCCTGTGAAGCCTAAGGACCCTGGTTCGAGGCTTGATTCCGCAGGACCCACATTAGCCAGATGCACAAGGGGGCGCATGCATCTGGAGTTCATTTTCAGTGGCTGGAGGCCCTGGCGTGCCCATTCTCTTTCTCTCTCTCTCTCTCTCTCTCTCTCTCTCTCTCTCTCTCTCTGCCTCTCTCTCTGTCTGTCGCTCTCAAATAAATAAATAAAAATTTGAAAAAAATTTTAAAAAAAGGGCTGGAGAGATGGTTTAGCGGTTAAGCACCTGCCTGTGAAGCCTAAGGACCCCGGTTCGAGGCTCAGTTCCCCAGGTCCCACGTTAGCCAGATGCACAAAGGGGCGCACACATCTGAAGTTCATTTGCAGTGGCTGGAAGCCCTGGTGCGCCCATTCTCTCTCTCGCTCTCTCTGCTCTCTGTGTCTGTCCCTCTCAAATAAAAAGTAAATAAAAAGTGAACAAGAGTCAGTCTTTAAAAAAAAAAAAATTAAAAAAAAAAGAGCCATTGACTGCTGAGCCATCTCTCCAGCAGGAGTCTTATATTTTCAAGGCATTTTTACAATTGCATTTGGGGTATATAATACATTCACATAGTTTGAAGATGATATATAAAAAGACACATTGTGAAAAGATTTCCTTCACTGTTTTTTTTCTTTTAATATTTTGGAGGTAAACTATGAATATGATGATTTACACATATATACATATGTTCTTCCTTATTACAAAATGACAGCATGGGCTGGGAAGACTGCTCAGTGATTTAAAATGCTGGTTTGCAAAGCCTGTTGGCTTAGGTTCAATCTCCCAGTACCCATGAAAGCAGATAGATGTACAAAATGGTGGCATGCCATGTCAGAGGTCAAGACTCAAACCAAACATTCTCTGTCCCTCCATCAGCTGCATCCAGAGAGTGACCCTGGACCAGGCTGAATAGTGCCAGGTGTCTGTCATATTTCATCCATGTGCCACATGGGCATGTATACCTACCTTCCAAGGAAGAATGACAAGGAAGTCTGTCTGCAGTGGCAAGAGGCCCTGGCATGTCCAAAGGTTCTCTTTTCCTTTTTCTGTCTCTCTCAAGTAAATTAATGAAAGATATTTTTAAATGATAGCATTTGTGGCTACATATCAGTCTTTTCACATTATTAATCTATCTCATATCTCATATATTCTTTCTTTAGCAAAGAGTTTCAGCAGTTTTAAATCTTCATTGTAGGAGGGAAATGGGGGCAAAGGAAGGCAATGGTAGGGTATTATGTTCAATAAGCATTATGTGCATATATGAAAATTGTCAATAAAAAGTTTAAAAATCTTCATAATATTCTATTGCATAAATATGTCTTAAGTTATTATGTATTAGTTTGTTGTTCCCCATGAATATCTAGGGTGTTTACTTTGTTACTGCAAACAAAATTGCAGTTAATCAACTTACAGGCACATCCTTTAATTTAAGTAAAAACTGTCTTGGAGTGGAGGCGATGGTCCGACATCAGTATTGTGTAACAGTACTTGTTTCCTTATAGCCTCATCAACAAATTGTCAGTGTAATAGATAAAATGGAACCTCAGTGGAGTATTAATTTGCATTTCTTTTACTATGTGTGAAATTTAGCATCTTCTCAACTGTTTAAAGGGCATTTTTATTTCCTTTTCCATGAACTGTGCTATTTTTATCTTAGTGCATGAATTCACCTTTGTTACAGGGAATATTACAGTTATATCAGTGTCAGGTAATGAAAATTTGTCTTTTTCACATTGACTGGAATGCCACAGTTCTGCATAGACTGACCTCCTGTGTGCAGCTGTATCTATCCCTTACTTTCCGAATCGTTCCTTTGGTCTATGCCTTCATGTTCTAATGCCTATCACTTTAATTTCTGAGACTTCATGATGTTGGGCTTTGTCCTGTTACAGTTTAACTAGGTGGTTCTGATGCAATCTTTCTGCTCCATCTTCTACTGGGTTATTATTTGCACATGTAAAAGCTATTGACCTCTGCACACTGATTTTTTAAAATTAATTAATTTTTATTTATTTGAGAGTGGCAGAGAGAGAAAGAGGCAGATAGAGATAGAGAGAGCGAGAATGGGTGCACCAGGGCCTCCAGCCACTGCAAACGAACTCCAGATGCGTGTGCCCCCTTGTGCATTTGGCTAATGTGGGTCCTGGGGAATTGAGCCTTGAACCAGGGTCCTTAGGCTTCACAGGCAAGCGCTTAACCGCTAAGCCATCTCTCCAGCCCTGCACACTGATTTTAATCCAAGCAACTGAATTCATTTAGTGTTTATAGAAATATATTTGTTGTTTGTCTTTAAGTCATCTTTAAATTATACATTTTTCTGAACCAATGTAATTTTTATATTTCTAATTTTTTAATTTCCCCTAAGTGACTTAGCTACTTCCAGTGAATGTAAAAAATATATTGATAATAGACACCCTTGTCTTGATTCTGGTTTTATAATCAATGACGATTCCATTTCTTAATTTAACAGTATGTTAAACTTTTGGCTGGGATGCACATATTTTGTATTAATTTTGTATATTTTTTGTCATTTTTTAAAATCAAACATAGTCACTGTGGATTGGAAAAATGGCTCAGCAATTAATGGCACTTGCTTGCAAAGCCTTTCAGCCTGGATTTGATTCTCCAGAACCCATATAAAGCCAGATGCACAAAGTGGCACGTGCTTCTGGAATTTGTTTATAACAGGAGAAGGACATACCTATGTTTCAGATTCTGAAAACTAATTGATGAAAACTTCCTGGTTGTATCAACTTGAAATGATACAGAAGGAGAATCAAAATTATCTTGGGCTACCTTTAATCCCTTGAATACCCATTTATCATACACATCTTTTAACAAAACTTTTACTTATTTATTTTAAAACATTTTTATTGATTTATTTCAGAGAGACAGAGACAAAGAGAATAGAGAGGCAGATAAAGAGAAAGGGAATGGATGTGCCAGAACCTTCAGTCACTGAAAATAAATTCCAGATGCATATACCACCTTCTGGATCTGGCTTACATGGGTCCTGGGAAACCAATCCAGGATCCTTTGGCTTTGCAGGCAAGAGCTTTAACTCTTAAGCCATCTCTCCAGCCCAAAAGTTGTATTTTATTTATTTATTTACTTGTAAACAGAGAGAGACACACATGCATATAGAGGATGATCATGACAGGGCCTCTAGCTGCTGCAAATGAACTCCAGATGCATGCTTTACTTTTTGCATCTGGCTTTATATGCATGCTGGGGAACTAAGCGTTAACCACTGAGATATCTCTCCAGCCCTCCATACACCTCTTTATCTGATCTAATATCCATTTGACTTTAGAGGAAAATGTTGAAATATATCTTTAACCATGACTCACTTAGTCTTCTCTAAGCCAATAGCTAAGAATGACATCAGATAAAAAATAGGGCAGATTTCCTTGCTTTGCTAGAACCTGTTTGACGACCCCACCAATATACCTGATAGGTGCCTTGAAGTATGACTTCTTTTTGTCAGTATAAAAGCCCATGCAGTACTTTCACAGTGAAATCAGTCTTTCAGGACAACCTGAACATGTGTTCCTAGGCCACAACCACTCCTATTTGGCTTAGAATACTTTATTTTTACTTATTATTATCATTGAGGGAAGACCTGCATTTAATGTCACTATAACCTAACTTTTTGGGTCAAAGTTTAAATCTTTTTTAAATTCCTTTTTGTAAATAAATATATTTAACCTGGGCTGGAGAGATAGCTTAGCAGTTAAGGTACATGCCTATGAAGCCTAAGGACCCAGGTTTGATTCTCCAGGTCCCATGCAAGCCAGATGCACAACGGTGGCGCATGTATCAGGAGTTCGTTTGCAGTGGTTACAGGCCCTGCTATGTCCATTCTCTCTTTCTCCTTTTCTCTGTCTCTAGCAAATAAATAAATATAAAATCTGTATATATACATATATATATATATATTTTCAATTCTTAGCTCATTATCTTGTTTTTAAACTTACAGTAAGATATACTTATTAAAAACACTTTAAAAAATGAAATATAAAGAAAAACTTTGGGTTTATAAAACAAATGAATTTGTGTGGCTTCAACTATTAGGAAGTAAAATCTATTATTACTGGATATTTTGCTAAGACATGAGAATAATACCTACATTAGGTAGATTCTCTACTCTCAAATATTTTTCTGGCCACAAAAAATAATTTTCCAAGTCAAAGCCATTTACAAGTACAATCTTGACTCCCTGTTTTTTAAGAAAGATATTCCCATTTCATCCATAAAATTTATTTTTGTGTAAAGAAATATTCCCTATATTGTCCCATGAAGGGCCTTTTGCATTAGTGTATGATTTTATTGAGAATTTTAACATATGCTCTGTGGTGGTTTGACCCATGTGTCTCCCATGTGTTTTGAATGCATGGTCTCCAGCTCAGCTGATGGCAATTTGGGAGGTGGGCACTTGCTGGAGGAGCCATGTTATTGGGGGTGGGTTTACGGGGTTATAGCCAGCTGTTCCTTGACAGGGCTCAGTTTACTCTCCTGCTGCTGTTTTTTTCTCTATTATGGCAAAGGTGGGGTCCAGTCTCTGCTCATGCCATGCTTTCCTTTGCTATCATGAAGCTTAAACTTGAGTCTGTAAGTCTCAAAAAAATAATAATAACAAAAATTTCCCTCTTATTAGCTGTTTTTGGTTGGGATCATGTGCCCAGATATACCATTTCTGGACTTTCTAAGAATCAGAATCTACAATGCTTGTTTATAACATCCTGTCAAATACTTTCAGATGATTTCAGAATTTTCTAACCAATATTAAATTGCATTAGAGAATATAGTTTACACATATTTCTCAACTATGCTAAATTAGTTTTGAATTTTTAAAAAGACTTTAAAGCAAATTGAGTACTACCTAAATACCAAAGGTAAATTTAGAAATATTTGATGCGTTTTCAACAGTTTATACTTTTTTTTTTTTTTTTTTTGAGGTAGGGTCTCACTCAAGCCCAGGCTGACCTAGAATTAATTGTAAAGTCTCAAGGTGTCCTTGAACTCATGAGATCCTACCTACCTCTGCCTTCCAAGTGCTGGGATTAAAGTGCACCACCATGCCCAGCTCTGTTTATACTTTTTGAATTACAGGTCTGGATGTAACTGCAGCCATTACTAGGTGATGGTTTGAGGATATCAGTAGTACATTTTTGGTTTGTCAGACTGAAAAATGTCCTGTCTACCAGACCAACAATATTACAGATGCCTTTACTATCACCATAGAGAGACTGTAAGTGTGACATTCCATCTGGATTCAACGAAGGGGCATCCAGCATTTTGGGCCCCTGACTTTAGATACGAGGACTGTGGAAATCAGTGTGTATCTTAGAGTAGATGTCTTTTTATCCTGTAACTATTATTATTATTATTATTATTATTATTATTATTTACAAAGGTTATAGTCTAATAACCTTTCTTACCCAGCCTCACTTTCCTTGAGCGCTCTCCTCAGTGGGGTTTATTGGTGTTCACTGTGGGGTAATTAAGACCTCAGTTAGAATCAATGTCTTAGGCATTGCAAGCAAACTAAAGGCAAAATAACCTGGTCCTTTAGACTGAACTAACATAATATGAAAAGGAAGCTGAGAACCTTGACTTACATAAAATTTATATTTGTGGATAATCTCAGTAGAGATCGTGACATGTATTTGGCAAAAAGAAATACTTAGGGAATAAGCTTTAAGGTTTAGTTTATGATGAGTATTAAAATACACATTTTGTATCCTGCTACTTTGCTATAGGAGTTAATCACCTTCAGGAGTTTTGGTATGGAGTCTCTCGGGTCTCTTACATATACAATCATGTCATCAGCGAATAGAGCTAACTTAACTTCTTCCTTTCCAAATTGTATCCCTTTTAATTCCTTCTCCTGTCTTATTGCTGGAGCTGGGACTTCCAGAACTATGTTGAAAAGCAGAGGTGAGAGAGTACAACCCTGTCTTGTTCCTGATCTTAATGGGAATTCCTCTAGTCTCTCTCCATTAAGTATTATTTGGGCCTTCGGAGCTTTGTATATTGCCTTTATTGTGTTAAGATATGAACCAACCATGCCAATTCTCTCCAATGTTTTGATCATGAAGTGATGTTGTATCTTGTTAAAGGCCTTTTCTGCATCTATTGAAATGATCATGTGGTTTTTATGTTTAACCTTGTTTATGTGGTGTATTACATTAATAGATTTCTGTATGTTGAACCACCCTGTGTTTCTGAGATGAGTCCCACTTGGTCAAGGTGGATAATGCTTTTGATGTGTTGTTGGATTCGGTTTGTTAGGATTTTGTTCAGGATCTTTGCATCTAAGTTCATCAGGGAAATAGGCTGGTAGTTTTCTTTTCTTGTGGCATCTCTGCCTGGTTTTGGAATTAGGGTGATACTAGCTTTATAAGGAGTTGTGTAGCTTTCCCTGCTCTCCAATTTTGTGGCAAAAGTTGAGGAAGATTGGTTTGAGTTCTTCCATGAAGGTTTGACAAAATTCGGCTGGGAATCCATCTGGTCCTGGACTCTTCTTTTTGGGGAGGTTTTTTTATTACTTTTTCAATCTCCATGAGTTGATGGGTTCATTGAAGTGATTAATCTGCTCTGAGTTTAGCTTTGGTAGATGATATGCATCCAGGAATTTATCCATCTCCTCCACATTTTCCAGTTTTGTGGAGTAGAGGTTTTTGAAATAAGTCCTGATGATTCTGCCAATTTCACTTATGTCTGTTGTGATCTCTCCTTTTTCATTTTTAATTTTGTTAATTTGGAGTCTCTCCTTTTTTTGCTTGATCTAATTGGCCAGAGGTTTGTCAATCTTGTTTATTTTTTCAAAGTCAAGGGTCAGATATCCTTAAGGTATGATATGTTGCTGTTCAAGTTTATTTATCTAATTATTTTAAACATATTTATTTATTAGTGAAAAGAGAAAGAGGGTGTGAGGAACGGAAAGGATAAGTATATCAGGGTCTCCTACCACTGCAAATGAATTCTAGATGCATGTGCCATTTTGTGCATGGGTTCTGTGGAAATGAACCAGTCCATCAGGCTTTGTAAGTAAGCACCTTTAAACACTGAGTCATCTCCCAAGCTCCTACTTGATTATTATTATTTTTTGCTTTTTATTGACAATTTCCATAATTATAGATAATATACTATGATAATTCCTTCTCTGTCCCATTTTCCCCTTCACAAATCCACTCTTCATCATATCCCCTCCCCTTCTCAACTAGCCTCTCTTTTATTTTGATGTAATTATCTTTTCCTTCTGAGGGTCTTGTGCAGGTATAAGAGATCATGGATCCCCTGGCCATTTTATGTTTGGAAGATTGCATTGTAAGCAGTCATACCCTTCCTTTGGCTCTTACAATTTTTTTCACCATCCTTTTCTGCAATGGACCTTGAGCTTTGAATGGTGTGATAGAGATGTTTCAGTGCTGAACACTTCTCTTATCACTTTTTCTCAGCAGTATGGTACCTTTATAGTCATCCCAGAGGTCACCACCATCTGAAAAGAGAAGCTTCTCTAATGAAAAGTGAGAGCAGCATTAATACATGAGTATGAATATTAAGAGAAGTGCTTACTGGGTACTTTGGTGAGCAAAATATATGCATTTGGCCCAATACCAGCCAGCATTACACCCCTAGGGTTCAGGACCTCTTCCACTAGTGGTTTTCAATCCCAGCCATGCATTCTGTTCTGTAGAGTGGAACTCCAGTCCAATTGGTGAGTGGTTGTTCACTCCCATAGCAGTCATGCCTCTATTGCACCCATTGGCTTATCTGCCTGGCTGGCCACACTTAAGGCTTGCGGTGTCCAGTGTTATTTATCTCCACTGATAAGCTCTCTCTCCCATAGGGCTGCATGCAGCATAGCTTTCTCTACCTTTCTGTCAGCTGGTCTACAAGAAGGAGGTTTTCAGCTCAGCAACAAGCTTTATTTCTCAGTGACCCTGCAGCCCACTTTTGTGTAAATATTCAACCTGGAATGAGAAAAACTAAACTCAAATGCAGCAAAGAATTTTTATATATAAGGTGCTCTTTAAGATAAGCATGCCTAATTCCATTAAAAAGCATTTGTTTCTGATAGCACAAGAGATGGAGGAAATATTCCTGACAGTGAGGTTGGAAAGTTTTAGAAAACAGTATAGTTATAGAGCTATGTTCCTTGAATAATTGATGTAATTCCAGTTAGGATTCTGTCTAGATATAAGTAAGTTAGTTAAAATATGTTTTTTTCCCCATATTGTAGAATTCTGGTGCTGGAAATAACAATGAATGTACCTAAATCTACTCATATTTTAATTAATCCTGTTCCACAACTTGGTTTATAAAAGTTTTTTTTTTTTGACATTTTTGTGAACTTCAGCTTTGGAAATTACAAAGAAAAATTTAATTGGGTTTATCTGATTGACTGGCAAATAGTACTATGGTTAATTTAAAATGATGATTAAGGGCTAGAGAGATGGTTTAGCAGTTAAGGCATTTGCCTGTGATGCTTAAGGACCCAGTTTCAATTCCACAGTACCCATGTAAGCCATATGCACAAAGTGGTTCATGCTTTTTTACTTCATTTGTTGTGGCTTGAAGCCCTTGGTGTGCCCATTCTTTCTCTCTCTCCCCCATCCGCCTCTTCTTCTCTCTGTCTCTCAAATAAAAAATACAACAATCATTAAGAGTTAATTCTAAGTTAGACATAAGAAATGGAAAGAACTGGGAGAAGTTTCCCAAAAGTAATGATGGAAGGCCTCTCCTTTTTATCTGACTGCTAGGCTTGGGAAAAACAAGAAGTTGGGGAAAGACACCACACTGGACTGAGCTCTGTACTTCTGCGTAGAGCAAAGTCAATACCATCACTCCTCCCATTCTTCGTAACAGTCTCCTTGCTAATGCCTCCTTAAGGGTTCTGCACCCTGGCTCTTCCTTCCACACAGCTGACCCTGATGCCTTGCAATCACAAATTTGATATTTTTACTTCCAAATCAAGGGAGCATCTCCTGACATTGTAACTTTGTTCTTCTTCTCTCCAAGTCCTATTTGTATGATATTGCTTCTCTACTGGAGAAGTACCCTTGAAATGTATACACATGGCCCCTACTCTTACCCTTTCATTTATTCATTCTTCAGTATGTTTCATTACAGGTTATGCAAAGTTTCTGATATTTATATTCCATTAGCCTAGCAGCTTCTCAAGAACTTGCCAGTGTCTTGTCTTCTCCTTGGCCATATTGTATTCCTGACATAAAGCAATTCATCCAGGACGCTGCTAGATGAATGAGTTCAACTGTGAATAATTCTTCCTTTTATGATTATGCAATCTAGTCATTCAGTAAAATATTCAATCAAGATTTAATGTTTAATGAAGATTTAGTTTATGCTCAATCCCAAAACTTCAATGGTCAAAATGCATTAAAATCAATGGTCAAACTGGGCGTGGTGGCACACATCTTTAATCCCAGCACTTGGGAGGCAGAGGTAGGAGGATTGCAATGAGTTCAAGGCCACCTTGAGACTACAAAGTGAAATCCTGGTCAGCCTGGGCTAGAGTGAGATCCTACCTCAAATAAATAAATAAATAAATAAATAAATAAATAAATAAATGGTCAAAGGCATACATTTGCTCTAATTACATTTTTTTTTTTGCCTAAATCCATTTGTTCTAAAAAAAATAGTATACTTATAGCTACAACATAAAATAATGTGAAGGTACTTTTTAGAGGCATGTTAAAATAATTAAATACATCTTATAAATCAAAAAAAGGGAATTGATGCTTGTATGGCATAATGCTCCTAAAACATTACTCCAGACTCCTTTTGACATTCATTATTAAGTTATTGGTATGCAAAAAGGATCTTATATAATTATCAATTTTAAATAAATAATTATTGAGTATAATGTGATTTTTACCTAAGCAACAGTGAATACTTTAAGGTACCCACCCACCCCCCCACAAACACAGACTTGAGTGTGACTATTGTTACCTTAATTAAATTCTATCACCTATCACATGACATTTCACCTAATTAAAATATGTCCAAACACTAAATGATAGCATATTGGAATACCTAGGTTAAATAATTCAGGAAAAGCCTGATCTCTGAGTACGTGATGAGTGTTCAATTAAGACATTAAACTTATTTTTCTATTTGAGCACTATTGTTTTAAATATCTACAATAAATTCATCTTTATACATAAAACATATTGCGATTTTAATAGTTGTATATGATACAAAATTTGAACATTTAAGGAATGTTCCAGCACATTAAGTTTAACCCTCATTATGTCTTGGATGATAGATGCAAGAATTCCAACTGAGGCGGTTTTATGAAACAGCTAAATGATTTGTATTCAGAACAGCATTAAAAATCCCCATGACAAAGTGTACTCGAACAAAAATACCCTGCTTGTGACACATCCTTTACAAGTAATGGGTTTTCATTTTTCACGTGTTGCATCTCATTTATTTTATTCAGGCACACATACTTAAATTGGCAAGATACCACAAGCTTCCAATACCTTTGAAATAATAAATCACTCCTTGCAGATGTTTTCACCTGCTGCAAGGCTGCCGTTCATTAATCAAACATTATCAGTTTCTATCGGTGCCCAGTGTTAAACAGAAAAGGCACTTCATTTTGAGTTTTGACTTTCATTCATTGGTTAGTCCCTGACCCCACAATACTTACTGCTTGCATTTTCAAAATGTGAAACCTCCTACAATGTAATGGATTTTGCAGAACAAAATCAAATGGTATTAGATTTTTTTCCTGAATTTCATATTGCTTTATCCTGAACTAAATCAAACTGGCTTTCTAAAATGCCAAGTAAATGTAGCCATTTAAAATTAGGTCCACAGTAATAAATATATAATGTAAGCTGTTTCCATGAATATATCTGACACATCAAATTTCCAGAAAAGACATGCAGAGATATAAGTTTTAAATTTAGTTCTGGTTATTAAAATCATTTTAAACGATAATAAAGGGTAATTTATTATAAGAGTACAAAAGTAAATGGATCAGAGAGTAAACTGTAAAATCTTTCTCAATATTTTCCTAATCTATAATAAAATTACATATTTTTGCAAGAAAATTTCACATGTCAAAATATGAGAGACTCCTAACCAGTAACAAAGTACTTTAAAATATGTTAAAAAACATCTCATTCAATTCTCAACTAGACTTGTCAAGTATGAACTTGAAGGTAGAGGTGACAGAGATGAGACTTATTATTGAATGGTGACATTTCTGAACATGAAAAGCCTAAGGGGAGTACGCTGATGATGACAATTAAGAAATTCAGATGCCTTTCTGCAGTTTCTGGGCTGAAACTTAACTTCACAAACATCTTTGCTTCACATATAGAACCTGTAGTGTGTCTCCTGCTCTCAGGTCTTCTACTTCCACTTTCTTATCTTCTCAAAATACAACTTAAACATATGCCATATCATATTTATCAGTTTTCAAAACTGTTCAGCTCTTCTACGTCTCTGTGTAATGGTGGTCTCCATCTTATCTGGCTGTCAGGAACTTGCTTTGATCTTTCTATTAACAAACTCTACCCAGCCAGGTTAATAACTTAGCCCACTACAAGGTCATATAGATGTCTTCTTCATTTCCCCTTTTTATGATATAATAGTAACTTTTACCCTGAAAACAATAAGCTTTACTCAGAAGAATGTTCACAAAGATTTGCTGCTGAATCTCCAGTAACTAGACAAATAATAATTGTAAAAAAATTTACAAGTGATTAAATGAACAAATGGAAATGCATAAAAGTTGTACAAAATGTGTGCTTTCTTGCCTTTATATCCTCATGAGATTAATGACATACTTTTTTTTCCTTTCATTTCCTCTACCTACTTCTCTCACCCTTTGATAATAAAGACATGAAATAATGGTATGATAAGTTTTAAATAGGTGATAATTTTATGCCTCCAAGAAACATTCACATTTAGTTGAAAGTAAGTATAAGGTCTTATCAATATGTCAAATAAACGAGCTTTATTGTGAAACTATAGCCATGAGCTGAATAACAGTTGAGAGAAATCAGAACCAGACTGTTAGTAAAGCCTCAACTTCATGTATAATGATGATCAACATCGAGGGCTTTCCATACATGTGTAAAATAACATATTGTGTCATCTACAGTTTACAGTCCCCATCTTGTATCAAATAACCCCAAAATTTCAAAAGCCATTGGGATAAATACAGTTTCCATTTATAAATCTGTGTAGGTCCAAATGAGTAAAAGTATATGAAGTGATAATGCTGTCCCCAATATAATACGTAGGTAAATATGGTGATTAAAACTAAAACCAACTCCAAGTTTTCCAGCAATGGAGTTGAGACAAAATTCTAAGTTATATAGATGTCAGTATCTGATGGAAGAAACTCGTCTGGCTTAACATAGAAGAACTCTTATCTAATTACAAAATTATTTAAGGAATTTTATATCAACTAATATAAAATTTACTTAGCACTATAATAAACAAGGTTAAATGATGAGAAGAATGGATAAGACATTTATTTCTGTAGGCCTTTAATATTCAAGAAGCCCCAGGGAATTTTCATAAAATGGTTCACATATTTTCATAATTTTTGAGGTTGTGTGCAATGCTATTGTAAGTAATCTATATTAGTTCCTTTTCCCAATGCTGTGATTAAATATTTTAAAGAGAAAAGCAGACTAAAGGAGAAATGTTTATGTTGTCCCATAGTCACAGCGAATGCAGAGCATCATGGTGAAGACCCAATGGCAGCAGAAGCACGAGTCAGCTGATCATGCTGGGCTCAAAGCAAGGAAGAAGAGAGCGGGAGGCCAATACTCTCAACTTGCTTTCTCCTCTTTATTGAGCCTGAGACTTCAGCCTACTGGATGGCACCACTTAGTGAACCTAAACTAAAGCTCTCTCACAGACCTGTCGTCCTCAGGTGTGTCCAGAGTTTGTGTCCTAGGTGATTCTATCTAATCAAGTTAATGATTAACCATCACATAAACTTCCTGTATATCTTTAACATGCATAGCTTTACAAAAGAAGAAAATACATAACTTCAGGCAAAATAGCTTAAAAACTACATTTTCGATTTTTTTAAAGTTTTTATTAGCATTTTCCATGATTATTAAAAAAATTCCATGGTAATTCCCTTCCTCCCCACCCCCCACACTTTCACCTTTGAAATTCCATTCTCCATCATAATACCTCCCCATCACAATCATTGTATTTACATACAATACCAACCTATTAAGTACCCTCCTCCCTTCCTTTCTCTTCCCTTTATGTCTCCTTTTTAACTTACTGGCCTCTGCTACTAAGTATTTTCATTCTCACGCAGAAGCCCAGTCATCTGTAGCTAGGATCCACATATGAGAGAGAACATGTGGCACTTGGCTTTCTGGGCCTGGGTTACCTCACTTAGTATAATCCTTCCCAGATCCATCCATTTTTCTGCAAATTTCATAACTTCATTTTTCTTTACCGCTAAGTAGAACTCCATTGTATAAATGTGCCACATCTTCATTATCCACTCATCAGTTGAGGGACATTTAGGCTTGTTCCATTTCCCAGCTATTATAAATTGAGCAGCAATAAACATGGTTGAGCATGTACTTCTAAGGAGATGAGATGAGTCCTTTGGATATATGCCTAGGAGTGGTATAGCTGGATCAAATAGTAGATCAATCTTTAGCTGTTTTAGGAACCTCCACACTGATTTCCACAATGGCTGGACCAGATTGCATTCCCACCAGCAGTGTAGAAGGGTTCCTGTTTTTCCACATCCCCGCCAACATTTATGATCATTTGTTTTCATGATGGTGGCCAATCTGACAGGAGTGAGATGGAATCTCAATGTAGTTTTAATCTGCATTTCCCTGATGGCTAGTGACGTGGAACCTATTTTTAGATGCTTATATGCCATTCGTATTTCTTCCTTTGAGAATGCTCTATTTAGCTCCATAGCCCATTTTTTGATTGGCTTGTTTGATTCCTTATTATTTAACTTTTGAGTTCTTTGTATATCCTAGATATTAATCCTCTATCAAATATATAGCTGGCGAAGATTTTTTCCCATTCTGTAGGTTGCCTCTTTGCTTTTTTCACTGTGTCCTTTGCAGAACTCTACTAGCAAACTGTTAGAGCTGATAAACACCTACAGCCATGTAGCAGGATATAAAATAAATACACAGAAATCAGTAGCCTTCATATATGCTAATAACAAACACACAGAGGATGAAATCAGAGAATCACTCCCATTCACAATTGCATCAAAAAAAAATAAAATACCTTGGAATAAACCTAACCAAGGAAGTAAAGAATCAAGACACTAGAAAGTGGAAAAGCATCCCCTGTTCCTGGATTGGAAGAATCAATATTGTGAAAATGGCAATCTTACCAAAAGCAATCTACACATTTAATGCAATCCCTATCAAAATTCCAAAAGCATTCTTCATGGAAATAGAAAAAACAATCCAAAA
Source organism: Jaculus jaculus (assembly GCF_020740685.1). Classification (NCBI taxonomy): domain Eukaryota; kingdom Metazoa; phylum Chordata; class Mammalia; order Rodentia; family Dipodidae; genus Jaculus; species Jaculus jaculus. The sequence continues at coordinate 26,665,451 of NC_059120.1, forward strand.
ATTCGTTTGGAATCACAAAAAACCTCGAATATCTAAAATATTACTGAGCAACAAAAATGAGGCTGGTGGTATCACCATACCTGATTTTAACCTACACTACAGAGCTACAGTAACAAAAACAGCATGGTACTGGCTCATAAACAGACATGTAGATCAGTGGAACAGAATAGAGGACCCAGATGTAAGCCCAATTAGCTATAGCCACCTGAGATTCGATAAAAATGCCAAAAGTACTCATTGGAGAAAAGATAGCCTCTTCAGCAAATAGTGTTGGGAAAACTGGATATATATCTGCAGAAGGATGAAAATAGATTCTTCTCTCTCGCCATGCACAAGAATTAAGTCCAAATGGATTAAAGACCTTAACATCAGACCTGAAACTCTGAAACTGCTAGAGGAAAAAGTAGGGGAAACCCTTCAACATGTTGGTCTTGGCAAAGACTTTCTGAATACAACCCCAATTGCTCAGGCAATAAAACCACAGATTAATCACTGGGACCTCAAGGAATTACAAACATTTTCGATTTTTATCAGAAATAACTTTTAGAAAAATAGAGACATTTAATTCAATTAAAAATAGTAAAAAAAAAAAACTTGATAATATTCAGTCAAAGCTAAATATGGGCTACCATAGGAGAAAATTTTTTATTCATTGTGACCTATTTGAATGTACCAAAGCATCTTTGAGCAGCTGTATTTTCTAAGGAAAATATCTGAGCAATGAATGAGGCTTTGTGAAAACAAACCCCAATGTGATACCCAAAACAAAGTGTTATGGGTTTGACTTTTTAAATTCCGGCACAATTCTTTCACAAAGAAAAAAAAAAAAAAAGTGTCTCCTTTTTCTTAGTGACTAAGACATGATTTCATCAAGCTTAGCTCTACTACTCTGTTGAGTCCCAAGCACAACAGGGCACCCTGGTGACTGTTATTTCAGCTCTCAGTGTGTGTGTGTGTGTGTGTGTGTGTGTGTGTGTGTGTGTGTGCGTGTGCATGTATGTTAGAGGGAGAGTGAGAGAGAAATAAGAGATACAGTATTGTGTGCTAGCACACCATCCCAGCTCCAAAGCCAGACAAAATTTATCATGGGGATTCATAGGTTTGTGATGATGTCTGAAATCCAGCTTGGACAAGAAAAATGAAACTCTTGTGAGTTAATAATAGGAAATTACTTAACCATTTTATGGCAGAAGCAATAAACCTAGTGAATAGCACGCATACACAAATACATGAGACCCTGGCATTCACCTCTTGTCCATCACTGTTGAGATACAAAAGTGCAAAAATGGATACATATTTGAAATAACCTTGATGTACCCATGCTACTTTATGCTGTGAGGTGATCAAGGAGAAATAATGAGTTGATAGCATAGCTCAGTGGTTCAATTGTATAGTACTTTCTTATACATGAGATCCCAAGTTTGATCCTCAGCACCATAACAGAGAGAGAGAGATAGAAAGAAAGAGAGTGATAAAGGAATGAAGAAAGGAAAGAAGGAAGAGCTGGAGGAATAGAAATGAGGAGTAAAAAAGAAAAATAACCTCATGTCTTTTTATATGTGTATTACATGTGTATGCATGGTGTGGGGTGTGCATGTATGTATATTACATGTGTATGTACGGTATGGGGTGTGCATGGGTCTGTGCAGATATGTTTGCAGCCATACAGAAGCCTGAGGAAAACACTGAGCATTTTCTACTGCTCACCCGAATATATCCTTGAAACATGCTGGTTTCTGGAGAATTACATGGATCCTATGGATCTCAGCTGAGATGGTCTCAGGTCTCATGCTTGCAACAAGCATTCTTACCTGCTGAGCCATTTCCCCAACCCAACACTAAGTTTTGGTGTTGCTTCTTTTAATAATCTAGTTTTCATTATTTGGGGGTAGGGGGAATAGATAGACTGAAATATCCTGGAAACTTTAAAAGGGCCTTATTTTTTTTCTCTTAAATGTTTCAATGAAAAGGCTTGTTAGAGAGAAACAGTATTTCTTATGTTAGAATAAGGGCTTCATAGATCACAGTCTTCAGATTTTCAAAAGCTCTTGTGTTTTGAATTTATTATATTTCCATTTTATTATATATATGAATGTACCACTTTGCACTGGCTAGGCTAATATTTTATGCCCCAAGTTGCCAACCCCATCTTTCATATCCTAATAGCTGAGAAAATGTACTGGGGGCACAGTGAAAGAAGGACACAGGGTCTCAAGTTGGAGCATGATGATATTCACTCGGCTCCCTCCTTTTCCGTGGATCACCTTGTATACGGCAGTGTAGATCACAGGTTTACCCACTGCAGTAAAGTAGACTCTTCATGTCATTTCTAAGTGAATGAAAGGATGAAGGGATGTGGTTATGTTTATAAAGACTCCATAAAGTCTGAATTTTCAGTCCTGCCTCTGTTCTTACTCCCAGAACTACCACCAGAGACGACCAGGTTTGAAATTATAATCAGTCTCTGCAGAGCACCTTGTAGTTCTCTAGTTCAGAAGTCAGGGCCATAGAGGTAGTTGAGCTCTGCCTCCCTTGCCAAGTATTGTGATTATTTCTCTTCTTTTCTATTTCTTTTCTTTCATAATTTGGACATTTAAAAAATCCTGTTGTGATCACTTTCATAGCAATCCAGTATACAACAGAATAATATGTTCTTTTTTTTTTCTGCCATGGTAAAATGGAAATTCCATTAGAGTGATTTTCAAAATAATTCCCAATGGTTAATGTGTCTGTATCATGCTTTGCATTAATGTGTAGAAAAATTCTATTTTTTGAACAACTCATTAGAACTATATAATTTATTTCAAGATATGACCTTTCCTTGTTTTAAATTCCAAATTCAACTGGAATTTCTCAAGGCTGCTAGAATGTTTTGTCCAAATTTGGTAAGTAGCATACCAGTAAGCAATTCATAGAAAAAAATGATAAGCTACAGATTTCTGAGCAAGCCCCCAGAATAAGAATTTTTCAAATATTTATTTATTTGCAAGGAGAGACGAGAGAGAGAGATTGAGAGAGAGAGAGAGAGAATGAGCATGCCAGAGCCTATAGCCATTGCAAACAAACTCCAGATGCATGCACCACTTTGTGTATCCGGCTTTACATGGATACTAGGAATTGTACCTGGGTCATTAAGCATTGCAGGCAAGTTCCTTAACCACTGAGCCATCTCTCTAGGCCAAGAATAAGGGTTTTAAAGACTATTAAAACATTTATTATTAAATTAAACTTCCAGGTTCTACTATATATAAAGTCTTGCTTAGGAATTTTCACTTTTAAATATTTAGACCTTTATTTTATGTTATATTTATTTATGAGAGACAGTAAGAGAAAGAGAAACAGGGAATTGGCATGCCAGGTACTTAACCACTGCAATTGAACTGCAGACACATGCGCCACCTTGTGCATCTGGCTTATGTGGGATCTGGGGGACTTAACCTGGGTCTTAGGCTTGACAGGAAAATGCCTTAACTGCTAAGTCATCTCTCCAGGCTATAAAGTGTTAAACTTTTAAAGTTGCCAATATTTTTTATTAACATATGAAACATGAAGTTAAATTATTTAACTTTGGGTCAATGAGGGGCAATTTCTTTTATCCATTACTGATCAAACAACAGGTTTACTTTAAATTTTAATCAACATATGTTTATTGTATAAAATGATGGGTTTTATTATGACCTTTTCATACATGTGCATCATGCATTTTGCTTGTATTAACCTCTTGTTACCCTTCCATACCCTTCCCCCCTTCCACTTGTCTTGTTCTCTCAAAATAGGCCAAAATCTACTTTCCTGATATTTACATAATACATATAAAATGTATCTTAATAATTTTATGTCTATGTTTGGGCTGTAAATCACTGAGAAATCTATGTGAATAATAGGAGGAAAAAAATGAAGGTATCAAAATAGATGAGACTAATTGGAAAGAAAAAGAGACTCAATGGAGGGGACTTGGGAGGGACAAAAGAGGGGCTGTAAGAGGGACTACGGACATAGCACATTGTACATATTTATGGAAGCTATCGATAAAATGTTAACAAAATAGTAATTTTATGTCTAGATTCAACAAGTGTGAGTAAACCTTCAGTATTTGCATTTCTGAGCCTGGCTAATTATACTTAATATGATGAGGGTGATTGAGGAAGACACCCTAAATCACCCTCAGGCCTCCAAGTGCATGTGAACACATGTGCATCCAGAACATGCATGTGTTTAGCATACATGCCACACACACATACACAAGACAAGCAAGAAATTTCAAAACTGTTCCATAACAAAGGATCATAGGTGCCCTAAAATGTCAACTGACACTGATCTTTTGTGTTGGTAATAGTATATGTCAACATGAATTTACACTGACTTTACTGTGTTAATAATAGATAATATTAACATTACTAACATATTACAATTGAAGTGTATTCATGAAGAGATACAGATTACATCACATGTATATGTTTTATAATTAACAGATAACGTTAAAGACTAGTTGTTTCCTGAATTCTACTCAGAGCCATGCTTCAAAATAACTAATCACACAAAATCACTATGAGAATTATTTGGAAATGACACAATATTCTTGAACTGACTGATGGATTAAACTTAATTATGAGATCATTTCCCACAAATAATGCAACTTATTCATTCATATGCTTTTAGTCATAAAATAGCTATTAATTGTATCCCTTATATAGTGCTTATGATTTTTAGGGAGCAACAACAACAATAATAAATAGTTTGATTCCGTATTACTACAAATTAATATAATATCAAAAACACTAAGCAGGAAAATTCATGAGTGTATAAGTCTAATAATGACTAATTAAATGCTCTCTTATTTAACAATATTCTTATTAAAATCCCAAACATGAAATTATAATGGAAAATACATGAGCATTTAAAACTAAATTGGAGTTAGTCCATACGTTCCTCCTCTAGCTTTCTCACGCTAGTCATCACTAGACTGTGGAATAGCTACTTGTGTCTCTCCACAGTCCAGCCTTGTCACTCTCAACACTATCCCTGCCCCAGATGGTTTAAAACTTTTGATTAGTTTGCATAGTCAACAGAATACAAGTTCAACTTCTACAACATGCCATGCATCCACTCTATCCTATATCTTGCTTGACTCTCTAGTCTAAGACCTCGAGTCAGTGAGTCATAGGCCACTATTCTGCCAAACTCACAAAATAGCTTGCAGATCACCTCACTTCTACCAGGAATCATCTCTCCCTCAATGTTCTCTAGCTCTACTACCACAAAATCATTCTTGCAATTCATGAAGGGTAGTGCCACTCTCTCAAGGTATCTGTGGCTGGGTCCTTCTTCTTACTAATATAAACATGAACCACAGAAGTCATCCCAGCAAAGTTAAATATTCCTAATGTCAACCCACAAACACTTCTTAACATACACATAATCTTGCACTCACTAAAGTTTTGTCTTCATGAAGTCAAGGAAAATATTCACCTCACTGAACATTTAAAAAGCAATACATTTGCACTTTGGACATTAGGAGGAAATGTTTGATTGATCTTTTTATGTATATAGTTTATGTAATTGTAAAGGGTTGCATCAGCACATATCAGTGTTGAAAATTCTTTGGCTATCCATGTTGACCTGGATAGTAATAGCTTAGAAGATATATCCTTATTTGGCAGTCATTTCTATAACATGCTGACTGAACTTTTGTTCTTTAACATACATATGATTAAATTTTATCTTTGGCAAAAACTCAGAACTGGTTTTGGTAGGATTGAAGTTTTAGCCTAAAAGTTTAGCTTAAAATAAACTGCTTCATTACTCAAAGCAGCAAATAAGATTTTCAACTTGATTTTTTTCAGTTCTGCTATGATTTCCAGTTGACCTAGATTATTTACAAATATATATGCTAAAAGAACTCGAAAATGTTGGAATGAATGTTATATTGCTCATTACTAAGTATTATATAGAGTTCTTATTCTTTCTAGTTCACTGACAACATTTCCATGTCTAGCCTCACTCTATATAAGTACTGAACATTCTTATACTCAATTAATTTAAACAAATATTTTAGTTGTTTATTTATGATACAGAGAATGAGCTCACGTCAGGGCCTCTAGCCCCTGCAAACAAACCTCAGATGCATGCACTACCATGTAGATCTGGCTTATGTGGATTCTGGGGAAATGACCCTGATTTCGTGGCTTTGCCAAGAAGTGTCTTAACCACTACACCATTTCTCAAGCCCCTAGTCATCTAATTTTTGAATAAGCTTACTCTACATATCTTTAATAATGTAATATGTTTAAGGATAAATTTATCTTTAACTAAAACCAACAAAATATCCCATGGTTTTCCTGACAGTAACAAACACTAGTGACATTGAAGCTCATGTTAAAATCATACTTAAGCAAAAGCACTGATGATTTTTTTTAAAGTGCTACTGCTCCTGTATCTTAGAAAGTGATATTTTTGCCATAATAATTTACTACTTTGGGTTATTTAATAGCTTAACAGAATTAACTCCTTTTCAAATCAATTAATTATAGAACCTGAACTAACCTTAACTGGAAGAAACTGGCTCAAGCCACACTGGTAGGTTGCTTTTATTTTATATGAAGGAATAATAATTTTATAGGATTCTTACAACATCTCTTTAAGAAATAATCACTATTTTATTTGTAAGAAGTACAAAAATGATAGTTTTGTTTTAATTATAATAAGTTAGCTTATTTACTTATTTGGTTGCTTGTGCTCTGCTATACTGATGTAGCCCAAGGTCTTCAAATGCTAAGCAAATCTTGTAACCCCATTCTCTATCCCAGCCCTTTGCTGTAATTAAAGCTACACAGTAAAAAGGCCAAAATAACTAAAACTATCATCTTTACTTGGGGACTCTGTGCTTCATTTTTTTCTCTTGCTTCGTTTTACCCCATATACATGAATAAGACATAAATATAAATGTAAATGTAAAATTTGTTAATTACACATTGAATGTTTTTTCCTATATTTCTTTACTTTGCAACACATGTTTATCTCCGTATATATCATATTCTCTCTTTTAGTCTGTTTTTTTCCCCAGTGGATAATTTATGTTTCCTTCCCTTCTTCCTCTCCTTTTCTTTTTTCTCCTCTCCTCTCCATCTTCTGCCCTCCTTTCTTCTCCATATTTTCTTCTTTCCCCTGACAGTTGTCCCCACCAGTCTCTCTCCACCAGTTAATTGTTTTCCCTGCAAAATGTACCAACTGTTACTAATGAAAAGTTAAGCAAGATGAACTCTCCTACATGATATCTTCCATACTATTTTTTAATTATTTATTTATTTATTTGATAGAGAAAGTGGGAGAGGGAGAGAATGGGCGTGCCAGGACCTCCAGCCACTGCAAACCAACTCCAGACACATATGCGCCCTTGTACAGGTGGCTAACATGGGTCCTTTGGCTTTTGCAGGCAAACGCCTTAACTGCTAAGCCATCCCTCCATCCCTTTCATCCTATTTTTAAAAATATTTTATTTGTTTATTTGCAAGCACACATAGATAGAGAGGAAACAGACAGAGAATGGGTGTGCCAGGGCCCCCAGCCACTGCAAACAAACTCCACACTCATATGCCACTTTGTGCATCTGGCTTTATGTGGATACTTGGGAATAACACTTGGGTCATTAAGCTTTGCAGGGAAGCACCACAACTACCAATCCATCTCTCTAGCTTCTCTCCTGCTTTTTAATCTTAAAACTATTTCTCTATCAATGAGGAAAAAGAATCCCCAACTTTGAAAATGAAAACCTCTCTCTTCTTCATTTTGGTTTCATCATCCACTTCTTGCAATAAACGCAATCCCAAACTTTTGTTTAGTGTTCATATACTTACCCTGTCATGTAATGTGTTGATTTCTCAAGTTTTTTAAACCACAACCAAATGAATAAAAATATCTCACAATTCTTCTCATAATGAGTTTTATATAAAGTACTGTTGGGAGTGGGGAAAACCGCAGGTTTTAGATTACTTGGAGGAACTCAAGGTAAAACCACTTACCCACCCTGACCTAGTTTCTTTTGCATTGAAATAGAAGTAAATAATAAAATTCTGAGATAATGGTGCAATTTGAATAAGATCCAAAAAGAACACACAGTCACAATTCAAAAATGCATGCAAAGCTTTTAGGCATTGATGGGTACAAAATGCTCAAATTTTTGTGACTGTTTTTGTAATATAAAAATTATCTAATGCAATAAATGAATTTCCTAGGATAATTGGGCTTTCTTGCTTTTTCTCTAATCAAGTTAATAACAAGTATTTTAATGCTCAAAAAAAAAAAAAAAAAAAATAAAACCTCAAAGCTCCCACAATTTAGCTTCAGGATTTAGTGTAAACTATCTTGCAACAGCCTCATGGGTCTGTGATCAAGCCTTAAAATTCCTCTCCAGCTGGTGGAGGTTTGACAGGCTGCTGCCTTACTGGAGAAGGTGTGAGTGGGATGGGCCTTGGGATTTTATACCTTGTTCCAGTGGTAGCTCAGCTCATTCTCTCTACTACCTCCCTACTGAGTGTGATAATGTGAGCCAGTTTCAGCACCTTCCCAGCCATGAAGAAACTCTCCTAGAAACTGTAATCTAAGTAACCCCTTTCCTTCAATCAGCTACTTCTGGTCAGGTGTTTTTTATCAACCAACAAGAAGCTAACTGCTATAAAGCCCTTAAAAAAATGTAGCATTTCCAGGACTGGTGAGATGGCTCATCAGTTTAAAAACAAACAAACAAAAAAAAACCCATTTGTGGGCTGGAGAGATAGCTTAGTGGTTAAGGCAGTTGCCTATGAAGCCTAAAGATCCTGTTTTGACTCCACAGTACTGAGTTAAGCCATATGCAAAAAGTGATGAAGTGATGCATGGGCACAAGGTAATTTATGATCGTGTTGAGTAAATAACACTTTGGAACTTTTTAACATATGTGTGTATTTGAGAGAACAAATCTAACCCTCCCTCCATCAGAAACATGCTTAAAATTCATTCATAATTTTATTCTATGTACCAAACAACCTGAAGAGGTAGACACCACATGTGCAGCTCTTCTGTCCCGTGGAGACTTACTGATTTTGTGAGAGTTGATTTTATGTTCTCATAATGGATTATGCATGTTTTTCTTATGTTAGGCAATACAACACTTAAATCTGTCTATAACAAAAAAGTTAATTTTAGAGACCAATCATTTAATAGTTGGAAAAATAAAATTATATAAATATAAACACTAATATTATTTTTACATAGATGGAAAATATACAAACTAGAATAAAACACTGTGGAAGAAGAGGACCCAGGAAAAGTACTCTGCAGAAAATATTGATCTGTTTATATCAGAACATTTTAGGTTACTTATAAAGCAAAGTATATTTACACCTCGTGTGAGATGATGGACACAGACATCAATTCTTCTATGGAGTAAATATCAAGGAATCTTGCATTGTTTCAGGATGCTGAGATTTGAAACTGGTGGTGCTATTTCAAGTGGCTGTAGAAACTTTAGGGGCAAGCTAGAGGACGTGGGTCACTGAAGGGAGCGCTCAGGCCCAGTCCCAATGCTGCTGAGGCCTCTTCATGCTTTCCCATGTGCAGCTTCCATGCCTCCCAAAACATAATGGTCTCTGTCTCCTTACATTCTAGCCTTAAAAAAACCCTTCTTCCTGTAAGTTGTGTCTCTGAGATATTCTGCCCCGGTGACAAGGAAAGTAGCTAGCACGTTTGTCAATGCATGACTCTGGATGGAAAAGCTGTAAGATGGTGTGGAGTTATGATATGTGTCCCATATAGAACAGGATGTCTGTCTCCCCACATCACCCACATATCCCTAGATTTCTTTTTCAGCTAAGGTTTAGAGTTTAGTACTAAATGCTTTAGATGTTGTTGCTTCAAATTTTGTGGGAAAACAAGGAGGAGTTTCCTGTAGGAAAAAAATGGTAAATATTTACATATCTCCCTTCAAAATGTAACCTTCTTGATGACAGACTCATTAATTGCATATAAAAAAACATGCTGTTTACTGAATGAATGAACTAATAAATGAATGAAGTTTTAGAAGCAATACTAATTTTATTTGTTGCCTTTTCGAGGTAGGGTTTCACTCTAGTCTAGGCTGATCTGGAATTCACTCTGTATTCTCAGGGTGGCCTTGAACTCATAGCGATCCTCCTACCTCTGCCTCCCGAATGCTGGGATTAAAGGTGTGTTCCACCACGCTGGGCAGCAATACTAATTTTAATCTTTCCTTTATATCCTTCAGGCTTCAGTTTGTCAGAAAGATGACTGTAAACTGAAAGGCTAGAAAGTAAGATTACACAATCCAAAGGTAGAAGAAAAACAGTTAAATATAAAGGGAAGTGGTAATAGAGAAATGTGGGTTTCTTTATTACTAAAAGTCCAACAGTCTATACCACTGTAACAGAAAACCTAACAATAGAATCAATAGATGGACTCATATTCAGATTTCTCTAAGTTCCACATGATCTTTTAATATAGCCCATATTTAAAATATTATTTTATTTATTTATTTGCAAGCAGACACACACACACACACACACAGAGAGAGAGAGAGAGAGAGAGAGAGAGAGAGAGAATGGGCACGGAACGTCCTCTAGTCTCTGCAAATGAACTCCAGATGCATGGGCCACTTTGTGCATCTGGCTTTACAAGGGCACTGGAGAATTGAACCTGGGCTTTGTAAGGAAGCACCTTAAACACTAAGCAATCTCTCTAACCTAGTCTAGATTTTTTTATTTCCAGAAATTCTAGTCATATAGCTACCAAAATCATATTACATGAGGAAAAAAGACAAAAACAAATATTGATTGAACTTTCCCTAGAGTGTTCCTTTAGCCAAATATTTCTGTAGTCAATAAGAAAGGAAAATAGACATTCACATGAAGTCCAGTACATTACTCAACTACATCACAGTGTTGTTCTTTAGAAAACAAACTGTTCCTACTGTAGTAAGTATCAGTAGTTTTACTAATATAATAAGTGATCACAGCCCTCAGTAAATGGCAAGTATTTTTTCTCTACTCATCTTTTGCATTATTATTTTATTTTATTTTTTATTCTTTTTCATTTTTATTTATTTATTTGAGAACAACAGACAGAGAGAGAAAGAGGCAGATAGATAGATAGAGAATGGGCGCGCCAGGGCCTCCAGCCACTGCAAATGAACTCCAGGCGTGTGCACCCCCTTGTGCATCTGGCTAACGTGGGTCCTGGGGAATCGAGCCTCAAACTGGAGTCCTTAGGCTTCACAGGCAAGCGCTTAACTGCTAAGCCATCTCTTCAGCCCTTTATTTTATTTTTATCCTTTTGAATTGTTATAATTAGCATAAAATCAAATTTGAGTTAAAAAAAGAACAATTATCAAAGAGAGTAATTTAATATATTTAATATATTTAATATATATGCATTTAATATATTTTTACAGGGAATACTGTACATATATACTACTACCTAATCACATTACAATACTTGAAAGAAAAATCACAAATTCTATTCACTGTTTTGTTTGCATTTTTCTTATTCCATATTTAATCTACTTAAATCATCAGCAATACTTTCAATATTGCTTTCAGTAAACTATTCTATATGACAAAGATGCCCTATTTTATCTTTTATATTGAGAAAATATCTTTGCATAAGCAGTATAAGACATGTTCTTAGGTAAAAGGCAAAAGATTTATATGTTTTGAAGAGAAACCAGAGTATACATGTTCTAAAGTAAAACCTTTTCCTTCTCTAAGCATTGTCTGTAAGAGCAGAAAAAGTAGTCTGGAGGGCACTTTCTTGCTTCCTGGCTGAAAAGCTAGTTACTAGAATTCATAATGAAGAGCAAAGATAAGAGAACAACAATGTGGAAAACAAAGTTCAGATTTTCAAAACCATGCACTAGCCTAGAAGCGCAGGATTGTACATTTTCCCCCTTCATTTTGCTTAACAAGCATTTGTATGGCTCTATAAGTGATAATTTTGGAACTATCAACAAAATAATAGAAAACTGACTAGTTTCAGTTCTTGTTTATTCTTTCTGTGATTTCATGTGTGTACTTTTATTTTTCCTTGATTGTGTAGCTAAGTATGTACTTACTTCATAAAGATTTATTTTAAAATGGGTAAGATACTATAGTCAAGAAATGAACAAAACAGCACTTTTATCCAAGCTAGTAATGTTATAAAAGTATCAAATCAAAAATAGTACAAGACAAAGTATTTGTGATGCATCTTTCAAATAAACTGTTTCTTAAAATCATAGGTAATATATGAGAAAAGCCAGTGCTGAAACTCTAATGTGTTTCTCCACTTAAGCTATTTTAAAATGCTAAGAAAAATAGTGATTAATATTTCTTCTGCTTCAAGGTAGGTCGTATACTAGTATTATTTTAAAATATTCTATAAGCCAGTACATATTTTCAAAACAATGTTAAGTTGTATAAACTTAATGAGAAAGTTAATTTGATTCATATTGAACCTAGATTGTGACCTAAAATGTATTCTTATCTCAAATATATGAGCAATTAATGTTCAGAAGCAATTAATGTTCTGCTAACCAATTCTGCCCCTGTATATCTTTTTGTTTGTTTTGTTTTTTCAGGTAGAGTCTCACTCCAGCCCAGGCTGATCTGAAATTCACTATGTAGTCTCAGAGTGCTCTTGACCTCATGGTGATCCTCCTGTCTTTGCCTCCCCAGTGCTGGGATTAAACATATTACCACCATGCCTGGCTCCCTGTATACCTTTTAATATTGCTTAACACAGAAATAACACAGCTATATTCATTTCTATGGGGTGTGTATCTGCTTTCATATCACATACTTATATGAGACCACAATATGACCCACAAAACATGAAATATATGCAATCTTATTATTTTGAGAAACATTTTTACAGATAACTCAATATTTTTTAGTAGTTAGAAATATAAGTTGAACAAATTTAAGATCTTTTAACTTTCTTATTTATTTATTTATTATTATTTTTTATTTATTATTCTTATTTTTATGTATTTGCAAGCAGAAAGAGCTACAGAGCTAAAAGACAAAGAGCAAGAGAGAGAGAAAAAGAGAGAGAGAGAGAGAGAGAATGGATATACTATGACCTCTGCAAACAAGTATTTGCCACTTTGTGTGTCTGGGTTTATGTGGGTACTGAGCTTTGAACCTGGTTAGCAAGTAACCACCTTTAGTCATGGAGCTATCTCCCTAGGCCCCAAAAACTCAGTTTAAAATGTCCAGCAGAGTGTATTTTCTTTCTTTTTCCTGTGGCATTGATTATTATTTAAGTGCTAAGGAACAGCCCCAGACATTGTGCATGCTAGGCAGGCACTCTTCCTCTGTGCTTCATCCCTAGCCTTATGGAATAATCTTATGTAATAACAATAGAAAGGCTATTTGCTGTTTGGAGAGAAAAAAGAAAATATATCAGAGAGCAATCAAATATCATTTAGTTTAAAACTATATTATTCTACTACTGATATATGTATCAGTGAAATATAATCATTAAGATTCAACAAACAAAATGATCATGCCATTCTTGTTGTACAAAATAAAAAAGTAACAACAGACAATAAGAATGTAAAGATCTAGTGAAGCAAATTTCTAATTAAAATGACTTTTCTTCCATAAATTTTAAGTACCAATACAATCTTTGATTGATTAACCCAAATACTGAGTACCTTTTCTACAAATTAACTTATGAATCAAATTTGTATACACAGTTTTTCTCAGTTTCACAAGCAAAATGAAGGTCTGTTAACTTTCTGCTTTTTTAGTGTGTTGTTTTGGGGATGGCTGTGAACACAGTCTCTTAAATGTAATGTTCTTCCCATCTGCATTCCAGGTGGCACTGCATAGCTAATCAAGGAATAGTAATACAAGTCAAGATTCCTTATATGTTTGGAGACAAGAAAGTAAACAAATCAAAACTTCATTCAAGGTCTTTTTGCTTAAATACCCATAGTATTTTCTCTTAAAAATGTATCAATTCTATTTAATGCTTAAATTAAGTGGTTTTACAGAACTGTTTTTTCCATAAACCAATTCTAATATATGCCATCATTAATTAAATTAAATTAATTAATTAAACTGAGAAAGATTCAGATAAAACTGGATTCTCTTTAGAGAACAGAAAACACAATGGGACTAGATGTTCCTCCAATAATTCAAAATCAAAATGTAGAGACAATACTATTTGATATAAATTGTAATTATATTGCTTTCAAAGTAGATTTGCTCTGTGGTCTTGATTTGGAACAAATATTTGAAGTCAAGAAGACCTCTTTATTTTATCTGGTATTGCTAACATCTAGAAAAGAAGTTTACCATATAAATGATCTCATAAAGCTTCATATTTCTTCACTTCAGGAACAGTTTTGGAAATGATTATGATGTTTGCTGAAATGCACTAAATCTCCCCCAACATACATTAATCTCTTTCCATTTTGTTGTTATTTTTCCTGTGTCTTTCCCATAGTTTTGTATTCAACAGTGTTCCTTATTTTACCAAATTTTGCACCATAAGAACTCACAAAAGATACCATAAGCAGGACTGCATGATTTGAAGTATAAGAATAGCTATTTAGTAGTGTTCTTCCTAGCTTTTTTCATCCTGTATACATACGTAATCAGTGCAGTAATTAATAACAGTCAGTATCACTGAATTGGAGAGGCATGCCCTTTAACTACTTGGTGACCATATCTACTATCTCAATGTCTCCTAATTCTGCTACGTATTGTATGCTCTCCTTTATATAAACAACCTGCCTCCAGAGGACAGTCCAGATGTACAGCATGATTAACACATCAAAGTGTATATGCATAAATAATAATAATTGTTATGCCTTTCATGAAATGGGTGTTTGTATTACATTAAAATACCAATGTATAAGGCCTAATTGTCAATCTAATATTTAGAGATGTGGTCTTTGGACTTGGATTAGGAGTAGGTGAAGTCATAAGGGAGGGGTCCCCATGTTGAGATTAATGGATTTATTTAAAACAAAAAAAAAATAGTAAAGCCCTTTCATAGATCAAGAGTTCATAGGCCATCTGCAAGTTAGGAAGACGTGCTCACCAGAGTCCAGTGTTCTTCATCCTTATCTCAGATTTATAGTTCAAGACAGTGTAAAAATTAATGTTTGGCATTTTTCTACAACAGCTCCAGCAAAGACTATACCCAGAGTACACACCCAATAATGTCTTTACCCAGATTGCTCTCTTTTGGGAAGAGGGTAGGTTGAGGTAGAGTCTCATTTTAGTCCAAGTTAACCAGGAACCCACTCTATAGCCTCAAGCTGGCCTCAAATTCACAGCAAGCCCCCTACCTCAGAACTACGAGATTCTGGGATTAAAGGAACATGCTATCACTTCTGGTGTTTTTATCAATATTCAAGTACTAACTCCCACAAACTAAACATAACCAGCAGTCACAAGCAGTAGTTGAAAAATATTTATTACATATTCTCTAGTTCTCTTATCTACTGCTATACAGTAATTTAAGTAATTAGGAACACTAGAAGAAAATTAATGCTAGAGTATTAAAAAAAAAACAAGTTTGATTTAGTTAGGACAAGTGTTATAAGGTGAATATATATTTATCACACAAAATGTATACATAGAAGTATAACATAAATTCATTTATGTTCCCACTCAAAGAAATTCCAAGAAGAGAACAAAGTTTAAAAATGAAAAGAATTATAAATGTTTTTGCAACCTAAAAATGTGATGTAGAACATGTAATGAAATACATCTATCATAGTTTAATTAATTTCATTAATTAAAAAAAGACATGATTAAGATAGATTTTTAAATAATTAAGTTAGATATAATTAATTAAAATATACTTAATTAGTTGAAATAGACATGTATTTACCATGAAGAATATTTAGGAATTTCTACCAGTAAGAAAAATCATGGAGCTTCTGGTTAAGATGGCAGTGTAGGTACAACGCCAAAGCAGCCTAGGGAGGAAAAAGCCAAAACCCAGAAAAATGTACACTTTTACTAAAAAGTGAGGTGTATAGGAAATTGAAATAGCAGCAGAGAAGTAGGAGAGATCTAGAGCATCCAAAGCCTGCACAGGCCAACAGAAGCGACTGGGAGAGTCTGTTCGCCAGAGCACGGCAGCGGTGTTTGGCTTGAGCCGCAGGAAAAGTCAGGCGAGGGGATTTTTCCACTCACACCAGAGTTCTCCACAAACTCAAGAAATGTGAAGGGAGAGTGGCAGTGAACAACGAAGGAACAGATAACAAGGTAGATGAACAGGTGGAACAGCAGGTGAACTAGAGCAGCATTGGCTCCCTCCCCTTCCCCACCGCCAGTACCCAGCTCTTGGGAACAAAGCAGTGGTCCAGGGACCCAGCCACACCAACTTGAACTGACAGATCACCAAAGAGGGACCCAATTAAAAGCGCAGCTGAGACCAAAATCATCCCAAAAGGTAACAAGGTTACACCAGGTCAGTATCCGCCTAATAAACCTGGTATATATGCCTGAACCAGAAATGCTAATTGCACTTTCGATATCAGGATAAATTATATGTTAAATTGGATGGATGGTAAAATTTGCCATTCTTAAATAAGCTGTATTTTGGGCTTGTTATTTGTTTCTACTTGAATTATAGTGACTTTGTTTACTCTTCTGTTATACATTAGGGAAGGTCTCACCTGGTCACAAGCTGACTTGGAACCCTTTACAGACCAGAAATCTTAAACACCTTGTTGTCAGCATTAAGGGAGTGGGTGAGGCACCACACAGCCTAAGGGACAGACAGAGGACCTGGTTGTCATAATACCTACTCTTGGATAAATACAATGTGCTGTTGTCCACTGAATGTGTTCATTGTATAGTTAAATTTTAGAATCTGCCTATATTTTGATCCACTTATCGTACTTGAATACTCTCATAGCAGGCACACCCAACACCTAGAGTCACTTTTGTAGATACTCTGAGAGTCTTCAGACCCACACCTAGTGCCTTAAGCTCTACCCTAAAGATATATTATATCAGATTGATTGATACATTGCATAATATCCAGCTAGCTGGAAAATCCAATCATTAAATAATCCAACATGCAAAAATATATACATTATAACACCAAAAATCAAGACAATATAAAAAATTATTAATGCATCAGAAATGACATCCAATGAGAATGAGTTAGGGAAATGCCTGAGAAAGATTTCAAAAGAATGATCATAAATATGTTCAAAAGAATGATTATAAATATGTTCAAAGAACTCAAAGAAGAAACCAAAGGAAGCAAAGAAGATACAGGACACCAATTTAATGAAATAAAGAGGTCAATACTAGACATAAATAAGGAAATAGAAATAATAAAGAAAAACCAGTTAGATTTACTAGCAATAAAGAACACAGTTAATGAAAAACAACAAAAAAAAAAAAAAAAAAAACAACTCTGTAGAAAATCTCACCAGTACAATGGATGAAGGAGAGGGCAGAATATCTAAACTAGAAGACCAGGTGGCAGATCTAATACAATCCAACAAAGAGAAAGACAAACTAATAGAAAAGTATGAGTGGGAATTTCAAGATATTCAGGACACTAGGAAAAGATCGAACATAAGAATCCAGGGCATAGTAGAAGGAGAAGAATTTCACTCCAAAGGCATAGTTGGCATCTTCAACAAAATCATAGAAGAAAACTTCCCCCAAATTGGGAAAGAGGTACCAACGCACATACAGGAATTCTTTAGAACACCAGCCAGAAAAAACCTGGAAACACCTCTCCTCGCCATATTATAATCAAACTACCAAACATACAAACCAAAGAAAAAATATTGAAAGCTGTCAGAGAGAAAAATCAAGTTACCTATAAAGGCAAGCCTATCAGGATTAAAGAAGATTACTCAACACAAACTTTAAAAGACAGAAGGGTGTGGAGTGATGTATGCCAAGTTCTGAAAGATAACAACTGTAAACCAAGTTTACTTTATCCTGCAAAGCTATCCATTCAAATAGACAGAGAAGTAAGGACATTCCATGACAAAAGCAAGCTAAAGGACTATTTGAAGACAAAACCAGCTCTACAGAAAATACTTGAAAGAATCCTCCATGCTGAAGAAAAAGAAAAGCACACATATAATGAACATGGAAAAACCAAGCAATACTCAAATATTAGTTAACACAAGAGAGCAAAGGTAGAACTGAAAGAACTACAAAAAAATGGCAAAAATGAATACACACCTTTCAATAATATCTCTTAATATCAACAGCCTCAATGCCCCAACCAAAAGACATAGGTTTTCAGACTAGGTTAAAAAGCTGGATCCTTCAATTTGTTGTCTCCAAGAAACCCACCTTTCTACAAAGGATGGAAACTATCTTAGGGTGAAAGGTTAGAAAACAGTGTTTCAAGCAAATGGACCTAGAAAACAAGCAGAGGTTGCTATCCTAATATCTGAAAAGGTAGACTTCAGTCCAACATTAGGTAAGAAAGATAAGGAAGGCCACTTTCTATTGATTAAAGGCGCCCTCCAGCAGGAGGACATTACAATCCTAAACATATATGCACCTAACATGGGGGACCCCAAATACATCAAACAAATGCTATTAGAACTAAGGTCACAGATAACACCAAACACAGTGGTAGTGGGTGACTTCAACACCCCACTCTCATCAATTCACAGGTCATCCAGGGAAAAAATAAACAAAGAAGCATCTGGACTAAATGAGGTCATAGAAGGAATAGACCTAACATATATATGCAGGACATTTCATCCAAATGTGGCAGAATATGCATTCTTTTCAGCAGCACATGGAACATTATCTAAAATAGATTATATATTTGGTCACAAAGAAAATCTTAACAAATACAGGAAAATTGAAATAATTCCTTGCATTCTATCTGACCACAATGGAATCAAACTACAAATCAACTGTAAGAAAGGCTATAGTGCATACACAACATCATGGAAATTAAATAGCACATTACTAAATGATGAATGGGTCAATGAAGAAATCAAGAGGGAAATATAAAAATTTATAGAGTCAAGTGCCTATATTAAGAAATTAGAAAGGTTGCAAGTAAATGACCTAATGCATCAACTTAAAGCCTTGGAAAAAGAAAAACAAGGCAAAAACAAAATCAGCAGACAGGAAGAAATAGTAAAGATTAGGCCAGAAATTATTGAAATAGAAACTAAAAAACCATCGAAAGAATCAATGAAACAAAGAGTTGGCTCTTTGAAAGGATAAACAAGATTGATAATCCTTAGCAAATCTGACCAAAAGAAAGAGAAAAGAGACACAAATTAATAAAATTAGAGATTAAAAATATAACATCCCAACAGAGAAATTAAAAAAAATTCATAGGGACATACTATAAATCATATACTCCACAAAGTATGAAAATCTGAAAGAAATAGATGAGTTCCTTGATTTATAAGACTTACCTAAATAAAGTCAAAATGAGATTAATCACTTAAATAGACCTATAACAAGCATGGAGATCTGAACAGTTATAAAAACTCTCCCAACTAAAAAAAGCCCAGGCCCAGATGGATTCACTGCTGAATTTTACCAGACCTTCAAGGAAGAGCTAACACCATTGCTTCTTAAGCTTTTCCAGGAAATAGAAAAAGAAGGAATTCTACCAACCTCTTTCTATGAAGCCAGCATCACCCTGATACCAAAACCAGGCAAAGATAGAACAAAAAAAGAAAATTTCAGACCAATCTCCCTCATGAACATAGATGTAAAAGTTCTCAACAAAATATTTGCAAACAGAATACAAGAATATTTCAGAAAGATCATTAAACCTAAGCAAGTAGGCTTTATCTCAGAGATTCAGGGATGGCTCAATATATGCAAATCGATAAAGGTAATACATTATATAAATGGATTGAAGGACAAAAATCACATGATCATCTCATTAGACGCAGAGAAAGCATTTGACAAAATCCAACATCTCTTCATGATAAAAGTCCTGCAGAGACTGGGAATAGAAGGAACATATCTCAATATAATAAAGGCTATTTATGACAAGCCTACGGCCAGCATATTACTGAATGGGGAAAAACTGGAAGCTTTCCCACTAAAATCAGGAACAAGACAAGGGTGTACACTGTCCCCACTTTTATTTAATATAATTCTGGAAGTCTTAGCAATAGCAATAAGGCAAGAGAAATACTTAAAAGGGATGCAAATTGGAAAGAAAGAGATCACGTTATCATTATTTGCAGATGACAAGATTCTATATATAAACCACCCTAAATACTCTACCAGCAAACTGTTAGAGCTGATAAACACCTACAGCCAGGATATAAAAGAAATACATAGAAATCAGTAGCCTTCATATATGCTAACAACAAACACACAGAGGATGAAATCAGAGAACCACTACCATTTACAATTGCATTACAGAAAATAAAGTACCTTGGAATAAACCTAACCAAGGAAGTAAAGGATCTCTACAATGAAAAAAATAAAACACTCAAGCAAGAAATTCAGAAGACACTAGGAAGTAGAAAACATCCCTTGTTCCTGCTTTGGAAGAATCAATATTGTGAAAATGGCAATCTTACCAAAAGCAATCTACATATTTAATGCAATCCCCATCAAAATTCCAAATGCATTCTTCATGGAAGTAGAAAAAACAAACCTAAAATACATTTGAAATCATAAAAATCCACTAACATCTAAAATAATACTGAGCAACAAAAATAAGGCTGGTGCTATCACCATACCTGACTTTAACTTATACTACAGAGCCATAGTAACAAGAACAGCATGGTACTGGCACAAAAGCAGACACGTAGATCAGTGGAACAGTATAGAGGACCCAGATGTAAGTCCAGGTAGCTATGGCCACCTGATATTTGATAAAAATTCAAAAATAGTCATTGGAGAAAAGACAGCCTCTTCAGCAAATAATGTTGGGAAAACTGGATATGTTTCTGTAGAAGGATGAAAATAGATTATTCTCTCTCGCCATGCACAAGAATTAAGTCCATATGGATTAAAGACCTTAACATGAGACCAGAAACTCTAATACTTCTAGAGGAAAAAGTAGCGGAAACCCTTCAACATATTGGTCTTGGCAAAGACTTTCTGAATACAACCCCAATTGCTCAGGCAATAAAACCACAGATTAACCACTGGGACCTCATGAAATTACAAAGATTTTATACTCCCAAGGACACTGTGAATAAAGCAAAGAGGCAACCTACAGAATGGGAAAAAATCTTCACCAGCTATATATCTGATAGAGGGTTAATATCTAGGATATACAAAGAACTCAAAAAGCTAACTAATAAGGAATCAAACAAGCTAATGAAAAAATGGGCTATGGAGCTAAATAGAGAGTTCTCAAAGGAAGAAATGTGGATGGTGTATAAACATATAAAAAAATGTTCTACTTCCCTAGTCACAGGGAAATGCAGATTAAGACTTCCGGCCAAGATGGCGACCGCCTAGCTGCACCCCACATACCAGGGGGAAAAAAAAAGGCAAGTATGCAAGGGCAATTAGGATCTTTTTGCAAGAGGGAGGGCACAGATTGGGGAAAAACAGGGAAGCACACACCCCCGCGCCCTGATACCCCCGCGCCCCGCCGCGACCCGCTGCATCCTGGCGCGACCCTGCATGCCCGGCGACACTGCGGCCCTGCGCACGCCGTGCCCCCCCCGCGGCCCCCCCGCGCCCCCCCACCCAGCCTGCTCCCCCCCCGCGCGCCCCACGCCCCGTCCCCCCCACGTGTTTCCCCTTGCTCCCTGCACCCCACCGCACCCTGCATGACCTGCCCTGCATGCCCTGTGCCCCGGCATGCCCCGCGCCCCCCCACGCACCCCATATGCCCCAGCACGCCCCAAGCCCCCCGCGCACCCCCCACGCCCCGCGCGCCCCTCGCACGCCCCGCGCCCCGTGAAGCTGTGCTCTGATCGGGCACCCACCAGCCATGCCTGCCAGCCTGCTGCACTGAAGCTGCAACCTCCTACCTCCGCCCTTGTTCTCTGATCCTGCGAGTTAACCAGCTACGTGGTGCTTGGTTCACAGGCCCCCGGGGGCCACCTCTGCCGTGAGTAGGTGGCTGCCAGATTCCCTGCTGCTGTGCTCCCATCACTTGCCACCATCAGCCTCTGCTGTGTCCTGATCCCGTACCCACATCAGCTACATCTGCACTACAATTGCAAGTACAGTGGGCCCAGTCCCAGAGCAAGGGCCACACAAGTCCACACTGAGTCCCTAGCGCCAGCGCAGGTGCCATCCCCTACCTGTACTTCGCCACCTATCCCCCACTCCCCTGAGGCGGGAGAGCACAGACTGTTTGCAGGTCCCAGTGTTCCAAGCCAGAGTTTGGGCAGCTTAAGGGCTTGCTACAGCAGTCCCCTTACAAGCTCGAAGGCAGGAAGCTTAGGTGCATTACTGGGTGAGAATTCAGGCAACTTTGGCGCCCCTGTCAGGCTATAGATAGGCGGCTTTGGCAAGAGAGAGCAAAAACCCAGTCTGCTTGCAACTGCCCCAGGCTGCCTTAGATTCTCATTAAGCTAGATTCCAGGCTGCTCCACCCACCTACCTGCCCATACACTGACATGGGTAGACCACAGTGCAAAAGAAATAACGTAAAAAATAAAATGCAAGTAAATACAGACAGATCACCCAGTCCAACAAGGATTACATCTAACTAAAACATAGAAGAGTGTTTAGGATCAGAACATCAAGTGGAAGCAATGAACAATGCAACCCTGACCAACCTACTGCTAGAACTGGCAGGAAAGCTACAAAGGACATAATCATGTGGATGCTACCATCACTAAGCTACAGCAATAAGATAAGACACTGGAAGGAATTCAAAGAGAGCTAAGAGAGTTGAGGGAGAGTGGAAAAAAAAAAGAGGACCTTAAAAGTCAACTGGCCACACTAAATGAAAACATAAAGAAATGCAAGGATGATTTCGAAGAATCATCAAGAAAATCAGAAAATGAGACGAAAAGAGAGCTGGACAAAGTGATGGAAGTGATACATAGGAAAGTAGTAGAAAATGCAAACTTAATTGAACAAGTCCAAAACTCACTAGAGGCTCTCAAGAATAGAGTCAGCAAAGTGGAAGATAGGAACTCTGATCTGGAAGACAGGATGAAAGAAACAGTTCGAGAGTCCAAAAATTTCAGTAAGTTCAAAAGTTCCTGTGAACAGAACATGAGAGAATTGTGATACACTTAAATGTCCTAATATCAGAATCACTGGAATACCAGAAGGAGAAGAATTTCAGTCGAAAGGAATGGAGAACTTATTAAACACAATAATTGAAGAAAACTTCACCCGTCTCTTAAAAAAAAGGCCCATCAAAATACAAGAAGCAGGGCTGGAGAGATGGCTTAGCGGTTAAGCGCTTGCCTGTGAAGCCTAAGGACCCTGGTTTGAGGCTCGGTTCCCCAGGTCCCACGTTAGCCAGATGCACAAGGGGGCACACGCGTCTGGAGTTCGTTTGCAGAGGCTAGAAGCCCTGGAGCACCCATTCTCTCTCTCTCCCTCTATCTGTCTTTCTCTCTGTGTCTGTCGCTCTCAAACAAATAAATAAAAAATTTTAAAAAATGTTTAAAAAAAAATACAAGAAGCAAACAGAACTCCTAACCGACTAGACCAAAGGAGAACCTCCCCAAGACATATTATCATTAAGACTCTACACGTTAACACCAAAGAAAAAATCCTAAAAGCAGCTAGGGAAAAACAGCACACCAGTTTCAAAGGAAACCCCATCAGAATTACTTCAGACTTTTCAATGGAAACCCTGAAAGCTATAAGGGATGAAACTTTTTCAACTCTAAGAAACTATGGCTTCCAACGCAAACTACTCTACCCGGCAAAAGTCTCCCTTATAATAGATGGTGAAAGAAAAACTTTCCATGACAAAACTCAGCTTTACAATTTTATGAACACAAAGCCAAACCTACAGAAAGTATTCCAGGAAATTCTCCACAGAGAAGAAACAAATAACCAAACACAAATGCCTACAAGAAGCAGATCACAGCAACCAAACCCAGAGTAGAGAGAAAAAAAACAAAACAAACAAAAAAAAAAACCCAAAAAACCTTAAATTCCACGGAAATGCCAACACACCTCTACCATGACAACATGACAGGGATCAAATCAAATCTCACAGTCATCACCCTAAATATTAATGGCCTTAATTCACCCATCAAGAGACACAAACTAACAGGGTGGATCAAAAAATTAGACCCCTCAATCTGCTGCCTTCAAGAAACCCACCTTACACTAAAGACAGAAACCTCCTCAGGGTGAAAGGGTGGAAAACAATATTCCAAGCAAATTGGAATAAGAAACAAGCAGGTGTAGCTACATTAATATCATATAAAATTGACTTCAAACCAAAATCAATCAAAAAAGACAAAGAAGGCTACTTCCTACTTATAAAGGGAACAACCCATCAAGAGGATATTACAATCATAAATCTGTATGCACCAAACACAGGAGCACCACAGATCATAAAACAAAACCTACTTGACAATAAAACAGAAATAACCACCAACACCATCATAGCTGGGGACTTTAACACACCATTATCAGTAATAGACAGATCATCCAAACAGAAGCTCATCAGGGAAGTAAAAGAGCTCAACAAAACCATAGAGCACTTAGACCTAACAGACATCTACAGAACTTTCCATCCCAAATCCACAGACTACACATTCTTCTCAGCAGCCCATGGAACATTCTCTAAAATAGACCATATATTGGGTCACAAAGACTGCCTCCACATATTTAGGAAAATCGACATAATTCCCTGCATGATATCAGATCATAATGCTATATTCCTAGAAATCAACAACAAAAAAAACCAACAAGAAGACCAATGGCAACTGGAAACTGAATAGCATACTCTTAAACAATAAGTGGATAGTGGATGAAATAAAAAATAAAATTGCAAAATTCCTGGAATTGAATGACAATGAGAACACATCATACCAAAACTTATGGGACACAATGAAAGCAGTTCTCAGGGGAAAATTCATAGCACTCAATGCCTTCATAAAAAAGACAGAAAGATCCCAAATCAATAGCCTAACCATCCACCTAAAGGCATTGGAAAAACAAGAAAAATCCAACCCAAAGAGCTCCAGAAGGAAAGAAATAATTAAAATCAGAGCAGAAATTAATCAACTGGAAACCAAGGAAACAATTAAGGCAATTGACAAAACAAAGAGCTGGTTCTTTGAAAAAATAAACAAGATTGACAAACCTCTGGCCAATTTGATCAAGCAAAGAAAAGAGAGACTCCAAATTAACAAAATTCAAAATGAAAAAGGAGAGATCACAAGAGATATGAATGAAATTGGGAGAATCATCCGGACTTATTTCAAAAACCTCTACTCCACAAAACTGGAAAATGTGGAGGAGATGGATAAATTCCTGGATGCATATCATCTACCAAAGCTAAACTCAGAGCAGATTAATCACCTCAATGAACCCATCACACTCACAGAGATTGAAAAACTAATAAAAAACCTCCCAAAAAAGAAGAGTCCAGGACGAGATGGATTCCCAGCCGAATTTTATCAAACCTTCAAGGAAGAACTCAAACCAATCTTTCTAAAATTGTGCCACACAATTGAAGAACAGGGAAAGCTCCCCAACTCCTTCTATGAAGCTAGTATCACCCTAATCCCAAAACCAGGCAGAGATGCCACAAGAAAAGAAAACTACCGGCCTATTTCCCTAATGAACATAGATGCAAAGATCCTCAACAAAATACTCGCAAACCGAATCCAACAACACATCAAAAGCATTATCCACCTTGACCAAGTGGGATTTATCCCAGGAACATAAGGGTGGTTCAACATACAAAAATCTGTCAATGTAATACATCACATAAACAAGCTTAAATATAAAAACCACATGATCATTTCGATAGATGCAGAAAAGGCCTTTGACAAGATACAACATCACTTCATGATCAAAACATTGGAGAGAATCAGCATGGCCAGTTCACATCTTAACATAATAAAGGCAATATACAAAGCTCCAAAGGCCCAAATAATACTTAATGGAGAGAGACTGGAGGAATTCCCACTGAGATCAGGAACAAGACAGGGATGTCCTCTCTCACCTCTGCTTTTCAATATAGTTCTGGAAGTTCTAGCCCAAGCAATAAGGCAGGAGAAGGAAATAAAAGGGATACAATTTGGAAAGGAAGAGGTTAAGTTAGCTCTATTCGCTGATGACATGATTGTATATGTAAGAGACCCGAGAGACTCCGTCCCAAAACTCCTGAAGATGATTATCTCCTATAGCAAAGTAGGAGGATACAAAATCAATGCACAAAAATTGGTAGCATTTCTGTATGCAAATGACAAAGACACAAAAAAAGAAATAAAGGGCAAAGTCCCATTTTCAATTGCAACAAAAAAATAAAATACCTTGGAATAACGTTAACCAAGGAAGTATAAGATCTATACAACTAAAATATAAAAACTCTCAAAAAAGAAATTGAGGAGGACTTGAATAGATGGAAAGACCTCCCATGCTCCTGGATAGGCAGAATTAACATTGTGAAGATGACAATCCTACCAAAGGCAATATATCAATTTAACGCAATTCCAATTAAAATCCCTACAGTGTTCTTCACAGAGATAGAAAAAATGATCTCAAATTTCATATGGAAAGGCAGAAGGCCTCGCATATCCAAACATATCCTCAGCAAAAGAAATACCTCTGGTGGCATCGCCATACCTGATATAAAGCTATATTACAAAGCCATAGTAATAAAAACAGCATGGTACTGGTATAAAAACAGGAGTATAGACCAATGGAATAGACTTGAGGACCCGGATTTTGGGTCAAGCAACTATAGCTACTTGATATTCGACAAAGGCCCAAACAATATAGACTGGAAAAAAGATGGCATCTTCAACAAATGGTGCTGGACAAACTGGATAACCACATGCAGGAAACTAAAACTTAATCTACACATTTCACCATGCACTACACTCAAATCCAAATGGATCAAAGACCTCAACATAAGACCAGAAACTCGAAAAATACTGGAAGAAAATTTAGGAAGTACTTTCCATGATATAGGAATGGAAAAAGACTTCCTGAACAAAACCCCAGTGGCTCAAGTTCTTAAACAGTCACTCAACCATTGGGATCACATGAAGCTGAAGAGTTTCTTTACAGACAAGCATATAATAAGCAAAGCCAATAGAATACCCACAGAATGGGAGAAAATATTTGCAGGTTATCCAACTGATAGAGGCCTTATCTCTAGAATTTACAAAGAACTCAAAAGTCTAAACTATAAGAAGACAAATACCCCACTCACAAAATGGGGCACAGAGTTGAACAGGCAATTCACAGAGGAAGAAATACAAATGGCAAACACAACTTAAGAAAATGTTCATCATCCCTAATCATCAGAGAAATGCAAATTAAAACAACTATGAGATTCTACCTTACCCCAATAAGGATAGCCAACATCAAAAAGTCAAATGAAAATAAATGCTGGTGAGGATGTGGAGAAGCAGGGACACTCATTCCCTGTTGGTGGGAATGCAGGATGGTACAACCACTTTTGAAAGCAATATGGAGACTCCTGAAAAAGCTGACTATAGAAATACCAACAGGCCCAGTTATTCCCTTACTGGGTATCTACCCTAAAACCTTCAAACCAAAAGCCAGAGAGATTTGCTCATCCATATTTGTAGCGGCTCAATTCATAATAGCTAAAAGCTGGAATCAACCCAGATGTCCATCATTAGAAGAATGGATAACAAAGATGTAGTATATCTACACAATGGAATTCTATACAGCAGTAAGAAAAAATGACATAAAGAAATTTGAGGAAAAATGGTTGAACCTGGAACAGATCATTCTCAGTGAACTTACCCAATCACAGAAAAAAAATCGACACGTAGTCTCACTCATCTACA
The DNA here is from genome assembly GCF_020740685.1 of Jaculus jaculus. Taxonomy (NCBI): domain Eukaryota; kingdom Metazoa; phylum Chordata; class Mammalia; order Rodentia; family Dipodidae; genus Jaculus; species Jaculus jaculus. The sequence continues at coordinate 26,693,367 of NC_059120.1, forward strand.
ACATGTAACCTGAATCTATCCAAGATACCTTACACACCCAGCAAGGACCTCATGGACTAGACAATAGGATGGATGGGGAGGGTGGGGAGGGCATCGAAGGGTGGAAAACAGTAATCCGACCCAAACGGCAATGGTACCATAAAATTCTACTTCCTAAAAGACAGACCAAATGGCTGAACCTTCACTAGACCCTTACAGGAAACACCTGAACCACAAGACACTGGAGAGGGTAGGATCAAGACTAACCTAAACTCCTACATCTTCCCTCCCTCCCTCTCCCCCTCTCCCCTCTATCTCTCTCCTCTCTAACTCTTGTATATTAGTTATGTTCTTCCTCAATTTCTTAGTGGACACTGACCTGTAACCCCCACTTCCAGCTTGGGCCTATCATCCACAATGAGCCTTTGATCAGAGAAACCAACAAGGTTTCCCAAAACAATGACAGACTTCTGTCAGAGTACTTGATGACCCACCAAAGGCCAGTGGTAAGACCCTGATCCTGAAGACTCCATACGCAACTGACACGTAAAATGGAATGACATGGCTAGAAGCCAGGAGAGAGTCAGTCCCCAGACAGACAGCGTGTCTAGTGCCAGAAGGTGCTACATAGGCGCCTGGGGGAAATGACCAAGATATGTCCAAGCAACTCATTGTTTAACCTAATTAGCAACAAATAACCTGAGGTGATGCCCACACATGCAATAGTGGTACACAGCCATGGTGAGGAACCAATTGCTCCTGATTTGGCTAACTGATCCACTCAGTGGTACTAGACCCTTAGCTGGAGCTGGGAAACAAGTCAGAACCATACCCAAACACAAGCCCACTCTACAATAGCAAGCTACCATGAATCATGGGGTATAAGAGGGCCTACACCTATCAAACTGTCTATCAAAAAATTAAGTGTTATCTCAATTTTCCGGGTGCTAACTTACTCTCCGTTGGAGAGTCTGCTTCTCTTTTTCAGATAGATGCAGATCCTAAGGAGAGAGCTGCCCCAACATACCTCAGAAGGCGCCCAATTGAAACTAAGTACAATTGGCGAAACAAGCAAGGGTGATGTTTTCCTGTGAACCAGATACCAGCACAAAGGGGAAGGAGACCAACGCAGAGAAAAATCAACTCCTACCAAATCAGAGAGCCAGAGCCTCAGAGGCCCCCAACACCTCACCACTGAAGCAGACCAAAAATGAACCCAACATGGCTCAGGGAAATTTTGCGGGAGAGGGGGTGGAAAGAATGTCAGAGTCACATGTTGGGTCATGCTTTGCAGAGACATTTATCATACCAATAACTGGGGGCTAACTCCACAATGCACGACCCATTTACATCAACAAGGAGGGTCCAATGGCAGGGGGTAGATCACAGATGAGCCTAAACAATGGTACCAAACTGCCTGTATTTACTGAAAAGGAAACTAATAAATTAAATTTTAAAAAAAAAGAAATGCAGATTAAAACTACATTGAGATTCCATCTCACTCCTGTCTGATTGGCTACTATCATGAAAACAAATTATCATAAATGTTGGCAGGGATGTGGAAAAAGAGTAACCCTTCTACACTGTTGGTGAGAATGAAATCTGGTCCAGCCATTGTGGAAATCAGTATGGATGTTCCTAAAACAGCTAAAGATTGATCTACCATATGACTCAGCAACAGCACTCCTCAGCATATAGCCTAAGGACTCATCTCATTTCCTTAGAAGCATGTGGTCAACCATGTTTATTGCTGCTCAATTTATAATAGCTGGGAAATGGAACCAGCCTAGATGTCCCTCAACTGAGGAGCGGATAATGAAGATGTGACACATTTATACAATGGATTTCTATTTAGCGATAAAGAAAAATGAAGTTATGAAATTTGCTAAAAAATGGATGGATCTGGGAAGGATTATACTAAGTGAGGTAACCCTGTCCCAGAAAGCCAACCACCATATGTTCTCTCTCATATGTGAATCCTAGCTACAGATGATTGGTCTTCTGTGTGAAAAGGAAAAAACTCAGTAGCAGAGGCCAGGAAGCTAATAAACAGATACAAAAGGAAGAGAAAGAATGGAGGAAGGACTTAATAAGTTGGTATTGTATATATGTAAGTAGAAGAATAGATTAACTGGGGTAAAAAGGCCCATTGTGAGATCAGGGGAGGAGACTGAGTAAAGGAAAAGTGGAGGGAGGGCTAATCAAAATCTAAAAGGATATAAATAAATCATATGGAATTCTCTGATTTTGGACAATGGAACACTCAGGTGCCATAGATTGTTGCCAGAAAATTTTCAGTGCCATGGATGGGATACCTGCCAGAGAGATGTTGGCCAGGGAGGTCCCTGATGCCCCCAAAACATTATAGGCCATTGCTGAGGTCCTTGGTTTCCCACCAGGAATCGATGGTAAGACCCTATTGCTGAAGACTCCACATATTTAAGCTGCAAGGCCACTGAGAAATCCTGCTGGAACTGAGCTGATAACTTTTTCCATGTAGACCAGCTGACAGAAAGATGGAAGAAGCCATTCTACATGCAGTTCAATGGGAAAAAGAGATACCACCAGTGAAGATACACAACAGTGGACACTGCAAGCCTTATAATTGGCCAGCCAGGCCAAATGAGCCAATGGGTGCAATAGTGGCATGTCTGTCATGGTGAAAACCAACTGCCCTCCAATTGGACTAGAGGCCTACTCCAAGGGAGGGAATATATCCCTGATACTGAAAACAAAACAAGGGTAGTCATGAGCCCTAGGGGTGTAACATCTGCTGATGTCTGGATAAGTGTATATGCCATGCTTATCAAACTACCCGTTAAGCATTTCTGTTAATATTAATACCCTTATATTAATGCTACTCTCACTTTGGGTAGAGAATCTTCTCTTTTTAGATGGTAGTGATCTTGGGACAACTAAGAAGGTATCATGGTGCTGGAAAGAAGTGACTAGAGTACCAAGTAACATCTCGATCACACCTTCCAAGGCTCAGGGTCTAATGTGGAAGAGGTCGCGGAAAGAATATAAGAGCCAAAGGAAGGTTTGGACTCCTTAAAATGTGCTCCCTCCAGACATAAAATGGCCTCGATATCCATAGCCTCATATGCCTGACACTACCTACACAAGACCATCATAAGAGGAGGGAAAGATCAAGACATCAAAATAAAAGAGAGATTTATTGAGATGGGGAGGGGATATGATGGACAATGGAATTTCAAACGGGAAAGTGGGGGGAGGGAGGGTATTACCATGGGATATTTTTTATAATCATGGAAAATGTTTTAAAAAATTGAGAAAAAAATAAGATTAAAAAAAGAAAAATCAGTATTTTAAGAGGATATTTATTTATGTATGTATTTATTTATTTTTGAGAGTGGGTTTTACTTGAGTCTAGGCTGACCTAGAAATCACTCTGTACTTATAGGCTGGCCTCAAACTCATGGTGATCCTCCTACCTCTGCCTTCTGAGTGCTAAGATTAAAGGCAAGTGCCACCATGCCCAGGATAATTTTTTTAAAACTGCCAAAATAAAACTAAACCCCACAAGCTTAACTGTAAAATATATGATGCTTTGATAAAGCATACCTATACAAAGAACCTAAGAATCAACTGGTTTAACAAATCAGGAAAAAATAACATGCTTAATTTGGGGAGTTAGGGAGTAAATGAAGAAGGGAGGAAAGAAAGAATTGAGAAGGAGAAAGAGAGACAAAGATTCATTTGGAAAGACACATAAATTTTAGAATTTCAGTCTCAAAACTTCTCCAAAAGTTATTATAAAAAGCCAAGTATGGTGGCCCAAGCCTTTAATCTCAGCACTGGAGAGGCAGTGAGTGGTAGGAAGATCGCTGTGAGTTTTGAGGCCAGCCTGAGACTACATAGTGAATTCCAGGTCATTCTGGGCTAGGTGAGACCCTACCTCAAGTGTTGAGAAAAGCAAAATTTACAAAATGGTACTATATTCTTCCTTTTTTCTTTTGTCTATTGTTTTATTTCCCCATAAATTTCTTAGCTGTAAAAATATTTTCTGGTATTGAACTATGTGTTAAGAACATGTTAAAATTTTGAAAAATAAAAATAGAGCCCTATATGTTTTGAGGAGTATATAAATGCATAGAATCAAAATAATGCATGAATTGCTATATTCTTTCCTATAAATGGCATAAAACATTTCAGTATATATGACCATCAGAAATCAGTTAGTGAATTCCATGCAGAACTTGTCATCCTGAGCAGAATACTGTTGATATTAGCATGCAAAGACCAGAGAGAAGGTGTTTTTATTTTTTCAACAAGGAAGTCTGGACAATTAAAAAATGGCCAGCAGTTAAATATGAAGAAAGGTCTACAAAGAGGTAAATTTAAAGTTCAAGGGGAAAATTCAGATAGCATGTTAACTGTGACATGCAGACAATTTCATTTGTACTGAATGTTGTTAATAGGCATGGAAATATTTGAGCTTTTTAGGAGAGCAACATTTTCCTAGTAGAAGAGTGGCTGAGGGGCAAGGGCTGCTTGGTAGCTTTGTCTCATGTAACCAAACTATTTCAGAATCAGTACTAGCTCCATGAACACAGAACCCGAACCAAGGGCTTTAGCTCTACTTAACATGGACTTACCTGGATACTCAGGATATGGGCTCAAGGATCTCCTGATGTGTTATTTTACCTTTAAGGGGACACTGGCTATGTTTCCTCAGGGCCTTTTTATTTTATTTCTTTCCTCCATCTTTGTAAATGTGGCCAAGCGTACAACTTGCTTCTGCAGATTAGCATGTGCTTTCTATAGATATGTTAATTTGATCAAAGAATAATTGCCCTACATCTACTTTATCTCCTTCTGGAGCTTTGCATGCACTCATTAACAGATGATTTAATGAACTCTCAGCTGGAATTCTATTTCCCTCATTTTCAAATTCTTGGGAGCCACCTCACAATTAGATGAGAGTACTTACAAGTGACACTACATTAAACAATATTACAAATGAAAAAAAAGTACTATTCATGGTAAGATATTTTCAACTTTTTGGCTTACAATTAAGTCAGGTTTATGTTTTTAATCAATGTAGTCATAATTGTGAATATTCATCAGAATACTGTAGCTTTTATCTGGGGACAGACACAAAGAGGTGTTTTCAAAACTTTATTGCATTTTCTTCTAAATAAATAAAAAGTACAAATGATTCTGTACAATTTAGAGAATCTTCTGATTAAGAAACTAATTAAGAATAACTTTTACAGAAAAGAATTCTGCCTCTACAAGACACAAGAGATTTAAATAAAGGCCACATTTAATACCACAATTTCTCAATGGATTTTTGTAATTGTAATTATCTCTTCTTCAGTTGTTATAATATTTGGTAGTTTTCACATTGAAACTATTCTTTTTGGTTTGTAACTGAATAAAAATCACTCAATTGGTAAAAACAAACAGAAAGGTGAAGATAAATATATAAAAAATGAATTATTGAAGAGTGTGTCAGTGACTTTCTTGTTGCTGTGAACAGATACTGAATCAAAAGTAACTTGAAGAAGGAAAGGGTTTACGTTCAGCTTATAATTTAGAGGGAAATTTTTGTGACAGGAAGGCATGACATCAGGAATAGCAAAGCAGCTTATCACACTGGTAGCCAGGAAAGAGAGGTCAAGCAAGAAGCAGGGCCAGGCTATAAAACATTAAGGCCCACCCCTGGTGACCCCAAAACCACACCACCCAAAGCATACTACCAGCTGGGGACCAAATATTCACATATATGACCAACTCTGCATTCAAACTGCAATAGAGATTAAAAGGTCAACATATTAAAGTGTCTTAAGTGGGATGTAAAATGTAAATAGGTATCTTTGGATAACATGTTGGCTTTTAGTTATTGTATCAGTAACCTTGAAGTATAGACATACTTGTTAACTTCTTTCTTAGTTTCTCTATAAAACTGATTGTCCATGTTAATTTACCATTTATTAGTTTTCTAATTCTACAGACTGAAGTCTTTTGACAAGATGAAACATTCTTGTATATATTTCATCCAAAATACTGAATGAGGACATAAGTGTCTTTCTCACATCATTATACCAAAATGTCAAAAGATTCACTTCTCAACATGAAAATGCACAACAGCCTAAAGACTCTACATTTTAAGCATTGAATTCATACAGTGAAGAGTCTAGTGAAGACCAGTGCTGTGTATAGTGTGGTACTATGAATAAACTAAAAATGTAAGGAAGCTTTGTGGAAATGAATACGAGAAAGACCCAAAATGGCATTGATTCTTTCAAATACAAGGTACTTCAGATGGTTAGAATCAGGATTATAAATTATGTAATTGTTACAAATTTTTGTAACTGTGCTTCTTGAAGGAAATAATTTGAACATATTTCAAATATTGGTTGTTTGACTTCATATTTCCCAAGTATAGACTTCGTTTGTAGGTAACGTTCATATTGATACATCTAATTGTACTAGGAAACACTATGGAAACAGTCATATTAACCTTTTTTGAATAATTTCTGTAGGAAATTCAATGACAAATCTTAAAGTTTCTTGATAGCTTCATAACTGTATTTCAGATGTAAGATCTAGTTAAATTTCCCACATATTATGAAAGAAGAATTTTCTAACATACATGGGCTGAGAATAAAGGAACTGTCACAGAGCCAGCACTGCTGATACTGCTGAATACACCTTAAAGACGCTTGTGCTATTTGTTTACGTTAAATCCTCAGCACAAATATAATGTTGAAAAGCAAATCTAAAACTAAAGTACCACTAAAAGTGAAACATGAGGAAAATACTAGGTTTTTCTCTCCTTCCCATTAGTGATGTGTACAATGGTTACTATACAGAAATGAAAATCAATGGAAAAATACTGATTACAATGGCACATAAAGTTTCATTTAGAAAGGAAGCCCAATTCAGAAGCTAGAAGACAGTTTAGACTTTTTTCTACTTCCATCATCTTTTCTCTAAATAGAATCAGTGACCAAGTTCTATCTAGACTAAGTACTCATAATGTTTCCAGAGAATGAGATAATCTAATGAAAAAAAAAAATTGGTAGTAAGAAGCATTAATTGTTTTTGAACTCTCCAAATGCAATGAAATAGGATAGCCCCAAATAAATGTTAAACAGTATGTGATAATTAATGAGTTGGGAAAGCTCATCTCTCTTTGCAGATTTATTCTTCAGATATTCATATCTAAAGAATGAGCCACAAAGGAGACCGACGGAGAAGCAGGATGATGGGCTTCTTCTAAAACTGAAGAACAACATAACATGCTGTTTGTATGTCATGATCTTCCAGAGTGCAATGTAGAATAAGAGAGAATAAACAGAAAGGTCATGGGACAAATATTAAATTATATCCACTACATGTACTATGATTTCTCAATAAATAATGAGTTTAAAAAATGTCAGGCTGGGTGTGGTGGCACACGCCTTTATTCCCAGCACTCGGGAGGCAAAGGTAGCAGGATCAGTGTGAGTTCAAGTCTACCCTGAGACTACATAGTAAAGTCCAGAACAGCCTGAGCTACAGTGAGACCTACCTCAAAAAACAAAACAAAACAAAACAAAATTTCATGATTCTATATATGTAAGTAAATGTTACAAAACCCAAAGGCATAATAAGAATATCTTGGAGGTTCAACAAACATTCCCAACAGCCAACCAGCATTTTTCAGCCAACTGCCAAGTCCCCTTTATTTTTTTTTGGGGGGGGGAAGGGGTGGCACCATGTAGCTTTGATGGGCAGCTAGGGTGGTAGGGTAGCCCATGTAAGTAAAAAGGCAGGACAGTCTGCACTTTGTAGAGATCAAAGGATGATGTAATTTATTATCTCTTACTTAGTTCACTAGACCTGTTTTTCTACTAATAAGGCCCCTCCTGGGAGGGAGGTCTCTCCTAGGATTTAAATCTAATCCCAACATTGTGGTTGGTCAAGCTTAGCACTACAACTTGGTTGGCCTCTTCCTCAGACAGCCCTAGCTGAGGCCAGACCTGAGCCCAAAGCTAGGGCCCACCACCCTAAAGTTATGAAAACAATTGCCAGCCAGCATGGTGGTACATTCCTTTAATCCCAGTACTCAGGAGGCAGAGGTAGGAGGATCACCATGAGTTCAAGGCCACCCTGAGACTACATAGTGAATCCAGGTCAGCCTGGGCTAGAGTAAAACTCTACCTCAACAAACCAAAAACAAAAAAGTCAGAAAATGCAATGTGGGAATCTATCCAAAAGTTTTTGAAATCTTCATAAAATGAATAGGTGACAAAAGCCAACTTTTCACCTCATTATGCATTCAGTCAATTGTATTATTGTAGAAAGAAAGATATAGCTTGTAGACATTCTGATCTTCCATAGCACAGTATACAAATATTTTGCTGTTTAGATGTGTATAAACTAGTGCCATGTGAGAATATAAGACCCTGCCCCCCCCCCAAAAAAAAACAACCCTTGGCAAAGTTTGTTCATACATAGTGACCACAAAACATCAAGGCTAGTTCTATACCATAAGTCAGTATGTAGCTGTCAAGACTGCACAAATCCCTGGGGAAGGGAATGTCTGATATATCTGATGTCAGCCATGCTGCAGGATATTATTAGAAATTTTAAAAGATGTTTAGAAGCATCTACTCACCTATTCCAATGAAAGCAGCTTTGTAGCCATTTTCTTTCAACGTAGTAAGAGTCATTTCATCCACAGAAAGGCTTTTTCCACAAATTATCTATGAGAAATATTTTGAGTAAAATTAGCATTTTATTAATTAAAACACTACTTTTATTATCAAAAGAAAATTGGTCTAAATATATGAAACCGCATGCATAATATGTGGAAATATTTTATACTATATAGTCTTGCCTATAGAAAACAGTATATAAACAGAATATTGGCATGTTTTCCTTGTAGGACAAATGTAGAAAAGTGCCATTGTAGTGAAAATTCAATAAACCTTCCCACCTTGCATATGTTAAAAACATTATGTTGGTCACTTTACACAATAAAATAAGACAAAATATGAGTGTCTGCAAGCTAAACAAGGGCAGAAGACATGCAAATAAGTATGTGTAACATAAAACAGAATGATTGCCACATGTCAATGTGAGTTCACAGACTAAAGTTTTACTTCAGCTATGGTACAAAGAGTGAGAAAGCAGTGGTTATTGGACTGGGATCTTTATAAGGAACAGAGTTCCCTATGGTTCAAGGGAAATGAATAAAGTCAGAAAATAGAGAGTCATTACTGCCACTACAAGTCACAATACTTTTGTCAGTCTCCAAACATGAACCAATTTCACATGGAAAACCTACTTACTGACTGAGAAGAAAGGCCCTAGATGTGATGTCCTGAGGAGTAAATATTATAATAATGATCACATTCTCCCTATCAGAATGATAACAGCTTATTCAGGTGTACTGTACACCAGGGAATTCAGAATAATCAGCCATTTCAGGATTGCTGGATATCAGAGCTTTATGGACATTGATACCTGAACACATAGAGTATGGGCCTAGTCAGGAGATAAAATGGAGCCTGACTGTCGGGGTCCCTCTGAGACCCCTTCCCTGTCATTGAGCATTCTCCTAGTCTCCAAGAACATCATTGAAATTGTTCCACTTGTCAGCTGAAGTAATCCTCAACTGTATATATAGTTTGTGCAATCAGAGTAAAATAGCTATTTTAGCTGGAAAGTCCCCATGCATGCATCTGAAACCTGCCTAGGAGGGTTCATCAAACACCATATCATATCGAGCATGGAAGTGGGCTAGGGAGAGATGGTTGTGGTCTCCATTCGACCTCCAATGACTCCAGCAGTTTGTCCCCTGCTGAGATCTGATCATTCACATAAAGGAATATACATGACTGCAGGATTTCTTAGAGAGGAGCCTCTGTAACAGATGTGGTAGAATTACTAGAGCAAATTTATGAGGCCATGGGGACACTGCATGTGACCATTGATTTAGTATATGCTACTTTTGCAAATGCAATTTGAAAACAAATCAGAAAAAGTTCATTTTTAGGCATGTAGATAAGAGTATTCAGGTACATTCTTTTTTTTTCTTTTTAAATTTTTATTAACATTTTCTATGATTATAAAATATATCCCATGGTAATTCCTTCCCTCCCCACCCCCACACTTTCCCGTTTGAAATTCCATTCTCCATCATATTACCTCCCCATTACAATCATTGTAATTACATATATACAATATCAACCTATTAAGTATCCTCCTCCCTTCCTTTCTCTACCCTTTATGTCTCCTTTTTACCTTACTGGCTTCTGCTACTAAGTATTTTCATTCTCACGCAGAAGCCCAGTCATCTGTAGCTAGGATCCACATATGAGAGAGAACATGTCGCGCTTGGCTTTCTGGGCCTGGGTTACCTCACTTAGTATAAACCTTTCCAGGTCCATACATTTTTCTGCAAATTTCATAACTTCATTTTTCTTTATCAGGTACATTCTTTATCAAGGGTATATAAACTTTACTAATAATATGTGTATTCTGAAGGACTCCTGACTTTTTGCAGAACGCTGTGGTGAATGACTACATTAACATCATACAGTTTGAATACTAACAAGACCTGATGAAAGTGCTGGTAACTTTAAGGCACCCAAACTTAACACAGTGAAAGATATGATTAGGGCTAGAACTTTATAGAGCCTATTGTCACGTATAAGCCAATATATCCCCACCTCACCACAGAGTAATAAAAGGGTAACAGAGCGGTTTCTATTAGGAGTCCTAGAGGAACATTTATCAGTAAGACAACAGCTGCAGCTCTCATGCACACTGTGCTTAACTAAGTGCAGGGTTGTCTTCTATGTACTGTGTATACTGAACCATTGTAATGCTACCAACTGCTCTGGGAAGTACCTGCATTTTACAGAAGCTGATGCTATAGTACAGAAGAATAAAAATAGCTTGATTTTAGGTCCAGTATGCACAACAGCTCTACCTTTATGTCCATAGCAGAGAATGAAGAGGTGAATTGTACAATCTTCAAAGACACATAAAAGCATATCACCCTTGAAGGTATCACATAAATGCAGTGTTTCTGTAGAATAATGTGCAAATCATGGGATGGGAAATTGAGAGTGAGTAGAAAATACATGGGGCTAGAACACATAGGATTATCTTTTCTCTTCTTAAATTGTTAATATATTAGGAGCTAGAACAATGTTTGGACATTCATATCATGACATCAAGTGGGTTGAAATAATAAGTGATATTTGGAATTCTTGATTCTATCAAATACCACATAGTTGACTGGAACATTAATCATTTAGTAATATTTGATGGTTAATGTTACAATTAAGATAGAAATGGAGACTATTAAAATAATTAACAGTAAAATTATAGAACTTTAAATTATCCTAAATCTTAAAGAAGTGACCTTTTGTTTTGTCAAAATTGAAAGATTAAAAATACCATTATTTACTTATGTGCAAACTAACCCTAACAAAATATGTAATAAAATTTGGACATGGCAAAAAACCACATTTACTTTTAATATACTGAAATATAAAAATGATAAAACCAAGTATTCATGGCCAGTAAAATAGTAAATTACATAGTAAATAAAAATAAGCATTTAATCTGAATATCACAAAAAATTCTATAAAAATATCTCTTTGGTTGAAAACAATTCGAGGGGTTAATACTAGAAAAATTTCCATAAATTTAATAGCTGTTGTACAAACAACTGAGAATCTGATTTTTCCTACGTTGGAAATAATTTTATTACACTAGGTATGTGGTCTTTTGATGTGAAATAAGCTGAGTTCACACTTGGAAAAGACATGAATATTTTAAGTGAAAAACATAATTTTGTATGTTATAATTGGAATATTCTCACCAGTAATTCTCACTGGCTTTTTTTTTGTCATAAAAGCAACTAAAAAATTATCCTACATAATTTTTGTACCAAAGGGAAAAACAAAACTAATTGCTCTATGAAAAATGATATTAAAATAATAAAAACATAGATCCTGACAAAATTCTAATTCATGACAAATTAATATTCATAATATTATTTGTTATTCAACTTGCAAAATGGGCGTAATGTGCAAGTATGCAATTCTCAATGTTAAAAGAAAAAAGTGAAATAGGAAAGATTAATAAAGATTTATTAAGCAATTAGCAAAAAAGAAGATAACATTTTTAGAACTGGCTCTTTAAAAAAATTTAAGTAACAAAAGCATTAAGTTTTGGTTGGAGAGATGGATTAGCCATTAAGCTATTTGCCTGCAAATCCAAAGGACCCAGGTTCAACTTCCCAGGACCAATGTAACCCATTTGCACAAGGAGGGCACATGCGTCTGGAATTTATTTGTAGTGGCTGGAGGCCCTGAGCACTCATTCTCTATCTGACTCTTTCTCTCTCCTTCTCTCTCTCTCAAATAAATAAATTATTTTTTAAAAAATGAAATCATTAATTTCTCAGGAAACAATGTAAACAAAACACAAGTTTAGAAATTAGAAAACAATTATATTTGAGAAATTCCTACTATAATTTCATTCTCAATTTTATGGTAACAAACTCAAAAGTATTAATTTGACAAGTTTTTGTAGGAAAATATCTGTTTGCAAATTTATATTGGAATTAAAAGAGCTGGAAAGTAGTGCCTTGGGAGATTTTTTTTGAAGACCTGGTTCTTTCTTTGAGAAAAGACTTAGAGATCAGAAGTACCTTTTCACTTTACTGAAAAGGAAAAATTTCAATACTTGTTATTTTATGCATTTATTTACTGTGTGTGAGTACATGTGCACATAGACACACATATATTTATCTGGTGCATGCACGTCCATGTGTGGTCTGTTCGGTTGTGTGTGCCCCTACACATGTGGTGTGAAGGAATGAGGCAGATCTTTGATGTATGTCCTCCTGTGACACTCTTGCCTTATTTCTTAGGGACAGATTCTCATTGAACCCTGAGCTCCCATGTCTGGTTACACTGGCTGACAAGCAAGCCTTAGGAATCCTCCCTTCTCTGGTTTCTCTGCATGGGGGTCACAGGCATTCCTGGTCATGACCAGGTTTTACATGGAGACTGGATGTCAAACTCAAATCTAATGTATTGACTACAAGTACTCTACCTGCTGAGACTTTTCCCAGATAATGATAAAGTAGTTGAAAGTTTAATTAGTCTAACATTTCTATGACCAACATGCCAAAAAGACAACTAATAATTATAAATAAACTGACCCCAAAACAAAGATGAGGCACCTTTAAAATTCTCTAAGGACAAGAATATTTGACTATTCTCTGTAACATATAATACTGACTACATAAATAAGTACTGCAGTCAGGTTTGCATTGCTGGTAGAAATCATCCAAACAAAAGCAGCTTTTGGAAATAAAGGATTTATTTTGGCTTTACAGACTCTAGGGGAAGCTGTATGATGGCAGGGGAAATCAATGGCATGAGCAGCAGGTGGACATCACCCCCTGGTAAACATAAGGTAGTCAACAGGAACAGGAGAGTATGCCAAACATTGGCATGGTGAAACTGGCTATAACATCCATGAGCCTGTCCAGCAATACACTGATTCTAGGAGGCTTTAATTTCCAATTGCCATCAGCTGGGGTGACTATCATTCAGAATACCTAAGTTTATAGGGGATACCTAAATCAAACCACCACAATAAGTAAGAGGAAATTTTTAAAAAATCAAAAGGAAAAATTAAAAGTACTAAGTGCTAGAGAAATATCTTAGTGGTTAAAGGTATTTACTTATAAAGCCTAATGTCCTAGGTTTAATTCCTTAGCACCCAAGTCAAGTCAAATGTATAAAATGGTCCTGTATCTGGAGTTAATTTGCAATGTCAAGAAGAATGGCAAGAAGAATGCCCATGCTCCCCTGTGGTGGTTTGATTCTGGTGTCCCCCATGAAATTAGGTTTTGTGAATGCCAGGTTCCAAGCTAATGGAGATTTGCGAATTAATGTCTTCTGGAGGCAATATATTGTTGGAGGTGGGCTTATTGGTATTATAGCTAGTGTCCCCTTGCCAGTGTTTGACACACTCTCCTGTTGCTATTGTCCATCTTATGTTGGCCAGGGGATGATATCCACCCTCTGTTCATGCCATACTTTTCCCTTATCATTTTGGAGCTTCCCTTGCATCTGTAAACCAAAATGAACCATCTTTTTTCCTGAGAGCTGCTCTTGGCCATGTGATTCCTATCAGCAATGTGAACTTGATTGCAAGAGTAAAGTTGGTACTGTGGAGTGGGGTTGCTGCCACACACCTGACTGTGTGGCTTTGGCCTTTTGGAGCTGATTTTCAAGAGGAACGTGGAAGAGTTTGAAACCTTGGCCTAAGAAATGCCTTGCAGTGCTGCAAGTACAGAATGATGGACTATTTTGGTCAGAGTTGAAAACCTGAATGAAGTAAGAACTATGGACTGTGAGGTTTGTCTTGTGAGGGTGAGAAAGCCTGGACTAGGCTAGAAGCAGTTTGTGTATGAGGCGTGATATTATGCCTGTGTACTGAGAATTTGTGCAGGGTTGCATTGCATAGAACAGAGGGATAAACAGAAAGAAATCTTGAACCTAAACTGCTGCCTGTTCAGCTATAACTATGTGAGATTACAACCTTTGAGACTGAGCCAGCTGACCTGCATTGGGAAAACAGAAAGAATGCAGTCCTTTGAAGCAGCCATAATGCTGAAGGAGTATCCTGTTCTTCAAAGTCTGCTTTATCCCCCCCTGGATTAATACATTGGCACACTACCTGGAGTATAAGAAATGCAGAAAAGAGAGTGACATTGAGTTTGCAATCCAGTCTGGTGTTTTGGAAATGGCCATGGACAGTGTGAAGCAGGTTTGCTGCATGTCTGTCTGGAGACCCAATGGAGCCATGAGGATGGATTGCAGGTTGCAGTGGAGACTCAGTGTCTGGGTTCATGAGATGGCTCCTAAGGCAGTTGCTGCCTGGGATATTTTCCAGGAGTGTGAGTAGCCTAGCTGGAGGGCAGAATTGCAAGACCAGAGACTTGTTGCTGGTGAGAATTATTAGATTTGGAGAATTGTCATTGACTAGAGATGTTGTACTTGTAACTACAGAATTTCATGTTTGCCCTGGTTGTTTTAAATACTGTTTTGGTTGAGTATTTCTTTGCTATGCCTAAACTGTCATGTTTTGCAATGTGAATGTTTATTCTGTGCCATTATGGATTTTGGGGGGATTTTTTGATATTATGCCTCAGTTAAAAGATCTTGGACTATGGGAATGTTTAAACATCATTGGGATTGATAAAAACTTGGGGACTTTTAAAGTTGGACTGAATGTATTGCCTTTTACAACATGGATGGTTATCAGTTTATGGGGGCCAGGGGAAGAATATGGTTGGTTGATTCAGGTGTTCCCTGTAAACTTAGGTATTCTGAATGCTAGGTTTCCAGTTGATAGAGATTTGGGAATTAATGTCTCTTGGAGGCAGTGTATTGTTGGTGGTGGGTTTATGGGTATTATAGCCAATGTCTCCATGTCAGTGTTTGGCACATGTTGCTATTGTCCACCTTATACTGGCCACACTATGCTCAAGCCATCCTTCCCCCCTGCCATCTTGGAGCTTCCCCTTGAGTCTGTAAGCCAAAATGAACCTATTTTTTCCAACAGCTGTTCTTGTTCAGGTGGTTCCTGCCAGCAATGTGAACCTGACTGCAATACTCCTGTCTTTCTGTTTCCTTGTAAATTTAAAAAAATATATTTAAAAACTAACAAATATAATTCTATAACTCCAGAAATAATGATATATGCAAAAGGTTCATATAGTACATAAATGTAAAGATTAATGTAATCCATTATATGAATTTAAAACAAGTTTTTTAAAAGGTATGAAATTTAAATATATTTTATTAATATTTTAAAGTTAATATTTTGTACATTAAAGTTACAAGGATAAAGTACTTATTAAATATGTTAAAATGTTTCAGTGTCAGGAAACAGACTCCTTGTCTGACCATCTTTTTTAACACAACATTGCTTAAAATGAAACAACATATTAAAAAGAGGGAAAAGAGACAAATATAAGTATTCTAGAACATGAAAGCAAATTATCTATTACCTGTCTATCATTTACCTATCTATCTTCCAACTTACGTATAAAAATATGTATATGTGCATAAGCATATGTAAATACATAATGTGTGTTATGCCACACAGGACAGGAAGAGTAAGAACCTATATAAAATAATTTCATTTCCGGGAATTGTTATTGATTTAAAATATACAAATCTAGTTGAAAGGAACAAGAAGAGAGCTGATTATCAGAAGAATTTGTGTGATGAAAGGTGGTAGAAGTGTACCCCACTTTTAAAAATTCAGTATCTTAGAACTGAAGGCAGCCAGTCATAAGGTTGCAAGACTATCCCATTGATAGATGTGAATCTCCAAAGTGAAGGGCACTGTCGTTGCTGTATCTCCTCATTCTATGTATACAAGTCACCATTTACAGGGCAAGTTTGAAGAATTTCCCCCTTTGCATCTTAAAACAACTGGGTAGGTGGGCAAATTATGTTTAACTTTCTCTTTTTAGATCCTAATTTTTCTCAGTAATATCATAAATTCATAGCATTTAAAATTGAAATGTTGAAAATGGTGATAAATTCACTGTGCAACTTCCCAGGGCAACTAGTCCTGTCAAATGATGTTATCTTTCCACAGATATATTGTACATGCATAGCCAGGGACATTTGCATTTTATCCAAATAATAGAAGCTTATTTTTGAACACATGTAGAATAAGGCTATGGATATTAATTGACAGTGTCAAAACTACCTAAATACAAAATTAGAAATTAACATGACTGTAGCTAAAATGTACATTTTTCTCACTCAGTACTTTGCTATTATGTCTCAAAAAGTTTTCAAACACTAGCTTAAGCATGCTCACATGTGACATATCTGACTCTATGTAAATCAATACTATTTGTTTATCCATCAATTTGTTTATTTATTTTGAGGCAAGGTTTTGCTATGAAGGACAGGCTGGCCTCAAACTTGACACACGGCTGCCTCGGCCTACTGTATGCTGAGATTACAGCATATGTCACCATGCCCAGTTTAAATAAGTTTTAATAAACTTTACTAAAATTTCTGACTCATCTTCAATTGGTAAGAACACCAAATATATTTTGAAGATTCAATAAATAAGTTTATTTACATAATAAAAATTAGAATACTTAAATTTATAATGAAAGACATTTTAAAAATGACCATGATTTTCACAAAGTCATGTAAATCCACACTGTGTTTTTGCTATCAGACTTTTGTTTAGTAATTACATGGGAAAGGATTACTCAACCATTGTCAAGCTTTAATTATAAATATAAAAGCCCAAAATATATTTTAAGTGTTTCCCCTGTTATTATTTTTTACTAGTAAATATAACAGACAAGATTAATTTTCCATGTATTTTCAAAATATATTCTGCATAATCTTACAGAATACAGTAAGTGAATCATAATACATTATTAATTTATTGGGTTATATATAAAGTTAAATTTTTGAAACAAAATGGTAATACGTTCAAGTGAAATTATATATTTAGCATTATAGGATAACCCTCTTAATGGAAAAAACTACATTTATATTGTTGGAGTAGAATGTGTCTTGGTTTTGTCCAGTTTTAAAAGAACGACAGTGTTTCTATTGCAAAACAATAAATATATAAAGCTATTGCTTTCTTCCCTATTGTTTTACTGCTTATGGATTGATACATTAACAATAATGGCACATAGTGAAATAAATTTCTATAAGAAATTATAGCCCAAATTTTGAAACACTAATGGTGGAGAATACACCAAACTTGCCTGAAAAAAAAAATGTGCTTAAAGAAACCAATTCCTTCCATTAGCTGAACTGAACCCCTAAAGCAATTTAGGAATTTGTTTCTTACAGACAATTAATCACATGCAGGCGTGCCAGATGAGAACTATTGATTGCCCTTTTCCAGGCTAGTGGCATTCAGACAGTAGACAGACAAATGCCCTAAGCAAGGGAAGCATCTTTCTGCTCTGGCTGCTGTAGCTTTTAATTGTTCATTGCTCAAATGCACAACATTTGCTATTCTTCTTTAATGCTGGGCTTATACCTTTCTTGTTAAGTAATGCAAATATAGATGTTGCATTTGTTACTCACCTTTACACCAAGGTCCTTTATAAGTTTAATTTCAAAATTCACAACATCACAGGGCAGCCTGAACTGAGGGATTTCAGAAATACTAAAGAAAGAAAAGGGAAAAAAAATTATAACATAAAATTTTCAATCAAGAAACTCAAAACAAGTTTTTATTGATAAGTACTTAAAAAAAACAAATATTTCTTCTAAGGGTATTTTCACAGCACATAAAGTGAGAATGAATACGTCCACATTTTCATTGTCATGGTAAATAATTAAATGGACTAATGCATAGGTTGGACAAGAAACAAACAGAAAAGGTAGAAGCTAACATGAAAAAAGTGAATTCTATCCAATGCAAAAGAATAAATATAAATATAGTTGACTTAATAACATGTGTATGAACTTCTATAACATTAAAACAAATATGAAAAATAATTCAAAATAAATATAGAGCTTAATACATTTTTATACATCTATATAAACACAAAACATATATCCTATATATAGTTCTCTATTTTGACGAAATCCAAAATGTAACTTTGTATTTCTGTGCAGTTTAGTCCCATGTGACATAAAGGACATTTTAAAAAATATTATTTATTTCTTTATAAGAGAGAGACAAAGAAAGAATGCCAGGGCATCATGTGGCTATAGATGAATACCAGATGCATGTGCCACTTTGTGCATCTGGCTTTATGTGGGTACTAGAGACTTGAACCTGGGCAGTCAGGCTTTAAAAGCAAGTACCTTTAACCACTGAATCATCTCTCCAGACCAACATAAATGACATTTTTTTTTTAAAAGTTAAACATAGTTCTGTGAAAAAAAAAAGTATCCAAAAGGACACAAACATTAAAAAGTCATCCTATTTGTTGGCAGTGGTCACTACCTGCACATTAAAAATAATGAGGAGGCCAAAGGGACTATTATTTCATTCATATAGCAGTTTAAGTATTGAAGTGATATCTAGTAACTTTTCAGTTTTACAGCAGTAAAAGACATAAAGTTATGGCAATGCATTCATCCATCATTTCAACTAGTCATTCAACAGACATACAAGATGTCAAACACAGTGTTAGCTGCAATTGACTTACTTGATAGTGAATTTATTACATTATGTTTAATTAATGATCTATCTTACTGGTGGAAAAAAGTTATATAAATAGATAATCATAGTTAGGTATGGCATAATAAAAATACATATGCAGAGATTATAGAGTTAATTTGTAGAATAAGTAGTTATTGAAAATGAGCCTTTTGGATGACCCTATGCAAATTACTGCAATATGCATATATGGCCTTCTCATTAATTGGTAATATAGAACTTGATTATCAAGTTAGTCTCCATACATCAAACAATCAGCTGGGCATCAGACTCAATGCTTTGAAACAGACAAAGCATAAAATGTATAAAATTAATTCCCGACACTAAAGGTGTGTTCTGTCCCGTTAGAAAGAAGTATCACCAGGTATAAGAACAATTTGGGACGAGGTAAGAGAGCAGACTCTGAGGCTGACCTGGGAACTCTAGCCACCTCTCCTCTTAGCTCATCTCAGTTCTCTGTGTCACAGAAGAACCAAGCAGAAATAATATCACTTATCATGGATTATGAAGACAAATACTGGGCCTTTACAGAAGAGTGATGTGAATGAACTAAAATGGGGTTCTGAAGCAAGCTCCCCAAATCCTAGAAAGAAATAAAAAAAAAGAGGAAGGAGCAGTAGAATTCTAGCCAAAGAAACTAACTTCAAAAAAAGTGAGTGTCTGGGCTGGAGAGATGGCTTGGTGGTTAAAACACTTGTTTGCAAAGCCAAAGGACTCAGCTTTGATTCCCCAGGACCCATGTAAGCCAGATGCACAAGGTGGCACATGCACCTGGATTTAGTTATGGTGCACCCACTCTCCCTCTCCCTGTCTCTCTCTCAAATAAATAAAAAAGGCGAATGTCTTTAATACACCCAGATCCATGTAAGGCTGAGATTCTACCTGTGGCTAAACCCTACTCTGGGAATTCTATAACATCTCAAAAGGAGTATGTGGAATAAAAGAAAATAAATGGAGCTAGTATCACCCATTGACTCTGAATGATAAAATATCTATGAGAGATCAAGTGACAAACCAGAAGCATAAACATTTATTTTTGTTGGACAGACTGAAAGGAGGGCACAGCCATGCTGACAGGAAGAAACCCGAGCAAGAGGCAAGGAGAGGGTGCGTGAGGTCTAAAGCAGCACAGCTTGGAACCGTGAAGCAGGCACCACAGCAGACCAGATGCTGGGCCGCTGATCTTCCTCTGCTCTGTGCAGCACCGCACACCGCCCTGACGTCACTGTTGCCAGCACAGCACTTTTCTTGGAACATGTGTTACAAGAATAAATGGGAATATCATTTCCTAGCATCTTTTAGACCAAAATACTAATTAAATTTTAACATAATCAGGGTGCATATCTTTAATCCCAGCACTGGTTTGGAAGACGTAGGAGGATCACTGTGTGTTCTAAGCCACCCTGAGACTACATAGTGAATTCTAGCTCAGCCTGGACTAGAGTAAGACCCTACCTCAAAAAGCCAAATCAAATACACACAAACAAACTAAAATTCACATATGAATGGGCTGGAGAGATGGCTTAGCAGTTAGGCCGTTTGCCTGCTAAGTCTAAGGACCCACGCTCAACTCTCCAGATCCCACATTAGCCAGGCACACAAGATGACACAAGCACACGAGTCTGCACATGCACACAATGGTGCATGTGTCTGAAGTTCAAATGCAATGGCTGGAGGCCCTGATGTGCCAATTCTTTCTCTCTCATAAAAAAAAGACTAAAAATGTTTTATCATAATCAACTAAGTAAAAAAACAGGGAGATCAATGTTACAAATATGATCTATTTGCATGTTGAAATAGATAAGATCAGAAAACCGATGGGAGCCATGCATCCATAAACAGTTTCATGGAACAATTCCAACATGCCCAACGTGAGAACCATGCTGTTTCCAAGGGAGATCTTTTGCAGGTCAAATGTCTTAGGACTTTACATGCCATCAATATGTGGTGGCCTTCATATTTTAATTCTTAGGTTTAATTTATAAACTATTAAATCTACTTGAGTGCTTGGGGATTAATCTCAAATTTATTATCCCTTACTAAACTTTGACTCTTCTAGTCTTAAGACAATTCCATTTTAAGAACTGATCAGGTTCCAAACTCAATAATCCAACTCTACTTTCTTTTATAAAAAATGAATTTATCTATATCATAAGCAGCGAAGAGAAGAGAGAGTGAATGAGCATGCCAGCACCTCCTACCACTGATAATGAACACCAGGAACATGTGCCACTTTGTGTATGTGGCTTTAGGTGGGTACTCGGCAATTGAACCCAGTCTGTCAGGTTTTAAACCAATGAGCCATGTCTCCATTCCAGCCACATCTTATAGTCACAAAATCCAGCACAAGGAAATAAGGGTGCTTTACTCTCAGACAATTGGGAAAAAATACATATGACTTACTAAAATCAGTTTGTATGAATTATATATATGAGTTAATAATTCTAAATAATGCATTGTTGTTTTAAACAATGTCCCTCACACAACAAGGTTAGCCATAAATTTTTTTTAATTGGGTTAAACTCTACTTTAAAGATTTTCAAATAATCACATTTCTACTATTCATTGTCTAATAAGCATGTGGACTACAATTAATTTGGAGAACTCTGGTGAAAGCATTGCCATAGGTTCATGGTAATTTAGCTACAAATGGTCACATATATAGCATTTGTCCCTGTTTGTGATTTAAATTGTATAATATTTGAACATTTGATTTGACATTTATAAAACAGTAGCACACAAGGAAATACAATTCCATCCCTTTGTATGACATAATGTTTTTGAGTGTGTTTAAAATAATGTTAGTGTGACTTTGGAAAAAGTTTTCAATTAGCAATAATCAGGAAAAGTTTTTAATTAGCAATAATTGTGGTTCAGATAAACCTCATTGACTATGATACTGCCACTACACAAAGCTGATAGTGTGACTTTAATAAAAAAGTAGATATTAATATTTGTAAAATATTTTATTGTGATACTTTCATTTTACATATATGTGACACCTGGCTTTTTCGGTAGATCCTGACCAGAGTTCTT
Source organism: Jaculus jaculus (assembly GCF_020740685.1). Classification (NCBI taxonomy): domain Eukaryota; kingdom Metazoa; phylum Chordata; class Mammalia; order Rodentia; family Dipodidae; genus Jaculus; species Jaculus jaculus. The sequence continues at coordinate 26,715,612 of NC_059120.1, forward strand.
CATGCTTGGGTGACAAACATTTTACATACACTAAGACCCTGTCCTCCTCTGTTCTTTCTCATTAACAATTTCTATTTTAGTCTTTTCTCTTTCTTTCCTAGTCTAGCTGGAGGTTTGTTAATTTAAGTCTTGTTAAGAAGCCAACTTTTTGTTTTGTTTTTTAATGTTATAAAATACTTTCTATTTTCCGTGTCAGTCCAACTTTGATATTTATGCTAATTTTCGACTGTAATTTTCTTTTAATTTTTTGGTTTTATTTCCTTAAATAGTATTGCTAAGATGTTTGTTTATCTAGTTTTTGATTTGTTACTTAATGCTATAAATTTCCTTCTTAAAATTTCTCTTGCTGAAACCATAGAATTTTGCATATTAATGTTTCCTTTTTTATATCTTATTTATGTTTTTGAGAGACAGAGACAGGGAGAGAGAGAGACAGAGAGAGAGAGAGAGAAAGAGAATGGGCATAACTACAAACAAACTCCAGAGGCATGTGTCACCTTGTACATCTGGCTTACATGGGTACTGTGGAATGGACCTGGGTCCTTATGCTTCACAAGCAAATGCCTTAATTATTAAGCCTTTTTCCAGCCTAAATGTTTCCATCTTTGCCTCAAATATTTTAAATTTATTCTCTTGATAGTCTGTGACCTATTGATTATTCTTGAGTTACTTAATATGAATGTATAATTTCAATGCTTTTCTTTTAATTTATATTTATTTTTATATTATAATTAAAGAAAGATATTTAATATGATTTCTATTTTCTCAAATATTTTATGACATGTTTTATAAATATATGCCTTATCCTGGAGAATGATTCATGTATACTTGAGAAGAATGTTTTGTCTATATGAAATATTCTGTAAATTCATGTTAATTGCATCTCAGGTAGAATGCAACTTAAATAAGATGAAAGCTTTGCAAGGGTTTGTCTGTATTGTTTTTTCCCTGCTTTAAGCAGGGTACTAGGATCTATCTTTCTTTTTATATCTATTATTTTTTAATTCATATATTTGGGTGCTCTATTGTTATATGGACGCATACTTATAATTGTGATATCTTCTAGCAGAATTAATCCCAATAGTATTATATAGTATTTTTCTTAGTATCTTTTTATAGTTATGAATTAACTTATATTTCATCTGATGTAACTACAGCTAGTTATACTGCTTGAGTTTTGATATCACATATCTTTTTTTTCCCCAACACATTCAAGTACTTCAATCTGTTTGTATAAGTGAAGTTAGTTTCTTCTGAACAGCATATAGGTGGGTCATATTGTTATTTTTTTATATTTTTCCATTTAGCAATCCTGTGTTTTTAAGAATATAATCCATTTATATTTAAAGTGATACAATAAGAACTTATGAGCTAGAGAGATGGCTCAGTGGTTAAGGCATTTACCTGTAAAGCTTAATGACCTGGTGTGGTGGTTTGAATCAGGTGTCCCCCATAAACTTGGGTGTTCTGGGTGCTAGTCTTCCCAGCTGATGGCAATTGGAATATGAAGCCTTCTGGAGTATTTGGGGGGACAGACTTATGGGTGTTATAGCCAATTTCTCCATGCCAGTGTTTGGCACACTCTCCTGTGGCTATTGTCCACATGATGTTGAACAGGGGGTGATGTCCACCTTCTGTTCATGCCATAGTTTTCCTCTGCCATCATGAAGCTTTCTCCTAGGGCCTATAAGCCAAAATAAACCTCTTTTTATTCCCCACAAGCTTCTCTTGGATGCAATGTGAACCTGACTGCAACACCTGGGTTCAATTCATTAGTACCCATGAAAGCCAAAGAGGCACATACATATGAAGTTTGTTTGTAGTGGCTAGGGAACCTGTTGTACATACTCTTTCTCTACTTCTCCCTGTGTGACTGTATCCCTCTATTTGCAAATAAATAAATAAAATTTGTTAACTTTTCTCTGACATTTCGATAATGCTTCTTTGAATTATCTTGCATACCTTTTCATCCTATCTTTATCTTTTATTTTTTCTATTGTACATAGGTATTCTTTATTTTTTATATTAGATTTTTAATTTCATGTATTATTTTTGAGGTAGAGTCTCTTATAGCTGAACTGGTCTTGAAATCAGCCTGGAGTATAATATGGCTTGAGCTCGTTATAGTCCTGCCTTTGCCTCTTCCCAGTTTCTGGGATTATAGACACACATCACCATACCTGGCTTCTTTGTATTTCTTGGTTTAGCTTTAGAATACATATTATAGGTGTTTGTTCTATGGTTATCACGAAAATTAAAATATTATTATTATAACAGTTTACTTATTAATTAATTATAAGAGTTTTAATTAATATCATGACTATTTCAAAAAATAATCAGTGCAACATTTTACTCTACTTCCTCACATATTGGATTTCATTTATTTTTATTTATTTATTTGAGAATGATAGAGAGATAAAGAGGCAGATAGAGAGAGAGAGAGAATGGGTGCACCATGGACTCCAGTCACTGAAAACAAACTCCAGATGCATGTGCCACATTGTGCATCTGGCTTACGTAGGTCTTGGGGAATCAAGCCTTGAAGGGGTTCACAAGCAAGCACTGCTAAGCCATCTCTCCAGCCCCCACGTACTGGATTTTAAATTACAATTTATACCTTTTCATGCTGCAGTTGTTTTAGCTACTTTGTTTTATTAATTTTAACTTTATTAATCTATTTATCAAGTCTCTGCCTCATAATTATATTAAGAAAATGATCTCAACTTCAGTGTACCTACTTAAACTAGTGTCACTGAAACGTCTAGATGTTTCATTGAACTCACAACTGTCCTTTTCTTTCAGTTGAAGAATTACCCCAAGTGATTCTTGTTAAAACATACCTGGTAGCTACAGACTCAGTTTCTGTTTCTTTGTCTGAAAATTTTTTCTGTCTATTATTTTGGAAGGAGGTATTGCTGAATATAGTGTTTTGTGTGAGAGTTATGAGTCTCTCTCTCTTTCTCTCTCTCTCTCTCTCTCTCTCTCTGTGTGTGTGTGTGTGTATGTATGTATTTCTTCAGACTCTTAATATGTCATATGGGTCATTGTTGGTCTGAAAGGTTTATAACTGATGTGGAAACAAAATTAAAAGTGAGCAATGAATAAAAAAAAAATCTGTGATGACATTCCTCCTTATTCAAATGTGTCCCACGCCAGTATGGCTGCGATGATGAAGACTGGGCTGACAAAGGTGGTCAGGGATCCCCCTCATTAATAGAAGTAAGACTCACAAACATTTTAGAAAGGGTGGAATTGGATGTGTGGACACTTATAATGCCCTGAACTGAAGGTTGGCACAAAAGTGCATCCCTCCTACAATCACAACCACAGCAAAATGGTTCTATCTTATGTTCAAATAAAAAACTATACATGACTTTAATGTTGAACTTCCTGCTAACTCCAGGTGGTTTAGACAATTCAAGAATTTTATCCACTATCTGATGTGAATGTTGGTGGTGGTTTGGGCACAGGCTGGTGTGACAGAACTGGAGGGTTATGTGAGATAACTGAAATCTGGCAAGAGAAAGCTGGTAGAACCAGTATCACAGATCATGGACTATCAAGTACAAACCAGGGGCGTCACAGCCTACACCACCTAGCTTTGTGGAAGAACAAGCTATGAGGAAGTCACTTGTCAACACACCTCTTAGAATATGTCCTTATCACTAACATGTCCAGAAACATCTATGTAATTTTTCATTTTCAGTTTTTCCAGGTAGGGTCTTGCTATAGCCCAGGCTGACCTGGAATTTACTGTGTAGTCTCAGGGTGGCTTCGAACTCAGAGCTTATGATGGTGTTTTGGTTTATTCCTTAAGCTGCTTTTAGAAACCTCATTTTTGTTTCTAATCTTTGACTGAATAGTTAGATATCGTAAGGTATGCTTATTCAGACTGACTGTGAATAAAGACATTTGGCCTTCATAAATATTTTATACCTGGATATTTATATACTTCTCAAATTTTCACAGTTTTCTGTGTTTTTCTTTAAATAATTGTTATGTTCTTTTCTATATCCTCTTGACTGACACTGCCCAGACCCAAGAGCACCCAGCCAAAACTTATGCTTAGAAACATATAACAACATCCCCTTCCCATCTAGATCAAGTGTGGATGGACACACATCTCAAATCCCAAAAGAGACACTAATTGCTATATTTTTAACAAAACAGGAAAATAGCCTTAAGATAGGCAAACCCTAATGCAAAACAAATAGTGAAAGACAGCAAGCCAAGAGATCCCCACCAACTATGCCTAGTCCAACAATGGAAGCCTCCAATAAGAACACAGAGGCTAATCTAGACACAGAATCAAAAAAAAAAAAAAACATGTAAACATGATAAGCATATTAAACAAACTTAATGAGACTATAAACAAAAATATAAAAGGAATCTAAGAAAACCAACAAAAAACAAATGCATAAAAGAAATGTAAGTGAACCAACAACAATGCATCTTCATTACTTTTCTCAATATAATTGAAGAAAACAAAACAAAATCTCAATAGAAAGAGAAATTATTTCAAGAAAAGTCAACAAATAGATGTGCTCAACAGTCAGTATAATAAGCTTAATGACATGATCTAATGCAGGAGCAAATTCTAAGAAACAACAAGTCAAACCAGGATCTGAAAATAGAACTCAATGAAGGCATGGAAATGATGGAGACAAAGGCAATAGTGTCCAAAAATGAAAGAGCCTTTTGAAAGCCCCCCTAGGAAGCCTCTCCAACAGAACAGATTATGTAAAGGACATATTTTTATAACTCTAAGACACGACAGTGAAAATGGATCAGAAGTCCAAAAATTATGATATATTGGGGAAAAAATTGGTGTAAACAGAATATGCAGAATATGAGAGAATTGTGAGACACCCTAAAAATACCAAATACCCAGATCATGGGCATATAATAGAAGGAATAAATAAAGGACAAAGGCATAGACAACACCTTCAACAAAATTCACAAGAAAATTTTCCTACTCTCACAAAATGGAGATGCATCTAGATAGAAGAAGCACACAGAACACAAAATAGACAGAAACAAAGAGAGCTAAATAAAGCAACAGAAAAACAGCTCATGAGATCCAAAGGTATGCCCTTCATAATTATATCAGTTTTCTGTAGAAACCCTAAAAGCCAAAAGGGGTTGGAATGGAGTACTCTAAAGCTTTAAAGACTATGGGTTCCCAAACCAAACAATGATACTGAGCAAAAGTATTCATCATAATAGAAGGGGAAAGGAAAACTTTTCATGATAAAAGCCAGCTCTATGAATATATGAGCATAAAGTCAAACCTACAGGGAATACTTCATGGAATTCTCCACACAGAAGAGTTGAATAATAAATGCCATGAAGCTGGAAGAGGGGAAAACATAATAACCAAAACTAGAATAAACATGAAAATATTCAAAGCTCAAGAAAGCACCAAACTTCACAAAGCCTGACAGGTACTAAATCAATCCTCACAATTGTAACTATAAATATGAATAGATTTAACTCCCCACTCAAAAGAGAGGTTAACTGGTTGGATCAGACAAATAGTCCCATCCATTTACTGTCTACAAGAAACTCACCTCATCATTAAGTGAAAGGATAGATAATGAATTCCCAAGCAAATGAAAATAAGAAACAAGTGGGTGTGGCTATCCTAATACCTGACAAAATAAACTTCAGAACAGAAATAATCAAAAGAGGTAAAGGGTCAGGCATGGTGGCACATGCCTTTATTCCTAGCTCCCAGGATGCAGAAGTAGGAGGATCACAGTGAATTCAAGGCCACCATGAGACTACATAGTGAAATCCAGACCACGCTGGGCAAGAGTGAGACCCTACCTTGGAAAAGAACAAACAAACAAACAAAAATAAATAAAGAAAGGTACTTCTTTCTCTTCAAGGGAATGATTCAACAAAAGGATATCATAATTATAAACATACATACAGCAAATTCATATGCACCAAAATTTTATAAAGAAACTTCTACTTGACAACAAATCAAAAATATACTCCATTACCATCATTGTAGGGGAATTCAAAACCCCACAATAATCCACAGACAGATATCCAAGCAGAAAAATTATATTAAAAAAATGAAATCCAAAGCTTAAATAACACCATAGACCAATTAGAACTAAGATACATACTGAAACAATACACCCTAATTCCACAGCACACACATTTGTTCTCAGCAGCTCATGGAACCTTCTTTAAAACAGACCATGGAGCATGCTTCTACAAATTCAGGAAAATTAACATGATTCCCTGTATTATACAAAGCAAGAAGGCTGGAATTAAAAACAAGAAAAACAGAAAACACATAAAGCCCTAAATACAGAAGACTCACTATTAAACAATGAACAGATCATAGAAGAAATTAAAAAGGAAACTGAAAAATTTCTAGAACTGAATGATCGTGAAAATACAACATATCAGAACTTACGGGACATGAAGGCAGCCCTAAAGGGAAAATTTATAGCACTAACTGTCTACATAACAAAGACAGACAGATTTCAAGTTATTAACTCAACCATCCAACTAAAATACTGGAAAAACCAGGACAAAACCAAACCTAAAAGTTCTAGATGGAAAGAAATAATTAAGATCAGAGCAGATTTTTTTTTTTTGAAAGAAAATTCTTTTTAAAATTGACAAAGAGATGGTTCTTGGAAAAAAAAATATATAAAGGCTGATAAACTCCTGGATAAACTGATGAAAAGAAAAAAAGGAGAAGATTAAAATTAGCAACATTAGAAGGGCTGGAGAGATGGCTTATCAGTTAAGGCCATTGGCTGCAAAACCAAAGAACCAAGGTTTGATTCCCCACATAAAGCCAGATGTGCAAGATTAGAAACAAGGATAGGTCACAACTGATACCAATGAAATTAGACACATTTACAAAACCTGTATTCCACAAAATTGGAACACTTGAAAACAGTAGATGAATTCCTAGACACATAACACCTACCAGAACAAAACCCAGAATAGATAAACAAACCTATTATATCCAATGAGATTACAACAACAACAAAAAAGTCCAGGCTCAGATGGATTCCACTCCAAGTTCTACCAAACCTTCAACAAAGAACTAAAACTGTTTTTCCCTCATGTCAGTTCACAAAATTGCAAAAGGAGGGAATGCTCCCAAACTCCTTTTGTGAATCAAGCATTACTCTAATACCAAAATGAGATATTTACAAACCAGAAAAGAAAATTGTAGACTCCTATCCCTAACGAACTAAGATGCTAAATTCCCAATAAAATGCTCACAAACCAAATTCATGAACACATCAAAAGTATTATCTGTATAGATCAAGTAAGTTTCATGCCAGGCATGTTTAACTATACAGAAATCAATAAACATTATATACCACATAAATGAACAAACTCAAGAATCAAATTATCATTTCAATAGATACAAAGAAGACCTTCATTAAAATACAGTATCACTTCATGATTAAAATGTTGGGGTGGCTAGGAATTGAGGGATTATATTTCAATATAACAAAGGCTATATAAAAAGCATGCTAAGTGGGGAAAAGGTCAAAGTATTCCTGTTACAGTCAGGTTCATATTGCTAGCAGAAATCACCTGACCAAGAGTTACTTGTGGGGAAAAAAGGGGTTTAACTTGGATTATAGTGTTGAGGAGAAGCTCCACGATGGCAGAAAAAAATGATGAAATGTGCGGAGGGTGGACATCACCTCTGGGCCAACATCAGGTGGACAAAGCAACAGGAGAGTGTACCAAACACTGGCAAGGGGAAACTGGCTATAACACCCATAAGTCCCAACAATACACTGCCTCCCAGAGGCATTAGTGCCTAAATCTACATCAGCTGTGAACCTAGCATTCAGAACACCTAAGTTTATGGGGACACCTGAATCAAACCACCACATTTGGCCCCTGGCACCCCTAAACTATTATCCATACATAATGAAAAATATAATGCATTCAGTCTAACTTTAAAAGTCTCTATAGCTTTTATCAATCATAATGATGGTCAAACATCCCCAATAGTCCAAGATCTTTTAATTGATCCATAATACCAAAATATCCCCCCAAAACCCATAATGGCTCAGAATAAATACACTGAAAAAGATGTCAGTTTAAGCAAAGCAAAGAAATATTCAACCAATATAAGATTTAAAACAATCAGAGCAAACATCAAATTCTGTAGCTTCAAGTACAACAACTCTAGTCAGTGACAAATCTCCAATTCTGATAATTCTAACCAACAACAATTCTCTGGCATTCCAATTCTGCCCCTCCAGCTAGGCTACTCACCTCCTAGAAAACTTCATCTGGGGCCAGCAGCTTTCCTTAGCAGCCATCTCCTAGTCCTGGTATCTCTACTGGGTCTCCACTGCAATCGATGGTTTATTCTCATGGCTCCATGGAGTTTCCATGCAGGCATCTAGCAAACCTGCTTCACACAATCCATGGCCATTTCCAAAACACAAGACCATGTTGCAAACTCAATGACCCTCTCTTTACTGCATTTCTTATACTCCACAATACCAAGTAGGGTGCCAGTTTGTTAATCTGGGTGGGGAGGGACATAAAACAGGCCTTGAAGAATAGGATACTCCTTGAGCACTCAGGCCCCTTCAAAAGAGTCTACATTCTTTTTAATTTTTTTAAAATATTTATTTATTTATTTGAGAGTGACAGACAGACAGAGAAAGAGGCAGATACAGAATGGGCAAGCCAGGGCACTGCACACGAACTCCAGATGCATGTGCCCCCTTGTGCATCTGGCTTATGTGGGTTCTGGGGAATTGAGCCTCAAACCTGGTCCTTAGGATCCACAGGCAAGCGCTTCACCACTATGCCATCTCTCTAGCCAAGAGTCTACATTCTTGCTGTTGCCCCAGTGCAGGTCAGCTGGACCAATCTCAATGGTTGTAATCTCTCAATCACAGCTGAACATGCAGCAACTCATCCAAAGATTTTTTTTTTTTTCTGTACTATATACGCCTGCTCACACTAGTTCATTTCTATGCAAAGCAACCCTGCACAACTTCTCAGGACATGGGCATAACAGCAAGCTTTGCACACAAACTGCCTCTAGCCCAGTCTAAGTAAAGCTCTTTCTCTCCCTCATACAACAGAACCTTACAGTCCATAGGTCTTATTGCATTCAGGTTTTTTTTTTTTTAACTCTGACCAGAATAGTCCATCAAGCTATACTTATAGTATTGCAAGGAACCTCTTAGACCAAAGTTTCAAATCCTTCCACATTCCGCATGAAAATCAGCTCCAAAAGGCCAAAGCCACACTGTCAGTTGTATAGCAGCAACCCCACTCCTGGTACCACCTTACTGTTGCAGTCAGGTTTGCATTGCTAGTAGAAGTCATCCAACTAAGAGCAGCTTGTGAGAAAAATCAGGTTTATTTGGCTTACAGGGTCAAGGGGAAGCTCCATGATGGCAGGGAAAATGATGGCATGAGCAGAGGATGGACATCACCCCCTGGCCAACATCAGGTAGACAACAGCAACAGGAGAGTGTGCCAAACACTGGCAAGGGGAAACTGGTCTTAATATCCATAAGCCTACCCCCAACAATACACTGCCTCCAAGAGGCATTAATTCCCAAATCTCCATTACCTGGGAACCTAGCATTGAGAACACCTAAGTTAGTGGGGGATACCTGAATCAAACCACCACATATTCATACCTGATCTTTGACAAAGGGGCCTATAATGCACAAAAGGCCAAGGAGCATTTTCAACAAATAGTACTGGAGGAAGTAGACAAACACGTGTAGAATAATGAGTCTAGATCCACTTCTCTCATCCTGCATAAAAATAAACTCCAAATGGATTAAGAACCTCAATATAGAAACTCAAACTCTGCAAAAATTGGAAGAAAAAATAGAGTGAATACTCTCCAAGTCACAGGATTGGGAAAAGATTTTCTGAAAAAGACTTCTGTATCTCAGGCAATCAAACAAATACTCAACCAGGAAGATCTCATCAAGCTAAAACACTACTGTAAGGACAAGAAAGCCATCAACAGAGCCAAAAGGCAACCCACAGAATGAGAGAAAATCTTTACCTGCTATACCTCTGACAGAGGTCTAATATTTGGAATCTACAAAGAACAACAACAAACAACGAAAACCCACAAAACACCTAAGCAATAAAAATCTCAAACAAGGGCTGGAGGGATGGGTTAGTCATCAAGGTATTTGCCTGCAAAGCCAAAGGATGCTGGTTTGATTCCCCAGGACCCATGTAAACAAGATGGACACAAGGGCACATGTGTCTGGAGTTTGTTTGCAGTGGCTGGAGGCCCTGGCACAACTATATTCTCTCTCTCTCTCTGTCTACCTCTTTCCCTCTCTCATTCTATCAAGTAAATAAGTAAATAAATAAATAAATAAATAAATAAATAAATAAATAAATATTTTAAAAAGTCAAACAATCCAATCAAAAAGGGGGAGCAGGATGAGATCTGAACAGAGAATGCTGTAAGTTAGAAGTACAATTGCCACTACTCACATAAAGAAATGTCCAATATCCTTTGTCATCAGAGAAATGAAAATTAAAGCATCTTTGAGTTTCCACCTCACTCCAGTCAGGATGACAATCATAAAAAAAATTAAAAATGACAGCAAATATTGACTAGGCTGTGGGGAAAGAGGGACCCTCATTCACTAATGATGGAAATGCAAACCTGTACAACCATCACCACTATGAACATCCTAGAAAAGATAAAAATAGATTTGCCACCTGATCCAGTTATTCTACTCCTAGGCATTTACCTTAAAGACTCCACAGTTTACTTTAGAGATATTTGCTCAAACACGTTTCTCATTGCTCTATTCACAATAGCTAGCAATTGAAATTAACCTAGATGTCCATTCACTGATGAGTGGATAGATGAAGATTTGGTGCATGTATACAATAGAATTCTACTCAGCAGTAAGAAAAAAAATGAAATTCATTAGAAAATGGATGGACTTGGAAAAAATCATTCTAAGTGAGGTCACACAAACTAAGAAAGACAAATGCTGCAGAATGTTTTCTCTCATATGTGACTCCAAAAATGGACCCACTGAAGAACAAGAATATAAATAGGAGTAAGCAGAGGTATTATGAATATAAAAGTAAAATGAGACCAGGAAAAAGTGGGAATAGGGAGGGAGGAGAGGAGGGCAGGCCAGACAGAGTAGGAGTAGGGAAGAAAGTATGGGGTGGGAAAGTAATGGGGGGTTGGGAAATGGAAAGGTGGGGAGGGAAACTATACAAAACTAAAGACTAAAGGAATTAGTACAACAAAATAGACTTCCATCTGGGGACACTGAGAGAACTTGGGAGCTGAGAGGAAAGCCAGTCCTCTTCAGGCAAACCGTCATGGCACTGGAAAGTGCTATGGAAGCTGCTGGGTGACAATGGTCCCCAACAGCATGAGTAAACAGGAGGCCGCACAAGCTAGGCAATTAACCAGCAGGACAAGAAGTACACACTTGTGTAATAGTGGCACATAGCCTTTGTGGGTAACCAATTGCCCTATGATTGACCATGAGGCCTGCTCAGTCAGAGAGAATTCACAATTGGTACTGGGAACCAACTCAGAACAGCATGGCCAGCAAATTCTTAAACCCCAGAGAGGAGCTCTCTCCATTGCTCTCTGGAGACTTAGAAAGGGTGCCCATATCAAAATAACTCAGAATTCTATGCATACCTCCCTTAATAGAAACTACTCTCCCTCTTGTTTGCAGAAACTATGTTGTTTTACAAAAACTGAATAATAATGGGGAGATCCAAGATCCACCTATATGACAAGAAAATATAGCTTGACTGCTCACCATGATATGCCACCTCTACCACATTTACCCAGGTCCAGGCGAAAATGTAGAGGAAGCAGCATCATGAGTATTGCTCCCAAGGCTAGCTAAATAATGGCTTCCAGCTCAATAGAAACAAACACTGTGCTGAGTCAAAACCCATCTTTAGAGAATACAGAGAATGCAATACTAAAATAATCCACTAGCACCCCTGTCAAGGCTCAGGGATTGTTGTGAAAAGGGGACATGAAGATTTAAAAAGCCACAAGTCAATAGAAATATCCTGAAGTACAACACTCATCCATCCACCAGATACTGTTTGAAGCCCTAATTAGCCCACAGTGAATACCAATAACCCTACTGAGGAGGAACCTCAGGGAAATGGGAATTGAGAGGGGATGTAAGACTATAATCTATGTAAAAATGGGATAAGAAATATTGCTACAGCTGTTACACATATACACACACATGCGTGCATGTGCACACACACACAAGACAGAGAAAGGGAGAGAAATTTAATGTATCAGGCTCTCTTGTCATTGTAAAAGAACTCCAGACACATATACCACTTTGGGCATCTGACTTTACTTGGATACTGGGGAATTAAACTTTAGTCATTAGGCTTTGCTAGTAAGCACCTTTAACTGCTGAACCATCTCGGCAGCCCTCTACATGCATTCTTCTTGTTGTTGTTGTTGTTTATTTTTATATATTTGAGAGCAACAGACAGAGAAAGAGACAGAGACAGAGAGAGAAAGAGGATGGGTGTGCCAAGGCCTCCAGCCACTGCAAATGAACTCCAGATGTGTGTGCCCCCTTGTGCATCTGGCTTACGTGGGTCCTGGGGAATCAAGCCTCGAACTGGGGACTGTAGTCTTCACAGGCAAGCGCTTTACCACTAAGCCATCTCTCTAGCCCTTGTACATGCATTCTTGACAATATCTTCAAGCCTTCTTTTTCTCTTTTCTTTTTTTCCTTTTTTTCCTTTTTTTTTTTTTGCTAAGATAGGTTCTTTTATGCTAATGGGTACTTTTGTACCACCGTCCATGCTGTCTATGTGTGTTCCATGTAAATGTGGACTACCATGCACTCTTGTCTCTCCTGCCTCTACCTCTTAAGTACTGGGATTATAGGTGGAGCCACACACCATGCTACCATTTGTTTATCTGTGATGCCATAATGTCTAGTCCTTTACATCTCTTTAAATTCATTTTTTTAAATGAAGACATGATTGAGGAAAAGTAAATTATGAATAATTTGATATATTTACTACAGACTAAAAACAATCAATTGATTGTGTTTAATACAATAGGGATAGCATAAATCCTGGTTATATTTAACTGACTTTAGTTGTTTTCTTAAAAAGCCATTGTGATACTAATTCACCAGGGACCAAAAAAAAAAAAAAAAAAATGTTCAAATGCGAAGAAGAAGGATGGATAACACCTGACATTATCTTTTCAAGCAATTGATTTCAAATACAAATCTAATTTAATGTTTTTCTTAGCCACTTTGGAGCCGCAAAGGATCCAAGTGAGAAGGTAAATTAAGAGGAGAGTTTCTGGTCACACTGCTATCTACGTCCATGCTACACTTTCATCTGTTCACAACAGTAACACAGATCTCTACCCTGGGACAAGACACGTGACATGGGCGCAGTGTTACATACTAGGCTCAGCAATATTCACATGCAAAAGAAAGAAATCAAACTCCAAAACAACAAGGGGAAAAAAATTGGTCATGAATTCAAGTCAGTTTTCCCACATAAAATGTTCAGCTAATGTACAGAAACAAACATTTAGTGCTAATTTATATATATTACCCTCCATTTGGATAAAAAATAAATACAAAGATGCTAACAACCATAATCATCAACTAAAATTGGCAACCCATAAAAATCCACAAACAAAACTGGTTCCATTTTAGGCTTCTTGTGAAAATGCAATTAAGGGGCAAAAAGATTTACTCATCTTCCAGAGTACACAAAAATAATGTTCATATTTTTAAAATTAGCTCACACATTCATGGATGTGAGTAATTGGAAGGAAACTATAATTCCCACAATGTATACATACATGCTGTTAACAAATCATGTTTTCTGAATTAATAAAACTGATAAAATGGCACCAAAAAGATAGGAAATCCTTAGAGCAAAATAAAGTTCTGATTGGGCATTTTCTTTACTAGGGAAATATTTTGTAAACTAAGAAAATCCCATTAAAGTTGATAGTGATTAAGATACCTCAAGATACAGAAATTATGATTTCCTGACAACCAGGGTGATTTATATTTCTTATCCTTTCTAAGAGTTTTTAATAAAGAGATATTTTTGTTTCATTGGTTTAAATACTTCTGTTTTACAAATCAAGTATTATAGCATATGTTATCAATATTTATAACAGTAAAAGCCTCAAAATATTTACATCAATGATATTAATATATTTATGCTATCTTAGGTTTATTTACAATATTTATTACTTGAAATAACATTTATGCATTTATCACCCTTTTTTCATAGGTTTCACAAAACATGAGAAACAGCAAAAATGTTTATCATAGTAGATTTAACTTATTTTTGATATTTAAAATATAAAATTATGGTTTAACAAACAGTTCAGTATCCAAAATAATACTTAAATGTTAAGTATGGAAATGCATATTCCAGATGGTCATATTTTATAATATATGATTTTTTACAAAACACAACACCTTTAGAGAAAATAATTAAAATTTGATTGCCATTATATACTTAACATCTAATTCTTATATTAACTGTTTTAAGTAATATACCTTACATATAAAGAATATTATCCACAATATGTGCATTTATAGTATAAAATTATATTTATTTTCAATAAAGTAAATTCCATTTGTGAAAGTTTGAAAGTGATCAGTTTCCATTTTCATGGATAAATCTCCAATACACTGTGTGACTGAGTCTTGATTACAAGGATGATAAAGATAAACACCAAATATTAAAAAGGTATTAATTATAGAAGCACTACAAAAGTACACATTTACAATTAATATTTCTAGTAGTTTCTGATAAAAATGTAATCAAATACAAAACTTAAGTGATTGCACACTTTGAAACACTATAGCAGGGCAGAATGCTTATGTGGCGAAAGCTGTCCAGAATCTATGAAGCTAGGTTTTCCTTCCAATGTCTATATTTTACAGTTATTAATATTGTTCCACTAAATCAAAGATAGGGATCAAACAATATTCCATATGACTGGTACCTACAGTAAAAAGCAAAGCTTTGCTGAAATGTCTTAAATTCACAGAAAAAGAGACATTTCTAAATAATTGTTTCTTAAAACAACTTCAGAATTTAAAGTGAATGATATAATCACAGTTTAAACATCTGGGATAAAAAGAACATCTAAGAAAAACCCTCAGTGAGCCTGAAATCTCTAAACACCTATAAAGTAACAATTTCACAATCATTTTAGCTCATCATTTTTACACTTCAAACATGAAATAAATGAAGGCATTACCTTAAGCCACCCACATATTGCTGTTTTTCAAATATAGTGATGTCAGAGTAGCCTAATCGAGCCAGAAAAGAAGCACAACTTATACTGGCCGGCCCAGCACCAAACAGGGCAATTTTTGCAGAATAGGCTTCAGGCATTTTTTCTGGGGGCAGCAGAGAAGGATTTCTTATCTGTGGGATATTCATTGCTTTGAACACCTATGAAGAAATCAATATCCATGATTAAAATTTTTAAATTATACTTTACATCCTCAAATTCAAATGTTTTAAGACCATTTGAGTTTTAATTAGCTACAAGAGGTACATCTGCAATATTAATATAAAGATGATATACTTAGAAGTTATATTTTCTCAGATAGATGTCCACTATGGCTGACTTTTGGTGACTAGGGTTATATCACCTCTAGGAAACATTTCCGACTCATCTTCCTTTCTTCTACCTCTAGGCCAAATTAGGTACACCTCTTTTGAGCTAATTCACATGCCTCCAGCATAACTTCTTACCAAAATGTGCGTGAGTTGTTTCATTGTCAGTCAGCACAGTGACATTTCCTCGAGTTAGGATCTAGGGCCTCTGTAAGCATGCTAGGACTACCCTGGTACATCGCAGATACTCGTTCTTTTTGGTTATGGTGGGTTAGCTTTTGAACCACTAAAGAATACTGAAACAAGTAAGCAAGCATAGAGGTTCAAAGCTTGAGAGTGAAAGTAAAATAGCTTAGAAGGACGATAACATGCTAGGAGCTACCTCTTCCCAGAAGCCATTTGCCAGTTCTTAGTAGAAGAAAAGCCAAGAAACTTGAAGAAAATCACAGCTCAGGAAAACCCGCAAGAGAGACTTGGCAATATTCTAAACAGAAGGGATATGATGTTTGGGAAAGCAGGAGGCCAGTAATGTGGAGCAGAAGACAGTGCAGAAAATTAGTTTAACTCTTACTCTCTGCAGCACAAAAAAAGTCAAGGGTTCAAAGAGATAACCTCTGTAATGCTAGGGGTAGCTTTCTGCACTCAGGATTTAGAGAAACAAAAGCAGGACCAGGCTGCTGAAGAGGAGGTTGCCTTAGTAAACACCATGTAGACAGCTAGAGCTTCTGGGGCCCTCCACTCTGTAAGGGGGAACAAACCAGGAAAAGCAATTGGTCCTGCAGTCAGTATATTTCTAGATTGGTATGCTAGTGAGATGTCCTTACCATCTTCCTTTTCTGTCTACCAAAGGGCAGGGTAGATCTTCAATGAAGGAAATTAGTCAACAAAAGGATTAGCAAGTTGTTATTCAATGCCTTGCTTTGAGTAATACATCTAGGCTTTCAAGACAAAAAAAATACAAATCTAGATTGAAAAGTGTATGTATATAGCCATGTGTGTATGGTTGACAGACACACACCTTGGGATAAATAAAGATTAATGTATATGGAACAAGTTGAACTTTCATGATGGAAATTTGTTACAAAATAAAAGAAATATTAAAAGAGAAAGTATGTGAAATTAAATTTCTTTCATTTTGTAGAAGACTGTATGAAAAGGAAAGAAGGGCTGGAGAGATGGATCAGCAGTTAATGTGATAGCCTGCAGCGTCTGATGTCCTGGGCCTGATTACCCAGTATCTATGTAAAGCCAGCTGCACAAAGTGGTGCATATATCTGGTTTGCAGTGGCAAGAGGCTCTGGCAGACCCATTCTCTCTCTCTGTTTCTCTCCCTTTCTATCTCCTTACAAATTAATAAAATAAAAAAGCAAATGAATGAATACACACACACGCAAAAACACACAAACACACACAGAGACATATATACATATATATATATATAAATATATATATATATATATATATATGCATACACACATACATATATATACCACACACACAAATAGGTTAGTGAACTGGAAGATGAGGTAAAAAGGCTGTCATTGTCAAAAGATGAGAAGCAAATTGGGAAGAAAACATAGGAAAATAATGAGAGAGAGAAAAAGGAAAATATAAAAGGATCCCACAAATGCAAAATTGATTTCCTAAAAGAAGAGGGAGAGGGTGTGAGGCAGAAACAATATTTGAAGAGGAATGGGTTATGGAATTTCTTAAATTGAAGGGGCAGATTCAAAAACTTCTAAAACCTTATACAAATAATATATAAACAAATACAATATTAGCAAACCAATCAAATAACTAAAAAAAAAAAAAAAAAAGTAATGGAAACTAAGAATTCAAACAACCAAAAACACAGACAACATATTGCTAGTGAGCCACAACAGGCTACCAGCTTCTCACCAAAGGGAATTACAAATGTCAGTATGAAATGATATTTTTAGCAAACTGAAAATCCTAACATAAAAGTGTATTTGGAAAGAAAATATCCTTCAACTACTAACATTTTCTGAGAGACTTTGTTGGCAAACAATAAAATAAATACCAAAGAATAGTGATACAAAAAAAGAAAAGTTCTTCAAGAACAAAAAATAAAAGAATATTAAAAATTTTAAATATATGAGTAAGTGAAAATTTATATCAAAGTAGAAAACAATAATATCTATAACCCGGGGTTAAAGAAAAATGAAAATGGAACTGCTACCTAACCTAATTTTTCTATTTATGTATGTATTTATTGATTTTCTTTTTGTTCAGTCAGCTTTATGTGTCTGGAATTTTAATTTCACATATTTTCTTTTCTAACTTTTCATGCTTAATTTTTTTGATGTCATTCAATTTTCCATTCTTGTTCTTTAATGAGGCTAGAGAAGTGAAATAGTTCCCACATACCATACCAGATCATAGCCTTTTCAGCAAAGTGGTAAAACTACCCATTGAGTTGGGATCATTTTGTAATACATCAATTTTTCTCTCTCTTCAGTAACTACTAAACCATATCTGAAGAATACAGAAGTAACTACTGTGGAAGAGTAGAAGCTAAACTAATGTAAATGAGTTTGGAAGGATAGGCCGGCAAAACAAAAAATAAGTCCAGGTAGATAAACATATTAGGTGTGAATAAGATAAAATTTCAATTACAACATTAAAAGTTTTAAAAGATACTGACATCTATTCCTAAAAACAAAATGAAAAAAGATGGGAGAAATTACCATACAAACACTAACCAAAGAAAGATGCTCTATGTATAGCAGACATAAGTAAAATGTATTACCAGTGTTAAAGTGTATTTCATAGCAACAAATCCACAGATGAGATTTTACCTTTATGTATGTATTTTATCCCTCAGTATATAAAAATAAACTTGGCAGAAGGAATATATCAGGTTACAGAAGTAGCCCAGTGGCAAACCAGATCCATAACAGGCATCTTCTCACTATTGTCTCTTTAACATTTGATTACCAATAGAAATAGAAGTGACATGACTGAAATCATGTAATGGATAAATTATAATTTTCACAGACAATTTAGCAGGGCTATGTGTATTTCATTGTTTAAAACAATAAGTTTCGGGACTGGAGAGATGGCTCAGTGGCTAAGGTGCCTGCTTGCAAAGCCTAACTGCCTGAATTTCAGTACCCACATAAAGCCATATGCACAGAGGCACATGCATCTGGAGTTTGTAGCAGCTGGAGGCCCTGGTGTACCAGTTCTCTATAGTTGTCTGTCTCTCTTCTCTCTGCTTGAAAATAATAAATAAATAAATAACAATAAGTTTCTCTTCTTGAGGCAATCCAGTCAACGATCAAGCCCGAGACAGAAGTTGACTATACAAATGAGGAATGTGTGAATCAGGCTTGTCTCATACATACCTTATGTCACCAACAACATGGAATAAATTCTGTCATTCAACACACATAAGGAACATGCAAATGACCTTGTATAAAAAGAGTATTGTCTATGGATAACAGAAAGCCCCATTTCTCAGTCTGGGCCAAATATTCCCCACAAAAGTTCTGAAAACATTTTGTTATTGTAAATCCAATAGTTTATTACTTTTATCAGTAATTATCTGTTCTCACTCTTGAACATAAAATTGAATGCATCTTTTCATTTCCATGGTTTTTACACAAATAAATCCATATAAAGTATATATACATAAATATGTATATATCTTTAAATTTTAGTTGTGTGTGTGTGTTGTGCGTGTGTGTGTGCATGCACACGCAAGTGCACTAGGACCTCTTGCTATTGCCACTGCAAATGAACACCAGATGTTTGTGCCATTTACATGGGTGGCTGGGGAATTGAAACCAGGTAGGCAAGTTTTGCAAGTAACCTTTAACCACTAAGGCATCTTTCCAACCCAAGAGTACAGACTTGAACTGATGAAAAGTTTAAATCAGTAACACAGTCATTATTTATTCTCAACTACAAATTAGAATTTTACAAACTGTAATTACACATTGATTTTCTTTCAGATTGTTTATGAGCTGGTGCATACCTTTTCCTTTTGTTTCTTTCTAGGCAAAGCAAATAGAGAATTAAATACTAATGGCAAAATAAACTATTTTACTGAAATGTTAATATAATTGTATGACAATCTGTTATATTTAAGTAAATTAAGTTGTAACATATTTCTCACAAGTAAATATTTATGTTTTAAAGTGTGCATGTAAAATTGATGGTGGAGAGATATAGTTCATTTCTCTTAGGAATTAAATAAATGCCTATTTTCACATTTAGATGAGCATTCTAAGCTTTATGAATTAATAATTAAAAATTTAAATTCCCATGCTGAAACTTGTCCTGTAGAAATTAACCCTGCATTTTATATTTATTTTTAAAGGAATTATTTGTTGCAGCGCTTATGGAAAGCAGAACTTATGACCAACTATGAATATTTCCTGTTTAAACCATTTATTATTACTTGAAGTTAGTGTGTGATAAGCAAATAGAGTTTATAAAATGTCTTGCTACATTAGCTCAAAAGAAAGAAATAGTTTAAAGGTATTAAGTGTATTCCAACATGAATTTTTGCTATTAGTATGCAAACAGTAGCAATTACCATACATATGCATTATTTATAATCATTTATTTATATTGATATCAGCATTATTTAAATAATGATGACTAAAATTTTTAAGAATTCTTTAAAAATGTCACGAAGTACAAATACTACATCAAAGCATGCTCATGGACTTCCTGTTAGTAAAGAATTGGAGTGTCTCAGCTTGCGCCCACCACCAATGCTATAAGGACTATAGGCAAGCCTTAAAATAAAATGTAGTTTGCAAGCTCAGAACATTTGTTGAAAAATGAATTATGAAAGGATAGTTGTACTCCACATATTTTCTAGTAGGCTTCCATTTTGATATTTAACTTCATCTAAATGTAAAACTCAAATTCTGACAATTCTTCAAGTCATTGTTTCATTTGTGTACAATCTAAAGGAATTATGACAAGATAATATCCTACTTTTTATTCTGCTGAATTTTTTGCATGAAGAATTTAATAAGTTGGATAACAGACAAGTTGTCTGTATTTTCAACACTGGAATGTAGAAAGATGTAGTGATGGTTAATCTATAGTTGTTAAGTTGACAGTATTTAGAGTCACCATGGAAACAAATTGCTGGTCACATCTATGATAAGTTTTCTACATTAGATTAGTTGACATGAGAGGATACACTGTAACTGTGGATGGCACCATTGCAGGAGCTTGGTTAGTTGACTGAAAAAAAAAAAGATAACTAGATGAACATTAAACATCTATCACTTTTTGCTCACATGATGAGATTTGCTTGCTGCTTGCTCCTTCTAGGATTTTGAACCATGTCAGACTTTCCCTTGAATCTGTAAGGTAAAAGTCAACCACTTCCTTCTTTAAGCTGCTTCTGGTTGGGCATTTTGTCCCAAGAATTGGAAAGTAACTGGTAAATATGGCAATCTGTGTACCCAAAAGTAAGCTGCCTTTAATTGCATATCTTCTATGAGCTCTTAGCATTTTTCATCTAAACGTCCTTTCTGTAAAAATGTCAAAGGAATTTTGGTAATAGTGACTGTATTGATCATTAGAAAAGCAATATATTTGGGATTTTTGATCAGCAGTTTTATTCATGATTAAGCAAGGGGCATCACAAGTGGAAGTATGATTTACACATTTTAGAAATGAAGAAAACTTCAGGCATAAGCAAATATTTGGTTATCAACATTATTAAAATATTACTTATTTATTTTTTTCTGTTGTTAAAATGTTCATTATTAATAAATATTGTTGTGGTCCCTCTATCTTAGGTACTGATATGCATAAAAATAGAACATATAGTTAGAAGCTCTGAATAACGGAGTGCTTGTGTATCCTAAATATACATAAATTATGACAGTGTAATTGCTTGGTAGAAGGTTAATTTTTACAAATGGTGCTCTTGGCAGAAAGTAAGCCTATGCATAAGTAGGCAAACCCTAAAATAAAACACACATGTTATCTTGGAATGCATTGCATTTCTTTGAATACCAGATATAAAATTTAAAAAGTAATAATGATTCTAGCAATTTATTATAAGAAGGTCATGATTAATGATGGTATCTTTCTATGATTAATGTAATAACACTTTTTAAGGCACTTTATTTTCTTGTATTTAAAAGCACTAATTCATATTTTCTATTCTTATTTCATAATACATACTTTTATGATTATAACTCAATGTTATATTTGAGAGTTTGGGTTGAAGAATTTAATTAATTAAGTGGTTCAAGATGAGCAAAAATAATTTAAAAAACTATATATTCAAACATTTTATTTTAAGTAGCTTTACTCACAAAACATTAGACACATGTTTAAGGCAATCAATGCAATCACTTTTACCTTCACAATTTTCTTGACATAGAATATTCCCCCACTTTCAGCTGTTGTGTTTAAGGGACACCTTTTAGGAAATTTCATTTCTTCAACTAACATCCATTTCTCTGTAAGCCATTTATGAGGTAATCCTTCATACTCTCACCCTCATCTTTCTCAGACTTTCATTAAATCCTTTCTTATATATATTTCTATCTTGTCCATCACCATATCCTTAGAACCCAAATACCACCTGGTGCTGAGTCAAGGGGATATATGTTTATTCTTATGGTTGGATTCAAAGTTGCCAGAAGCCATGCAATAGGTTGCGGTTGCTAGTTATGGTATTCCAAAAATGCAGAGAGACAACTGCGTGCTGGTGACATGATGGACTGGACAGGTCATTCTCAATCCTATTAGTACTTGCTGACAGTCTTATATTTACACAATTTTTCTAGAAATAGTAGCAATAATGAATAATTAAGCCAATTCTACTGATTATTAAAATCATGAAAGACTACACATTTTAGGGTAGCCAAAATGCAAATAAGCTTGTATGTGATATGACATAAAATTATACATTATGCTATTTCCTCATAGCCCAAGTTTTATTTGTGGATTATATCACCTTTAATTTTGTCATTTATCTCATTATTTTAGTATGATTTTTGTGCTATCTTACACTTTTGCCATTTACTATCTATCTGCCTAAGATACACACCGTACACTCATTTTTAATCTTTTCTGTGGCACACAATTTTCTCAGCATTAATAGATTTTTATTTTAAAATGATTCCTTATAGGACTTGGGTATATGGCTTAGTAGCATAGCATTTGCCAAATATATACAAGGGCCACAGTTAAGAAACACATATTCAAATTACTGGCATTTTACAGTCAAACATTTGAAGTTTGATCTATGAGTTGTTTCCTAATGTGTTTCTAAGTTTAGAACACAATTTTTTTATTGCTTTCATGTTAACAATTGTAATATTTGTCATATTTTATTTTGTTGTATCGCAGGAAAATTATTCTTTCACTGGATGAATAACATTCATACTTATCAGCTTCTGTTTTGGAAATAGTGCATGATCATTTTGTTTGTGGCATGCCCAATAGGCTGGCCTTTTCTTATGCATGAGAATGAGAGAGTGAGAGAGAAGGAGAATTGATGCACCAGGGTCTCCAGCCATTGCAATTGAACTCCAGAGGCCTGTGCCCTCTTGTGTGCATATGTGACCTTGTATACTTGCATCACTGTGTGCATCTGGCTTACCTGGGACCTGGAGACTCAAACATAGGTCCTTAAGTCTTTGCAGATAAGTGCCTTAACTGCTAAGCCATCTCTCCAACCCCATTTTTTTTTTCCAGACAGGCTCTCATATATTCTATACTAGGAATTGCTATGTAGTTAAAAATGGAGCCCAACATGGTGGCACACACCTTCAATCTCAGTATGTGGGAGGCAGAGGTAGGAGGATCATTTGAGTTCAAGGCCAAGCTGAGACTATATAGTGTATTCCATGTCAGCCTGGACTAGAGTGAAACTCTCACTCAGAAAACCAAAATAAATAAATAATAAAATAAAAATGACTTTCAATTCCTCATCCTCTTGACTCTACCTTTAAGTGCTGGGACTAGAGGCATACAACTCCATGCAAGGTTTATGTGCTATTTGGGAATCAAACCCAAGGCTAAATAAGCTACATCTTTAACCTTGGTTACTTTTGATAGCTGTTTTTTAGTACACGAATATAATACTATCACTCTATATAATTTGGATCCAGGACATTTTATAGTTTATGTTGTACAATTGATTCTTTGTTTGTTTGATTGATACAGACTTACTATATAGCCAAAACTGGCTTTAAACTCAAGAACTGTCTGCACTTCCCTCTACAAGTGATGAAATTTCAGATGCTGCCAAAATGCTCAACTAGATTTCTTAAATCAACCTAGCAAGTCTTACTTAAATTGCATAAATTTCTAGTAGATCTATAATGTAATGTCATAAATTTATAAATGCTATCTCTGCATTTTTCACAAAGCCTTTTGTGGTTATGTCATATAAAATTAGATTTTCATTTTAATTTTTAACACATCAAAATGTGGTATTCATTATTTTAGTGTCACTCTTTACATTTAGTAAATTGAATGATTTCTTTTCTCAATGCTTTATTATTTCAAAAATTTATTTCACTATGATTCTAGGTTTGTTTTCTTCATCTCAGTAACTTTTTAAAAAAGGCGAATGTACTCTGATTTCTCTTCAGGTCATATAAATAGTTCACCTTTTACTAAAAAGGTGAATGTTTAAAACCTATAGGTAGGAAATGTAAGAAAAATGAAAAATGTCTTCATCAATGTACTTACTGTCAAGGAGAACAACAGTTCAGTATTCTAAGTCTGAAATGTACTTACCTCCCACTTCTGACATTTGCTGATGTTGATGGGAAAACTAGAGTATTGCTTCTTTTCAAAGAGGGTCTTGCTATGTAGTCTTTTGTTGCCTGACATTCAGTACGTAGAGTAGGCTGGCCTTGAATTCATGTCTATCCTCCTGCCTCAACTTCCTGAGTGCTAGGAGATTATCAGAATGCATTCCAAACCTGAAGAGATGGCTCAGCAGCTAAGGCATTTGCTTACAAAGCCTAACAACCGTGTTCAATTCCCCAGTACCCACATAAAGCCAGATGTGCTTTGGCACATGCATCTGGAGTTTGAAGAGGCTGGGGACTCTGGAGTGCCCATTCTCTACCTTTCTATCTCACTATCTCCTTCTGCTTATAAGTGAATAAATGAATGAATGAATAAAATACAACCCTGTACCCAACCACCTTTCAATTTTGAAGTAACAATTTTTCTTTCTCTGGATTCATTTGTTATCGTAAGTATTTCATAACATAATGATGATCTTGTTTCCAAGTGAAGGACTTAAAGCTTCCATTTCTTCTGAAAAAAATCTCCACCTTAACTTCCTTAAGGTTATCTCTCTGCCTTTCTATTTCCAGAACCTTTGTTCTTTGTATTTCTGGTCTTTTAAGCTTATCAACTTCTGTATTTTATTATTTATTTCCTTGTTTCTTTCCAGTGTTTGTGTAGAATTTCTCTGATAAGTTTCATTTTGTGTTTAGTTCACCAATCTGTGGTTCTACTCAGTGCAAAATTTAACTTTTCTACAGAAATTTTCATTGCAGTAAATATGTAAATATTTCTACCAGTCTTTCATATTTAACTTAATGTTATATTTTTCCTCATTTTACTATATTACAATGGGTATTGCTTCAAATCTATTCTGTTTTGTATTGTTTGAGGTAGGGTCTCACTCTGTTCCAGGATGACCTGGAACTCACTATGGAGTCTAAGGGTAGCCTGAACTTACAGTGATCCTCCTACCTCTGCCTCCCAAGTGCTGGGATTAAAGGCATTCACCACCATTCCTGGCCAAAACTATTCTTGTATAGGTCTGAGTATAGTATTATCTGTATTTCATGAGAATAAAGAAAGTCTTATCAACTGAATGCTGATTCTGATAGGCAGCATTAGCTTTTCTCCTTTGTTTTGTACACCTGGTATCTGATTTCTGCTAAGTGGTTGTCTGTTTTTCACTTCAAGTCTTGTTTCCTGGCAGGTCTATGGTAGCCCCTTCCATCTCTACTTCCTCTTTCTATGTTATCTTAAGTGAAAATCTTTTATTGGAAGCCTAAATTCCAGATTCAAGGTAATATTTGTGGTACTGAAGAAGATATCATCAGACCAACCAATTAACTACCCAAACTTTTTGGCTATCCAAGGCAGTTTTAGGTAAGTGGCAGATCTATGTACTTGCTGTACCTCATTCTTTTCTATTTTTATTTTACTTTACATGTGTATGTGGTGTTTGTGTGTATGAGCCAATGTATGTGAGCATTTCATATGCATGTGAAGGTCAAAAGTCAATGTTAGGTGCCTTCCTCAATCCCTCCCCAACTTTACACTTTGAAACAGGATCTATTACTGAATCTAGATCTCATTGATTCAGCTAGAATTGTTAGATACCTACTCCTCAGTGTTGGGATTATAAACATTCACCACCATTAGGGTTATTTTATGTAGGTTTTGGGACCCACACTCAGGTGCTGATGTCGTTCAGTAATCCATCTCCCCAGTACCTGCACCTAATACATTTTGTTGTTGTTGTTTTCAAGGTCTCACTCTAGCCTAGGCTGACCTGGAATTCACTATGTAGTCTCAGGGTGGCCTCGAACTCACAGTGGACTTCCTTCCTCTACCTCCAGAGTGATGGGATTAAAGTCATGTGACACTATGCCTAGTATTGCATCTAATTCATAAATTTTCATTTTATTCATTTTACTTGATATGCATTTTTCATAGGGTCTTGTTAGGTAGCTCAAGCTAGCTTTAAACTCAAAGCCACCTTCCTTTTGTATTCTATAGAAGGCTGAGATTCAGGGAAGTTCCACCATGGCTGAGTAATTCCTAAACATTCAAAGAGGTGGATAAGTCATGTCTTTAGCATATAGGATGACACCAGTTGTTTCCCCAGCAACTATGAGTGATTATGCTGACTCTAGCAGAGTCAAAGTCTCCTACTTAAAGCTGAATATTTCTATGGCATTTCTGGCTCTAAACCCATATTCTTCTTCCTTTTCACTTCAGCTTTTAATTTTGTGTGCATGTTATATTCATTTAATTACCATTATACTTTACAGTAAAATGAGTGTTTCAAATTTTAACTCATAGCATGACTTTCACAAATGATTCATGCTAACATTCCCTTGTGTTATTCACTTTTATAATATTCATCAAATGTATTTGTGGAAACATAGACTATTTTAAGTAATTAAGACTGAAGCCAATTAAAGTCAATCATTCAAAAATGTTTCCATATAATACTGTATATATTTTAATTTGTAAAAATCAATTAAGGAAACATAACCAATAGCAAATGATCTTAAACATCAAATTTTGGTGAATTTCAGTTACTGATCCCAAGTATAGAACCTTATTTTATATATTAAAGCTCTAAGTCTCAAATATAGCTTTATAACTAACTGACATATTGCACTAAATGTTATTTAGTAATTCATCTAGCCCTACCATTTTGTCATTAGTCATTGTATAAGCATTAAATATATATTTTTTTTTTGATTTTTCGAGGTAGGGTCTCACTCTGGCCCAGGCTGACCTGGAATTCACTATGGAGTCTCAGGGTGGCCTCGAACTCATGGCAATCCTCCTACCTCTGCCTCCCGAGTGCTGGGATTAAAGACGTGCGCCACCACACCCGGCAGCATTAAATATTTTTAATCAGTTCCTAAAGAATTCAAGTGAAGAATGTTAGACATTTAGTGAGATCCACCATAACATTTCTTTCTAGTAATCACTGAATTAATAAGAAAAAGCCAGAGCCAAATCATTGCTTAACATATATGACTGTATTTATATTCCAGAATGTTACATTTCACCAGAGTAAAAATTATTTGTTCTATTACTATTTAATTTTTTAACACTAGCTTACTTTTCCTAGAAATAATTTAGTTGTTTTTTTTTTTTATTCAGGCATGTCAGAAGACTTCATAGCTATTGATGACATTATATTATTAAATAGGTGCAGTACAGAGAAATTTTCATGAACATATTAGAAATTTGGGACCGTAAGTGTGAAATCTCATTAATCTAACACTATTGTCTAATCTATATCCTGTTATAAATGACATGAACAAGGTATTGACCATAATCAGTGGTTTTTATTCATGGTCCTGATAATTCATCTCTGTTATATTTTCAATAAATGGACTGATAAGTTTTTATTGATCAACTTACCAAACTGTATCATCAGTGTGCAAAACTCTCTCAAAAATTTATTGAGATAATATCCATCAAAAAATCAGACTTCTATTTCCCAAAGTAAAATAAAACTACAGGTAAAATCTTTATATATAACTAAGTAGGTAGTACTATGAGCTTAGGAACTGAAAACTCGAGTTTATATCAAGCTTGTACTTATAGACTAGAAACATTAACTAGCAAAAATAAGATCTTATAAAATATTAGAAAAAAAATGAAGCATTAGCATTTTTTTCTAGTTCTATCGCTTAACATACATGAGGCTGTAGAAAGTAATTTTATGTAGTCACTTGGTACTCGTGTGAGGGAAAGATAAAATTTACTTGTAAGGTAACTTTGGGGCTGGACAAACTATGTCTATAATTGGGTCAGGTAGTTTAATATTAACCATAATTTAATCACATTGATCTTAAGTATTCTTACATCGAAGCTAGCAAAACATTTAGATTACATGATTTGTGGGTTGTGTATCAATATTTTGAAGTGAGATATTACAAGAACAAATTGGATTGTTTTAGAAGTAGAATATGTTATAATTTTACAATTGTACCATCCAATACCTTATTTTACATTAACAAATTGCAATTTCCTAAAAAATACCATGACAAAAATTAAGAAAGACTGGGCTAACAACTAATTCAGAATGCCTGTGGAAATATTTATATCTTCAGTTTATCATGTAGCATCAACCAGTTTTTTTTTTTTTGTAATTTATTTATCCTTGATCAACAACAATGTATTTCAGGACCTATAGCTTGGTGCTGTCATGTTTTTTATTAATAGCATTTATTCCATTTACACTTTATTTTTTAAAAAGTATTTACTTGGGCTGGAGAGATGGCTTAACAGTTAAGCACTTGCCTGTGAAGCCTAAGGACCCCAGTTTGAGGCTTGATTCCCCAGGACCCATGTTAGCCAGATGCACAAGGGGGCACAAGCATCTGGAGTTCATTTGCAGTGTCTGGAGGCCCTGGTATGCCAATTCTCCCTCTCTCTCTCTGCCTCTTTTTCTCTCTGCCACTCTCAAATAAAAAATAAACTAAAATTTTAAGAAAGTATTTATTTGAGACATACAGGGAAAGAGAGTGAGTGAAAAATAGAGAAAGGGTGAGAGAGAGAGAGAGAGAGAGAAGCACAAGGGCTGCAAACAAACTCCAGGCGCGTGCACCACTTTATGCATCTCACTTTTCATGGGTGCTGGAAAATTGAAAACAAACCAGAAGGATTTGCAAAAAAGTGCCTTTAATGACTGAACTATATCCCCAGCTGCTGTTTCTCCTCTATCTATTTTTGAACATTTATTTGAACTAAGCATAAATAACACATTTTTCTTTATTTAAATTCATTCGTAATCAATTTCTAAAAAATAGGAACACATCATGTATCTATGCAATAGAATGTGACTATCTGATACATGTAAACACTGTAGTATTTATATAAAATTCATTGTATGCATATGCCCAAACATTGTCATACCTCTATGATAAAACTAGCAGGAAGGGCTGGAGAGATGGCTTAGCGGTTAAGCGCTTGCCTGTGAAGCCTAAGGACCCCGGTTCGAGGCTCGGTTCCCCAGGTCCCACGTTAGCCAGATGCACAAGGGGGCGCACGCGTCTGGAGTTCGTTTGCAGAGGCTGGAATCCCTGGCGCGCCCATTCTCTCTCTCTCCCTCTATCTGTCTTTCTCTCTGTGTCTGTCGCTCTCAAATAAATTAAAAAAAAAAAAACTAGCAGGAAGTCCACCAGTTCATAACCTCCCTGATCTAGAGTGAGAGTTGCAGGCTAGTCTTGGCAAGTTAATGAGATAATGTCTCAAACTAAAACAAGAAAGAAGGCTGGGAATATAGCTTTGTGTATTGTGTGATAGTTGCTTCTGGATTCTATTCCAAGTTCTGCCAATAAATAGGTAGGTTAGTTCAGATAGGTAGATAGATAGATAGATAGATAGATAGATAGATAGATAGATAGGTAGATAGATAGATAGATAGATAGATAGATGATAGAGAGAGAGAGAGAGAGAGAGAGAGACAGATAGGGAGATGATAGATTAAAAATAAAACAGTTACAAAATATACTAGACTTTTGGGTAAGATGGTGACATAGTAGCCACACCAAAGCAGTGTAGGGGGTAAATAAGCACAGGAATAGCAAAATACACCCTTCTACTGAAAAATGAAGGTGTATAAGGAATTATCAAACTCAGCAGAAAAGCAGGAGAGACTGAGAGCTTCTAGCAACAATAGAAGAAGACAGACCTGGCTCCCACAGGGCCCTGTCCCACTTGGCTAAGAGGCTCAGCTCAGGAAGCCAGGTGAAGGGATTTCCTACCCACACCAGACTCCTCGAAAACACCTGAGGGGGAAGACAGCAGGGAACAACTGAGCAGCTCCTGGGGAAGAGAATCAAAGGGATCAGATATGCAGCACTGTTATAACTTCAGGAACCCTCCATAGCCTTCCTTCCTCAAATAGGAGAGCCTATAACTGCTGCAGACCTGGGGAAGGGAGATCAGCCACACAGCAACTAGATAGGCAGAGCAGTAGACCCACTGACCAAATGACTAAGCTTAGCTGAGCCTTCAATGAGGGACCTAAGCAGGCATACAAGATAGATGAAACCAAAGCTATCCCAAAAGGTAACATGGACTACTTATACCAGGTTAGCCCTTGCCATAAAGCCCAATGTATGGACCTGCATTGGAAGTGCTAATTGCACCGTCCATGTCAGAGCAGATTATATGTTAGATCTGATCAATGGTCAGCTTTGCCATTCTTTTTTTTTTTTTTTTAAAAAACTTTTTATTTATGAGAGAGAGAGAGAAAGACAGAGAGAGAGACAGAAGAAGAATGGGCACACCAAGGCCTCCAGCCACTGTAAACCAACTCTAGATGAATGTGCCACCTTGTGCATCTAGCTTATGAAGGTACTGGGGAATTGAAACTAAGTCTTTCAGCTTTGCAGGCAAGAACCTTTACTAAACCATCTCTCTGGCTTCCCCCACTTTTCTTATTTTTCCTTTTTTAAAAATTAAATTTTGTTTTTTTAATTTTTATTAACATTCTCCATGATTATAAAAAAATATCACATGGTAATTCCCTCCCTTCCTCCCCCCACACTTTCCCCTTTGAAATTCCATTCTCCATCATATTACCTCCCCATCTCAATCATTGTACTTATATATACAATATCAACCTATTAAGTACCCTCCTCCCTTCCTTTCTCTTCCCTTTAAGTCACCTTTTTAACTTACAGGCCTCTGCTACTAAGTATTTTCCTTCTCAAGCAGAAGCCCAATCATCTGTAGCTAGGATCTACATATAAAAGAGAACATGTGGCGCTTGGCTTTCTGGGCCTGGGCTACCTCACTTACTATAATCCTTTCCAGGTCCATCCATTTTTCTGCAAATTTCATAACTTCATTTTTCTTTACCACTGAGTACAACTCCATTGCATAAATGTGCCACATCTTCATTATCCACTCATCAGTTGAGGGAATTCAAGGATGGTTCCACTTCACAGCTATTATAAATTCACCAGGAATAAACAAAGTTGAGCACATACTTCTAAGGAAATGAGATGAGTCCTTAAGATATATGCCTAGGAGTGTTATAGCTGGGTCATATGGTAGATCAATCTTTAGCTGTCTTAGGAACCTCCACACTGATTTCCACAATGGCTGGACCAGATTGCATTCCCACCAGCAGTGTAGAAGGGTTCCTCTTTTTCTACATCTCTGCCAACATTCATGAACATTTGTTTTCATGATGGTGGCCAATCTGACAGGAGTGAGATGGAATCTCAATGTAGTTTTAATCTGCATTTCCCTGATGACTAGTGACATAGAATATTTTTTTAGATGCTCATATGCCATTCATATTTTTTCCTTTGAGAATGCTCTATTTAGCTCCATAGCCCATTTTTTGATTGGCTTGTTTGATTCCTTATTATTTAACTTTTTGAGTTCTTTGTATATCCTAGATATTAATCCTCTATCAGATATATAACTGGTGAAGATTTTTTCCCATTCTGTAGGTTGCCTCTTTGCTTTTTTCACTGTGTCCTTTGCAAAGCAAAATCTTTGTAATTTCATGAGGCCCCAGTGGTTAATCTGTGGTTTTATTGCCTGAGCAATTGGGGTTGTATTCAGAAAGTCTTTGCCAAGACCAATATGTTGAAGGGTTTCCCCTACATTTTCCTCTAGCAGTTTCAGAGTTTCAGGTCTGATGTTAAGGTCTTTAATGCATTTGGACTTAATTATTGTGCATTGCAAGAGAGAAGAATCTATTTTCATCCTTCTGCAGATATATATCCAGTTTTCCCAACACCATTTGCTGAAGAGACTGTCTTTTCTCCAATGAGTATTTTGGGCACTTTTATCGAAGATCAGGTGGCTATACCTACTTGGGCTTACACATGGGTCCTTTATTCTGTTCCACTGATCTTCATGTCTGTTTTTGTGCCAGTACCACACTGTTTTTGTTACTATGGCTCTGTAGTATAAGTTAAAATCAGGTATGGTGATACCACCCGCTTTATTTTTTTTTTGCTCAGTATTATTGTAGATATTTGAGGTTTTTTGTGATTCCAAATGAATTTTTGGATTGTTTTATCTATTTCCGTGAAGAATGCCTTTGGAATTTTGATAGGGATTGCATTAAATGTGTAGATTGCTTTAGGTAAGATTGCCATTTTCAAAATATTAATTCTTCCAATCTAGGAACAAGGGATGTTTCTCCACTTTCTAGTGTCTTCTGCAATTTCTTGCTTGAGTGGTTTAAAGTTCTCATTGCAGAGATTCTTTATTTCCTTCATTAGGTTTATTCCAAGGAAATTTATTATTTTTTTTTTGATGTAATTGTGAATGGGAGTGATTCTCTGATTTTATCCTTTGTGTGTTTGTTCTTAGCATATATGAAGGCTACTGATTTCTGTGTATTTATTTTGTATCCTGCTACATGGCTGTAGGTTTTGATCAGCTCTAACAGTTTGCTAGTGGAGTCTTTAGGGTCCTTTATGTGTAGAATCATGTCATCTGCAAATAATGATAACTTGATCTCTTCCTTTCCAATTTGTATCCCTTTTATTTGTGTCTCTTGCCTTATTGCTATGGCTAAGACTTCCAGAACTATATTAAATAAAAGTGGGGACAGTGGACACCCTTGTCTTGTTCCTGGTTTTAGTGGAAAAGCTTCCAGTTTTTCCCCATTTAGTGATATACTGGCTGTAGTGTTGTCATAAATAGCTTTTATTATATTGAGATATGTTCCTTCTATTCCCAGTCTCTGTAGGACTTTTATCATGGAGGGATGTTGGAATTCGTCAAATGCTTTCTCTGTATCCAATGAGATGATCATGTGATTTTTGTCCTTCAACCCATTTATATAATGTATTACATTTATAGATTTGCATATATTGAACCATCCCTCCATCACTGGGATAAAGCCTACTTGGTCAGTGTGAATGATTTTTTTTTTTTTTTTTGATACTCTCTTGTATTCAGTTTGCCAATATTTTGCTGAGAATTTTTGCATCTATATTCATGAGGGAGATTGGTCTGTAATTTTCTTTTTTTGATATATATTTGCCTGGTTTTGGTATCAGGGTGATGCTGGCCTCAAAGAAGGAGTTTGGAAGAATTCCTTCCTTTTCCATTTCCTGGACAAGCTTACGAAGCAATGATATTAGCTCTTTCTTAAAGGTCTGGTAAAATTCAGCAGTGAATCCATCTGGGCCTGGGCTTTTTTTAGTTGGGAGATTGATGATACTTGTTCAGATCTCCATGTTTGTTATAGGTCTATTTAAGTGATTAACCTCATTTTGACTTAATTTAGGTAGGTCATATAAATCAAGGAAATCATCCATTTCTTTCAAATTTTCATACTTTGTGGAGTATATGCTTTTTTAGTATGTCTCTATGATTTTTTGAATTTCTCTGGAATCTGTTGTGATGTTACCTTTTTCATCTCTGGTTTTATTAATTTGTGTCTCTTCTCTCTTTCTTTTGGCCAGATTTGTTAAGGGTTTATCAATCTTGTTTATCCTTTCAAAGAACCAACTCTTTGTTTCATTAAATCTTTGGATTTTGTTGCTGTTGTTGTTGCTTCTATTTCATTAATTTCTGCCCTAAACTTTATTATTTCTTCCCATCTACTGATTTTTGGTTTGCCTTGTTCTTCTTTTGCTAAGGCTTTAAGGTGAAGCATAAGGTCATTTACTTGCGACCTTTCTAATTTCTTAATACAGGCACTTAAGGCTATAAATTTACCTCTTAGAACTGCCTTCATTGTGTCCCAGAGATTTTGGTATGTTGCGTTCTCATTATTGTTTGACTCTATAATTTTTTTCATTTCCTTCTTGATTTCTTCATTGACCCATTCATTTTGATTTCCTCATTGACCCATTCATCATTTTGTAATGTGTTGTTTAATTTCCATGATTTTGTGTATACTTTAGAGCCTTTCTTGCTACTGATTTATAGTTTGATTCCATTGTGGTCAGACAGAATGCAAGGAATTTTTTCAATTTTTCTGTATTTGTTATGATTTGATTTGTGTCCTAACATATGGTCTATTTTAGAGAATGTTCCATGTGCTGCTGAAAAGAAAGTATGCTCTGCTGCCTTTGAATGAAATGTCCTATATATATCTGTTAGGTCCATTCCTTCTATGACCTCATTTAGTCCAGTTGCCTCTCTGTTGTTTTTTTTTCCCCAGGATGACCTGTCAATTGATGAGAGTGGGATGTTAAAGTCACCCACTACCACTGTGTTTGGTGTTATCTGTGACCTTATTTTAATTGTGTTTTTTTTGATGAATTTGGGAGCCCCAATGTTAGGTGCATATATGTTTAGGAATGTAAAGTCCTCCTGTTGGAGTGTACCCTTAAGCAATATAAAGTGACCTTCCTTATCTTTCTTGACTAATGTTGGACTAAAGTCTACCTTGTCAGATAGTAGGATAGCAACCCCTGCTTGTTTTCTAGGCACATTTGCTTGAAACACTGTTTTCCAAACTTTCCCCCTAAGATAATGTCTATCCTTTGTAGAAAGGTGAGTTTCTTGGAGAAAACAAATTGTAGGAGTCTGTTTTTTAACCCAGTCTTCAAACTGTGTCTTTTCATTGGGGCATGGAGGCTGTTGATATTAAGAGATTATTATTGAAAAGTGTGTATTTATGTTTGCCTTTTTGTGTGTGTGTGTGGTTCCGGTTCTACCTGTGTTGCTTGCTTTAACTAGTATGTGAGTACTGCTTGTTTTTTCTTTTCTTTTTTTTTTTTTTCCTAATAAGACTAAATTTATTCAATACCCTAGTAAAAGTTTTGATTATAAGTATCCAACAATATAAAAAGTACAAAAACAGATCTGTAGGTCTCTAATATATTAATACAAAGTGCATGACTACGTAGAGCACGTCCTACAGGCAGGGAGGTGGAGGGGAGAAGGCTGGTTGAGAACTAGTAATAAATAAATAAATACAGAAGTAGAGATGATCCATCATAACATATTCTACCACCGATGCTACAGCCAAAATGTACAAAAAAAAATCCCATTTCAAATTAACGCAGGAGAATGACGACTGAACTCTTGTGCTCCATCCTCCAGGGTTATGGGCAAACCGACTGACATGTGCACATACATGGTGGCTTCAACTAGGTAGGCTGTTTCTTAGAAGAAATATAAATGTTTAGACTAAGAACTAGAAAACAATAGGATGCCCATAGAAAGTGGCTCACTCCTTACACAATTTCAACTTTACAAATCCAGTTTTCAAAGTGAGCATGAGTCTTGGTTTCTTAAGGCAGGCACATGCTCCTCCCTCGTCATGACAAGTCTGAAGAGGCGCTATTGTACTTCCTGAACTTTTAAGGAAAGAGGTGATCAGAGAACTGTGGGTTGGGTTTGACTGAGCAGTGTCAGGTGAGGATTTAGACATGCAAGACGTCCACATTCAGCATCTCAGTGCTCAGAAAGCCCAACTCAAAGAAGCCAAACATAACGCAAGTGACCACCTCTTTCTTCTAATCCACCTTAAATAGATGAGGAAAAAAAAACCCCAAAACCATAATAGGTCAAACAGCTTAATAAGTCAACTAACTACTCTATAGATAAAACCTCCACAAAGGTCAACTGAGGTAATCCAGAGCTAAAACTGAATTGTGCAGTTTTCAATGACGTCCCCAGATAGTTCTGTAACACCATCGTCAACTATTTACACACTGCAAGCCCTCTAAGAAGCTGTCCCGAGAACCACGCGCCTGTGTTCCTCTGCCAACCCGAATTAAGAAGTCAGTCCATTTTGCTAGTTTAGCATTTCTAACCGAGCATGTTCTCTATGTGTGGTGACGCTTTGGTACTATCTGCCTATCTTGTTCATCGTACAGGCTCACCTCCTCCTCAGAAGGAGCTCTGGTTCACATAAGGTCTTTTATCAATGTGAAGATGAAGCGGGGTGACTCAGGATGCATGCAGTTAAGCTACCTGTGTCTTTAGAAATTACATTCCCCTTCAAGTTCTTTGTACCA
Source organism: Jaculus jaculus (assembly GCF_020740685.1). Taxonomy (NCBI): domain Eukaryota; kingdom Metazoa; phylum Chordata; class Mammalia; order Rodentia; family Dipodidae; genus Jaculus; species Jaculus jaculus. The sequence goes on from NC_059120.1 coordinate 26,751,968, forward strand.
GAAAAGCTCATTCTGTCCTGCTTAATAATCAGTAGTACAGGATTGAATAATCAGAACCTTGGCAAGACCTTAGTACTTTAAAACTATTAACTACCTCTAGGGGCAGGTCATGCTACTGTTAGGACAAATGATCCACATGAGGAAAAAGTGTAGCCAGCCATCCCCAACCACTGCCTCTCCAAACAGGAGGACTAAACTACATGTGGTTATCATACAACAAATCCCACCTTTGTCCCCTGAAGTCCCCTAAGTCCATTCACTAGAAGGGGACTGGTAAAAAGCCTTAAAGAGCACTTTACAGCAGCATTCGGCTTTCCTATGAAATAGTCAGCATCTTAAATATCATGTACACTTCTTTTTCATTGCAGTAAGTTAGACACTGGCTTCAGAGTTTGTGGGACTGGGGAAGGGGCACAACCCATTCAAATTTATTCTAGAAAATGTCTTTTGGCAGAATAGCAGATATCCAAGTGAAAAATAGAAGGGTCAGTTTATTGCTTTGTGGTCCTTTCAAAAATTTAAGTTGCTTTCCGTTCCTGCAGGACCTCAGCCTCCACTCCTGAGTGGGGAGGGGCAGAGGCGCCGCCCTGTTCCTCCGGCTTCTCAGCCACCGCTTTCTCATTGCTGCGGCAGGGCTGGAACAGGCGAGTGTCGATGAGGACTTCCCCAAATCGGCCCTTGTAGATGATCCCACAACATATTTTCTGCCTCTTCCAGTATGTAAGGTCTAAAAAGGAAAAAAACTGGTGTTCTGTTAGAGCTGGAAGCCATCTCTGTGTCTGAGCCATCATCTGACTGATTACTGTGACATGGAGACTGGGCTGGCGAGGCACTGGAGGTGGTACTGTGGGCATCAGAATTGTGACGTTTAAATTCCTTCTGCAGTCTACTGATCGGGTTGCTTTTGATCCTGTTTCCAGATAAACTTTTCACTTTCTTTGGTTTCAGTGTTGTCTTTAGGCTGGGTCCTGCCCTTGCATCTACCACATGATTCCAGTTTTTTTTTTGACCCTGCTGGCAACTTCTTCCATCTTTTCACAAGCAGCACACAGGCATTGCAGATGTCTCCTGAGCGAGTCTCGTGCAACCCAATACAGCTCTGGAAGTCCTTTTCATAACGCTTGCTGTCAGTGAAACGAGAACTGGAGGACTTGGCTCTGCAAATACAACAGCCCTCTATACTTCGGTACATCTTTGGCTTGTGAAAACCAAACATCTTTTCGTCTGGGCAATAGTAAAAGAACGTGCAGTCCGGAGAGCAGAGACCAGCGCTGCCCGCGTTGCCATCTCCACGAGAAACTTCTGCTTGTTTTTTCTAGGTTCCTTATATGTGTCCTTTTCCTTTTCTTCAGCATGGAGGATTCTACCAAGTATTTTCTGTAGAGCTGGTTTTGTCTTCAAATACTCCTTTAACCTGCTTTTGTCATGGAATGTCCTTTTTTTCTCCGTCTATTTGAATGGACAGCTTTGCAGGATAAAGTAACCTTGGTTGACAGTTGTTATCTTTCAGAACTTGGAATATATCACTCCAAGCCCTTCTGGCTTTTAAAGTTTGTGTTGAATAATCTGCTGTAATCCTGATGTGCTTGCCTTTGCAAGTAACTTGATTTTTCTCTCTAACTACTTTCAATATTTTTTCTTTGGTTTGTGCATTTGGAAGTTTGTTTATGATGTAGCGAGGAGAGGTTCTTTCCAGGTTTTGTCTGGCTGGGGTTCTAAAGGCTTCCTGTATCTGCATTGGCACCTCTTTCCCAATTTGGCGGAAGTTTTCTTTTAATGATTTTGTTGAAGACGCCTACTATGCCTTTGGAGTAGAATTCTTCTCCTTCTACTATGCCCTGAATTCTTATGTTTGATCATTTCATAGTGTCCCGAATATCTTGAAATTCCCACTCATAATTTTCTACAAGTTTGTCTTTCTCTTTGTTGGACTGTATTAGATCTGCCACCTGGTCTTCTAGCTTAGATATTCTCTCCTCTCCTTCATCCATTCTAGTAGTGAGATTTTCTACAGAGTTTTTTTATTTCATTAACTGTGTTCTTCATTGCTAGTAATTCTGACTGGTTTTTCTTTATTATTTCTATTTCCTTATTTATGTCTTATATTGCCTTCTTTATTTCATTAAATTTGTGCCCTGCGTCTTCTTTGATTTCCTCTTTGATTCCTTTTGATTTCCTCTTTGATTTCTTCTTTGATTCCTTTGATTTGTTCTTTGACCTCTTTCAACATATTTACACTCATTCTTTTGAAATCTTTCTCAGGCATTTCCTCTAACTCGTTCTTACTGGAGGTCATTTCTGTTGCATGAATACTTTTAGGTGGATTTATATCATCTTGTTTCTTAGTTTTTCTTGTGTTATAATGTATATATTTTTGCATCTTGGATTAAGTTAATGCTTGGATTTTCTAGCTAGCTGGGTATTCTTAGCTAGCTGGGTATTCTTAGCTGTATTGATTGATTTGATGTAATATATTTTCAGGGTAGGAGCTTAAGGTGTTAGTGTGGCTCTTAAGACTCACAGAGTATCTACAAAGTTGCTCCTAGGAGTTGAGTTTCCCTGCTATGGGAGTATTCAAGTAGGCTGAGTGGAATAAAATCCAGGTAGATTCTAAAAGTTAACTAAACACTGTACCCATTCAATTAAAAACAGCCCCAAATATGTATGCAAGAGTAGTTATTATAACAACCAGATCCTCTATCATCAAAGAGTTTAAGATTTCTGGTTTGCTGAGGGATCCATGTCAACTTGTGACCAAGTGAGACCCTTCCCTGGTGCAATCCCAGTTACCTTGGATGACTTTAGTCTCAGTCAAGTTGCTGCCTGGGTCATCAGGCTGCTGTTCTGATTTCTGGAGCTGGGCACTGGCTTTTCCTGCAGGGCAAACCGAGCCTGGCAAATGTGGCCCTGCAGATCAGCACCTCCGCTGCTGGAACTGCTGCTGCTGCTAAAGCTGTCGCTGCTGGATATGTTGCCACTGCTGATGAAGCTTCCACTGCTGGGTCTGTTGCTGCTGCTGCTAAAGCTGCTGCTGCTGGGTCCACCACTGCTGTTGCTGTGTCCACCACTGCTGCTGCATCTGCTGCAGCTGTAGTTGCCACTGCTGGAACCACCACTGCTGCTGAACCTGCTGCTGCTGGGTCCACCGCCACTGCTGCTCCTGAAGCTGCTACTGCTGGGTCTGCCACTGCTGCCTCTGAAGCTGCTGCTGCTGGGTCTGACGCTGCTACTGCTTCTGGATCTGCTTCTGCTGGGGCCACTGTTTCCAGTGCCCAAGCCACTGATATTGCTGCCAGACTCTGCTCCTGCTTGGGTCCATTGTCAGCTCAAGTTAGCGTGGCCGGGCCCCGGGACCACTGCTCTGTTCACTGGAGCTTTGCTCAGGCAGTGGAGGAGGGGAGGGAGCTGCAGCTGCTATAGTTCTCTCACTGTTCCATGTGTTTTTCTACTTTGTGATCTGCTCCTCCATTGCTTACTGCTGTTGTCTATTCATGTTTCTTGAGTTGCAGAGAGCTCCAGTGTGAGTGGTAGCTACCCTCACCTGGCTTTTCCTGCAGCTTGATCTGAGCCTGGCGGCTTTCTGGTGTGCCGCCACCACTGCTGCAGTTGGCGGACCTGCCTGGGCTGCTTTTCCCACCTGTGCGGTCTCTGGATGCTCTGGATCTCTTCTACTTCTCCACTGCTGCTTCAATTTCCTATACACCTCACTTTTTAGTAAAAGTGTGCATTTTGCTGAGTTTTTTTTTTTTTTTTTTCTTTTTCCCCCCTAGGCTGCTCTGTCATGGTACCTACACCACCATCTTAACCGGTAGTCCAGCTTTGCCATTTTTAAAGAAACTGTTTTTTTTTGTTGTTGTTTTTTTTTTTTTTTTTTTTTTTGGTATTGGTCTTGTTGCTCCCTGATTTATACTGCCTTAGTCTTCTTCCATCATTCATGGGGGTAGGGTCTTACTTGGCCCCAGGCTCACCTGGAACCCTTTTTATAACAAAAATCTCAGCCTCCCAGTTGATAAGATTAAGGGTGTGGGGCAACACACACCCTTAGGAACTTTGACTATGTTAGATGATCTGTTTGTTTTAATACTCACTCTTAAAGAAATACTTCTTGCTGGTTTTATTGAATGTGTACACAGATTAGTTGAATTTTAGAATTTGCATTTATTTTGCTCCATCCAGCCTACTAGAATCCTTGCATAGCAAGCAAATGCAACACCTAGGGTACTTCTGCTGTTACCCTGGAAGTCCTATAAAAGCCATAGCTCGCACCTGAAGAACGCAGGAACCAGATGGACGTCATGACAGGCTTCAGAGTCCTCAGTAGGCCTAAGTTTCTGTTTCCTGGCAAGATCTAAGTTTTTTATCTTCTGGTAAGGGTGGGTTTAACAGTTACTGGAAACTGATTACGCCATACATTCCTGTAGTCATAGGTAAGTTCAAGACCCAGCCTGCGAACTTTGCTCACCAAAATCCAAAGCCAACCAGAAGAGCACAAGTGCAGTTACTGTTTAAATCAATCAATCATGTACCCATCCCCTACTTTTATGTTCAAATCCCTGTAAAAACCCTACCCTCCCACTACTCGGGGCTCTTTTATAGATCCACTGTGTTGGTGAAGTCAAGAGACCGAGCTTAAGCCCAAAATAAAGCTCCTTGCCCTTGCATATGTGTTTGGTTCTCCTTGGTGGTCACTGGGGATGCTAAGAACTGGGCATAACATTTGGGAGCTTGTCCTGGATCTTCTCAGAGACTGCTAAGGACCACCAACACATGGAGCTTAGGTCACTGGCTGATAAGTGTACTTCTTTGTTTTGACTTTCCTGAAAACCTGTCCTTCATTCTCCTGTTCATTAGAAAATTGTGGCTGGGGCAGACGCGCCCATGGAAGCCACTCTGCTTGGAAGGTGGGTCCTGGGTGTTCTAGGCCCACCAGGAGGGGATTTCATCCCCCTGTTTATAGAGACAATGTGGGTTGCTACCGCAGAATGGCGAGATGCCATGGTCTCATTTGGTTTTGTAGTAACTGGCCACTTTGTTCAGACGGGTCTTGGGTGCCCCAGGCTTGCTTGGAGGGGATTTAATTCCCCTATCTGTAGAGACAATGGGAGAGGCTGTTGTCTCAGTTTTGTTGTAATTGGCCACTCTGTCTGGACAGCAGGTCGTGGGTGCCCCAGGCCCACCAAGAGGGGATTTCATTCCCCTATCTGTAGAGACCACTTGAGAGGCTGTTGTCTCAGTTTGTAGTCGCTGGCCTGCTGAACTTCTTTTGTTGTCTCTCTTTTTTTTTTTTTTTTCCTTTACTTTGTTGGAATTACTATTTGTGTGCTTTTTGTTGCCTCTCCTTTTCTTTGATGGAATTATTATTTGTGTGCTTGGACAGATGGGACAGATGCAGACTATCCCACTTTTTTTTTTTTTTTTTTACTGACAGAGCACTTTCAGGACATTAAAAATTAGGTCCTTTTGGAGTCACAGCATTCCTTCTTTGGGTTATGGGGTCCCCAGACCAAGATGGTAATCAACTTGGGATGATTGTCAAGAATTGCTACAGATTCTCTTTACTACAGAGGAAAGAGAGAAGCCAGACTGAAGCCCAGAAATTGATTCTGGGCACTGATGGGAATCCCACCAATAATCAGACTGTCATTGATACTTTCTTCCCTTTGATTAGACCAGACTGGGATTTCAACATGGCAGCAGGTAAGGAGAGAGCTGTTCAACTTTCTCCCAGGAGTGTCTTTCTCTCTTCACATGCTCACCCACCCCTGGTTGCCTGGATACCTTCGGGTGAACCACGGCCAGTCCCCTGAACAAAAATCCAAAAACCCACAGCTGGTGCCTGAACAGAGACCTTATGAGATGGACAGGGTGGATGAGTGCTCTCCCAGGACTGGGAGACATTGGCCCATGCAGCCTTGCCTCCATGTTTTGAGGGCTGGCAGGTTTCTCTTTATCCTCCTTTATTTTTGGTTCACACCATCGCGTTGGACCAGACACGACAAACTGGCAACTGATGTCTCTTGGCTGAGGCCACTCTTCAGTATTGACTGAAGGCCAGCTGTCCTCTGCCTGGACCCTGACAGCCCATTGGGTGTTGGCAAAAACCCTCTATTTATTACACACACACACACACACACACACACACACACACACACACAGAAACCCAGTAACACATTGATCTCCTAAAAGCCTGTAGGGCAGGTCGCTGGCCTCTTAAACTTGTGGACAGGCTAACACCTGGAGCTTTGGAGAATCCCCCATGTGCTAATCAGCCCTCAAGAATGTTGCCTTCTGGTCTTGGCATTTCTAATCTTTTTCTGTCATGGGTAACATTGCCTCCCGCCAAAATATATAGAAAGATATATATCTCAGATCCATGGAATAAGAGTTCTTCTGAAAGTTAAGGGAATTAGCTCTCCCACATGGAGGCAGGCTCCTTTTGGGAAGAAGTCCTCCAGGTCATTTCTTGACTTCTGGGCATTCATGTGGACCTGCATAACTCATCTGGCTAGGAAATGATAAGCTCAGGAAGGAAATTTCCCCTCACTCCTTTTAAGCAGCAAAATTACAAGCCAGCTTTGCAAAAGCTCCAAAGCAGCTTGGGTCAGAGTCAGGTGGCACACAGACAATGGTGCCTCTGCCCATGCAAGTGGCATGTCTCTACCTCCTCTTCCAGTGGCCTCTGAGCAGGCCCACTCCTTTTTCACTGGCCTCCCATGGGGCCACATTCTTTAGAGGCCTCCTGGCAGTCCTGGAGCCCTACTCCCCTTTTCCTCCATCAGGTAGTCAGAATCCTTGGCTTCCGGCAATCTTCTTGGCCATTACCTCCATGTGTACTAGAACGGACCCCTGGAGAGTGCCAGAAGTTGGGCAAGCCTGATCTAAGGTGTATACAAGCCCCGCACAACTGCAACAGCACACCAAAAAGTGGCAAGAAAGAAAAGAAAAAAGGTCACGTTTAACTACAACCTACGAAGAACTAAAGTTTTACATAAAAAATGTGTCAACTTTGTTACATGATAACATAAATATAATTATTGAATTTATGTTCAAGGTCAACTTCAGCTTTCATAGAGGATTATTAAAAACAACTGAATTATCTCTAAAGTGGTAACTTATAATTTGTCAGGTATTATAAAAAAAAATTGTAAAGTACTTAAAAGGAGGAGGCAACTGACCTGACTTCTAGGCCAGCCTGCCTCAAGATAGCAACAATATTTGCCTTAGTTTAGTGTCTTATTGGTATTACTGACATAAAATTTTCTTTAGACTACTCACTTGTTAATGAGTAATAGGATTAATTAATTTGGTGTAGTTTTTCATAATAGCCTTATAACAAAGGAGGTTAATAATGGGATGAGATATTTTTCAATGTTGGGACATAGAAAGCTTGTTAAAAATTCTTTCTGAATGGTACTTAGATGAGAATGTTAAAGTATGTGGATAAAGTTGTGCATATGTAGGAAAGAATTTTCAGACTAAACCTAAATGCCATGCCTCAAGTTAGAGATTTTTCAACTGTTTACAGACTCTTAAGGATACTCTAAAAGTTTTATATAGGGACACAGTCTTAATCTAAGTTCATCTCACATTAGACACAGGTGATGCCTATGCTAGGTGGGTCACAAAGTCATAAGTACAGATGTAATTGGAGGTTTAACCAGGTTATAAATGTTAGATGTTTAAAATGTGAGATGTACCTACTTTCTATACTTCATATATAAGGCTTATGCTGCCACAGTACAACAAAAATTTTAAATATTGGACAAAATGATTTTAGAAGCCTTGTGCCATTCTTTAACTAAGACTATTTCAGTAATCAAATATGTTCTCTATGTACATATATCCAGGCTAGTGTAACTTCCTTTCTAAGTGTGTTAATTACCTACATAGAAGCCAAAGCCAATTTGAATCATCAGAGCAAGAGGTGCCAATATTTTGGCCTGTGCTCCTAGGTCATGAGGCCACTGGAGATGATGGGACACTTCCACACTGGCCCCCTGGTAAGTCACCTGTATTCCTGAGCAGGGAGGATATGGAGACCCAAACAAAATTGGTATACAGTCTGAAACAGGAGAGTCACAATTGACGAGCAATCAGTCCTCCTGACTTCCCAAAGAAGGGAAAACTACTTGGCCAGCATGGCCCTGACTCATCCTAACAGATAAAAGACACCAGTAAGCTATGGGGCTACTTCTGTGTCCCTAAAGTCTCCTTGGAGAGTCATTAGTGACCTCCAAAACTAATCCTTAATTAAATGTGGCTATCTGCATGGTCTTAAACACTCAGAGAGAAATGTATAACCAAAGATAAAAAAAAAAAAAAACAAAAAAAAACCTTACATATATGAATGGCCTATTAAGTGACAAGAGCTTTCCAAGAGGGGAAACAAACATTAAGACATATCATTTACCCATAGTTTAAATTGTATAATCAAGAAAAACAAGTATAGATGTTCAAAGGGTTATTTTCAAATCTAAAATATGTAAATAATCTGGGACACTGGGTGTTGCTATTGCTGTGAGATACTGGAACCCCACTGGAAGGGACCCTACATCTGCATCCTGACCACACCTACTGCTGTGAAAATGGACAGCATTGCCACTTGGATTCATCACACTCACATCTGACTGGTAGATCCACAGGCTGAACCTGAGGACTATCAGCCAGAATGGAAACGCAGCACCCCACCCAAGCTTCAACTCAAATGCTCCTGATCCTGACTGTGCTCCTAACTGTATGTATTGTGGCAGCTAATCCCCACCAAGTTTATAATCTGACCTGGATAATAACCAACACTGCCATGGGGAAAATTCTTGCCCCACAGGGAACCTGGTTTCCTGATTTGACCTTCGACCTCCATCAACTAGTGGGTGACCCATGGGACTCTGTGGTGAATCAGGAAATTTTTTATTTCTATGTATGCCCTGGGCACTTAAGGAAAGCAAGAATCAAAGGAGTTGTGGGGGATCTGAAGCCTTCTACAGTGCTGGCTAGCAACGTGTGTCTATTGGAACCTGCCTACTAAGGGAGACCTTATCACCATGACATTGAAGCAGACCAGGGACCAAAATGTTGCCTCCCTCCATTGAAAGGAAATGAGACCTGTAATTTCGTTCCTCTCAAGTTTACAGAAAAAGGGAGACAGATGTCCTGGGATAATGGAAAGACCTAGGGAATAAGACTGCATGTTACTGGGTATGATCCTGGTGCCTTATTTACTGTCCCATTGGTGACAACATTTCCTAATCCAGGCCTGGTAGGGGTAAGAACAGGCATTGCATCTCTCACCCTTCAAGGAAAACATCAAGTATAGACTTATACATTCAGAGGCTGAAAAACGTCCATTACTCAGAGAAAAATGTAGAATCCTTAGCTGAGGTTGCATTATGGAATAGATGGGGGTTGGACTTATTATTCCTCCAGCAAGGGGGACTATGTGTGGCCTTAAGGGAAGAATATTGTTTTTATATCAACCATTCAGGTATAATTAGAGACTCAATGGTGAAGGTAAGAGAGAATTTGGAAGAAAAAAAAAAGCTGATAGAGGATGGTTTGAATCATGGTTCAGTCATTCCCCATGGTTATCTCTGATGTCTGCTTTAGCAGGGCCATTACTTTTATTTTTGTTGCTAGTCACAATAGGACTTTGCATTATTAATAGATAGTTGCTTTTGTTAGGGAATGCATTAATACAGTACAACTTATGATTTTAAGATCACAGTATAATTCAATTGGGAGCCAAGATTGGCTCCTCATGGCACACAGAGAGGGGGGAATGAAGAACACAGGAACCAGATGGACGACATGACAGGCTTTAGAGTTCTCAGTAGCCCTAAGTTTCTGTTTCCTGGCAAGATCTAAGTTTTTTATCTTCTGGGAAGGGTGGGTTTAACAGTTACTGGAAACTGATTATGCCATATATTCCTGTAGTCATAAATAAGTTCAAGTTCAATTACCCTAGATCCAGCCCGCCAATTTTGCCCACCAAAGTCCTAAGCCAACCAGAAGAGTACAAGTGCAGTTACTGTTTAAATCAACCAATCACATACCCATACCCTTCTTCTATGTTCAGATCCCTATAAAAACCCTACCCTCCCACTACTCAGGGCTCTTGTATGGATCCACTGTGTTGGAGAAGTCAAGAGACTGAGCTTAAGCCCCGAAATAAAGGTCCTTGCCATTGCATACGTGTTTGGTTCTCCTTGGTGGTCACTAGGGATGCCAAGAAGTGGGCATAACAGCACCTTAAGCTCCTACCCAGAATATATATAACATCAGATTTATACATATAACATTATAGCAGATAATTACGAAACCCAAACATCAAATTAACACATGATGCAAAAATCTCTACATTATAATATAAAAAATACAAAAAACAAGACAATATAATTCCACCAAATATAAATCCATCAGAAAATACCTTCAGTGAAACTGATTTATATGAAATGCCTGAAAGAGATTTCAAACAAATGATTATAATCATGTTCAAAGAAATCAAAGGAATCAAAGAAGAAAATGAACTCCTGAAGGAGAACACAGGAAACAAACTTAATGAAATAAGGAGGTTAATACAAGATGTAAGGAAATAGAAATACTGTAGAAAAGACATTCAGAAATATTAGAAATGAAAATCTCAGTAAGTTAAATATAATACTCTTTAGAAAGACTGACCAATAGAAAGGATGAAGGCGATAACAGATTATCTAAACTAGAAAACCAGATGGCAGATCTAATACAGTCCAATAAAGAGAAAGACAAGCTAATATAAAGGTATGAATGAGAATTTTAAGATATCTGGGACACTATGAAAAGCTCAAACATAAGAATTCAGGGTATAGTAAAAGGAGTAGAATTTTACTCTCAAGGCATAATAGATATTTTCAACAAAATTACAGAAGAAAAATTTCCCTCAATTGGCAAAGAGATGCCAATGTAGACAGAGGAAGCTTTTAGAACACCAAACAGACAAAACCTGGAAAGAATCTTTCCTTGCCATTTTATAATTAAACTGCTAAACTCATAAACCAAAGAAAATATATTGAAAGCAGTGACAGAAAAACAAGAAGACATTTATTAATGCAACTCTATCATGATAACAGCAGATTACTCAACATAAATCCTGAAGGACTTGTAATGATGTATTCCAAGTTCTGAAAGATAACAACTGTCAAACAAGATTACTTGTTCCTGCAAAGCTATCTATCCAAATTGATGTAGAAATAAGGACATTCCACAACAAAAAGAGTCTAAAAGAATATATAGCAACTAAGCCAGCTCTACAGAAAATATTTAAAGGGACCCTTCATGCTGAAAAGAAAGGAAACTATACACAAGAGGACACCAGAAAAATAAAACCATATTAAAATAATATTGAATACAAGAGAATAAAGGGAAAACAGGAAGCATGATAAAACTAGAATAATGGTGAGAATAAATACATACCTTTCAATAATAACTCTTATGCCAAGGGCTACAATGCCCCAACCAAAAGACACAGGCTTGCAGTTTGGATTAAAAGACTGGGTCCTTCTTTTTGTTGCTGGCAAGAAACTCACCTATCCATAAAAGACAAACAATATCTTATGGTGAAAGGAAGGAAAATGGTATTTCAAGCAAATGGACCTGGGAAACAAGCACATGTTGCTATTCTAATATCTGACAGGATAGACTTCAAACTAATATTAGTGAGGAACGATAAGGAAGGTCACGTTATAATGATTAAAGAAACAATTAAACATATAAACACCTAATATGGGTGCTCCTAATTTCACCAAACAGTATTAGACTTAATGTCACAGATAACACCAAGCACAATTGTAGTTGGTAATTTGAATACCCCACTCTCAATTGGCAAGTCATCTCAGAAAAAACAAAAACAGAGTGGTAATCTGGATTAAATGAAGTCATAGAACAAATGGGCCTAATAGATATCTACAGAACATTACATCAAAATGATTCAGAATACATATTTTTCTCAGCAGCACATGGGACAATGTCTAAAATAGATCATAAATTATGACACAAAGCAAATTTCAACAAATATAAATGCCAAAAATACTCATTGGAGAAAAAGACAGCCTCTTTAACAAATTGTGCTGGGAATCTACATGTATATCTATATGTAGAAGGATGAAAATAGGTCCTTATCTCTGTCGATGCACAGAATCAAGTCTAAATGGATCAAAGACCTTAATACTGAAACTCTGAAACAGCTAGAGAAAACGTAGGGGAAACACTTCAACATATTGGCATAGACAATGACTTTCTGAATATAACCCAAGTTGCTCAGGAAATACAAAACAATAATTAATCACTAGGACCTTATGAAATTAAAAAAGCTTTTGTACAGCAAAGAACACCTTGAATACAGCAAGGAGGAAACTTACAGAATGGGAGACTATCTTTGGTATCTGTATATCTAACAGAGGATTAATATCTAGGATATATGAGGAACTCAGAAAATTATAAGAAATCAAACAAACCAGTTGAAAAATTGGCTATGGAACCAAACAGAGAGTTCTCAAAATAAGACATGGATGGCCTATGAACATCTAAAAAAAGTTCTACAACTTTAGCCATCAAGGAAATGCAAATTAAAAGTAGTTTGAGTTTCCATCTCACTTCTTTCAGAATGGCAATCATCAAGAAAAGATGACAATAAACACTGGCAAGGATGCAGAAAAAGAGGCACCTTTCTACACTGGAATATAATCTGGTACAACCATTGTTGAAATGAGTGTGGAGGTTCCTGAGACTGTTAAAAATGGATTTACCATCTGACCCAGGGATATCACTCCCAGGCATATATACCAATGGCTCTTTTCAAACTTAGAGATAGTTGCTCAACCATGTTTACTGCTGCTTTATTCACAATAGCTAGGAAATGAAACCAGCCTAGATGTGCCTCAACTAATGGATGGGTAAGGAAGCCATGGTACACTTACATAGGAGTTCTATTTGACAGTAAAGATAGTAAAATAAAATTTACAGGGAAATATATGGATGTGGATAGGATTATACTGAGATAACCAAGGCTCCAAAAGACAAATGTCACATGTTCCCTCTCATATGTGGATTCTAGCAACAAACGTTTAGATTTCTATTTGAAATGGAGTAAAAACTGGAAACAGAAGCCTGAAATCTAGAAAAGGGCTATAAGGGAGGAAGGAGAGGGGAGGACTTAAGGGTAGGGTGTATATATATAGATATATGTAGATGAACAGATTGCTGGAGGTGCAATGGCCTAAGTAAAGTCATGGGAAGAGACTGAGTATAAGAAGGGGAGTAGTGGGAGGGCTAATCAAAATTCCAAATGTCATGAATAAGCCATATGGAAACCTACATTTTTGGATAGTAGGATATTGATAGAAGCCATTGAGTGTTACTAAGAAAAATTCAGTGTAAAGGATGAGATACCTTCCAGTGAGTTGTTGGCCAGAGTAGTACCTGATGCCCCCAAAACATTACAGGCCATTGCCAAGGCTCTTGGTTTCCCATAAGAAATAAATGGTAAGACCCAACTGCTGAAGACTCCACATGCTTGGGCTACAAGGCCACTGAAAAATCAAGCTGGAGATGAACTAAATACCTTATGCTTGCAGGCCAGCTGATGGAAAGCTGGAAAAAAGCTATACTGCATGTGGTCCTATGGGAGATAGAAGTCATCCCTGGTGAAAACAGTGAACACTGCAGCCTTAAATTTGGCCAGCCAGGACAAATGACAGAAATGGTACAATAGTGGCACATCTGTTATGGGGAAAACCAACTGCTCTCAAATTGGACTGGAAGCCCAGCCTAAAGGAGAGACTATATGTCTATTACTGAAAGCCTAATCAAAAACCTTTGGTTTCACGAGGCCTAGGAGTGCACTGCTTGCTCTTGTCTAGCTAAATCCATATATTATACTCACCACACTGCCCTGTAAGCACTTTATTTAACATTCATACTCAAAAACTAATGCTATTCTCATTTTTGGTTAGGGAAACTTCTTTTTAGATGGTGTTGACCACTGAAATGACCTAAAACCATAGTGCTGAGAAGAAGTGACAGAGAATTATTCTTCACAGAAATATCTCCATCATACCATACAAGGCTCAGGATCAATTGTGGAAGAGGTGTCAGAAAGAATGTAACAGCCAAAGGAAGGGTAGGACTGCTTTCAATGCAATCATTCAGATAGAAATTGGCCTCAATATTCTTGACCTCCTAGTGCCAACACTGCCTTCACAAGACTGTCATAAAAAGGAGGAAAAGATGATGACATCAAAATAAGAGGCTGAGAGAGGATTAGGGGAATATGGAGAGTGGATTTGTGAAGGAAACATGGGGGAGGGGAGGGACTTATCATGTATTCACTATAAATATGGAAGTTTTCAATATAAAAATGATAAAAAATACTAGTACACTAATTTCTTCTAGCTTTTAAAAGCCAATAGCATCTAATCTTTAGTACCCTACTGGGCAAGAACACACCAAACAATATTTCTCTTTGTAATAGTTCACAACTGGTCAACCATTTTCCCTCTGTCTTACACTTCTCAGGCTTTGGAAAACATTCTTCTCTCAACTTTCATCACAACAAATTTTTAGTCCCCACATATCAGACCCTATTCAATTTGTATGTTTTCAGTGTGGAAAATTTTAATTGTAAAAATTATCTTCAGTTCCATTTATTTTGTCATCAATGGAAGGATTTCATATGTTTTATATAAACATTATATATATATATATATATATATATATATATATATATATATATTCACCCTGTATTTATTTGTATATGTCTCATCATATATATGTATATCTATACATGTACATGTATATCTATCTATCTATATCTATGATATATATGTGTAATTATATATATGTGTGTCTGTGTGTGTGTACTGAGTTTTCTTTATCTGTTCATCAGGTGATGGATACTGGTTATTTTTTCAATTTTTAAAATAATATTTATTTAACTGGTCCCCTCCCACAGCCCAAGTATGAGTTCCTCGTGCAGTCAGTGTATGAGCAGGCACAGCAGTCTGGAGTGTGTAGGCCAGACCCATTTCTGGTCCTCTCCCACAGCTCAGGTCTGAGTTCCCTGCATGGTCAATGTGTGGGCAGGTGATACAGACTGGAATGAGTAGGAACCATATCTGGGCTCCTCCCACCTACTCCTGGGTCTGAGTTCCCTGCACAGTCAGTGTGTGGATAGGTATAGCAGTCTGGAGTGAGTTGGCTGGACCCATTTCTGCTTCCCTCATACTGCCTGAGTCTGTGATCCTTGCACTTCAGTGTGTGGGAGGCCTCAGACCTCTGGAGTGAGTAGACCAGACCCCTGTATCTGGGCTCCTCCTACCTCCCAGGTCTAGATTGCTTGTACTAATCCATGTCTTGGAGAGCTCAGAATTAAGTAGGCCATATCCCTGTTCCCTTACTCCTCCCAGTCCCCTGTTTCTGGCAGGTTCCATTGTGCCTTTCTCAGGCACAGTATGAGCTGTAGAATCAGGCCTTTTGCTCTGATATCTTGACTAAACACTAAGTACCAACATCCTTGTTCACCTGAGTCAAAGGGTGAACAGTCCAAAGGACATAAACTTGCTTCCAGCTCAATAAAATAGTCTTCTGAAAATGGGTAGACAACAAAGCAAAAAAGCTAATGAAAGGCAGAAAACTGAGGAGTCTCCACCAGGGATGCCTTGTCCTATTACAGAAACCTCCAAAGAAATCATAGAAAAATCAACAGAAATTCATTCCCAAAATGAAAACACAACAACCAATGAAACCCTGATTTTTTAAAAAAAAAAAATGCTGAACTTGAAGCAAACTATCAAAGAACCAGCTATCATATCAATGAAATTGAACAGAATTGTCTCCTAGAGCATTCAGCTTTTGACAATAAGCCTACTTGATAGAATAAAACATTAAAACCCAAATAGATATGAATAAATTAAAGGTAACTCAAGAAATGGAAGACCCTAACAACCAGTTGATTAAGCTTAATGAAGACTTGATCAAATGCAAGAATGAAGTACAAGAAGGATCAAGAAAATCAGAAATTGAATTGAAATCATACCTCAAAAAAAGTGATGTACATTATAAAAAACAGCACAACAGAAAACAAAAATCAGTTTAGAACCATTCACCAACAGAGTTACTCATGTGGCAGACAGAACCTCTGACCTGGAATAAAGGACAGAAGAAATTGATCAGGAGGCCAAAAATTTTGCTAAGTTCAAAAAATCAAATGAACAAAATATGAAGGAACTGTGGGAAACTCTAAAATGACCAAACATCCAGATTATGGTCATACCAGAAGGACAGGAAATCAAGACCAGAGGTATAGAAAACATACTCAACAAAATTACTGAAGAAAAATTGCTGGATTTTGCAAAAGAGAGGTCTGTCCAGATACAAGAAGCCCAAAGAACACCAAACAGGCAGGACTAAAGAAGAAACTCTCCAACACACATCATAATTAAAAGCCTTAAAAATGAAAACAAAGAGAGGGTGTTAAAAGCATCCAGAGAGAAGCAATTCACAACATAAAAAGCAACCCCATTAGAATAACATCAGATTTCTCAATGGAAAGCCAGAAGGGCCTGGAATGGAACACTTTAAAGTCTGAAAAACTATGGCTTAAAACCCAAGCTACTTTACCCAGCAAAAGTATCCCTCATAATAAATGGTGAAAGAAAAGCTTGCCATGAAAAAAGTCAACTTTATAGAAATCAATATCCTGACTACTCACCTAATGGCACTGGAAATATAAGAGGTATCTAACCAAAAGAACACCAGGTGGAAAGAAATAATCAAGGTTAGAGCAAAAATTAATGAATTGGAAACTAGGAAAACAATTTTTAAAAAAATCAATGAAAGAAATAGCTGGTTCTTTGAAAAAATAAACTAGATTTATAAACCCCTGGCCAAAATGATCAAGCACAAAAAAGAGAAGTCTCAAATTAACAAAATCAGAAATTAAGAAGGAGAGATCACTACAGATGTCAATGAAATTGGAATAATCATCAGGGCACATTCCAAAACATCTGCTCCACAAAATTAAATAATCTTAAAGAAATGGTTGAATTCCTAGACACATGCCACCTATTCAAACTAAATTCAGAGCAGATTAATCTCGTAAACAAATCTATCACATACATGGAGATTGAAAGTTAATCAAAAACCTCCCCATATAGCTGAAGAGATGGCTTAGCAGTTAATTGCTTGCCTGTGAAGCCTAAGGAGCCTGGTTCAAGGCTTGATTCACCAGTACCCACATAAGCCAGATGCACAAGGTGGTGCATGCATCTGCAGTTTGTTTGTAGTTGCTGAAGGCCCTGGCATACCCATCCTCTCTTTATCTGCCTCTTTCTCTCTTTGTCACACTAAAGTAAAACAAACAAGAAAATAAACAACAAATAACCTCTCCAGAAAGAAAAGTCCATGACTAGATGGCTTCTCATTTGAATTCTACCAAACCTTCATAGAAGAACTGAAACCAATTTTTCTCAAACTATTTTGCATAATCAGAGACCAGGGAATCTTCCTTGACTCCTTTTATGAAGCTAGCAACACCCTAATACCAAATTCAGACAGAGATGCAACAAGGAAAGAAAATTATAGGCTTATATCCCTAAGGAACTTAGATGCAAAGATCCTGAACAAAATCCTTGCAAACCAATTTCAACAACACAACAAAAGCATTATCTACCTTGATCAAGTTGGCTTCATCCCAGGGATGCAGGGTTGGTTTAACATATGGAAATTGGTCAATGTAATACACAACATAAATAAACTGAACAAAAAGAACCACATGATCATCTCAATTCATGCAGAGAAGGCCTTTGAAAAAATACAACACCACTTCATGACCAAAACACTGGAAAAAATAGGCATTAAGGATTAATATTGTAACACAATGAAGGCTGTATATAAACTTTCTAAAGCCCAAATGATTATTAATGGGGAAAACTTAAAGAGTTCCCACTGAGATCAGGAACCAGACAGGGGTGCCCCTTACCACTGCTCTTCAACTGGAAGTACTAACCCAAGCAATAAGACAGAAGAAAGAAATAAAAGGGATTCAAATTGAAAAGGAAGAAGTCAAGTTATCCCTATTTGCAGATGTCATGATCCTATATATAACTGATCCAAAAGTCTTCATCTCAAAACTTCTAAAGGTGATAAATTCCTTCAGCAAAGTGGCAGGATTCAAAAAAATCAATGCACAAAATTAGTAGTTTTTCTACATGCAAAGGACAAATATACAGAGAAAGAAATCAATAAGACACTCCCATTTTCAATAACAACAACAAAAATCCTTGGAATAACACTAACAAAGGATGTGAAGGAACTATATAATGAAAACATAAAAACACTCAAGCAAGAAATACAGAGGACTTAAAAAGATGGAAGGACCTCCCATGTGCCTGGATAGGTAGACTTAATATTGAAAATGGCAATCCTATCAAAAGCAATATACAGATTTAATGAGGTACCAACACAAATACCAGCATCATTCTTCACTGAGACTGAAGAAATGACCTAAAAATTCATTTGGAATGGCAGAATGTCTTGGATATCCAAACATATCCTTAGCCAAAGATGACCATTCCTGATGTAAGCTATATTACAAATCCATAGTGATAAAAACAGCATGGTTCTGGAATAAAAACAGAAACATAGACCAATGGAACAGAATTGAAAACTCAGTGTTCAGGGCAAACAACTATAGCTGTTTGATCTTTGACAGAGGTGCCAATGATGCAGACTGAAGAAAAGACAGCATCTTCAACAAATGGTGTTGGACCAATTGGATGACCATATGTAGAAAAACGAAATTAATCACACTCATGTCGCCATACACAAAAATCAAGTCCAAATGGATTAAAGACCTCAATATAAGACCTGAAACACTTCAACTACTAGAAGAAAAATAGGAAGTACATTCCATGATATAGGACTCATAAAAGATTTCATGAACAAAACACGAGGAGCCAAGGAAATTAAATAAGCACTCAACCAATGGGATCTCATGAAGCTAAAAAGCTTTTGCAAAGACAAATATACCATAAGCAGAGCCAATAGATTACCCACTAAATGGGAGAAAATCTTTGCCAGCCATAACAATGATGGAAGCCTATTATTTAGAATCTACAAAGAACTTTAAAAAACTAAACAATAAAAAAAATCAAACAACCTACTCCATAATTGAGGCAGAGAACTAAATAGGGAGTTCTTAGAGGAAGAATTACAAATGGCTAACACACACATAAGAAAATGTTCAACATCCCTAACCATTAAGGAAATACAAATTAAAACAACTATGGGATTCTACTTTACCCCAGTAAAGATAGCAACCATTAAAAAAAAAATCAAATAAGGGCTGGAGAGATGGCTTAGTGGTTAAGTGCTTGCATGTGAAGCCTAAGGACCCTGGTTCAAGGCTCAATTCCCCAGGACCCATGTTATCCAGATGAACAGTGGGCACACGCATCTGGAGTTCATTTGCAGTGGCTGGAGGCCCTGGCGTGCCCGTTCTCTCTCTCTCTCTCTCTCTCTCTCCCTCCCTCCCTCCCTCCCCCCCCCCCTCTCTCTCTCTCTCTGTCACACTACAATAAATAAACAAAAAAAAAATTTAAGAAATCAAATGAAAACAAATGTTGATAAGACTGTGCTGGTATAACCACTGTGGAGATCAATTTGGAGACTCCTAAAAAGGATGAATATAGAGCTACCAGCATACCCTGTTGTTCCCTTACTGGACATTTACCCTAAAAGGACCACACCTCAGTTCAGAAATATTTACTCAACTATGTTTATATTCATAATAGCTAAAAACTGGAATCAACCAGGTACCCTTCTTTGGATGAATGGATAATCATGATGTGGTATATATACATGATGGAATTGCACTCAGTAGTAAGAAAAAATGACACATTGAAATTTGTAGAAAAATGGTCAAACTTGGAACATATTATTTTAAGTGAACTCACACAATCACAGAACCACAATTGTCTGATCTCACTTATCTGCAGTTCCTAACCTGCATCAGCCCAAGCTGCTGCCATAACTGAACAGCATCTCGAGGCTTGTACAATAGGGAGGATGGGGCATGGGGGAAGGGAAAGGGTAGGAAGGGGCACAAAATCTGAATCCAAATTGAACTGGTAGCTTAGAATCCTAAATCCTGGAAATCAGACTAAAGGGTGGAATAATCTTAGAGGGAGCACCTGAATCGAAGAGCACTGGAGAGAATGAGACAAAACCTAACCTCAAATTTCTCTTGTTTCTCTTTCTTCTCTGGATTTTGCTTTTTTCTTTTCCCTTTGTGATGGCCTATAATTCCCTGTACCAAGATGTGGTCTACATCAACAATGAGTGAGACCTACTGGATCTCCCAGAACAAACATGACAGACTTCTGTCAGAGCTCTTGATTACCCAACAGAGGTTGATGGTAAGATAATATGGCTGAAGACACCAATCACTGTCAGCATGGACCATGGAGAGACGTGATTGGAATCCAGAGGAGACCCAGTCCTCAGATAATTAGCCCATCTATTGCTGGAAGTCACTACATGAGCTACCAGGGGAAAGTGGCCAACATCTGTCCAAGTAACTCAATGTCTAAGTGACTGAGAAGCAAACAACCTGACATGATGCTCACACAAGTGCAATAGTGGCAAACAGCCATGGTGGATAACCAACTCCTCTTGTATTGGCTAACAGATCCGCTGAGTGGAAAGGATACCATATCTGGAACTAGGAAACAAGTCAGAATCATATCTAGATAATGAGTCTGCTTTCCACTGTCAAGCTCCCACTAACTTTACACTGTAAAAATGTCTAAACCTTTATATTTTTTTTTCTAAATTAATAATGGTTATTCCATTTAACTGGCACTGACTTCATTCTCCATTGGAGAACCCACTTTTATTTTTCATATGGGACCTGGACTTGAGGAGATAAATAACCCAGTGCACTGCACCCTAGCTCCAGCTGACTCCACAAAGGAATAGGGGAAATGAGCAAGAATGCTACTCTCTTAGTTAAGCTGATAGCAGCTCAGGAGTGATGGAGAAATTTACTGAGGACACTCAACACCTACCAAAGCAGACATCTAGATGCTCCTAAGTGCCATCACTGAAGTAGATACAAAAAGCTCTCAGAAAGGCTCAAGAATTTTGCAGAAGAGGAGGCAGAAACAGTGTTAGACCCAAAACTTGGGACATTTTGCACAAACGTTGCCTCTCCCCCATAACTGACTGCTGCCCCCATAATGACCCACAATCCCCATGGGGTTGATCTGCCGCCCCAATGAAGAAGGCCTCTTCAGAAAAGGGACAGGAAGGAGAGAAAGGATGGTACCAACATGTGATATTTACATACAAAATATGCCCATATCTAATAATTAAAAAAATGAAAAAGAAAAAAATTACTTAAGAGAGAGAGAGCGAGAGAGAGAGAAAGTGGCAGAAAGAGATAGAAAAAGGGAGAGAATGAGAGAAAATGGGCATACAAGGCTTCTGAAAACAAACTCCAGACCCACATACCACCTAGTGCATCTGGTTTTATGTGGGTACTGGGGAATTGAACTCAAGTTGTCCTCTGCATTGCACTGTGGCAAGTGCGTCTGTACTCACACACAATGATGTCCACACACATCTACACCCACCCCAATTAAACAAATTAAAAAATGAAATTTAAGAACTAAATTAAAACTATCAATGTTTTAAAAAGAAAAGTAGTAGAAGACGTTTAATATTTATCTGTTATATCTGCTTAATTTGAACCTAATGAAATATATTTTTCAGCTGTCAGAAAAATTTCTTGCATTATTGTAAATAGTTGATGGGAAGAACTGGATAATGTTCAAGGAGATGTGCCACATTAAAAATTTGCTGAGAGGGCTGGAGAGATGGCTTAGCGGTTAAGGTGCTTACAAAGCCAAAGGACCCAGGTTCAATTCCACAGGATCCATGTAAACCAAATGCACAAGGTGGCTCATGCGTTTGTTTGCAGCGGCTAGAGGCCCTGGCGCATACAGTCTCTCTTTATATATATATCTGCCTCTTTCTCTTGCTTTCAAATAAATAAAGTAATTTTAAAAATCTGCTGATAAACACAATTGAAAGAAAATTTAGAGTAACTCTTTTTCAAAAAATAAATCACCTGATTTAGTATAGAATTTGATTTGTCATTGTCATATTTTATTGAAACTATAACAACAATGATACAGTTTGAAGATAGGAAGAATAGAACCCACATAATATGGTCCATCAATATTAGAGAAATCTCATAGAATGTCTATTGAGAAAGATGCTATGCTGAAATACTAATTTCATAATCTAATATTTATCTAAAAAATGAATTCTGCCATCATGTATTTTTTTACATCATTTTTAAAATAATTTATTTTCAAGGACAGATGAACAGAGAGAAAACAGGCATGGAGAGAGATAAAGAGTGACCGAATGGGCATGTCAGGGCCTCTAGCTGCTGCAAATGAACTCCAGGTGCATGTGCCATCTTTTACATACAGCAAGTGTCTTACTCATTGAGGCATCTCTATAGCCCTGTTTTATGACATTTTAACACCAAGTCAAAGTTTATTTAGAAGCTTGGCATTTTAATTTAAACTGTTCTCAATTATATTATAATCTCTAGTATCAGAAAAAAATAGAACTGGCTAGCTATACAATTAATTTTATGCTTAAAGTCAGGTCCTTCAAACTTCAGTCAGCTGATATAAAATCTAGTCACATTTCTTTTACTGTTTCCTTTAATTCATTCATTAAATTGAAAATCTAGTTGCTATGTTAAGTATTACAAACCATATGATTTCCTAAAGATTCAAGCAAGCACTCATTTTTTTTTTTAATTTTTATTTTTTACTTTATTTATTTGAGAGCGACAGACACAGAGAGAAAGACAGATAGAGGGAGAGAGAGAGAATGGGCGCGCCAGGGCTTCCAGCCTCTGCAAACGAACTCCAGACGCATGCGCCCCCTTGTACATCTGGCTAACGTGGGACCTGGGGAACCGAGCCTCGAACAGGGGTCCTTAGGCTTCACAGGCAAGCGCTTAACCGCTAAGCCATCTCTCCAGCCCTCATTTTTTTTCAAAATAAAAGTTTCAATGTTTTATTCATGTACAGAAATTTCAAAATTGTCACTAACTTGATTTTATAGCAAGCCATTATTTCCTAGTTATTTTATTGAGGCTGTATTATTGAAGGATTACAATGTCATTATTTGGAAAAACTGCATTCTACAGGCTAAGCCTGTGTATTCCACAGACCTGCAAACATGTGTGGCATGAGGTCAAATGATCATGCCACAGACTCCAGGACAATGGCTGAAAAATAATGAGAACACCAGGCACAAGAGAGCAGCTGGCCTCTCCGTGCTCTTGAAGGCTGGGCTTTGTTTGCTGTGGCTTTTTTTTTTCTTTCTTTCTTTTTTTTTTTTTTTTTGCCCACTGAGCCCCTATGAAGGACATCATGCTTAGGCTCAAATGGAGAATTTGAGGCTGCAAACTTAACGGAGAATGGCAGACTACGGAGATGATATTTTATGTCATTTATAAGTATTAGAAAGAGCAATTTTGAAAAAAAAAATTGCTACCCTGCCTTTCTAACCTTTGTTTAATTTGGTAGAAAAATAGATTTGTATTTCTTTAAAGGTCAAAAATCAATCATTGTTTATCAATGAAAACATAAAATCATTTACATCACACTCTACTTCAAGTTAAATACTCATCAATAGGTTTATAGTTGGAAAGCAGAATATTTTGCCCTTCATACTTTATTCACATGTGTTCATTCTGCTCATGTTTTGTGTCTCACCATAACACCTTTGATGGTGGGAAAAACCCTAGGTGACTTAGGAAATATAAGTCTTTCTAAACAATTATGCCTACCCCTTCAATGTAAAATAATAATGGAAAACCTTTATAGATAGTTCTCATTGATATTTCATTTATTATTTGATGATAAAACACAGCTATACAAGTTGTAATAGGAATGAAATAGGGAGCCATATTCTCCTCTACTTTCTTTGATGCACTTATGTGAGGTCTTATTATGCTTCATTATTTTTGTAGCACTACCAATAGCTCTAAGTGTGGCCACAATTAAATATTGCTATTTCTAATGAGTTCTGTATAGCACAGACAACCCCACTGAAGCTCTTAAATAAAGTTTCAGATAAATAACATATGTTTAGCAAACAGTGTAAGCTCATTTAAAGTCATGTGAGACTTTCATCTATCATTGATCTATTGGTCCATCTATCTAACATCTCTATATTTCTTCTTCATTTTCCCCTCCATCTTTCTACATTTGTCCCTTTGTAATAGTCATGCCCTGGTCACTGACTAACTAATGATAGATATCAATTTATCTTCCTTAGTTTTGATTGTCCTTCCAGTTAATAAACATATTGTACATTTCTTTTACTGCAATGCTTCCTCTGCAAACTTGCCCTGGTTCAATGACAAGAAATGGTTCCCCAATGGAAGATGGAGAGGAATTCAAGTGAATTATCTCCATCAACTAAGGATTTTCTCTCGTGGCAGAGATTATGCCTTGCACTGGTCATGTAAGCCTGATGCAGTCTTTTTAATTTGGTAAGAAAAGAAATTAAATCCAAGAATTTATTGCATCAACTCACAACCTCAAATTGCTTCCATTTTCTTATTCCCAAGAGTCTTTCCTCAGAATTAACCTGTCAGAAAGGAGGAAGGGCATAACACTGATTTATTACTAAAAGCAAAGTGTGACTTTAGCTTGAGGGATATTATGGGAAGGGTCCTAAAGGGAAAGAGTACATTGTGTTTAAGTTGACACAAACACAGAGGTAAGTCATTAACTAAAGGCTAGCATAGACAGGCATTTAATTTAGTCTTCTAGCCAACTAGTCCCAGAAGATTAAAAATCTTACTGTAACCTCTGTATAAGCTGATCATTTAAATGATACATGAGAATTGACTTGCTAGTTGACTTCAAATAAGAGACCCCAGAGAGCCTACAGATGTCCCAGAAAATCAGTCCTTTACAAAGCATTTGTAAAGAAAAAGCCAGAACCAAAGTTTATGGCACAAATGTCAAAAAAGCAACCTTTCCTTTCACTGTGTATCTTTTTAATTAAAATAACAGAGTAGCTTTGAATCTGTAAGCTCACAAAGTCTCATTATTTTCTTAATGCTACTAAATACTATTATCCCATTTCAGAGTTTTGTAAAAATCCCGTAACTTCTGTTACTGAAAGGATGTTAATGTCAATATTAATGCTATTGATGTATTATTTCAAGGAATAAAGATCAAAGACAGTTTCTGGGAAAGTAATCAGTTAAGAAAGATGGCCTTTTCATAGCAGGTTCTCCTTGCTACACTTCAATGAAAGTTAATGGACTAGGTCTATTTCCAGATCATCCAATTTATATGTTTTTAGTCTAAGTCTAACCTGCTGGGATTACAACTACTTTGACATATGGTATAATAAACTTTCATTTTTATAGTCAAGCTGTTGAATTAAGTAACTAGTTGTGCAGCAAAACATCCATATTTTAACTGTGTATCAAACTAAAAGTGTGGAATACCAACAAAACACTAAGAATTATAATTATTTTCATAGCTTTGTGCTTGGTAGTGGGTAGAAAACCAGGTGACTTTCTTACATACCTCAGTAGCAAACTGCTGAAGTCCACCAATATTAATTGATCCCTCTTCAGTGGCATATAAATTGCATCCTCCTACACAAAGATCAGAGGTTGGACATACCATTCCGCAAGTAAGACCAAGTGGATTGTCAGAAAAAATTAGCTTAGCAGCTCCATAATAGTTCTGTTGAAATAACAAAATGAAACAATATTACATAAAAACTTACCTTAAACATCAAATTACAACACAATGATTATTCCAGTACATATCAAGACGTCAAGATATACATGTTCCAATACTATGTGCTTCCAGGAACTGTCACCTAACAATGAGAATAGTACTTAATATATAGGTATTCTTTATTACATAAAATATGGATATAAGAATAATGAAGCAGTTTTAGAAAATGGACATTTAAATAAATGCATCAGAGATTATTTTCATTCACAAACCACCAATTCTGTCTTGTCCTAAATTCTTCCTTTCATGTGTAGCAAAGGTAAGTAGGAAGAATGTTTGAGCAAGCTTAAGAGCAATCTTTAAGACAATAATTTTCTTAAAAAAAAAAAGTTATTCACAGTAGTTGGATAAATGGTTTACTGGTTTAAAGAGCTTGTCATTTAAGCATGTTGCTTTACAGTTTGGAGACTGCCAAGTTCAATGCTTTAGAACCTATGTTGAAAGCAGAGGTAGCTGCAAGTGTCTGTAACCCAAGTTTGTGTGTTTGTGGGGCAGAGGAGGTGCAGAGACAAGAGAATCACAGAGGGTTATTAATGTGCAGAAGCTCTGGGTTCAGGGAGAGGCTGTCACAAGCAACACACAGATGAGCAATAAGTAAACAACTGATATTCTTCTCTTATTTCCACACACACACATGGCATACATATTTACACATAAATGTGCACATGACACACACCACAGTATGATCTAGACATGCAAACACATGCATGCACATACACAAAATAGCTCTATATTCAAATATGTTTCCATATGACTAATTTCAAAATACTCAAAGCTTTTTGTCTTCATGTCTCTCTACTGGCTTGTATGGGACACTATATTTTATGACACTCTGGGTTGACTTACACACCACTAACAAAAGGTGCAAAGAAAGTACTTTTTAAAGTGACTTTTGGTCTACCCCTCAATAAGTTTTCACCTTTCCCTGTAGTGGACTATATTAGAATAGCTAGAAATTCCTTTTATTGCCAATAATTTTTGTAACCTACTTTATTCATAAATTGGATAACCATATAACTGTGTAAGGAATAATAAATGAAAAAGAAATAAATAGCCCCAAGTATTAAGGAAGTGAACAAAAGAACCCATACAAGATAAATTGTGTGAAGATCATACATGTAATAAGGGTTTTGTATCTGGATATTTTTATCCACCTCAATGATAAGAAACTAAGCATCTTAATTAAGAATTGGGAAATGGAGCAGAAAACATTACCTCAAATAAGTTATCCAAATGGCCAATAAGCACACGATAAGATACTATGCTAATTAGCCATTATCAAAATGTAAATTAAAACCACATTGAGATTCTGTATCTCACCCACTTGGATGGCTGTATTTAAAACAAATATTTTTAAAAGTTTGAGCAATGATACAGAAAAATTGGAACCTTCAGACATTGCTGATATAAATAGAAAATTATGTCAGTGCTATAATAAACATTGACAATTTCTCATAAGCTTAAAAACAAAGGTAATATTTGATGTAGCAATTCCATTCTTCACTATACATTCAAGTGATTTGGAAAACATGCCCACAATAAAACCTTCTAATATTTACAGCAGCACTGTTCATAAAAATTTAAATGTGAAATTATCTTGACTATCCACCAACTGGTAAATGCCTAAATAAAATGATGGCTCAGTGGTTAAGGTGCCTGCCCGGAAAGCCTAATGTCCTGGGTTTGATTCCTCAGTACCCATGAAAAGCCAGATGTACAAGGTGGGGCGTGTGTCTGCAGTTTGTTTGCCGTGGCTAGGGGCCATGGGACAAACAATTCTCTCTACTTGCCACTCTCTCTTTCTCTCTTTTGCTCAAATAAATAAATAAATAAAATATTTAAAAAATAGAAATGTGTATTTGAGGGATTGAAAATTATTTTGGCAACTTAATGAATATTTGAATGATACTGATAGATCTGAAATACAACTGGATAATGTCCAAGTGGGCAAGGAAACAACAATGTAATATGGATAAGCAGAGTGCATTTCTACTAGAAACACATCTACAAGTTAAAATGCAAAGAGTTAGTATCAAAACTTAATTCATATTAATTAACAAATGAGTTGGCCAATTACTTTTTTCCAGAAAGTATGTGTGCCTTGTATTTAAGCACTGTCTTAGAGTAGTTATAAAAGGACACAGTGTTGATCTATTGGCCTCATTTTCTGGTTGTAGATAATTTTCCAATTTTTCTAAGTAATGGTAAAATAAACAATTACTAGATAAAAAAATTAATCAGCCTACTTCTAAGCAAACATCCTAAGTTTTTAAGTTCATCGATCCTCTCAGTACTGGAAACCAAATAGTTAATCCTTATTAGTGACAGCCACAAAGTCATTGGTCAGTATACTTTTTTCTTCTTACTTGACATTTTGAAAATATTTGATGGAATTGATTAATAAATATTTATTGACTGACTCATGGTTGAAAAACATATGACAGAATTAGAAGTGTTTGTAATATCTTTAGAAAGCATAGAAGGAGTTAAAACCAATTAAACATCTAAGGATTTTTTCCACAACAAAATTGATTGTGTTCAAGGGCCAATTTGAGTTTCCTAGTGACACTCAACATGAAAATACAAAAATAACACATTTGGAGAAATGCAAGAAATTAAACATTTAAAATTCACACATATGACTCATGACTTGGTGTACATGTAGAACTACCAGAGCAATTATCTTCTTTATTATTTGCCATAACATTGTCGGCTAATTCTTCAATACAACCATGACTTCAACAGTAACCCTTTTAACAAAACAAAATTTGTAGGAAGGTTTCTGGAATGTATTTTAAGCCAAGGACAAATGACTATTTTAAACATATATTTTTAAACATCAACTTTAAATGGATAGCATTTGATGCAATTCTGGGTATCACAAGAGTAATAGATGTCTGAGAACTGTTATCTAAGAGCTTCTGAGTTGACATGGGCCAATATTCTGGAAAGTTCAAAGCAGGTGTTATTGTGATGATTTAGTGATGTGTCTGAAATACATTTTGAAGTAAAACTTTATATATAACATATGTTTGTAAACTGTTCTCAAACTACATTATGAAGAAATGATTTTATTTTCAGGGTTTTAATATTAGGGATTAAGTAAAAAGATTATCAAATGGGTCATATGAAAATTATCAGAAAGGAAGTAGAAAAAGGGACAATGTGAAGGATTTCATAGTATGCTTAGAATAAGGAATGAATCAGTTTATATGAGAAAAAAGAAACAGTATTGTTTTGAAAATGGGCTGAGTACAAAAAATGATTCAGAAATCATCTTTGAGATCCATCTTCCCAGGTAACTTAAGCAATGCATGGAAAACTCCACTGTTCAGAGACCTTGGTACTCAAAGTTTAAGGCAGTCAGAAGCTTGTTCAGGAGAGAGTGTCTCCTCAATTCTTTTCACAGAGAACCACAAAATCAATATCAATTCTATCTCTCCTAGTAAGTGGGATGCTTTCTGGAGTCGATCTTCCAAACAAGAGGCTTACCTCTATTCAGTGAGCTCTTCAACCTTTTAAAAAGTAAAGGCTAGAAAATTTAAATTGAGAAAGGGACTTTATACAGACCCAGGTAGCCCCCTGCATGAAAATATACTCCACTTCTATAGTTTCCTCATGTTGTTCAATCAGTCACAAACATTTTGGTGTCTCATTGTATAAAGAAAAATGTGCAAAGTTATGTTCAGACAAATACAAGTATCTAATCTTTTGGGTACAATAATTATATGCCTATAACATGAAAAGTTTGCTCCCTTTTTATTTTTGGTGGTTGAAGAAAGTTATTATTATGGAGTCCAGGCTGGCTGATTTTTAGTGCAAAAATCTGTAAAATAATGTTCGAAATGCTTGTTCACTTTTTTCTTTCTCTTCTTTTTTTGATTGTGTTTATATGTGTATATAATGTGGTGTGTTTGGATAGGTATAGGAGTGTGGTCTTTGTGATTATACATGTGTATGTGTCCTTTTGATGCCAGTTGAACTTGCCTGTGGTGGTGACCAGGACAGAACTTCAGGTGCCCTACTCATTGCTCTTCTCCTTTCTGGTTGAGTTGGAGTCTCTTTCTGACAACACAGCTTGCTACTTTTCTAGGACCCAGGTGATTCCCTGCCCTCTGCTTCCCCATGCAGAACTGTGACAGGTTCATGACCACACCACCGTTTACATGAGTTCTGGAGATTTGAATGTGGGCCATTTCAGATACCTTTAGGCCCTCAGGAAGAACATTTTACCACTGGGTCATTTCTCTAATTCCTGATATGTTCAATTCAACACAAAAGTATCAGCATTGAATATTTACCAGCACATTAATTTGTGTACATTTTGCAGTGTTATATTTTCTTTTAGTTTTTTAGTTTTTACCACATAATTTATAGCATAGTGTGGGTCATTTAGTTAATTTTAAAATGGTTTTAACTTTAGTACTTTACATTTTATTTTAAAATTATAGCTTGAAACTGTATCAGTTCCATTCACCTACAATTTAGCGATTTTTAAAGTCATTATCAGGAACTGAAAAACACACAAGCTAGGTCTCCTGTCATCTGGCATAACTAATTTAACAAATAGTTCTATCATTTTCAGGCCTTCCTCTCATGACAAGATTATCAATACAGCTGGTGAATTTATTTTAAAGTGTTCCTTCGTCTTCCAATGACAGTTTTCACAGATGGAAGCATCCTTCCAAGATAAACTCCAATCTGTTGCATTTAAAAAAGAAAAAACTTGGGCTCAACTTCAATAAGTTTGCATGTATGAGAAGGGTGGATTAACATTGCTTATATTCCTGGCTTTAATTAGCTAATGGCGATGTGTTGATTCACACTAATTGAATAGAAAATGCTTTCACAGCACATGTAGGAAATGGAGGCACAGTCTATGCTCTGTGTTAAAGCTATAATCATCCCTCACTATATAGCCTATGTGGAACATAGACATTTGGCAAGAGTTGGCAGATGCCTTAAGCAGAATCCACAAACATGCCAAACTCCAGAGTTGGTATGGTGGTACATAACTATAGTCCTATTATTTAGGATATGGAGGCAGGAGGCTCACAAGTGTGAAACATGATGAAGCTACATAGAAAAATCCTGTAAAATAAATAAATATAAAAAGGGGAAATAAATATCCATTATTATTTTTAAATTTAAAAAAGCATTTTATTTATTTGAGAAAGAGAGAGGAAGAGAAAGAAGGAAGGAGGGAGGGGGAATGAAAGGGAGGATGGGTGCACTAGGGCCTCCAATTGCTGCAAATGAACTCTACATGTTCTACCTTATGCATCTGGCTTACAGGGGCACTGGGGAATTCAATCTGGGTCCTTAGGCTTCACAGGCAAATGCCTTAGCCACTGAGAAATATCCCCAGCCTCAAATCCATGATTTTTTGAATATGTTATGAGAATAATACACATAATAATATTTTGTGAATAATATACATATTCTTGAAGGGATAAATGTAGAAATCTGGGAAGAAAAGATAGGTCTATATAGTTTTATTCTAAAAACAACTTGGTATCCATCATATATAGTAAATTTTGTTAAGTTTTACACAATATAACTAGACTTATAGAACTATGAATTTACTTCAACTTCTCTCAGTTAAACCTAAATGTGTAAGGAAATCAACATATCATTCTTTTTAAAAATATTATTTATTTACTTATTTGAGAGACACAGAAAGAGAGAGAATGAACAGGTGTGCTACTGCTTCCAAGCCTTACAATACAAATGACTCCAGATGAATGCACCACCACCACCTTGGGCACCTGGCTTAAATAGGTACTAGGGAATCAAACCAAAGTCCTTAGGCTTCATAGGCAAGCACCTTAATTGCTAAGCCATTTCCCAAGTGCTAACATAATATTCTTATAGAAAATAAGTTGTTGGTCTTTTAATTTCTGATGCTGAGTTGTTAAACTCTGACACATATATTTATACAGTTATAGGTGCATACACACAGTGGTAGGATTTGGAGTCAGATGCTCCTGGATTTGAGTCTTTTTTGTATCAAACAACAGTCATAAATTTGAGGAGGAAACCCAATGTAATATTAATAAGCCTCAGCTTAATCACTTAAAAAATGAGGAACAAAATACCTTTCCATAATTGTTATATTTACATCATGCATTTTTGGAAATTTTGTTATAGATACAATGCTTTCTATTATTTATCATAGATTAAAATTATAGGCTTACTACAACACTTTAGTTCACTTTAATTTTTTTCTTTCAAAAATGGTTTTTATGAAATATTAACTGTCAATCTATGAGTTTGAGATTTCAATGTTAATGACAGAAACTCCTATTAGACAGTAGAATAAGACAGTTAAGACAAAAGCTACAATAAATGGAAGGAAAACAAGCATCTATTTTTCCATGCCCCCAAATGACATGGATGTTTGCAAATTAGGGCCTAATACTTCATATTGAACTGAAAATTTAAAAAAAAATGCTACTTTTGTTTATTCTCCTTCCTGCATTCCATCTCCTATTCTCTATTTAATGGACCTGATAACTTATAATTTCCTCCATGAGTTAGTGAAAACAGCTCAGTGTTTATGTGTAGATGTATTTAATTCATGAATAATTTGATATGTGATATGCATGAAGAATCCATATTTTTGTCTCTATGTTGCTTTAATTCCACAGAAAAATAATTTCATCTGCATCCAGATCCACATGTATATATACATATATATATATGTATGTATGTATGTATATATATGTATATGTGTGTGTATGTATGTATGTGTGTGTGTGTGTGTGTGTATGTGTGTGTATACACACATACATACATACATACATATATATGTCATCTGTTAGGTCAGGACGCAAAATCGAGTTATAGCAGGAGGGTGACAGCGATAAGGAAGTGGGTCATCCACATTCTTCAAGGAACTGCCCAGCCATTATCCCTTCCTGGCCTAATAATGCCCCAGGTCTAGGTTTCCTGCCTCTTTATCTCTCACCTGGTCACTTCTGGTCTCACACCCTATGGCTAATATAAAGAACAAAGGAGTTCCTTCCCTTCCTCACCTTCCCCAACTGAAAAGGTCTTTATAGCTCACTGTCTGTAATCTCAAAGCTGACTGCTCCTGCTCTTGATCTCTTGATAGTCAGTCCTGGCAGTTCACTCCCCCTCAGCCCCTTCCTTTAATAAAAACTTCCAAACTTCCATCATTGCCTCAGAGTGGTCTCTGTCACTCCTGAACCTTACAATATCAAGGCTTTAGCCACTTTCCAGTTAAAGGCATAGTCAGAGAATGCTCTTACTCTGTATGACAGCCATACAACATGTATTTATACTCTTACATTTTTCTGGCCAGTATCTTTTATTATTTTTGCTGTCAGAGATTTTGCATAATCTAAGTTCCTTGCTTGTAAAATCATCCCAGAATATAATAGCAACGACTCTTAGCTACCATGACTCTTTTATATCCAATATGCCCATTTATATAAAATTCAAATAGAATAAATACTACATAGTTTGTACTGACCAAAATAAAAATGTAAAAGCCCACTTTATGTAGAAAATAAATTAAAAACCAAAGAGCTTTAATACATTTACAAAGGCTTTTTTTTTAATTCACAAATGTTTAATAAATGTGAAGAGTTGAGCAACAGGATTTCAGATTAGTTCATTTATTGTATGCCTGATGGTTTTGTAAAGAAGTTGGACATAATTAATGTTTTATCTACTTCAGAGATAGGGTCCCTCTCTATATCTAACATCTGTAAGCAAACAAAAATGCTTTCACCTTGAATGCTTGAGGAAAAAAAAGAATTATTGAAGATTAATATTGACTGTATCATTCATGTCTGATATTAAAATGTTGAAAGTAGAGCTAAAGAGATTGCTCAGTGATAAAGTTTGCCTACACACGCTTGAGAACCTCACCTCACCCCAGGCAAGCCTAGATCTCCAGATTCCATGTAAAGACCTGGGTGTGGCCGTGCAAGCCTGTATCCCTACTTCCTTAAATGGGAAAAGAGACTAGGAATTCTTGCTCAGATTCATTAAAAGCAGCATCTGTAAGAGATTCCAGCTCAAATAAACATGGTGTGGAAGGGTAGAATGGGCAGAAGAGCTATGGAGCAGGACACCAGACATTCTGCTCCAGCCACTGCAGGCAGGCAAAAACTGCCTCCACGCTGCCCAGCAGAATTCAAGAATATGGGGTATTGCAAAAACCCTTTAAAATAAAATGTTGAAAAAAATTCCCTAGTTATATTACAAACATTACTCTTTTGTTTTAGGCTATTATTATCATTATAATTATTATTTTTTGGTCAGGTAAGAGTCTCACTCTTTAGCCTGGGCTACACAAATTCACAGTGAACCACCTACCTCAGCTTCCTAGTTACTGGAATCATAGGTATGAGTCAACATACCTACTTAACACATTTAGTGTTTCATTGTGATGTCTTTTTTAATTGAAGGAGGCGGTAGAGATAGATTAGTGGCTAAATGTGCTTTCTTGTTATTTATTTAACCAATTGATTGTGGTTGATTTAACTGTAACAAGCACATACATATGTTAAAAGTATATTTGGTTTATCAGATTTTGATGTAGAATTTGAGTATCTACTCATAATTTCCCCACTCTTGAGAACTTTATACAAAATAAAGCTTCATCAACTTGTGCTTCTGAATACACAAAATAACTATTATTACATTGTGATTACATTCAAAATACAGAGGTTATCAATGTATGGCAAAAAAGGGGAAACAAAACTAGAAATTTTATAGTCAAAGTTAATATTTTGTTTCTGTAAAATTAGTTCTTATAAGTCACTCAAGTTAACCTAATTGTTGTGTCTCAATAATAAACATGTGTTACTAGCAAAAGTATCTAGAGAAGAAACTACTCAAAGTTCTTACTTACAGAAGTCTAACTTGAAAAAAGATTTAAAACAGCAAATACAGTGATGCATTACATATTACGTGCACTGTATGTATATATGTATATCATGTATACACATGGTGGTGTTCTGTGGGTGTTAACAGATATCTCAATTATATACCATTCTAAGTACACCTTAGTGAGATTTTAATTATCATATATAACACACAGTTAAGTATTTAAAATACTAGAATCAGACTGTAATTTCACAACACTATTTGTTTTCTTTCTTCTTTTTCCTGTTTTATTTATTTATTTGAGAGGGACACAGAGAGAGAATGAGGCCGAGAGAAAGAGAGAGAGGGAGAGAGAGAGAGAGAGAGAGAGAGAGAGAGAGAGAGAGAGAGAGAGAGAAAATGTGCACGCCAGGGCCTCCAGCCACTGTAAATGAACTCCAGACACATGTGCCCTCTTGTGCATCTGGCTAACGTGGGTCCTGGGGAACTGAGCCTCGAACTAGGGTCCTTAGGCTTCACAAGCAAGCACTTAACTGCTAAGCCATCTCTCCAGCCCTCACAACACTATTTTTTTAAAAATATATTTATTTTTAACACAGGTTATAGTCTTTTTAAAAATATTATTTATTAATTTTTATTAATTAGTTTGTACTCAGTAAAAACAGTCAAGTTGGTACCACTGTTAGCCTACTCCATGTTCTACCCCTTCCCACTATTTTTATCTATGCTAAAAAGAGGCTTTGATTTTTATTGACAAAGACTATGAGATATATCTGAATTAACAGTATGCTTTCATAGGTAATGTAATATGTTATTTATACAATGGTTAGAAAAATAATTTTAAAAACTCCAACCCAGGTACATTAATTTAAATCTACTTTCAAAATTATAATTAATATTGGCATAATGATTTACCTTAAATATGTCACTTCACCAAAGTTGTTTTCAGAAGATGGAATTCAAATATATTTATTATGAAATTTAGTGTGCTATACTCTTTTCTCAACTCATCACAGTACTTATAACTTGTTATGACAGCAGACATATTCTCCATTTAGCAAGTGTAAGGCTGAATTATGACATAGATACTATACTCATATAGATAATATAGGATAATGCACAGAAAAAACACCTTGCACACAAATTTTGGAACATTCTGTGACATTATCAATCAACTATAAGGTCTGTATTTTAAGTATCCTTTAAACAATAAGATGAAAAATTAGACTTAAACCCTTTTTGGTATAGATTCTCCTTCATTGCTTTTAATTAGTTAATATTCATAAAATATCTTAAGAAGTATCTTATGTGTTTCCTCATACAGGTTTTTTTTTTTTTTTTTTTTGAGGCAATGTCTCCCTCTAGCTCAGGCTGATTTAAAAGTTATTATGGAGTCTCAGGGTGGCATCAAGACTCACAGAGATCCTCCTACCTCTGCCTCAAGGGTGCTAGGATTAAAGGCATGTGCTACCACACTTGGCTAGAATTTTTATGTTAAGAATGATAAAACAGGCTGGAGAGATGGCTTAGCAGTTAAGACGCTTACCTGCAAAGCCAAAAAACACAAATTCAATATGCCAGGACCTACATAAGCCAGATGCACAGAGTGGCACATGCATCTAGGGTTTTTCTTAGTAGCTGGAGACCCTGGCATGCCCATTCTCTTTTGCCTCTCTCTTCTCTTTTTCTCTCCCTCTCTGTCTCTCTTTCACTCTTTCAAATAAATGTAATAAATAAATATAAAGAGTGTTTAAAAAAAGTTAAATGGAAAAACAAACAATTTTATTTTACATTTGGTCACAGATTAATAATAGTCCTAAAAGTTAAAATTTTTAAATATTTAAAAAGCAAATGTTTAAATTTCTCTGCATATATACAACCATAAGAAAGGTATCAGTTGCTTCCTACAAAACTGGCTTAAGGCTTAAGTTACACAGTGAAAAACTTTCTCATTTAAACTGAATTAAACTTTCTTATTTATGATTAAACAACATTTGTTTTGAGTTAGAGAAGCATTTTTACCTGTTAAAGCAAATTAAAAAAAAACAGTAACCCTTATACTGTAATGAAAATTATAATAGTTTTAAATACTAAGGAACATAATTTATGAAAAATATAGATATTTAGATACACATCAATGGTTCTTCAGCCAATATTACTTTCATCCAGTTTCTGAAAATAATGTAATAAGGTGTGGTTTTCAAAATAATAGCTCAGCCTTTTTTTTTAATTATGTGAGAGAGAAAAAGATAGAGAATAGGAGCACAAGGGCCTCTAGCCATTGCAAACAAACCCCAGATACATGTGCCACCTTATGTATGTCTTTACATGAATACCAGGGAATTGAACCTGGGTGCTTTGGCTTTGCTGACAAGCACCTTAAGTGCTAAGCCATCTCTCAAGTCCCATAGCTCAGTCTTTTGCCTGTAAGAATAGTAAACTTAGTATTTTAGGTTTCATTAGGCTTCACATTAAGAAATTTGTCTGGTGTTGAGGCCTGTGCACTCCAGGCTGGAGAGGAACCGGACTTATCTGGACCCTGTGCATTTTGGTTGCTAGCTTGATTGGAGCTTGTGAGAACTAGGTTGGTAATGGATCCAGTTGGTGAATAGGGCAGGTGTTCAGGGCCTCAGCTTGTTTGGGACCTCTGTACTCCAGGACGGTAAGGGACACAGCATGTCTAAGGCCTGTGTGCTCAGTGAGGGTAAGGGGAAAGGTGTGTTTGGGGCCTGTGTATCCAATCAGTATCAACTTTGTGAACCAGAACTCCATCCTGATCCACTGAGCCTGGTGCCCTGCAGCCCCTCTCTACTTCATTACCTCTGGTATCTGACTACTAGTGCCCCCTTAACACAGTTATGCTGCCCTGGAAGTAGAGCACACAAATATATGGCAACCACCAGTTGGAGGCTACCAGTGAGTATACTGCAGTCTCTTCAGCTGGGTACTGCAGGGGAGCAGGGGCAAGTTCTAAGGCCCCATATGCACCACAGTCAATGCACTGATGTAACTGTGGACTGAAGATATTCAGACCTCCAACCACAGCCCTCATATCAGTCACCAACCCAGATAGCAGGTACACATGCAACCTCTATAACCCATGCATCTGTGAATACACTACAATACCATACTTTTCTAATCCAGGTCAAACCCAAAATGAAAACTCATTGAAGATACTCCAAGGGCAAATACTTGCTTATTCCTTATTAAAACAGACTTTTACCTAAGATGGGTAGACCCTCAATGTGAAGCAAAACAGCAGACAACAACCAGAGATCCCCACTAAGCCTGTCTAGTCCCAAACTGCAAGTCTCCCATGAAAACACAGAGAAGACAAAATAAATTTAATCCCAAAATGAAAGCATAATGAACTTATTTATGCCGACTAAGCAAATCACTAAACGGGAAACAAATAAAAAAAATAAACAGTCATATAAATGAAATTGAGTGGAATCACAAAGCTTTTGTCACTAGGCTTAACAAAATTGATGAAAACCAGAGACCTCAAAATAGAGCTAAATGAATGAAAAGTGAATCAACAAATAGATCTCAATAACAAGCAGATTCAGCTTAATTAAGACATGAGTAATGAAAACTGAGTACCAAGAAGCATCAAAAAAATCAAACAAGGACCTGAAATTGAAATGCAAAAATGGGATGTATACAGCACAGAAAAATGTAACAGAAAGTAAATATCAAATAGAGTTTGTAAAAGCCTCCTAAGAATTGCTACTAACCAAGTTAATCAGGTGAGGGACAGATCATTTGGAGAAGACAAGACAGAAGAAATGATTTGGAAGTCCAAAAATATTGGCAAGTTAAAAAATCATGTGAACAAAATAAAATGGAATTGTGGGATGCTCTAAAATGACCAAACATCCAGATCATGGGTATACCATAAAGAATTTCAGGTCAAAAGCATGGAAAACATATTCAACAAAATTGTTGAAGAAAATGTTCCAACTTTCTCAAAGAAAAAGACCAATCAAGAAACAAGAAGATCATAGAACACTAAACAGATTGGACCAAAGAAGGAACTCTCCAAGGTATATCACAATTAAAACTCTAGACAATGAAAACAAACATACTAAATGCAGTAAGAGAGAAACAACTCATTAAATACAAAGGCAAATCCATCAAAATTACCTCAGAATTTTTCCAACTCAGAAGGTCTGGCATGAAGCACTTTATACTCTAAAAAAATAAGGCTACCAACCCAAAATTCTGTACTCAGCAAAATTATCACTTATAATAGATGGAGAAAGGAAATCCTTCCATGATAAAAACTAGCTCTATGATTATTTGAACACAAAGCTAAACCTACAGAGAAGACTTCAGGGGATAATCTACACAGAAGAGTTGAACAACCAACCTCAAGAGCCTACAAGAAGAACACAATAACCAAAACTCCAGCAGACATGAAAACATTCAAAGCCTAAGAA
Organism: Jaculus jaculus; assembly: GCF_020740685.1. Taxonomy (NCBI): domain Eukaryota; kingdom Metazoa; phylum Chordata; class Mammalia; order Rodentia; family Dipodidae; genus Jaculus; species Jaculus jaculus. The sequence goes on from NC_059120.1 coordinate 26,791,161, forward strand.
AACACCAAACCACATTAAACTTCCAATTGAAACTAACACTTATAACATTAACTATTAATGGTCTTAAAACACCCATCAAGAGATACAAGTTTATAGGGTTGATCAGAAAAATTGACCCTTCCATCTGTTATCTTCAAGAAACTCATCTCACCATTAAGGATAGACACCTACTCAGGATGAAAGGGTGAGAAATGATTTTCAAAGCAAATGGAAATAAGAAACAAGTGGGTGTTGGCAGACTAACTAATGACAAAATAGTGTTCAAAACAAAAGTAATCAAAATTGGCAAAGAAGGACACTTCGTACTCATCAAGGTATAAAGATCAAACAAGAAGACATTACTATCATAATCATATGTGCAAAACACTGGTGCACCACAATTTTTCAAGCAAAAACTACTTGACAACAAATCAGAAATAAATTCTAGTACCATCATAGCAAGGAATTCCATTACCCCACTATCATCAATAAATATTGCATGAAATCAGAAAATCAACTTGGAAATAATAGATCTTTAAACCACCATACATAAATTACAGAACATTCCACCCTAATTCTACAGAATATACATTTTTCTCAGAAATGCATGTAACCTTTTCCAAAATTGGTCATATTTTAGGGCATAAAGCATTCCTCAATAAATTCAGGAAAGGGCTGGAGAGATGGAGGGCTTAGCAGTTAAGTGCTTGCCTGTGAAGCCTAAGGACCCCGGTTCGAGGCTCAATTCCCCAGGACCCACGTTAGCCAGATGCACAAGGGGGCGCATGCATCTGGAGTTTGTTTGCAGTGGGTGGATGCCCTGGCATTCCCATTCTCCCTCTCTCTCTCTATCTGCCTCTTTCTCTCTCTGTCTGTTGCTCTCAAATAAATAAATAAAAATAAAAATATTAAAGAAAAGAAATAAATTTAGGAAAATTTAGGTTTCTTTCTGCATCATACTGGACCGCAATGCAATGAAGCTATAAATTTACAAGAAAAACATCATAAATTACACCAGCTCCTAGAGATTGAACAACAGATTGTTAAATAATTAGTGGGTCATAGAAGAAATAAAAAAGGAAATAGTAAAATTTTTATACCTGAATGTGATAATGAAAATACAACATACCAAAATTTATGGAGCACAATGAAGGTAGTCCTAAGGGGAAAGTCTATAGCATTAAAAGCCTTCATAACAAAGATAGAGAGCTAAAATTAATAACCTAATGATCTGTCTAAAGGCACTGGAAAAATAAGAACAATCCAACACTAAGAGTTCCAGATAAAATAAATAATTTAGATCAGAGCTGATATCAATGAATTGGAAGCTACAAAAACAATTAAGAAAATTGATGAAACCAAGAGTCAGTTCTTTTTTTTTAACTGCATCATAAAAATACATATCATATATATATATATATATATAAATATAAGATAAGGAAGATTTTTCCCACCCACCCCAAACATATCTTTTACTGTTTATTTGTTTGTTCTTTTGTACACAGGGAATTTGAGGTTTTGTTTGTTTGTTTGTTTGTTTGTTTTTTACATTTTAGTGAACAAGTTTTGATCTATTGGCTTTGTGGTACAGTAATACAATGGCAATCCACTCTGGTGCCAAAAGCTCTTAACACTACAAGGAAGTTGTGAACACTAATTTCTTAGGTATTGAGGCCAGCCCCACATGAACTTCTTTTGCATACCTCTAGTCCACCATGATGCAAAATGCTTACGATTTTTTTTCCCCCTCAAATGAATCATTAGACAGTAAAAACAGAACAACATAGTCACAAAGGGCCACATGCTTTTCAGTATAAAGCATTCTCCTTCATTAAGTTGCTATCACAGTGCAGACTGAGTGCCTGAATATGCTCAGGAGATTTAGTCAATATTGTATTTGGTTATGGAAAAGGCTCTCATTTGTTTTAAATCCAAAATGCATAGTGAGAACAAATCAAAGCATCTTTTCTTCCTGGCGTTAGTCTCATCTGAGCACCTCCCTTGAGGAGCTCAGCTTTGTCTTGGCCCTCCCTCTTCACAAATCAAAACTGAAATAAAAATCACGGGACTCAAGCAGTTTCAACATTCATCAGCCTGGAAAACACATTTAGCCAGCAAATAGAAGTCCTACTATTGTAAAGAAAATGCATAAGACACAAAGTACATATGATGACCCAACCACTGTGTTGTTGGGTAATTTATGAGGTTGACCTCTGACTTTGTTGATGTAAAATCCTATTGGAAATATGAGGGCAGCCATACAAAAAGCATAATTTCAGTGAACGCTATCCATCGAGCATGTTTTGTAACTTCTCTGCGCCCATATGAAGCCACGAGCAAGCCACATGTGACAGTCCGTGAAATGATTCCCATGATGATAAAAAACAGTGTGGTGACCCATTAGGGGAGGCTGGGGAGGGATGCAGGTCTGGTCTTGTCCATGGATTGTTTGACACTGTCCCACAAGGCCCACAGTAAGCACTCCTGCGACTCACCACTGTTGATCCAGTCTGGTTGGCAATGCTTGAGATGGTGAAGATATCCACGGCCAGAAAGAGACATCCTGAGATGGTGGTCAGTTTTCCATCTCCCCGACCCTCCATCCCAGCCCCGGATAGGCTGTGGCCTCCCACCCCATGGGCCACCGCCGGCCTGTACTCCCCTGCTGCAGCAGCCTCGCACCACCTCAGCCCTCCATGTGCTGCAAGAGTCAGTTCTTTGACAAAGGAGATAACCCTGACTATTTTTTTTAATAGAGAATTTAATGGGTGTAGGCCCTCTTATAACCCATGATTGATGGCAGCTTGATAATGGAGAGTGGGCTTATGTTTGGATATGGTTCTGACTTGTTTCCCAGCTCCAGCTATGGGTCTTGTACCACTGAGGGGATCAGTTAGCCAAATCAAGAGCAGTTGGTTCCCCACCATGGCTGTGTGCCACTATTGCACTTGTGTGGGCATCACAACAGGTTATTTGCTGATAAGTAGGTTAGATCATGAGTTGCTTGGACAGATATTGGTCATTTTCTCCCAGTCATCCATGTACCACCTTCTGGCACTAGACACACTGACTGTCTGGGGACTGACTCTCTTTCAACTTCCAGCCATGCCATTCCATTTTACATGTCAACCACATAAGGTGTCTTCAGCAGTAGGGTCTTACCACTACCCTTTGGTGGGTCATCAAGTACTCTGACAGAAATCTGTCTTTTAGGAAACCTTGTAGGTCTCTCTGATCAAAAGCTTATTGTGGATGATAGCCACATGCTGGTACTGGGAGTTACAGGTTAGTGCCCACTAAGCAAAGGAGGAAAAAGATAGCTAATGTACAAGAGAGAGAGAAGACAGAGAGAGGGAGAGGGTGGGAAGATGTAGAAGATTAAAGTCAGTCTTCATCATACCCTCTCCAGTGTCTTGTGGTTCAGGTGTTCCCTCTAAGGGCCTGGTAAAGGTTCAGCTATTTGGTCTGCCTTTTAAGAAGTAGAATTTTATGGTACCATTGCAATTTGGGTCTAGATTTGTGTTTTTCACCCCTGCATTTTCCTCTCCTCCCTCCCCACCCATCCTATTGCCTAGTCCATGAGATGCTAGCAGGGTTATGTAAGGCATCTTGGGTAGATTCAGCTTAGGTGCTGTAGATGAGGAGATTGGGTGGCATTTTTTTTTTTTTTTCTGTGATTGAGTAAGTTCACTGAGAATGATCTGTTCCAGGTTTGACCATTTTTCTTCAAATTTCATCGTGTCATTTTTTCTTACTCTGTATAGAATTCCATTGTGTAGATATACCACATCTTTGTTATTCATTCTTCTAGTGATGGACATCTGGGTTGATTCCAGCTCTTAGCTATTACAAACTGAGCTGCTACAAGCATGGTTGAGCAAATCTCTCTGGCCTATGGTTTGATGGTTTTAGGGTAGATGCCCAGTAAGGGAATAACTGGGTCTGTTGGTATCTCTATTGTCAGATTTTTCAGGAGTCTCCATATTGCTTTCCAAAGTGGTTGTACCATCCTACATTCCCACCAACAGTGGATACTCTCTGCTGGAGAATCTGCTTCTCTTTTTTAGATAGATGTAGACCCTAAGGAGAGAGCCACCCCATCATACCTCAAATTGCCCCAGCTGAAATTAAGAAAAATTGGTGAAGCAAGCAAGGGTGCTGCTTTCCTGATGAACTGGATACCAGCACAAGGGTGAAGGAGATCAACACAGAGAAAAATCAACTCCTACCATATCAGAGAGCCAGAGTCCCAGAAGCCCCCAACACCTCATCACTGAAGCAGACCAAAAATGAACCCAGCATGGCTCAGGGAAATTTTGTGGAAGAGGGGGCAGAAAGAATGTCAGAGCCACATGTTGGGTCATGATATGCAGAGAAATTTGTCTTACCCATAACTGTGGGCTAACTCCACAATGCATGACCCATATACCTGAACAAGGAGGAGCCAAGGGGAGGGGGATAGGTCATAGATTAGCCTAATAATGGTACCAAACTGACTGTATTTGCTGAATAAAAAACTAATTAATAAAAAAAAGAAAATGCAATTGAAAAAAAAAGTCAGTTCTTTGAAAAAATTAGCAAGATTGATAAACGCCTGGCCAATACAATCAAATGAAAAGCAGAGAAGTCTCAAATTAACAAAAGTAGATAGAAAAAGGGAATGGTCACATCAGACTTCAATGTAATTGGAAGAATCATTAGGACATAGTTCCAAATCCTCTATTCCATAAATAGGCTAACGCTGAAGAAATGGATAAATTCCTAGACACATACCACCTACCAAAACTAAATCTGGAGCATATACATCTCCTAAACCTATTACATCAATTGAGTGTGCAAATGTAATCAAAAAACCTTCCCTAAAGGGAAATTCCAGGAACTGATGGATTCTCAGGTGATTCTACCTAACCTCCATTGAAGAACTGAAACCAATTTTTCTCAAGCCTTTTCACACAATTCGAAAATAGGGAATGTTCCCCAACTCCTTCCATGAAGCCTAGCATCATCCTAATGACTAAACTAGACAGAGACACAACAACTCAAGGAAACTATAGCCCTATATCCCTGGTGAACTTAGATGCAAAAACCCTGAATAAAATCCTGTAAACTGAATTCAACAACACATAAAAACCTTTATCCACCTAGATCAAGCAGGCTTCATACCCAGAATACAGGTATGATTCAAAACATTAATACAATTCAATAAAGCACCACATAAGTAACCACATGATCATTTCAATAGATACACAGAAGACCTTCAACAAAATAATCATTTTAATCATTTTATGATTAAAGTGCTGGAGACTAGGCATATGAACATTATAAAGGCTATATACAAAAAACATAAAGCCCAAATCATACTTAATAGGGTCAGACTCAAGGAGATCTCATTTAAGATTAGGAACAAGACAGGGGTGCCCACTGTGACCATTGATCTTCAAAACAGAATTAGAAGTCCTAGCCCAAGCAATAAGATAGAAGAAAGATAGAAAAGAAATACACAGTGGAAAGGAAGAGATTAATCTAGCCTTATAAGAAGATGACACGAGCCTATTCATAATTGACCTGAAAGACTCTACCATAAAATTTCTAAAGGTGATAAATTTCTTCAGCAAAATGGAAGGTTATAAAAACCAACACACAAAACTTAGTAGCCTTCCTATATGCAAAAGACAAATGTACTGAGGAGTCAGTGAGACTATACTCTTTTGAATTGCCACCAAAGAACAATCAAATACCTTGGAATGACACTAAACAAGGAAGTGAAAGATCTATATAATGAAGACATAAAATCACTCAAGAAAGAAATCGAGGAGGACATGAGAAGATTGAATGACATTATATGCTCCTGGAGAAGCAGTATTAATATTTTGAAAATGGCAATTTTAACAAAAACAATATACAGATTTAATGCAATACCAATAAAAATGCCAGCATAATTCTTCACAGAGACAGAAACTATAATGTCAAAATTCATATGAGAGGCCCTGGATATCCAAAAGCATCCTCAGCAAAAGAAGCCCTCTAAAGGTATTGCCATACCCAAATTAGAGTATATAAAAAAGCCATAGTAACAAAGACAGAAAGGAACTGGCAAAAAAAAAAAAAAAAAAAAAAAAAAAAAAAAAAAAAGAAAGAGAGAGAGAGAAAAAATCAGACATATAGACAAATGGTATCTCATTAAGCTAAAAAGCTTTTGTGCAGACAAACATGCCATAATTGCAGCTAACACTATCGACAGAATAGGAAAAAAGTCTTCACTAGCTATACCACTATCCAAGGCCAACTATCTAGAACCTACAAAGAATTCCAAAAACTATGCAAAAAAAAAAAAAAAAAAAATCAAATGATCCACACAAGAAGTGGAGTGCTCTACTCAACAGAGAATTCTCAATGGAAGTAAAACAAGTGGTTAATACTCACCTAAGAAAATGTTTAGCACCCTTAATAATCAGTGAAATGACAATTAAAACAATTATTGTCTACCTTACTCCAGTCAGGATGGCAACCATTAAAAAAATCAAACAAGGGCTCAGGAGATGGATTAGTGGTTAAGGTGCTTCCTGTGAAGCCTAAGTACCCAGGTTCAACTCCCTAGGACCCCTGTAAGCCAGATGCACAAGGTCACATATGAAGACAAGGTCACACATGCACACAAGGTAGTCCACAGATCTGGAGTTCAATTGCAATGGCTGGGGGCCCTGGTATGCCAATTCTCTCTCACATCTTAAAAAAAAAAATCAGGGCTGGAGAGGTGGCTTAGCGGTTAAGCGCTTGCCTGTGAAGCCTAAGGACCCCGGTCGAGGCTCGATTCCCCAGGACCCACGTTAGCCAGATGCACAAGGGGGCGCGTGTGTCTGGAGTTCATTTGCAATGGCTGGAGGCCCTGGCGTGCCCATTCTCTCTCTTTCTCTATCTGCCCTTTTCTCTCTCTGTCTGTTGCTCTCAAATAAATACATAAAAATAAACAAAAAAAATTTAAAAAAAAAATCAAATGACAGTAAATGTTGGCAAAGTTGTGGGGGAAAAGGAACCATATTCACTGCTGGTGGTAGTGAATACTTGTATAAGCTCTATGGCAATCAATATGGAAAATCCTGGAAAAAAATGAAAATAGAGTTGCCAACTGACCCAGCCATTCCTCTTCTAGGCATCTACCCTCTAGACTCCACACTTCACTGCAGAGTTACTTGCTCAAACATGTTGATAGCTGCTCAATTCACAATCTCTAAGAACTGGAATTAATCCAGATGCCCAATATTTGATGAATGGATAATGAAGACAGAGTACATATACACAATGGAATTCTATTAAGTAGTAAGGAAAAATGATACAATGAAATTTCTAGAAAAATTACTGAATTTGAAGCTTGTCATGGTGGCAAACACCTTTAATCCCAGCACTCAGGAGGCAGAGGCAGGAAGAGCACCATGAGTTTGAGGCCACCCTGAGACGACATAGTGAATTCCAGGTCACCCTGGACTACAGTGAAACCCTACCTTGAAAAAAAAAAATACAGAATTTGAAACAGATCATAGTAAATGAATTCACATAAGCACATAAGAACAAATGCCTCTTATTCTCCTCATCTGTGGTTCCTAAACTTGAACAGCTTGAATTGCTGGCATAGATGACAAGCAATTCCATTGTCAGATAAGGGAGACGGAAGGGTTTGGGGAGAGGGGTTTGTGGGGAGATATACACAAAGCTAAATCTGAAATGAATCGGTACCACAGAAATCTTCTCCCTAGATAGCAGACTAAAATTTAGAAGCCTTAAGAACATGGAGGGATCATCTACTAAGAAGAACCCTGGATAGGGTGGGAGATGAAGCTTAACCCTAAACTATTCCGACCTTGCTGCTAAATCCCAAGACCAGACATGGGTTACAAACCAGGCTGAGCTGTTGATCAGAAAGGCCTATGAGATCTCCAAAACAAGACAGACTTCTGTCAAAGTACTTGATTGATCACCTGAGGAAAAAAATAAGATCCCATTGGTAAAGACGTCTCATGCTGCTGAAACAGACCATGGAGCGATCTGGCTGCATATGGAAGGAAGTCATCTCCCAGATGGTTGACCTATATAGTACTTAAAACTGTCACTTGAGCTGTTGGACCAAAATGGCCAACAATGCTGTGAGCAAGCAGGGGACCATGCAATATGAAAGCAACCAGCCTAACAAGATATGCACATCTGTCCATAGTGATACACAATCTAGGTGGGTAACCAACTACTCTCTGATTGGCTAAGAGATCTGCTAAGTGGAAAGGAAACTACAGCTGGAACTGTAAACCAAGACAGAATCCTCTAAGGTTATGAACTCCAATCAGAAGCTCCCACTAGTCTTTGGCCAAAAATGAGGCTACCCCCATAGAAATCTCAGTAAATTAACAATTATATTAATACTCTTTAACCTATCCTGACCTCACTCTGTTGAAGAATCTGTTTTTCTTTTTCAGAAAGCAGGGAGAACATAGGGCAACTAAAATATGTCAATCAGACAAAAATAGAGAGCTGACTCCATGTCAGCAAATGAACCACCCCCAGAGCAGTAGCTAGGGTCCAGATGAAAACACAGAGTAATTGGCAAGATGAGCAAGAATGCTGGTTGCAATGTGAGCCTGACAATCTGAGCCAGAATGATGGAGACAGACATTGAGGATAGTGAAAATTCACCAAAGCTGAAATCCAGAAGCTACTGAGAGCACAACAATAAAGTAGACTTAAAGTACACCCACCAAGGCTCACCTTGCAGAAGAGGGGTTAAAAAGAATATAAGAGCCACAGGGTGGGAAGGAATAAGCAGAGTCATTGTCCCTCCCCCACAATGACTACTTTCACAACTCATAACCCACAACTCTATGGTGAAGCCCAGTAATTCCACTGAGGAGGGTCCTCAGGGGAGTAGGGACAGGGAGGAGGGCAATGATGGTACCAATACTTGATGTATCCATACAATGCTTCAACTTAATAAAAAGAAAAGGCAAAACAAAAATATTTTATCTTAAAATTAAATGCTGAATTCTAAAAACGCAGTTAGTAGCTAAATTAACTGATCAAAAAGCAGCCAAGGTATACATATACTTGTATTCACCACTTGATATTAGCATGTTATTATATTCTGTGCCTATTACTTGTAACTATTTTGAATAATGAGTTTATAAATGTATAAGTTTCATATTGAAGTTATATTATAAAAATAATATAAAATTGTGCAGTTAATAAAATATATATTCAAAGGCTAGAGAGATGGCTTAGTGGTTAAGGTGCTTGCCTGCAAAGCCAAAGGATCTTGGTTCAATTCCCCAGGACCCATGAAAGCACGATGCACAAGGTGGTGCATACATATGGAGTTTGTTTGCAGTGGCTGAAGACCCTGGCATGCCCATTCTCTCTCTTTCTCAAAAAAGATAAAAATAAAATATAAAACATATATAGACATATATATATATATATATGTGTATATATATGTATATATATATATATTTAAAGATCATATTAATTAAAATACTTTGTCCCTTTTAAAGATAATACATAGTTGATGATAGATAAAAGATAGATAATGGATGATGATGGATGGTTAGAAAGACATATAAGAGAAGTTGAGCCTTATAAATATCTCTACATATGGAATTAGACATATAAGGATATCTTTTAAGAGTAGTGGGGAAATATACAGCAAACATTTGTCACTATTAGTCAAAAAGGTAAAATGAATGGATACTTGTCAAAGAATTAAAAATTAATATAAGACTGACTTTATGATACTTTGAAATTTCTCTCTTAATTCTACATTCCTATTTAATTTTCACTTATTATTTCAAATATATACATATATAGAGAGATATTATAATTGTCATAAGTAAAATAACATGAATATTTATAAGAACATGCTTAATAACTTCAACCTTCCCCAACCTCAGTCAATGAGGATATTAAATTATGTGTAATACTGTGCTCTGAATGATTATATAGAATGCTATTTCTTTTTCTAAAACTTGCATTAGGTTTCATATAAGAGAACTTTTCTAATAAATACTACTGTAATTTATTTTTAAGGATAGCATATTAATATAAAGATTTACTTGACAACAGAGGCAACACCAGTTTCATTTTGCTATTTCAAAAATGTTGTAATTGTAACTGATACCATTGTGCACATGCCCAATGGTATTTTATGGTGGTATTTTATTTTAGTTTTTGGTTTTTGATTTTTTTTTTTTTGATGTACAGTCTCACTCTAGCCCAGGCTGACCTGAAATTCACAATGTAGTCTCAGACAGGCCTTGAACTCATCACAATCCTCCTACTTCTGCCTCCCTAGTGCTGGGATTGAAGGTGAGCACCACCATGCCCAGCACTTGGTGGTATTTTTATCTTTTTAAAGAACACACAATAAATCATTGCTGGTTAAACATATATACTCACACACATTTAGATAGATTAACATTAACAGATTTTTAATTTGCAACCCTGCATGCATTGCATTAGACTATGTGTTTCTTATTGAACTATATAAAGTGTTATTGAACTTTTATGTTCACTATTATTCTGAACAATATTTTAATGGTTTATCTTTTGAACTATATATTGTGACTAATATAGAAGTGACTAAGATTTAATGTAGTAGTAATTAACAATTTGTATCACTACTTTTATAGTGTTTAAAGCATTTGGCCAATATGATAATTTTATGATACATATTTTCAGTAAATTTCTAACAAATATATTAACTATTGGCCTGGTAATAAACATGTTAAATAAGTTTTCAATAGCTTGATGGGTAGTTTTTCTTTTCTTTGTGGCATGGGTCTCACCTAGCCCAGAATGACCTGGAACTAACTCTGTGTCACATGCTGGCCTGAAACTCAGCAATTACCTACTTCAGCCTTCCATGTCAGGGATGGGTTATAAGTGTGAACCACCATGTCCAACCCTCTTTTGCATTTTTAATTATATTTTAACATAGAACATACAAATTTATTCTTTTAATATGCAGCATCTACTATTTAAATTTTCTTTAGTTTAAATTCTTAACTTTAGTCTATCTGATACATACTGTAGAAAATAGCTGGATGTAAATTTGAAAACTATTGTTGGGCATTGTGGTGCATGCCTTAAATCCCAACACTCAGGAGGCAAAGAAGGATCACCATGAGTTCAAGGCTAATCTGAGACTACATAGTCTCAGGTCATAGAATTTCAGGTCAGACTGCTAGAATGAGACCCTACCTTGAAAATTTAGAAAAACAAAAAAACCTGAAAACTATTACAGAATTTTAAAGACATGCAAAGGTTTTGAAAGCCACTCATTTTCTATCAAGCTGGAATGCCATCTTAAATACACATACATATTTGTTATTTATTTATTTATTCAGTTTACTACTTGTATATGTCCTTATAGCAATACTATAGAGTTTTGATTATAGTAGTTTTAAAGTAAGTTTCAACACTTTTTATGGTAAATCTGTATTATTTATCTATTTTTTTACATATACCTTTCTAATTCATATTATAAAATTTTCCTAAAAAAAATTTGGGCTTCTCAAAACCAATGTAGAAGCCTCACTATTTCTCAAATATCTATGTTTTTTTTAATATTTTTTTTGTTCATTTTTAATTTATTTATTTAAGAGTGACAGGCACAGGGAGAAAGACAGATAGAGGGAGAGAGAGAGGATGGGCGCGCCAAGGCTTCCAGCCACTGCAAATGAACTCCAGAAGCATGCATGCCCTTGTGCATCTGGCTAACGTGGGACCTGGGGAACCGAGCCTCGAACCGGGTTCCTTAGGCTTCACAGGCAACTGCTTAAACACTAAGCCATCTCTCCCATCTATGTTTTTTTTTAATAGTATTTATTTATTTATTTGACAGAGAAAGAGGAAGAAAGAGAGAGAGAAAGAGAGAGAATGGACGCTCCAGGGCTTCCAGCAACTGTAAATGAACTCCAGACACATACGCCCTCTTGTGCATCTGCCTAACGTAGGTCCTGGGGAATCAAACCTGGGTCCTTTGGCTTTTCAGGCAAATACCTTAACCACTAAGCCACTCCTCCAGCCCACATCTCTCTATGATTATTTAAATTATGTGAACTAAAAATTAACTTTCTACTATGACTATTTTTACTAATAACAAAATTTTATGAAAAATATTTTACTAAAAGGTCATCTTAAAAGACTTCCTGAATAAAACCCCAGTGGCTCAAGTTCTAAAACAGTCACTCAACCATTGGGATCATATGAAGCTGAAGAGTTTCTTTACAGACAAGCATATAATAAGCAAAGCCAATAGAATACCCACAGAATGGTAGAAAATATTTGCAGGTTATCCAACTGATAGAGGCCTTATCTCTAGAATTTACAAAGAACTCAAAAGTCTAAACAATAAGAAGACTAATACCCCACTCACAAAATGGGGCACAGAGTTAAACAGGCAATTCACAGAGGAAGAGATACAAATGGCAAACACACACCTAAGAAAATGTTCATCATCCCTAATCATCAGAGAAATGCAAATTAAAACAACTATGAGATTCCACCTTACCCCAATAAGGATAGCCAACATCAAAAGGTCAAATGAAAATAAATGCTGGTGAGGATGTGGAGAAGCAGGGACACTCATTCACTGTTGGTGGGAATGCAGGATGGTACAACCACTTTGGAAAGCAATATGGAGACTCCTGAAAAAGCTGACTATAGAAATACCAACAGGCCCAGTTATACCATTACTGGGCATGTACCCTAAAACCTTCAAACCAAAAGCCAGAGAGATTTGCTCAACCATGTTTGTAGCAGCTCAATTCGTAATAGCTAAAAGCTGGAATCAACCCAGATGTCCATCATTAGAAGAATGGATAACAAAGATGTAGTATATCTACACAATGGAATTCTATACAGCAGTAAGAAAAAACGACATAAAGAAATTTGAGGAAAAATGGTTGAACCTGGAACAGATCATTCTCAGCGAACTTACCCAGTCACAGAAAAAAAATCGACACATAGTCTCACTCATCTGCAACACCTAACCTGAATCTGCCCAAGATGCCTTACATACCCAGCAAGCACCTCATGGACTAGACAATAAGATGGATGGGAGGGCGGGGAGGGAATCAAAGGATGGAAAACAGTAATCCGGACCCAAACGGCAATGGTACCATAAAATTCTACTTCCTAAAAGACAGAAAAAATGGCTGAACCTTCACTAGACCCTTACAGGAAACACCTGAACCACAAGACACTGGAGAGGGTAGGATCAAGACTGACCTAAATCTCCTACATCTTCCCTCCCTCCCTCTCCCCCTCTCCCCTCTATCTCTCTCTTCTCTAACTCTTGTATATTAGTTATCTTTTTCCTCAGTTTCTTAGTGGACACTGACCTGTAACCCCCACTTCCAGCTTGGGCCTACCATCCACAATGAGCTTTTGATCAGAGAAACCTACAAGGTTTCCCAAAACAATGACAGACTTCTGTCAGAGTACTTGATGACCCACCAAAGGCCAGTGGTAAGACCCTATTGCTGAAGACTCCATACACAGCTGACACGAAAATGGAATGACATGGCTGGAAGCCAGGAGAGAGTCAGTCCCCAGACAGTCAGCGTGTCTAGTGCCAGAAGGTGCTACATAGGCGACTGGGGGAAATGACCAAGATCTGTCCAAGCAACACATTGTTTAACCTAATTAGCAACAAATAACCGGATGTGATGCCCACACAAGTGCAGTAGTGGTACACAGCCATGGTGAGGAATCAATTGCTCTTCATTTGGCTAACTGATCCACTCAGTGGTACTAGACCCTTAGCTGGAGCTGGGAAACAAGTCAGAACCATACCCAAACACATGCCCACTCTAAAATATCAAGCTACCATCAATCACAGGGTAAAAGAGGGCCTACACCTATCAAACTGTCTATCAAAAAAGTAAGTGTTATCTCAATTTTCGGGGTGCTAACTTACTCTCCGTTGGAGAATCTGCTTCTCTTTTCCAGATAGATGCAGATCCTAAGAAGAGAGCTGCCCCAACATACCTCAAAAGGGGCCCAACTGAAACTAAGGACAACTGGCGAAATAAGTAAGGGTGATGTTTTCCTGTGAACCGGATACCAGCACAAAGGGGAAGGAGATCAACGCAGAGAAAAATCAACTCCTACCAAATCAGAGAGCCAAAGCCTCAGAGGCCCGCAACACCTCAGCACTGAAGCAGACCAAAAGTGAACCCAACATGGCTCAGGGAAATCCTGCGGAAGAGGGGGCGGAAAGAATGTCAGAGTTACATGTTGGGTCATGATTTGCAGAGACATTTATCATACTAATAACTGGGGGCTAACTCCACAATGCACGACCCATTTTCATTAACAAGGAGGGTCTAATGGGAGGGGGTAGATCACAGATGAGCCTAAATAATAGTACCAAACTGCCTGTATTCACTGAAAAGAAAACTAATAAATTAAATTAAAAAAAAAAAAAAGCTGGTGAGGGGCTGGAGAGATGGCTTAGCGGATAAGTGCTTGCCTGTGAAGCCTAAGGACCCCGGTTCGAGGCTCGATTCCCCAGACCCACGTTAGCCAGATGCACAAGGGGGCGCACGCGTCTGGAGTTCATTTGCCGAGGCTGGAAGCCCTGGCACCCCTTCTCTCTCTCTCACCCTCTATCTGTCTTCCTCTCTGTGTCTGTCTCTCTCAAATAAATAAATTAATTAATTAATTTAAAAAAATTTTAAAAAAAGCTGGTGAGGACTTCCGGTTAAGATGGCAGCATAGGTACCACGCCAAAGCAGCCTGGGGGGGGGGGAAGACCAAAAAAAACTCAGCAAAATACACACTTTTACTAAAAAGTGAGGTGTATAGGAAATTGAAGCAGCAGTGGAGAAATAGAAGAGATCCAGAGCATCCAGAGTCCGCAGAGGCTGGCAATAGCGGCTCCGGCAGCTCTGCCAAACGCAGCGGCGCACCAGAAAGCCACCTGGCTCGGCTACAGCCACAGGGGATGTTTTTGATTGAATGTGTACAGTGTTTAGTTAAATTTTAGAATCTACCTGGATTTTATTCCACTCAGCCTGCTTGAATAATCCTATAGCAGGGAAACTCAACCCCTAAGAACATCTTTGTAGATACTCTGAGAGTCTTAAGAGCCACACCTAACACCTTAAGCTCCTACCCTGAAAATATATTACATCAAGTCAATCTATACACCTAAGAACACCTAGCTAGCTAGAAAATCCAAGCATTAACTTAATCCAAGATGCAAAAATATATACATTATAACACAAGAAACACTAAAAAGCAAGACGATATAAATCCACCTAAAAGTATTAATGCATCAGAAATGTCCTCCAGTGAGAACGAGTTTGAGGAATTGCCTTGGAAAGAGTTCAAAAGAATGATTATAAATATGTTCAAAGAGGTCAAAGAACAAATCAAAAGAATCAAAGAAGAAATCAAAGAGGAAATCAAAGGAATCAAAGAAGATGCAGGACACCAATTTAATGAAATAAAGAAGGCAATACAAGACATAAATAAGGAAATAGAAATCATAAAGAAAAACCAGTCAGAATTACTAGCAATGAAGAACACAGTTAATGAAATAAAAAACTCTGTAGAAAATCTCACCAGTAGGATGGATGAGGGAGAGGACAGAATATCTAAGCTAGAAGACCAGGTGGCAGACCAAATACAGTCGAACAAAGAGAAAGACAAACTTATAGAAAAGTATGAGTGGGAATTTCAAGATATTTGGGACACTATGAAAAGATCCAATATAAGAATTCAGGGCATAGTAGAAGGAGAAGAATTCCACTCCAAAGGCATAGTAGGCATCTTCAACAAAATCATAGAAGAAAATTTCCCCCAAATTGGGAAAGAGGTGCCAATGCAGATACAGGAAGCCTTTCGAACCCCAGACAGACAAAACCCAGAAAGAACCTCTCCTTGCCATATTATAATCAAACTTCCAAACACACACATCAAAGAAAAAATATTGAAAGCAGTTAGAAAAATCAAGTTACCTACAAAAGCAAGCCCATCAGGATTACAGCAGATTATTCAACACAAACTTTTAAAGACAGAAGGGCTTTGAGTGATATATTCTAAGTTCTGAAAGATAACAACTGTCAACCAAGGTTACTTTATCCTGCAAAGTTATCCACTGAAATAGACAGAGAAATAAGGACATTCCATGACAAAAGCAGGTTAAAGGAGTATTTGAAGACAAAACCAGCTCTACAGAAAATACTTGATAGAATCCTCCATGCTGAAGAAAAGGAAAAGCACACATATAAGGAACATAGAAAAAAGCAAGCAATACTCAAATACTAGTTAACAAAAGAGAGCACAGGTAGAACTGGAACCCCCCAAAAAATAAAAAATGGCAAACATAAATATACACCCTTCAATAATATCTCTTAATATCAACGGCCTCAATGCCCCAACAAAAAGACATAGGTTTGCAGACTGGGTTAAAAAGGAGGATCCTACAATTTGTTGTCTCCAAGAAACTCACCTTTCTACAAAGGATAGACATTATCTTAGGGTGAAAGGTTGGAAGACGATGTTTCAAGCAAATGGGCCTAGAAAACAAGCAGGGCTTGCTATCCTAATATCAGACAAGGTAGACTTTAGTCCAACGTTAGTCAACAAAGGTAAGGAAGGTCACTTTATATTGATTAAGGGCACACTCCAACAGGAGGACATTACAATCCTAAACATATATGCACATAACATGGGGGCTCCCAAATTCGTCAACCAAACACTATTAGAACTAAGGTCACAGATAACACCAAACACAGTGGTGGTGGGTGACTTTAACACCCCACTCTCATCAATTGATAGGTCATCCAGGGAAAAAATGAACAGAGAGGCAACTGGACTAAATGAGGTCATAGAAGGAATGGACTTAACAGATATATACAGGACATTTAATCAAAAGGCTGCAGAATATACATTCTTTTCAGCAGCACATGGAACATTCTCTAAAATAGACCATATATTAGGACACAAAGCAAATCATAACAAATTCAGGAAAATTGAAATAATTCCTTGCATTCTATCTGACCACAATGGAATTAAACTACAAGTCAGTAGCAAGAAAGGCTATAGAGCATACACAAAATCATGGAAAATAAACAATACACTACTAAATGATGAATGGATCAATGAAGAAATCAAGAAGGAAATCAAAAATTTATAGAGTCAAATGATAATGAGAACACAACATACCAAAATCTCTGGGACACAATGAAGGCCTTAAGTGCCTATATTAAGAAATTAGAAAGGTCGCAAGTAAACGACCTAATGCTTCACCTTAAAGCCTTGGAAAAAGAAGAACAAGGCAAACCAAAAATCAGTAGATGGGAAGAAATAACAAAGATTAGGGCAGAAATTAATGAAATAGAAACAAAAGAACAATCCAAAGAATTGATGAAACAAAAAGTTGGTTCTTTGAAAGGATGAACAAGACTGATAAACCCTTAGCAAATCTGACCAAAAGAAAGAGAGAAGAGACACAAATTAATAAAATCAGAGATGAATAAGGTAACATCACAACAGATTCCAGAGAAATTCAAAAAATCATAGGGACATACTAAAAAAGCATATACTCCACAAAGTATGAAAATCTGAAAGAAATGGATGATTTCCTTGATCTATATGACCTACCCAAATTAAATCAAAATGAGATTAATCACTTAAATAGACCTATAACAAACATGGAGATCGAACAGTTATCAATAATCTCCCAACTAAAAAAAGCTCAGGCCCAGATGTATTCACTGCTGAATTTTACCAGATTTGCAGATGACATGATTCTATACATAAAGGACCCTAAAGACTCTACTAGCAAACTGTTAGAGCTGATCAAAACCTACAGCCATGTAGCAGGATACAAAATAAATACACAGAAATCAGTAGCCTTCATATATGCTAAAAACATACACATAGAGGATGAAATCAGAGAATCACTCCACAATTGCATCAAAAAAAAAAATACCCTGGAATAAACCTAACCAAGGAAGTAAAGAATCTCTACAATGAGAACTTTAAAACACTCAAGCAAGAAATTGCAGAAGACACTAGAAAGTGAAGAAACATCCCTTGTTCCTGGATTGGAAGAATCAATATTGTGAAAATGGCAATCTTACCTAAAGCAATCTATATATTTTGCAATCCCTATCAAAATTCCAAAGGCTTTCTTCATGGAAATAGAAAAAACAATCCAAAAATTCATTTGGAATCACAAAATACCTCGAATATCTAAAATAATTCTGAGCAACAAAAATAATGCTGGTAGTATCACAATACCTGATTTTAACCTATACTACAGAGCCATAGTAACAAAAACAGCATGGTACTGGCACAAAAACAGACATGTAGATCAGTGGAACCGAATAGAGGACCCAGATGTAAGCCCAAGTAGCTATAGCCACCTGATATTCAACAAAGTGCCCAAAATACTCATTGGAGAAAAGACAGCCTCTTCAGCAAATGGTGTTGGGAAAACTGGATATATATCTGCAGAAGGATGAAAATAGATTCTTTTCTCTCGCCATGCACAAGAATTAAGTCCAAATGGATTAAAGACCTTAACATCAGACCTGAAACTTTGAAACTGCTAGAGGCAAAAGTAGGGGAAACCCTTCAACATATTGGTCTTGGCAAAGACTTTCTGAATACAACCCCAATTGCTCAGGTAATAAAACCACAGAGTAATCAGTGGGACCTCATGAAATTACAAAGATTTTGCACTGCAAAGGACACAGTGAAAAAAGCAATCAGGCAACCTACAGAATGGGAAAAAATCTTCGCCAGCTATATATCTGATAGAGGATTAATATCTAGGATATATAAAGAACTCAAAAAGTTAAACAATAAGGAATCAAACAAGCCAATCAAAAAATGGGCTATGGAGCTAAATAGAGCATTCTCAAAGGAAGAAATATGAATGGCATATAAGCATCCAAAATAATGTTCTGCATCACTAGTCATCAGGGAAATGCAGATTAAAACTACATTGAGATTCCATCTCACTTCTGTCAGATTGGCCACCATCATGAAAACAAATGATCATAAATGTTGGCGGGGATGTGGAAGAAAAGGAAGCCTTCTACACTGCTGGTGGGAATGCAATCTGGTCCAGCCATTGTGAAAACAGTGTGGAGGTTCCTAAAAGTGCTAAAGATTGATCTACCATATGACCCAGCTATAGCACTCCTAGGCATATATCCAAAGGACTCATCTCATTTCCTTAGAAGTACTTGCTCAACCATGTTTATTGCTGCTCAATTTATAATAGCTGGGAAATGGAACCAGCCTAGATGTCCTTCAACTGATGAGTGGATAATGAAGATGTGGCATATTTATACAATGGAGTTCTACTCAGCGGTAAAGAAAAATAAAGTTATGAAATTTGCAGAAAAATGGATGGACATGGAAAGGATTATACTAAGTGAGGTAACTCAGGCCCAGAAAGCCAAGTGCCACATGTTCTCTCTCATATGTGGAATCTAGCTACAGATGATTGGGCTTCTGCGTGAGAATGAAAATACTTAGTAGCAGAGGCCAGTAAGTTAAAAAGGAGACATAAAGGAAAGAGAAAGGAAGGGGGGAGGATACTTAATAGGTTGATATTGTATATATGTAATTACAATGATTGTAGTGGGGAGGTAATATGATGGAGAATGGAATTTCAAATGGAAAAGTGTGGGGGTGGAGAGGGAGGGAATTACCTTGGGATATATTTTATAATCATGGAAAATGTTAATAATAATTAAAAAAATAAACAAAATTTAAAAAAAAGCTGGTGAGATGACTCAGAACGTAAGATTACTGGACAAATAGGTATAAGTTGATCCTTAGAACCCACAGTGCTGCATATACCAATAATTCCATCTTTGAGAGGTGTGGAGACTGGGGGATCACTGAGGTTCACTGTTCAACCCAACTAATAAAAACAGAGGAAGCTTCAAGTTTAGTTAGAGGCTCTATCTCAGAAAATAATAAGACAAAAAGAGCAAGAGAGGTGGACACATGACATCTTCTTCTGGCCTTCATACATGTAAGTATGAGACACTCACATCTGCATGCACATGCATGCATATTCCACAATACCCAAACATACATGTTACATATTACAGATACATGCCAAAATAAGTAATCTTACATGAGTCCTTGAATTGCTATATGCTCAGGGTGCAAATATGAGATGGAAATAAATAGGCCGCAGAACTTGAATTACCTTAAGGGAACCTTCTTAAAGAAAGGGAACATGGGCTTCCATTCTCAAGGTCTCTAAGAAGATGGGGTATAAGAAAAAGTTCAGTACTTACCCACAATATGAATATAACACCAACTCTACTATGAAGCTAGGATTGCCTCAACTTGCCTAATGGGAATAATGAAAGTAAATCCTACCTCCTTCTCACTTAAAGTTGCACAAGAATCTTCCTATCTTGAGCTGGTAATTGCCTGATGATAATGAGAAATTATCCCTAAAAAAACTCATAACAAGTGTCTTCCAAATATGTTAATTTAATCCCTAGCACTGGATTGAGTTGGAAAATAAAAGCCAGCATGGTAGGAAGTTTCTTTAAAGTGATTCCTAAAAGCTGATTTAAACCACACTTTGATTGATGCAAAAATAAATCCTTTCTCAAAAAGCATGCATTTGTCATAGTCATCATAGAATTTCCACTAATACAGTTTCAAAGAAAACTAGCAGGTTAAAAATTATAAATACAAGAAAATGAACAGACAATCTAAACACACTCAAAAACTTTGAAAGCTCGAAGTACTGATATGAAAGAAAAGCAGTAAAATCTGGCAGATTAGAACTAAATATAAAAGGTAAAACAGTATCTTAAAATTCACTGAGCTAATTTTTGTTTTTGAGGTAGGATCTCACTCTAGCCCAGGTTGATCTGAAATTTACTATGTAGTCTGAGGCTGGCCTCTAATTCACAGTTCCTCCTGCCTGCTCACAATTTGCCTCACAAGTGCTAGAATTAAAGGCGTGTGCCAGCATGCCTGGCATCACCTACCATAGCACTGAGTTACAGAAGATACAGATACTATATATTTCATTAAAAAAGAATAATTTGAAGCCTTAGTTTTTCAAGATATTTTATTTTCACTTATTTATTTGAGAGAGGAAAGGAGGGGAGAGACAGAGAGAAAGGAAGAGAGAGAGAAAAAGAGAGAGAGAGAGAGAGAGGGAAGAAGAGAGAGAGAGAGGGAAGGAGAGAGAGAGAGAGAGAGGGGTCGAGAGAAAGTCATGCTAGGGTTTCCAGCCACTGCAAATGAACTCCAGACACATGTGCCACCTTGTGTATCTGGTCTACATGGGTCAGGGGAAATCTCACTGAGGACCTTTGGCTTTGCAGGCAAACACCTTAATTGCTAAGCCATTTCTCCAGCACCTGGAGCCTTTTTTTTTTTTTTTTTTTTTTTTTTTTTTTTTTTTTAGGTACGTTCTCTCACTCCAGCCAAGGCTGACCTGGAATTCACTATGTAGTCCCAGGCTAGCCTTGAACTCACAGCAATCCTCCTACTGCTGCTTCCTGAGTGCTGGGATTAAAGATGTGTACCACCATGCCTAATAGAAGCCTGAATTTTTGATGAGAGAAAAAACAATAAGGAAAATTTTTTAAAATCAGCTTTAGAAACAAATTTGACTTTCGTAAACAGGCTTTTTGAAGTGTTCAAAAGTATTCTAAGCCTATATTGTCAGGGCCTTTGTCAAATATCAAGTAGCTATGTTTACTTGACCCAAAGTCTGGGTTCTCAGATCTGTTCCATTGGTCTATTCTCTTGTTTTTATGCCAGTACCATGCTGTTTTATTACTATGGCTTTGTAACACAGCTTTAAATCAGGTATGGTTTATGGAAACACCTTCTAGAGGTGTTTCTTTTTTTAAAATATATATTTTTAATATTTTTTAAAATTTTTTATTTATTTATTTGAGAGCAACAGACACAGAGAGAAAGACAGATAGAGAGAGAGAGAGAGAATGGGCGCGCCAGGGCTTCCAGCCTCTGCAAACGAACTCCAGACGCGTGCGCCCCCTTGTGCATCTGGCTAACGTGTCACCTGGGGAACTGAGCCTCGAACTGGGGTCGGTAGGCTTCACAGGCAAGCGCTTAACCTTTAAGCCATCTCTCCAGCCCAAGAGGTGTTTCTTTTACTGAGGATATACTTGGATATCCGAGGCCTTCTACCTTTCCATATAAATTTTGAGATCAATTTTTTCTATCTCTGTGAAGAACAATGTTGAGATTTTGATTGGTATTGCATTAAATCTGTAAATCTTTGGTGGGATTGTCATTTTCACAATGTTAATTCTACCTATCCAGGAGCATGGGAGGTCTTTCCATTTTCTCAAGTCCTTCTCAATTTCTTTTGTGAGTGCTTTTATGTTTTCATTGTGTAGATCTTTTACTTCCTTTGTTAATGTTATCCCAAGGTATTTTGGTTCTTTTTTTGTCGCTATTGAAAATGCAACAATGTCACTTATTTCTTTCTTTGTATCTTTGTCATTTGCATATAGAAAGGCTACTGATTTTTGTGCATTGATTTTGTATACTGCTACTTTGCTGAAGGAGTTAATCACCTTTGAAAGTTTTGAGATGGAGTCTCTCAGGTCTCTTCTGTATAGAATCATGTCATCTGTGAATAGAGATAACTTTACTTCTTCATGCCCAATTTGTATCCCTTTTATTTCTTTATCCTGTCTTATTGCTTGAGCTAGGACTTCCAGTACTATATTGAAGAGCAGAGTTGAGAGTGGACACCCCTGTCTTGTTCCTGATCTCAATGGGAATTTCTTCAGTCTCTCTCCATTAAGTATTATTTGGGCTTTAGGGTTTTATATATAGCCTTTATTTTTTGATTTGAAGTTTTTCAAAATTAAAACTGGAAAAATATTGCTGGACTCAAAACAGTATAGGTCTTGGGGCATGAGTGCCAGCAACCACTGTGGTGGCATAAGGATGGAAAGGAGAAAAGGAATGAGATAGCAAAACAGAGGAAGGACTACTTGGAAAGAGGGAGTGAGTCTTGGTGGAACTGAGCTCAGGAAAGAAGAAAGAGGAGGATAATGGGATGGAAATACATTTTTTTTTTTGAGGTAGGGTTTTTATTCTAGCCCAAGATGATTGGAAACTCACTCTGTAGCCTCAGACTGGCCTTGAATTAACAGTGATCTCTCCTATCCTTGCAAGTGTGGGTATTACAGGAATGTGATGCCACAGCTGGTTCAAAATTTTTTTCAGGAATAAAATTAATAGGCATAAAACACTATTATTTGAAATGGAAATTAGTTTTCCTTTATGTTGAGTAGTTAGTAGGGTTTATCTCTAATGTGCTTTCATACTTTTGTGTAAATATATATATATATATATATATATATATATATATATGCCACAAAAATCTGAGTACACAGTTTCTACAAAATATATGCAGAAAACACAGTTTTATAGTTTAATGTAATAGTTATAAAAAGAGTTTATCACTATTGTTTAAAGTGAAAGATCTTCAAATGTATGAATGCTTTTAACAGTAGATATTTTTCTGCTTTTTTTATACATTGGTCTTGTCCTTTCCTATATACAGTGGTGTTTCTTCAGAGAAAGACTTTCAGGATACACATCCCAGTATTCACTTTGATGAATTTGACCATGTATTTCCAATTGAGAAATACAATTGTAAGTGAAAGCCTGAACACATGAGATGGAGAAAAACTGACTGAGGAAGGACAATAGCATTGGGAGTACTGTACCATTCAAAACTAGAGCTGTAATCCAGGATGTAAGAAAATAAGGAATGGAAGTATTAGCCTAACCTCTGCTGATTCACATAAACCTATAACACGATATAACACAAGTGACATCCTTCTTTCAAGAGTCTCAAGGCTCGTCAGAAGGTCACCTGGGACAACCCTCCCCCCTCACCCCCGTGCTCGGGTTCACTGGTAGAGCAGTGCGTGACAGCCTGCGCTGTCGGGTCCACTGTTAGAGCAGTGCGTGATAGCCTGCGCTGCACATGGCCTGTAAGCTGCAGGTCTCAAAGAACAGACATTGCGAAGTTTTCATGATCGTCACAGTGATTATTCAACAAAACAGGACTTAATAAGCTGCTTAAAGGTCTGGTGAAGGACTACATGTTCAGTGAAATCATACATTAATTTGGAAATATATTTAAATAAATACCTAAGCACACTGCTTTGTCAGGTACTAAAGAATATGGACAAATTAATGAAATGGAAAGAGCTTGTCTTAAAATAGAGATTATTCTGATGTTGCATAGATAGTTGATAAATTATCCAAAGAATGTTATGACTTCTTGTTCTCAGTTTCCTCCAAATTAAAGTATATCTTGAGTAAATACAAAGTATAGCAGTTAGAATCACAAAATAACTAGTGAGCATGGTAATACATAGGGAAGATTTTATCAGCTCATGTTTTTAGGATTGATTTTCCATCAGTCACCTTTTTGATGGCAGAATTGTTAACTTAGGTATATTTTAAGCCAAAACATGTTAAACTTCAAAAAGCACATTTTGATAAGATACTTATCAAAATCATGATTTTGCATATATCTTTCTATGTATCTATTTTTCTGTTCTTTCTGTTTTTTTAGCTTTAACTTTGAGTCTCTTCATTACTTAAAATTTTAAGTAAACTTGGCTGCCTTTTACTGAGAGGGAAAATTCCACTTCTTTCATGTATTGCAATATTCCAGACAACACAAAAACACATTTTAAAACAAACTTAGTAAGACAAGTTTGTGCATTAATCATGGTAATAACAGCAAACTAGGTCAAAATGTTATCAATATTCTACATCTGAACTTACCTTGTTTGCAATACTTGTGATGAATGATTTAATATCCAGGTTTGTTGGGCAGCTCTTCTGACAGGGGGCATCTGCACACTTCAGACATCTATGGAATAAAATAACTGTGTCATTAAAATTGTGAGAAACTAGCATGCTTTCTATATGCTTATCATATGTGCATTCAGAATTAATGTCTAATAAGTATAAATAAAATTAATTTTAAGTACAAAATCTTTAAAGCAACATAATAAATACATGTGACCTGTGTTGTCCCTTTGGCAAATCTTGTTCTGAGAAGACTGAAATGGCACACTTATGATTACTTGCTGCCTATTCTCTCAAAAGTTCCTCCTTGGCTTTAAGAGGATTGTATTTGAGAGGTATCATTCATTCCTTTATGAGTACAGTCTCCTTTTCAGTCCTTGCTACCCTAATAATGCTTAATACAAACATGATTTTATAACAAAGTTTATGTTTCTTGGAGACCACAATTATTACATGTATAAAAAATAGTCTCAATTTTTTTGTGAGGCAAAGTTTTATTGGGTAAACCACGAAAGAAAAGAAAAAGAAAAGAGTCTGGTATAACAGGTTGGGTGAGGTGTGGGCAGCAGCTCTGAACTGTTCAGAGTGTCAGCTTTTTATTGAAAATAGGTTACCACATGGTGTTAGAAAAAAACAAAACAAAACAGGGTGGGAGTTAAACCCTAAATCACAACTTACAAATTTTACCACTAATAGTCATTTTCCCTCCTTACCTTTCTGCTCTTTCTCTAACCCTTCTATTCTTTTATGTATCTGATATCTCTCAACATTTGGAGAACTAGTCTGCAGGTAACCCCTGAAATCATTATAACTGCATGCTTAGTTCCACTCCCTTTACATTTCTCAGATGTTACTCTCTAATTAAAGTTCCTATATAGCAATTCCATCTCAGAATCTTCTTCCTTGTAACTAACCACAGACTTGCTTAAACTTAATCCAACTGAGTACCATATGGCAAGCTTGATAAATGTTCACTACAGAGCCCCTGGAAGGTCTTAGTTACAGGTCTCTGAGGTGATTCTGACATGCATGGTTGGAACCTCACAATGCTATAATGCTATAATGGTAATAGGGTCAGATGAATCTACTGGCAAGAACCATTCTTTCTTTGTATATAAGATATGTTTGTTCACATACATACCCATTTCATAAATACAGAAAGATCTTTGTTGGTGAATTGAAATTGCATGGACAGCTTAGTCCTCAATGTGATGGTATTGGAAGGTGATGTTGGACAGTTAGGTGGAACCTAGCAGGAATTAGTACTCTATTGGCAATGGTGGTTTCAGTAAGAATTAATAGAGTCCTGTGAGAATACTTTAGTTCTTGCACAAAGCTAGTTATAAATAAAAGATTTCCTGGACCTCTCTTGCTTCCTCGGGCTTTCTGCCTTTCTATGGGTCTCTGTCTCATACATGCCATCCAATAAAAAGGTTTTGTACCGTCTAAAGCTGTGAGCTTAGTAAAATTCTTTTCTTTACACCATATTCAGCGCTGAGTATTTTGTTACAGTGACAAAAAGTAGTTGAATGCATCCTCTTATATGTCAGACCCTAACATATATGAAAGTGAAAGTAGTGGTTCTGTTCTGCTAGAGCTTGAAGTGTGGGGGATATACAGAAATAAGAAGGGAGTTAAAGTATTCTAAATGATCAATATAAGTCTGTAAAATGCAGCATATTAAAGGATCCTATGTGAGAGAACATAGTGCTGGAGGAGAACCAGGAGAAATTAGTTGAGAGAAATAATACTTAAAGGGAAGCTTGAAGTAAGGGTGGACAGAAAGGTATCCATTTCTGGGGTGGGATTTTCAGTGTGTAGAAATTTTTAAAAGAAGAATAAGTTAAGGAGTTGCAGGATAGCTCAGTGATTGAGATCACTTGGCACAGAGCATGAGGACGTGAGATGGAGTGAGACTGGCTAAGTTTCAATTCCTCAGCTCCTATGTAAACAGATTTACATAGTTGTTATGCACCTTCTGTAAACTCTGTCCTGTGGGGGAGGGTGAGGGCAGAAGTAGAGAATGGAGACTCACAGGAGCTTGCTGACTGAAAATGGATACAAATGGCAGTTCTGAGTCTAGGTAATTAAGAGACTGTCTCCAAGAATCAGGTCAATGAGTGAAAAGAGGATACCTGATACTCTCTGGTGTCCACACATGTGCAAATAGGGAATGTACATTTTTGCATAAACACACGTGTACACTACATACACATCACATCACATGCCACATCATACATTTACTCCACACACAAACACATGCAAATTCATGCCAATAAAAATTAGTCAACTCATAACTATCATCTTAGGGACTGCCATGGTGAGAGAAGTAATGGGATTTAGTCTGAACTATAGTCATAGAGGGTTAAGAGATAAATTTGGCTAGACATGCACAGCTTCAGAAAATGTCTGTCACCTTAATTCTCCCATGATTTCATAGAAAAGCAGTCATACATTACCCGGGAATAAAAATTACTAGCTACCTCATTTTCTATACATTTCTACGTGTAAAGATCATAGTTCATTTTCTTCAAGAAAACAATACTTGTCTCCTTGTCATTCTTTTGTAAGAGTCCTCTTCGCTGTCAAAACCAATTTCTCAGAACCTAATTAATATCTTGTTTTCAAATCTGATCTCTTTTCCCTGGTTTGTGCCCTTAGCCTTCTCTCTAAATTAAATTTTACACAATGAGTTCAAATGGCTTTTCATAATCAATTGTCCTCTCTGAAATACAGTCATTAAACCTCTCTCCTATCATTTCTCTAAATGTCATTGTTAGATTCACATCTATCATTTAGGTGGGTTCATATCTTCTTATACACAATATTTTTTCTTCTGAAATACAGTCACTAAGAATTTCTTGCAGGTATGATCTGTGCTACACATAACAAAATGATGCAAAAAGAACATTAGGATAATTATATTTGGTTCTCAATGTTGAAATGGGATGAAATATCTGTGGGAACTGTCATGTATATAAATATATTGGGCATTGTTAATAATTTGGATTTGCTATGATGTAGTAATGTGGCCTAACTTTTAAACAATGGGCTGTCTTAAAGATTTTCTTATTTATAAATAAGCAACTTTAACAGTTCTAGATACCTGTCATTGCATTATAATTAGGATACACATATGTTTGTATTACACTGACACAGACATATACATAAAGAAAAAGAGAGAAAGGGAATGAGACAGAAATATCATATACATTCTGATTGTCTCTAATGAAGTCAGAAGTTTTCTATTTTTTCTTCTACCACTGAACTTGAATAATAAGGCAATTAAAAATAAATGTAATGTCAGAAGGCATGAGTAAGAAAAATTAATACACAGTGTATGTTCCTGTTTTCTAGAGAAAGCAATACGTCCACATAAACAGATCCATTTAACAACACAGACAATGTAAGGATTTTTAGTTGTGGTTGTTAAGCCTCTTTACCAAATAATTCTCCTTTGACTATGGAGCTAGTTCACATAGAACAGCTGCTGGAAATGTCAGATGTTAATGAGTCAGGGCAATGCAAACCTGAATTGTAGCATTCTTTTTTTCTTTGGTGCCATGAATATGCCAGAATGGGTAGACTCTGATAATAATACCATCTTGCAAATCTCTGAGCGCTCTGCTGACTAAAGTGCATCAGGCTGCCATTAATCCCACTTATCACTCTGACAGCTCAGTAATTACACTACTGCTGTAGCCAGGTAGTCCTAATAAAATATCAACCATTGCACTGGAATGCATACTGGTAAGATGTTTTATTAAACTTGGGGGGTGATCATCAAGTGACATTATTGTTGACCTATTTTTCAATTTGACAATGAATTATCCTTTGACCATGCCATAATAGATACTACTGAGTACATTTACTGTACAAAATCAGAAAGGTTCTGCATTATGTCTATGTAGGCAAATGGTGTAAATAAAATAGCAGACATATATGTCAGAATGTTGTTACTTAAACTGCATCAAATCGTTGAGACCATGAAAATCACAGACATATTGCTTAGTGGAATATGTCAACAATTATTGTAAGCAACAGTTCTTAATAAATTTGTCCTTTGAAGTAACATACACATTACACTTATTTTTACCTTCAGTCATTTCATTCCTCCTTCCCAAAGTTACTCTCTTATAATGCAATTTGTTTTAAAATGAATTTTAGGAAACAAATTTAGTACAGGCACACAATTATGTAATATTTTTATTCCCCTAAATTACATTTTTACCAAAAGCAGTATATTAGATTACATTAAAAATTAATGAAATATATTTTATTACAGATAAAGCTTTTAAATTTTTATATTTAATAGTGAACATTAGAATGGATTTCATTAAAAAGAAAAATGTGGAATTCTCATTGCATATATTTCATGATTCAGTGTGATTATCAAACACTAGATGAAAAATTTCACACTGTTATTTAAGGAACAAAACTATTCAAATTATAATTATCCAAGATTTTTCTGTACAGAAAACAGACACATAATTCCCTTTTACAATGATCAGTAAGGATGAATACAGAGTATAATACCAAAAAATATGAGTGAGCAATTAGCTAAGTACATTTTATTCTTCACACATCTGAGGAAAGAAGCATGATTCTTCTACAGGTCGTCAGTCAGAACTTTGACCCATATTTGCTACTTTAATATTTTTAAAGTTAGCTTAAAAAGAATTAATTTCATTATGGTGTTTTCATACAGACTTATTTTTGTTTCTCTTTCACCATTTTCCCCTTACAACTTTTCCCTTCTGCATAATATAGCCTCCTTTCAGCTTTCATACTGCATGTTTCCTTTTGCCCCCTCCTCCCTTCTCATCACCTCATGGTCCCGACTCTTGTGGATCCCTATCCCAAATCATAGCCTATACTCAGTCTTGCATCTCCTTCTTTAAAAGCATGCAAACATTGTTAGGATCCACATATGAGAGTAAACATGTGATATTTGTTTTTCTCAGCTTGGGTAGTGTGTGTGTTTATTCCAATTACAACCATTTTCCTAAAAATTTCATGGATTCATTTTGCTTTACTTGTGAGTAGAACTCTATTGTGAATATGTACCACATTTACATTACACAGTCATCATTTTATGGGCATCTACATTGATTTCATTTCCTGTCTTTTGTGAATAGAGCAGCAAGGAGCAAGTTTGTGTATATGTGGTAAGATATAGAGTAACTTGGGTTTGCA
The DNA here is from genome assembly GCF_020740685.1 of Jaculus jaculus. Classification (NCBI taxonomy): domain Eukaryota; kingdom Metazoa; phylum Chordata; class Mammalia; order Rodentia; family Dipodidae; genus Jaculus; species Jaculus jaculus. Next base: position 26,821,203 of record NC_059120.1, read on the forward strand.
CCCAGGAATAGTATAGCTTGGTCATATAGCAGTTCAATTTTTAGCTTTTAAAATAATTTATTTAAATGTCTTAATTTCCCAAGAATGAACAGACACACACACATCCCAAGAATATTAAAACTCACTGTATATTGGTGTGATTTTGCTAGGCATTAGTTTAGATATGCCAGCACATGTTTCATCAGACTATGCATATTCTACATTAATCTATATATATAGTGGAATAGATCATTAGTATTCATAATAAAAATAAAATATTTCCAAATACTGATGTTGTATTTCCTTTCATCTTTGACATTCGGTGTCATTAGTAGGCAAATTAACTTATCTGATGAGTTTCAGCAGATGGCACCAGGTAAACAAATTGTAGCATAGCATTCTTCACCAAATCTGCTTACATGGAAGGAGTATGAATCAAGTCATGAGGACTAGAAGTGTCACACACATGTTAGTTCTGCTGATTTCATGCCTTGTACCCAGACACTGGCATACTAAAAACAGCTAAGAAAGATGGCTATATCTTTACAACATGACGGGATTAATTTCATGTTCTGATCCAGTAAACAGCCAAAATCATCAACTGGAAAGGCATTTTCAGCTTCCACTAATTATTTGGCTATTGCTACTATTCTGCTCCTCTCAACATTCCATTAGCAGCCCCTCTTAGATGCCTTCAGATGTTACTCATCTGATTATATCACAAGGTCTTATGGGCTTAGGATATTTAGAACTGGCAACAAATGTTTGTAATATGCATCTTGGCCTAGTTTCTGTATTCCTCTGAGCTGGAAGCTATGGTAACATCATTAAAAGTAACTGAATTTTTTATGCTATGGACTACTCTACTCTATCTTTTCACTACACCTATAATTTCCATGTTTGTGACTTTAAATATCTATTTTCATGTAAAAGTTAATTCCAAGTATGGTTTTAAATAGTTACATATCTATGAGGAATTTCCTTTCACATGGAGGTACCTCAAAACAACTCAAGGAAGGAGAATCTAGAACAGATTGCAATTTACACAGATCTGATGCTCAAGGATGTTATTGATGATAATGATTATGAGCTTGGAAAGAATGAACTGAGAACTATCCTACCAACATCCTATTGTCTTTTAGGGAACTATGGACTTTCTTATACACCAAATGGTCAAAATTGTATAGTTTATACTTTGTGTATATGAAATAAAAAATAATATAAAAAAGGAGCCCACTAGCATCAATGTGCTTAGGTGTATGTGTGTAAGAGAGATGCATATGAGTGTATGTATGCATGTATGTGTGTATGTGTGTGTGTGTGCGTGCTTGTAGACAGATGAGCACACATGTGTTTGCATGTGTATGGATGTCAAAAGTTGACATTCATTATATTTCTTGGTCATCTTCCAACTAATTTTTTTTTGATACACTGAATCTAAATTTCTTTAGTTAGTCAGCAAGCCCTGAGGATCCTCTTCTCTGTCTCCCCATTGCTGGCTTACAGGCATATATACCACACCTGGGTTTTTCATTTTGGTGTTGGAGATCCAAATTCAGGTTCTCTTGGTTATCAACCATGACAAGTTCTTTATCCACTGAGTCAGCTCCAAAGACCTACATGGTTCTGTAACCCTCCTAGACAATAAATTTTATAAATTAAAAGATTGTAGGCTGGGGAAATGCCTTAGCAGTTAAGGCGCTTGCCTGCAAAGCCAAAGAACCCAGGTTTGATTCCCCAGGATCCACGTAAACCAGATGCACAAGGTGGCACATGCATCTGGAGTTCATTTACAGCAGCTGGTGGGCCTGGCATGTCCATTCTCTCTCTCTCTCTCTCTTTCTCTCTCTCTCTCTCTCTCTCTCTCTCTCTTTCTCTCTCTTTGTCCCCCTTTCTCTCTGCCAAATAAATAAAAAAGATAAAAAGATTGCTATTGCTCCCCTTTGCATACATGTGAGCAGCTTAATTCAGTAAGCTCTCAGAAGCCCACAGAGTCAAGTAACCAAACAGCTGTGGAAACTCTGAGGATACATTTTAGTGTCTCACATTCAGGACTATCCTATCTTTGTGGCAAGGCAGAACATTAAAATTTCACTGACTCTAGTTTTGGCTAAACTAATGTCTCCTTCATAAAGTAATATGAAGACTGACAAAAAAGTAGGTAATAACTCTTTCTCAAAAAAAAAAAAGACTACAATGTGATTTATCCTCAAATTCAATTTAGTTTAAGGAAAAATAAAGGAGTTTTGACAATCTTCTTGAGAGATTTCTCAAGACAAATGAAATGGTGGTGTTTTACAGGAACACACAATTTTAAAGGCTGAGCTAGCCTTCATAATCTTCAAGGCATTGTGACCCACAGGAGGGAAGTGACTTCTTTGTAAGTCTTCCTAGAGTTCAGGCAAGTTCTTCCTCCTCAATCCATGACTCTCTACTCTGCAGTTCTGGCATTGGAATTATGTTATTAGCAGGAAGCTCATTTATTATAGTTTTAAAGTACAATTGGTATAGCCATCTGAGCCAGAAAGATACTTTTATTATATTTTTATTTTTAAAAGTCTTTGTGTTCATATGTGTACGTGTGTTTGATATATGTGTCTGTGAGTCTGGGTGGAGGTCAGTTGACAGCCTCGGGTGTCAGTCCTTACTTTCCACTTTGAGTAGTAATCTCTTGTTGTTCAATGCTATATATTGCAAGTTAGCTGGGAAACCAGTTTCCTGGGGTATTTCTGTTTCTGCTTTTCATCTTGCTATAGGCACACTTACGGTAAAGATCAGCTCTACCGCATCTGGTTTTACATGGGTTCTGGATCCGAAAAGGTCACTAAGCACACACAGGAGGCACTTTACCCACTAAGTTCTCTCCCCAGTCCTAGAGTAATCTTACTACAAAGAGTATGGGGACTAGTCACTCAGGACCTTTTCAGCTTAGGACCTTTTCTGCATAATTTCTCTAAAATAAAATTTTCTTAACTTGAAAAAATGTAAGTGTGCTATGAAATGGTCTACAAAATTTACTTTTTTAATTATGTACTTACTTGAGAGAGAGAAAGTGTGTGTGTGTGTGTATGTGTGTGTACCTGTGTGCATGTGTACATGTTTACAGGCATGCCAGGGCCTTATGTCACTGCAAATGAAATTCAGATGCATGTACCAATTTGTACATCTGACTTTATGTGTGTATTAGGAATTGAACCCAGACCACGAGGCTTTGTAACCAAGTGCCTTTATCTTCTGAGACATCTCTTAGCCCACAAAAGTTTTTTTTTTTTTTTTTGGTTTTTCGAGGTAGGTTTTCACTCTGGTCCAGGATGACCTAGAATTAAAACTCTGTAGTCTCAGGGTGGCCTTGACCACACAGCGATCCTCCTACCTCTGCCTCCCGAGTGCTGGGATTAAAGGCGTGTGCCACCACACCCGGCTAGAACCCACAAAAGTTTTAATAGCATAAAGAATGGCAAAGTCATATGCTTCTTACTATTGTACATACAAATAAATATATTTCCATAAAATTTCAGCACACATCTTCAGAAAAAAGTAAATCAACAATACAGTGCCCTGTGTTATTGCACATAAAATATACCAACATGTGTGTCTGAGAGTTACTCTTATCTTGAGTTTTTAAAATTTTTAAATATTTTATTTTAGAGAGAGAGAGAGAACATTTCAGGGCCTCCAGCCACTACAAACAAGCTCCAGATGGATGCACCACCTTGGACATCTGGCTTTACGTGGTTACTGGGGAATCGAACCTGAATTCTTAGGCTTTGCAGGCAAGTACCTTAACCACTTAGCAATCTCTCCAGCCCAACCTCAGAGTTTTATCTGCATTTATTTCAAAATGGTTTATAAAGAGAAGATGTGAAGATAAGCCTCTTCTGCACAGAGAAGTAAAAGGAGGAACAAGACCATGGAATTGGTATGCATTAATGAATGCAGGAAGATTCATTGGAAAATGTACACCTCAGAAATATAGGCACTAGTAGAAAAAGGATGAAAAGAGAGCATAGCCCTTATAAAAAAAGTAGGCTTAATTCTTAAAGCTTTCTCAACCTTCTAGGGTTTTCTTTCCACATAAGAAACATAGATAATATGTAATAAGGCAAGATATAAATGATAAGGACAAAATGGCAAAATAAATTGGCATATTACCTAATGAATGGAACTAATAACTATGCTGAAAAATGTAGAAGGTATCAGGTTATTACAGTTTTGCAGAAATAAAGGAAAAGTGTTTCTGTTTCCAAATGTCATTCAAATTAATTTAAAGAATATAATCAAAGCCGGGCGTGGTGGTGCACGCCTTTAATCCCAGCACTTGGGAGGCAGAGGTAGGAGGATCACCATGAGTTTGAGGCCACCCAGAGACTACATAGTGAATTCTAGGTCATCCTGAGCCAGAGTGAGACCCTACCTCGAAAAAAACAATATATATATATATATATATATGCATGCATATGTACATGTATATATATTTATATATATATAAAATGTATGTATGTATATTGCCAATGATATACAACCTGAATTGTTGAAAAGGAATAGCAAATAAGTAACTATGTTGCAGGTATTTGCAGGTAATTGATTTGAGCACTTACCAATATTTTCTTTTAAAGGCTTGTACCGCCACGCCTGGCTTCTTTATCAAAAATATAGAAACAGATTCAGTTACTATAAAAATTAAACGTACTTACTAGGTTTTCCTTGTCCAAGAGACATTCAGATGCTGAAACATCTGAAAGAGCATCATCCTTATCTGCAACCACTAGGGAGCAGTGCTTTAACCAGGACAGCAGATACTGCAGCAGAGAGGAGCTCTGACTTATGCCACCATGTGCAGACATAGTAGGCTGGCCATACATCCTAGGAAGCCATTCTTCACATATGGATGTTGGCAGTTAAGAGAATTTTGGAGGATTGAGGAAGGAAGCTAGATCCAAGAACAAAAGGTCTCCCTCTGCTCTGTAGTAATGAAGTTGTGACAAGCCATGGTATAAGAGTCTTCATAAGATCTGGCTATTTTAAAACAGTCATAACAAGTGAGACAGATAACACAGGCATATCATGTATGTTATGCATACATATATATATATATAAATAACTATATCATACACACATGCTCAAATAAACCTAGACTTATATGCCTGTGAATAAGTTATTTATAGGATTCAGGATTGGAGCAAGTACTCTACCATTGACCCATGGGACCAGAACTCCTTTACCTTTTCATTAAGTTACTCACACTGACCTGGAACTGTCCCTGCAGCCCAAGCCCTTGGACTAACAATCCTCCTGCAACAGCCCCCTGACTAGCTAAGACACAGGTTTGTACCACCTGGCCCAGGTCATTAGTATTACTAGCTAAGTAGGTGCCTATATGTAAATATATAGGCCACTCCAAAGACTTTTTAATGTATTGGCTCTGAAAGCACAGTTAAAGCCTTTGCTCCTATAATTGGTTCTCCATATTTTCCTCTTAAGGCACTATTTGGGGGATACAATCATGAATTTGTAGATGACTACCTCCTGGAATTTTGCTATCCAGAAGTGGGTAAACTGCTTCTAGGATTAGAGCCTGAGAAATATAACTAACTGCTGGGATACCCACAAGTAGGCAAGCAAACGTGAGCAGCAGCTTGAGGAATGAGGAGCTGAAGAGTTTAGCTTAAGCTACTCTGCCACCACTGCCATTCTCCTCTTAGCATGGCTGTAGCTTATTCCACACACAGGTACTCGCTGCTGTTTACATTGAATAGCCAAAGTAATATGTCAACATGTAGAGCATTGTTTGAGAAAATGGAAAGAAACTTTTGACCATGGGTAATCTTTAAACATTTGTTAAAAGAAGGGATTTGGGAGTATGGCCTGCTGAACTCTGCTGATCCAGAACACACACTCTCTGGTCACAAGTGTAATCATGTTAAGGCCACCTGTTGTCATCAACAGATCTGTGGGCATTTAGTTAGCTACTGGCCTTGTTGTCTTCAGTGCTATGGTTAGCACTTCTTAGATGTTTACTTCTTCTGAGTGGTGGGTCCAACCCAGGCCACTGAGGTAATTGGGCAAAGAGCATTGATTATAATCAGTCAGCACCTCTAAACATTGCTTGTCAATATTGGTCATCTGTGTCATTCAGGTCAAATGTGCAGTAAGACAGAGGAAACCTAGTCACATTGCCTTAAGTGGGTGGATTACAGATTTGTAAGATTAATTTTAGGGTAAGTTACAAGTTAGGAATTTAGTATCTCACAGCAACAATAAAACAAAGTTACTTGTAAGGTTTATAAGAAATATTCCCATAGTTCCTTCCCATATTTCATTTTCATATTCCATTCATATAATTCATTCCCACCGTTATTTTTTATAATTTATTTTCACAGCTCATACTGATACTAATATTTAAATGTAGATGCTACTACAAAGAGTTTTAATGCATTAGTTCTGAAAGTACAGGTCACAAATACATCCTGTGCACCTATTCTTAGTTGTCCATATTTACGTCTTGGCTCACTTAGTGGTTTTAAGCTTTTAGGCAAATGGCTTCTTTGGGCCTAAGTTTTCTTTGTTTTTTATATACAAGTGGAGATAATAATTTGTACTTCTGAGGTTTGGTGTGATAATTTTTAAAGATTTTAAACTTATACTAACTCATCAGGCATTCTTCATAATCTTGAAAGTATTCTTAAGTCATGTGCAAGGGATTAATGAAGAGTTGTAGGAGATGACTTTATATTTCCACACAGTAAACATGGCAATCAGCTGACAAACAAAATTGGGCTTTAAGTTCTCATTGTCCACATATTGGGTTTCGAGAGAAGGAAAAGTTATTTCTCTCTCAGAAGAATCAGAGATATTTCTTTGTGATCCTGGTGTTGGAATATCAATGACAGGTAAGACTGGCCATGTGTCAGAATTTTTTTTTTTTTTTTTTTGGTTTTTTGAGGTAGGGTCTCACTCTGGCTCAGGCTGACCTGGAATTCACTATGTAGTCTCAGGGTGGCCTCGAACTCTCGGCGATCCTCCTACCTCTGCCTCCCAAGTGCTGGGATTAAAGGCGTGCGCCACCACGCCCGGCCATGTGTCAGAATTTAAAGGACAGGTAGGAATGGACCATGTGTCCAAGGTTGAGAGGAGAATATCAGATCTTCATACCAAGAGAAACTTCTGGATGCATACGTGTTTCTTTACTTAATATAGAAGCTTATCTGATGCAACATACACAATTTAGCTCCCTAATAATATGAGAAGAGTGAATGAATGGAATAAGAGGAAGAAACTACTGTCAAATGTAATCCAGCCCCTGCCTCCCAAGAGCAGCAGCAACAAACTGTGGGACCATCCACTGCAAACATTTTATACCATCCTTGTCCTTAGTCCTTGGGCTAAGAGCTGAGCTGGAACATATACAGATGCTTGCACATGTTTATGACTTCTTAGGAGTCAAATAACTAAAGTGTCAATCTTACTGTGACCTTATGCTACTTATAAGCAATCTTTTGTTCTTGAGTCATTTTGTATCCTCTGTAGTGATGGTATGACATAAAAATATCCTCCCAAAAGACAGTAAATTAATGATGTTAAGTTGGATTCCACAATGTGCTAGGGAAAATCAAATTTTTGAATATGGCTCTATATGACAGTAGGTATATAGCTGGCCTTTGTTATCAACACCAGCAGTTACTAAATTTCTGATGGAAGAAACTTGTAAAAAGGAGAAGTCATGTAATATAAGGTTTTCTACACTTTCTCTTTATAGTATCTCCTGCATTGTGTGAGGCCACTTAGGCACATTTAAAAAAATATTTTTATTTATTTACTTGAAAGAGAGAAAGAGGCAGATAGAAGAAAGAGAGGGGGAGGGAGAGAGAGAGAGAATGGAAGTGTCAGGGGCTCCAGCCACTGTAAACGAACTCCAGATGCATACACTACCTTGAACATCTGGCTTATGTGGGTCCTAGGGAATTGAAATTAGGTCCTTTGCTTTGTAGGTAAGCACCTTAAATGATAACTCATCTCTCCAGCCTATCTCCCTCTCTTTGTTTTTTTGAGATAGAGTCTCACTCTAGCCCAGATTGATCTGTGTAGTCTCAAACTCACAGCGACCCTCCTACCTCTGCCTCCCAAGTGCTGGTATTAAAGGCGTGTGTCACCATGACCAGCTCAACTTAGGCATATTTCTCATTTTCCTTGTTCTCTTGCTGCCACCCAATAAAATATCATATTGTTTTAATGATTTTGCTATTTTTTTGAGAGATAGAGTGGGTAGAAATAAAAAGAGAGAGAGAAAGATAGGGAAATTGAAAGCCAGAGCCTCTTACTGTTACAAATGAACATCAAACACTTGTGTCACTTTGTTCATCTGGCTTTACATGGGTGCTGGGCGAATCAAGCCTATGCTGGCAGACAGTGCAAGCAATCACATTGACCAGGTGAGCCATCTTAGTCCACAAACCATTAATTTTTACATTTCAGGATAAGACATTAATTCCTTCTGAAATTGTGTGCTATCTACGTACATATAAGAATTAAATATTTATGTTTTACATACCACCTTAATTTGAATAAATTAATGTATATGAGATCACATATCTGTTCAATGAAGATCTGTCTTATGTTTAGTTAGTATGTAGTCATTTCAAAGCCTTAGCTTCATGGTACATTTGAAGTCCAAGCCATCATTTTTAATTTATCTCCTAGGCAAACAAATATATATACTTTTTTTCAATCAGCATCCTCTTGCTCATAATTGTGGTCCCTCACATTTTAGACAGCTGTTACATGATGCTCAATACACACTTGATCTTTTATAGACCTCAGAGGAAACTAGGTGACAGTGTTGACAGTTTTTATTACAGTTTTCATACAACACAATAATCTTATTTCACCTGGACCATTTCCTCGGTAGTGTCATAAACTCTGTGATTTATATCAAGCATCCTTTCAGGCTTCATATGAAAAGTACATTGGCTTTGTAACATATATATATATATAAACTAGGTAGATTATATTTTGAAATTTTATAATACTTGTATGTCTACATCAATACCGATAAAACCATGTTAGGAAACATAATATAAATTAATATGTATTTTTCATACATATCCTAAAAAAAGTAAACTTTTCAGCAAATTTCAGAACTCAAAACTCTACATGTGATGACTTATTTATAGGTATTTTAAAAATAATATAATAGCTACAGTAAGATTGACAAGTACATTTGCATGTGGTTTCTATTTAAAATAAAGTAAACCCATATAAAATGTGGATTATTTATTACCATATTATTCTTGGGTTTATGAAAAATTTGTTTCTGAAAATATAAAACCCCACTTAGTGGCATGAGGATAAGATATGGTATAGATTCTACTTTCTACAATAATATAGTATTTGCCTTTTTATTTGTTTTCAATGAACAAGGTGAACAGATGTAATGTTGATAACCAGATGCACATTAAATATGCCCTTCTCTTCCTAGAAGAGCAATACTTAATTCTGGATCATAGTCCAGCTCCGATTCCTCTCCTGTAGCCCACCTACCTCACTGGGATCCATTCTGGACTCTCACACTGTCCCATGGGTTCTTTTATCAATGCAGTAATCACATGGCACTGTTACAGCTGATTCTTTTTTTGTACTATCTTTTCTTATTCCTCCTGAACTAAGACAATGGCTGGGCTCCTTCATCTTTAGGGTTAAGAAGCTTGGAAAAAAATTAATTCTCAAGAACATGAACTAGATTCTAGTTATACTTTAGTTATTTCTTTTAATGTTATGGAGGAATATATTTCATAAATGCTTTTTACATTTATGTAAGTAATGTATTGCTATAATTAAAAATAAATTTTAAAATCTATTCAATAAATATGTATATGTGAGGTGTGGTGTGCTAGCAATGTTCAATATGTTTTATAAATATTAATTCATTTAATCTTTATAATCAATAAAATAAGTATAAATATTAACTATGTCTTCACAGGAACCTAATGAGTCAGTTACTATTGCTATTCTTATTTTGAAAATAAATATACTAAAGTATAAATTTTGCATCTCTGACTTAGGTTTGAAATGTTGGCTATTTCTATAATTTTAAGTTCTTTAAGCAATTCCAAAGAATCCCTAAGGTCCAGGAGTACTGAAATTTTATTCCATTTCTGTGTCATTCTAAGAATCTCATTACACCCACCTTTATCCAATTTTGACTTGTACTTAGGCTTATAGGTATCATTAGGTCATTCCTATAGTGGTTCTCACATAGCCAGCAATCCTACAAAAACTGAGAAAGTTGGGCTGGACAGATTGCCTAGTGGTTAATGTATTTGCCTGAAAAGCCAAAGGAATGGTTCAACTCCCCAGGACCCATATAAGGCAGATGCACAAGGGAGTGCATGTGTCTGGAGTTCGTTTACAGTGGCTGGAGGCCCTGAGCGCCCATTCTCTATCTACCTCTTTCTCTTTCCCTCTCTCTCTCTCTCTCTTTCTCTCTCTCTCAAGTGAATAAATAAAAATATTAAGAAACTGAGAAGGTTTTACATTATATACGATGCTGAAATCATTCGCATCCTAATCATTTATTTATATATATTTCATAGTCAAAATTTCAAAAACCTCAAAAACTCTCTTTGCCCATTTAAGAGAAGTAAACACTAATACTTGAATCATATTATATATGAAACACCTCCCCATATGTAAATTACCTGGAGAAAGGAATAATATCCCTCTACCCAGTAGAAACACTAGACAACTAAATTAAGGTAATTAGAAATATTAATATTATTATAAATATGAGTCACAGTAATCACAATTTACCTGTACTATTTACAATTATGACTAATCTAAATTAAATATGTGTCTATCAAACATTCAGAGCATTATTTATCATGGCAAAATGAAGATTAAAACAAAATGATGTTCAGTAAATTTGTTGTAAATACTATTAATGTTGACATGAGGTTTGTAAAAGAAGACTAAGATACTAGTTCTGTTCTCAATGGCTTAATGCCAAAGAGTGAATACTGACATTGCACATGAAACATATGTAAATATTCTAGGAAATTAATGAATATTGGTCTAAAATAGACAATAATATAAATGTATAATATTTGCATCTTAATTTGCTGTCTTAAGGTGGACCAATATTTCAAGCAATGCACTGCTTAGAAAATGAAGTAATATGATGATGATCTGATCATTAACAGAAAATCTTGAAAAAATTAGCCCAGAAGCTAAAGAACACAATGTTCAGAGATAGTATCTTGAATTAGGCCATTAAAAGCAGCTTAATACGATAGAAAGCTGGATAATAAACAGCTATAGGCAAGCAATCTATATTTTTGTAAAAACAGAAAATTCCATCTACTGTGCTCCTAATAAAATATATTTGGGACTGGAGGGATTGCTTAGCGGTTAAGGTGTTTGACTGCAAAGCCAAATGACTCAGGTTCCATTCCCTAGGACCCATGTTAGCTAGATACACAATGGGGCACACACATCTGGAGTTTGTTTGCAGTGGCTGGGAGTCCTGGCAAGCCCATTCTCTCTCTCTCCCTCTCTCTCCCTCTCTTTCTCTGTCAAATAAATAAATAAACATAGTTAAAAATATATATTTGAATACTGAAAATGCTGTCATCTTTCACATGCTCCATTACATTTAAGAAAAGTATATGAAGAATTTGAGTGAAGGTAATAGCACTTAAATGTGCTTGTGATCCATGGAATCTCAGCTCAACATTTCCATTGTTTCTTTATTCTTTCCTTCCCTCCTTCAATCACCAGTTATCTACAGAGCACTTAAGTATGTTCTAAAGAACCTGCCAAAAGCAGGAAATACTGCGATTTATATAACACAGGGAATTTCATGAAAGAGGGTTTGGAAAGAATGTATGAATCACAGGACGAGAGGGAATATCCAGAAGTATGCCCCTGCCCCCAGTCACTAACTGCACTCTCACACTGATGACTCACAAATCCATCATGAGCACCAGCACTCTCACTAAGGGCGGGGACTCTGTGGAGGGTGGGAGGAGGAGCATGATGGTTCCAACACATGTATCCATACAAAGGTTCAACTTAATAATTAAAAAAAGGAATAAAAAAAGTTCAATTATGCTCATCTCTCAACACATCTATCATTAATGAGAAGTAATAAGCTAAATATACAAAGACTATTCAATATCTTGACTGAATGAGCAAGAAATGGTTAGTTTCTTCATGGTGCATATGTGTGTAGTTTCGAGCATCACCGTGTATGTAACACAATGTGTCATCAGGAAGACACAGAATGTGAGGAATTGGAGGCATTTGTTGCACTTCTATAGAAAGTAGTTCAGAGCTCACAGGACAATGTTCTTTGTAGTGTCAATCCCTCTGCTACTCCTCAATTTCTTTCTCATTGCCTGCCCTAGGCAGGAGTTCCTTGGTATAAGAAAGGCATGGCCATAACAATGTGGCTCTACTCTAGTTGTCTTTTAGTGATCTAGCCCAGTGGGCTACGTGATCCTGAGTTCAAAATTCCAACACAAACACTTTCTAGGATTTCCTCTCTAAACTGTGAGTCATACATAGTCAAGGCCTCATCACCCTGAGTGATCTTGACTGGCTTCTAGACCTCTAATATCTTACCACCTGTCTGTAGTAATATATCTGTCATTTTACACATTGCATATAATGAGGTTAGGTACATTCAGGGTGGTATGACTTCAAGCATGCATTTGAATGTTTGCTGGATGGACATGTTGGCATCACATTCATAGTGAACTTCTTTTAGTGAGTTCTTATCCAAACACTTTTAAACCATCCCCATGTGTGGCCAGGCATCCATTCTATCAACTGATCCCTCTTATCTATTCGACAACCATTAGATATCCACCACAAAAACATAGAAAGCAGCCTATGCTCTTGGGTTTTTGTTTGAAATCTTGTTGTAGCACTATGGTTTTGTGAGCTGGGAAGAGTTACTTAAATCCTTCGTACTGTAGTTTTTTCATGTCATTATTGACAATAGTCTAGACATCATAACATTATTGGAAATTAAAGAAATAATGCATATGGAATATGTGGAACAATAGGTAATTACTCACTATATAAACTGCTACTGTATATTGTTTGTATTATTAACTATAGACAATGGCAAATAAAGTGCAGAAATGTGCTCTGAATTTAATTTGCTATTAGGAAGCATGGTGTTATGGTGAAAACTATAAAATAGTGACTAGTACATAAGTTACAGAAAAAAAAATGAGATACTTATGACAATTCCAGCAATGAAATAGCCACAGTAATGGCTCAATAAATGTTTACTAGAAGAAATGATGATACAACTTTTAATTTTCAAAGCCAATTCAAGATACTTTAAGAATGCAGACATAAAGTATTATCATTTTGAGGAAACATGAAGAAGTGGAGGTTCATAAAGTATTTTATTCAGAAGGTGAAAACCTGAGTATAATCCACAGGACCCACATAAAATAAACCAAGCTTGGTATGCCCACTTAAAATCTCAGCAGCAGGAAATCTGAGTGAAGAAGATACTTGGGGGCTAACTACCAGGCCAGTGTTGTGTAAAAGCAAGTTACAGGCTAGTAAGAGAACCTGTCTCAAAAAAATAAAATAAAGGTGGTCAGTGCTTGAAGACTCACATACAAGGACGGCCTCTGGCCTCCAAACACACATGCACACATATGCACACACATTCACATATATACCCATACACATGAACACACAATATATACACAAAATGAAATTTTAAAATGTGTGCAGCTATCAGAGATCATAAGAAATGAAATATCTATGAGCCTTGTGCAATCATATAGATTAGATGAAAATAGCTACCATACCACAAAAATCTAAATAAAAGGATCTCTGTAGACACCTACACCACATGGTGAGTTAGTTCTATGAAGCAATGGTTTGACACCGTTTTTCCAAGTGACCGTGTTTAGGTCATCATTGGTCACTCTGATGAGACTGTCTCAGCAATCTTTGATGCATGTGGATGGTATCAGCAAACTCACATGTGAGCAATGGTGTGCTGAAGTCATGGGAATGGAGTAGGCAGGGTAGGAAATGAATACTCTCTGTGAAGGGAAGCTCTTTGTTGGAGATATCTTTTATGTCCTTTGCTTATTCCTCACATTTAAAATGGATATTTTTCTAACAGACTTCACTTGTCAAGACAATATCTAAAGTCTACATTTAAGTGAAACAGAAAAGACAGACTTATTTTAAAATAATTTAAAGACAAATTTTATTCCTGTATGAACTTTTCATTCAAACTGTGAATTTGCTCACCTTCTCCCTTCTTGACATTTTTTTTTTTTTCTGAGTGAACTTTTCAGAACTATCCCCTGAGAGGGCATTGCTTTGTAAGCTAGGAAGATATTAATCTCTTCTCTCAGCATAGTGGGTGCATAAATCCTTGTAACTGGAGATGTTGTTAAATTTCTATATGTAAGATGATAGTACAGTATTGATTTTGGCACGCTAAATGAAAACCAGTATTTTTACTTAAACATGCTATAATTATTCATGTTTCTTGCCTTGGCTCTTGCTTTTCCCTCCATACAAAACATGTGAGTGATTCTTTCCCTCAACCCTTGTCTGGCAAGTCAGTGGGCTTCTTTGAAGATGCAAGATTGGGTGCCATCTCTTGAGATCCCTTCCTCAAGCACTCCATCTGTCTTATTTTTCATTAACAAAATTATTAGCACAAGACTTATTTGTCATTGTGGTGTTTTTCAACATTTTATTTCATTTCCTTCCTCCCTGTTATGTCTCCTACCCTCCTTACTCTGCTGCATGTTCTTCCCAGGATAGCTTTCCTTTTATGTTCATGTACTCAGAGTTTTTACCCCTCCTCCATCAAAACTTCTTGATCCCCACTTGTGGTCTCCTTTGTCTTCATAACCTATGCATGCTCTCACTGCATACTCTTGCATACCCACTATTTACAAGCAAAGAAACATTAAAATTTAAGATCCATATATGAGAGAAAACATGGTATTTTGGGGGCATTACCTCAGTATAATCTTTACTAGTTTAATCATTTCTTGCAAATTTAATACTCTCATTTTTGTTTACATTTCACGGTGCATATATACCACATTTTCATTATCTAGTTTTCAGTTCCTAGATATAATAACTACTTGTATTCCCAATTAGCCTGATAGGTCCTAGGAAGCCAATAATTCATTCATTTATTCATTCAGTAAAAATTATTTCAATGTATCTTAGGTATAGAGCTACAGCAAAAATGACTGCATGGGACATAGATATAGATACTTTAAGGAGCTTAGGGCCAAAGGAAGGAAAAAACATTTCTTTGCAGAGTATATTAGTATTATAACATAGAGCAGGACAGTCAAGGGTTGAGGGTCGTTTCTGGGCATCTCAAGAGTAAACAGGGCTTACCCAAGGCAAGGTGTCAAAAGAGATATGCAAACCTCACGAAATAGTTGAAGTCTCAGCATGATGGTGGCTTAGAAATATTGCCAATTTTATTAATGCAAAGGAATGAATGACACAGTGGCTGCCAAAGGCTGGGGAGAAAGTCAGTGAGCCCAAGATTTTCAGCAGCTAGGCATACTGGGTACTCAAGAAAGGATGGGTAAAGGAATAATCAAACAATAATAACAGCTAAAGTTACTGTATAATGACTTTGTGAGAGTTTGTTCTACTCCTACCTTGAGAAATTTTTTTTAAAAAATTAGAAGGTGATTTGCTACCTATTAGTACAAATGGGAATAGTTATTCCTTATCACATCATTTCCTCTTCACACATTTAAATGTAATTTAGAGAGCAACAATTCAGTGTTAAATACAGCAAATGTTTATAATGCAACTAACTTGAAAACCAGGCATCTTACACATACAGATTATATATATATACATACACACACACATACATACATACATACACATACATATACATATATACATATATATATGTATATATATGCATATATATGTGTGTATATATATGTATATATACACACACATACACATAAACACACATAATCTCCTAAATAAGCATTCCTATTATTTACTAAGATTCCTCTCTGATTATTCTATTTACAGACATCTCCCCTCACAAACTGATTCAGTCAGGAGGCAATCAACTATATTCATGTATATACTCTGAGGGAAAGCCAAATTAGAGAGCAAAAACCAAAATAGCACGAGAAAATACTGCTTTCTGCCTCCTCTCTGATATCAGTTATATCAGTAAATTATTTAATCCTGAGCAAATCATTCAACCTCAGGTAATGATTCATGCTACACAATGTTGATAAAGTGAATGGCAAATTTACAGAGATAGCATATCGAGTTTAATATCATTGCATAGATGGTGCAGTGCTTTTAAAGATTCTGACTCAAGGCAGCTTTAGCAAGTCTCTTCTAATGTAGTATAAGAAAAGACCATTATCATATTCCTGACAAGGAGTGATTGGGTCACAGACAGGCAGTAGAGGAATGAGGAATCAAATGTTCCTTAATGGCTGCATGAATGCTTCTTTTCTATTTAAACCTGTGTCAGCTATTCTCTGAATATTGCCTTCCCTTTCTAGCTCCACATTTACCCCATCTTCGTTCTTTCTTTCCCGTCCTCCCAGCACAGGACCTCAGTACTCTAGACTTTCGGTCTATTTATAATATAGATATTAGGTTACACACTACTCTAACTTGTCTGAAAAACAAAGTCATTTTATTTTCTTCTAATACATCATTGATAGTATTGTTCATTGTCCTTTCCTATTCCATTGATTGCAAGTCATCATTCTTTATGACTCATCTTAAGACTGCCAACATTTTATAATATAGCAGTCTTCACCTTTTTCCTGAAAATTCTCACATTGTCAGTTTTCTGAAATTAGATGGTACAAATAATATTATCTCAACAGATAAGTGGATCCAGTAAAGTAAAAATTGCTATAAAGATAACGTGTTTATCAAAATTCCCTATCATTAAGATAAAATGGAATATTTTTAAGAGTTTTATGGTGTCTATAACATACAGAAAACTTAGCACACTGTTTATAAAGTAGTCAATCTTTAGTAAGTACTCAAATTTATTAATACCAGAAGAAAAATTATTTTAGTATTCCTTAAAAAGTAAAGACTATAGTCTAATACTGTACCTTACATCTCAGATTCTATATATGATTAATTTATTTGCATGTCTAAGTGCCACTGTAAAATCTTTTTAAGGCTATGTCCAAGGTCGTTTTTGTACATTTTTGAGTTTATTACATGAACCTATTGTAATTTGGTCGTATAACTGTTTCGGTATCCTCTTTTGTTCCCTTCCCTCAACACCTATTCCTGGGAGGTCTTTCCTCTTTCCAAGTAGACCTTCTTTATTTACTTTAAAAAATATTTTAATTTAATTTATTTATTTGAGAGAGAGAGAGAGAGAAGCTGAGAAAGAGAAAGAGAAAGAGAAAGAGAAAGAGAAAGAGAAAGAGAAAGAGAAAGAGAAAGAGAAAGAGAAAGAGAAAGAGAATGGTCATGCCAGGCCAGGACCTCCAGCCACTGCAAACAAACACCAGATGCATGTACCCCTTGTGTGTCTGGCTTACGTAGGTCCTGGAGAGTTGAACTGGGATCCTTTTGCTTTGCAAGTAAGTGCCTTAACCACTAAGCCATCTCTCCAGCTCAGTAACCCTTCTTCTGTGCTTTTTTTAATATCTCATTCCTTTTGTCCTCCTGCATCTTCCCTGTTTTATTCATTTCTATATCACTCTATAGCAGTCACCAGCTAATATAAGAGTATAGGGATATTAAATAAACAAATTAATGTAGTGAAAGTTTAATTTATCTTCCACTTACTGCTGCTCCATGCAAGTAATACTTTTATATATTGCACAATATAAGCTTTTAAATTTATCTTTAACTTTTATTCCTGTTTGTTCTATTTCTATCACCCCCTAAGTTTTCTTCTTCCTGAAAAATAACACATATAATCTACTTTCATTAACTTCATTAAAATGACTGTTCCCATAATATGACCAATATTGATATAGTTATACTATAAAGTCTGTAATTAATTGAAGCAAATGACCAATCCTTTCTCTGAACTTCTCAATTTATGAAGGGAACAGAAAAACCCTGACAATAATATACAATCATATACAATACTATATCTTTGCTCTGTAATTTATTTTCTCAAGTAATATTTGAATAATATCTCCTATTAATTGAATTCTTACAAAGCAATAGAATTCATCATAGAGAAAGGCAATTTTTTTAATTATTACAATTTATCAATCTGGTTACTTTTGATTTGTGCTGGATAATGTGAGTTGAAGATTAAAAATTCAAAAAGAATATTGAGTATTAGACTTCATGCAAACATCTATTGTTAATCTTACTTCTCTCTGAATGCAGAATTTCACAACTGCCTAATTATCATGCATTTATTGTGTGTTAAAACATCTGCAAGGATTTTCTCTTTTTTTCCAGTCAGTTCATAATTGTTTGTACTAATAGCTACCACATATTTTATTAATTCAGAGTAAACGTAAAGTGGAATTTCATTACTGTCTTCAAAACTAATAAATGAACACCTGATGGAATATACTTTAGGTAGAAAGGAAAGTATGAGAGAGAAAGGAGGAAAATAAGAGAAGACATCGGAAGATAGCCTTGACAAGGATTGAGCAAGAAGGTTACAGTAGCAAAAGAAACAGAAGAAAAAGGAATTCATAAAAGGCTGAATATGAACTAGGAAGTGACCAGGTAAAATAGAAAGGCAAGCAGGGAAAGATAAAATGAAAAGAACAAACAGTATGGCATTAAGGAATGGCAAAGAAAAAGAATCAGAGACACAAAATACATTTACTCTGTGCTTAAGCAGATAAAAGTATAGCATTAGCAAGCTGAAATATAATGCAAGTAAAATGACTCAGCATTCCCAAAACAGAGTGTTCAGTTTTCCTACTCCCTATCCAGAAGTTCTGGGGTAGTCCAGAAAAACTTAAATTATTCTGATTGTGGTTCCAATAAACTGTTTCACAAAGTGACATTACATATGTATTACATGTTCCAGTTAATAGCTCTGAATACTTAGCAGATTCCATTCATTTCCAAAGCAGAGAGTAAATTTGGACCTTAATGCTTCACTTCATACAATTATTTAATGTTTCATATTTCATCTCAAAAGAAATAAAATTCTATTCATAATTAAGTTGTACTTCATAGTTTTAAATCTCTGATAATATTTTGTCCAAAGAATATTTATACATTTGATCTGCAATGCTTATTTATGAATAACTTCCCTTATTTGTGTACCATATTAATTTTAGCGGTTTATTACATAAATCTTCTTTTTTTTTTTTTTTTGGTAGGGTTCTAGGTAGGGTCTCACTCTAGCCCAGGCTGATCTGGAATTCACTGGAGCCTCAGGGTGGCCTTGAACTCACGGTGATTCTCCTACTTCTGCCTCCCAAGTGCTGGGATTAAAGGTGTGCGCCACCATGTCCGGCACATAATTCTTTATTATACACTGAAAATTCTTTAAAAGTACTTTAATTTTAATTTATACTATATGTCTCTTTGAAGAGTGTTCAAAGTTCACACATTCAACTAATGCTTGATAAATGAATTAATAAATTAAAATTTATGGCTTAAGTATATGCTTTGATTAATTCCTATATAAACTAATGTTCTCATATGTTTGGTGCTTCTTGTAAGCTACTTATTATAGACAAAATACTCTCCTTTAAATATTTATGTCTTAATTATAGTCTCCTTCTCAAAAACTTTAAGAGTACTCTTCTTGTCATGTTCTCTCTCTCCATATATATATGTGGTGGGAGGTTTTTGTAGTGTTTAAGGGAAGAAAAAGCTTTGAAAGTATACATTTCTTTTTTAGGTATTTAGCAGTTGTATATAAGCAGACAATTTTTCAGAAGTTTGTGTTTTGATGCTCTTTTATAGGCTGGGATGCTTACAATCTATAAGACCACTATGTCCTGCAACCCTGACACTAAGACAAAATCTTAAAGGGAAGTTGCTAAGTGCATGGAGAAAATCATTTCACAAAACAATGTGGTATGTCTTTCCCAGCAAATGTTAAATTATAGTAAAAACTGACTTAGAGTCCACAAACTTTCAGAGTACATTTCATAGACAGAGAATCCAATGGAGAGTTTATTTTGCAAGTTCTAAGTGTCTTTTGGGCCACCAGCTCTCCAAAATAAGAACAAGTCCAGGTGCAAAAGAACAACTGCTTCAGAAGTGGCCAAGGAAAACAACTGAGTAGGAAAGTCTTCCCCTCAGAGAGAGAAGTGTGAGGGCGCTCTGAAAAACAGTGCACTGAGAAGTTTGTCCCCGAGAGCCAAAAGATTACTTAATCCAGAAATGAGCATTACGTTTATCATTACTGGGCTTGGCAATACTTTCTCCAGTGTGATTTCAGACTTACTGTAGTCCAGTGACAGCTAACTATGCCCCTTCTTCCTCATTTTGGACAAGCTTTAGCAGTACTTACTATAGTTTGCTAGGCCTTAGAGTTGACATGATGTCAGAACTATATTACATTCCAGGACATGGGTGGTGAACAAGCATATTTTACTTTTAGGATAGAAAATTACAACTAGACACAGATGTGATCTTTCCTTGGTCAATGATAAAGTACATCCATTTCTTTATCTCCCTGATCCATAGCTTTGCAATGTGAATTTTCTGTTACTCTCTTTCAAGATAGATTCTATTTTTCTATTTTCAAATAAGAGATAGTGTGAAGAGATTTATCCAAGAGAATGTAGCAGTTATGAGGGCCTACTAGCCCTGAACCTAGGCCTCAAACATTCTCACCTGCTCCTGCTCCCTTTGGAGAATTGTTAACTGAAGTTCTCCAAAAAGCCACACTACTTTGAACATCCTATAAGGCAGAAAATTCTGTATTTCAGAGTGCTGGAATGTTTCTGGTCCAAAGCCAAATTAACTTAGGTCGTCTTAGCCTCTAAAATAAGCATTTATTGCCCTCCTCTGTATGCATTCCTGGCAACTATTAGGTAAATCCTTGTGGAATATATGAACAGACTCTCAGCTTCCATCAACCCAATACCTATAAGACTGTATCAGATGGAATCTGAGGCCTGTAGCAGTGATTTCCCCAATTTGACATAACCTGATTATATAATTTACACATAGTTTTCCACCAATGTATTTGAAAACTGCCTTGATATATGACAGTTTTTTTGTTAGTTACTATAAAATTTTAATAAACTGTCGCTTCTTTGGAAGATGGAATTTGGGGGGGGGGGGTTTGAATCTGAGTACCTATACCCTGGTCATATATTTGGTAATTTGTTCCTCTGAGGTGAAAGTTATGTTATGCCTTTTTGTTTTTTCAAACCACCACAGAACCCTGTTTTTTTGTTTTTTGTTTTTCTATGATAACAACTACAAAGTCCCTAATGATGACTGGAAGACCACCAGGAAAAGAGGACAGTTGTTGAAGCACAAGGTAGGCCACCATACGGGTAGCCAGTCCCAAATATGTAAAGAATGAAGTTTATGCCAATATTAGTAGAATTACCTATACAACTCAGTTCTCCTGGAATTCAAAAGTAGACCCATGAGGAATAATAAATGCATAACTATTTCATTTAAGACAATGAGTTCTAAAATCACATGTTACAAAGCAGAACCCAACAGATAAAAGCAATGATCCTCTAAAAATACCAATTATAAGTTAAATAACAAGTAAATACTAACAAATGTATTGAATTAATGTCAATAGATCTCTATCATTTTGTTGCATGTGTGTGTATAGTAAGTGTGGTGTTTTGTATGTGTACATGTGTGGTCTATGCAAATGTGCAGTTGCACATGCATTGTGTGTGCTCCTTGTGAAGGCCAGAGGAACATGTTGGGAATCCTCGTCTATCATGAATCAATGAATTTTCTTGAACTGCTGTTTACTAGAGCACCAGTGACTCTTCAGTCTCCAATTTCACTCAGCAAACATGGCCTCTACATTAAGGCACCCTGATCAGTTTATTTCAACATTAGTAGATCCTAAATTCTCTTTTGGAACAAGCATTTTACAATATTACAATGGTGGTGATTTGTTTCAAGTGCTCCCCATAAACTTAGGTGTTCTGAATGCTGGGTTAACACCTCCTGGAGGCGGTATATTGTTGGGGGCAGGCTTATGGGTATTATATGCAGTTTCCCCTTGCTAGTGTTTGGCACAATCTCTTATTGCAATTGTCCACCTTATGTTGACCAGGGGATGATGTCTACCCTCTGCTCATGCCATCATTTTCCCCTGCCATCATGGAGCTTCCCCTAGAGTCTATCAGCCCAAACAAACCTCTTATCTCCACAACCTGCTCTTGTTTGGGCTATTTCTATCAGCAATGTGAACCTGACTGCAACAACAATGCAGTCAAGAACTGCACACAAATGACTGATTGACAGGAAAAGAAATTCACTCATCCTTGTTATTGTCATTGAACAAGAAACATTAAGAATTGGAATGACAATGTAAAAATTTTAAGTATTCTTTCACATTCCAAAAGTAGTTATTCTCTTTGTAATTTAGAGAGCTGAACATTTATTGTCATGTGCAAAGTGGAGTAATTCAATTACAATAGCTAGCTTTCTCCTACAAAATGGATAAATGTTCCACACTTTTTCCTGTATCTTTAAAACTACATTTCAAGAGCACACATATTTATTTTTAAATGCATCTTTTTGATAATAGGAAAAAAACTCACATCAGTCTGCTTCCTAAATGAGGGTTAAATAAGATCTTTTTAATACAGCCACATTACTACATAAAGTACAATTTTAAGATGCAATAAATACCCAGAATATTGTGGCAGTAAAAGTAATGGGAAATAAAATGATAGTTATAATGTGAACAACAATATCATAGCATAACTCCTCCAAAGTAAAATGTATACATGTATACATCATATATAAATATATATATATATATATATATATATATATATATATCATATGAAACTTGGATAGTATATATACATATATAACATTTTAAAAGTAAACACTATCAAATTTTCATATGATAATATAAGAACAAAAGAATTTACTGAGGCATAACTTATTAAAGGCTTTCCATAGCTATTCAACTTCCTATTGACAGTGTGTCCTCGATTCTCACAAACAACTTAGAAATTGCTGGTCATACTTTGATTTCCTTTCAGCAGCACTATTCAGGAAGGAAAAAAAAAAAAAACACTTTTAGAAGGAATGAAGTACTCTCTGGTATTACAATTTTCATTCCCAAAGAATAAGAGAGCTAGATACAATTATACAAATTTTTCTGAGGCAATAGAAAAGCAATTTTCAACAAAGTTGTAATAGGTTTCTTTACTTTGAAAAGACAAATTTAACATCTTCAAGTATAGTATAATCTGTCATATATTTGAATTATAAAAGATCATTTAACATATCATGGTAGAAAGCATTTATCACTAAGTTCATTTTTCAGGGAATTGATACCACTAGTGTTAAATCATCCCATTTTACAGAATAGAGACATTGCTTTGTTTTTAACAGTATCAAAGTATGGAATAAGATCTCAAAAGCAGTCCTCAAGATATTTTGTGGAAAATATCGTACAGTCATATATTGATTTTAAATATTCTATTATGGCGCTGGAGAGATTGCTTAGTGGTTAAGGCACTTGTCTGTGAAGCCTAAGGATCCATGTTTGATTTCACAGTACCCAAATAAATCCTGATGAACAAGGCAGCACATTTGTGTGGAGTTTGTTTGCAGTAGTTAGAAGCCCTGGCGTACCCATTTACTCTCATTCCTTCTCTCTCTCTCTCTAATTCTCGTTCATTCTCTTTGCCTTTCTCACAAATAAATAAATAAATTATTCTTTCATTAAAATATGCATGTGTGTATTTTAAAATGTATATATACACTTATTTTGTCTATATGTGGTAATACTTTAATATATGTAAATATTATCTTTCTTCATAAATTATAAAGGTCAAAGTGCATAAGGAAATAAACCAGAATATAATATACCCCCACAAAAAAATACCATCTTTCTACTTTCAGACTCTCAATTGGAGTAAATGGGTAATTTAAAGGCAGGCTGGGCTGAAAAGAAAAGTAAACAAACAAACAAAAAAGAAACACTGACATTCTCCTTGGCCTTCCACATCCCCATAACCAAAAGCAGGATAAAGACCTGACATTCTGCACCTGCTTCCATTGCCGCTTTAGTCTTTGGGTACAATTCCTCATCACTCTCCATACAGCTCTTCCAATCTTTTAGGAAGGATTCCTCTAAAGATGGTGTGATAAGTCCAAAGGTCCCTGCAGGAGGGGCAACTTTTGTGTTTTGATTTGTTTTTGGTTTTGAGGTAGGGTCTTGTTCCAGTCCAGGCTGACCTGGAATTCACTATATATCTGAGGTTGGCCTTGGACTCACAGTGATCCTCCCACCTCAGTCTGCCAAATGCTTAGAGACTTGTCACTGACCAGAGTTGTTGGACTTGGAGCTAGAGTTTGATGTTTACCCTGTTTAAATTTTATTGGTTGAATATTTCTTTGCTATGCCTAATGCCATCTTTTGCAGTGTGTGTTTATTCTGTGTCATTATGGTTTTTTTGAGATTTTGTTTTGATTTGTTTTGGTATTATGGTTCAGTTAAAAGTCCTTGAACTATAAGGATGTTTGACCATCATTACGAGTGATAAAAACCATGGGGATTCTTAAAGTTTGACTGAATGCATAGCATTTTACATCATGGGAGGTTATCAGTTTATGGGGGCCAGGGGCAGAATGTGGTGGTTTGATTCATGTGTCCCCCCGCCCCCTTAAACTTAAGTGTTCTGAATGCTAGGTTCCCAGCTTATAGAGATTTGGAAATTAACACCTCTTGGAGGCAGTGTATTGTTGGGGGCAGGCTTAGGGGCATTATAGTCAGTTTCCCCTTGCCAGTATTTGGCATACACTACTGTTGCTGTTGTCTACCTGGTGTCAGTCAGGAGGTAACGGCCACCCCTGCTCATGCCATCATTTCCCATGTCATCATGGAGCTTCCCTTCAAGCCTATAAGCCAAAATAAAACCATTTTTCCCATAAGCTGCTCTTGGTCAGGTGATTTTCTGCCTGCAATGAAAACCTGACTCTAACAGTTAAAATATTCTAATATAAATCATTTCCTCTAACTTTATGTTCCAAAATCTTGGTAAAAATATTATTATGGAAAAAGAAAAAACAATAAAAGAAAAGATCTGATCAAAGTCGTGGGAGTCGCGTAGCCGCGGAGAGTGGAAGGACTCCTCCCGATCCGGGTCGGCGCTCGTCCTCTCGCCTCGTCCTCGCCCCTCGGCACCATGGATAAGACCGAGCAGATCCAGAAGGCCAAGCTGGCCGAGCAAGCCGAGCGTTACGACGACATGGCCACCTGCATGAAGGCCGTGACGGAGCAGGGCGCCGAGCTGACCAACGAGGAGTGCAATCTGCTCTCGGTGGCCTACAAGAACGTGGTCGGGGGTCGCAGGTCTGCCTGGAGGGTCATCTCCACCAATGAGCAGAAAACCGACACCTCCGACAAGAAGTTGCAGCTGATTAAGGACTATCGGGAGAAAGTAGAGTTGGAGCTGAGGTCGATTTGCACCACGGTCCTGGAATTGTTGGATAAGTATTTCATAGCCAATGCAACTAATCCAGAGAGTAAGGTCTTCTATCTGAAAATGAAGGGAGATTATATCCGATACCTTGCTGAAGTTGCATGTGGTGATGATGGCAAACAAACGATTCTCAAGGAGCTTACCCAGAGGCATTTGATATAAGCAAGAAAGAGATGCAGCCCATGCATCCAATTCGCCTGGGCCTGGCTCTTAACTTTTCCGTATTTTACTGTGAGCTCCTTAATAACCCGGAGCTTGCCTGCACACTGGCTGAGACGGCTTCTGATGAGGCCATTGCTGAACCTGACACACTGAATGAAGACTCCTACAAGAACAGCGCCCTCATCATGCCGCTGCTTAGGGACAACTCAACATTGTGGACTTCAGACAGGGCAGGAGAAGAACGTGAGGCAGCAGAGGGTGCCGAAAACTGACGGCATACAGGGTGTCCTCCTCCTTCCCGTCAAGAAAACCTTTTTACATCTTCATTCCTTATTCCACTCAGATCTCCTATAGCAGAGAAACCCATTCATGTGTATGGAACCAACTGTTTATAGTCTTTTCACACTGAAGCTTTGGGAAAACTCCATTCCTTGACTTGTGTTTGTCTTGGCCTTCCTGGTGTGCAGTTACTGCTGTAGAAAAGTATTAATAGCTTCATTTCAGATAAACATGAGTAACTTCCAGACACCTATGCAGAGCACTAAAAATGTATTTGGTATTTAAGTAATCTGAACCAGTTCTACCAAGTGACTGTGTTTTGTATTACTGTGAAGATATGAAAATGTAGTCAATTACAATTTAGAGTGTTCCACATAACTTCTTAATTTCTACATTCCATCCCTGACTCTTGTTTGGGGATCTCCTTTCAGAAAGCAGCTTTTGATGCTCTTACTGCATATTCCTTTTTAGTAGGAATCCAGAAATATTAGGTTGAATGGGAAAGCACTTAATGTAGCTGGGCTTGGGGTCACAAATCCAAATGCCTCCTCTCCTATGTCACATATTGTGGAGGTCATGTTTGTCTGTGACAACAGGAAGTTCCCTTATCCATTCTTCATTTGCTGCTGTTTGAGTTGACAACTTCCCTTCCCAGTAAAAATTCTCTCCCACCTCCTCCGCCTTTGCACTTCTGGCCTTCCCTTCACCACGTAACAGCAGCAGCATGGTGCTGCCAGAGGGCGAGCGTGGCTTTTGGCAAAGTATAGTACACATCATTTCTCAAGACACGAGAAAGGGGAGGAAAGTCCGCAAGTCCATGTGTAAAACGTAGTACTTTTCCACGCAGATTTGTGCACATGTGTGAGGGTGTCCACTTTGTGTAGTGACTGTTCTTTAGAGAGCTGGACCACGATATGTGTTCTGATCATTGAGTGTAGTCCCAAAAAAGCCCTGTGAAAATGTTCTGCCCAGTGTAACAGCAAAGTAACATAAATAAAAGTACATTTTATAAAACCACTTACTATGGCTTTGTTACAATTGCATACCCATATTTGAAGGAACAGATGAATTTGCTACTTTTTGAAGTTTATTGATACTTCCCTTTTATGTATAATGTAGTAGTGATAACCATATTTCTGCATTGTGGTACACTTATCTGAGGATGCCTGGAAATGTGTAAAATTGGATTATATTTCTTAGTGTTATCATAAATAGAAACATGGGTCATCTCTTCCTCAGATGTAAATGATAATCTGGTACATGTCATAGTATAAAGTGGACATTTTAAAACTAAAATATATATATATTTATATTATTATGACCTTCATCACACCACTTATTATCTCTGTAACTTACTCTTAACTTAGCAAAATGGGAGTCTACGAGCACATACCTGACAGGGCTATAGAGAAGTTTCTATAGATAATACATATAGAAGGCTTAGAAAGACTCCTAGTACATGGACATAAAATATACACCTTTAAGCCAGGCATGGTGGTGCACGCTTTTAATCCCAGCACTTGGGAGGCAGAGGTAGGAGGGCTGCCATGAGTTTGAGGCCACCCTGAGACTACATAGTGAATTTCAGGTCAGCCTGGGCTACAGTGAGACCCTACCTCGAAAAACCAAAAAAAAAAAAAAAAAGCACTTTTTAAGTTAGATATCATCTAAGAATATCCTTTAAATAGATGCCATATATCATATATATATGTGTGTGTGTATATATAACATAATAAATAAATCCATAGCTCATCCATATATGACAAAAATATTATACCATCATAGACATACCACCAATGTACATTAATCAATACTTATATTGTAACTGTTTCTAAACATTTTGGCTATGAACTCTGGCTACCATTATTTTTTTAGCATACTAATGAATATTGTTAGCTAATTTTACTTAAGGATTTTATCAAGTTCAGTAAGCTCGCTGTTAGTGTTTCTTTTGTATTATGTTTTTCAGATTTTGATTTCAGGATTTTTTAAAATTAGTCACATGTTTTTTTCATATTTTCCCATAGTATAAATAAATATAAAAACATGGGTATTAATTATAAGCAACACTAATTGTTAATATTTTGTATTAAGATTCTACCTGTCTGGAGGTCTATAAGGTCTAACTAACATTTTTTTAAAAATATATTTAAATACTGGTCCCTTCCTCATTCCAAATATTGTGATTTTATAATTTTAATCCATTTGGTTTGGTATATATAAAAACTGACTTGCATTTTTAAAAATATGTCTTATTTATTTTCCAGTCAAGAGACAGAATGAGAGAAAGAAAGAAATAGAAAAACTCAGGGGCACATCAGGACTTTTTGCCACTGTAAATGAATTTCAGAATCATTCATTATTTCATTATTTGGCTTTATATTGGTTCTGGGGAATCAAATCTGGAGCATGAAGCTTGGCAAGTGACTTTAACCAGAGAGACAATTTATAACACCACATTCATTTTTTCCATTTTTTTTCAAAGAATCAATTCTTAGTTTGAATTATCATGGCTTCATATTTTTGAATATTAAGTTTTGGTGACTTGCATAAGGTTAGGATATCTCTCACTATTACTCAGTTTCTCTAAAGCATTGTTTCCAGTTCAAACAATCATAACTTCATAAAGTAGTATATATTGCTTTTCTTTCTCCCCTATTTCTTATGCAGCCATTATTCTGCCTTTAATTTTTTCTGTTATTCTCATAGTCTTTAGCCAAGAGACACAAAGTACCATATTTTTCTCATGATGATGTAAAAGCAAAATTATATTATTTTACTTTGATATAGGAACTTTAGCAAGTATGCACATTCATTCATTTTCCTATTCCATTATTACTTTTTTATTATTTTACTCTGTGTTTTACATACAGATAATCATTATTCCATTGCCAAGGTAACAGTATAATCTACTTTTTCAAGAGTATTCATTTTTTACATGTAATTGTAAAAATATTTTAATGTAATTCTCAAGTTTTCATTTTTTCCTGTTAGAAATGTTTTAGTTTTTAACCATCTAGTAAGTTAAAGAAATGAACTACTGAATATCTAAGAATACCTTTATTTCACCAAGATACATAAACATCTTGATTCTATATAAAACTATTAGATCAAAACATTTCTTCCAGCTTTTATATATCCAACAATCTCATGCACATATATAATTATTTTGATCATAGTCACCCATTACCATCTCTTATTCCCCTCAAGTTCCACCGAAATCCTTTAAAATTTGTACTACTACTTTCATACTTTCATTGGTATGTGTGTGTGTATGTGTGTGTGTGTGCTCAATGGAGTTTAATTAGGGTTTATTGCATAAAATGGGTAGAGGGTTATTTCCTGGAGTATGGTCAACTTAGTAGTCTAGACCAAAATGTTTTATCTTTAAAATTGTATGAACAAAATTCTATTGTCTTCTGATATATGGAAGAAAATATATATAACACCAATGAATGTTTGTCCAGCTATTGCTGAGCAGTGTTTATTTGGCCTACATAGAGATAAAACTTCAGTAGTGACTTGTTAATAGTAAAATAGAGAAGATCACTTCAAGTCACATAATTAGGTAAGAAGATCTACTTCTATTATGTCTCTGATATATATGTTTCTGATATGTTATTGCTTTCATTTTGTGTATTTCACTTTCTCTTTGAGGAGCATATACATCTGTTGTTTGAAATATTTATATTTATTTATTTGAAAGAGAGATGAGAGAGAGAGAGAGAGACAGAGAGATACAGAGTATATGGATATGCCAGGGCCTCCTGTCACTGCAAATAAACTCCAGATATATGTGCCACTTTGTGCTTCTGGCTTTAAAATACTGGAGAATCAAACCTATGTAGTCAGGCTATATAAACAAATGTTTTCAAGCACTGAACTATTTCTCCCACCCCCAAGGAACACTTAATCATGTCTCACTCTGTATCTGATAAGTCTTTTGTTTGCTTCCGTTCAAAGTGGTTATTACACCATAACATATTGTATGTAATATATATATATACACACACACATATACATATATGTGTAGATATATGTAATTTATATATATATAGTGTATACATGTATATGTGTATATATTATACATATACATATCTAATATAAACATTGATGTATACATGTATTATAAACCAGCAGACATATATATCTCTATGTTTGCTAATTTATAATCTGTGTTCCTAAGATGCTTACAATGTTAGAGTCAAGGCAATGTTTGCTTTATTTCTTACTGTATGCCTAAACATATGAGTGCTATATAGCACAAGTGGAAGTGATTGGAGTAAGTCTGTCAGAGACAAAAAAGAAAATGCTTGCATACTCAGTCTCCTAGTGGAAAACATAACTTCTTTTATTGAGAACGCCAGGTATCAGAGTCTGCTCTATTCTGGAATGTCTGTGAAAAACAGGAGACTCTCCCATGTTTCCATTCCTTCTCTTCCCTCCTTCCTCTTTCCACATACAGATAAAACTGGAAAAAAAAAAAAAAACTGGAGAGAAAGCTAACAATGCTTACAATGTTAGAGTCAAGGCAATGTTTGCTTTATTTCTTACTGTATGCCTAAACATATGAGTGCTATATAGCACAAGTGGAAGTGACTGGAGTGAATTTATGAAATACATATTGGACCACCCATTTGTCTTAAAAATAACTCAGTTTCTTTCATGTGATTTAAAAAAAATTTCATTTTCATCTGCAGTTTTTAAGAACTGATGAAATTTAATCTTATTAGTATTAGGTTTTAATTTTTATTCATTATTTAATTATCTGAGAGTGAATGAGTGAGTAAGAAAATGGGCATTCTAGGACCTGTAGCTACTGCAAATGAAGTCCAGACACATGCACCATTGTGCATCTGGATTTATATGGGTACTGGGGAATTGAACCATGGTCCTTTGGCTTTGCCAACAAGTACCTTAATCATTAAGTCATCTCTCCAGACTCTTTTAAAAAATATTTTCGTCCAAATTATATTTATTACTCTCTTCAATGTGGAATTTATTTGTTTTTAGAATTTTAGCAGTCCTGTTTTAATTCTTTCTCTTGTATTACCTTCCCTTTCACAAAACTCATGTTTCTTTAGAACTGAGTTAAATCCAAGGTTTGTG
The DNA here is from genome assembly GCF_020740685.1 of Jaculus jaculus. Classification (NCBI taxonomy): domain Eukaryota; kingdom Metazoa; phylum Chordata; class Mammalia; order Rodentia; family Dipodidae; genus Jaculus; species Jaculus jaculus. The sequence continues at coordinate 26,852,360 of NC_059120.1, forward strand.
TATGTCTTCAGACTTCTCTCAAAGGTTCATTATCTTCAATGTACCATGTGCTATGTTGTCAGAGCAGAGCCAACTGTCACAGGCATGCTAACAGGAATCCCAGCTTCCTGCAATCTGTACTTCCTTATTCTTGGACTGTCCTTCTAAGAAGGTTCTATGAATTAACTCCTTTAGTTTCTCTCCAGTTTTTTTTTTTTTCTTCCAGTTTTGTCTGTATGTGGAAAGAGGAAGGAGGGAAGAGAAGGAATGGAAACATGGGAGAGTCTCCTGTTTTGCACAGACATTCCAGAATAGAGCAGACACTGTGATACCTGGCCTTCTCAGTAAAAGAAGTTATGTTTTCCACTAGGAGACTGAGTATGCAAGCATTTTCTTTTTTGTCTCTGACAGACTTACTGTAACACATAAATCCAGGACTCAACAAAAATGGGAAAGCTGACCTGGATAGATGGTTCAGTAGTTAAGGAACTTGCCTTCAAAACCTAATGACCAGAGTTTGATTCCCAAGTGTCCATATAAAGCCAGATGCAAAAAGTGTTGCTTCTTTCTGGAGTTCCTTTGCAGTGGCTAGAGACCCTGCTCTCAATCCCTCTCTCTCTCTCTCTCTCTCTCTCTCTCTCTCTCTCTCTCTCTCTCTCTCTCTCTGTCTCTTCTGGGCATGGTGGTACATTCCTTTAATCCCAGCACTTGGGAAATTGATGTACGAGGATTGTTGTGTTCAAGGACAGCCTGTCCTAGAGTGAGACCTTATTTCAAAATAAAATAAATAAATAAATAAAAAGTGAAAGCCACTTGTAAAGTTTGTTCAGGGACACACTTTTTGATATATACACAACGATTAAATCCTTTCAGAGAAACTACCTAAAACACTGTATATTTATTTTGCATTTAATCATGAATAAAGTGCTAATAACCACAATTAACAATTTTCTAATCTATTTGGAGTTTTCCCCAGAGTATTCATTATTTTCAATTCATTACCTGGTATTGAACTTCAACTAATTATTGTTATCCACATAATTTAACACATTAAAAGTACTTAAATTTATATAGCAGCTATTTAAATTTTATACATTTTTCACTTTCCATGGGGTAAATAAAAAAATAAAAAGATTAAATCATGCTGTTCTTTCACTTAGGACCAGCTAAGAATCTCCCTCCCACCATGCTAATAATATACCAGATATTCAATGCAACACTCATTTCTCTTTTTTTTTTTTTGAACACATATTGGTATATACTCGAATGCTATTATGTGCTTAATTATTTGAAAATTCATAGTGTGAAATATTCTCAGAATCAAAGTGCCAGAAAGATACATAAATTTTCAAATTAAGGTTACACATGAGAGAACAGAATCACCAAGACATTCAAAGGCTTCTAAGATAACAGTAGAAACAATACTTAGAACAAAGACTTCCATTTTTTGTTTTCTGTTTTTCTTCTCTGGATAAATGAACAGGTACATAAGGATGGAGATCATGCAGCGTCCTAGGAACCCCTCTGCACATGTAATGCCAGAAAGGTATGGAAGTTGTGTCAACATTGATATATAATAGTAATGCACAAAACCTGCTTTCTTCCTTTTTTTCTTTCCTACTGTATTTCTAAAGTTGAGCTACAATTTTACACAAAATAATAATCACACAACACATAAATATGATATCCTGAATTGTTTTTTCCTGAATGTAAAGTCATAGGAAAAAACACTTAGAAAACAAAAGGGATCAAGAAAATCAGAAAATAATGTGAAAAGGGAGCTTTACAGAGGGATGGAAATTATACAAAGAAAAGTAGTAGAAAATGAAAACCTAATTGAACAAGTCCAAAGCTCTCAAGAATATAGTCAGCCATGTGGAGGATAGAAACCCTCATCTGGAAGACAAGATAGAAGAAACAGTTCGAGAGTTCAAAAATGTCAGTAAGTTCAAAAGTTCCTGTGAACAGAACATGAGGGAATTGTGGGATACACTTAAATGTCCTAATATCAAGATCACTGGAATACCAGAAGGAGAAGAAATTCAGACCAAAGGCACAGAGAACTTATTTAATAAAAGAACTGAAGAAAATTTCCCCAATCTCTTAAAAGAAAGGCCTATCAAGATACAAGAAGCCAAGAGAACTCCAAACAGACTGGACCAAAGGAGAAACTCTCCAAGACATATTGTCATTAAGACTCTAAGCATTGACACCAAAGCGAAAATCATAAAAACAGCTAAGGAAAAACAGCACACCACTTTTAAAGGTAACCCCATCAGAATTACTCCAGACTTCTCAATGGAAACCCTGAAAGCTAGAAGGGCCTTAAATGAAACACTGAAAATTCTAAGAACTTATGGCTTCTAACCTAAACTACTCTACCCAGAAAAGTATCCCTCATAATAGATGATGAAAAAAAAAAAAAAACTTTTCATGACAAAACTCAGCTTTACAATTATATGAACACAAAACAAAACTTACAGAGAGAATTTCAAGAAACTCTACACAGAGAAAAATCAAATAATCAAACTCAAATGCCTACAAGAAGCAGATCACAATAACCAAACTCAGAGTAGACACTAAAAACATCAAAGTCCATGAAAACACCAACCCACATATACCATCACAATATGGCAGAGATCAAATCAAATCTCATAGTCATTACCCTACATATTAATGGCCTTAATTCACCCATCAAGAGACACAAGCTAACAGGATGGATCAAAAAATTAGACCCCTCAATCTGTTGCCTTCAAGAAACCTATCTCACCACTAAAGACAGACACCTCCTCAGGGTGAAAGGGTGGCAAACAATATTCCAAGCAAATGGCAATAAAAAAAAAGAAGGTATAGCTATATTATTATTGGATAAAATAGACTTCAAACCAAAAATAATCAAAGAAGACAAAGAAGGCCACTTTCTACTTATCAAGGGAACAACCCATCAAGAGGATATTACAATCATTAATCTGTATGTGTACCACAGTTCATAAAACAAAACCTACTTGACAATGAAACAGAAATAACCGCCAACACAATCATAGCTGGGGACTTCAATATACCATTATCAGTAATAGACAGATCATCCAGATAGAAACTCAACAGGGAAGTAAGATAGCTCAACAAAACCATAGATCACGTAGACCTAATGGACATCTACAAAACTTTCCATCCCAAATGAGCTGAACATGCAGTTCACCGAGGAAGAAATACAAATGACAAACACACACTTAAGAAAATGTTCATCATCCCTAATCATCAGGGACATTCAGATTAAAACAATTATGAGATTCTACCTTACCCAAATAAGGATAGCAAACATCAAAAAATCAAATGAAAACAAATGCTGGCAAGGATGTAGAGAAGTAGGAACACTCGTCCACTGTTGTTGGAAATATAGGATGGTACAACCACTTTGGAAAGCAATATGGAGACTCCTGAAAATGCTGATTATAGAAATACCAACAGACCCAGTTATTCCCTTACTGGGCATCTACCCTAAAACCTTCAAACCACAGGCCAGAGAGATTTGCTCAACCTTGTTTGTAGCAGCACAATTTGTAATAGCTAAGAGCTGGAATCAACCCAGATGTCCATCACTAGAAGAAAAGACAACTAAGATGTGGTATATCTACACAATGGAATCCAATACAGCAGTAAGAAAAAATGATACAATGAAATTTGAGGAAAAGTGTTTGAACCTGGAACAGATCATTCTCAGTGAACTTACCCAATCACAGAAAAAAAATCTCCACATTGTCTCACTCATCTACAGCACCTAACCTGAATCTACCCAAGATACCTTACATACCCAGCAAGCATCTCATGGACTAGACAACATAATGGGTGGTGAGGGAGAAGACGGCAACGGAGGGGTGGGAAACACATATCTAGACCCAGACGGCAATGGTACCATAAAATTCTACTTCCTAAAAGGCAGACCAAATAGCTGAACCTTCACCAGGCCCTTATAGGGAACACCTGAACCACAAGACACTGGAGAGGGTATGATGAAGACTAACCTTAATCTTCCACAGCTTCTTTCCCTCTCTCTTCTCTGTAACTCTTGTTCATTAGTTATCTTTTTCCTCCTTTTCTTAGTGGGCACTGACCTGTAACTCCCAGTACCAGCATGGGGCTACCATCCACAATGAGCTTTTGATCACAGAGACCTACAAGGTTTCCTAAAAGAAAGACAGATTTCTGTCAGAGTATTTGGTGACCCACAAAGGTTAGTGGTAAGACCCTACTGTGAAGATATCTTTTGTGGTCAACAGGTAAAATGGAATGGCATGGATGGAAGCTGGAAGAGAGTTAGTCCCCAGACAATCAGTGTGTCTAGTGCCAGAAGGTGCTACATGGGCGACTGGGGAAAATGACCAATATCTCTCCAAGCAATTCATGGGCTAACCTACTTAGCAGCAAATAACCTGTTGTGATGCCCACACAAGTGCTATAGTGGCACACAGATATGGTGGGGAATAAACTGCTCTTGATTGGGCAATTGATCCCATCAGTGGTATGGGACCCATAGCTGGAGCTGGGAAACAAGTCAGAACCATATCCAAGCATAAGCCCACTCTCCATTATCAAGCTACCATCAGTCATGGACTACAAGAGGGCCTACACCTATTAAATTCTCTATTAAAAAAGTAAGGGTTATCTCATTTGTCCTGGTGCTAAGTTACTCTCCATTGGAAAATCTGCTTCTCTTTTTCAGATAGATGTAGATCCTACCACCCCACCATACCTCAAAAACGCCCCGATTGAAAAGAAGAAAAATTGGCAAAACAGGCAAGGTGCTATATTCCTGGTGAACCAGGTACCAGCACAAAGGGGAAGGAGATCAACACAGAGAAAAATCAACTCCTACCAAATCAGAGAGCCAGAGATCCAGAGGCCCCAACACCTCATCACTGAAGCAGACCAAAAATGAACCCAAAATGTCTCAATGAAATTTTGTGAAAGAGGGGGCAGAAAGAATGTCAGAGCCACATTTTGGGTCACGATATGCAGAGACATTTTTCCTACCCATAACTGTGGGCTAAGTCCACAATGCATGACCCATATACCTCAACAAGGAGGGACCAGGGAGAGAGGTTAGGTCATGGATGAGCCTAATAATGGTAGCAAACTGACGGTATTTACTGAGTACAAACTAATTAATAAAATATTTTTAAAAAGAAGGCAAAAAAAGAAAACAAAAGCGAATAATCTTTGGTTTTATGAATAATTTAAGAAATCTCTGGGGCTGGAGAGATGGCTTAGCAGTTAAGTGCTTGCCTGTGAAGCCTAAGGACCCCGGTTCGAGGCTCAGTTCCCCAGGTCCCACGTTAGCCAGATGCACAAGGGGGCGCACGCGTCTGGAGGTCGTTTGCAGAGGCTGGAAGCCCTGGCGCGCCCATTCTCTCTCTCTCCCTCTATCTGCCTTTCTCTCTGTGTCTGTCGCTCTCAAATAAATAAATAAAAAATGAACAAAAAAAATTAAAGAAAAAAAAGAAATCTCTGTTTAGCAAGCCTACATATAAACACCATCTCATTAAATCCTTCAATGGTCTTGCTTAGTAAGCATTATATTATCTCTTAATTATTAATATAAAATACCTCAGAGGGAGAGTAACTCACTCAAGGTCGCAAAGCTAACGAGTGGGAAGGTTGGAAATTAAACATAGTTAACTCCATTATAACTGATAGTTTTTCTATCACTTCTCCTCAGACTAATGTCCAAAACCTCCTGCATCCCATGCAACCAAGATGAAATCTACAACTATCATAAAGCATGTATAATGACTATAACCCAAAACACACTCTAAAACATGTAAACTCACATTGGTTCTCATGAAGTACATGAGTGCTTTAGCAGGAAGCTTCTCTTTTCACTGCTGGGTAGCTACCCACAGCCATAGGTAGGTGAAGGAAAAGGTTTCCCTTTGTGTGAATTAGCTGAATCTATAAATTTCCTCACAATCTCTTGCACTAGGGGTAGTAAAAATAAAAACATCCATATGTGTAAAAATTTTCCATTTTTACCCTATGAAATAGTTGCTCAATTTTCCTCAGAAAGGAAAATCAATGGTGATTTTATGTGGAATTTACCACTACCTAAGGGGCTGCTAAGTAGAAGCTCTAGCTAAACTGATGGTTATCACTGAAACATACTGCCACCTTTTGACAGTTCTTTTTATATCTTAATTTGTAAAATATGCCATTAAAAATAAGTCCTCTCCAGGAATAAGACCACATAGAATAGACATCATCTATCAATCATCTAAAACTTAAAAATAAGTAGTAGTTCAACTGAAATAAACCTGAAGGAAAACACTACATTTAAGAAATTTTTAGAGAACTATACAAAAGTTTGAAGGACATAACATAGGCACATTAAATCTAAGAATCTGGGCTTTAGCTGAGTGCATGCTTGCAATGAACTCCCAAATACAATTCCTTTTCCACGTATAGATTTAGAAGCTATATGTAAAATATTTCCTCTCTTCAGGTCTGTAATATTGCATCCACAAACACATATGCAAACACAAACACACAAGCTTTAAAATGCATGGCCTTCTTGCTGAGAAAGAAGTACATGGATAAGAAACTATAGTAAAAAAAAATAATATTGTACATGTAACTTCATTACTATATGAAACTTAGAATATGTCAATGTTCTATTACAAAAGTTACCATATTAGAAAATAAAGTATCTTCTTACATAAGGCCTCCTTTTGTGATTTCTATTATACTAGGGAATGTAAACCTTTTATCCAGGGCTGGTTTATTTTTCTCCACAGATGCTGTGATTCATGTGTGTAATGGGCTCTGCCCTCCGTTCTGCATTCACTGCTGAAGTACTTACAGGCAAATTTATGGTTTTTCTTTATCGGGCATAGAAGAAATCACTGTATGCTTTGTGCACTATTATTACTTCTGGCTACATATTATTTTTTTCTGTCTCATTTTCAGTTTGGCTGGATAGTAACAACACTGGGTATTATGGAAAGAGTTTGTATTAAGAAATTGAGATACAACCCTGATTTTTACTAACTACAGAGTTCTGATTATGTCATTTCATCTTAAGGCAAACTATGCATTTACTATTATATTTATTGATGAAAAATATCAGAAAAAGCTAATATTGATTAGTCATGTACATATCTACATCTCTAATTTGATTTCAAGAAAGCTTTTGAAAGAATGCTATCTTATAACTACATGTAATGACATAGTTATTTTTCCAAAAAGAAGTTCTTAGGTCAGTGACATCTTAAAACTATAGTATAACAATATTAACTAATTGTATTTTTCTATTACTATAATTCACAGGCTCTGTGGAACTAAAAATATCAATTATTAAAGAAAATCTCAGGTAAAGTTAAATCATAAACAGACAACAATTACACTAATGAGAGAATGAATCAAGGATATAACAGACTTTGACATTGTGGTTTTGAGGAAAATTTTGACAATTCAACAGTTTGTTTAAATTTCATGAACAAAGGAACAAAAAAATTTAAAAAATTGTGTATCATAACATATTGCTTAGTTTAATTACTAATTTTCTGTTTGCTCAAAGTTTAATCAAGAGAGTTCTTACAATGTAGATAACAATGGTGACATCTGTAAAAGTTGGTGCCACACTGACGTCCTCCAGGCACAGCAGCACCTGGTAACGCCACAGGGAGGAAATCATGGGTGCTTCTGTTACACACTGCAACAGCTGTCAGCTCAGAAGGAGGTAGATTCGAAGTTCTATCAAGCAAGTAGTACTCTACAAAACCTCATTCTGCCCCTTCCTTTAACTGAAAACAAGCCAGATGGAAACATACAACGTGTCGAGTTGCAAATGAAGGATTACTATCAATCCTACTTCAGGGACCTTGGGATATTTAGCATTAAATATTTGCCAGCTCAGTTGCCCAAATAATTTCACTGGCATTTTAAGAAAAACGAAGATGTTAGATATTATTCTGAGAAAAGAAAATATTACATCATTAAGAGAATACAATATAAATTAGAATTTGAGTATATATTTAACAAAATTTTGGAATTAAGAAAAACCAGGAAATGTTCTAAAAGATTCCCTAATGCCCAGAATGATCATGACTGCTGCATGAGTACCATCTCTCACCACAGTTAATGGTGCAATCTGCTTGGAGCACACAAGCACAGCAGACCAAGAAAACAAGTTGTATTATTAATGATAAACATGGCTAGCTGGGCTGCTTGGGCTACATCTCCACCTGTATCTCCTTCACATACATCTATTTCTGTATTTTGTATGAAATTGCCATAATGACTTTAATAGAATATAGGTAAATTTAATTGTGAATGCATACAAAGAGCAAGACTAGTCATCTTGCTTTGTAAATTGGTTTAAAAAAACTAAGTGGCTTAAGGCCAACATAAAGCTTTTCATAAATTATTTCATATTTACGGCAGAGGCTTCACTGTTTGTGAGACGCCACTGTGAATGTGGTGACGTGATCATCTGTTCTCACATGCCCAAATAAAACCATTTAATGAGTGTCTATTATTTAACACCTACCATGCATTTTTATCTACAGTTTTTAACTATCACTAGGCATTTTATTTAAAACAGGAAAAACACCCACCAAATCCTGAAAGAGAATCATTTGCATAGAGAACCAGAGTCACATCATAAATACTCTAATACTCTCGTCAAATGTGGCATCCTAGTGACAGAGTCCCTGAGAGTGTTTGTTCACAATTGTCTCCAAACTTTCTGGGACAATGTTTTAGCATCCTCCTAATGGTACAATACTTAATTCTCTTTTAAATAAAACTTTAAAATTATATAAATGATTTTGACAAAACTCTCCTTTTCTATGCCACTAACACATTTTAGAAAGGTCAACTAACATGAAGTGTTTTCAAATGCTAATCAATGTATATGCCCTTTATACAATAACCAATACTGAAGATTAGAATGCTGGCTTGCCAAGGTGAAGAAAGCTCCCTAAGAGCTTAGAAAGAGCTTAATGTACTTGACAGATGGATTCATGTTTTCACCAGGCCTCCTTCTGTTGGGAGCTATGAGCCTAACTTCAGCCATGTTGACAGAAACCACCATGTTGCAACTTAAGTTTCTATTTCCTCCTCTAATGATCTATTACCAGAAATGAAGAAACCATTATGCCTGGGTGATAGCCTCCCCTGGTGCTGCCGGTAATTGAGGAAGAAACAAAGAAATTGCATTTCGGCAGTAACCCTGTGATCTCTGGCCTGAATATGACTCCTTCCCCCTACAGCTCTATATAAACCTATGTGTAAAAATAAAATTTTGAGACCTTGACAAACACCTAGCTTGGTCTCCTTGTGTCTGTTTGTCTTTTCCTATTCAGGTTTACTTCCCCTTGGGTCTCTGTTGTTCCCCAGCTGGCTGGGGCAAATGGCGCCCAACGTGTGGGGCTCAAGGTATGAAGAAAAAACCTGAACATTGCTCAAGTGAACGGCCGTTCATCTCCCTGAATTGCTGCCTCATTGCGAGTGAAGATTTGCACTGAATCGCCACCTCATTGGTGAGTGAAGATTCACACAGTGATCACCACAGAAACCCACCTATGATACAGATCCGACTAAGGTAAGACAAGCAATGCAGACTTCTACCCAAACCATTTAAGTAAAGACTATTCAGTCAGATTTGCAAGACATAGGAACTGCAGGATTTCTTTGTTGCTCTTTGTAAACTTCTTTTCTTTCTTTTACTTTCAGTTGGCACCGTCATGTGGAATCACAACATAGTGACAGGGCAACTGAAGCCTCTTGGCCAGGGCTGCCCTCTGGTATTGGCTGAAGGCCCCTAGATCCCTGTGCGAATCCTGACAGACCCTTCAGGCATTGGCAAAGACCTCCTATCAAGCCTCTCTTCCAACCACCAAAACTGGTTACGCAACAGCCAGTAAATGCCCTTAGGGTGGCCGCCGGATTCTTAAATTTGCAGACAGGCTTGCATCAGGCCCATTGGGGAATCCCCCGTGCTGGTTTCCCGGGAACATTGCCCTCTGGTCTTGCCATTTCTACTCTTTCCTTTCTATCATGGGAAAAGCATTAAATAAGCATGAATTGTTTGTTGAAGGGCTTAAAACTTCCCTCAAGGGCTGGAGAGATGGCTTAGCGGTTAAGCACTTGCCTGTGAAGCCTGAGGACCCTGGTTCGAGGCTCGGTTCCCCAGGTCCCACGTTAGCCAGATGCACAAGGGGGTGCACGCGTCTGGAGTTCGTTTGCAGTGGCTGAAAGCCCTGGCGCGCCCATTCTCTCCCTCTTCCTCTGTCTGTCTTTCTCCCTGTGTCTGTCGCTCTCAAATAAATAAATAAATAATGCACAAAAAAATAAAAAAATAAAAAAACTTCCCTCAAGACACGAGGAATACAGGTTAAGAAAAAAGATTTAGCAAAGGGTAAAAAGGAGCTAATTGCCATAGTAAAAGATATTTTAAAAGCACAAGGAATTGAGATTGCTTCAAGTTCTTTAAGCAAAGTTTTTGATTTTATCAGGAGGATTTGTTCTTTTTATGTGTGTGTATATGTGTTTATGTGTGCTCATTGTGCTTGCTAGTCGTGTTGTGTTTGTGACTGTTTGTGACTAAAGAGATGAGATAGATGCAGGTGACATCCCTTTCTCTTCTAGAGAACCATTTCAAGGAAATCAAACACCTAAGCATAGAAATTAAAAAGGAAAAGTTAAATGTCTTTTGCAGGAGTGTATTTTCCAGATATTTTTTTCTAGGTCAAGTTACATAGAGGATTATTAAAAACAACAAAACTTCCTCTAAAGAAGTAACTTATAATTTGTCAGATATTTAAAAAAAAACATTTTAATGTCCTGGTACTTAAAAGGAGGAGGCAACTGATCTTACTTCTAAGCCAGCTTGCCTCTCACAGCATTGGGCTAGCCATAGGAGCTATCCTAAAGGGATTTTACACAGGGAAATAACAATAAAGCTTGCTTTAACTGTAAAATGCCAGGTCATTTTTCCAGGGAATGTACAGCCCCTAAGGCTGCACACCCACCTCCTTCCTCCCTCTGTCCATGTTGTAAGCATGGCAAACATTGGGCCTCTGAGTGCCGTTCTAAAACAGATCTCCAAGGAAACCCCTTACCACAAAAACAGGGACAGAACCCTGGGGCTATCTGGTTTGTCCCACAGTCTACCCAAAATGTAACATCTCTGCCCTCTCCCGGGCAACCGCTGGCAGTGCAGGACTGGACCTCTGTTCTGCCTCCAGAACAATACTAACACCAGAGGTGGGGACTCAGGTCCTTGCCACGGTAGTTTTTGGTCCCTTGCTAAAAAACACTTTTGGTCTTATCTTGGGACGTGCCAGTTCAACCATTCAGGGCCTCACCATTTCTCCAGGAGTCATTGATAATGACTATACTGAGGAAATTAAACTCATGGCTACCACTCTTCAGGGGCCTATTACCATACTTCCTGGCCAACGAATTGCTCAGTTGATACTATTGCCCCTCAATGATAAGGCCCTCATGGTTTTGGGTCATCAGATATTTACTGGGCACAAGAGGTCACTCAAGCAAGACCCCTTCTTAAAGTAAAGCTCAAAGGAAAAACCTTTGAAGGTCTTATAGACACTGGTGCAGATTTCACAATTATTTCCAGTAAAAATTGGCCTGCATCTTGGCCTCTCACTGCTTCCATAACTCATCTCAAAGGAATAGGACAGGCCTCTAACCCCTTACAAAGTTCTGAAGTTATTCAGTGGGAGGACAAAGAGGGCAATCAAGGCATCATCCAACCTTATGTGGTCCCAGGCCTGCTCATTAATCTCTGGGGCCTGAAACTCATTATGTGTAGCCCTGATGAATTTGCATGGCTCTTCCACACCGATTGTAAGAGAGTAGCCTTCCTTCCACTAGTGGTAGGTATAAGCCTGACCACATCACTTATTTCTCCAGGGGTGGCAGGCAGAGCATTGGGGCACTCCTTGTATTCTGCTAGCAAATTTTCTGAAAATCTACAACATATGATTTATTCCACTACTAATAGTCTTGAATTCCTTCAAAGAAAGATCACCTCCCTGGCCAAGGTTATCCTACAAAACCGACATGCTCTCAACCTCCTTACAGCAGAAAAAGGAGGAACATGTTTGGCTCTCCAAGGGAAGTGCTGCTTCTATGTCAATGAATCCCGAATCATTGAGGAAAACATCAAAAATTTACAAAAACTTAGTCGAGAGTTGCGTTCTTGTTATGATCCCTACTCCTCTCAATTTTGGGCCAATTCCCCCTTCCTCTCCTGGTTGCCATTGGTACTAGGACCTCTACTTATCTTAATCCTCTTATTCACAATAGGACCTATTATTATAAATAGAATCATGTCTTTCGTACATCAACAGATTGAAGCCATTAAGATGCAGACTTTGCAGGTTCATTATCACAGACTGGAGCTGGCGGATCGAGGCGTTGCCACTGAAGACCTGCCACCTGCAGCTGTCATTCTCCCTTGATCATACATTCTGTACTCATTTACTATGCCTCTGTCCTCTACACCTCTGCTATCACTGTGGTCTATCTGTTTTATGGCCAGAAGGCTTCCCCTCCCTTACGGACTGCGTAGGATTCAGACCTATGCATATTGGCTCAAAATAAAATGAGTATGATATGGGCACCAACGTGGGTGAGAGCCAATGCACTGCAAGGGAAGGTCCTTTCTGACCACCTCTGAATTCCCTGCGAGAAAAACCTGACTTGCATGAAAGTTGGTACCACAACTGCTATTTACATAGGCCCTGCCTCCCTTACCCAAAAGGTACCAAGGGCCAAGATTGTGGGACGAAAAAATGATAGCCCATGGCAGGAGTCAGGTCCCTACTCCCCCAGTTGGTTAACACCCACCACTGCTTAGTGGGGCCTCCCCCTCTTTTGTATAAAAGAAGGGAGGAGATGTTGGGAGCTATGAGCCTAACCTAAGCCATGTTGACAGAAACCACCATGTTGCAGCGTAAGTTTCTATTTCCTCCTCTAATGATCTATTACCAGAAATGAAGAAACCATTACGCCTGGGTGATAGCCTCCCCCAGTGCTGTTGGTAATTGAGGAAGAAACAAAGAAATTGCATTTAGCCAGTAACCCTATGATCTCTGGCCTGAATATGACTCCTTCCCCCTACATCCCTATATAAACCTATGTGTAAAAGTAAAATTTTGAGACCTTGACAAACACCTAGCTTGGTCTCCTTCTTGTGTCTGTTTGCCTTTTCCCATTCAGGTTTACTTCCCCTCAGGTCTCTGTTGTTCCCCTGCTGGCTGGGGCATCCTTCAGTTCTATTTTTCCCTGATAAAGCTATTAAGAAAATTCAACAATGAAAAGTATACTTTTGAATATGGCATTACAACACTGTTGAGAGCCATAAGGCCACAAATTCAGTCACTATTTTCTCCTTTTTCTCTCCCTCGTGTCCTCACTGCAAGCAATGATCTGTGTAAGATATATTGGGTAGACTACCTGATTTCCATTAGTAACATCATTTAGAGTAGGAGAGGTATTGGCCACTCTACCACTACCCTGACTCTTCCTCTGCTGTGGCTCATTTTATCACAACTTAATCTTCAAAGCCATCATCTAATTTCCTTTTGTTTTTGGAGAGAGAGAGAGAGAGAGAGACAGAGAGAGAGACAGAGTGACAGACAGAGAGACAGTTGGCTTGCCAGGACCTCAGCCACCTCAACTGACCTCCAGACACTTGCATTATCTACTGCACATGTGCAACCTTCTGTTTGCTTCACCTCTGTGCACGTGGCTTATATGGGATCTGGAGAGAGATTTAACATGTTAGGCTTCACAGGCAGTGCCCTAACTGCTAAGCCATCTCTCCAGCCCACATTTCCTCTTTTGGTTCCAGATAGCTGTTGTGGTTCACTGTTCAAGGGAAGGTTGCCTTGTTTGATGCACATCCTACAGGGAAGTTCTCACCGCCCTCAGCTGGCTCCCTCTTGTGCAGTAGGAGCAAACCTCAGGAAGATATTCTCTATTACTGTTACTTGTAAGATGGAGGTGTTCATAAGTGAGTGAATACTGAAGAAATAACTAAAGTGTAATGAAATTATATATTTTAGAAAAAGAACAAGGGATTTTGTGAAGAGAAGACAAGAGAAATGGATATCTAGGTAAGGGTAGTATTTCAAGGGTAATGACAACATAATAAAAATTTTGTTTCTAAATAGAGGAAGACCTATATTTCCTTATTTCATTTTCAAGCCAGATCAGAAAAGCATTGCTTATTGTGTCCAATAAAGCCTGGATATAATTGGAAAACATGTTTGAGACAGAACATTTTGAGTAAAAAGACACATCTGAATTCTGATCAATAGTTCGTCATAAAACCTGAGTCTGATTCAAGCATTAGTATTTCCCTGGAATCCTACATCTTTTTATTAAAATTATAGCTCCCCTGGAAAAAGATGGTTTCTAATTAGAGGCAAATTCTGAGTAGAAATTTTAAAAAAATGCTTGCTTTAATTAGATGCATTCATATAACACTAATAGTATATTTTCCTCATGTTTCTGGTGGAAATAGTGGTAGGCGTTTAAAAGACATGAATCTCATTAGGGTAAAACTATTGTAATGGATGACACTTAAACCCAAACAGACTCAGAATGATCCAGAAAGACAGAATACTAAGTATAGGCAAAATTAAGGACCTCACAATTTCTGCTGATACTAACTCTCCAAACAATGTTTCCTTAGGCATAAGCCATACTCTTCATATTTATACCATTCTTACAGTATAAATAAAGCCAAGTTATCAGCTCTTTATATGAAGAGGTAAAAGTATAGATAACCTATTTAGTGGCCTCCATTGCTTGACAGAAAACTTTTGGTAATATATGAAGTACTTCTTTAGAGGAAAAGAAAACAGAACAAGAAAACATACTACTTAGCCTCTTAGGGAAAAATGTAAAAATATGCAGTGTTATAAGTACAATTATCCTCTGGGAATGGAGTAGACAAGGTGTTTTGGTTGGTTCTCATTTAATATCATAGAGTACTTGCTTACTGAGGAAAGAATATCAGATTTTATTTTCTACTCCTTATAGGGATAACAGGAAAAAACTCTCATATCTGGCCTTGTTCAAAATTAGCCATTCCCCAACTTTTTCTTTCCTTTCAGAATGTCTTTTCTAAATAGTGTGAAAAATGCATGATTGATTTGTTAGAGCACACCAGTGTGTGGTACTCAACATAACATTTTGGAGACACTGATTTTTGATGCTCTTGTACATCAATATCTCACTATCTCCTTTTTATTTACAAAATAAACAACACCAAAGTTGCCAATACATTCAAAATCATGCCAAAAGAGTATTCAATACAAAGAGAAGCTAGGATAAGCAATCTTTGTATTAAGGAATTTTTGTGAAATAATGTGAAACTATGCTCTAAAGTAAGAAAGGCAATATGCTTCTTGTGAAAGATGATATCTTAAAATGTTATGATTTCTGATGTGAACATACACAGATACATTTTGTAAATTTTTTGCAGTTTAGTAAAAATTAAATACACATCTTTTTGAGTAAAATCATATGAGAGCACAGGAAACTGCAACTTTATAGAAAGAACATAATAGCACTGCAGAAACATTAATCTTTTTTTTTTAACAATTTTTTTTATTTATTTATTTGAGAGCGACAGACACAGAGAGAAAGACAGACAGAGGGAGAGAGAATGGGCACGCCAGGGCTTCCAGCCTCTGCAAATGAACTCCAGACGCATGCGCCCCCTTGTGCATCTGGCTAACGTGGGACCTGGGGAACCGAGCCTCGAACCGGGGTCCTTAGGCTTCACAGGCAAGCGCTTAACTGCTAGGCCATCTCTCCAGCCCAACATTCATCTTTTAATATGCTTCAGACAAAATAAAGTCTGTTAAACATCTCAGCTAATGAATATTTGTATTTTCTAGGTTAGTTAGGTAATATTTAGCCTATTTTAAGAAGCCTGTAATAAATAAGAGAAACATAAAAAAATTTTTTGAGTATGCATAATGGAAACAATATGTAATAAATAATGTGCTTCCTCAAGGAGTATTGCATGAAGCATTCAGGGTCATTGTTTTATGTCATAAGTATTATTCAGTTTGAATTTATATTTAGATTGCACCATATAAATGAAAGGAAATTACTATATACATAGTCATTTGTGATTCACAGCTTTCATTTAGGCAATGACACCCATCAATCAACAGGCCTTCATTTCATTTGGTTTTAGAGCAGTTCTCTAGACATAAAGAGAACCTAAATATACATTGAGTTTCAGGTGCAAAAGGTGCCCCTGTTTCATAATATATCTATATGCTGGCCAAAGTTAAAAATGGCTTTCTTTACATCAAACATCTAATGACTACCATGGTGTGTGCCCAGAGTAGCCTGTAGTAATATACCACAGGCAAATTGAAAAACCAAGAAAATGATTCACCTTCTCTTCCCATATAAGGCAACCACAAAGCATGAATTTTATTTAAAACCTATTACTCTATATTCTCCAATATATGACAGAAAAGCATCACTTTCTCTTTCCACATAGTTATTAATAATCGTGACCCTACAAATTGTCACAATTTACATGCCCGTGCCTATAGAAATCCATGATATTTCTAATGAACATCATGTATACTCTTTAGGTACATATGACAAAAACATAGGATAATATTTGAAAATGTGGACATTTGAGATTTATAATTGTCTGTCATTTCTACATGTGCACAAACACACACACACTCTCTCTCTCTCTCTCTCTCTCTCTCTCTCTCACTCACTCACTCAACATTCTCAAGTAATGATTTACATGCAAAGATATGCTCTATCCACCCTGAATGGTGACATT
Organism: Jaculus jaculus; assembly: GCF_020740685.1. Lineage (NCBI taxonomy): Eukaryota > Metazoa > Chordata > Mammalia > Rodentia > Dipodidae > Jaculus > Jaculus jaculus. The sequence continues at coordinate 26,869,194 of NC_059120.1, forward strand.
CTCATTTAAATCCACCATCTGTCAAAGATTATCTTCATTAATACAAAGAGAACATCCATTCTATCTATTGTTCTCACCTAAAAATGTAACTCAGGGTCTTTACTAAAGAAATATTAGTATTAACCATTTGATTAGCTCATCTCGGAATGAAGCAAATGGACACCTGATGTTTACAGCTAAAATGAAAAAATGTTTTTTAGGCCATGAGATGTGATTTCTGAAGGCTGGTATTAATTTTCACATTCTAGGACCTACCAGTTATCTTATTCTATCTTGATAACAAGTAGCTATCACTTACTTTGTTTGACCTAAAAATACCAAATGGCTGAACCTTCACCAGGCCCTGACAGGAAACACCTAAACCCCAAGACACTGGAGAGGGTAGGATCAAGTCTAACCTAAATCTTCTACATCTTCCCTCCCTCCCTATCTACTACCCCCCATCTCCTCCCTAACTCTTGTATATTAGTTATCTTTTTCCTCATTTTCTTAGTGGGCACTGACCTGTAACTCCCAGTACCAGCATGGGGCTATCATCCACAATGAGCTTTTGATCAGAGAAACCTACAAGGTTTCCTAAAAGAATGACAGATTTCTGTCAGAGTACTTGATGACCCACCAAAGATCAGTGGTAAGACCCTATTGCTGAAGACTCCAAATGCAGCTGACACGTAAAATGGAACGGCATGGCTGGAAGCCAGGAGAGAGTCAGTCCCCAGGCAGTCAGCATGTCTAGTGCCAGAAGGTGCTACATGGGCAACTGGGGAAATGACCAATATCTGTCCAAGGAACTCATGGTCTAACCTACTTAGTAACAAATAACCTGTTGTGATGCCACACAAGTGCAATAGTGGCACACAGACAGGGTGGGGAACCAACTGCTCTTGATTTGGCTAACTGATCCCCTCAGTGGTGCGGAACCCATAGCTAGAGCTGGAAAACAAGTCAGAAGTATATCCAAACATAAGCCCACTCTCCAATATCAAGCTACCATCAATCATGGGGTACAAGAGGGCCTACACCTATTAAACTCTGTCTTAAAAAAAAAGTAAGGGTTATCTCATTTGTCCTGGTGCTAACTTACTCTCCGTTGCATATTCTGCTTCTCTTTTTCAGATAGATGCAGATCCTAGGGAGAGAGCCACCCCATCATACCTCAAAAAGGCCCCGACTGAAACTAAGGACAATTGGCGAAACAAGCAAGGGTGCTGTTTTCCTGATAAACCAGATACTAGCACAAGGGGGAAGGAGACCAACACAGAGAAAAATCAAGTCCTATCTAATCAGAGAGTCAGAGCCTCAGAGGCCCCCAACACCTCATCACTGAAGCAGACCAAAAATGAACCCAACATAGCTTAGGGAAATTTTGTGGAAGAGGGGGCGGAAAGTATGTCAGAGCCACATGTTGGGTCATGATATGCAGAGACATTTATCGTACCAATAACTGTGGGCTAACTCCACAATGCATGAACCATATACATCAACAAGGAGGGGCCATTGGGGAAGGGGTAGGTCATGGATAAGCCTAATAATGGTACTAAACTGCCTGTATTTGCTGAAGAGAAAACTAATAAATTTTTTTTAAAAAAGGAAAGTTTGCTAAAGTATATTATATACCTGCAAAATTCTAAGTGGAAACAGGAGAAAATGAATGTTAACATAACATAACTATTGAAGGAGAAAATTGTGTAAGTAGTTATTTTTTTGCATGGAAGTTCCTTGCTTCTAGACTAGTTAATCACCACTTCATATTTTATGCTTTATTTCCCTGGCATTGGAAGAAAAAAATGCACAGGTCACTGTGAACTAAGAACAGTCTTTAAAATATTCATGTAGTCCTCTAGTTGCCATACAATAGTTATGAGAAAATTGAACACTTTGTTCAATTACAGGAAAGACTACTACAAATTTCAAGTTACACACATGCACACACACACACCTCTAAATGCTGGAAGAAAAGAAAGCCCCTCCTGTTAGTTGGCAGGTTCTCAGCAGGCTACTTTCATAAGGGCAGTGAAAATATTTGAAAGCAAAATTTAATAAGCCATAATTGCATTGATATCTAAATGGAATAAGTGAGACTTTCATCCTAACCTCTAAAATATATCATAATAGCAATACTTAAAAAGAAGGAAATTTTAAGATGTAATATCATGACCACTGGCTTAAATTGTCAGTCTGTATTGATAATATGCACTTAGAATCATGGCAGTCACCCATGGCAAGATGCCCTATAATCTGTAATACAAGAAGAAGGAAGAAAGAAACCTATTTACAATATTCTATTCACCTTAGGCAGAGAAAGGACAAACACTTTAAAGAATAAGTCCTAGCAAAGACTAGAAGTCTATATTACAAACATCAAAATAATGTTCCTTTCAAAATTGTCATGTCCTTCATTTGTTTAAAAACATGCCAAGCCTTGGAGGAAATTCTAAATAAACAGAAATTTAGCTGAATAGCTTTAGTAATAATTGAGCACTTTTTAAAAAAGGTTAATAGTCCTCCAAATGTTATTTTCTAAAACTAAATAAGATATTTACATGTAATTACTAAAACATATGTGTATGTTGCAAAAATATTGTCATTATAAACAGAATGTGCAGGGATCACTGTCCCTCCCATTCACCTTTAGTGGTCATCAGCCCCCCACATCTGAAAGTGATACTGTAATTCAATTCTGTCTAGAAAAATTACTACAGGAGTAGAAGTAATAATTTCAGTGACATGTAAGAATTACCCTTCTTAGTAATAACTGGAAGATTTCTTCAAAAAGTGCTCCCACAATCCCTCTCACCCTTCTTTGTACTGTTTCTTCCATTAAGGGGTCTTGCATGTTCTTGCCTTGAATTTGAACTGTATTTTTGAATTCTGAATAGCAGCAAAGTGGTAGCAGAAGTGAAGCTTTACCAGTTCTGAGCCTAGACTTAAAGAATGCTAGCAACTACCTCTTATTCCAGATACTAGGATGAAATACAAAGTTCCATCTACTTAAAGCTGGAAAGCCACATGGGAGGAGAAAAATATAAAATATGGTACCTCAGTTTTAAAGGACCAGCTAACATATCACATCACCGAAATCATGTGAGTGTGCCTATGCAAGGTCAGCAGAGCATCCAGGGGTGTCTAGTCAAGTGTAAATATCATAAGAAATAGTATATTTTGGGCAATTGAATTTGGGGATGGTTTCTTGTCCAATGATAGATAATATAACGGGAAGAAAGTCAGTTGTGGTAGACATAGGACTACAGAATCTAACTTCATTTTACCAAAAATAATTAAACAATAAAAGCTTAGCATTCAAGCCCCATCTGGGACTGAAATGGAATGTAAAAGGAACCCAAACTCTATGGTCAATTTCACACAAAAACCTATATAGGAATGGAACTAATCTTATTCAACATGGCCTGCACTGGAGATACCTGCTGGTACCCTATTCATTCACAAACTCCCAGTGACCTAGTCTCTGGCTGGGCTCACACAACGGTCCTCATTTGAGATCTACAATTAATCTACTATAGTTATTCAGTATTAAAATTTCTAAAGCACTACCTCCTCCCACATATATCAGAAATGAATAGGAGAATACAATATAAACTAGGCAATTTGCCTTTTTGGTCTACTGGTGAGCACAGTGTCTTCCATATAGGTTAGGCATGAAATCCCATAGGCTAGGAAAGAAGTTTTAGAAGTGTGTACAAGTCAAAAAATTGGAAGATTTTGGACTCTGGAAACTTGGTGCGGAAAGCCAATGTATGGGCAGGTATACAGGTTTTTTCCTCCCCACAGTAGCTTACTGGTGCAAACATAATCTGACAATGATCACGGACATCAACAAAGAGGAGCGCCCTCAGGGGAAGAGAGGAGGGGAGACAGGGCAAAAGTGGGTAACGCAGTGGAAATACAACTGTCAGTATGTACATTTACTAAAGTTCTTATTTTTCATTAGTTATGAGAAAGAGAGGGAATTGGCACACCAGGGCCTTAGTCACGGCAAACAAACTCTAGACGCATGTGCTGCCCTGAACACCTGTGCCACCTATGCACATGGGTCACTTTGTGCATCTGGCTTACATGGTCTCTGGGGAGTCAACTTGGATCCTTAGACTTTGCAGGCAAGTGCTTTAATTGGTAAGCCACCTCCCTAGCCCAAGCAAAATATTTTTTTTAAATACTGAAAGAAAATGATATGCTCCGTGAAAAGTGCAGAAAGGTTTTCTAAAGTAATACATCTTTATGTAAGATTTGCCAGAGTTGGACAATCTTAATTTTATGATTCCTTCAGGAAAATATGAGCAATAAGAGACAGTGCACACATATTCTTCATTTCATGAACTCATTCATTCAATACTTTTATGCATTGGCAACAAGTAACATTAAGCTATTTTACTCCAATGTGAATCAATTTTCTAAATGCTAAGTGTGTAATATACAATGACCTAATGATTGAGATTATGATCAACTATTGAACATTTAGAAGCACATATTAACTGGAAGTCAGAGGCCAATCCGACTAAAAGAGTATAAAAAATACCTAAAATTATAAATTAACAGACAATAAAATGTACTATGTATTATAAAAATTAAGCCAGAATAAACATTCCCACATGAATTCAACCTTTTCCCTAAGCTTCCACCTTATCTTAATAATTTCACTTTTTTTTTTTTCAGATAGGATCTTACTCAAGTCCAGGCTGACTTGGAATTCATTCTGTTGTCTCAGGGTGGCTTGGAACTCACTGAAATCCTCCTACCTTTGCCTCCTGATGCTGGGATTAAAGGAGTACCTCCATGCTTGACCAATTTTACTTTTTAACATAGTGGAAAAGTAAAATGCAACAGGCATTAATTACTGTGGCTATTTTAAGTAAATTAACATACTACATATGTTTCTACACTTTTCTATCTCACTATTAAACTTTATTATTTTTATATCTCACTGAAAATATCATATATGTTTGTGTGTGTGTGTGTGTGTGTATATATATGTGTGCATATAAAAATTGCATAAGATATGAGTTCTATTCACTGTAAATATTCATTATGAAAATTATTATAATGACCATGTCTTATTTTGGTTGCCCTAGAAATCATGAAATATTTATTATTCCAGTGAAATGCTATAAAGTTGTATGTTTCCTACTACAATCATTTCTTTGAAATCTCCTTATCATATATATTCTCCTCTTATTAAAGTAGGTTTTCATCAGGATATTTTCCCACTGAAGCATTCTAGGGGTTTTCCACTGGAGGTTGTTCTACTTCTCCCTCACTCTACTTCTTGTCTCCCAGGAGGGTGAGCCAAAATAAATCTTTCATTCTCCAAGTTGTTCACTCAGGTATTTTGTCACAGCAACAAGAACAATGACAAATAAAATCAAACTAGTTATGCACTTGAATTACATACTCAATAGTCTTTCACCTTACTTCGCTATAACCAGCATTGCAAGTAACCTATGTTGATATGAATGAAAAAATAATAGTTAGGTTTTGGAATCAGAGGGATAAATAAGAGGTTTAAGACAAAGGCAGAATGAGGACATATCGAGAAACTGAAAAGAGAGATTAGGAAAATAGCAAGAAGAATGATCACATATCTAGAAGTAGTCATGTGAATTATTGGCTTAGTTACCACAAAAGTAATAATTACACTGTAGCTCATTGGGAACAATGGTAATTTCACAGTAGCTCACGTTATTGTTATCACCTTATGTCCTGACAACTGTGAAATTAATTTGCAGCATTCCTGTATGTGTCAGCCATAAGCTGTTCCCTTGGTAACGGTACTATGCTACCATAGAGAAGGAATGTTTTGCAGTAGGAAGGGCAGCAAGCTGATCATACAGGGGAAAGTTTCTATCTAAATACATGTAGCATAGCAATCACCTTGTAAAAACTGCATGAATTACCAAATAGAATCCCTCAAGGTTTGGGATGTAGCTCAGTGACAGAGCATTTGACTTATGTTTAAGGTTCTGTGTTTCCTCCCCAAACCTGCCCCTAGACACACCCCAGAGTTCTCTGCCTTCTTTATGCCTTGATTGGACAACATCAGATAAATAAGTAATGATGAGGTGATCAGATTATCAGTTTATATTTAGAGAAAGAGGTCTTTATCCTTGAATGAAATTGCAAGAAGAAACATTTTATATATATAGTCTTTCTTTATTTTACCCAGTAAAATCATTTCTTTGGAATGAGAAGACATACAAATGTGTGTGTAAACACACTAACATATATACTACAAGACACAGAGGAAGCTGAAAGTAGGCTACTCTGAGATATAAACAAAAATACCAGACACATTTTGAAAGCGATTTTGCTTAAGGCAATTCATTTAGGAAGCTGAAGGGAGAGGCCAGCTTTGCTGGCTTGTCCTTCCTTATCTACCTTTCATCTTTCTATGCCAAATAGACTTTCAAGATTATAGACAAGTGAGGTGGAAAAACTATTTGTTTTAGTTAATGTTTGAATCCTTGTGCTAATCCAAGCATCATAATACTGGGTTATTTTGCATTGTCAGGAAACCCGAGCTCTTCAGAAACCAGTCTTTCTTAAAGTCTAATCTTGCTTTTGAAATGATGAAAACATATCTAGAGATATTACTGTTACCTAATATTTGTGATAAAGTTTTGATAAATAATATATTTGTAATACAAAGTTAAAGGTTGTTAAAAAGCCTAAAAATTGGTATATTTATAGAATTCTGCCAAGTGAAATAATTAACTTCAGGACATAGAGGGTTCTGAAAATCTCAGGAATGTATTATGGCATTGGCATTCATAATAGGGTATTGGATCTTACTTGGCTCCAACACACAGAATTAATATTGCAAAGAAGTAAGACCCACTCAAAATATCATAATATTGAAACAAAACCCCACAATAATATTTATGTTGTTTTTAATTTTATTTAATAGTCATATCTAATTTTTTTAGAAACTTGTTATTTCTAAGATTAAACCTTTCATCTTCTATATCAATAGTACATGTTTGTCAAAAACACTTAAGTATCTTTTACATGCCAGGTACTAACGTTGGTACTGAAGCAAGAAAAGAATTAGAAGTAGAGTAGATGACCACATAATGTTTATCTGTTCCAGCTAAGGGAGTTTTCATTTGTAAACTCTTAAACCTTTCCAAATCAACATTTGCTATGAGAAAGATTTGGGTCAACATCCCTGCTTCTTTCTTGTTATCATTAAAATAAAAGCCATTCTCCCTTCTTCAACAATAACCAAATTCTATATTTTCTTAAAACCCTCTCCTTCTATCAAACATCATACATTTTTTCCTTCTCTGTGGTCCTCAGAAGTGACAGGTTTGGGCAGGAGAGATGTATTAGCAGTTAAGGTGCTTGCCTGTGAAGCTTAAGAACCCATGATCTTCTCTCTAGGTCTCATATTAGCCAGAAGCACAAGGTGACACAAGTGCAAAAGGCTGCACATGCGCACAAGGCGGCACATGCGCACAGGGCGGCACACGTGCACAGGGCGGCACACGCACACAAGGCGGCACACGTGCACAGGGAGGTACACGTGCACAGGGCGGCACACGCGCACAGGGCGGCACACGCACACAAGGTGGCACATGTCTGGAGTTTACTTGCAGTGGCTGAAAGCCCTGGCCCGCCAATAACTTCTTTTTTCTTCCTTCCTTCCTTCTTTCTTTCTTCCTTCCTCCCTTCCTTCCTTCCTTCCTTCTTTCTTTCCCCCTCTCTCTCTCTTCCTCTCTCTGTCTCTCTGTCTCTCTCTCTCTCTCTCTCTGTCTCTCAAGGCATGTGCCACCATGCCTAGCAAAAGAAAAAAAAAAAAAAAGGCATGTTTATGGATATATCATGATGGGCTGAGAAGCCCATACACCTTTTCTAAAAAACCATGAATGGTGCATTCCCTTTTACCCTATACACAAGAGGAACAGGTTTTGCATGAAGGCTACTCTGTCATGTTATATCATATAGAACACAGTTCCCATTTAAGGAACTTTAGTAATTCATAGGTAACACTAGTTATGAACCTAGCCTTGCAACTTAATGTGGTCTTCATTTATGTGATCCATTGACATTTTCAAACATGTTGCTGAATATACTACAATGATTTCTAGAGAAAAAGTTATACCTGCATGTGTAAATTCTCATCCTGACCAAAACAAAGAAGAAAACAAAACAAAAAAAAAAAAAAAACAAAAAACAACCTAAAGAAAGTAAATCACCATTTGAAAGTCCAAGCTAGTTGTTTGAAATAACAAAGGTGCGGTACAAATTATGGAACCCATCATAATCTGAGATAAACATATGTTACTACTCTGTGATTTTGGTCTTTATCCCAGTCTGGCCCATTTCTTGAGATTGTACCTCAAGATGTTCTCCCACAGAGATTGTCTAGAGAATCTATTTTCGTAAAATCTATAACAAAATGACTAGGGTTTCAATGTCTTATTACAACTCCTTTGTCTCAAAAACAGTGCATGGGAAAGATAATCTTCAGTAAGCATAACTAAAGTATTTTATACCTGTGGCGTTGAATTATTCCACAGAGGCGAGGAGAAACAAAGTTCACATTGCCAAAAATAGAATTATATTGCCACCTCAGTGGGTTCTTTCTATATTCATTAATTCAAATATCCCAACAAAATTCTCCAAATCTCCCATTTGGATGACTCAATTTCTCTAATAATATGACCACTTAAACCCCTCCAGACCATGGCAAGACTTATGATACACTGCACAGAAAAATTGTTAAAGTGAACACAGGTGAACTTGAACATTAAGTTTTTTGAATCCCACTCTTGCTATTTGCTGTGTATAAGCTTTTACAACTTGGTGATTTAACTGCAAAATTAAGATAAGAATAATGATTTAGGATTAGGTGAAAAACATTATTAGGTTCTCATAAGTAAATGAGGTACAAATATATAGTATAGAAAAGTTCTGACTAGCAGAAACAACCAACTATACTTATTATTGACTGCTCTGATATTTCTTTATGTGTTTGATTCACTTATACTTTTCTGCCTAAATTCCATCTGTAAACAATTCAAAATGCTTTCATTAAGAGGCCTAACCCATGCTGGAGAGATGGCTGGATGGTTAAAGTGCTTCCCTGGAAAGCCAAAGGACCCAGGTTCAATTCCCCAGGACTCATGTAAGCCAGATGCACAAGGTGGTGTATGCCTAACCCATTGCTTCTCAGAACTTTCACTTTTGCTTCCTTCAAAATTGTGGATGAAATTCTCCATGTCCTCAGAGCAAACCATCGGCATGGTGCAGAAAACTGGTGTCCCACTAGCACCATTGAGAGCCTAAGCACTAAGTTCCCAACATGGCACAGCAGCAGAATTCATTTCTTTGGTCAACATGCTGTTCTATTTCCCAAAGCAACAATTCAAAATAGCATTTCTCTTTTGTTTTCCACACTAACCCTCTTCTGTTCCTTGATCCTCAATTAGAGAAATTTCATATATACTTTGAAATAAAATAAGATCTATCACTTCTGCTAACATCATTTATAGCTATCATTGTCCTTTCTTGGGCTCATTAGGTACTGGTGTTTCAGGACCTTCTTTCACCTATGTGAATATTACATAACATTTTATAACATTGTCCTCTTCTGTTATTTGCTGACCTTGTTATTACCATTTTTTTCTTATTGAAATGTTAAAAACATTTCTCCTTATATTCCAAAACTCTTTCCTCTTCTAAATGATAAAAGGTAGGAAAATGGGTCAAAGGTTGTTTACAATAACAATCCCATTTCTCTTCTTTCTACTGATTGATTAATAGATGGATCCACCCATCTGATAGCCTGTAGTAATTGTTGCCTAGTAAACAATGGTACCTACGGCAAATTTACTAAGTTCAGCTACTAGTTCAAATTTCAGGATATTTGGAAGCAGGTCTTTAGGAGATATGTATATAGTAAGGATGAAACCTACATGAATGGATTGATGCCAGTACAAAAAGAAATAAAGTCCTAATTAAATAATAGATCAGTCTTTGTAATCAGTACAAGGCTCTCCAGCAAGTGCCACAGGCACCCTGACTATGGACAATGTCATAATCCTGAACTGAGAAATGAATATTTGTTGTTAATACCATACAGTTCATGAGAGTGACACTAATCTGAGAGTCTGCTCCCACCTCTACATTTACATAGATCCTGTCACTAATTACGTTCATAGTAGTTAATTCACAAAATTCTTTCCAGATCTGCTTTGGATTATTCTTTCTGAAACATTCAATAGGCTGCCTACACTCTCCCCTTAAAACATTTCTTTCATGTGCAAATCACAATCTTACTCACAAGATAATTCTCTATTTTTCATTCTCTATTCCTAGTGTGTGCTTATTTATCTGTTTGCTCTTAATATTTTTTCTAGATAAATATGAAAAATTGTGATTTGTCAATATTCTTATGTAATCTTTGTTTCATTCTATACTCATTCCCATGGCTTCTCTTTGATATTGATACTTGCCCTTGATATTTTTAGCGTTGCTATAATATTCTCAAAACCACTTATCTTTTAATATGTGCATCTAACACAGTTATTACATTTTATTTATATAAACATGGATATACAAGTTAATAAATTATATTTTTAGGCATTTAATCAGTAAATAGTTGCTGAGTACCTGACATTCTCTAATGTGCTGAAGGAATTTTGAATAAACAAACATACAATCTTCCTTAAAGCTTTTACTTTATTGTGAAGATGAATTAAAGATAAGCAAACAAGATACATAGTTTCTTTGTTATAAATCTCACAAAAGAATCAAATTAGGATGGGAGAGATAGTTCAGTGGTTAAGGTGTTTGCCTGCAAAATCTAATTACCTGAGTTCAATTCCCTGTACCCACATAAGGCCAGATGTACAAAATGAGCACATGCATCTGGAGTTCATTTGCAGCAGCTGAAGGCCCCAGCATGCCCATTCTGTCTACTTTTCTTTTTCTGTGTCTCTGCTTGCAAATAAATAAATTGATTTTTTTTAAAAGAGTGAAATTAGGAAAGATGTCCAAAAAGTGTGGATGGTTCAAGTTGGGTTACAGTTATTTCTGGTAGTCAAAGCAGTTGAAGAGGAAGAGGTCATATTTCAGGAAAGAACTCAAGGTGAAAAGAAGGAATGCAGATCTTGGCAGCCAATGGAAACAACAAATGGAAAGTCTGCTTTACCTCTTTCCTTTTCTTCTTTTCCTGTACTCTTTGAAATTATTCATAGTTACTCTTCTCTCTCCATTACTGAATATTCAACCATGTATAACCAGTAGATCTTGCTTAGTATATTTATTTCTGCTACCCTTTTGTTTAATTTGTAATGACATAAATAGTACTTGGTTTTTGGTTCAAGTACAAATTTTTACATAAACTTGATTTAACATTTCCTTTAATTCCTCTTGAAGAATACAGAATACAAAAGAAAAAAAAATTAGAAAGTACAATGCATTGTTATACCAACTTAGTTTTTATTTTGTGAAGGTCCCTGAGTCTAACAGAATCAAAAAAGCAGCAAAGAAGCCAGGTTGTAGTGGGCTGAGGGATGACAGGGCAGTAGAAACCTGAAGTCATGTTTTTCAGTGTTCACAGAGCTTGGCAGTGAAATGTTGAGAGATAACTTTGCAGTTGGACATAGCACAATTTTGACAGTTGGCTCTGGTGAATTATTTCAGGTTTTTAAACTAACTGTAGACATATGAACCTAAGCCTTAATTAAGACAAATCGTTCTTCTGACTGAAGAAGCACCTCAGGATGTCAGAGGACATAACACTTTTTCAATCTCCACATTCACAGCCTGTACAACACATGACAATCCCAACCATTGCCAGGTGTGTTTCAAAGATTCAGTCAAATATTCTCCAGCACAATCTTCAAACTTATACTCAAAAACCAAGGATCCAGTTGGTCATAATTAGTATCTACTTCTCAAAGAACCATGGTCCTGTTACTTCAGACCCACTGCTGAGGTATTTCTGTTCCTGAGACTCATCACTGGACCCTTTCAAGACTTGCTGTCTGTGACATGTCATTTCAGAGATCTTATTCTTATTTATTTTTAGTGTATCTTCAGTAATTACTTTTATAGAAATTTTGACCCAAGTATATCATATACTTTGATTGTATTCAACCCCATGCCCTTTTTGTTCTCCATTATCCCTGCTCTGATCTCTATAATTTCCCTAGGTAGTCTCTCTTCTACTTTGTGGTCATATGGACATAAAATTAGTCATAAATATAATGTATATATTATATATTTTACATCTATTTTATATATATATATAATATATGATATATAATATATATAATATATATATATATATGAAAAAGTTATGGGGATCCAATCCTTTTTGAGGTGAACATTGAAGCCTTCTTATTCTTATTTTGTTGATATTTCTTAAACATAGGCTTCTGCCTTTAAAAATAAGAAGAGTTTGGGCTGAAGAGATGGCTCAGCAGTTAAAAGTGCTTGCTTGTGGACTGGAGAGATGGCTTAGTGGTTAAGCGCTTGCCTGTGAAGCCTAAGGACCCCGGTTCAAGGCTCAATTCCCCAGGACCCACGTAAGACAGTTGCACAAGGGGGTGCATACATCTGGAGTTCGTTTGCAGTGGCTAGAAGCCCTGGCACGCCCACTCTCCTCTCTCTCTCTGCCTCTTTCTCTGTCTGTCACTCTCAAATAAATAAAATAAAAATAAACAACAAAAAAAGTGCTTGCTTGTCAAGCATGCCAGCCCAGGTATAATTCCTCAGTACTTATATGAAGCCAGAAGCACAAAATGGCACATACCTCTAGAGTCCATTTGCAATAGCAGGAGACCTTGTTATAGCCATTGTATCTCTTTCTCTTTCTCTTCCTCTCCCTCACACTCTCCCTTTCCCAACTCACAAACAAATAAACAAATAAAAATATTTTTTAAAATATTTAAAGTTAAATTTCACAAATCTAGATAATGAATGGTCCCTATGCTATAGTCCAAAGTGTGATCCTGAAATAATTTCAAATTATCTTTCCAAGCATCCTTCTAATTCTGTTTGATGTATAACTGACATTCATAACATTTGTTCTCCTGCCCTCACACTAACCTGTACTGGCTCACCAGGTACAGGCAAGTGAACAAAGCCTATCAGAACCAATGCAGACCACAGCAACATTTAGATGATTCAAAATGTAGCTTTTACAAGCCTTCCACACACAAGTTTATTAATATTTTCCAATGAACATATTATCTTCTCAAACCAAAGGTATGAAATTATTATAATAAAACTAAATTAAATATATTAAATGCCATGTAATTATCTCATTTATATGGCTAAGGTTAGTAGCTTACATATTATGTCTTTAAAGTAATTCCCATTTGCAGTTACATTTCAAATTGCAGATGTGATGCACCAGCCAGAAGAAATGCCACAATTCCCGCTGTGCTAAACTTACTGAAACAAATAGAATAAAAAGTTTATTGTGCTTTGTTCCCATTTTACTATTTTGTAATTGGACTACCCTATAGGAAATACTCTTTCTAATATATCACTTATTTACTATAGTAATCTTGTCCTTTCAGGCTCCTCTTTTATATACAGCATAAGAGTTAGTGTCAAGGATTAAAAATAAAGAAACAAGGCCAGGTGTGGTGGTGCATGCCTTTAATCCCAGCACTTGGGAGGTAGAGGTAGTAGAATCGCCATGAGTTCAAGGCCACCCTAAGACTACCTAGTGAACTCCAGGTCAGCCTCAGCTGAGACCCTACCTTGAAAAACCAAAAATAAATAAATAAATAAATAGGAAAAAAATGTAAGAACATTAAAGAGGTGTTTTAAGACCACTTATAATGAAAATTGCAACTAATGACATGATTTTCATATACTTTGACAATAGAAATATAGGAGCACCCTTCTAAACTAAAAAAGGGACCATTTTTAAAATGTCTTATTCAATTTAAAAATATATGCACTTTGTTATTCTAAGGACAGAAAGTTAATTTAATCTTATTTAGATTAAATATAACATGGTCAAAAATCAGTTTTCTACAATATAATAACATTGTAAATTTAATTTCAAAAATTTTTGATTTATGATTGTATTCTATGATGTTTAATGTTGCCATATGCTCTATGTCCTTTTAGGAAAATAAATAACTTTTATGAAAATGGTATATTTATCAAGAAGTTTAAAGTGTATTTTACAAAAATACTTAGAAACTTAATCTCATATGCATCTAGATTTTATATATTATAACTTGTAAAGTGAAAATAATTTTCACAGGAATTATTTTGTGAATACCTTAATAAACTTAAATAGTTTTGAAATTGGTGGAGCTTTGTGAATAAGATGGCTGACAACAAAGAAGTTTGATTTCTGGTGAGTAATGTCTTCTCACATTAAGGACAAAAAATTAAATTGTTTGTTTTTTATTAACCCTAATTTTCATCAATGTAGATGTATTTAAGAAATGAGATGGGTATGGAGAATTTCATCAATACACACTTGAGAATACAACAGTAAAAACCTAGAAGGAATTCAGGACAATTAGGTGACTTGTCCCATACTATATAGCATGCTGAAACTCACTTATGAATTCTCAGGATTTAGTTAGAAAAAAGTGTCATCAAACTTTAATTAGACATAATTCACCAAGTATCTCCGAATTTACCCTTTTAGAATCTCTCAGATATTCATCTTCTGACACTAAAAACAAGTCATTTTGTTTTGTTCACCCATGTGAAACATATTTAATGGCACAGAACTCTCTCCTGAGAAGAGGGAAGAATCAAAGAAAGTGAAAGATAACAGTTCCCATATTTTATCTATAAAACAGATACTTTAGGAAAGGTTAGTCCTTCAGATAAAGAGCTCAATTAAAACTAGTCTAGCTTTCTGTCCTAGGAATTTTTAAACTATACTTGAACATTAAACTGAGAGGACCATGTCCTTAATTATATCTTATTCAACAAGAATAATTAATAACTAATTCTCACAACAGCAGTGAGCTTTTCCTTTTATATTTCATGGGACAATCTATATTACTATGGTTTAGTGATAAAGATGACTGTCAATATGGAACTTCATAAACTGCTTTGTTGAAAACAAGCATATGTTGACTTACTGTAATGAACTGTAAGTAGAAAAATTAGGTTTACAGAAAATTATGGTCAGTCCCAAGGACTGAGGTAAATGAAATCACTAAGAATGTAAAACTAACTAGAAGATAAATCAAATGAAATATGGTATTTTGATGTGGAGTTTGAATTATCTTAAAGATTTTCATTGGGGGGGGGTCTCAACAGAGCAAATAAAGTAGATGATAGAAGCTTAGGAGACAAATGGTCAAAAACAAGTAGACAAACTCATCATAACTATGAATATATGCAGGAATGAAATATTTTAGAGAGAAAGGAACCATGGCAGTAAAATATTTTTCTTTGAATGATATAAGTAATTAAAAAGCATATAGATCTTTCATTTCCTGTGAATTTATCAATTATGTTAAAGTAGAACATATTCTCCAATAACAAAACCTATGTTAACATAGACACAGAAAGGAAATTCAACTTTAAAACAGAAAGAAAAAAGAAAAAAAGAAAGAAAAAGAGAGTTTAGAAAGGAAGAGAAAGCAAGCTGAAGTTCCTAAGAGCTTATTTAAGGTGGGGTAAGGAGATCCACAAAACTTGGTGATCACCGGCATGGAGAAAGGTGGTATGAAACTGGAAATGAAGACAACCCACCTCTTTTCCATTGAACACAGAAAAGGCTATGTAAATAAAAACTACTAAAGTATAGACAGAAAACAAGACAATGAAAGAAGTGGAGAATGGAATGAAACTGTTAGGAGTTAACAGAAAAAAATAAAAAAAAAAAAAGTAAAGTAAAAGAGGGAGGAACAAGAAAAGAGGGGCTGAGTGGAAGAAGAGCAAGAGAAGGTAAAGAAAGCAACTGTCATTTAAAAAAAACACACTTTTATGCTCACTTAAATAATGAATATTTCAGTGAGCATGTGAAGCAACTACTTCTCTGTAACATTTTTGATAGATTTCTTCTAAATTTTATTCCCACTGCCATGAAACTGATTTTCAAAGACTTTAATCCTTAGGCACTGTTTTCTTTTATTATTCATTGAGTATCTTCCTTCTTAGTAAATGTTTGATGTAGCATGGTCAGGACAGTAATCCGTAACTTGGGGGTGTTATGTCAAAAATGTTAATGATCACAGATGAGCCTAAATAATGGTACCAAACTGCCTGTATTTACTGAAAAGAAAACTAATAAATTAAATTTAAAAAAATGTTAATGAAGGGCAAGTAGCTAACCCTGTTATCTGGGGCTTTTTTAATTAGGTAGAAACTATAGGGAGGCCTCATGTGTTGGAGCCATCACTTCCCTCCTCCCTGCTCCACTCCACTGAGGACCGCCCTTAGCAGGATTGCTTGTATTCACCATGGGGTTGTGGGTTATTAGTTGGGAGAGTAACAGTCAGTCACTGTTGGGGCAGGCAGTGTCTCTTGCCATTGTCTTCCACCCTGTGGCTCTTACATTCTTTCCAGTCTTCTTCCACAAAATTTCCTGAGTCTGGTGGCATGCTTTACATCTACTTTACTGTTGAGCTCACAGAAGCTTTGAGCTTTCTACTTTAGAGCATTTTGAATACCTTGGTGTCCATCTCCATTACCTTGTGCAGGTTGTAAGACTCACTGTGGAAGCAGCACTCATGCTCATCAAGCCAGTTCCTGTGTGGTTCCACCTGGGCTCTCGCTGCTGTGTTGGGTGTGTTTCTTCTCCTGCCAGGGAGCAAGCTGTCTATACTTGTCTTGTTAATGAATTGTGGTCTTCCTTGGTTCTCACCACATTCAGCCTGAAGGGCACAGGCCCCAAAAAGGCTGGCATCCTGAACACACAGGCTAGGTCTTTGATAGTCTTGCATTGTATACTTCACTTTCCATCTCTTCGTTCCTTTTCTTTCTTTCTTGATATCATTGTGAATCTTAGAATGACCACAACCTGCAGATGCTGAGATTACAGATCTGTGACTCACTGCCAAGCTTATTCATTCATTTGGAAAGAGGTCATCTTTGACTTTTCTTTTTTAACATTTTGTTAATTATTTATTTATTTATTTATTTAAGAGAGAAATTGGGTGCCAAGCCCTGAAGATGTTGCAAATGAACTCTTTGTGGCTTACATGGGTCCTGGGGACTCAAACTTAGGTTCTTTGGCTCTGCAGGCAAATGCTTTAAGCTGTCTTTCCTTCCCATGACTTTTATTTTCTATCCCCTCATACCGTCCTGGCCATCAGAAAACCTTCATTTGTATATACAATAACCCTTACCATAATCCCCTTCCAAGATCCTCTTTCACTGCTTCTCCTCTGTGCTTCCTCCACAGAACATCTGCTTCTTTCCGACAACTCCCTCTTCTATTTGGATGCAAACAAACTTTGTTTTTTGCAATCTCCTCAATGTAACACATTTTGCCAAGCTTAGTCTTGCCTATATCATGCCTCACCTAAGGATTCTGTCTGCTCTCCAGCCATACTGACCATCACCATGCCTTCCCTCTTGTCTCAACCTATGGATGCTTAGCCATCTTGCATACCTCAGCTCAATTCATTCTCAGGGACTGGCAGCTCTGTCAAATCTTCTGGCAATTTACATCACTAGCAATACTTCAACCCCTCCAAATAATTTCAAACAATTCTTCAAATAATTAGCTATTATAACTTTGCATGCATTTGTGCGATTGGTTCACAACTGTCTACCTCTATTATTAGACCAGGAGGATAAAGTTCACGAATATCTGGTTATAATTGTATCCCCAAAGCCTACTTGTGCTCTGCATATATGTGAATAACACAGTAAATATTTAAAAAGATAAAAAAGGTAAAAGTAATTTTCTCCACAAGCTTTCAATACTATTAGGTTTTCAATGGCCTTTTACCTATGGTACTTGAGTCATATTTTAGGTGAAAATTCTATTAGTGTTCACTATCACAAGCATTACTAACAAGAATAAATATGTTAAGATAATTATACAGCCCTCTTTCTTGGTCAAATCTTTAGATATGTCATAGAAATCTGAGCCTACTACCCATGAAATATAACTTCCTCCTTAAAATTCAATAAATTATGCTATAAGAAATATTTTAGTTTTATCCCAACACATACATACTCATTAAAAAAATGATAACCATGTTAGAAACCTACATTACTTTTTTTCTCTATGATTTCATACTCTAGGGCAAATTTCAGTTCATCTAAAAAGTACATGATAATTCTTAACTGCAAACAGTCCCTACAAGCTCTAAAACCTTTTAATTTCCAACCACGACGAGGCAGAAGTCATTGACTCTAAAAATAATTAAAATTATAAATGAAATTTGATATATACATATTTGAAAATTAACAAAGAAGATTAGACAATCACTAGATGTAAAAGGAACTTATTATAAAAATCAAGACAGCTGAATCATTTTTATTGCTTGTTTTTTGTATGTTTGCTTTGTAAGAGAAGGTCTCTTTTTGTAGTACAAGTTAGCTTTGAATCAAGGATCCTCTTTCCTCAGACTCCTGAGTGCCAATATTACAAGTGTATGTCACTTTCATTATACCTTCTTTATTTTACAATCATTTAATTGGTAACTATTTTCAGATTATCAGCATTGTCTACCGCTTCTTCCTTACTGGTTTACTTTTACAATTCACTCATGATTATGAAATTAGTAAGTGCATGCTTATGACTGGAAATATTTTTCCCATAAAATAATTCCATCCAAACACTTTCCAAAAGGCTCATGTAAAAATCATGTAAATAACCAGAGGCAGGTAATACTTTAAATGTGTCTACAAATTCCTAAAATGCTCACATAGTTTACAGAGTGTATGTTAATATTGTTATAGTTTCAATACGTTTCTGGATAGCTAGCGTTTATAAATATATGTGTGACAAATATATTTGACATAACCCATCTAGATAGATATAATGATGTAAGTACTGAAAAAAGCTATCAGTTCTCATAAAATTTAACTTGAGCAGCATATTATCTTGATTGCATATAAATTACTAGAAAACTCTTGTTTTACTATCAAATAATGGCAGACTTTCATTTTAAGAGAATGACTCACCTCAAAGAACAACTGTCAGATTGTGATTATAGCAAATGACTCAAACTAGCTACCCAAATTTTTAAATGAATTTTACTCACATGGCATCATTTTTCTTTAATTATGAATCACGTTAGCACTTTTTTACTGTATATACAAATTGTATATTGTATACTTATTCCACTATAAAGTATAACAAGTATGATTTCACTAAACATCTTTTATATCAAAGATGCTTAAATAAAAGCAAATTCTTATTTCTATGTAAGAAATGTCTCAAGCCACATTCTCTCACATAATAGATAACATTTAAGGCAATGAAGGAAAAAATGAAATATGAAGAAAAGAATGTGACAATGATGGATATAATGCCAGTGCATAATTTAACCTTACTATAAATCATTTTCCCATATATAAGAGGGAAAACAATTATTCTAAAATCTCCTGAAGATAAAGGAAAATACAAGCAAGATAATTGTTTTGTAAGCATTAGCATGGCTATCCACTTATAGGACTCTATGTGGTTCCATGACAATCACCAATTTTCATTAAAAGTTGATGTTACAGAAGATTTCTGAATACAATACTACTAGTATTTTTCCTCTTCTTCAGTCAAACTAATGGGCCTTAAATGGGAGATGACTATAAGACTAAAGTTCAGAAGAACATTTTAGCTGTTTTAGAAAATATTAGGAGAACTGAGCATTAATAAAAGAAAAGTAAGAAGTATAAGGCTGGGGAGATGGTTCAGTGGATAAATTTAGAAACTAGTTTTGATATCTGAAGAAGAAATATAGGAAGATAAGTTTCAATTATCCATTAAATATACAAGTTATCCAGGTGTTTGGACTTATTAAATGGAAGGGAGACATCGGAGGCAGTGAAGCATGGATGAGAGCTGAGGCAGTAGATATTTAAATAGTAAGCTAAGGACCAGTTAGGTAGGAGAAGATGGGAGGCAGGCAGGTAAGAGCAGAAAGTGGTATTGAAGTGCAAAGGCCTATCTAATACCAGCACTTAAGAGACTGAGAAGGGAGGTTAAAAGGTGAGGGAGTGCAAAAAGTACCCAACGAAGGAAGGCCATAAAAGAATGTAGTATAAGTATAGTTTAGGAAGGAGAGGAATCTTTGTAACAAAAGGATTGTCACTAGAAGCTAAGGGATTTTGCAGAAGATCTACTCCCTGGAGTGTAATGGATTAAGGGGTGGGAAGAAAGTTTGAAAATGGAAAGCACTTATTGTCAATTCTCTATTTAGGATTTGTTTTAAAAGTGATGAGAAAAAGGGTAGAGATACTTTTGCATGGTAGCTAAAACCTGTAATCCCAGCACTTGAAATCTCAGGCAGGCAGATTCCTATATAATTCAGGCCAGTATGGGCTACAGTGTAAGAACATATCTCAAAATGACAAAAATTAATCCATAACAGAAAAAATGGGAAAGTGAAGGAAGGTTTTACTTATTTTTTAAAACTACAGTATATATAATCATAAATATTTGTAAATGGGGATAACTGCCAAAAAGATAAAATTTTGTGTTAGAGGAGAGGCAACAATTACAAGAAAAAAATGGAATTTTTGTAAAGGTTGGAGAAAGTAAGATTCCATAACAAGTGGCTTTTGAGAAGAACAAGGCTCTTCCAGACATTATAATAAAAAGCCATTGAAAGTAAAATCAATTTTAAATAAGACAAAATGTAACCAAATAATACCTTGCACATCAAGAGATTTTAATAAAAGATTAGGGCTGGGGAGATGACTTAGCATATAAAGGCACTTGCTTGCAAATCCTTCTAGCCAGGGTACAATTCCTCATTATCCACTCATGTAAAACCAGATGCATGAAGTGGCACATGCATTTGGAGCTTGTTTCCAATGGAAAGAGGATCTGGCACACCCATTCCCTCTATCACTCTGTGCTAGCCAATAAATAGATAAAAATATTTTTATAAAAGAGATCATAGTTTTCAAAATGCCATCTTGTTTTATCCTCAAAATCAAAACATTATTTGTGGACTATAAAGAAAATATGTGTTCATTATTCACTTGATTATTAAATAAGTATTCAGTTATATTTTTTGCATGAAAGTCTGTCTTTTGTAACCAATAGGAACAAAATTTAAATTATTTAAGACAAAGAACCACAGAATATATTCTACCAATGTTATTGCCAACAATATCAGTAGTATAACATAAGTGGATTCTCAATGATCATTTTTCCTACAAAATCTAAACCATAAGTATCAGATATAAAAGTTGCACTTATTAATTTAAGGACATTGATACCTTCAACTTGGTTGAATATTGATAGTTTTATAAGGCAGATTCATTAGTTCTTAAGAACTTAAGTGTGCTTATTTCCTTGAATGAATAATCTTTGAAATGTAATTTTTTCTATTCATGGAGCATCCCAGAAATGGGAAAATTATGACACATAAGCCAGGATTTAGTCATGATTAATAGTAACTTTAGATGAGAGAAGCAATTTTCTTCTTATTGCTGGAACAAAAACACCTAATCAGTGAAATTTATATGAGGAAAGGTGGGAGTTTTGTTTTTGTTTCTTTGTTTGTTTGTTTGATTCCTGGCTTACAGATGTTTGATCATGGTGAGGAAAGGATGGTACAAGCAGGTAGCTGGCTCCCTTCATCACATACCAGCATGGAGGATGCAGCAAAAGTATGCTCTCCAGCACTGGCAAGCTGAACTAGACTCTAAACCCTCACAGCCTTGCCCTCCCGTGACACACCTCCTCCAGCAAGACTCCACCTTCCAAAGGCTGCAACAGCTGTTGATTAGGTATGAGGTTTAATCAAAAACACATGAGCCGGGCATGGTGGCACACGCCTTTAATCCCAGCACTCGGGAGGCAGAGGTAGGAGGATCACCACGAGTTCGAGGCCACCCTGAGACTATCCAGGTCAGCCTGGGCTACAGTGAGACCCTACCTCGAAAAACCAAAATAATTTTAAAAAAAAGAAAAACACATGAGATTATGTGGAGACATTTTGCATTCAAACCACTACAATGTACTTCATAATAATTTAGTATAATCTATTATTGACAATCATGAATTCTTAATATGTTATTCACAAGTCTTTGCATATATATATATATATGTATATATATATATATATGTAATTTATTTATTTATTTATTTATTTTTTGCTGAGATAATTGTCAGTTATTCCCAAGCTGTGAGCAGTTTGCTACAAGCCATGGATATAACCCAGAAGGCCACTTTTGTAAAGGGAATTTTATTACAGCACCTTCACACAAATCTATTCAAATGTTTTCCATAGAGTCTTTGCACTGTATTGGTACAAAAAGAATCAGAAAGCTGAAATATCTGCTACATGGTCTTTTTCATAAAATTGTTTGCTTATTTCTATTTTAGGATCTCAGATTACCTTATCGTGTCATATAAAGCACTGTGTTAAAAAAAAAAAAGTAAATCTAACTCATTAGATATCTTAACTACTTGTCTGAATGAGATCTTTTATGTCCAACCTCAAAAATAAAGTAAACATAAAAATTAATAGTTGATGGGAATTT
The DNA here is from genome assembly GCF_020740685.1 of Jaculus jaculus. Taxonomy (NCBI): domain Eukaryota; kingdom Metazoa; phylum Chordata; class Mammalia; order Rodentia; family Dipodidae; genus Jaculus; species Jaculus jaculus. The sequence goes on from NC_059120.1 coordinate 26,891,826, forward strand.
ATATACATCACAATAATATAAAATATTGGGTAAAATTTTTAACTTTCTATTAAAAGTAACATGATTATATATGAGAAACAAGAGTGTGGGGAGCCACTCGGCCCACATGGCCAAGGCCTATGGGGAGAGTACCCCTGGCCAAGCCCTAAAGATGGTGCCTGACGGAAGTTCAGTGCTTGGGACAAAGAAGTCCATATTTGGAGGAGTTTGCCATCTCTGCCGCTCATTGGTTTCTGATAATCGTCTGGAGGGGTTGCGTGGCCTGGAGTGATTGGGCGGAGTGAGTGCTAGAGTGAGTGCGCTTATAAGGAATCCCCGCCCAAGGCTCGGGGGAGATGAAGCTTGAAGTTGCCTGAATAAACTGCTGTAAGAAGAACTGGTGGTTGTGTCTTCCTTGCTGGTCGAGGCGGACGCGACAAGTGGTGTCCCGTACGGGAACCCGACTCCCCCACCGAAGAGTTCAGAACTTACAACAGTCAGGGGTGTGCGCAGGGTAAGTCCCCGGTAAGTTGGGTTTACAACCCCAGGGTTTGGGGAAGGTCCTCAGGAAAATTAGAGGCTATTTAGGATGCCAGGAGGCAGGCGCTAGAAACAACCCCAGGGTTTGGGGAAGGTCCTCAGGAAAATTAGAGGCTATTTAGGATGCCAGGAAGCAGGCGCTAGAAACAACCCCAGGGTTTGGGGAAGGTCCTCTGGAAAATTAGAGGCTATTTAGGGTTGGAATTGAGTAGAGCCACCCTGCAACGTTTCTTGAAGGAATGTGATAAGGAATGTGATACAGCAACCCCCTGGTTTGCCGTGTCGGGAAACTTGACAGTGACCAGTTGGGAAAAACTAGGAAGAGATTTAGATTTTGCTAGAGATCATGGAACATTTATAAATTGGATTCGTCCATATTTAAAAATCCCTAATTATGTCTTAAAGCCACTATTCAAAATATTAGAGGGAGATACAGCTTTAAATTCACCTAGAATCCTCACAGAAGATGCCTGAAAAGCTATTAATGTTGTTAATGAAGAGATTTCTACTGCCCAATTACATAGAGTAATAGAAGGAACACCTGTAGATCTTTGCATCTTGCAAACAGTAGAACAGCCCACAGATGTATTATGGCAGCAGGTCCTCTGTTGTAGATACATCCTAAAAGCTCTCCTGGAAAAACAGTGGAGCATATCCCCATGGCTGTGGCTGTTCTTGCTATTGAAGGACTCCGCCAGTGTCTACAACATTTTGGGTTCATGCCACAGACTCGTATTGTGCCTTATGACAGTTATCAAGTCAGAGTCTTAACTGCAACTATAGATGCTTGGGCCATTTTAAGTTGTTGCTTTGATGGAAAAATAGATAATCATTATCCTAAACATTCTCTTAAGACCTTTTTAAAATTGCATCTGGTTGTGTTCTATAAAGTGACAAAAACCCAGCCTATCAAGTGTTACAATTATAGATTATTAAAATCTCCCCTCATTTGGTATCAATCCCAGAGGGTTACTTCCATTACAATTATAGCAGATGGATGTTACACATCAGCTAATCTGTCCAGGCTCTTATCCTCCCAATTTCAGGGAAGCTGGTCTCAAGGTTTTTCTACTCGAGTGGATCTTTCTCTGGCAACTGGGCTGACGACATGGATCTCCGCTGCAGTGAATCATCTAAAGGAGTGGGCGGGCATAGGAGCCCTGGGGGGAATGCTGATATTAGTTTGCATGGTGTGCATGTGGTGTGTTTGTCGCCTCAAAAGGGCACAGGCCCGCACCTCTGCCATGATAGCTCAGGCCTTTGCTGCAATAGAAGAAGGACAGTCTCCCCAGATTTGGCTTGCTGCCCTTAAATAGTGGCTTCCTAAGTATTCATCACACTCGGGGTGCGAGGCAAAGCACTGCACAGGGGGTTGCCTACGAGCAGTTGGGCGACTCTCTGGGAGGCATGTCTGATTGCATGAAGGTTGTACTCATATTCCTTCCCCTGGGAAAAGGGTACTTGCACACCAGGGATCAGACCTCTACCTTCACCCGTTGTGTATTAGCGGTGCATCTTAAAATAATAAATAAGGGGGAGCTGTGGGGAGCCCCTCGGCTCACATGGCCAAGGCCTATGGGGAGAATACCCCTGGCCAAGCCCTAAAGATGGCGCCTGACGGAAGTTCAGTGCTTGGGACAAACAAGTCCATATTTGGAGGAGTTTGCCATCTCTGCCGCTCATTGGTTTCTGATGCTTGTCTGGAGGGTTGCATGGCCTGGAGTGATTGGGCGGAGTGAGTGCGCAAGTGAGTGGGCTTATAAGGAATCCCCGCCCGAGGCTCGGGGGAGATGAGGCTTGAAGTTGCCTGAATAAAATGCTGTAAGAAGAACTGGTGGTTGTGTCTTCCTTGCTGGTCGAGGCAGACGTGACACAAGAGTATCACCACATAAATTCCTTAAGAAAGCACTTGTAGAAAATAATAGAATTAGCTATTATATTTTAGCACATTGTAAAATATACCTAAACTGATTAAAATGGGTAAAAAAGTCAACATGCATATAAACAATAATCTGTTATCTATAAATCTATCCTATTATTCTCTTTAAGTTGTATAAAACACTAAATATAATTACAAAATACATATTCAAAACATGGAAACCACTAATTTTCCACTTGTAAAGCCTGATTCAAAAGCAATTTACTTTATGGTTTACTTAAGCTCTGAAACTACACTAAAATATGATTGTATATGTATACCAGCTTGTTAACAAGATTATCAAAACATTAAAATCATAATGTGCCACTCCAATTACAGATACTTAAAATTAGAGCTAATCCTCACAGTACCATTTTTTATCTCCTAAATAATTTTAGCTATTAGCCTCTCAAAGTCAGTATCTCAAATAATCAGCTTACAAAAGTAACAATGTAAATTGCCACTCCTTTAGTGGTAAAACAAAAGCTGCATGCTTTCCTTTCTAGACATTGATACTCAGAGCTTTGACACAAGGTGATTGTGTTTCTTACCTGTACAGGGACCTAGGGAGTGCTTCCTACCCTTGTTGTTGTTGGCCATGGTGGTTCTTCAAGTAAACACTGTAAATGCCAGTGGCCCATACGGTCTTTTCTGTGGCTTTATCATTCCAAATGTATCTAATTAGTCACAAAATGACATTTTCCATAGTGATTTTCTTTTATAAATAATGCCATTAATTAAGTATTTCTAAGTACACAGTAGGCACTAATTCTTTGATCAATGAATATGAATAAATGAATTAACCTACACTGGAACCATTTATGCTGGTATCTCACAAAACTTATAATTAGTAATTATTCAATCAATATTCTTCACATTGAAATTTTAACTAAATTTTAAAGTAGTGTATATGATGCTATATTAATATTATTTGAAATTTAAATATACCAGTTGATACCAAATCTGTAAATAATACAGAGAAACTGTTGCTGAGAATGCATAGTTTTTGCATATGTGTGTGTGTGTGCATGTGTGAGTATATGTATGTTTTCATGTGTGTGGGGGGGGGCATATATACTGGTGCATGTGCATGTGTGTGTACATGCCTGTGGAGACCAGAAACTGACATTGAGAATCTTTCTCTCTACTGTCCACTTTGTTTTTTCTGAGGCAACACCTCTTGTTGAACCCAAAGCTTACCATTTTTGCAGACTTGCTAGCCAGCTTGGCCTGGGTACTGTATCTCATTGTCTCCCAAGACCTGGGAAGCTTATACATGTGCTGTTGGCCCAAAATTCCTGTTCTCATGTTTGTATAGCAAATAGTTTACCCATTAAGCCATTTGTTCTGCCCCATATGTATGATTTGTAAACAGTTTACTTATACTAACATATACACACACAGTTAAACGTCTATTTCCCAATCCTAAAAGAAGTACCACAAAGTTAATATTTTTTACCTTTTAAACCTATTCAGATAACAAAATGTAACCCTTTGCTCCAATTCATGTAAAAGTATAAATTAAAATAATAACAGTATAGCTTAAACATTGTTCAGAGCAAGGGATATAATAATGATTTTAAATTATATTGGATATGAATATATATTGTAATAACCCTTACATCAGATGGCAATTGGCCTCATTCCCAATAAACACTAACAGAAGAAAAATGAAAGATGTACATCTAGTAGTACATCTAGACAGTGGAGGTTTGCAAATCTCAATAATCTGTCCCTCTTTCTTGGATTCTTTCCATGGGCAATAATCTTTCTTAAAATGTTTAGATTGTGATTTATATTTCTCCCATCTCTAAAAGTCTCTCGTCAAAAGTTAAAAAAAAAATCCAGTATATCTCAGCAACTTTAATTTTTGACTCAAATAATATTTACATCTTAAAACTACTTTGTTTTTATTTTTCTTTTAAATTTGAGACAGGGAGAGAGCGAGAGAAGGAGAGAGTGAGTATGTGTGCATCAGGGCCTCTAGCTACTGCAAATAAACTCCAGACACATGAGAAACCTTGTGCATCTGGTTTATATGAGACCTGGAGAATCGAACCTTAGCAGGCAAGCACTTTAACTGCTAAGCCATCTCTCCAGCCCATTAAAAACTATTTTCTAACTTGACATGGTTGTGCTTTTAACTTTGCATCTATGGCTGAGTTTATAATGCACCTTCAAATACTATTACACCCACCAGAAAAAGAGCCAGCCAACAGAAATTGTGCAACCCAACATCACCACCTAGTGACGAAATCCTCAACACGTGATGAATACAAAAAAATGGGGGGGGGGGGACGACCACATTCCAGATTTATTATGTTCTGTTAGCTCTCTATAAGCTAAGGGTTCCAAAGTAGCAGAATTCACTGAATCAGTGGATTTTCAAATTACATCTCTACCCAAACTGGTAATGTATATCTTCAATCTGTATTCTTACTATAGATACACACCCATCAATCTAATTAATTTTCATGTCATTTCATTACTTCAGTCACTGCCAAAAAAATTCTCAAAGCATTTTACTTTTTTCCTTAGTGAAAAGTATTATACTCTCTATATACTTTTCCATTATTTAATATCTACATTTTTCAAGTTATTCTGTTCAAAATGCCTAGCATTTCAATAAATCTGTAACCACATATCCATGGCCTCTGACTGCTCTGGAACCCACAGTGAACACAATGTGTGAAAGGGCCCTACCTGTCCTCCTGATATATAGACTTCATTACAGGGATAAGGCACTAACCAAACAGTACAGTACAGAAATCAAATTAACTCTGAGGGATAAGAGAGTGGAATCAGACAAACAGGAAATATGATGAAGGGAAGAAGTCTACCTCTAAATTCATCACCATGCTCTAGACCAGAGGTTTGACCGAGGGATGATGCTTGTGTTTATAGTCACAATTTTCAAAAATCTTCTGTACAAAACTTTCCACATACATGGAGCAAGGAGATACAAGTATCTCACAAATACCCCTCCCTTGGTATTTTATATGCAAAGACTATGAAGAAATTTCCCTGTCAATCTCATAAGAAAACTGTCAGTACTATACACCATTAATAAAATGATGTACACAAATGTAACATTTTGTCTTATTCTCAGTAATTTTCATAAATTATAAATTATCTTGTAATGTCTTTATTCCTTATATCAATCCTGTGAGGTTTGGAGCCTCTTTTTTACTAAAAAGTAAATTTAAAAATATTAAATTTGCAGAATCAAATCTGATGCTTACTGCTGTATTAGTATTTATTCCATATTGTGTTCATTTTTTCAAATTTTATTTCATTTTCCAATTAGTATTATTATAGTCTAATCATAGAATGTGTAGAAATAAAGTTGTTATAAGAATATTTAAATACCCCTCACTTAGGCTGTAAAACCTGTATTTTCTTTGCACATTCCTTTCTCTGTATGCTACATATTCAGAAAGAAAAAAATTAAGTTACATGTAATTTTTAAGAGCAAATACTTCTTTTTAGTTTAGCTTAGATACATACATATATACATACGGTGAAAACATCTTTCTTACTTTGTATGATTTGGATTTTATGGAAGAGAGACAGAACATGACCTTGTTGTATAGTGTGGTCTTCAGCATCCTGCAGAACTCCCCATTCAAGTGGAAATTGAGAGGAGATAGAGACCAGGTGGAGAACAATGTGGGGGATCCATCACAGGCAGTTAGTTAAACAAGGCAGGATCATGACAGCTCTTAATGGATCTTGGGGAGTTGTACCCTGGCCACACCTATCCCAAGACAAGGTGGCCTCACCCAGCCTGTGTTTTGGTATTTCCAATTAATTGTATAACACATGGAGAATGTGTCATAAAACCACCATGTTAAGATCATTTCAGTGCTCAGAGAGAAGTAAATGCCTCCATTTATACACACACACAAATACACTCATACAAACACATATGTTGTTTGTGTATATATGATATACATGTGCACATAAAATCTTCACTTCTATATTTTCTTTATTTACTGAGTAGTAGACAATTGAATTCTATTCAATTTGATCATGGTTATAGTCCAAAATTTAAGAAAAGATTCAGATTTACCATAATTTCCATGGTTCCATGACTTTTTAGAAATTATATATTATTATCAATTATAGTCACTATCTGGTTATAAACAATGCAACGAAAGGCTCATGGATTTCCTGATTTATAATCAATTCTTTTACTTTTTAATTTTTAATTGTATTTTTAGATTTTTTAGATCTCTCATGTACTAGACAACTACTCTTTTAATGAGCTATAGCCTCTGTCTCATATATCATAAGGTGTTTTTATTCTTGATCCTCAGTCTTTCTACATATATACATAAACTGATACATATACATATATATATGTGTATATATACACACATAAATATATATATGTATATATATATTTGTATATATAACTGTTTAGAGATTGTGGCAATTTGACATGAATATATAACCCCCATATCCTGAGATAATTTTTATTAAGTTTTCAACTTGAATCTCCAGCAGGCAAATTCCTGAGGGAGGATGTGTTACTGGGTGAAGATCTTGTACTATAGCCCCTAGCTGTGGTCAGAGCAGTTTTGAACTCTGGCTGTTGGTGTTCCTGGCTGTTTTGTTGTGGTTCTCTGCTGTGATCTATGGAAGTGAGCCAGCTTCTTTTGCCATTGATAGTATTTCTCCTGGATTCTGCAAGCCTGAAATACATACACCCTTTCCTCCCATACACCTCATCTGGTTAGATGTTTGTCCAGCAACATGAAGGTATCTACAACAGACAACATATCACTTTGTCTCTTCCATTTGAAATCACATATGATAATAGGTTTTACACCTATTACTGTGTTCTGACTATAATTTTTACTAACATCTTTCTAAGAAAGAAAGTGCATACATATGTATGCTATGTGGACTGTGATTTACCCTTGCATAGTCTATTCAGCGATGGGAACTCCATCACTGAAAGGTGACCCCATGTCACTTTGAGCAATGCAAAGTCCCTCCTCAAGGGAAGTGCCATCTAAACCATACATATCACATGACTTCTTTACAGTAAAGTTATTTTAAGGTTACTTAAAATTTTCAGTTAAATTGGCAGCATTTCAGCTCTGTGGCCACTGTGGCTGGTGAGTCTCATTCTGAGTGTAATAGACACAGCACATTTCTAGTGTCCCAGAGAGTTATGGGCAGCCTTGTTCTGTTGTCAACACGAGTCTCTGAACTGTCCACAGAAATCCCCCATTCCACTGAGTCCACTGCTTCTGAGGGATCAATATTACAGCCCAGGCTTATTCTGTTAGAGATGACTAATTGCAATTAAAAATTCCAAACTTTGGTTTGACTTTTTTCTTACAGATGTTTTTATAAGTATAGCATACTATTAAGTATTGTATTGAGCTTTTCCTTCCATCTGATTTGGTGGACTACTCTTAGAGTTCACTGCTTTCCTGTGGCTACAGATGTAAAAATACTATGCCTCAGGGACACACCAGTGTTTATCATTTCTCCTGAATTGAAGAATTATATTTTCCCTCTGACCACTGAATATATGACACATGGATTGGCTTGACTATCTCAAGTTTGTCTGAAAATAAAATGGTTTTCATTAGTCCTCTTTTTCTCTTTCCTGTTTAGTTATTTTACTAATTTAATATTTAGTAAGTGTATTCCCAACAAGATGGCTGGCCCTGTGCTGAGAATAGGCTGAGAGTATCTGGGAAAGCATGGGAGACCTTCAGGGTGACTCACAAATGTGAACACCAACAAAGGAATAGAGTGAAGAACACAGCAAAGACAGGCCAGTTAGAGAGACTAGGTAAGTTCCCAGGGAGTGGGACAAGAAAAGAATCATCTCCTCTCTTTTAAAATCATACGTCTAGGAGAAGCTTGATAAGCAAGGAAGAACCTACTGGGGAAATGCCCCAGCAAAGAAGTCACAGGGCCAGTCTCCAGATTCAGCTCTTCTCACTGTCCATGCTCAGTGGAGGGACCTGAAATCACCCAAGGGCTTTTGAAGAGATGAACTGGGGAGAGAAGCAAATGCTTCCATTGCCCATCTGTGCTGTGTCAATCCACACGCTGTGCAGTATGTGAGACCAGGGAGAAGAAGTCATTGGCCTCTGGGTCCCTAAGTCAACTGCTGATTCTCCTGTCATTTCTCAGCTCATAGAGTGGATAGGTTCTATCATTCATATCTATAATCTTGACTAAGACATTATAGGAACTCAATTAATATTCAGTAAACAGATGAAGGGTGCTTCCAATCCATATACTTGTATTTTTAGTACTCCAACTCTACAAGATTATATTGCAGCTTTGTTTTGTAATTGATCATTCATTCCTCAACCACAATTCCTTGAAATAATTTAAGTTCTTTAGTGCAGAAAGCTAGACTCTATAGAACTGACCTATGTAATAAGTTTTGTTTTCTTTTTAAATTACGTGTGTGGGAGGGGGCATATTCAGAAGTCAGCATATAGTTTCAAAGTGTCTGTACTCCCCTTTCTTTGAAACTGGATCTTCTGCTGTTGCACAAAAAAAATAAATAAATAAAATAAAAAATAAATGTCAGACCAGATGGCCTGTGAGCTTTGGATTTTCCTGACTCCACTTTCTTAGAAACAAAGAACTATGTGTCATTTGCATCTGGCTTTCTTTTGGAGGAGCAGGGAGGTGTTGAAGAATTGAATTTGGGTCTTCTGGCTTTGAAACAAAGCATCTTTAAGCAGTGACCAATCTTCCCATGCCTGTAAAATATGTTATCAGTTACAGCAAGACGTCTGAAATCAGCCCTTTGCTAATAAATGAAGCTGTTGGCAGTCATTCCAACTTCCTACATTTATCTAAAAGCATGATATCTATGTTCTAAAATGGCATGTGAGCTGGAGAGATGGCTTAACAGTTAAGGCACTTGCCTGTGAAGCCTAAGGACCCAGGTTCAATTCTCCAGATCCCATGTAAGCCAGATGCGCAAGGTGGTACATGTGTCTGGGGTTTGTTTGCAGTAGCAAAAGGCCCTGCTGCACCCATTCTCTCCCTCTCCCCTCTTTTCTTGTGTCTCAAATAAAAATACATCAATAAATAAAAATTTAAAATGGCATGTATCACTAAGCTTGACAGGGTTTCATAATCTCTTCATGTGCAGTTCTCCTATAATTCAATGTGTATTTTTCTTGATGACAAATTTCCTACATTGATTACATGTGCTTTGATCCATTATATTTCCCTCATTGGCATCCACTCACATTCCACACAACCCCTTTGCACTTTTTTTCTATTGTTGCTCTTCAGTTCAGCAGTAAGACAAAATGACACAATGAAATTTGAAGAAAAATGGTTGAACAGATCATTCTCAGTGAACTTACCCAGTCACAGAAATATAATTGCCAACTAGTCTCACTCATCTACAGCACCTAGCCTGAATCTACCCAAGATGCCAACATATCCAGTAAGCATTTTGAAGACCAGACACTAGGGTGAGTGGGGTGGGAGGGGAGGGAAAGGATGGGAGTGGGGAACACAAATCTAGACCCAAATGGCAATGGTACCATAAAATTCTATATCCTAAAAGGCAGATGAAATAGTTGAACCTTCATCAGGCCCTTAGAGGGAACACCTGAGTCACAAGGCACTGGAGAGTGTACAATGAAGACTGACCTTAATCTTCTACAGCTTCCCTCTCTCTCTTTCTGTCTCTTTCTCTGTCTCTCTATCTCTCTTGCTCTCTCTCTGTCTCTCTCTCTCTAACTGTGTTATATTACTTATCTTTTTCTTCCTTCTATTCATGGACACTGGCCTATAACTCCCTGTACCAGCAGGTGGCTATCATCCACAGCGAACTTTTTTTTATTTTTATTTTTTTTTAATATTTTTCTTTTGTTCATTTTTTATTTATTTATTTGAGAGCGACAGACACAGGGAGAAAGACAGATAGAGGGAGAGAGATAGAATGGGCGCGCCAGGGCTTCCAGCCACTGCAAACGAACTCCAGACGCGTGCGCCCCCTTGTGCATCTGGCTAACGTGGGACCTGGGGAACCAAGCCTCGAACTGGGGTCCTTAGGCTTCACAGGCAAGCGCTTAACCGCTAAGCCATCTCTCCAGCCCACACAGTGAACTTTTGATCAGAGAGACCCACATGGTTTCCTAAAAGAATGACAGATTTCTGTCAGAGTACTTGATGACCCACCAAAGGTTAGTGGTAATACTGTACTGCTAAAGATTCAAAGCACAAGAGTTGGTGTCCTTTTAAAGAAGTCTTCCTATTCATCTATGCGCTCGTTTCAAAATGACTAGATATCAAATTACAAAACTAATTGTTTTCTCAATAAATCTTACAGTATGCATTCAAAGTACTCAGGCTTAATATTATAAGTATTATGAAAATTACATCTTCAATTAATAACAGTATAGTGGTTTTATGCAAAAATTAAAGAATATATTGATGAAAGGACAAACCATTTTTTATGAGACATCTCCATGATATAGTTTATGCCTTATCTTTAATTTAAAGCTATTTTCAATTATTTAAAATTTCTAACAATGTCTGATTACATTTTACATAGACACAAATTCTCTATTGTATACTCAGTTTTATTTCTCCATCTTTTTCATTAGTAAAGACATTAACAATAAAATAGGGTCCCTTGCTCCAGCTGGTAGTTTCTCAGTGCTAGTAATATATTATTCCTCTTTTTGTGACATCATAATCATTTCTACAGAAGTACCATGTGTCTTTGTGTAGAAGCTACTGTTTCCATTCAATTTAATTACCTCCCCCTGTGGTTTTAAATAGAAGTGGCTTCAAAATGAGGGCAGCTTCTATTAAATCTAATTACTTTCTCCTGCTGCTTGTATGGTAAAAGGGAGGTTACTAAATGAGAGCAGCTTCTAAACTAAAGTATATGGTAACTGTGTGCAAGCAATAACAAAACTGTATCTAAGCCACTTGGAAGGTTCATATTTATCTTTTCTTTCATTTCATCTTTATATTTTAACCTAAGACCAAAAAAACGAGAATTTAGATAAATTTTATTTTGAAAATTAATTTTAGTCTCATAAGGCAAAATGAAAATTATATATATATATTCATGCTAAAACTATTATTTTTGCACAAAAGTTAAAAACTAAGCCACTCACAGGTTCAGGCTCAGAACTTTAGAACAAGTATTGTTTGAGAGTTTTGTGGTGGTGTTTTTGTTCTGAGGTTGATTATTACTTATGAGATTTTTAATTTGTAGGAAGAGTATCTTTCCTGATTCTGATCAAATAATTTAAAGAATCCTTCACTTTATGTCATTAAATGCATCAAGTCTGGAGTGATTTCAGAGAAATTAAAAAGTAGTAATGTTAGGAAGTGAAAAGAATAAAACATCCAGTTCAATACAGTCCACAATATTGGAAAAGAAGTTAATTATATGCTTTGTAATAGTGTGAAAATGTAAATAACATTAAAAATGCTATAACATAATCCTATATACTCTAACAAAAGATGAAATTTTAAATACTCCTCTTTAAATTAAATATTAATTAGGTGGAAATACTAGTCAGTTAAGCCACCATTGTACAGTGTTTATTTTTTACACACAGGCAGAATTAAGATGAACAATATTTTCATTCAATCACACAGTTTAGTATAAATATAAAACAAGACACCCTTAAGCATTTTAAGTAACAAATTAAACATTTACATTTTTTACTGTGCACTGAGGCTTAACATTTATGCAGCTTCAAAACCAAAGTACAGCCTCAAGGGAAGTCTCTCCACTGACAAATTAATACCTTAGAGAACAGAGCTGAATGGTGGCAATGAACTCATTTGTTCCCCCAATAATGAAGAATGACTTTTTCTTTACCACATCTGTGACTGTTGCTATGGTGACCCAGACTTACCTCATTGCTTCTCGGAGAGCTCCTCGCTCACCAAGAGTCGTGTGCTTGATGTCATCAAAATTATTCTCCAGCTTCTCACAATCCTGCAACATATTAAAACATTTCATGAATCCAACAACAATCTGAGCAAATTACATTTGAGCAATTATGTAAAAGTATAATTGAGGATATTGATTATGGACTCATGAAAAATCTGCACACCCCTTTAATTGGGTAGGACTCATCAAAATCGACAGTTGAATTCCACAACAACAAACTCAAACTGCCTGATGATACAGCTGCTACAGAAATCCATTTTAGCAATTTTTTTTCAAAATAGACGAAAAGAAAACAAGAGCTACGAAAACCTAGCAAAACTGCCCAGATCTTATAGAATAAAAATTAATTCTATAAAATTATCTCAAATCTAAACCACTTAAAATTCAAAAGAGAAAATCAATAAAGTTTTAAGTCTTAATGAAACATACAATAATTATCTAGTTCAAAATAAGTTAGCATTTAATAAAATGGACAAGCAACAAGGATAATGATAAAAGACCCAAAATTGTAACAAAACTTTTAAAGTAGATCTTTAAGTAATACACACATATGATATAAACCAATGTATATAAACACATACATATCTTTATTTAGAGATAAGTTCTGGAAATTTTCATCAAGTCTTTGGGGCAATATTAAATCAAACACACATATTCATATGAAATTTAAATTTCATATATGTTTTTACTATCTGGTAAATATGCCAGCATTACTGATTTTTCAAAATTAAAATAAAGCTGAATTTTCTCAAATTACTTTAACAATTTTCCTAGAATTCTTAAAGTAATTCTATACTAAACCCAGAAATTTTATATGACAGGATAAATTTAAAGAACATACTTTATAGTACTAAAGTTTTAGATATATATGCATACATTTGAATCTTTTGGCATCTTATATTTTTGGTAACACATGTTTAACTTATAAAACAGTTAATTTGAGAAACAAAAATAATGATACAGATTAATAATTCATGTATCTATGCATAAGTTACACATGTGTATGCAGGATTTTAGAAAATTACAGAATTTACATTAATATTTCCAATGCTCAAAAATTTATTGATTGCTTTTATTAAACTGGTATGAAACAAAAATGTGAAATGCTGCCAGAATTTAAAATATTGAATTTTGGATACTTTGAATTGATCTAACTTAACTGGTTGTATATATACATTGTACATATCTTTTCTTGTTCTGTGTTAAGACTGTTCACATTATAGTAGTATTTTTATGATTTTTTTATATTTAATGAGACCCAAATTATTATAGTGTAATTTATCCTAATGTAAGTTTGGTGCTTTGTTGACCTGTTAAAGAAATGAAAGTTTTTCTTTAAAATTAGGGATGCATATTTGGTATATTTTAAAGAAAGTATTATTTTACATATCACAATGCATGTAAAACAACTATATGTGGTGTATGATTGGAAATCATACCCAGGCGTGGTGGTGTATGCCTTTAATCCCAGCACTCGGGAGGCAGAGGTAGAAGGATCACTATGAGTTTAAGGCCTTTGTGACACTACATAGTGAATTCTAGGTCACCTGGGCTACAGTAAACTGTACCCTGAACAAACAAAACAAAAAAAAATGGAAATCATATTATACAAGTAATAAATTTAAGTACTATTTATTGCAAATATTATCTATATTGGAGCTATTTTATAAGAAAATCCAAATGCCCAGACAAAAGTATGCTTTACTCAATTAATCAATCACAAAATGAAAATCTAATCCATAAAAAAGCACCAATGCATATTATGGAAATATCTACAGTGAAAAATATAGACCAGGGGCAGGGGAGATTGTTCAGTGAGTAAAACTGCTTGCAATTCCTGCTGACCTGGGTTGGATTCCACACCATATTAACATAAACCCAGTGGACAATGTAGCACATGCATCTGGAGTTTATTTGCAATGGCCAGAGGCCCTAGTGCACCCATATTCTCTTATTCTCCTCCTCTCTGTCCCTTTCAATTTCTTTCAATAATAAAATAAATAATAAAATAAAATAAAAACAAAAGCTAGACCAGACAGCATTCTTCTTGTTCTAGTATTTAAAAGTATTTTAGCCAGGGATGGTGGCACAGGCCATCAATCCCAGTATTCCAGAGTCAGGGGTAGGAGAACTGCAATGAGTCTGAGACTACTTAGTGAATTCCACATCTGCTTTGGCAAGAAAGAGATCCTACTCAATAAACCAAAAAGGGGGGGGGTCTTAGTCATCAGTGATTGAATTATAAATTTCTATACCCACATTGTAAAATTATTTTTAAGGATTTTTAGTAAATGACAATTCAAGTATACCATCTAATTCTGCAGGGCCACATCAGAGAATATGTATAATCTATTCACCCAAAGTCATGCATAAGAATATTAACATCTTTCTAAATATTCCAAAGTGAAAACATGAAAGGTACATATTAATATGAAATAGACTGCTATCATATGATGAACACTAGAAAACTACAAAAAAATTACAGAGAACTAATTTTGAGTGAACATGATGCAACTCACGTGATCCTGAACTAAACAAGTAAGACATGAGGAAAGCATACTCCAAGTTGTCCCATTTATGTGACGTTCAAAACTGGGCAAGGCTACAATGAACACTCTGAAAATACAGGCAATTTCAGTTGGAAGTACATAAAAAAGAAAAATACATATGAATATGTTAAAAAAACAGAAGAGCATTTTTTCTTATTTTTTTGTTCATTTTCATTTATTTATTTGAGAGAGAGAGAAAGAGAATGGGCACTCCAGGGCTTCCAGCCACTGCAAATGAATTCCAGATGAGTAAGCCCCCGTGTGCATCTGGCTAACGTGGGTCCTGGGGAATAGAGCCTTGAACCAGAGTCCTTAGGCTTCACAGGCAAGCACTTAACCATTAAGCCATCTCTCCAGCCCAAGAGTTGTATTTTGAAATGAGAAATCATCACAAAAATTTAAAGAAAAATAGTTTTAAAATCAAGCTAGGTCCCCATATCCACAGCTTAGGCTACTTCACAGTGTTAAAGTGGTAGTACTTCTTAAAATAACCTAACAATTTCACTTAATTCCTACCATACTACCAGCTCATTTTTTTTTTTTAAAGATATTCAGAACTGGTCCCAAGGTTGACTTGAAAATGCATAAAACTAGACTAGCAGAAGCACTTTTGGAAAACAGAATGAACATTTGGGCATTACACTTCCCAATTTCAGAACTCAATTAAAACATGCAGATGGAACTAGCAAAAGAATACAAATATATGTCCAGGGAATAAAACAGAGATTGTAAATACATCTTGAAATTGACGGTCAATTTAATATTGACAAGGGAAACAAGAAACACTCGTGAAGGAAAGGGTGAGTATTAATAGTGCTTCAACAAAAGACTAAAGTCAAGCTCCCGAAAATGGACAAGACCAACTCAAACACCCTTACAGAGCAGGACAAGAACTGAAAATTTAAAACATTTCAAAAATATTTTTCTAACTATTAATTAAGAAATGATTTCAGGGCTGGAGACTAGTTTAGCAGTTAAGACATTTGTTACCAAAACTGAATAGCCAGGTTCAAAAAGTCAGATGCACAAGGTGGCACAGTGTCGGGAGTTCATTTGCAGAGGGCCTGGTGTGCCCAGTCTTTCTTTTTCCATCTGCCTCTTTCCTTCTCTTTCTCTCAAATAGATATATATTAAAGGGTCAGGGAGATGGCTTGGAGGGTAAGGCACTACCTTCAAAGTCTAAGGACCCAGGTTTAATTCCCCAGTATCCAATTAAGTCAGATATACAAGGTGGCACATGCATCTGGAATTTGTTTACAGTGGCTGGAGCCGCTGGCAGCCCATTCTTTCTGCCTCTATGTATCTTTCTCTATCTGCATTCAAAGAAATAAACAATATATATATGTTTTTGAAGGTAGGGTCTCACTCTGGTCCAGGCTGACCTTGAATTAACTATGTAGTCTCAGAGTGGCCTTGAACTCTCCATGATCCTCCTACCTCTGCCTTCCAAGTGCTGGGATTAAAGCCGTGCACTACCACACCCAGTAAAAATATTTTTAAAAAAGAATATATTTCAAAGATAAAATGTGAAAATAGTAAACCATGTATCTAATAAAAGTTTAGTTTTCATAATATATAAAGTATTCTTACAATTTGTGTTACAAAGATTGCTCAATGGTTAAACTAGCTTGCTTACAAAGCTGACCAGACTAAGTTCAGTTACCCAGTACACATGTAAACCCAGATGCACAAAGTGGTACATGTATCTGGAGTTTGTTTGCAGTGTCAATAGGCCCTGATGCATCCATACTCATTCTCTGTCTCTCATGTATCTGTGCAAATAAATAAATACATTTTAGAAAACAAACTACTCCTAAAATTCAATACGACAACTCCTCTTTTAAACATTTTCAAAGGTTTTAAATAGTTTTTGGAAGAAAGTTTGCAAATGGCCCAAGAAAAATTTTAAATTACCACTTTATTAGTCTTTAGGGTAATACGAATCTAATGAGTTAACTGTAATCAAAAGAAGAGCAAGGGTGGAAAAATGTCTCAGAGGTTAAAGGTGCTTGCTTGTAAAACTTGCTGTCCCAAGTTTAATTCCCCAGCCACCCACATAAAGATGAACAGGTATTTGTTTGCAATAGCAAGAGAACCTGGTCCATTATCCCCTTACACACTTGCAGATAAAAAAATGATTAAAAAAACAATGGGCATTGTATAGTCATATTAATTTGAATGCTCATATACTGCTAATGGGAATGTAAATGTGCAGCCACTTTAAACAAGAGTTTTCTACTGCATAAAATTTATCATGTGATCCAGGTAAGTATAATCAAACTATAATTAATAGAGTTATCACATGACCTAGAAATTACTAGGATTATTGTATCATGACAGGATTATTATAAGAGGGAAACAGGTGTCTACATAAAAATGTGGACACAAATGTTCAAATGTTCATAGCAGCTCTATTCATAAAAGACACAAAATGGAAACAAATCAATGAAATGAAAGTGGATCAAGTTGGGTGCACTGAGATGGCAGTCTGTTATTTGTCCATAAAGAAGGAAGCTGCACTACATTGTTCATTGTGGAAAGCATTAAGCTAAGTGGGAAAAAAGAGATATGAATGGCCACTTTTTCCTAATTCCATTTCTATGAACTATCTAGTATATGCTAACAGTAGAAGGCAGATTTGTGATTGCCAAGTGCTGGAGGGAGAAGGGGAGTGGGAATGACTGCCAACAGGAATTTTTTGTTTTGTTTTGTTTTGAATAGGGCACAAATGTCCAGGAATTTGCTGTAATCAGTGCTCAACATTGTGACTGGACTAAAACTATAGAATGTGGTAAAGCAAAACTGTACACTTTCAAAGGCTGGCCTTTATGACATGTGTATCAAATCTTATTCAGTTACTAAACAGGCAGAACAATCCATAGTACTTAAGCAGCAAGCAAAGCTTAGGAGGCACAAGAGGGTCTTCCAGGTGCTGGAACTGAATACTCAAGATTTGTTCCCCTTTTCATGAAAATTATGATAAATAGCTTTTAAGTAAGTTTGAACAAATACATATGTTATCCTGATTTAAATTTAATGTATATATGTATCAAACATCAGTTGCATCAGTTAAAAATAAATTTAATGTAAAAATATAATCTTGGCCTGGAGAAAATTGCTCAGCCATTAAGGCTCTTGCTTGCAAAGTCTGATGGTCTGGGTTTGATTCCCTAGTATCCATCTAAAGCCAAATGGACAATGTGGTACATGTATATGGAGTTCATTTGCACTGGCAGGAGGCCCTGGAATGCCCATAAATTCTCACACGCTCTCTCTCTCTCCTTGCAAATAAATAACAGTGTAAAAATTAAAATAAAAAGTAAAAATATATTTTTTAATTGAATAAATGAATACTAATATGAATTCTGGTTATGAGTTATAATGTAATCATGTCTCAACATAGAAAAATTCAAGGATTTAATGTGTTTCAAATGTTTGAAAAAAAAAAAGATCCAATTTTTACTCTACTCAAAGCCTAATCAAAATTCATTACGCCAAAGAGAAAAACAAAGGAATAAATAATAAGTAAGTGGGGCTGGAGAGATGGCTTAGCGGTTAAGCACTTGCCTGTGAAGCCTAAGGACCCCGGTTCGAGGCTCGGTTCCCCAGGTCCCACGTTAGCCAGATGCACAAGGGGGCGCATGCGTCTGGAGTTCGTTTGCAGAGGCTGGAAGCCCTGGCGCGCCCATTCTCTCTCTCTCCCTCTATCTGTCTTTCTCTCTGTGTCTGTCGCTCTCAAATAAATAAATAAATAAAATTTAAAAAAAAAAATAATAATAAGTAAGTGTTCAAACATTGTTCCTTCACCAAAAAATCCTTCCATATCTGGAAATTAAAATCAAATCAAAAATGTTTAGAAATATAGAAAATTATGAAACTACAGATTGCAGATGAGTTCTATTTCTGAAAATATTGGACTTTCACGCTATGTAGCAGCTAAAATGTTCACCTGCTTATCTTCTGAATAAATTTAAACACCATGGAACCAATGGGTGAAGGGAAAGTAGGTACCTAGGCAGGTTCTCCTTCCAATTTACATAATATTAGAGACTAAGAAAGATGTGGTAGTTTGAATATATGCCCCCAATATATTCAGTGTTTTATTAATTTGTAGTTTGGATCTGCAGCCAGCCACATAGCTGTAGGAAGTATCACTGGGTGTATCTTAAAGTTGTGGTGGTGTGTTTGAAATTCCAATCTAAAGCTATGCAATGTGGCTGAGTTCCTTCTGGAATGTCTGAAGTGTGCTGTGTGGTATGACTTTTGGCTTTTCTCTCTCTGCTTGAACCTGTGAAAGCAGCCTATCTTCTTCTACCATTATGGAACTTCCTCTGAATCTGTAAGCTTCAATAAATATCCCTTCCTCCCTACCTGTGCCTGGTATGGGAGTTCATCTCAGTGAACCTGAAGGTGTTTGCCACAGAAATTGGTGTCACAAGTAGGATGATATGAGTCTGACCATGTGGAATTGGGTCTTTTGAAACTTTTTTTTTTTTTTTTTTTTTTTTGAGGAACAGGCATTGGCTTGGTATTTGCAACTGAATATGCCTTCTGGAGCAGTAAGCCAAGTATGGGCTATTCTGATGAGAGCTTGAGAGGGCAAAGTGTAGACAGAATTGAACGTGGAGCCTCAGTTTATGAACTTTCTATGGGTAAGGAAAGATTGCAGAAGACTTTGTTGGAACTGGGCTACTGGCATAAGGGCTGGCTACATCCTGCTACCCAGGCTCAGAGAGTTTGATCAAGGTTAAATTTTTTTTTTTTTTTTACTTCTTTACTTTTGACTGGCCTTTTGGGTTTATTTTTCTTTTTTTTTTTAAATTTATTTATTTGAGAGCGACAGACACAGAGAGAAAGACAGATAGAGGGAGAGAGAGAGAATGGGCACGCCAGGGCTTCCAGCCTCTGCAAATGAACTCCAGATGCGTGCGCCCCCTTGTGCAGCATCTGGCTAACATGGGACCTGGGGAACCGAGCCTCGAACCGGGGTCCTTAGGCTTCACAGGCAAGCGCTTAACCGCTAAGCCATCTCTCCAGCCCAAGGTTAAATTTTTAATGGACTTATGTGCTTGGCTGAAGATATTGAACTGAGAGATTTAAGATTTTTAGTTGGTAAATCTCAAGTAAGTAAAATTATAGGCACTGAGTGTCCATCACTAGAAGAATGGATAACTAAGATGTGGTATATCTGCACAGTGGAATTCTACACAGCAGTAGGAAAAAAAATGACACAATGAAATTTGAAGAAAAATGGCTGAACCTAGAACAGATCATTCTCAGTGAAGTTACCCAATCACAGAAAGATAATCGCTGCCTAATCCCACTCATCTACAGCACATAACCTGAATCTACCCAAGATGCTGATGTACCCAGCAAGCATCTAGTGGACTAGACAATAGGGTGGGTGGGGAGGGAGGAGAGGGCAAAGAAGGGGGTGTGGGACACAAATATAGACCCAAATCACAATGGTACCGTAAAATTCTACATCCTAAAAGGTAGACCAAATGCTTGAAACTTCACCAGGCCCTTAGGGGGAACATCTGAGTCACAAGACACTGGAGAGGGTACAATGAAGACTGATGTTAATATTCTACAGCTTCTCTCTTTCTCTCTACCTCTTTTATATTAGATATATTTTTCTTCCTACTCTTACTGGGCACTGACCTGTATCTCCCAGTACCAGCAGGTGGCTATCAACCACAATGAGCTTTTGATCACAGAGACCTATAAGGTTTCCTAAAAGAAAGTCAGATTTCTGTTAGAGTACTTTATGACCCACCAAAGGTTAGTGGTAAGACCCTACCATATACAATTGACACATAACAGGGAATGACATGACTGGAAGCAGGAAGAGAGTCAGTCCCCAGACAATCAGTGTGTCTAGTGCCAGAAGGTGCTACATGGGTGACTGGGGTAAAATGACCAATATCTCTCCAAGCAACTCATGGTCTAACCTACTTAGCAGAAATATCCTGTCATATGGTCACACAAGTGCAATAGTGACACACAGCCCTGGTGGAAAACCAACTGCTCTTGATTCGGGTAAATGATCCATTCAGTGGAATGGGACCCATAGCTGGAGCTGGGAAATAAGTCAGAACCATGTCCAAACATGAGCCCTCTCCATTATCAAGCTACCACCAATTGTGGGCTATAAGAGGGCCTATACCTATTAAATTCTCTATTAAAAAAATAAGGGACATCCCATTTGTCTAACCTGAACACTCTGTTGGAGAATCAGCTTCTCTTTTTCAGATAGACACAGATCCTAAGAAGAGAACTACCCCATCATAACTCAACAGGGCCCCAGCTAAAACTAATAACAATTGGCAAAACAAGCAAGGGTGCAGTTTTCTTGGTGAATCTGGTACCAGCACAAGGGTACAAGAAAATTGACACAGAGAACAGTCAATTACAAAATCAGATATCCAGAGACACAGAAGCTCCCAACACCTCATCGCTGAAGGAGACCCAAAATGAACCCAACATGGCTTAGGGAAATTTTGAAGAAGAAGGGGTGGAAAGAATGTCACAGCCACATGTTGGGTCATGATATGCAGAGACATTTACTCCTACACATAACTGTGGGATAACTCCACAATACTTAATCCATATACTTCAACATGGAGGGACCATAGGGAGGGGTTAGGACATGGACAAGGCTAGCAATGTTACCAATTTGACTGTATTCACTGAGTACAAAACTAATTAATAAAAATTAATTAATTAAAATTAAAAAAAACACATATAGGCACTGAGACTGGTTTTAGGTTGTTGAAGTTGCTATTGCTAAACACATCAGCAATCTTAAAGAGATGGCCCAGTTGCTTTACGTTAAAACAATGGAGAGGGTGCCTGAAAAAAGACTATGACAGAAATACAAACACTTTTGGAAAGAGTTGACTAGAGAAGGAACCTACTTTTGAAAGTAACAATTTATTTCATCCCTGAATTAAGTATAGGGCTGGGGACTTCTGATTAAGATGATGGCTAGGTACCATGCCAAAGCAGCCAAGGGGAGAAAATGCCAAAAAAAAAAAAACCAGCAAAATACACACTTTTACTAAAAAGTGAGGTGTATAGGAAATTGAAAAGGCAGCAGACAAGTAGGAGAGATCCAGAAGCATCCAGAGCCCACACAGGCCAGCAGAAGCGGCTCCAGCAGGTCTGTGGACCTTGGTGGCGGCAGCAGTGCGCCAAACAGCCACCAGGCTCAGCTTGAGCCACAGGAAAAGCCAGGTGAAAGGAGTTTCCACTCACACCAGCTGTCCACAAACTCAAGAAATGTGAAAGGAGAATGGCAGTGAACAATGGAGGAGCAGATCACAAGGTAGAAGAACATGTGGAACAACAAGAGAACTAGAGCAGCATTGGCAGCCTCCCCTCCCCGACTGCCAGTGCCCAGCTCCAGCGAACAGAGCAGTGGTCCAGGGACCCAACCACACCTACTTGAACCAAAAGCAGGACCCAAGCAGAAGCAGAATAACTGAGACCAAAATCATCACAGAAGGTAACTGGGATTACACCCGATCAGTACCTGCCTAGTAAACCTGGTATACCGGTTTGAACCAGAAGTGCTACTTGCACCTTCCATATCAGGATAAATTATATGTTAAATTTTATAGATGGTCAAATTTGCCATTCTTAAATAGGCTGTATTTTGAGCTTGTTATTTGTTACTTCTTGATTTATAATGGCTTTGTTTTCTCTTCTGTTATACATTAGGAAAGGGTCTCACCTGGTCACAAGCTCACTTGGTACCCTCTACAAACCAGAAATCTTAGCCTCCTTGTTGTCAGGACTAAGGGAATGGGTGAGGCACCACACAGCCTAAGGGACAGACAGAGGATCTGGTTGTCTTAATACCTACTCTTGGATAAACACTCTGAGCTGGTCTTCATTGAAAGTGTACAATGTTTAGTTAAATTTTAGAAAATATCTGTATTTGGTTCTAACCAGCCTACTTGAATACTCTCATACCAGGCAAACCCAACACACAGGGTCACTTTTGTAGATACTCTGAGAGTCTTTAGAGCCACACCTAGTCCCTTAAACTGCTACCCTGAAGATATATAATCTCAGATTGATTGACACATCTAATAATATGCAGATAATGAGAAAATCCAATCATTAAATAATTGAGGATGCAAATATATATACATTATAATGAGATTATTCACTTAAACAGACCTATAACAAGCATGGAGATCAGAACAGTTATGAAAAATCTCCAAACTAAAAGAAGCCCAGACCCAGATGGATTCACTGCTGAATTTTACCAGACCTTCAAAGAAGAACTAACACCATTGCTTCTTAAGCTTTTCCATAAAATAGAAAAAGAAGGAATCCTACCGAACTCCTTCTTTGAAGCCAGAAACACCCTGATACCAAACCCAGGCAAAGATACAACAACACACAAAAAAAGAAAATTATAGACCAATCTCCCTCATTAACATAGATGCAAATATTCTCAACAAAATATTGGCAATCAGAATACAAGAATATATCGGAAAGATCAATACCCTGACCAAGTAGGCTTTATCCCAGAGATACAGAAATGGTTCAACATACGGAAATCAATAAATGTAATACATTATAAAAATGGACTGAAGGATAAAAATCATATGATCAACTCATTAGATGCACAGAAAGCATTTGATAAAATCCAACATCTCTTCATGATAAAAGTCCTACAGAGACTGAGAATAGAAGGAACATATCAAAATAAAATAAAGGCTATTTATGACAAGCCTACAGCCAACATATTACTAAATGGTGAAAAACTGGATGGTTTTCCACTAAAATCAGGAACAAGACAAGGGTTCCCACTGTCCCCACTTTTATTTAATATAGTACTGGAAGTCCTAGCCATAGCAATAAAGCAAGAGACACACATAAAAAGGATACAAATTGGAAAGGAAGAGATCAAGTTATCAATATTTGCAGATGGCATGATTCTATATATAAAGGACCCTAATGACTCTACCAGCAAACTCTTAGAGCTGATAAACACCTATAGCCATGTAGCAGGATACAAAATAAATACACAGAAATCAGTAGCCTTCCTATATACTAACAACAAACATACAGGGGATAAAATCAGAGAATCAATCCCATTCACAATTGCATCAAAGAAAATAAAGTACCTTGGAATAAACCTAACCAAGGAAGTAAAGAATCTCTACAATGAGAACTTTAAAACACTCAAGCGAGAAATTGCAGAAGACACTAGAAAGTGGAGAAACATCCCTTGTTCCTGGATCGGAAGAATCAATATTGTGAAAATGGCAATCTTACCAAAAGCAACCTACACATTTAATGCAATCCCCATCAAAATTCCAATGGCATTCTTTACAGAAATAGAACGAAAAATCTAAAAATTGATTTGGAATCACAAAAAAACCTCGCAAATATAAAATAATACTGAGCAATAAAAATAAGGCTGGTGGTATCACCATACCTGATTTTAACCCATACTACAGAGCCATAGTAACAAAAACAGCACGGTACTGGAACAAAAACATACATGTAGATCAACGGAACAGAATAGAGGACCCAGATATAAGTCCAAGTATCTACAGTCCCCTGATATTTGATAAAAATGCCAAAAATACTCATTGGAGAAAAGACAGACTCTTCAGAAAATGGTGAAGTGAAAACTGGATATGTATCTGTAGAAGAATGAAAATAGATTCTTCTCTCTCTCTATGCACAAGAATTGAGTCCAAATGGATTAAAGACCTTAACATCAGACCTGAAACTCTGAAACTGCTAGAGGAAAAAGTATGGGAAACCCTTCAACATATTGGTCTTGGCAAAGACTTTCTGAATATAACCCCATTTTCTCAGACAATAAAACCACAGATTAACCACTGGGATCTCAAGAAATTACAGAGATTTTGTACTGCAAAGGACACTTTGAATAAAGCAAAAAGGCAACTTAGAGAATGGGGAAAAAAAAAATCTTTGCCAGCTATACATCTGATAGAGGATTAATATCTAGGATATACAAAGAACTCAAAAAGTTAAATAATAAGAAATCAAACAAGCCAATTAAAAAATGGGCTATGGTGCTAAATAGATATTTCTCAAAAGAAGAATGGATGGTGTATGAGCATCTAAAAAAATGTTGCACATCCCTAGTCATCATAACATTATTAAAACTACATTGAGATTCCATCTCACTCCTGTCAGATTGGCCACCATCATGAAAACAAATGATCATAAATGTTGGCGGGGATGTGGAAGAAAAGGAAGCCTTCTACACTGCTGGTGGGAATGCAATCTGGTCCAGCCATTGTGAAAACAGTGTGGAGGTTCCTAAAACTGCTAAAGATTGATCTGCCATATGGCCCAGCTATAGCACTCCTAGGCATATATCCAAAGGACTCATCTCATTTCCTTAGAAGTACATGCTCAACCATGTTTATTGCTGCTCAATTTATAATAGCTGGGAAATGGAACCAGCCTACATGTCCTTCAACTGATGAGTGGATAATGAAGATGTGGCACATTTATACAATGGAGTTCTACTCAGCGTTAAAGAAAAATGAAGTTATGAAATTTGCAGAAAAATTGATGGACATGAAAAGGATTATACTAAGTGAGGTAACCCAGGCCCAGAAAGCCAAGCTCCACATGTTCTCTCTCATATGTGGATCCTAGCTACAGATGATTGGGCTTCTGCGTGAGAATGAAAATACTTAGTAGCAGAGGCCAGAAAGTTAAAAAGGAAACATAAAGGAAAGAGAAAGGAAAGAGAAAGGAAGGGAGGAGGATACTTAATAGGTTGATATTGTATATATGTAATTACAATTATTGTAGTGGGGAGGTAATATGATGGAGATTATACTAAGTGAGGTAACCCAGGCCCAGAAAGCCAAGCGTCACATGTTCTCTCTCATATGTGGATCCTAGCTACAGATGATTGGGCTTCTGTGTGAGAAGGAAAACCTCAGTAGAAGAGTCAAGTAATCTAAAAAAGAGTTGCAAAGGGAAGAGAAAGGAAGGGAAGGGGGTACTTAATAGGGCAGTATTATATATATGTAAGCAGAAGAATAGATTAATGGGGGTGAAAATGCCCAAAATGAGGTCTGGGGAAGAGATTGAGTAAAGGAAAGGTGGAGGGACAGCCAATCAAAATCCAAGAGGATATAAATAAAATATATGTAATCTTACTTTTTTGGACAATGGAACACCCATGAGCCATAGATTGTTTCTAGAAAATTTTCAGTGCCAGGGATGGGATATCTTCCAGTGATTTGTTGGCCAGGGAGATCCCTGTTCCCCCCAAAACATTATAGGCCATTGCTGAGGCCTTTGGTTTCCCACCAGGAATAGATGGTGAGATCCTATTGCTGAAAACTCCATATATGTGGGCTGCAAGTCAACTGAGAAATCCTGCTGGAACTGAGCTGATAACCTCCCTCATGTCGACCAGCTGACAGAAAGCTGGAAGAAGCCATTCTGCCTGCAGTTCAATTTGAGAGAGATACCACTAGTGAAGATACTCAACAGTGGACACTGCAAGCCTTATAATTGGCTAGCCAGGCCATATGAGCCAATGGGTGCAATACTGCCAAATCAGTCATGGTGGAAACCAACAGCCCTCGATTTGGAGTGCAGGCCCGCTCCATGGAAGGGAATACATCCCTGATACTGAAAACTTAAAACAGGGGTAGTTATGAACCCTAGTGTTGTAATGTCTGCTGATGTCTGGATAAATGTATATACTATGCTTATCAAGCTGCCCAGTAAGCACTTCTCTTAATGTTTATACCGTTATATTAATGCTACTCTCACTTTGGGTAGAGAATCTTCTCTTTTCAGATGGCAATAACCTTGGGATGACTCAGAAGGTAGCACAGTGCTGGAAAGAAGTGACTGGAGTACTGAGTTACATCTCAATCACACCTTCCAAGGCACAGAGTCTAATGCGGAAGATGTGGCAGATAGAATGTAAGAGCCAAAGGAAGGGTAGGACTCCTTACAATGTGCTCCCTCCAGACATAAAATGGCCTGGATATCCATGACCTCATTGTGCCTGACACTACCTACACAAGACCATTATAAGAGAAGGGAAAGATCATGACATCAAAATAAAAGAGAAACTGGTTGAGATGGGGAGGGGATATGATGTTTAATGGAATTTCAAAGGGGAAAAGGGGGAGGGAGGTTATTACCATGGGATATTTTTTATAATCATGGAAAATGTTAATAAAAATTGAGACAAAAAAAGAATATGGCTGTGTCCTGTCCACCTGATATTAATTTTGAAAGCATGAAAAATTGTATTGAGGTTATGAAGAGCACATGGTCCAGGAGCCCCTTCTGAGATGTGGAATGAGGCAGGGCATTATGGCCCTGATAGCCTTACATAGCCTTTAGAAGATGGACCATAATTTGCATGGAGACCCAAAGCTGTTTTGGATATACCAGGACTGTGCAAGGAATACTATGGAGTGTGCTGTTGGCGTGGATGGAAGTTTCCCTGGCCACTCTGCCTAACTGGAGTGGCAGAATTGAAAAATCTGGACACTATCAGTCTCCGGTTGTATTCCACTTGAACTACAGAAGTTTGATATTTGTTTGATGATAGTTAAGTTTGCATTGTTATAGTCCCTCCTTGCTTTGTCTTATACCAATGGAAAATGTTTACTCTGTGCCATTCGTTATATGTTGAAAGTGTATAAATTGTTTGGTTTTATAGGACTCACAGCTAAAAGATATTTTTTGTTGTTGTTTTTATTTAATTTATTTGAGAGAACAGACAGACAGAGAGAGAATGAGATGGACAAAGAGAGAATGGGCATGCCAGGGCCTTCAGCCACTGCAAATGAACTCCAGATGCATGCACCCCCTTGTGTATCTGGCTTACGTGGGACCTGGGGAATCAAGTCGTGAACTGGAGTCCTTAGGCTTCACAGGCAAGCACTTAACTGCTAAGCCATCTCTTCAGCCACCTAAGAGACAATCTTAAATCAGATGAGTCTTGGGAATTTGGAACTATCTTAAGTTCATAAAGACTATGGGGACCTTTGCAATTAAACTGAATACAATTTACAATGTGTGAGGGTTTTGAATCTATTGGGGACCAGGCATGGAATGTGGCAGTTTGAATAGATGCCCCCCACCAACATATTCAGTGTTTTATTAGTTTGTAGTTTGGACCTGCTGCCACCTTGCTGTAGGAGGTGTCACTGGGTTATGGGTATGGTGGTAGATTTGGAATTCCAATCTAAAGATATGCAAAGTGCCTGAGTTCCTCCTGGAGTTCCTGAAGTGTGCTGTGGGGTGGCTTTTGGTTTTTGGCTTCACTCTCTCTACTTGGACCTATGAAGGCAGGCCAGCTTCTTCTGCCATTTATGGAACTTACCCTGGTTCTGTAGGCTTCAATAAATATCCCTTCCTTCATAACTGTGCCTGGTCTAGAAGTTCATCTCAGCAAACCTGAAGCTGTCTACTACAACAGACTACATTAAACCTATGGTCTCCTGTCAAAGTCTCTTCTTTTCTGGGAGCTTTACCCAGAGCTATGATATATTTCCCTATTTTACAATTTAGGAACATTCCATAAGAGGTTAAAATAAGTTACCCAAATTCCATAGCTAAAATGGTATAAAGCATGGATTTGCACCCAAGTGGTTTATCCTGAGTGCTATGCAAAACCCTCAGAAGACTGATCCCAACAAGAAAACTGTGTAAGATAAATATTACACAATAAGGTTCTAATAGGTGCATCCCTAGGTGCTTATAGATAAATACACTGGAGCAGAATTAAAATAATTTACTGAGAGTCAAGTAATTTACAAGCTATTGTGCAAAATTCTTTCAATGTCTGTGTGGGTTATACCTTGTAATGTGGAGAAAAAGGATTCCAATATACACATATTTACACCAAATTAATATCTGCAAATATTTTGTATGCAACAGTCTTTATTTGGGTCTGTGACACCACTGTGACAAATATAATGAGCAATTAAATCCCCAAGTGTTCAGATTTTGGCAGCAATTAAAGTAGAAACTGGAAACTGAGCGTCAAATACTGGTTTTGGTGGCCTCCTGCCAAATGAATCCCTATGGGTTGAGGAAGGTCTAGAGTTTCAACTGTGATAGATTTCATGGTGTTTAATATGTCATCTGTGCTGATTAAATAAAATTTAATAAAACAAATGAGTATAATACCAACATCAACTCTGTAGAAAATACCAGGCAAGATTTCTCAGTGCTGAGAAATTTAAATAAGATCATTGAACTATCCTTGCTTAACTTACATTCCCCAAAAATCCAAGCAACAACTTATTCATATACTGGAATTGTGCTAGGAAGAGAAAGAAAGAAAAGTTAGCAGACCATATGATTAAAGAAAAAAAATTAGTGATATTTCTACAGGACTTAATTATTAAAGGTCTGTATTTCCTTTACTTCATAAACCTAGTTGGATCTAAAATTTCTAAACTAATAAAAATTTGATAAATTATAAAATTAGTTTTAATTTAAAAAGGTCACAGTGACAATAATGATATAGCTGCAGAGCTTTGAGAACTTAAGTTTCAGAATTTTTGAGTTAAAAAAAAAAGCTCTGTTTAATTAGATTTCAGTTGAGAAATATGTAGGAGAAAATCTACTATGCCAGTCAACTTACCAAGCATAGAGGATACTAGGATTTAAAAAATTAGTAAACTGATTCAGTTTAAGAAGACAATTGGTATGGAATGATCTTGCCTCATATCCAGTGGGAGACAAGTCTGCTGTCACATATAGTGATGATTACAATCTCAGGTTTCTGGAAGTCTACAGCAAACTGTCTTGAAAGATCTGAAGGGCATTGTCACCAAGGAGGCAACAGTCATATAGAGGCCATTGTATATTTTACAATTTAAAATATGCGGATGATTTAAGAAATATCTCACTCCATGTTAACCTACTATAATGCTAAGTTCCTTTAAGTTGGGTAGATACCACAGGTTCATGAGTGGATGAGCAATATTAGGAAGAGATCATAAAGATGCAGACATTTACCTTGTAGTCAGAACTTCCAAAGGTCTTTATTCCTCTAAAGAGTGAGTCTACTAGATATACGTATTTCCCCAGGGAAAAATGTTCTATCTCCATTATAGCACTCAACAAAATGCCTTAAAACTAGTTTTGTTGAAGTTCTTTCTCACAGTCTGGTAAGAAATGAATATATTCAAGTTTCTTTAAATTCCAAATGAACATTCTAATATCAAGATACAGTTTCCAGTTCTAATCAAGAGATTCATATTTCAAGAAATAATTGATTTTCCCTTTGGCATGTCTTAACTAGTTGAATCCTTTCAGGGGACATTAAAAAGTAATCATATTTAGATAATGTCATTTCACTAATGATGGCCAGCTTACAATCAGTCCCTGTCCGGGAGAATCTTATAAGACACAGTGAAATACAATATACTGGAGTAGGAAAGGCCAGAACTGCAGAGATATGAAATGTTTGTTTTCAATTCCAACTTTTCATCTAAACTGCTTATGAATTTGCATGATAACTTGTAATATCTCAGTCTACAAATATAGCATTGTAAGACAAGAATATCAAGAAAGATTACAAAAATAATGATAGCCACATTTACAGCTGTTATTGTGAGAACTGAATTGAGATCACACTTGCAAAATAATAAGAATTAAGAAATAAGAATAAGAAAGTAGTATTTCAAAATGGCCTGGATAGCCATGACCTCACAGTGCCTGATACTACCTACAAAGAACCATCATAACAGGAGGAAAAGATCATGACATCAAAATAAAAGAGAGACTGATTGAGAGGAGGAGTGGATATGATGGACAATGGAGTTTCAAAGGAGAAAGTGGGGAGAAGGATGGCATTACCATAAGATATTGCTTACAATCATGGAAGTTGTTAATGAATAAATAAGTAAATAAATAAATAAAGTAGTGTTTAAATATGGCACATTTATAAAAGATAAAGTAAGTCCCCTTTATAGGCTCATATTTAACTCAAAAAATAACTGAATTTTTTTTAAGATTTCAACTCATACATGTAAAGAATGAAGTAGTATTTTAGTAGCTTTTTAAGGTAAACAGAAATAATGAGTTATGCTACAAAATCCTACCTAATGATTATTCATTGTATAAGAACATAAGCAATAAGAAGCCTATAAATTTCAAAGTAACTATTTTGTTTCTAATTTTAAATTAAAAAATTTGCATGGGTGGCCATGGCTGAGCATGTCTGTAACCCCAAAATTGAGACATGAGGATTTCTGGGGCTTGCTGGTCCACTAGTTTAACCAAAGAGGTGCGATCTTCAAGATCAGTGGGAGACTCTGTTTCAAAGGAACAAAGCCGGAGGTGAAAGGGAGAACACCCATCGTGTTCCCCTAGCCTCCACCTGTACGTGCGGGGCACACATACCTGCAGGAGCCCATGCACATACCTATACCACAAACGCTATGCACACACTCACACACACAACTTTTCTGTTTCAAAATCTATGTAACTTTCCTACATAATGTTTAGCTGTCCTTTGAATCTCAAATGCTTTACACATTAATCAAATGAAAAATAGAATAATTACAACATATATTGTACAGTTTTATGTATTGTTTGACTAACCAAAAATCAGTACATTAATATTTTCTTTGAATAAACTAGTAGTACAAACTTACAGAAATTTGATGATAGGAAAATCAAAAAGGAATTTAAATAAGAAAAACCTACTAGTTCAATAGTGAAAGTTTGTTTGCACCAACATGTAAATTCATCTATTTGCTTTCTGGTGCTCAACAGTCCAAATATGCCTCCTTTTTGGTTTCTGGAAGAAAGGCACAAAAGTGTTCATTCTCCTCAGGGTCTCTGAACAGCCTGTTGCCTACCTGAAATATTCTTACATCAGAACTTCTAGGCTTTGTGTAAATATCACTTCTCTAGCAACATCTTCCTTGATGAGTCTACAAAAAAAAGCTCATCTGAGCTTACACTCACCTTTCTTAACATCCTTTTTGTTTGCATAGAATTTGTTATATAAGGCATATAATTTCATGTTACAGTATTTTTTAGGTAATGACTGTAACTTCTGTGAAAGCAAAACATTGTTTTATATACTCCTATACCTTTATATAATAGTTAATACTGAAAAGCTATTGGATACATGCTATTTTCCCTTACATGTAGCCATTCTGCAGATGATGAAATATGAACTTTAAATTATTAGCGAAAATGTCATCAAAGAAGGGAATTAGCTTTCTTTCCTCTACAAAACCTTCCATACTAGCCCATTGTTAATTTTTTTTCTTTGAATCAAGCCCAACAGACTGGTTTCTTAAAAAATTGCGTGTGTGTGTGTGTGTGTGTGTGTGTGTGTTTGAGAGAGAGAGAGAGGTAGACAATTGGTGTCCCAGTGACTCCAGCCACTGTAATCGAACTCCAGATTCATGCACCACGTTGTGTGCATGTGTAACCTTGCGTGATTGCATCACCTTGTGCATCTGACTTATGTGGGATCTGAAGAGTCAAACATAGGTCCTTAGGCTTCACAGGGAAGCACCTTAACTGCTAATCTATCTCTCCAGCCCCACAATAGTTCATTCTTATGTTAATGGTCATATCATATTACAAACTCACTTATTTACTCTCAAATAATGGCAAAATTCATTTTGCCAGTCTAATGGCAATAAATTTGTCTCATTACTTATTTAACCAAGTTAATAAAAGCAGATGTACAAAATTAGAGGAAGACTGTGCTTGGTCAATACCTAAAAGTGATATACATATATACATACATATATATATATATATATTCAGATTATTATGAAAAAAATATGGCAAAATTTAAGTTTCAGAAAAATCAATATGAAATGGCAAATAAAAATTGAATGTTCCTTAGAGTACAAGTATTGTAATCAAAAGGAGCAAGAAGCTTTTGAAAAGATTTCCTTAATAAAACACTGCAAAGAGTGTTCAAGCATTCATATGATCTCTGATGACGTTCCTAGGCTCATGTACACCCTGCCTTATTGAGCTTTAAAACTCACCTGCCCTTTGTATTCTGAAGATCAGTCTCCTGATGGACATTTTAGTAGGATAAAACAAAGCTGTCTGACTTTTCCAGATGAATCTTTGAGTGTTTCAGATGCTTTTTCCTATTCGTGCTCATAAATTACAGCAAAATCTGAATAAGATGACTTTAAACACAAAATAACAAATTTCTATGCTAATATTAAAAATGCAAATATGCATATGCCAACAAAGTGAAGGCATTTATAGAAAGTGGAGGTGTTTATAGAGTCTGCCTCATTTGAATACAAAAAGTCAGCAGAAAGTTGAAATCATAATCAAACTTTTCATCATTTTCTCAAGTCTCTGCATCAATTCCCAGCTTAATCTGGTGTTCTCATTCTATTTCAGTCATATGACAAATAGAGAGGGGGACAGAGATGGACAGAACAGTGGAAGCTGGAGAGAGAATACAAGTTGAGGCTATCCTATCTCTGGGTATAGCACAGGTTGGATTTTCATACTTTCCACATCTTTATGGGATCAGGTGGTAGAATGCTTCCCTAGCATTCCTAAAGTCCTGGATTTGATCCTCAGTATTGTACAAACCAGGCATATTGATCAAGGTCTGTACTCTCAGAAGTCTGAAGGCAGAGACCACCCCCAACAAGGAGGGTTCATTTGGGGGGACAGCAGGGATGAGAGAAAAGATGGCATCAACATGAACTGTTTATATACTGAGTATGCTCATAATAAAGAATAAAAATAAAAAAGTTCAAGGTCATCAGCTACACAATTTTAGGCCAACTTGGGTTGCATGAAACGATATAATTAGCAGTGTACTCTGAGAGGCAGGAACATAGCATCACAGTTCCTTCCTTGATCTTCAAATGAATGAAATTCCACATACCTATAAAAGCCATTCTGTTGGGTACTTTGAGCTCAGCTGTATTAAACTATAACAATGAGGTAGAAAATAAATAAATTCAATGAAGTTAGAATAAGTAGTTTATCACATGACACATTTACATTGCCTTCTGTATTTTACCAAGAATACATAAAATTATTAATTAATATTAATACTAAAAAATTAATATCTTGAGTCCTCCATACACCGCTGATGTTTCATCATGGAGAACTAATGTCAGCTTTCAGCAATCTACATTAAAATGATCACCACGGACATGATCCACCAGCCTTTTGCTGTGTGTGCTAAAAGCTTAAAGAGAAAGAATCATTTACTAATATTTTTCAACTCACAGGAAACCCCCACTAATTTAATTATTACCATTGAACAACCACTGACACATAATCACTCTGTAGGAAGTTAACCTTCTCAAGAAGAGATATCAAATGTCATTTTCCAGCTTTAAACTTAAAACAGGTCTTTGCCCTTAGGGAATTTTTCTCTGGGGTAAGTGGTTGTCTAAGCAGCTGAGGCAAACTCTAAGGTCAGAGGTGAAGTGAAAGGAGATAAGTCAGCTCTTTGCTGGCCCTGTTGCTTCAGTGTTGCTTTTCTACATCTCAAAGATAATTTTACATGGTTATTTTTTATATAGCTTTCTTAGTACTATATCACCCACTTAGGATGTTAAACAAATCTAATTTGTTGGATCCAATGTGTTTGTTCATGCATTTATTGATGACATAGGAAGTTTCATTCTTAGTATACAGTAATTTATTTTTAATGAATGTATAATTTAGCCAAAATCTACAATAATGCACTAAGGTATTAAGGCTGTACAATGCAATGTATGGTGTTGAAACAACAATACACAGTGTGTCTGATGCAAAGATAGACACCAGCCAAACTCACAAATACAAATGTAATTCTTTTTGTACTAAACAGGCCCATTTACTTTACTTTTTCTAAATAACTAGCCAAAAATGGACAGGTACCACTTAAAGCTATCTCAGTTCTCTTGTTTAGAATAAACTCTGAGATCACAACTATGTAAAAATTCAAAGAGAAAGGAGGAAATTAAATAATGAAGGTTCTGCAAGTTAATGATCTTTGGCACAGCAAGAATTTTCTTTTATTTTTTATTTTTTTTTTTTTTGCTTTTTTGAGGTAGGGTCTCACTCTAGCCCAGGCTGACCTGGAATTCACTATGGTGTCTCAGGGTGGCCTCGAACTCACGGCGATCCTCCTACCTCTGCCTCCCAAGTGCGCCACCACGCCCGGCTACAGCAAGAATTTTAAATGCACATTATAAACAAGCATTCAAAACAACTAAACATAAGCCTAAGCAAACAGACAATAAATGAATAATGGTTTTCTTTATAAAAATAGATGTAATAATTCCCTATACACAGCTATGGGATGCTAGATAATCAAACAAGCAAACAGAAACCAAAATGGTATGTTTAATCATTCTCTTTCAAAGCAAATGTACTTTTAAGCATGTGAGAAAAGATTAATAAAATCATCGAAGTTCTTGTTTTAGGTTAAAATTCAAAAAGGCAGTCATCTTTAAGTCTTCAAATATTCCTTTGGTTAAGGAGAAATAAAGGCTTTTACTTGACAGCTACATGAGTTTTTATCAAAAAATGAACTTGGCAGAGGCTTCTAAATTCATAACAATTGTCTATTAGTCTGTTTTTAATAATTTTTCTTTGGCATGTAATCCTCTTTAATTAGATTCCACTCTCTGTTGCTTCAAGACTCCATAACTGGTGTCTTATATACCAGCTGCTAGAGCAGGAGTAACTGTCTAAATGATATTCACAATAAGTATGTAGAAGGTTTACAATTATACCCTTGCTAATAAATTGTGCTATTTTCCTCAACAATTTTAAGTGCTAATCTTCAGAAGGCATTTTAAAATTAGCTAAAATTCTGTCAAGAGATTTAAAAAAAATTGTTAGCACGAAGATAATTATGTCACAGTCCTTGGACTCCATCTCTGATTGTGCGCATAAATCAGAAAATGTCAGCTGTGTTTTCCCTTAATAATTATCCTTCAGCAGTATATTATAGTCCAAACTTCTATTACAATTTTTGTTTCTCTTTTCTAAACACCAGTTATTTCAAAAGTTTGGAACTGATTAAATAATTCATATTTCCCTGAATAATGAATGACTATCAGTTCCAAAATTTTAAGTATTTGCAACAAGTACATCAATATGGAAGGGATAGATTCAGCTTTTCATAGGCACTCAACCCTAAAGACTAAAACAATTGAATAATGATTATTTAATATATGAATTTTTAAATTTCTAACATAACAAAAATAGATAAACAACTGAATTTGAGTAGAAATTTTTGGTAAGCATGGGTTTGAAAACAGGCTTCTGAGATACTAAATTATTTACATGTTAATATATAATTTCTATCTAATGAAGTATATAAAGCATGGAGTTCTTTTCAGGAGGAATGAAATAAAAAATAAATTTCCTCCCCTTAGTCCTTAATCAAAATTTGTAAATGTTGTTCTTATCTAATCAAACAGACTAAATGAAAGACAGGATTTTGATGCAAGTTCAAGCATCATGATTAAAAACCAATCACTGATCTCTACGAATATTGCATTGTACATTCCATCATTTGGTTTAGTACATTTAGAATCCTAGCCATTGTTTTAGAATGGGAACACATTAAAATTTCTAATTTCTGGACATTCATGCTGTAGCTTATCAAATGTTCAGACTATTTTGTTTGGACTTGTGAGTACTGTAAGACATGAAGAAACAGCACATTTCACCATATTAGTTTCATAAAAGATATTCTGGGGAATAAAAACTTTAAAACATTTTTTTCAAGTTTTATGTACAGATTTATATTTTGGGATTTTTTTATTAAGCACATACTTTGCATGTATACATTACATCAGATTCACATTTTTAATGTTAGCCAGTGTCATATTCTTTCAATAAAATATCAGGATGGAAAAATGTATGTGCATTTAGTAATGGGAAAATGATAGCTTTGGGTAATATTACGAAATTAGCACTTTGAGCTACACAACCATATTTAAGACCAATGTGACAAGAAGGGACAGCAGTCAAAGTTTCCAGTAGACCTCCTAATTAATTTTTGAAAAATACATGTTCAATTTTAGAAACCAGGCTTCTTTGCATGTAAGTCAAACCAATGAACAGACAAAAGTTTTGATAACAAACTTTATTAAAATCTTTCTACAACCATTTCTTCAAAAGTTTTAGCAGGGCTGGAGATATGGCTTAGTTGTTAAGGCATTACTAGAAGTCTATAGCACAATCCACCATCAATGCATTGTATAAAGTTGTCTGAACTTTGTTTGTGTTGGGTATTATTGATTTCTCACATTGGCTAATTTGAGACTAAAAGCCATTTTAAAAAAATTGTATTGTTCATTATTTATTTATTTATTTGAGAGTGACAGACATAAAGAGAAAGACAGATAGAGGGAGAGAGAGAGAATGGGCGCGCCAGGGCTTCCAGCCACCGCAAACGAACTCCAGACGCGTGCGTCCCCTTGTGCAATTATTCTGCATAGTTTGTATCTTGCAGAAAGAGACAGAGAGAATAAGTGGATGCAGCATATCAGGGTCTTTTGCTGCTGCAAATAAACCTCAGATACCTGAGCATTTTGATGTGTCTTGTTGTTTTGTAAGTACAAACCCAAGACAAGAGGCTTTGCCCACAAGTAACTTTTTAACTACTGAGTCATATCTCACAGCACATTGTTATTATTTCTTCAAAATATTAAAAAAACAAATATCAAAACAGCCTTCATCTATGAGAGGAAGCAAAATGAATCTCAGAGGGAAAATTATAGCAATAAGAAACTGAATTAGAAGATAAAAGCAAGTTATTGTAAATTATAAATTGTTTACAAAATGTATAAAAAACAGGAAACTACTTTTATGTCCATTGAAATACTTTAAAAATCTCAAAGTTTTACAATATTTTAGCATTTGAGTACATAAATCTTCTTTGACCCACAAGAACCATTGAAGTAGAAAGTAGAGTAGTGGAGGGGAGGTATTACCATGGAATATTTTTTATAATCATGGAAAATGTTAACAAAAATTGAGAGAAAAAGAAAATAGAGTAATTTTTCCACACCTAACCTATAATATTTAATATATTACAGTGACATCTGTTTCAGGTATGAAATCATGAACAGTTTTCCTCATTGTTACTATTTTTATAATTTCATCTTTATATTTTTGATGACACTCATTCCACCAACATTCAAAGTTAAAATATTTGCTTGAGAAAAGTTCATTAAGTGGATTTTTCCCTATTCCTTCTCTATTATTAATTAAACAAATGTATTCATGTGCAGAAATATTACTAGTCCTATAAAAGGCAGATTCACATGGAATCCTCCCTCAAAAAGGTTGGGCCAGTTCACTTTTGGTATGCTACCTAATTTTCAAGTCATATTTTGAGCTACATATAACCCAATTTTCAAGTTGTACTTTGCCTCTGAGAGTTAGTCTCTTTTTTCTAGGTATTTATTTTTAGCCTGGTAAGAATGTTGGATAATTTTATTTGAAACTTTTAAGTTTCAATTAGCGTACCTTTAGAAAAAATTAATGAAAAAATAAAATGGAAATAATTTGCTCTGATATAGTTCACTGGAGGAAAACTTGGCCCAAATATTTTTGTCTATAAAGGAATGCTAATACATTGTTAGAAGGTAAATATAAAATAAAACAAATTATCTTAAATGATTGTGCATATTGTTATGAGTTGAGTATGATTCATTTTAAAAAATCATATGGAAAAGGCATATGTATGGTACATGACCAAAATGCTACAATGCAAATGAATTTGAAAATTCAATGACAAGTTGATTATGTAGATTACAAAGCTCAGGTCATTTACATGTGATGAAAATTATAGTACTGGTTCTAAAGTTAACGTATTGTCAGTGATCATTATTCACAGAACTGCTGTTTTCACAAGATCATCACAGAGAAAAAAGAAGATTGATCATAAAAGTAGTGACGCTTTCATTCCAAGGTAACAAAGAAGTGGCTTAACTTGCAACAAGAATGTACAGTACCATGAACATTTTCCCTGTGTCTTTCTGTAGCTTAGTCCTATGTGTTTCTTTCATCAGTGGTTATTTTGAAGTACATCAGCAATATGTTAAATTTCAAAGGCAGCAAAATTCTTCTAGATCTTAATTTTCAAGTGGATGTTTTAAAAAATATATTGTTCTGCAGTTCTAAATGATTTCCTCCTTCACACTGTTTCATTTTCTTATTTCCATTCTATTTATATCTATATACTTAAACTATACACTATATACTTATTTTTTTTTTAATTTTTTGGTTTTTCAAGGTAGGGTCTCACTCTAGCTCAGGCTGACCTGAAACTCACTATGTAGTCTCAGGATGGCCTTGAACTCATGGGGATCCTCCTACCTCTGCCTCCCAAGTGCTGGGATTAAAGGTGTGCACTACCATGCCCGCCCGGCTTATTTAAATATTTAAATGTTGACTAAAATTCATTTAGAAACGCAGATTGCATGATGATTTTCTACTGAATGCAACTAAATAAAAAACTTCTCATGTTTCCTGTTCTACT
This sequence comes from Jaculus jaculus, assembly GCF_020740685.1. Taxonomy (NCBI): domain Eukaryota; kingdom Metazoa; phylum Chordata; class Mammalia; order Rodentia; family Dipodidae; genus Jaculus; species Jaculus jaculus. The sequence goes on from NC_059120.1 coordinate 26,931,257, forward strand.
GATAATACTAAATTATTATTTTTGACATGGTGGTGGTGACCATCATCTTAAATGCCAACTAAACAAGCTGAATAGTTTCACAAAGCACTCAGCACCCAGTTCATGGACAGAACAATGACAACTCTGACCTGGAAGGGGCTGTAAGAAAACAAGCGATGTACACGGGAGAAGATGTTGAAATAGGAGCACAGAAAGGACTTAGAACACTCAGAACGTGGCTCAGTCATTGTGATATAATCAGAAATACATGTTTGGCATTTAACCCTGTTTTCTGACATAAGACATAAGAACACAGACTCACTGAGGTAATAAATGCATTTTTAAGGGAGTTAATGAGGGGCTGATGCCTGGTGGACCTTCATAATGGGAACCTGGTGCTAGGAAAATCAACCAAGTGATCACAGGGTTAGCATTTTTAACCTTACTCCACTAAACTCTGGTGGAGAGAGTGGCTGAAGGTATATTTAATCATGCATGATCAATGATTGAATCAATAATATCTTACAAAGGAAGCCTCTATGAAAACTTCAAAGATGGGATCCAGAGTACTTTGGTGGAGCTGAACAAGTGGAGTTTCTGGGACAATGAAACATACATGAGATGACATGGTAGTTCATCACCCCTTGTCCCAAACCTTGCCTGTGTTCTTTTTTTTTTTTATTTGTTTTGTAATTGTACCTTTTAAAATTAAACCAATAATCTAAACAGTGAACTTCTTAAAATTTAGTTTTGTTAGGTATTGCAACAAATAAATTAGTGCAATGGGAGGATCCCTGGGAAGAAGTACTTTAGTCTGGTAAACCAAGGAACCAGTGACAACCTGCACTCGCTCCTGGCATTTGGAGAGAAGCATCCTGTAGGACCAAGCACATCAAATGTGGATTTTGCTGCAAATAACTGGAGTACAAAGACTACAGTGATATTGTAGTGCACGGAAATGATACTTGTTGAAAACTGAACAATTACTTTTGAAAGCTCCATTCATCTGGAGGCAAAAAAGATACATGAAAACATATTTAGGAAGAGAAGAAACACTATTTGACATTTAGTCGTGATAAGATACTTGCATGTTATGGAAATGATCGCAAGGAAATAAAAATTGAGCATTATTATAAGACCAGGGAGGGATAGAGAGATGGCTTAGAGGTTAAAGCACTTGCCTGTAAAACCTGAGGACCCAGGTTCAATTACCCAGTACTCATGTAAGCCAGATACACAAGATAGTGCACGTGATGCATCTAGAGTTCTTTTGCAGTGGCCTTGGTGTGCCTATTCTCTCTCTACATTCTCTCTGTCTCTGTCTCTCTCTCTCTCTCTCTCTCTCTCTATATATATATATATATATGTGTGTGTGTGTATATTTATACATGTATGTATATGTATGTGTGTGTGTATATATATATATATCCCACAAATAAATAAATTTTAAAAATTATTTTTAAAAAGACTATGAAAAAATTAAATACACTTTCCATTCTATTTTTAATTATTGTGCCTTATTTAATATTTTAAACTTCATGTATTATTAGATCATGTGTCTCCACATCAGATGTATTAAGTGTGGCTTTTTATCTTTCAAAAGATCAAAATATGCATAGAGTGTAGCAGCAGTTGTCTGGTACAATTGTACACAGAATTGCACATAGAATCGCAGCTATGTAAAATGAAAATTTTCAAAGGTATAATGAATAACCTGAGAACTAAAATTAATAATTTTTTTTACTGAAATATAGATTTTATAAGTATATTTGAGATGTCTATGTAGCTATGTGACATGATAGGTTAGCCTGCTCTATTGTAGTAACCATGTTATTAACTATATGTATCCTAGAATATGAGTTGAAATATAAACAATAAAATTTATAAATACTATAGTCTAGATCTGAATTCCGTAATTCATTAGAAATATAAGACTAATTCTTTGGATAGAGACTTGAAGTATAAATTGGATTTGAGTGGACAAATAACTAAAGATGATAGTTGAGGCATATTCCCCTTTATTCCCTCATTTATTTCCTATATTAAACTTATTCATTGCTGTGTGGTTTAAGAAATATTCAACCCTTTAACCTAGTAATGTCTTTTATTTATTTATATTTTTGTTACAACTGGGGATATTTTTAATTTCTATTTTAAAATCTTTCAGAAAAATGTATGTTGCAATAAAGCTTTAGTCAAAAGAAGTGCTTGGCTTCCTAACTCTAAGTTAACCACCACCCCTTTATTTTCCACATTTCTACAAACAAATATTTTTTGTAAGCTTCCATAGTTGGACTTTCACTAAGATACCTTGTTTCTATGCTTTAGTTTCCCAGTCTGTAAAATGAGTGAGCTCCGTACATCTAGGTGGTACTGAGTAATTCAAGTGTCAGTCATCAGGTCAAAGCATCATAATTCAGGCTACCCATGGTGGTCCATCCATGCCTATAATCCCAGCACTTGAAGGTGGAAGCAGCAGGTTCATATTCAAGGTAGCCTGAGCCACATAACAGCATGACCTCCAAAAAAAAAAATCACAATTCTCCATGTTTTCAGTCTCTCTTGCAACTTGCTATCTTTCTGGTTTGCCATTTCCCCAGACACAGAACAGAACAGAACAGCAACAACGGGATTTGATTCCAAAGGCTTGGGAACTATTGCATCTTGGAAGAACGAAAGCACTGAAAATGTTGTAGTGCTGTCTTTCAAATACTAACTTCTTTGACACTAAAAAATGATCATAGCAATCTTTACTTTTTTGCAAAGAAAGTGAGAGTCAAGCAGAAAAACTAGCCCCAAGCTAGGAGCGGTCCAAAGAGGCCAGTATCTTTATTGTCTTTGCCTTTCTGCTTTCCAGTGTCATCTAATCAAGCTGTTTATTTTCCTAATGTTTTGTCTTTTATTAAATGAATTTTATTATGCATATTTCAACTCACACTCTAGGATACATATACATGTGTGAGTATTAATGTCAATCTAATCAAGCTGTTTATTTTCCTAATGTTTTGTCTTTTATTAAATGAATTTTATTATGAATATTTCAACTCACACTCTAGGATACATATACATGTGTGAGTATTAATGTCAATATGTGTGTGGGAGCCCATGTGTTTGATTATGTGTATGTGTGCACAGGCACACACACATGCATGTAGAGGCCAGACAATGAAAGTCTTCCTGAAATGTTCTGTTTTTAAATTTTTAAACCTTAATTTAAAAATATAGTTTATTTACTTAGGAGAGAAAGAAAGGATGAGAAAGAAAGAGCAATGAGCACACCAGAGCCTCTCTTCATGTGCAAATGAACTCCAGACACTTGTACCACTTTGTGCATCTGGCTTTATGTGGGTACTGGGGAATTTAACCTGGGCCATTATGCTTTGGAAACAGTACCTTTAACAACTGAGCGATCTCTTCAGCCATTCAACTATTTTGTTTGTTGGTTGGTTGGTTTTGTTTTTGAGACAGGGTCTCTCACTGTACTTGGAGCTCATCATATTGGCTAAAATATCTGGCCAGCAAGTCCTAGTTATTCTCCTGTCTGTGCCTCCCCAGTACTGAGATTAGAGTCACTCGCAGCCATGCCTGGGCTCTTCAACATGGGCAGTGCTCATGCTTGCAGTATTTCATCAACAGGGCCATGTGCACAACCCTGACAATGTAATTTCAGAGGGAACAAAAAGTTAGACTATAATATGTCATCATATTTTATGTTACTATGACAGGCAACACAAAAGGTATTATTTAATGCAATAATTATATATATATATATATAGTATATATATAATATATATAATGTATATATATTATATATATATAATAAGGTATAGTTGTTTAAATATTCATAAGTACATTTATACATTTATATTGACTAGATTTATAAATATTAATATCTGAAATGAGTATACAATTACATTTAATTAGATATGAATCAGTGCTATTGTGTCATAGTCATAAAAGAAAAATCATGCTGTATCATTTAAGATAAGTAGAATTTTCCTCTGTATGGTATCATTAGTGTCATTTTGAGTGCCATGCTGGGTTGGAAGGAAAAGAAGCATGATGCAAACAATATTAAGGACAGGGTTTAGGGCCGTTCATTACACATTAGAAAGAGATTAGGAGTCATATGTTTCAAAATATTTGAAATGTGGTCAAGGTCTGAAGAAATGCTTAGCAGTTAAGGTGCTTGCCTGTGAATCCAAAGAACCCGGGTTTTATTCCCCAGAATACACATAAGCCAGATGTAGAAAGTGGTGCATGTGTGTGGAGTTTGTTTGTAGCAGCTGAAGGCCCTGGTACCCCCTAGCTCTATCTGACTCATCTCACTCTCTTAAATAATACATACATACATAAATAAATAAATAAATAAATAAATAAATAGACCCAGACTCAAAAAAAAATGAAATATGGTCAATTTGAGTTTGTGTTGTAACTAACAAGTGGTTAGATATTAGAAGAATATCCTTATAATCTTAAGGGAATAATCTTAAATATACAAAGCAAATATATAAAGCAAAGCATGTTACAGAGTTTTAAAAAAATATGACATATATGGAACCTGAAAACTCAGAAAAGTGAGCTATCCTACCAAAACCAGAGGCAAAGTATGGTAGAAAGTAAAGAAACCATGTATGAAAACTTAAATGTCTGGCTATAAAATGCATCAGGGAACTAAATGATCAAATTATTGTTATGCTAAAATCCTTTAAGTAATATGAAGCACAATATATAATTGTATGGGCAAAAGTCATATTAAGTGATCAAGATGAGACTTCAAACTAAGATTATTATTATTCCATTTTCTATTAAAATATTCTCATGCTAAGAAAATAACAATCTCAAGATGTTAGTGATTCAGTGAAGGTGTTGGTATTCGGAGATTTGTATGTCCTAACAGCTGTACAGCTTACAAATCCTTTAATAAATACCTCTTACTGTTGTTTACCAAGTTATTACTACAACTTGGCCTTGTTCTAAGTGCTAGACAAGTCACAATTTCTTAAAGACCATGCAGTTGATTTTTCTTTCTGAGAGGAAACCAGAAACACAGCTTAAACTACTTGCCTGCTGCGTCTGGGAACCCTGCTTGTGTCCTCCCTTCCTCCTCCTCTCCTTTCTTCCCTCCCTCCTTTCCTGGTTCTTCCCTCCCTCCCTTCCTGGTTCCTTCTCTTCCTGCTTTCCTCTCCTCTTCCTCCCACTTCTCCTTTTGTTAGACAAAGTTTTCCTTTTTAAACCAGGGTTGACCTTGAATTCACAATACTGTCTCAGGCTTTTGAGTTCTGTGATTATAGGCATGTGCAGCCAGAACTGGCTTGCCTAAGGCTTTCTGAATGTAAATTAAAGGATCTTGATTTGCATCTTAGAACAGTAATTGGTACCTAGAGTCACACACTTAAGAACTTTATTACCATTCTTAACTTTAAAACCACTATTATGTCTATATCAAAAATAAGAGTTAACTAGGGACACCGCAGAGGTGGTGCGAGCCGGTAGTCCCAGGTACTCAGAAGGCTGAGGCAGAAGGGTTGCTTGAGTCCAGGAGTTCTGAGCTGTAGTGTGCTGTGCTATGCCAAACAGGTGTCCCTGTGGCATCAATATGGTGACTTCTGGGAATGGAGGACTACCAGTTTGCCTAAGAAGGTATGAACCTGCACAGGTTGGAAATGGAGCAGGTCAAAAATAAGAGGAATAAAATTGATAAATTCAGAAATTGTTGTGTTTGATCTTTACATTAACACCCATCCTATTTCCTCTTGCTCACATTCACAGAAAAGATTTGGAAAAGCATTCTTTACCAATGTTTGAACAGGAACAAGGTTCATTCCAGCCACAACAAACTAACTCTAGATGCATGTGCCACCTTGTACATCTGGCTTTACATGGGTACTGGGGAGCAGAGGTCTTTAGGCTTTGTAAGCAAGTGCCTTAAACACTGAGAGACATCTCACCAGCCCCACCCCAATACTTAATTTTGTGATGTGCTTTTAAGAAAATCAAAATAAGACCTATTGCTGTTATCCTCAAAAGTACTAAGAGATTTCCTATGTAAGAAATAAAAAACTTAGGGAAAAATTGCCCTAATATTATGGTATGCAAATAATCCATATTGGATAAACAAACAGACAGTGGAAAGGAAGAAATATCAAGGGCCCTGAGAAGAGAATGGTGATAGAATTAGGGACAACACATTTTGTACAGCCAAAATTGCATGAGCTGAGCTCTCTGAGGGAAATGACTCATTTGCCTCTCAAGATATAAAGAAATCATACAGAATATTTTGAGTTTGAATAGCTAACTTTGTAGGCAATTGAAACAGGTCTCCAAATATCTGATTAGGGTCATGCATGATTACATCTCGTACAGACAAATTTTGTACTTCTTTTATAAATGGTAAAATGTAGGTTAAAATTTCAGTTACTCTGTTACTTAACTTTTAAAGTAGGTATTAACTGAGGAAATAAACTAAGATATGCCTAACTAAAAGCTTAGAAATGAAAATGATGTACAAAACTCTTTATTAGAATATTATTCAACTTTACAATGATTCTTAATGAACTATTTTGTCCTGTGATTCATCAGTCTTTTTATTTCATCTGAATTCTTTAACATAAATGGATTTTCAAAACCAGCATTGTTTCAAATCTCTAACAAGCTAGCCCTAGAATGGAGTGACTGATTAGGAAGAAAAATGTGAAAAGAAATAATATGAGGGCTGCTGTTCAATCATGACAGAAAAGAAACACAGATCATAGGGAAAATAAAACTTCTGATAATATCATTGGTGGATTACATCTATTATTTTTTAAAATTTAATTGTATCATGCAAACCATCCATTAAGTACCAGCAGGCCAGTTTATTTTTATAATCCATTAAAATTATAACTCAACCATCTGTTCTTCAATATATGATATATGAATAATAAAATCAGTTGTGATTTTTAAAGCATATGTCTGTTTTAAATATGATATGAATTCTTCCATAATTCCTTACAAATTTGCTAATGAAAAGGTAAAATACATTGCTTTTTTTCCCTTAAGTGGTCATGTGTTACAAAATTACACATTTAATGGAAAATCCAGATTAAAATAAAATTATATTTCATAAATTTTTTCATAGTATTTTATCATTTGACAAAGCAATACTCCTCAGTGAAATATTTGGCAAACAAATAGTCATATCTGTTATAAGAACAGATATATACAGATGGACATTCTAATTTAAAAATTTTTACTACATAAGCTTCTAACCAGTTATAATTTAGGAATACAAGTTACAATTTGTCTACTTTCCATATGGGCCATTTTTGTTGTCCTTAATTTAATATTCACATTTAATTCAGCAAATATAAATTATTGGTTATGATAAGGTGAGATTAAGAGCTACCTTATTTTTGAGTTAGTATAATATATAGCTTCACTTATCAATCTTCTCACCACACTACACATAATAAATTACCTGAATTCAACATTGAATACAAGGTCAGTGTTAAATAAAGGGAAATTGCATGAAAGGTATATGATATCACAGAAAGTCAAGAAAACATATGACTATGATTTTAAAATACAAAGATACATGTTATCTTTGCATGAGGGCTCACACTTGAATTTCCAGCACTTGGGAGGCTAAAGCAGGAGGATTGCTACAAGGCAGGTGTATTTATAATATGTTACAGAAAGTTCTTGGCCTGCTATCCAAATACAGTATTCACTCTAGGCCCAAGAACTCTGCAACTAGCAACACAGTCAAGACCTGCTTTTGTGATCTGGCCAGTAGCTAAGGGTGGCAGCAGAGAATGGAAACAAATAAAAATAAATGTTTTAGAGACTTTCTGTAATTTGTAAAGCATCATAAATAAGATTTTGTGTGTATGTATGATTGTGTATGTTCATGCTTAATAAAGTGAACAAGGACTACAAACCAAAAAACATCTCTTAAAATATCATTTAAAGCCAGTCAAGAAGTTACATAATGGCTGAAGCAAATAGAATAAAGGAATATGAAAGTCAAGTGGAAATTTGGTTATTTTTATGTGAACTTTCTATGACTAACCTTTGGAAATTTGAATAAATATTAGGTTCTTAATCATTCCAGGTTTTTTTTTCTTTTAACTTACATTTTGTCCCCACTTTGGTGTCATACCCACCCCTGTAAGTGTTATGAAGACTCAATACAGTGCCTATTTTGTGACCCACAAAAGGAGTAGAATATTATATACTGTAGTGTTTAAAGATGAGACCAAGGATGAAAGAAAAAAAATGAACTACTCATTATAGAGCTAGTAGTTCTCTAAATCTGTTTCCCCAGAGCATAATAAAGTGGAATTGATTTTAAAAACCATCTTTGTATTAATCATAATGGTAATTACATAAAGAGAGTTGTAGCCAATGGGCATAGAACATATCCATTTTTAAATTTTCGTTTCTAGTTTTACATTGCTTACTCAAATTAAACTGATCTGATGCTTACTTCAGTTTTATGATTGTAGTTTGACTTTGATGGATTTCTTTTTTTTTTTCAGTCATGGATTTCTCAGGATAAAGCAGCAATATATTTCTGACAATGATTTTATCCCCCATGTTATTAAAACACAGGCAGAAAATTATTCTCATGACAATTCAAAATTTCTTACATTTGGAAGTTAGTTTCTATATTGTGAATTGGGAAACTAGTACATTGGAAGCTATTTACGTACGACTTACTCAGACATGTTTCCTTCAGAGTTATGTTACCAACTGGCTATCATACCCAATCCCCACGGGGCAGTCACTTCCTGACAGAATTCCTCTCTATATACCCACCAACTCTATTCTGGATAATGATTCCATACAGGTGTGACTGACACGTTAGAATTTACTTTTGAAGTTATAGTCCTTCCACAAATCCCTTTCTTGGTAGATTATACATCTGTGGCAAGACCTGTCTTTTCTGTATCAATAGCTATGAAGCACTTGTTCTCTGGCAGATGCTCGTTATGAGCTTACTGAAATAATTAATGCTGAATTTAACCTTAAATCAGTTTGTCAGGAATGTTTATACAGTTAGTTTAGGTATACATAATCTTAAAACATCATGATTTACTGAACTCTTACCCTTGTCAGACCCAAGTTTCTGAGTGAGGTGAACCACTCTGGACGGGGACCCTTGAGATATGAACATAGCTGATAGTCATAAACCTCTGACACTACTGAGCACAGCCTTGAAGCTGCTTTTGCTAAAGGCATGGTGCAAATTACATTACTGTGGCTCTGAATCTATTGCAAGAATATAACTCATTTAAAAATGGCTAGCAATAATTCTAAAGGGGATAAATAAATTAACAGTTCTGACTTACTGAACCATTTTTAATATATATTTTTACATATTATCTCCAATTATCTTAAAAGCAACGCTTTTCTCAGAAGATGTGAAGGATATCATCAAGTGAAACAAAGAAGTCATTTGACTCCTAAAATTGAGTAGTTAGCATACAGCATTTTTTTTCCATTTTTTTCCAGTACTGTTTTGGCTTTGTGAAACTACTCCAAGAACAAAAAAAGAATTTTTCCAAATAATAATACATCAGACTTCATGGAGGCAAATTTCTAATCTTGGCAAAAATATTTATAACTACAAATCATATATGAGAAAAAGATGAAAAGGCATTTCTAAGTGTGATGTAATTTAAATATTGTTTTATTTAATTTTTCTATCTGTTGCTCATACATTGGACTGCACAGTGTATTGGAAAATATATGGAAGAAAGGGGAATACCACCTCATCAGTTATCCTATCAAGAGCATTTTCAGTATAGAAGATGTTTATAATGTCGAACAATCCTATTTTGGGGTCAGATTTCTTAGCCTTTATTTAAGTAAGTTTTATAGCAAAGACACAAATGTAAAGGATCTGAAAGTTATAAAAATGTAAAATATTTTGGTGAAGAGATTTATGAAAATATCTATGCTTAACATATATGCTAAGTCCTTAAACTACTCCATAGTTATCTTCTGTGCTATTATACAACAATTTCCAAATATTTAATAAGCTCACTGCATATGCTGCAACCCATCACCTAATCCATAGCAGCTAAGAAAACATACAATGCATTAAATTAAACACGTATCCCCAGTTTAAGGGGCCTCTTTTCACAGCAGGAACATCTCAGGTAGCCTACACTCCTGTCCCAACAAGAGAATTCTGTTTCACCAAACACCTGCAATAGTCAAGCTTCTGAAGATAAGCATCCAGTCAGATGTCTTGTGTCATAATTTAAAATATATATATATTTATTTATCTAAGACAGAGAGAGAGAGAGAATGGACACACCAGGGCTATTAGCCACTGAAAAAGAACTCCAGACAAATGTGCCACCATGTGCATCTGGCTCACATGGATACTAAGGAATAGAATATGACTCTTTAGGCTTCACATGCAAGCACCTTAATCATTAAGCCATCTCTTCAGTCACCCTCATAAAAAAATTTATTATACTAAATATAAGTTTGGGAATAATTTCTTTCATATGTACATGGCACATTCTTGACAAGTGAAAACTTATAATTTTTATTGACCATTTCTTCCTTAGTCATTAAAGGTGATATGAACAAAGTTGAAACTGAGTGAAGAGATTGCTTAGTGAGTAGATGTGGGGTCTGTGATAACAAAATAAAAAGTTTAGTCAGAAGGCTCAGTGGACAATGTTAGTAACCACCAATGTATTTCAGCTAAGTAAGTTTCCCAATCAATACTCAGAATACTTTATGAACATGAGGAGACCTTGATCCCTAGTTATGAAGATACCAGGAAGACCTAAGTAGCCCAGACTCCAAGGCTCCTGCCTCTGCGTTCCATTAAAAACTCTGTTTTGGGGCCAGAAAATGGCTTAGCAGTAAAGGCACTTGCCTGAGAAGCCTAAGGACTCATGCTCAACTCTCCAGGTCCCACATAAGCCAGATGCACAAGGTGACACGAGCTCACAAGGTCGCACATGCCTGCAAGGTGGCACGTGTCTGGGGTTAGACTGCAGTGGCTGGAATCCCTGGCAAGCCAATTCATTGATCATTGATATTCTCCCCCCCCCCATAAAAATAAAAATAAAAAAAGTCCGTGTTAATGTAACTATATTAAGATTCCTGGGTTGTTAGGATGTGAAGGAGGTAGGAAAGCTATGTTTAGTCAGTTTTCTCTCTGTCTGTCTGATCTGAAATGGTTTTAAGGTGTATGTCTGGTTCTGGACAGAATATCTATTGGTTCTCTCTGTGTTAACTGTGGTACACAGGCTTCTATAGACCTGAGGTAGCCCAGAGGTGGCCTAGGGGCCACAAAGTGTTTGTTGGCCCTGGAATTGCTAAGGTAGGCACAATTGTTGCTACCAAAAAAAGCCATGGTCTGAAAAAAAAAAAAAAGCCAGTCTGAATATCCCTGCAGATTTTTGTGGAAAATATGGTACTGGTGATGCAAGTAGGTTGTGGAAGCCTCATGTGTTTGTGATTAAGCCTCCTACTTAGTGCCCAGCTGGCGGGTCCCTGCTGAGAGAGTCGTGACACTGGGGCAGGACTTGAGATTTTATAGTCCAGCCCACTTACCAGTATTAGCGGCTCATTCTTGCTTCTTCCTCTCAGCTGATATGACAGGATGTGATGCTCTTCTTTCTGCTTTGTCATGCAACAATGATGGAATTTCCCCATGAAACTGAAAGGTGAAATGAGGCTTTTCCTCCTGTGAGCTGCTCTTGGTCAGATGTTTTGTCCAAGCAAAAAGAAATTACCATGATATAGGGAGGGTCAAATAAGAGGCTTCTGGACATTTTTGTTTTTATGGACAAAAGAACTTATTTATAAGAAGAATCACCTTCATCAGTATAATGAACAAAGAAAATGTGGTATATGTAAACAATGTAATAATGTTCAGCCATAAAACAGAAAGAAATTCTGTTATATGAGGCAACATGGATGAACCAGAATAACTACTGGTCAAAGTGGTACAATAAACAAAATTTAAGTTAAAAAGTTTCAACATTTAATAAAATCTAGGGATGGTTTTGCATGGAAGAGCTGGAGATACAGGGACAAGTGGATCCTTAGGGATTTCTGGCTAGCTAGACCAACCAAGTCAGTGGGCTCTAGTTATAGTAAGACTCTGTCTCAAAGAAAATAAGGTGTAATCACAGAAGAAGACACCTAACATTGTTTGACCACTACACACAAAGGTGCATGCACACTTATAAACATACATTCTCCACACATATATGGACACTCATATATAGAAACACATATACTACAAACATGCAAGAAGTGTTTTAATTTTAGAAAGGAAAAAAAAAAGCCTGGAAATGTAGCTCATTGGCAGAGTGCTTGCCTATTGTAAAAGCTTTGGGTTCAAAACCCAAAACTGACAAAATAAAACACAAGAAGTTGGCTTAATGCACGTCAGAGACAATCCACCTTAATTTCCATTCGGGACCTCTTACTTCTCTGTACATATGGACTGTAATATACTTTCAGCAATGAAGCATTAACAGCTTATATTTTTTATTTGTTTAACCCTGCTACCTAGATTGTGCTACCACATGATCAGAATTGGTCTAATCAGAGATCTAACGGTATTGTTTAAGTAATATGACTAAAACATTTAAATTAATGTATAGGTTAAACATGACAGTCCATAATTAGGGGGTAAGCATCAATAATAACCTAATATTTAGGTTGTAAACTAGTAACCAATTTAAAGATCGTACTTTCTCATAAATTCAACAATGCAATTATTTTTAGAAGGTCTCACCACCGTGCAGCATAATCACAAGATGACAACAAACGCAACACCAGTAAAGTAAAAATATGTCCATTTGGTCAGAAGCCAAATCTCCCAGATGTCTACAATTTGATAGGCAATTCAGTATAACATTAAGATCCAATAGTTCATAAAATTATATATAATATTAACTTTCTGCAAAGTAATGGACTTTAGAACAGTCTTGAACTGAAATAAGAAATCATCCAATACATGGAATTCAGTAATAAGTATCTATCCAGAGAGAATTCATCTTTAGGATTCCAATAAAGCATGCAGGAGGCAAAAGTCTAAAGCTACTTTGTATAAAACACAGGAATCTGGGAATAATGATAATAGGCAGGTCAATATGGCCAGAGGACTTAATATTAAGTAGGAAAAATAGGTTCAAGAGTAAATCAAAATTTTCTTTGTATCTAATATGACACCAAGTACCAAGTCAGTAAATGAACTTTCCAAATTATTGGGAAGAAACACATGTAAACAATGAAGATTAGTCCAATGTAATTTTTAAAACAGCAAGATAGAATTACTTCTTAGCAAGTTTTGTTGTCTTCTTCTTCATAGATAGAACAATAGCCCCAAAAGCAAACCTCTTCTTGTCTTTTTTTTTTTTTTTTTGGAAGGGTGAGTTTCAAGGTAGGATCTTGCTCTAGCCCAAGCTGACCTGGAATTCACTATGTATTCTCATATTCAAACTCACAGTAGTCCACCTACCTCTGCCTCCTGAGTGCTGGGATTAAAGGTGTGTGCCTCCATCCCCAGCATGTGTATATATTTGCCAAATCCTTTCACCAGTGCAAATCACGGGATAATCCCATAAATATCAATTGGCCAAATGAAAAGAGAAAAGAAAAGCAGAAAGGAAGAAGTGTGAGCTGCATTAGACATAATCTCAAGCATGTGTACAGGAAGATAAGAATTTCCAATAGAGAGTCATCTTAACTGAGACTTGAAGGAAGTGGGTATACTGGAGCATGGATATTTATTTGGCATCTCTAAGTTGGAGATGCTGCTGTGCCTTGGGAAGTAGAAGTGACTTAGGTGAGGAAGTCCTATTCTGCTGTTTCTGTTCCTGTGGGTGATCTACAGTCAAGTCCAGTTCATCCAAAGTAGGGTAGCAGTTACCTTCTCTTTGCTTGGACAACACACTGGAACAAAAACAGCTTACGGGAGGAAACAGTTTATATCAGGCTTATAGATTTTTTTTAATATATTTATTTACATTCAGAGAAAGAAGAGATACAGACAGAGAAAATAGGCATGCCAGGAACCCCAGCCACTGAAAATGAACTCCGGATACATGCATTACTTTGTGTATCTGACTTTACATGGGTACTGGGGAATCAAACTTGGGTCATTGGTTATGCAGGTAAGTGCCTTAAACTGCTGAGCAAGCCATCGTTCCAGCCGTTTTGAGGAGGTTTTATTGTGGCAGAGAAGAGCATGGAAGAGCAGGCAACCAGCTCACATCATGTCATAGCCATAGGAAAAGTGCCTACTGAGTGAGCAAGGTCCACCCAGAAACATACCTCCTCCATCAAGGCTCTACCTTGCAAATTGCTATTAGTGGGGAGCCAAGAACAAGATTGAATCATAGACACATGAGGGTAAAAGGACTCTTCAGGTAGATATGTAGGTAAGTGTACACAGGAGTAGACTTTAAGAGTGAGAAGGTGAGGGAGCAGTAAGGATGGGGACTGGCAAAGATATTCAGAGAAAAAGGAACTCTGCATCAGAATGCCAAGTATGCAGTTTGCCAACACAGAGTAAGAAGTCCCTGGAAGTGTGGTAATTGGATTTGGATCATTTGTAATCTTGCTAACAGCAGTCTGACTGAAGCAGAGGAGGAAACATCCAGATAATGGTGGGTTTAGCAAGAGGAAACTGAGCTCTTGGTATTTCCATACAAAAGGCACTGTCTTCAATGTCTAATCCCAGATAAAGGTAGTGGATTATGTTTCATCTGTGAATGACTCTCATTCTAATAAGTAATCAAACTGATTTTTAAGTAATAAACCTATGCTATGTATGTATTTGTAGAAAGAAAACATGGCATTGGAGAAAGAGGGGGAATAGTTACAGAACATGCCAGATGCTTCCAAGGGCTTTTGGATGTTTTCACTAGGAGCTCTGAGAATAAAACAAGACAAGATAACTTACTATGCTAAGGTTTAGGAAAAGACTTGCCTATGTATTATTTGCATTTGAAGAGAAAGCAAAATCATGAGCTCTAATAAGCATAGGAAGCCTATTTACTGAATTGCATGGGATGCACTTAAATTTTCTCAACAAACATGTGTTCAAGCCTTGGTGGATTGAGTGTTTTTTAGCTGCACTGAGACAATATTTCTAAAGCCATAGAAATACTTATGGATTTTTAAAATACTTAATTTCATATAATATATAATATTGGGAATCAAAATTTTATTTATTGATTGTTGCATATTCATTAATTTATGAAATGAAAAATTACTGAAAATTTATATCATTATAATTTTATTATACACATTTTTGTGTTTATGCAAATCATCTTCTCTTAGTCTCATTACCTACATTACTTTTTATTCCAAAAATGTATAATAATTAAATATTTGTGAAAATTAAGAATAAATTTTATGCTATTTCAATTAGATCTCAAAGTCATATAAAATACTTATCACTTCATTATTTTAAAATTTTGCAGCATCACCTAGAAGTCTCATCTATACTACATAAAATACAAGCACATTACTTTTTCTGAAAACCAGCTTTACTATTTGAAAATATTATAATGTTGCAATCAATCGTTTTCTATTTAAGTTTCTTTTACAATTAATTATAGGTTATACTTCTGCATATGTGGTTGGGATAAGTATAAGTCAATAGACCAAGGCACTGAAATTTGAGAACAGCTGTTCAGGTCAAAACAAGCATGAATGTTAATGTAATTAATCTCTCCCTCCTTCTATTTTTTTTAAGTGGGCAGTAAAGCCAGGAACACACTCACTAGGCATGTGCTCTATTGATCTAATTTTCAGCCCTAAAACATGAAGTTTTCAAAAGAAGTTTATTATAAACTAGTACAAAAAAAACCTGAAAATTTAAATTTGGACAAACACATTGAAAAGTACCATATGCATAGCTACTTCCATTTTTTGTTATTATTCATTCTGTTTTGAATTATAAGTGCCCATATATACATCAGTGAAACAAAGATGACTTACATATGACTACTACCCTCAAGTAACGCCAATTATATGTGAATAAAGAAGGAGCTAATAGAAAAGATGAGTACTCATGTAATTAGATGGCCACAGCAGAAAATTATGTCACTTAAGACCGAGGATCTTCTAAAAGAATGTGTAAACATTCATTTGAATTAAATCCTTATTTTCTCCTTTTTCTCCTGAACATATCTGTCTTTCAGAAGAAACTTGCTGCAGTGCAGAGAGGCCGCAAGGCAGGCTCTAGGAAGGAATCACAATGGGCTTCTTATATTCCTTTTGAAAATTAGTTGATATAACTGTATATACTAAGAAATGCAGTGACACCATTTGGAAGGATTACAATTGCTGAGTCATTTTTGCCCATTTAAAATTTACAACATTTTAAATATATTTGAATACTATCTTTATAGACCCTTTGACTAATTTCCGGATTTTAAACATTTACATATGTCGTATTTGAAAGATTTCCAGAAATTAGAACCACTTAGATTTTTTTTCCTTTTACAAATTTTCTGTATTCATTTTTGTAATCAAATTCATTTGTATGATTAAATACCACTGCGTATTTATATAACATAGTTACTTATTCTTTACTGTTAAAAGTATATGCCATAGGCAATGTAAATCAGTGGTGCTTTCCTCAGCTAAATTATATTCCTTATGAAATTTTAACCTAGAAGCAATACTGATACTCCCTCAAATCACACAATGTTATAAAATACCCAGTACTTAAGTGCATTTCCCTTGAACAACACAAAAAGGAAAAGCCTTTTTATGAAAGTCTTTTATGTAACAGAATTTCTATAAAATAAAAATTTGGGGATGGAGAGAGAGATGGCTTAAAGTTAAAGGCATTTGTTTGCAATGCCTGGTGGGTGGAGTTTGATTCCCCAGTACCCACATAAAGCCACATGAACATAATTGTGCATGCATCTGGAATTTGCTTACAATGGCTGGAGGCCCTGTATGCCCATACTTACTATTTTTCTCTCTGTCTCTTTTTTTTGCCATTCTCTCTCAAATAAATAAATAAATATACTTTAAAAATCTCTTATTTAACAGTTATGGAGTAGAAATTATCTAATGGTTGTCTTCTTAAACTGAAAACAGTCTATCAAGTCAAGAATATATGTATATTTTACTACGTACATAGAGAACTTAAAAATCATTTTTCTCACTAAAATATATGGTATGATGTTATCTCAAAGGGAAAATGATGCACTATCCTATCATCTTCTCTATTAGTTGTATGGTTAATAGTTAATAATTTTATATTTTAGAAAAAAGTTCATTAAGGTAAAAATAATTTAGTTTGAATTTTTAACTATTTGCTTTTATTTAAATTTCTACATAATTTTGTCCATTTAAAGTAATTATAATTCAAATTTAATCTTTTAAAATATTATTATCATTAGAATGTATATCATATGGCCACCTGGATTGACACACAATCTAACTTGTGATAGCTGAAATAAAGCATATAAAGTTTCCTAATAGCAGCACATGCTTATGAATATCATTATTTTATTACTCATGTAAAGATCACCAGCACATAAATAGTACATATATAAATTAAAACTATATTTCTCAATTTTGCCACTTTTGAATAAGGATTTGTTAACAAGGAACGATAAGACATTATTTTTTTCTCTTACAGCACAACTTTAAAATATTTAGATATATTGGCCTATATCTGTGCTCTGGCTGAGCCAGACCAATGCAAACAAGGGTGATACTTAATACAATACGACTGTGTGGTCTGTACCTTCTTGCACAACACAGTCTGATCCAGACTCAGACCGTGAGATACATGAAGTTCTTTTGGAACAAAGAAAGTGTGTTATTCTATACACATTTTTTAGACAGAAGTAAGTTATTAAAATATGATATGATGTGTGAGAGAAAATGAGAAATTGAGGATTTGAAATTTCTAGCCAGAAAAGTTAAAAACACACAATATCCATAAACTGACACCTACTTATTTATTGAAATAAAAAAGAAGCACAGAAAAGTTTTGGTAGCTGTTTATAAAAGCACTGAAGTTTCTCCTGTATTGTTCCGAAGGAGAATGACAGAATAATTAATCATGCATATGTTGTTTATGTTTCACTACAGCAGTAAGATGAATGTTAAGTATTTTGAGTTTCTTGGAGGAAGATATTCTATAAATGCAAAGTAGAATTACCATCTTGTTATTATATTTATGATAATTCAAATAACTCCTTACAGCTGATACTCTGTCGAGGTACTTTTTTGTGAGGCTGATATTGTGTTAACAAACAGAATAGAACCAGAAGGAAATGAGATAGCAGGAAAAAACACTGAATACAATGTAAATCTCAGATAAAAAATTCTTTCACTTCCTTAATTTTTGTCAAATCTGCCCTGGTCTTAAAATGCTTTTCTGGAGAGAATATGATAAAGACTGACCTTAATCTTCTCCGATCTCTCTCTCTTTCTCTCCTTATTCTCTCTCTTTTATATTACTTATCTTTTTCTTCCTTCTCTTCTTGGGTACTGACCTATCACTCTCAGTACCAGCATGTGGCTAACATCCACAATGAGTTGTTGATCAGAAAGACCTATAAGGTTTTCCAAAAGAAGATAGATTTCTGTCAGAGTACATGATGACACACCAAAGTTTAGTGGTAACACCCTGCTGCTAAAGACACCATATGCTGTTGGTATGTAACATGGAGTGATCTGGCTGGAAGCTGGAAGAGAGTCAGTCCCCAGACATTTAGCTCCTCTAGTGCCAGAAGGTGCTACATGAGCAACTGGGGGGAAAATGACCAACATCTGTCCAAGTAACCCATGGTCTAAGCTACTCAGCAGTAAACAACCTGATGTGATACTCAAGTGAAATAGTGGCACACAGCCATGGTAGGAAACCAACTGCTCTTGATTTGACTAACTGATCTTCTCAGTGGAATGGAACCCACAGCTGGAGCTGAGAAACAAGTCAGAACCAGATCCAAAAAGAAGCCAGCTCTCCACTATCAAGCTCCCACCAATTGTGGGCTACAAGATGGCCTATACCTCTTAACTTCCCTCTAAGAAAAAAACCAGGGATGGAGAGATGGCTTAGCGGTTAAGCGCTTGCCTGTGAAGCCTAAGGACCCCAGTTCAAGGCTCGGTTCCCCAGGTCCCATATTAGCCAGATGCACAAGGGGGCGCACATGTCTGGAATTCGTTTGCAGTGGCTGGAAGCCCTGGTGTGCCCATTCTCTCTCTCTCCCTCTATCTGTCTTTCTCTCTGTGTCTGTCGCTCTCAAATAAATAAAAAATGAACAAAAAATATTTTTTTTAAAAAAAAGAAAAAAAACAGGTTAGCCCATTTATCTGGCACTAACTTCACTTTCCATTGGAGAATTTTGCTCCTCTTTTTTTCATATGGATGCAGATTGTAAGGAAAGAACTAGCCCATCGCACCACAAAAGGTCCCAGCTAAAACTAAGAGCAACTGGGGAAATGAGCAAGAGTGCTGCTTCCTTAGTGAACCTAGTACCAGCACAAGGGTGAAGGAGATAGATACAGAGAATACTCAATTCCTACCAAACTATATATCGAGAGACACAGAGGCTCCCAAGATCTCATCATTGAAGCAGCCCTAAAATTAACCCAACAGAGCTTAGGGAAATTTGTGGAAGAGGGGGCAGAAAGAATGTTAGAGCCACACATTGGATCATTATTCACAGAGACACATACAAATGGCTAATCCCAAAATTTACAACCCAGATTCCCCAACGAGGAGGGTCGCAGCAGAAGGACGACAGGGAGGAGGCTAACAATGGTACCAACATGACTGTAAAAAAAAAAAGTTTTTCTTACTGTGTTTCTGTTGCTAGTTATTACCTCAAACAACATAGTATCAGTTCTATTTTATGGCCTACTCCAAGATCTCTTTACATACCTATCCCTGTAAATGAACAGACCCATCTCTTTTTTTGTTGTTGTTTTTTCTGTTGTTTATTTTTATTTATGTATTTGATAGTATCAGAGAAAAAGGGAGGGAGGGAGGAAGAGAGGGAAGGAGAGAGAGAGAGAGAGAGAGAGAGAGAGAGAGATTTTGAGAGAGACTCCACACCAGGGGCCTCCAGCCACTGCAAACGAACTCCAGACGCATGGGCCCCCTTGTGCATCTGGCTAACATGGATCCTGGGGAACTGAGGCTCGAACTGGGATCCTTAGGCTTCACAGGCAAGTGCATAACAACTAAACCATCTCTCCAGCCCTTGAGCTATCTTTTATTAGACATAACAAGCTGACATTGTTGAGAATAAAGTTGTGTTGGATAAAACAAGTTTTGGATTTTCAAATAAATAATGAAAATGTCAGGTGTAAAACAAATGTGTACACATAGAAGTTACTTTTTCTCTTTTCCAATTTTGTATAAGGTATATCATACGCTTCTTTTGAACACATGAATATATTTTGATAAAATATGAAGAGTCAGGGCTGATATGGATCAGCAGTTAAAGAAGCTCAATTGCAAAGAACAGCAACCTGTGGTTAATCCCCAAGTCGCCCACTTAAGCCAGACATAAAACGTGGTGCAACTGTCTAGTGTTACTATGCAGGGGCAAAAGGTCTTGGATCATGTGCTCACACATATACACAAAAACAAATCTTCCTTAAAAGAAAATTAGTATTTTCTAAACTGCAAATTTAATTCAACACAGGACCTAATATTTCCCTTGTTAGTTCTGTGATTTGGACAAGTACATTAGGAATTTTAGTTTATATTGTTTCTTTCAAAAAAGTTATAAGTACTATCTGTCATAAAATTATTGTGATAATGAATAAAGAGGTTTAACTTCATCTACTCTCACCTGTTCATAGCATGTGTGAAGTGACGTGTGCATGTGTGTATGGTGTATGCCTATGTGCTGATGTTGCACTCCACTGGCTCACCCACAGCAGCCAGAAAAGAACAATTATTTCCCCTTCCATCACTCACCTATTTGCTTTTTTCTTGCAAAGTATTCTGTTACTGACTCCACAGCTTGCTACTGGGTAGCCCCAGAAATATTCAGATTTCAGGTCCCTGCATTCCATGGGTCATAGATGTGTATGGTTTACATGGACCCTGGAGATTCTAACTTGGGGCTACAGACCCCTTCTTGCCCTCATACTTTTGCAGGAAGTGCAATCAACTACCAAGCCATTGCTCAAATTCTAATTTCATCTTTTAAGGGTTAGTACATGTATTGAAAGGCCTTCATGACCTGGACTTTATCCTTTCTACTTTTCTTTTCTTTTTAGTTTTGTGCTCAGTGAATATAGTCAAGTTTGTACCATTATTAGCCTCCTCCCTGTCCTCTCCTGTCCAAAGAGACATTCCTCATTGGGGAATATGGGTCATGCATTGTGGAGATAGCCATCAGATAAGAGTAGGAGGAAATATCTCTATGTATCATGACCCAATGTGTGACTCTAACATTCTTTCTGCCCCCTCTTCCGCAAATTTCCCTGAGCCATGTTGGGTTCATTTTAGGTCTGCTTCACTGACGAGGCCTTGGGATCCTCTGTGTCTCTGGATATCTGGTTTTGTAGGAGTTGATTGTTCTATGTGTCTATCTCCTTCACCCTTGTGTTGGTACCAGGTTCACAAAGAACACAACTCTCTTGCTTGTTTCCCCAATTATTCTTAGTTGGTCTGCCTTTTAGGATGTAGAATTTTATGGTACCACTGCAGTTTGGGTCCATACTTGTGTCCCCCACCCCCTAAGTTACCTTTCACTTCCTCCCCACCTGCCCTATTGTCCGGTCCATGAGATGCTTGCTAGGAATGTTGGCATCTTGGGTAGATTGGGGTTAGGAGCTGTAGATGAGTGAGATTATGCAACGATTCTCTTTCTGTGATTGGGTAAATTCACCGAGAATGATCTACTCCAGATTTGACCATTTTTCTTCAAATTTCATTGTTTCATTTTCCCTTACTGCTGTGTGGAATTCCATCATGTAGATATACCACATATGTCTAATGATGGACATCTGGGTTGATTCTAGCTCTTAGCTATTATGAACTGAGTAACTATAAATATGGTTGAGCCAAATCTCTCTGGACTGAAACATGGAGCTTTTAGAGTACATGCCAGGTAGGTAATAACAGGGTCTATTGGTAACTGTATAGTCAGCTTTTTTATGATTCTCCATATTGCTTTTCAAAGTGGTTGTACCATCTTACATTCCCACCATCAGTGGATGAGTGTTCCTATTTCTCCACATCCTTGCCAGCAGTTATTTTCATTTGATTTGTTAATGTTTGTTATCCTTATAGGGTAAGGTGGAATTTCACAGTTGTTTTAATTTGCATTTCTCTGATGATTAATATTGAGGTCTTTGATCCATTTGGACTTGAGTAGTGTTATGCATGGTGAGATGTGTGGATCAAGTTTCAATTTCCTGCATATGTTTATCCAGTTTGTCTAGCACCATTTGTTGAAGATGTTGTCTTTTTTCCAGCCTATATTGTAAGGGCCTTTGTTAAATATCAAGGAGCTGTAGTTGCTTGACCCAAAGTCTGGGTTATCAAGTCTATTCCATTGGTCTATACCCATATTGTTATGCCAGTACCATGCTGTTTTTATTACTATGGCTTTGTAATATAGCTTTAGATTAGATATGGTGATGCCTCCAGGGGTATTTCTTTTGCTGAAGATATGCTTGGATATTTGAGGCCTTCTGCCTTTTCATATGAATTCTGAGATCATTTTTTCTACCTCTGTGAAGAACAATGTTGCAATATTGATTGGGATTGTACTAAACCTGTATATTGCCTTTGGTAGGATTGTAATTTTCATAATATTAATTCTGCATATACTGGAGCAAGGAAAGTCTTCCATTTTCTCAACTTCTCCTCAATTTCATTTGTGTTTCTATGTTTTCATTGTATAGATCTTTCACTTCCTTGGTTAATGTTAATCCAAGGTATCTTTTGTTGTTGTTGTTGCTATTGAAAATGGGACAATGCCACTTATTTCGTTAGATGTATCTTTGTTATTTGCATATGGAAAGGATACTGACTTTTGTGCATTGATTTTGTATCCTGCTACTTTGCTGAAGGAATTAATCATCTTCAAGAATTTTTGGAAGGGGGCTTTCTGGTCTCCTACATATAGAATCACATTGTCAGCGAATAGAGCTAACTTAACTTCTTCCTTTACAAGTTCTATACCTTTTCTTTCTTTCTCCTGGCTTATTGCTTGAGCTAGGACTTCCAGTATTATATTGAACAGCAGAGGTGAGAGTGGACACCCTGTCTTGTTCCCGATCTCAGTGGAAATTCCTCCAGTCTCTCCACATTAAGTATTATTTGGGCTTTAGGAGCTTTGTATATAGCCTTTATCATGTTAAGATATAAATCAACCATGCCAATTTTCTCCAATGTTTTGTTCATGAAGTGATGTTGTATTTTGTCAAAGCCCTTTTCTGCATCTATCGAAATGATCATGTGGTTTTATATTTAACCTTGTTTATGGGGTGTATTCCATTGACCGAATTCCATATGTTGAACCATCCCTGCATTCCTGGAATGAATCACATTTGATTAAGGTGGATAATACTTTTGATGGGTTGTTGGATTCCGTTTCCAAGGATTTTGTTCAGGATCTAAGTTCATCAGGGAAATAGGCTGGTAGTTTACTTCTCTTGTGGTATTTCTGCCTGGTTTTGTTATTAGGGTGACACTAGCTTCATAGAAGGAGTTGGGGAGCTTTTCCTGTTCTCCAGTTGTGTGGCACAGTTTGAGAAAGATTGGTTTGAGTTCTTCCATGAAGGGTTGATGGAATTCAGCTGAGAAGCCATCTGGTCCTGGACTCTTCTTTTTGGGAAATGTTTTTTATTATCTTTTCAATCTCAACAGGTGTGATAGGTTTGTTTAAGAGATTTATCTGCTCTGAGTTGAGCTTTGGTAGATGGTATGTGTCCATAAATTTATCCATTTCCTCCACATTATCCAGTTTTCTGGAGTAGAGTTTTTTTGAAATAAGTCTTGATGATTCTCCCAATTTTACTTATGTCTGTTGTGAACTCTTCTTTTTCATTTCGCATTTTGTTAATTTGAAGCATCTCTTTTTTTTTTTTTTCTTGATCAAATTGGCCAGGGATTTGTCAATCTTGTTTATTTTTATTAATTTTTTTGTTGTTGTTTATTTATTTGAGAGTGACAGAGAGAGAAAGAATGAGAGAGAGAGAGAGAGAGAGAGAGAGAGAATGGGCGTGCCAGAGCCTCCAGCCACTGCAAACGAACTCCAGATGCCTGTGCCCCCTTGTGCATCTGGCTAACTTTGCTCCTGGGGAATTGAACCTTGAACCGGGGTCCTTAGGCTTCACAGGCAAGTGCTTAACCGCTAAGCCATCTGTCCTCCCAATCTTATTTTTTCAAAGAACCGGCTCTCTGTTCCATCAATTTTCTTAATTGTCTTCTTAGTTTCCCATGCATTAATTTCTACTCTGATCTTAATAATTTCTTTCCATCTGGAGCTATTTGGGTTGGATTCTTCTTGATTTTCCAGTACTTTTATGTGGATCATTAGGTAGTGATTTGGGATCTCTCTGTCTTTGTTTTGAAAGCATTTAGTGCTATGAATTTTCCCCTGAGGACTACCTTCATTGTGTCCCATAAATTTTGGTATGATGTGTTCTCATTATCATTCATTTCTATACATTTTGCAATTTCATTTTTTATTTCATCCACTACCCATTTATTCTTTAAAAGTGTGCCGTTCAGCTTTCAAGAGCTGATGGGGTTCTTGGTGGGCCCTTTGCTGTTACTTTCTAGCAATATAGCATTGTGATCTGATGTCTTGCAGGGAATTTTGTCAATCTTCCCAAATATATGGAGGGAGGCTTTGTGACCCAGTATATGATCTTTTTTAGAGAATGTTCTATGGGTTGCTGAGAACAATGTGTAGTCTGTAGATCTGGCATGGAATGTTATGTAGATGTCCATTAGTTCTAAATGTTCTATGGTTTTGTTGAGCACTCTGTTGAGTTTCTGTTTGGATGATTTATCTATTACTGTTAATGGTGTATCAAAGTCCCCAACTATGATGGTATTGGTGGTTATTTCTGTTTTATTGTCAAGTAGGTTTTGTTTTATGAACTCTATTGTACCTGTGTTTGGTGCATAAAGATTTATGACTGTGATATCCTTTTGATGGATCTTTCCATTGATCAGTAGGAAGTGGCCTTCTATGGCTTTTTTGATTATTTTTGGTTTGAAGTCTATTTTATCCAATATTAGTATGGCTACACCTGCTTGTTTCTTATTCCCATTTGTTTGGAATATCATTTTCCACCCTTTCACCCTAAGGAGGTGTCTGTCTTTAGTGGTGAGATGGGACTCTTGAAGACAACAGAGAGGTCTAATTTCCTGATCCACCCTGTTAGCTTGTGTCTCGATGGATGAATTAAGGCCATTAATATTTATGGTAATGACTGTGAGGTTTGATTTTATCCCTGCCTTATTGTGTTGGTATATGTGGTTTGGAGTTTTCATGGACTTTGATGTTTTTTGTGCCTTCTCTTTGTTTGTTTATTGTGATCAGCTTCTTGTAGGCATGTGAAGTTGATTATTTAATTCTTCTGTGTGGAGAATTTCCTGAAATACTCTCCATATGTTTGGTTTTGTGTTCATATAATTGTAAAGCTAAGTTTTGTCATGGAAACTTTTTTCTTTTACCATCTATTGTGAGGGATACTTTTGCTGTGTAGAATAGGTTAGGTTGGAAGACATAGGTTCTTAGACTTTGCAATGTTCCATTCCAGGACCTTCTGGCTTTCAGGGTTTCCATTGAGAAATCTGAAGTAATTCTGATGAGGTTACCTTCAAATGTGATGTGCTATTTTTTCCCACAATTGTTGGTCCTTTGTTGCTTTTCTGCAAGTTCTACCAGTAGCATTGTCAGGATTTATTGTTTATAACTTCATTTTAGGGTTCTGATCCTAATGGCTCTTCTATGTTGTGATTAGAGACAACCATTGTAGAACTTGGTGATCTTATTGGACTTACTTGCATTTGATTTTTCATGTTATTTCTCTTGCACTTTGGTCTGCCTATTAGTGTGAAGGGGCAGGGAGGATGGGACTCTGGCCTCGATGGTCAGGTGAAGTAGTGCCTCTTTGGGGGAGCAGGCCTGATTTGTATGTAGCTGGGCAGAGGGCCTGAGATCGCAGGCAGGAGGAGGTTGCCTGAGCTCACACAGGTGGGTGGATGGGTGGAGAGGGCCTGAGCTAGCACATGGGTGGGCAGATGGGCAGAGCAGGCCTGAGCTCGTGCATGGGCAGGCAGAAGTGGGTCTGAGCTCCTGCATTGGGCAGGTGGGCGGAGCCAACCTGAGGTCTGGTGTGGGCATGGGTAGCTGGGCAATCACCCATGTACAATGAGGCAGGTGGAATTATGCTGGCCTTCGTCCTCTTTCCTGCAGTTAGTGTGAGAGTATCCTGAGGCTGGGACAATGGCTAGGACGTGGCTGCTTGGGTGTTAGAGGACTGGTGGGCTACCCGAGACTGAGGGAATCAGCTGATTCCCTTTTCTGCCCCTCTGCACCCTCCCATTGGCAAAGTATTAGAGATTGCTCTACCCTAAAAGACCCAGTGAACTCTTAATGCCTTGCCTTTCCTTTCCCGGGAGGTGTGGCATGGTAAGGTAGATGCCATCTTGACAGGAAGTCTCCCTTTCTACTCCTATACCGTCACATTTTATAGCATTAGTCCAAAACAACACTTAAGAGCCTATGAGGCACATGTTCAGTTTTGCCTGAACTACCTCATCACTACTCCATCTCCTATTATGTTAATGTGGTAAAAACTTGCCTCATCTTCAAGATATACATTACCTCAGGAATAACATTCTATATCAGGACATCCATGATACTCAGCCTGGAAAATCTAAGATATCTAGTGATGCCTAGAACCAGCCTAGTAAATGAGTTTTCAGTACAAATCCAAAGTTTTACTCATGTATGTCTTCTGCTTGTTATTTGACAAGAAGTAGCTTTTTCTCACACTCACCCCTCTTTCAGTTCTGCCCAGAGATGGATCTAGTAACACCAGAGCCAAAGAAGGTATGATATGGCCAGGAATTAGAAGGAAGTGAGCAGAAGATAGAAATGATATATTACAAGTTTAACAATAAGATTTGTGTGTGTCATGATAACCAGAATAAGAATGATCATGACCAAATCACCAAGTGCTCGCTGTTTTCTGGGAACTATGCTATTTGGAGGAACAATTAGCTAGATATCACCTCTATGACAGTATATCAGTGGCAATATCTGCTGCTATCTGCTTCTCCTC
Organism: Jaculus jaculus; assembly: GCF_020740685.1. Lineage (NCBI taxonomy): Eukaryota > Metazoa > Chordata > Mammalia > Rodentia > Dipodidae > Jaculus > Jaculus jaculus. The sequence goes on from NC_059120.1 coordinate 26,958,521, forward strand.
ACAATATGGATGTATGGTTATATCACAAAGTCACTACTCAATTTGTGATGATCAATGGCATTCTGATTTGTTTCATTCATACCCTCACTCCATTCTTCTTAAGTAGTATCACAATGTCTGAAGAACCCTTAATCTCATTCTTTCCAGTCCTACTGCTCCCACATTTATTGATGCCCTTACCTAACCAGTGGGTTCAAAATATTCTAAAGTCAATTCACTAATCTTAAACTATCACTGCTGTGATCACAGTAGCCTACTCGATATCTGGGCTTCATGTGCAACCCTACAGACAATATCTAAAATTTTCAAAGTCCATACATTTTTTTGTACTTAGAATCTTATTTACTTTTCCTGTATTGCCTTCACTACCCATCTTTATAAATTCTTTTCTTTCATTGCTTTTGGAAATAAATCTTTCATACAATCTGAGTTATTTATTTACACTTTGCCTCTCATGTTATGTGCATTCCACATTCCAACCTCTGTTTTTGCTGAATCTAGTGACCCTCTTAGTTTTCATTCTTTCAAATACTTCCTTATGAAACTAAAGAATGTCCAGAGTCTAGAGAATGCATTAAAGTTAACCAAATATAAATAAGAAAACAAGCAGCCCTATTTAGTTTACCTAGGCAGAGTTGTGGTGGACATTGTACATGACTGAGGCAAATTACATCTTTATTTGAAGTTTACAGAGTGTGGATTTAAGGTCACCAAGAGTGTCATTGAAAACTGGAAACAATGAGATAAAGATCAGAAGAGAGAGACAGTGATCCATACAGAGCAACAGAAAGGTACAGAGATATAAATTCTCAAAATCATCAGGAGAGAGAAACATCAGAAGAGAGAAAGCATAAAAACATCTAAAAACAAACCAATAGAAACAGGGTAGGCCTGTAGATAAGGACAGAGTCACAACATTTCTGATACCCTTAATGTAGCTCAGGGGAGAAATGAAAGAGCTCCAAAGTAATCAACTGCAATTACTTAATATAACATAGAAACAAACTAGAAATATTAAATTATATAAGTTAAGTTTTATCACTTATGGATGATGGAACAGTGGCAGAGTTTTTGATGAAGCACCTACTTAACCCTGAAATGAATGTATAAATTTGGATTTATTTACTGATTACTAAAATCGAATGTATAAAATATCCAAAAATAATGTCAGTTACAACAAATGTAGTATTACTATATGTGATTTTTAATGTCTCTAATTTATTATATTTTAATGCTACAATTTCTTGGAAGAAATTCAAGATAAATAAATGCTTTGTAAACTGAAGTACATTTGTTTGCTGTATTTATGTAAAAACAAAATTTAATGAGCATGAACCATGTACTATCAATGGTGCCATCTCCTTTAATGCATTAGTTCATTTCATATGCTAATAATTTAATTAGATTGCCAGTATTATCAGTATATCAATTTCTAATGAAGGAAACTAAAATAACCTAAGAGATATGAGGAGTTAGGCAACACTTCAACTTAGCAAATATAGACATAAACTTTAGTCTCTGAGCAGAAACAGATTAGTATAGGCCCTCAGGCTTCACAGACCTTATAATTTCAATATAACCCTAAAAATAAAATGCATTTTCCATAAGTCATGTACCACTGTGTTCTTTGGGATTTTTTAGTACATGAAACTTATTTTTGACATATTATAACAGCAAAAGAATACTATATCAGGACAAAAGACCATCATAATAAACCACAAAATTCTCCCTATGAAAAGCAGTTAGAAACCTACACATATTCTTTTTCTGCATCTGGTTTTTCCTTCTCTCTCTTCAGACTGCCATTTTCCTCCTTTATCATGGACACTGGCCACCCAGCAGCATCACATTTTCAAGTTATGGTTGAAACATCCCAGAACATAAGTAGATTTCTTGTCCCAGAAATTAGGAAGTGAAGTTACTAGGAAACAAAAACACACCTTGCATGGTGAATGCCAGCAAGCCCACTAAGGCTGGCCCTTAGTTGAGTAGGGGCAGGAAGGAAGGAAATGATGGTATCAGCATATATTTCCATATAAAGTTTCTACTTAATAAAAAATAATTTTTAAAAACACACCTATGTTGAAGATTCTAAGAGGCTAATTGACTGATTAGACCATAGTTCTATGTTCCCAGGGTCATGATCATTTATTTGCCTCCAGAATAACTTATCTTTTATTCCCTCTGGAGTGAGAACTGTGACTTCTATCTTGACAATGACTAGCCCTGACATATTTATTATCCCTCACATACAATATTCCAGGGTGTAATTCAGCAAATTCTGCATTTATAGGCTGAAAAAAAGGAAAGACTCCATTTTTCCTGAGGCAAGATAGAAAAAATTGTGAAGTATGGTGACATAGGAAGAGAAGCATTAGAGGGAAGAGGTTCTGGTACTGTAAAAGACATGAAATGTCAAGCACCACCAGTGCCCATGAGATAATGTATGTTGTCCTAAAGGCATTTGTTAGAAACAAGAACCTGTGACTTTTGTCTTTAGCATTTCCCTCTAATCCCTACTTCTATAATAAAATTTTGTTTATGAAGGAAAAATCTTTAATTTTTTTGAAAAACATTTTAGCTGTTAGAAGGAAAAGGTGGGACTTTTCAACAATCTTTAGTGATGAAACTTAAGAGTCATCAAAATCCTATCTATACCCACTAAAAGACACTCAATTGTATGTCTCCCATGAGAAGTATATGCAGACATGGATTTGCCTTATTCTTTCCCTGAACATCTCAATTAAACTATTACCCATAAGGCTTAAGACAATATTTAGATGTCTTTAATACAATGTCCAAGTCTATACTGGCTCTTCCTGGAATTCTTTTCATCAATAAAGCCATGAATCCAGGTGTTGCCTGAATGGAGGTCACTAGGACAAAAGGTATGCTGCAGGGAACTGAGTGGAGAAGTGTCTCTGTCCCTGCCTGGATCAAGACTATTTGATTACAGAATGGCCACAAACATAGCGATAACATGCTTAATGTTTTTATGAAGGTAACTCAAAATAGGTAACATTAAAACATTCCTTGGCTTGAAGAAAACCAAAATGTCATGCCTTTAGCATGCACTTGTCTGATGAGGGGTTATGAAAATACATGAATTTCAAAATTCAGAAACTTGAATATAGGAGAGGTCCCCATTTGGGTTCCTATTCAATTGTAAGTACATAACTGCAGTATGATCTTTTCATATATTTCTCTATGGTTGCTGATGCTTGGAGTAATGCAGGCAACATTAATGCTCTCAGTTCGTGAGTATACAGAGTGTACTGCATCCCCAACAGAAGAAAAGCTCCTCAATTCCTAATCACTTCAATAGGCTCTAATGTAATGTTTCCTACATTGGAAATCATGGCACTTTATTTAAGGAAATCAGTCTGGCCAAGTGAGCTGTGTGTAGTGCAGGCTACACAGCCTCAGTTCAAAGGATCAGATGTCAGAGTGCTCTCTCTAATGTCCCTTAATCATCACTCCCATTAGTGCTTGAATAGGACTGTGATTAAAAATGCTGCTGTCATTGTCTACCTATTCAGGCATCAGGATTCTACTTGGGTCCCACGATTAGTGTTTGAATAGGGGAAGGATTAGGAAGACAGCTGTCATTGTATGCCCATTCTGGAAAAACAGCAAAACTCGCATATTTATTTGCTATGAGCACCAAATAAATGTTTTGCAAAGGTAAAATATACCATTAGGCTCTAAAGACAATTTAGCTGATTTCTTTTGTTCAGAGAGCTCTATTTTCCCTTAGGCAAAGATATTTCTTATTTGCAAATACAGTAATATGCTTCATTAATATCTTTTAAAATATACACACTCTGTTTCTGTAGACATAGTCCTAACACACATCTGCTTTATTGTACAGTACTCATTGACCTGCAGTACATCATGCATTCCTGCTTTAATATTTATGATTATGCAAAGAATTTCTGTGTAAACAAATCAATCTAATTTATTCCCAATCTTTTTCTGAGGTGGGTATGATCCCATTTCCATATTCTTGGAATGATCTGTTATCTGTAAGAACAACTTTTTCCAAGAGAAATTTCTGTCTCAGACACTGACAACATGAGAGGGGACATATTTGATACACATGTGGCAGCCCTTATATAGCACAAACAGGTTGAGGCTATAGCCAGAGAAGGATGACTCCCTCCTATGTATATCCATGCATGTATTTATGTATATGTATATGTGTGTGTGTGTATATGTGTGTGTGTGTGTGTGTGTATACTACATCAGAAATATTATATTTTTCTACAGTGTCACAAGGTATGTTGGTTTTTTTAGCACCAATTTGCCAGTAAGTCCAAATTATCTTGGTAGCCAGGTTGTTTTATTCCAATCTGAATTACAAATATTAATGATTAGATTACATATTACACATATCAATATATCTGTCTATTCATCTAGTAGACAATATAGCAAGTCAGGGTAAAAGAGACACAATATAGTTCAAAGAATTTCATAGAGGTATGAGAAGCAGGAATTGTGAAGCTATAGAGATACAAGGAAGGTCTCTGTAGGAATGAGATAAAGAAGCCTGAGAGGAGTCTGCTGGAGGATCTGCTGTTATAGAGACAGGCCCCTGCAAGGTCACATGTTTGAGCACAGCAATGGAAACAAGCTGTAGGCCTGTGGAGGCTGTGAAGGCAAAGGGCAGGACCAGGTCTGGGCAGATGGATGGACAGTAGGCCCAAGTGAGTGAATAGAGATATAGACAGGTAGAAGTCTGAGTAAACTATGTCCATAGTGGAAACAGAGCTGAGCTGAAGTGACTGGAGCAGTCTAGAGTCCTCCATCAGTGCCATAACCCACACGAATGCATGCATGCGTGCATGTGCATTCACATGCGTGCACACGCACACGCGTGTGCGCACACACACACACACACACACTAGCTGCTCAGATGACAATAGGCTGTAGCTGTCACCATTACAGTGTTAGGTGTCATCTTCTTCATGTGTTCAAGTGATACTTTCCTCAGTGTAGTATGTCTATTAAATTGTCAGACATAGTTTTCCAAATGTAAATTTAATATACCCATGTACTCCCGTGGTCCCAGTTTACTTTGATAAATTGACAAATTTGAAGGGTGGCACTGTTTCCACTTTTAAAAATAAGTTTCTTATCAGTCTGTGCTCATGGAGGCTGTTGCACAAATGATGGTCATGTGTTCACAAGATGTAGTCAACCCTCAAAATGGAGGCTCACAAGACATGACTGAGCAACTATTGTTTTACACAATCTGTAGTAATTTAGAGATGGCCCCAGCTTGATTTCACCTGTGTACATGTGTGTGCAAAGAGATAAAATTGCTGACATGATATTTCTAAGTAATGGAGGAAATTATCTGGACTCCATTACCTCTTCAGTTTTCTCTTGCTCATGATGCTGCTTTCATCTCTTCCCATTCTTCTGTTTTTCTGGGTCCACTGTCATGATACTATCTATGTTTTCAGTGGCAGATGCCTAACCAAGCAATACTATTTTCTTATCTTCGACAGCACTGTCAGAGGGTTTTGTGCATGACAGCCGCAGTTTTAGGACAGTAAAAGTGGGTTCATTTCATCAATTAGGTTGGCACTGTTAGTGTCTTCCTTTACAGATGAAAACATGGAGACAGGATGACATCAATAAATTAGCTGAAAATTATACGGCTATTAGGAAGCAAAATCCATAAGTAAACCCAAGCACTGCCAAAGTAAAACTCTTATCAACTTGTCTGCTGCATGTTTATGTTTTCTGATTTCATAGCCTTCCCTTTTAAAACCTCAGCCTCCAAGAAAAGTTACCTATAAAAGTAATGCTCTCTCTTTTTTTGTTACAAATAAAGCTAACTAAAATCTATTTCAACAGCTCATTGTAAAACCTAAATAGGTAACTATATGCTATTTTAACTAGCAATAAAAATGATGATATCCTAGCAATTTTATAACTTTCTAACCAGAGAAAAGTGAAGTAAAAGTACCAAAGCTGATGACTGACAATTACAAATGAGTTTAATTTGTGTGCCACATGGATGTGGACAAAGCTGTGATCAGTCTAAAATAAATAATTAAAGCTGAACTTTCTGCAACAGCCTTGGGTCTTTAAGAGTTAACACTTTATAGTCAATTACTATCTTATAACATATCTGCTCGGAGAACAGATCTCTGGTCATACCATCCTATGTGTGGAAACACAGATTCAAAGAGAGTACCTACTATATGAAAAAACTCAGTTACAGTATTATAAACAAGGAGTTTATAGCCTCCTTAATGAAGTAACTTGTACTCACCTTGATGATAAAATAACCAGGCCACTGAACTTTCCACAGATGCAATTCATTTTCATCATTTGTTGTGTTTTTGAGGAAGGGTCTTACTGTAGCCCAGGCTGATATGAAACATACTCTGTAGCACAGACTGACCTGGAACTCATTGTGATCTCCTAACTCAGCCTCTAGAATGCTGGGATTAAAGGCATAAGCCACCACACACAGCACTTATCATCATTATAATCACTACTTGGGACTGACTTCTCTCAGCTATGCACCCTAAGCCTTACATAAAACAGACACTGCTACATGATCTTTCATAAATATTCTGCCCCACAGGGCTTTGTGATATACATTTTCTATTCTGGTAGGATCCCTCTTATTCAGCTTTTCTTTTATCATCTTATCAATTCAAAAACACAGTTCTACCTCAATAAAAATGAGTCAAATATTGCCATGGCTCAATGTACACAAATTTAGAATACTCAAAATCTCTTGTTCCAATGGGTCACAGTATTATAGTTACAAAAAGTCATAAATCAAAAACTTTTCAAATACATGGTGCACTTATGTGACAGAAGAATTACAGAAAAATGGGATGCCTGTGGTATAAGCCTCAGATGTTATCTGATGACTTTCTTAGCATTTGGGCTCATAGAAGCTATGGGTATGTTGGTATATTCCAAAATAATTTACCTATTAGTCATAAGAACATTATGTCACACACAGATGTGGGAAATACAAGCCTATTTAAGAGCCTAAGATTGTGAGGATTATTTGGGTCTGGACCCTCAATATTTTAACTTATCCACAATCACTGAAGTTCTAATCAGTCAATCAATCTTGTGCAGCATTTAGTGTAGATGTGGCTTGTTTGTGCAAACTCCTGTTAGTAACTTTCATCATTAATTTCAGCTTGACATCTGATTTCTCTGGGATGCAATCTTGAATCCAGAGGACAGGTTGTTTACCTCTTTGATAGCTCCCATGAAGGGCTAACTAACCAAACGTAATTGTGAATAATAGAAGTTTAAAGCCTACATGAATGACAGCAAGTTGCCATGCAAGCCATAGTTTTCACGCCTGTTCCCATCACTATTCTTAGGGTTTTCTGCTTCAGAACATACTTTGAATTCTTAAAGATATGGATTTTAGTAGATGACACATATTGTGTATTTTCCAAATGAAATTAAGATTTTTTAAAATTTAACTTATTTAAAAGAAACACAAAAAGAGGTAATAGATAAACCAGGTCCTGTTGTCACTACAAGTGAACTCCAGATGCATGCATCATTTTATGCATCTGGCTATACTTGGTTTTTGGGGTACTGAACCTGGGCTATCAGGCTTTTTAAGCAAGAGCTTTTCAGCAATGAGACATCTCTCCAGATCCAAATTTCACATATGTGCATGTTTGTAGGTCTTTAAATACTAACTCTATCATTTATGAGGTATATGCCATTCAGAAATTCATTTAAATTTTGCAAATTTCACATTCCCTAGTAACATGTGGTAATGATCATAATTGTTAGTAAAACAACAATTACAGACCAGAGTATACACTCTATAAAGTGCAGTTGGAGATAATTATGCACCAAGAAAAGACTGACATATAACAAGAATCCATAATTTTAAAAATGCCCACTTGTTATGTGTCCTTGTTTCCAAACCTGCAGTCTATGTTCAATTCCTTAGTCAATGGGATAAAGTTGTATGGGCTTTTGTTTGCAGTAATGAGAGGCCCCTGTGCACCCATACACAAATGAATAAATGAAATTTTAAAGTTAAAAATAAGAATTCAATAAACATTCCACTCAATCAGTTACCATTTACTTTATTCTTCACCAAATGCCCACCACTCACCATGGTCTAAGGATAGAGATGTGAACAAAACAGGTCTTCATGGACCAGGCATTCTAATGAGGGGCGAGTCTCAAGGAGCAAATGCATGAAACAATATTTACCCTAGAGTTGTTGGTCAGTTGATGTACTTATAACAGTAAAGTCTGTCAGCCACATGGCGTTCATCATTATCATCACCATTATCCCCTGAGATACTATTCAGAATATGACTTGTGTCACACAGCGGAATGTTGTCTTAATTACAGCCCCCTAAATCTTAGAACTTCAGAAAATGTACTTACTCCTTGAGCAGAGATGGAAATAATATATAAGAAATTTAATTATGCAACATAACTTAAATGAAGCATTTTATCAGATACAAAATGTATTATGTAGAATAAATATGTCATAAATTCAGAAGGAAGGAGAAATATCAGTACTTAAAGATCATGAACATTTATTCCAGACACAGTTTACTAGAAGAATTGGGCTTACAGAGGGTTTTTCTCAAATCCAGAAGCTGTAAAAACAGTGATCTATTCAAATGTTTGTCAATTTTGAGTGAATTCAGTGAAAGGAAGATCATATATTTAAGAACACATTAAAAATTATGTAAGTCAGGATTTCTAAAAAGTCCCTTTTTATATTAGAAATATAAAGAGGAAATTATCTTACCTAAACTAAACAGTAACTTGTACTTAGTATTCTCTTTCTGTGGTGGTTTGAATTTAAGTGAGATGTTCCCATATCCTCAAGTGTTTGTGATTAACCCTCTGACTGTGTCCCACACTGCTGAAGTGTTTGAGTGGTGAAGCCTTGGCGGAAGGGTGCCAGTGGGGGCAAATCATGGGGATTTTACAGTCCAGGTTGGCTAGTCAGTGCTGGGAAGGGCACACTTGCTGCTCCCTCCCTGCTGAGGTGACAACATGAACCAGCTTTCTTGTCTTCCCACGCTTTCCTCACAATGACGAAACTTCCTGTTAAAGGTGAAAACTAGAAATAAATCCTTTACTTCTATAAGCTAATTTTTGGTCAGGTTATTTGTCTCAGCAATAACAAGATAATTGCTACATATTCCCAATGTTTTTTTAATTTTAAAATTTTGACTTTTCATGTATTTGCAGTGCTATGAAAGCATCATCATAGCTATACATAAGATCAATAAAAATGACAAATATGTAATTTGATATTGTATACCCCTCTCCATTTGCACTTCATTTTATAGAGCCAACAGCAAAATAGAACCTAGAAGTGATATTATACTTTTTTAAATTAAGAATATCAAAAGTGATGCAAATTAAACTGACATATCGTTGTCCTGTGACTTCAATGGTGAGACAAATCTTAATCTGACAAACTTAACTTGGAGAAAGAATAGATCTAATAATTGACATCGATGGTAAATAAGACAAACTACATAGTGCCATACTAATTCATGGTTCCATTCATAAACGAAAATTAAGTGACATTAACACAATAAATAAATGCAGTTTATAATTTTAAGTTTTATCTTCTTTTTCTTTTTAGTGTTGTGGAAAACATTTTGAGGGGATAGTAGAGTCCCTGGTTTCATGACTGGATGACATTGTGATTATGGACACTATCAAAATGCCAAAGAGAGGAAGAAGTTGGTTTGAATAATTTAGGATGCAGTGATATTGAGAAAGTAATGTAACAATCAGGATGAACTTCTTATATGAGCCTTGATAGAAACGGGCTCTGGATGCATGTAATGTACTTGTAAGCACACGAATCGCACTGTAACTATGTCAGTGGACACAGCTATCAAGAGAGCCATAACTAGGATTGCTCAGATCCCCTTGGTATCTAAAATTAGAATTAAAACTGCAACAGAGAATGGGTTTCTATAAGTATTTTGTACCTATTTAAAAATAAATACTAGGGGTCTGGAGAGATGTCTTAGCAGTTGAGGTACTTCCCTGTGAAGCCTAAGGATCCAGGTTCGATGCTTTAGTACATATGTAAGCCAGTTGCAAAAGGTGGCACATGTATCTGGAATTTGTTTGCAGTAGTTAAGAGACCCTGGCATGCCCCTTCTCCCTCTCTTGCTCTCACTCTGTTTCTCTCTCCTTACAATTAATAAATAATTTTTAAAATAATAAATAATAGGCCAGGCATTGTGGCACACATCTTTAAGCTTAGCATTAGGGAGGCAGATATAATGGGACTACAATGGGTTTGAGGCCAGTCCTGAACTACAGAGTTAGTTCCACGTCAGCCTAGGCTAAAGTAAGACCATGAGTAAGTAAATAAATTGATTAATTAAACAAGATAAATAAATAATGGTTATGAGTCAGAATTCAAACAGTATCACATTTGACAACAAAATTATAAGAACTCTGCACATCTAAATAACTACACAGTAAGGTTTTGACTCACTGTCCCTGGTAGATATGAAATTTATAATTCTTCTGGCAGAAATTTTGGGTTTCAGAATTTCATAGCATATTTTCCCTGCCATTGTTTTGCTATGTTGATATCTATGACTAGCATCTTACTTTGGGGTATATATGGGTTGTGGGATATGTATGTGATATATGTGCACGTGTGTGCAGTTGCATGCACACCATGCACAGCATGTGGGGGTTAGAGATCACTGGGTATTCTATCACTTATTTGCCTGTTTCTTTAAGACAGAGTCTATTACTGAACCAGGAGCTATCATTTTCAGTCAGACTAGCTAATCTCTGAGCCCTAGTGATTCTTCCTTCTAGATTCCCTATGAAAATCAGTTTTAGCCATTGTTATGTAGATGCTGGGAAATTGTGCTCATGTTGAATCAGACTTTCTCAGGCTCTCATGCTAGTACAGAAAGGACTCTGGCCTGCTAGCCATTTTCTGAGACCCAAATTTGTATTTTTAAAATGTTAGCTTCTAATTAATGTTTTCCTTAGCATATACTCACACAAATCTTATTGCTAAACTTGTAATATATCATTTCTATCTTCTGCTCAAAATTAAGAAGATACTGTCCAGCAAGGATCACTTAAAATTTACTTATTTCAAAACATTTTTTTTAACTAGTTCTCAATAAAGGTTAGCGGGATAGTAATTTCTTAACCGTGAACAGTTAAGTCATTAAAGATCAATAGCCACAAAAAATGACTACTGCAAATATGTAACACATTATTGAAAAGTTAATGTGATACCCAGAAACTCTTACATAGCCAGCCAATATTTCCACAGCCACGTGGGGCACCCAAACTCTGCTGGAATGCTGCTGTGACTGCTGGTTGCTGCTCAAGTTTAAGCACTCATTGGGAAGTTCCTCGGTCCAGGGATTGGCTGGTGCTTCTAAGACTATATGAGAGCAACTGGCAGACATTTTGTCGGCCATCTGAAGTACAAAGAGTGAGCTGGTATTCACTCTCATGGTCATCTAAATACCGAGCTTTCCAATGTGGTGTCTGCTGACCTTACTGGTCGAGATCCTTCTTTCCTTTGTAAGAACTGGAACTGCCATCTTCTTACCCCCACTAGCCTGAACTTGAAAACCTGTGGGAGAACATCATCAAACTTGCCCAGCATGGTGGCACACACCTTTAATACCAGCACTTAAGAGGCAGAGGTAGGAGGGTTGCTGTAAGTTCAAGATGAACCTGGGATCCAGATCAGCCTGGGCTAGAGGGGGCCCTACCATGAATGCCCTCCAAAAAAGAAAAATAAAAAGAACATCAAAGTCAGTGTAATACTTAATATGGTAATGGAAGTTTTACTATAATCCCCACCCCTTCCTTCCAAATTGTTTCCTTGAAAGAAAGAATATCATCACAAGGAGGAAAGAAATAAGGAATGTTCAGCTTGGATTAGAATTTCAGTCATCATGGTTTCGGGGAAAGTGAAAGCACATGGGTGTTTCATAGTGGGTTTAAGAGGAAACTTGAGCCAAGTGAAAAGTAAACATTTCTTAATTTTTAGCCTTCCAATGCAGCACAGGCCAAATAAGTAATTTAAGAACAGAAAGCCAGGAGAAGATCCAAAGATAAGTGAAGAGCTAAAGATATTACTAAGTGCTGGGGAAAAAAATTATTGTTTCATATTTCATGTTGTCCAGAGAAGACTGGCAAACCCGGCTAGGTGTGTAGACACATCTGTGATGTAGGTATTAGGTGAAACCCTGAGGGAGAGGTCTGAACCATGAAGTTTCTAAGGCTGTAACAGTGAGCAGATCATAAGAATGACTAACCACTTCAGGCCTTGGAAGTCCAAGAGTGGTGGGAAGCATGGAGGAATCCATTGATTAGCAATGAAGGCTGATCCCAAAAGCCATGCGATGATGGCTATTAGTGGAAAGATGGCATGAAGTTATTTGCCTGACCCAACTCACCTATTGCCATTGTCACCACTCTCCCACGCCTTTAACTCACATATCAAACCAGACAACTAAAAGGGTGGACATCAGAAATGATTCCTACAAGTAACCGATATCAAGTTTCCATAATCAGATATGTCTCAAAATGGAGATTTACTTCAGCTACAGGAAAATAAAAGTGGTCATCCTATCTGCATTCCTGAGAATTTAATTAGATAGCTGAGGTCACTAAAAAAACATTGCATTTATTTTCACCACTGAAGAAGGTATTAAGTTGGAAACAATCTTGGTTATTGATTTTTTTTTATTTCAAAAACTCAGGAATTAAAGTATATTTTTGGAAGAATACTATTGTCAACAATCTAAAAGTTGAGAAATTGCTTTGCAATCTCATATAAGGAGAGGCAAAGGTAGGCAGGAATTGCTTTGTCTCTATGAATCTGATCCAAAGCTCATCTCATTTTGGAGTTTAAACTCAGGAATATAGAGCTCAGTGTTGGGACCTATATTCTATACTAAATTTAATTCCAGCAAGTAGCTGGCTAAGCAAAAAGTGAATGGTTGCAACTTTATTAACAAATATGAATACCCTTCAATACTGCCCATGTACACCTGAGAAGTAAAGAATGGACCCAGAAGACAAGTTAAATCTCAAGTATAATTTCTGAAAGTATAAAACTTCACTATATTTGGAGCAGAAGAAACCGCATGCTAGGAGGCAAATAAACCATATAAGGTTCCCTTCCTCGTAAGAACTCTCCAGCCATGTTCTTCTATGTCTCGTCTCAGATCCTATAGTGCTCATAATCCAAATCTTCAACTCTACAGGGCATTGTCATGCTGGATTCAGAGCCCTGAAGAGCCACATCAGATGCTGAGGCAAAAAAGAAATAGGTAAGGCTCTATCTTCATGTCTTATTTTTATTGATCTTTATTATCATTTACCTTTATTTCTGTGCCTTTTTATTTCCAACAAGCCTGTCACTTATTTGTCTCATCCTAATTCCTAACCTGTTCTCAATAGTTTAACTTTTAATTCTCTCTCCACTCAACACTTTATATGTAGGAAATTCCACCCATAATCACATTTATGTTCTGGCATTTTAAAATTCTTCCTCTCCATTTTTGAATGTCAAATATAAATTGAATGCATGCTTCCCCCCATTCATCCCGTAAACAACTAAATGTATGTATAAATTTAACTCGTAGGTCATATTTTTTAATTCCTAACTATATTCAAACTTAATTTCTCTCATATTACTCACCTTCACTTGGTTTTCTTCATATCATTTGTCTTCTAACTTCCTACATCAGCCCCAGGGATCTTGCATCCATCTTTCTCATTCAATCCACCTTCTATATGCTAAAAGTAACTTTGATAATTAAAATTGCTATATTGTTTTACCTTTAAAATGGCACTATTATTACATGTGGATAAGCCTGTCTTTTCAAAAGACTGAAGAAACTTCATGGCAAGGGCCATACCACAATCACCTTTATTCCAAGTTGATAAGCAACAAAATATCCTTTTGTAAGCAGGGAATAAGCTGGATGTAGTGGCACACGCCTTTAATCCCAGTACAGGGAGGTAGAGGTAGGAAGATCTCCATGAGTTTGAGGCCACCTTGAAACTACATAGTGAATTCCAGGTCATCCTGAGCTAGAGTGAGACCCTACCTCAGGAAAAAAAAAAAAAAAAAAAAAGCAGGGAATAAATACAGAAGGCAACTAAGGCCTGACATTGTTAAACTCAAAAAAGTATTTAGGATAATTTTTTTCCAGATATATAACTGACAGATTAATTTCCAGAAAACATAAGTAATTGAGAAAGAAACAATAGAAAGTCAAATATCCCAATCAAAAATGAGCTAGCAAATTGATCAGAGACTTATCAAATGGCAAATGGCTAATACTACTTTAAAAAGTGTTCAACAGCTTTAGTCATAAGGAAATGTGAATTAAAACTACTGTATTACTTTGGTATTCCATCCTCTGCCAAATGACAACAAATGAGCCAGGGCATGGGGCAAAAGAAACTCTTATTCATTCATTCTTTTTTTTTAAATTTTTTATTTATTTGAGAGCGACAGACACAGAGAGAAAGACAGAGGGAGAGAGAGAGAATGGGCTCGCCAGGGCTTCCAGCCTCTGCAAACGAACTCCAGACGCATGCGCCCCCTTGTGCATCTGGCTAACGTGGGACCTGGGGAACCGAGCCTCGAACCGGGGTCCTTAGGCTTCATAGGCAAGCGCTTAACCGCTAAGCCATCTCTCCAGCCCTCTTATTCATTCTTGATGGAAGTACAAACAGATGTAGCCATTATGAAATAAGTGTGGAGGTTTCCAAAATGCTAACAATAGAACTACCATATAACTGAGTTATACCACTGCTGGACATATACCCTAAGGACTTTACAGCCTACATGCTACAGAGGTGCTTGTTCATCCATTTTTATTGCTGCTCAATTCAAAAGAATGGAAAATGAATTCAGGACAGATGCCCATCAGCTGATGAATGGATAATGAAGATGTGGTGCATGTATACAATGGAGTTACATTCAGCCATAAAGAAAAGTGAAATAATGAAACTTGTTGGAAGAATGGATGGAACTGGAAAATATTATACTGAGGAGGTAAGCCAGGCCTATAAAAACAAATGTTATATGTTCTCCCTCATATGAAGATCTTAGCTTTGAACTTAAGTGGACTGTCTTGGAATAAGACTCAGTAATGATCAGGAAGATAGAACGAAGCCATGAGGGTTATGACAGGAATTTTCAGAAAGAGGATTTTAGAACAATTGTTATGAAAGTAGAAGGGGGAACATTGGGAGTAGAAATACTTAAGCAGGAATGGGGAGGGAGTGGAAGAGAAAAGGGGATGATGTTTAACCAAAGTAAAGATGCATAAAAAAATCATGGGCAGACCTATTTCTTAGCAACTTGAAGTGTGTCTGTGCGTGTATGTGTGTGTGCGTGCATGCACATGTATGTGGTTTAAAGAACTGTAAAGGAAGTGTTTTTCAAGGGTACATAATGTTACCCCTAGAAGTCATTCATTATTAAATATAAATACCATTACTACCAGGGATGGGCTACTTGCCAGTGTGTTCATGGTCAGGGAGGCACAGGAGGATCCCAAAACAAAACAGGCTCTTGCCACTACTCTTTCTTAACTACCAGGACTAGATGCAATACTCTATTAATGGAGATTCCTTATGCTATAGTTGCAGCACATAGAGAAATCAAACTGGAACTAAACTGGTTCCCTACTCCCTTCTGACTAGTTATCAAAGTCAACACTCTTACTAAGTCATAGACATGCATTTTACACAATCAACAAGTCAGGTAAGTCCCCATTTGTGAAATAGTAGCATGACTACTTTGGGGTTAACCAGCTGCTTTCTAATTTGATATGATAGAAATTATACCTGGCAATGATAACCTAGTCTAAACCAGTGGCTAGAAAGGTCCTATACCCTAAGATGGAAGCTACTACTGTTGTTTGGATGAGTGGATGTATTTTGCCCATGAAACTACTACTGTCACTCCTAGCTTTGGCCAAAGAATTCTCCTATTGCTATGGACAGCAATTACTAGGGACACTCAAAATTCATTACAGTGCTAAGAATAAGTGATCCATCAATGTCAAGCCCTAAGTGGAACCTCTGCATCAACCCCTCCAAGGCTCATGGAACATTCTGGAAGAGAGAGCAGGAAGAATGTAAATGTAAGAGTATGGAGGGTGCTATGGGAATCTGTCCTCTAGACATGACATTGGCCAGTGCATCCCCAACTCATAGCAACTCTGATTTACTGAAGAATATTGTGCTCACTGACATTCCAACATACATGGAAGGAGTTACTGGCAGTTAACTGTGGGATTGCCATGGAAGGAAGAGACATTTTTTTCAGTGGTGTAGCCACTCTGAAGTTGCCCACATGCCAGTAAATGCCACCTTAAGTAAACTCAGCTCGTGACAAAAAGGATAAGACATAAAAGTAGAAGTGCAATTTGTTGGAAAGACGGAGTTCAGCAGTAGGGGAAGGTGGGTAAGAGAAAATCTTGGTGATGATATGATCAAAACTATAACTGAATAAAAATTGTCAATAAATAGATGAAAGAAAAGGAAGGTCAAACACTGTATATTTCCATAATCATTTTCAGTGTTTACAAGGAATAATTAGTGGTTTATTTCTCCTTACACAAAGTATTTCACTTAAGAATTTGTCATACCAGATTACATGAGGTCAATGACTAGTTCCACTATTTTGTTGTGGAAGGGGGATGGGCTTCTTGGCGTTCCCTGTGCATGTTTCTTCATCTTTGAGTGGAGATAAAGTATAATACCTACACGTAAAGAGTTTCAAAGGTTAAATAAAAAGAACTGAGAAATAGAGCTGCACGTGACAATTTTTTAAATGATTTTTTGTTTTACTATGAGCATCTACTATTTGTCATGTAATAAGAATAAATTTATAAAAAATGTTTTGTAAATGTCTAATAATTTCCTGTAATTAACTTCCTTTCTTCCTATTTTCATCCAGGATAAATTTTTTGAATTCATAGTATTTTTTGGTCTTTAAAAATATTTGCTTGTGGAAAATGACTGCAAAGTGTTTAGGTAATTAGGACAATTCAACATTTTCAAAAATGGCAAAAATAAATAGCAGTTATGAAACACCTGCTTAAAAGATGACAGAAATAACTTCTTCATACTCCATTAACCAGTATAAACACATTTGCCAGTTTAAATTCCTACTGAATTCAGAACTTCCAATTAATAACAATAAGAATGCCAAGAGAAGAAATTCCAGAGCAAACAGTTCAGAAATGTCATTCTTGGGGCAGTTCTCCGAGATAAAATAATACCTGAATTCTAATAAACCTATTATTAATTTATCAAAACAAAATTGGTATCTATTTTAATCAAAATTTAGAGTACCAATGTTTCATACTTGATTCATCATTTTTTAGCATTCAGCACAGTGGCTGAAGTTGGATATTTCAAGAACCAAAGAAATGAGAAGGAAGAAACACAGGTGAGGATTGCACAATCCTCAAGAAAAACTTCTTTGGGATTCAAAAGACCTCTCCTTACAACCCTGATGCTGATATGCTCACTGAATCTTCAGTAGTAAATGAATTGAAGGTCAATCATTGTATAACCAAAGCAAAAATGATTAGAAAGGCAAGGTAAATACATAATTCTCTACATTTGAGAGGGGGCCAAATATGTAACTCTAGTTATATCTGATTGATAAATAAATACAAATACAAATAAATACAAATATAAGAATCATTATAATCCACATCTTCCTTCACTTAATAGTGTCTGCTTGTTCTATAATCTTATTGGTCTCTTTCAAAGCTATAATGGGATAGACAAGAATAGACATTTGTATCCAGAAAGCTCATATATAGATCTCGCTGATCACTAAATATTCTGAATATCAGTAAATCACCATTGTTTAGCCTCCCCACTGCCATCTGTAAAATGAGAATCTGACCTGAATCATTCCCATGCTTCAGAGTAAAGATCCAATACAATAAGCAAGGGTTCTTGAGGAACTGTTAGGCACTCCATAGAGAGAAAATATATAACCATAATGTCTAGTATGTAAGAATTCACCTTGTGGGTAGATGTTGAGCATGAGTTATATGCCAGACACAGTATGAGAAGCTGGGAGCACAGGTAAGGAAACAAATAACGAAATATTAATTCTTG
Source organism: Jaculus jaculus (assembly GCF_020740685.1). Taxonomy (NCBI): domain Eukaryota; kingdom Metazoa; phylum Chordata; class Mammalia; order Rodentia; family Dipodidae; genus Jaculus; species Jaculus jaculus. Next base: position 26,976,689 of record NC_059120.1, read on the forward strand.
CTCAACTGGACTTTTGTATTCACATGGAAAGTAACAGATAATGAAAAATGTGTATAAAAAGCATATAACAGTAGCAAATGCTATAAACAATACTTAATTAAGAAAGCTCAAGAGCTTGGTAAAAAATCAAAGGATTTAATTAGAGTTTTTTGGCCTCCTAGAGATGACTTAGTTAAGATGACAGTTGTACAAGTGCATTCTTTAAGTAAGTGGAGGAATCACTGAAGACTGTAAACACAGAAAATCTAACAGAGGGAGATTACTCAGTGGTTACAGGTTATTGCTTACAAAGCCTGCTGGCCCTGAAGTGATTTACCAGTAACCATGTAAAGCAAGATGTATAAAATAATGCGTGCATCTAGACACATCCATACTCACTCTCTTTTTTCTTTTTTCTTTTCTTTTCTTTCTTTCATTCATTCATTCATTCTCTCTCCCTCACTTTCAGGCAAACAAGTAAATTGAAAGAAAATCTAAAAGGAGCCCTCAGCTATAGTGTTATCAATAACTTCCACTGGAAGCAGTCCCAGCATAAGGACTAGTCTCAAGGTCATTATAGAAAGCCAGATCGTTGTGTTGGCTGAGAAACAAAGACTGGTACTGGCAGTGGTAAGAAGTCAGGTTCAGGACAGATTTGAGAGCACAGCCAAGCAGATCTTCTACTTGGTTCTGGGAGTTGAGGAAAATAGAGAAATCAAATTCTATAATATTTTATTTTAAGTACAAATTGAGTAGAGAAGACTTCAGGAAATAGGTTTTGGAAGGAAGTTCATAATTTTATACATTTAGTTATCAGTATGTTGTACTGGAGATGCCTATTAGACATGTAAGTAAAAGTTCTCAGGAGGTATTTCATGATCAAACCAAAAACAGAAGACTAGAGAAATAAATATGGAAGTTCTCTGTGTAAAGAAGGCACTGAAAATAAGATAAAAGAATGAGATAACTAATATAGAATTTTGAAAGGAGAAAAAGGAAAAAAGTAAGTAGGAGAGAAGTAAATGATGAAAGGAGAGTTGAAGGAAGGCTATAAGGAGAGAAGAAAAGACAGAAGGGTCAGACAGAGACACACACAAAGAGAGAACTCAATGTTTAGGGGCAAAATAAGAAAAATACACAAATCAGACATTTGAAGCAAAAAAGGAGATCCAGTGAGGTAGGGTGAAAACCATGGAAGTTGGTGCCCTGGAAGCCAGGAGAAAAGAAAAAAATATTACAGGAGAGAACAAATGAGGGGTCTGGATCAAGAGCTACAGAGAATGTCCCAAGCAGCAACTTTGACAACTGATGTACAATCTTCCTAGAATCAAAATGGACACAGTAGGTGGGTGTAGATACTTAGTGATTGCTCTGCAGAACATCTACCGCAGAGGTTTGAAAAAGGCTAAATGGAGATTTTGCCGTGTGTCCATCAGACCCAGAGGAAGGCCTGGCAATGCACCGCCCTGAAGACAAGTCCAGGCCATTTTCACAATATTTCCTGTACTTTTACTTTTCAGAAATTTCAACATGACATGTCTTACTGTGGATTTCAACTAGGTTTTTAACTCTGTGTCTTTATTTCTCATTAAATGTAGGTTTGTTTTCACTTAGTATTTTTAGGGCACATTTAAAATTTTTCATCCCTGTTTTCTCTCTTTAGCTTGCTTGCTCTTGCTCTCTCTCTCTCTCTTTCTCACACTCTCTTTAATAATGTAGTGGAATTCTAGTGTTTCTTCTTAGGTGACTCCACAAGTAGATTAGTAGACCCATTTCTACTGCAGACCACCCAGTTACTACAGATGAATGTCCAAACTTTCTTAGTTGTGGTTCTGATGCCATCCCAGCAGAGGTTATGGGGCATCTCATCACCTCAGTAAAAGATGAATTTTAGGGTCCCCACATGTCTTTGTGAATCAAGTGCCTAAACAGGGGCTACTGTTCTTCTGCATTTTGCAGTGTTTGTATACAGTAGAATAATGGCTGTCTGAGAGTCTTCTGTCTCAATGGACTATTACTTTCTTGGTTCTGAGGCTAGAGAGAACAACTCACTTGCTCTCACGCTCTCTTGCTCTTTGTGTATGTGTTCCCACATGTACATGTAAGTATCCAGGTTCTTTGTCTCTATGTCTGGTTATTTGTAGGAAAAATAAATTTCATAGAACTCTTGTTATTTGGGATCTGTATTTATAGCTCACTTAACTTCTATCCAACTTGAAAAGCCTTTTATATTTGTTTTACATACAAAACGTTTTGTCTAGGTACGTTTTAACAAGACACAAGTAAAAGGATTCATAAATTAAGCAAATATCATACCTTTGGTAATAGTTTTACTTAATTCTTTACATAAGGACAGAGAATGGTGAAACAGTTTGAATTTATGTCCCCCAATCGACACAAATGTTTAATTAAAGCTATAATTGGATTTCCAGCCCCCTGACTAGAAGAGGTGTCACTGTCCTTGGATCCTAGAGTCCAGCTATAAGAAATGTTTGTGGGAAGAGTGCTGGAGCTCTGCCTGGGTATCTCAGAGTGTGCTTACTTGTGGTGCCATTGGTAGTTTTTGTTTCTCCATAAACTCAGTAAAGAAGCTAGCTTCTTTCACAATTACGGAAATTCCCCTGGATCTGTAAGCATGAAATCAATTCTGTTCCTCCTATAAAGTGCGTCCAGTCTAGAAGTTAATCCCAGTAAAGGGAACTGACTGTGACATATATTAATGAAAGTCAAGTGGACTCCATTCACTAAGTATACTGATAATAACTTTGAATACTAGCTTCATGTTCCATAACTCTGTCAATCCACACATGTCACTAGTTTTCTAAGTATCATTCTTCTACTGTAATATACCTGTTCTTATAGAATGAGATTATTTACATAGAATGGAAGCTTTAAACTTACTTTTCTACCTGTATTTGTTCCTTACATAAAACTTGATATAAAGATGTGCCAAGAAAACAAAGGTAACCACTATTAATAGTTTCACATACATTTTTGATCTTTATGAATATATAAAGGCATCATTGGATATAATACACACAGCCAAAATTATATATGTTTATGTTTCATGCATTTTGCATGTGACTTTTTAGAAAGATCATTATCTACTTAAAATAAATTTTAAAAAAATTTGTTGTTCATTTTTTATTTATTTGAGAGTGACAGAGGCAGAAAGAGGCAGAGAGAGAGAGAGAGAGAGAGAGAGAGAGAGAGAGAGAATGGCCGTGCCAGGGCTTCCAGACACTGCAAACGAACTCCAGAGGCATGTGCCCCCTTGTGCATCTGGCTAACTTGGGTCCTGAGTATCAAGCCTTGAACCAGGGTCCTTGGGCTTCATAGGTAAGCGCTTAACCACTAAGCCATCTCTCCAGCCCAAAATAATTGTTAATAGATGCACAGTTTAACATTAAATATATTTGCTGTAGAGTTTACTTAACTGTGATCTAGTGGTTGTAATACAATGAATGGTTTGTTTTTCTACATTTCTCTCTGCTGAACAAATAATGAGTAGGCTAATCCTCTTGTTACATATTTAGTGTTTGCCTAATTCTTGGTTATTTTCATGGGATATGTCACCATAAGATGAATGGTTGTGTGTGCTTAGTAGGCTGAAGGTATTTTTACAGGCTGAATTATGTACCTGTGAAATTCAGACGTTAAAACAGTAGCACTTAGTATCTCAAAATGCAACTGTATTTAAAGAGATGAACAGATTAAAAGCAGGCCATTAGAACAGGTTCTAATCCAATATAACTAGTGTGTTTTTAGAGAAAATTTGGCAACACACAAAAGAACAGATAATTTAAAAACACAGTGAGAAGGAACAATCAGTAAGCAAAGCATAAAAACACCAGAATGAGGGCTGGAGAGATGGTTTAGCATATAAGGTGCTTGCCTGTGGCGCTTAAAATACATGTTGAAATATCCAGATCTCAGGTAGCTAGACACATAATGACCAAGTACACAGTGTGCCACATTTGTACAAGGTGGCACATGCATGTAGAGTCTACTTGCAGCAGGCTGACCACCCTGGTGTGCCCATTTTCTTTCTCTCTGCCTCTCTCTCTCTCTCTCCCTCTCAAAATAAAAATAATTTTAAGAAAGATATCAAAATAAATAATTACTGCTGTCACCTTGCTTTTAGACTCCTCTACTACACCACTAAGAAAATCTAATGGTCTATCCCACTTCATTTTGTACTAGCAACACTTGCAGACTAGCACAAATGGTAATGAATACTGTCAAAGATGGTGTAAATAGATTTTCTAAAAATTTAAATCAATACATATTTGATGGAGAAAAACAAAACCTAAGTCACTACTATCTTTGACAATTACATATTTGAAAAGAAATAAAATAAAACACTCTATTTATAGGATCATTTCATGAACTAAAAATGACTTTCCTAATGCAATAACAATCCAATCATAACACAGAAAACCAGTTTATAAATATAACTCTGGGCATAAATAGTTTGATCACTTGTGAATGAGAAGCCTCAGGGAGGTTATCTTATTTCTCTAGATCACAACTCTCACATCTTTAAAATGACAACCCTACACTTGATGGTCTTTACAAGATAGCTTTGGAAATTAGATGGCTGTTTTCAGTGCCCTCCAATTGTTCCCATTATTATACATGTTCATGACATGCAGTTACCTTATCATTAGATCACATTGGGACCACATTTGGGTCCTTCCAATGACCTGCCCTCTCAATGTCAACTAAAAAGAAAATTTCCCTGTGACTCTGAATAAGGAATATAGAATGCCAAATTAAGGTCTGCCATCGACTACATGATCATCTCCTGCTATAGGGTTCCTATTGTTCTGTTGCATTCACAGACCTTTGCCCAGTGGCCAGCAATGGGCAATGAAAAAAAAAAAAAAAAAAAAAAAAAAAAAAAAAAAAACATCAGGAAGACACAAGTTTGCATCCTCAGTTCCCATTCTCACAAAGTAATCAGGGAGAAACTGTACAAAAAAACCCTCAAATTATATGACAGTACATGTTAAATAACAAAAAAGCAAATGGCAGCTAACTCAAACTAGTAATAATCACACTGATTATTTTAGAAAAAAATAAAATTTAAGGAAGACAAACAAGAAGGAAAACTGCCAAATACAAAGTTCTACATCTTCTAAAATATTATTTTAAGAGTTACTTTTGGGTTTACACCTAACCTTCACTTATGGTTTCACAGTTCTAGTTCTGTGATCACATCATAGGCACAGTTAAGTAAGATCCAAGTCAAGTGTGGTAGTTCATATCTATAATCCAAGCACACAGTGGGCTGAGGCATGAAGATTATTACAAATTTAAGACCAACCTGGCCTAGGAGTCTCTGTCTCAAATTAAAAAAAATAATTAAAAATTTTAAATAAATAAATTCAACAATCAGAAATCTCAAAGAACCTGCTTTGTTCCTCATCATGGAATTTTAAATTTTTATAATGAACATCTAATATATATAAATTCCACAGGAGCATGTGGCCCAGGTTTTAGACAGCAGTGCCTACCACACTTTTCCACCAGTAATGACCTATATTGTACAACACAACCTTAAGAGACATTTTAATGATGTCAAGAAAATGGACTTTGGTACCAAACTAAATCTGTACAATTTTAAGTTTCTCAGAAGAAATACAAAATTTTAAAAAATAAAATATTTTATATATATTTTAAAATAAAATATTTCATATCTTCAAATATAAAATATAAAAAATCTCAGCTGTGATTTAGTACATTTGAGTTTGTTTCTAAGTAGGTATAAAGTATTGCCTTCAAAGTGTGGGAGGAGATCATTTTCAAAAGAAAATAAAATGCCAGTGTACTTACAAAGCAGTTCTTATCAGAGTTTCTTTTCCAATGTTTCTTGTCTAATTTCTTGGCCGCAGTAGAACGCAGAGTTGCATGAGTTTGTGTTCGAGGATTTAAAGCCAGGATGTTCTAAAGGCAGGATAAACAACGTGTAAACATATGTAAATATGTTGGCATTAAAGAATTCAAAATTTTATTTAGCATTTCTTCATTTCTCCCTAGTAAAGGTTTAACTAGGAGTAAAATCCCTTATGATGTATGATATATAAATAAAACTTACATGTAATCTAAACAAATTATAAGATGATCCAAAATTAACAAGATGGTGCTAAAGAAAACCATGTGAGAAATCTTGTACTTGGCTTTTAAGAAAGGACTTATACATGAAAATCTCAATACAAAACTACAGATGGAAAAAATGAGATGCAATTTTTAAAGAGAAATGTCAAATAAAAAAGTACCACCTGTGTAAAGTGATTATTTCTACTAGAAATAATATGAATGTGGAGTAATTCCTATTATGCTTTTGAAAACCTGAAAAAAATAATTCTTGTCCAAGACTAATCATTCAGGAAAAAATATGATCAAAATAACCAAAAAATATACTTTTACAATGGAGATACTAAATCCTTCAGTTTAACCCAATCAACACTTTTCTCAGTATCTTCCCGAAAATGTTGATACATTGTAAAGCAGTATATAATCCTGGAAAAAAGGGAAAAAAAAATAGAGACAATATTTATAAAGGCTTTCAATAGCTAAAGAACTTACCCATGGAAAAGGGATTTAACTTATTTTGAATGAGTAGAACATGCAAAATAAAAATTATAGAAAGGAAAGGATTGTGATTCAGATATAAATAAAAAAAGTATTAGCTAAGATTGTACAGTTCACAGTAGCAAATTTCATTGCAGTCATTTAAACAAAAGCTTTCTTCCAGAATATTTCCTTGATTCATCTCCTCTGTCTCGTTCCTGGCATTCAAATAACTCTACCTGAGCACTATCTGCTACTTTAGAATGTTTTTCCTCCTTAAAGTTTTTTGTTTGTTTGTTTATTTTTATTTATTTATTTTTTCCAAGATAGGGTCTCAAGCTAGTCCAGGCTGACCTGGAACTCGCCTCGAACTCTCAGTGATTCTTCTACCTCTGCCTCCTGAGTGCTGGAATTAACGGCATGTGCCACCAAGCCCAGCTCTACCTGAAGTTATTAAGAATTAGAGTTTGCTTTGAATCTTTGAGAATCTAATATGCAGCACCAAGTATGCATCTGTGAAACAAGTGAGTCAAAATTGTGAATTTTGTTTTTAATATATATTGGTAATATAACTGTGGTGGTTTGATTCAGTTGTCCCCCATAAACTTCAGTGTGTTGAATGCTAGGTTCCCAGCTGCTGGAGATTGGGAATTAATGCTTCCTGGAGGGAGCGTATTGTTGAGGGTGGGCTAATGGGTGATATAGCCAGTGTCCCCTTGCCAGTGTTTGGCACATTCTCCTGTTGTTGTGGTCCACCTTATGTTGGCCAGGGGGATGATGTCCAACATCTGCTCATGCCACCATTTTCCCTGCCATCGTGGAGCGTCCCCTTGAGCCTGTAAGCCCAAATAAACCTCTTTTTTTCCCACAAGCTGCTCTGGTTGGGTGATTTCTACCAGCAATGTGAATCTAACTGCAACAGTAAAGTGGTACTGACTGTGTGGCTTTGGCATTTTGGAGTTGATTTTCAAGAAGAATGTGGAAGGATATGAAACCTTGGCCTAAGAGATGCCTTGCAGTGCTATAAGTACAGCTTGATGGACTACTCTAGTCAGAATTGAAGGACCTGAATGCAGGAAGAACTATGGACTGTGAGGTTTGGCTTATAAGGGTGAGAAAGAGCTTTGCTTGGACTGAGCTAGAGGCAGTTTGTGTGAGAAGCTTGCTCTTATGCCCATGTCCTGAGAAGTTGTGCAGGGTTGTTTCACATAGAAATGAACTGGTGTGAACAGAGAAATATGGAACGGAAGAAAAATCTTTGGGTGAACTGCTGCCTATTCAGCTGCAATTGAGAGGTTACAACCTTTGGGCAGGGGACCTGCACTGGGGCAACAGGAAGAATGTAGACTCTTTTGAAGAGACCTAAGTGTTCAAGGAACATCCTGTACTTCAAAGTTTGCTTTATTCTCCCCCTCGATTAACAAATTGGCACTCTTCCTGGTATTATGGAGTATAAAAATGCAGGAAAGAGAGGGTCATTGAGTGTGCAATGCAGTCTTGTGTTTTGGAAATGGCCATGGGCAGTGTGAAGCAGGTTTGCTAATTGCCTGTATAGAGACTCCATGGAGCCATGGGTATGAACCCTGGATTGCAGTGAAGATCCAGTGGAGATGCCGGGACCACAAGATGGCTGCTAAGGAGCTGCCGGCCCCAATGACGTTTTCCAGGACTGTGAGTAGCCTAGCTGGAGGGGCAGAATTGTAATACCAGAGACTTGTTGCTAGTTAGAATTACTGGACTTGTAACTAGAGTTTGATGTTTAAATCTTGTATTGCTTGAGTATTTCTTTGCTCTGCCCAATGCCATCTTTTGCAGTGTGAATGTTTATTATGTACCATTATGGAATTTTTGAGGTTATTTTTTGGAATTATGGCTCACTTAAAAGATCTTGGAATGTTTGTACATCATTGGGATTGATAAAAACTATGGGGACAATTAAAGTTCGACTGAATGTATTGTACTTTACATCAATTATGCATATCAGTTCATGGGGTCCAGAGGCAGAATGTCATGATTTGATTCAGGTGTTCCTCATAAACTTAGGAGTTTTGAATGCTAGGTTCCCAGCTGATGGAGATTTGGGAATTAATGCTTCCTGGAGGAGGTGAATTGTTGGGGGGGGGTGCTTATGGGTGTTATAGCCAGTTTCCCCTTGCCAGTGTTTGGCACACTCTCCTGTTGCTATTGTCCACCTTATGTTGGCCAGGAGGTGATGTCTACCCGCTACTCACTTCATCGTTTTCCCTTGCAATCATGGAGCTTCCTCCTCAAGCCTGTAAGCCAAAATAAACCTCTTTTTTCCCCACAAGCTGCTCTTGATTATGTGATTTCTACCAGTAATGCAAACCTGACTGCAACAATAACTCTCAGGAAACATCCTTTTTGATCTTTGGTTTCCTCACCTAAACCAAAACAGTGAAAATAAATGAAAGATATGACACAGCACCTTATCTATACTATGAGTACTCTAAAAACTAAAGCACACTGAAAATGGAATCTGGAGGCTCTGGGTAAGAGTGATATTCTGTGCATGATTCACCCATGGAGCTGCTGAGTAAGAATTTGACATGAGTCTCTGAGAATGCTCTGTCTGCTTCATTTGAACAACTCCAAGACTAAATTTTATGACTGTTCAGTCACCTTTTTCACATGAGAAGTGAATTTTAACTGGGAATATAAACAACAACAAAAATAAATAAATAAAACTTCACAACACCAATATAAATAAGCAGTTAAAATAATTATTTAAAATTTTCTATTATAAAATATTATTTTCAAGTATTTTATTTATTTATTTAAGAGAAATACAGAGAGAATGAGGCAGATAGAGTGAGAGAGAATGAGCACACTAAGGCCTATAGTCACTGCAAACAGGTCCAGATGCAGGCATCACTTTGTGATGCTGGCTTATGTGGGTACTGGGGAATTGAACCTGAGACCTTAGCCTTCACAAGCAAGCACCTTTGCAGGCTAAGCCATTTCTCCAGCCCCTTAAATAAGTTTTATACTACTGTGTGCTAAAAAATGTTGCTTTTCCCTAGTGCAATTTAATTCAATTATAAATTTATCTAAAATTTACTTTCTAGGTAAAGTCTTAGCTGATTTTAGAATATTTTCAACACAAAGGAGTTTAAATGATTCAATATGTAACAAATGTCTCTCTATGAGAAATATTATATTTAGTGTATAAGAATATAAGCAGACAAAATTCACATCATGCTGTATTTGATTTAAGGCAGTGATAATAATAACAATATGCAATTCAAATTTTTGGAGTTTAAAACTATTTTCACATGCATTACATAATTTAAATTATAAATAGTTATAATCATCTTAATATTTTGGGTGAACAAATAAATTGAGGGTGGATAGATACCTTTTTATAGTATAGAACACGTTGAATTATAGCTCAGGTATCCTGAATATAGGATTCCAATCTACCCAAATCTCTATCAGTTAGGAACCTAGCATTCAGAACACCTAAGTTTATGGGGGACACCTGAGTCAATCCACCACATTCTGCCCCTGGCCCCAATAAACTGATAACAATACATGATACAAAATGTAATGCATTCATCTAACTTTAAAAGTCCCCATATTTTTTATCAATTCCAATGATGTTAATACATCCCCATAGTCCAAGATCTTCTAACTGAGCCATAATACCAAAAAATAACTTCAAAAGACTTACAGAATAAACATTCACACTGCAGAAGATGGCATTGGGCACAACAAAGAAAAAGTCAGCCAATACAAGATTCAAAACAACCAGAGGAAACATCAAACTCCGCAGCTTCAAGTACAACAACTCAAGTCAATGACAAATCTCCAAGTCTGATAATTCTAACCAGCAACGAGTCTCTGGAATTCCAATTCTGTCCCTGCAGCTAGGCTACTCACAGTCCTGGAAAACTTCATTGGGGCCAGCAGCTCCTTAGCAGCCATCTTGTGGTCCTGGCATCTCCACTGGGTCTCCACTGCAAGCCACGGTTCATCCTCATAGCCCCTCAGGGTCTCCATGCAGGCAACCAGCAAACCTGCTTCACACTGCCCATGGCCAGTTCCAAAACACAAGACCGTGTTGCAAACTCAATGACCCTGTCTTTCCTGCATTTCTTATACTCCACAATACCAGGTAGGGTGCCAATTTGTCAATCCAGGGGAGCAATAAAAGAGAATTTGAAGGGCAGGATACTTCTTGAGCATTCAGGCCCCTCAAGAGTCTACATTCTGCATGTTGCCCCAGTGCAGGTCAGCTGGCCCAATCTCAATGGTTGTAACCTCTCAAACAATTTGCAGGTGAACAGGTAGCAGTTTACCAAAAGATTTTTCTTTATGTGCCATATCCCTCTGTTCACACCATTTCATTTCTATACAAAGCAACCCTGAACCACTTTCCAGGACCCAGGCATAACAGCAATCCTCTCACACAAACCATTTGTAGCCCAGTCCCAATAAAGCTCTTTCTCACCCACATAAGCCAAACCTCATAGTACATAGTTCTTACTGTATTCAGGTCTTTCAACTCTGACCAGAATAGTCTATCAAGCTGTACTTAAAGCACTGCAAGGCATCTCTTAGGCCAAGGTTTCATATCCTTCCACATTCCTCTTGAAAATCAGCTCCAAAAGGCCAAAGCCACACAGTCAGGTGTCTAGCAGCAATCCAACTCCTTGGTACCACTTTACTATTGTAGTTGGGTTCACAATGCTGGTAGAAATCATCTAACCAAGGAGCAGATTGTGGAAAAAAGAGTTTTATTTTTATTTTATAGGCTCAAGAGGGAAGCTCCATGATGGCAGGGGAAAATGATGGCATGAGCAGAGGTGAACTTCACCCCCTGGCCTACATAAAGTGGACAACAGAGAAAGGAGGGTGTGCCAAACACTGGCATGGGGAAACTGGCTATAACATCCATAAGCCCACCCCCAATAATACACTCCCTCCAGGAGGAATTAATTCCCAAATCTCCATCAGCTGGTAGCCTAGTATTCAGAACACCTAAGTTTATGGGGGACACCTGAATCAAACCACCACACAGAGGTAAGAGGATCACCATGAGTTCAAGACAAGCCTGAGAGGACAGAGTGAATTCCAGGTCAGCCTAGGCTACAGCGAGACTCTACCTCAAAGAAACAAACAAAAAAATTAAAATGTCATGCATGTTCTTTCATTGTTTTGTATGTGTGTATGTGGTGTGGAAACATGTGTATATGTTTTATTGTGTTGTGCACATGTGTGCTATTTGTGTGGAAGCAAAAGTCAATGTCAGGTGTCATGTCATCCTCAGTCATTTCATACCTTATTTTCTTTGAGACAGGACCTTACACTGAACTCCAGAGTCACAATTTTGCTAGACTAGGTAGACAGCAAGCCCTAGGTATCTGCCTTTCTCCACCTCCTTAGCACTGGGACTGCAGGCACAAGACACCATGCCTGGCATTTTTAGATGGGTTCTGGATATCCAAATTCATGTCCTCATGTTTGAGTAGCAAACACTTACCCACTGACCTACCTCCCAATCCTTATTTTTTAATTGTATATAAATTTCTTATTTTTATATAATCATATATTTTCTCCTTTGTTGGGAGGGGGTAGGGTCTTGCTGTAGCCCAGAAAGACCTGGAATTCACTATATGCTATGTAGTCTCAGGCTGACCTTGAGCACACAGCTATCCTCCTATCTCAGTCTCCTGAGAACTGTGATGTCTTCCTGTTTTTTTTTTTTGTTGTTGTTATTGTTGTTGTTTGTTTTTTAATGTGAGAGTGCAAGAGTGAGAGAGAGGGAGAGTGAGAGAGAGAGAATGAGAATTAGTGCACGAGAGCCTCCAGCTATTATAATCAAACTCCAGACACATGTGTCATCTTGTGTGCATGTGAGACCTTACATGTTTGTATCACCTTGTATATCTGCCTTACCTGGGACCTAAAGAGTCAAACATGGATCCTTAGGCTTTGCAAGTAAGTGCCATGACAGCTAAGCCATATCTCCAGTCTGTCCTCCATGTTTACCTGAGCAAATTCTCTCAACAAGAAAACAAATGTCATCTGTTAATGCATTTGACCAATATTTGTTGCTTCTTCCAGGAACTGACATAACATTAAATCAAGATCAATGGAGAACTGAACTTCTCAGTAGCTACAGAAAAACAAACTTCAGTAACAGCCAGTTACCACACATGTTTCTATCTATCATTAATCTCAGTGTTGGAGGAGCTTAAGTAATAGTGTAGGCAATTGAAAGTTGCTTGCCTTCCTCATATAAGCACAGAATTGACATGACTGGACTGCTTCAGGGAAACAGAAGACACAAGAAACTTTATTTAGAATGTCAGGTTCACAATGGGATATAAGCAACTTTGGAGTCTAAAAACCTCAGAAGCATCTTACCATTTGAAAATCTCACAAGTGCATTGTATTTAGCCCTAATCAAGAGCTCTCACATTTCCACAGTGATCATTTAAATGTATCCATAAGCACAAGACTTTTTTCCTTAGGTTGAGCTGCTTTTCCAAGTGATGGTAATAAACAGAAGTTGCTTTTCATTGTTGTTGTTGTGGTGGTGGTGGTTACTAGTACTATACAAGAAAACCAACGCTCCTTCAATGCACAGTGACTAACTCTCTTGGATTAATAAGCAATAGGTGAGGGGAGGAATCCCTAGCAATTCTAGACTTAATAATTTTCATTGTATTGAGCATTTACTGAACAATATGAGTAGTGTTTTAAATTACATTTGAGCTTAGATGTTAGCACTTTTATTGTTTCTGGACATTTAAACTCTTGATGTTTCCTTTTTCATCTGTTAAATATAGATCAATAATAATATGGACCTCATAGTGTTGTTTTGAGGATTAAGTAACATGATACATAAAATTTCTAATATGGTACAGATTTACTATATATAAGCCATTATATGAGACAGAACTAAGTTTTAGTCAACACTCAACCAATATCTTTTCATATGTCTGTTTTGTCAAATTCTGAACATATTCAGAATTTGTCAACTTCTGAATATATATCATTAGTAACATATATGAATATACAGAAAGACAAAGGCAACTGGTGAAAAGACAACTATATATGACAGTAGAAAAAAAGAGATGTAGCTCATATGAAACCAAATTATTGCCTAAGTCATGGGTGCCTGAATTTATCATTGTCCTCTGACCTACAGTTTCAAAGCATCATGCCTGGAAATGCCAATGGGCCCTTGATAAATTAATACTGCACTACAGAAGTATAAGTATGCATTTAATATTCATTATATATGTATAACAAGGTGGATGATATTTTGTAATACATGTAACTGTATATAAGTGTTGATCCTTCTGGCTAAATTTACATTACCTTTCCATTCTGGAAAGGGCATGCTAGATGTAAGGAATGGACAATACATCTAAAAACTCATCAACTGGAAAGGAATGAACCATTTCAGATTGCTAGTGGTATCACCTTGGAAATTTGATTCATTCCTATTGAACAAGCAGTTAACACTTAATGAATCTGTTTACACATTTTAAAATATCACATCTATCATGTCACTGCATAGCTCAACTCAGCTAGCTGGGGTCGTCAACATGAGCCTATCACCTAGCGTTATAAAGCTCTGCATGTAACTCTCACATACAGAGTTCATACCAGACAACAGATACCTAAGTGCTCTCTCATTATTGTAGTTCGAATGCAAAATGTCTCCCATTGGTTCATGTTTTCATACTTATTCCCAAGCAAATGGAACTTCTTGGATAGTTTGTGGAACTTTTAGGAAGTAGAGTCTTGCAGTTTATCAACTGAGGATTGTTTTTTTTTCTTTTTTACAAAGAGATGCTTTTTAAAAAAATATTTATTTATTTGAGAGAGAGAAAAAAGGAGAGAGAAAGAGAGAGAGAGAGAATGAGTGTGACCTTCAGCCACTGCAAACAAACTCCAGATGCATGCTCTACCTTCTTTGTGCATCTGGCTTACATGGGTCCTGGAGAATTGAACCGAGGTTCTTTGGCTTTGCAGGCAAATGCCTTAACCACTAAGCCATCTCTCCAGCCCCAATAAGGAATCTATTCCAAGGACCACTAGAAGGAGCTGAGAAGTTGGAGACCTGGGCTGCTTAACATCAAGAAAGTTTATCTGGGAAAATGGCTCATTAATAACTGCACTTGCCACCCAAGCATGAGGATCTGAGTTTGATTCCTATCACCTATGTAATAAATTGTGCATGGCCAAGCACTCTTGCAACCTCAGAGCTTAAAAGACCTGAGACTAGACTGTGATGGCTTGCTAGTGAACCACTGTAACTGAAGCAAAAAAAAAAGGTATGATGTCAAAGTTCATGACTGATCCTGTCTCTGGGAAAAATAAAAGGGAAGAGAAGAACCCCCAAAGTTCTAAAATATTGATGTTATTAGTTTGCTGTGTTATTTTCAGCCTGTATGATTTTATAAAATGCTGGTGATTCACCCACAAATCCAGAAAATCACCTAATTTGGTTTTCCTACTACCATAGCATAAAGGCCTCTCTTTCTGTTCACTTTCTTTATTTTTATAACTTCACTACTTCTCTAAGCTATAATGAAAGGCTCAAGGATGGATTCTTCTTATCTAATCTAAACAGGGTTTGACACACTAATGATACCTTTATGTATCTGGATTTCACTCACATTTTTCAAAGCCCCTGATATTTACCAGTCCAATCAACATAAATAATCTACTTACATATTCCATCAAGATCTTAATTTCTTCATATCAAAACAAATTGTCTTTATTTCTACAAAAATTTTAACTCCTCTTGATTTTGTCCATTTTATCCCTTCTCCTGTAGATTGGTCTTCATGCTCTGGTCAGTCTCTACTGTTTCTGCTTTGTTGATTCTACTCACACAATACCTGTGCATGTCAATCAAAACTGGACCACTTGTTT
This sequence comes from Jaculus jaculus, assembly GCF_020740685.1. NCBI lineage: Eukaryota > Metazoa > Chordata > Mammalia > Rodentia > Dipodidae > Jaculus > Jaculus jaculus. The sequence goes on from NC_059120.1 coordinate 26,992,160, forward strand.
TCTTATTTCTCCAGCCTTATAACAGCTATTTATGTTCTAATTTAAACCCAATCTCTGAATTGAGATCTGTTGTCTCTCTTTCTGAAAATGAAAGATATTTTCCACATACATTTATATGCACACACATAAACACATAAAGCTTAAATGGCTCACACAATAAGTTCAATATTTACTGATACAAGTCATTATCTTGGGCACAGAACAGTGAAGAATCTCTCTGGAGTCTGTAAGTTTCCTATCCATGGGATTCTGAGTTGGTATACACATTAAAAAGTCTCTCAAATAACTATGCCTATCACCTTTTATCCAAGCTAATCTCCCTTTTGTCCAAAGAATCTGTTTCATCCTACAGAGAGCAAAGAACACTGGAGGATCCAGGATACATCAATACAACAAGAAAAGACAGGTGGCTGTGTACCATGAGATAGGTCATCTCAAGCACATCTGCCTGGGCTCAGGAAAAACTGCAGAAGTAGTAGTAACAGAAGTATTGCTTCCAATATATGGTACTGTGAATATATGTCCCACAATAGAGTCAGGTATTTGATTAATACCAAGATTTCCAGCCACCTGGCTAGAAGATGTGTCACTGGGAGTGGATCCTGGGGTTTCACCTTTAAAGTATGTTTGGGGGCAGATCTGATTCCAGGCTAATGAGTGCAGAGAAGGGTGAGCTCTGGGGGTCCGGGTGCTGCAGGTTTGTGATTGCTTGCACATGGTGCTGGTGGAGCTGGTTGTGTCTCTCTGCTTGTATCTGTGAAAGGGGGCAGTCAGTTCCACTATTACGGAACTTCCCCTGGATCTGTAAGCCTGAAAAAAAATTCATGTTCTGCCCATAAATATGTGTCTCTGTGTAAGTTCATCCCAGAAACTTGGACCTGACTACAATTAAAAAAAAAAAAAATTAGTACTGAGAAGTGGGGTGGAGTTGCAGGGATGGATATGACCATGTGGATTTTGGTCTTTTGAAATTTTGTGCTAGGGGAATGGAACAGAAGTTAGTACTTGCAACTGAAGATGCCTTCCAGAGAGATAAGCCAAGTTTTATGGACTATTCTGATGAGAGTTTGAAAATGCCAAGTGAAGAGGGAACTATATTTGGAAGGTTTGCTTATGAATTTTCAACAGGGAAGTCAAGACACCAGAGGACTTTGACTTAGGGCTGGCTGCATTCTTCTGCCCAAGCCCTAAGAGTATGATTAAGATTAATTTTAAAGTGTTTTGATGTACTTGGCAGAAGATATAAAACTGAGAGATATTAAGGTTTATAGTTAGAAAGACCCAAACAAGTTTAAAATTACTGGCACTGAGACAGTGAAAAAGCTGCTATTGTCAAACACCTCGATGTCCTCAAAGGGACTTGACTTTGAAACAATGGTAGGAATGCAATCTTTTTTGAAAGGAAAAGAAACATGCTTGTCAATGTCATGACTAATTCTGTTCCTATATTAAGAACGTGGTTTTGTCCTGCACAGCAGGTATGGGTTTGTGGAAGTATGAAAAATGCATTAAATGGGGGTCATGAAGTACACATGTTCCAGGGCCTGTGCTGAAATAAGGCATGGGAAATAGGATATTCCTATTTTAAGGGCTAGAAAAGCCTGTATATGGAGCTGAAGATGGACCTTAGTTTGCAAAGAAGACCTGAAGATGTTTTGGATATATGAGGCTTGTGCAGAGTCTACCATGGAATGCTGTTGGCTTGGGTTGAAAGTTTTCACTGGCTACTCAGTCCAGCTGAAGAGGTAGAATTGAAAATCAAGAGACTGTCGTCACTAGTTATGAATGTTACACATAAACTACACATGTTTGCCTAATGGCTATTGATTTTGCATTGGTCTAGTATCTCCTTGTTATGCCTTGTAGTGATGGAAATTTTTACTGTGTGCCATTATATGTTGAAAGTATGTAATTTATTTTGATTTTCCAGGACTCACAATTAAGAGACAGCCTTGAATTTCTGGTGATACTTTGGACTTCAGGACAATCTTAAGTTATAAAGACTATGGGGACTTCTGAAGTTGGAGTGAATAAAATTTTCAATGTGACATGGTCATGAGTCTATTGAAGGTCAGGAACAGAATGTGGTAGATTGACTGTATGTCTTTCAATAGACTTAGACGATTTATTAGAACTTGGATTTCCAGCAGTATGGCTGGAAGAGGTGTCAGTGGAGGGAGATCCTAGGGTCCATCCTTAAGGTGTGTTTTGGGTCAGATCTCACTCCAGCATAAGATATGCAGAGAAGTGTGAGCTCTGGTGGTCCAGCTATTGTAGGTTTGTGCTCACTTGTGGTGCTGGCTTGTATTTGTGTCTCTGCTTGGGTCTGTGAAAGGGGGCAATCTGTTCTACCATTATGGAAATACCCCTGAATCTTTATGCCTGAAATAAATTCCATTCCTCTCATAAATCATATCTGTCTAAAAGTTCATCCCAGCAACTTGGAGCTGACTACAACATACTGCTACCCTGACAGCCAGCTCAAGGGAAACTGTATCAAACATTGTGGTTAATCAAAACAGAAATCCAGAGGCTACAGAGAGGTCCACATTAAAGCAGACTGCCAACAGGCCCACCAAAGTTCAGGGATTATTAAAAAAGGGGGAAGAAAGACTGTAAGAGCCATAGGGTGTATATAAGTATTCTGAAGCATACCTCCCTCTACACAAAGAAATTAATCAAGGCCTGAATACCCCTAAAGAGGGCCATCAGCAAAATTGGGTCAGGGTAGAGGGTGATACAGAAATACAACCTTTGTAAAAATAATTAAATATTCTTAAAAATCATCCTGTGGTTACATCTGCTACTCATCTACCACTCCAATATACCCCCAGTCTAACATTTTTTTAGGCATTAACTTTATGTGAAACCTTATATCCCTACTTTTGTTTACCTCACTCCCTATGTCTAGATGCAACTGTTTTATTTTTAGCCTAATATTCTTGAATTTTTAAGAACCATTTCTTGGGCTGGAGAGATGGCCTAGCGATTAAGCACTTGCCTGTGAAGCCTAAGGACCCCAGTTTGAGGCTTGGTTCCCCAGGTCCCACGTTAGCCAGATGCACAAAGGGGCGCATGCATCTAGAGTTCGTTTGCAGTGGCTGGAAGCCCGTCGCGCCCATTCTCTCTCTCTCCCTTTATCTGTCTTTCTCCCTGTATCTGTCACTCTCAAATAAATAAATAAATAATGAACAAAAAAATATTTAAAAAAAGAACCATTTCTTAACAATAAGAAAGAATGAGCCTTCAATCTGTGTTATGTTATACCCATGAACCTCAAAATAAACTGCTATCATAGCTATTCGTTGATTCATCACATAGGATATCAATTAATTACTAATACTCATCCTTTTAACCATCAAACTGTTCAGTGAAATGTCAAAAGCCAAGTATGTTTTATGTACCCTCCTGTCTACACAACTAAGTAAAACACACACACAGACACGCACACACACACCCATACCCTTTATTGGAGAGAAAATTTGCACAAACCAAAATGTTGTGAATAAGAAAAGTACTTAGCAAGGGACAGCAAACTTCAACTGGGAGGTAAAAGCAGTTTACTGATGGTGGGACAAACAGTTCTGTTTTCTATTTAGTGTTCACTGGATTTCAGAGGACAAAGGAAAGTCTATTCACGAGTTGTCAGCAGTAAAGATTTCAAGCCATGTAATCATTAACTGCTCTGTAAAGGGAGGGGTCAGTGTTTGCCTCGTTTTCCTTCAAAGGTATAATCCCGCAGCTCCCCTGCTGAAGCAGCACTAAATGCTTTGAACTGAACCTTGCAATGTGTGGCAACAGAAGTCAGCAAGAGTTCTGACGGGAAATCAAATGAATTGCTTGGTGTTATTTACTCTTAAAATGTTCTAAGGTCAAAATTTTGGATTTTGTTGTACAATACTAACCCCTCTGACACACGAATGGCACCATACCTTCAACAAAGACGAAGTTCTAGAGCAAGATGAAAAAGAATAAAGTGGTTTTAACCATGTTCACAGACTAGTGCCCCAGTGCTAGGTGAGGTAAGAAGGTTAGTCTAGGAAAAGACTTGTACTTTCAAAAATGTTTCCAATGTAACCTTTAGAATTTAAAAGATTATCCTTAAATTTTCTATAAGAGAAATAATGGTATATGACTTATAACAAAATTCTGAACAATTCCTGACAAGAAAATAAAAATTAAGTTATGACCTATTTGTAATAGAAAGCATATGTCACACATGCACTTAATCATGGCCTAACGGATATTTACTAATATGGACAAACAGTCTTAAAAGGGTTTAGGAAAAAAATGAAATTAAGGCCATATCTAAATTAAAACTTATTCTGGACTTGAAGATGGCTCTGTGGATAAACTACTTGTCCCATAAGCATTCCCAGCTCTCACATAAAAGCCAGACACAGTGGTATGTAGCATAACTACAGTGAAGTGGGAGGTAGAGACAGGAGAACTGAAAGCTGGCAGGCCTGGCAAATAGAGAGTTAAGGTGGAAGGCAGGCACTAGGCACACACACACACACACAAATAATAAAAAAGATCCAAAACAGTAAGACTAGTTCTATCAGAACAATATAATCTAGTTACTACTTTGAAGAATATAAAAACCAATTAATTATTCTTTTGTCCTTTTGCACGTTTATATATGTGGTATATACTTGTATCTGTGTGTGTTATGTACACATTCAAGTATGAATTAGGAGACCAGGTGTTGACATCAGATGTGTCTTACTCAGTTACTATCCACCTTAATTTTTAAGATACTTTTTTTAAAAATTATTTATTTATTTATTTGAGAGCGACAGACACAGAGAGAAAGACAGATAGAGGGAGAGAGAGAGAGAGAGAATGGGCACGCCAGGGCTTCCAGCCTCTGCAAACGAACTCCAGATGCGTGCACCCCCTTGTGCAGCATCTGGCTAACGTGGGACCTGAGGAACCGAGCCTCGAACCGGGGTCCTTAGGCTTCACAGGCAAGCACTTAACCGCTAAGCCATCTCTCCAGCCCTAAGATACTTTTAAAATATATTTATTTATTTATTTATTTATGAGAAACAGGGGTGAGAAAGAGAAATTGGACGTGCCAGGGCCTCTAGTCACTGGAAATGAACCCCAGATGCAGCTGCTACATTGTGCATTTGGTTTTACATGGACACCAAGGAACCAAATGCAGGTCCTTAGGCTTTGTAGGCAAGCACCTTAATTCTGAGTCATCTCTCCAGCCCCACCTTAATTTTTTTTTTGTTCAGAAAAATTTAATAATAACAAAGATTCCAAGTTTTAATTTACAGACATAATGAATCAGTTTTCTTTCTTTATTTAAAATTTATTTTTATTAGATATGGACATATTGAGTATATAAACGACACATGTTGGTATCATCCTTTCCCTCCTCTCTGCCCCTTTTTTGAAGAGGCCTTCTTCATTGGGGATGAAGGTCAACCCCATAGGGATTGTAATTCTTTGAGACCATGTCTCTAACTAAACGTGAAACTCACTGATTAGGCAGGACTAGCTAAAACAGCAAGCCCTGGAGATTGTCCTGTCTCTGCCTTTGCATGATTCCTCTGGTTCTTCTTTTAAGTAGATGCAGAGTAACAAATTCAGGTCATCATGCTTACATAAGAAGCCTCTGGACCATCTTACCAACCTCTTTTTTGTCATTTCTATTCTTCTAATTAAGGAGTGACCATTCTTCTTAGTTATTAGCACTTTTTACATGAATAACTAAAGACACTAGTCTTTCTTGTATGTGTAAGTGAATCCACTAAGCTTACTTACAAAACATGGACAACAGTTTACTAATAGGAGCATGAGTCTCCACAAAACAGCTGAGTCACCACAAAATCATACCTCATTATGAACGAGGACCACATGGAAGCTGTATCACAGAGTCCCCAGTGGTCTCCTTTTTAGAAAGGAATGTTATCATGGGGTTATATGCAATTTGAAGTCACATTAAAATACCTCAATTCTTTAACAAAAATAACCTGACAATTCTAATTCAGAGACATAAGTATACAACAAAGTGATTTAAATTTAAACCTAAAGTAGAATAGCAGTAATGAATTTATTCTTATTTATTCAACTGAATTAAATATTAATTAACCTAGCTGTTTGTTTTTTCTCTTTGAGATGAATGAATTTGACTCTTAGCATCTTCTATTGACTATCTAGGATTAAGTATATTTGTTTTCCCATCCCAATTCAGGAATTCTGGATTATCACCAAAACATGCAACAAAGATAGCCTGTTTAATATCTATAAAGCTAACACTTGCTGATCATAAAATATGAAAGTATTCTGAGAATGTTCTTATCAAGTCTTAGCGGATGAGCATATTGCCCAATTGTCTGTTTTTGCAACATCATCATGACTTGTTTGTTATTGAGACAAAATTCATTTACCACACAATTCACGTATTTGAAGGGTAAAATCTGATGATTTTTAGTAAGCTCACATGCTAGTTCAACAATAAAATGCTCAATTATAGAACATTTCATCAGTACCTCACTGGAAAAATAAACAATTTACCATTAGAAATTACTTCCTGTTTTCTCCAAGCCCCTAGCTTTAAATAATTACTAATTTACACTCTGACTAAATGAATTTGTCTTTTCTGGACACGCCACATAAGTGAATGTTATAAAATGTAGTGTTTTCTGAATCTACCCAAGATGCTGACATACCTAATAAGCATCTCCAGGACTGGACAATAGGGTGGGTGGTGCGGGAGGGGAGGGCAAGGGTGTGAGTAGGGGACACAAAACTGGACCCAAATGACAATGGTACCAGAAAATTCCACATCCTAAAAGACAGACTAAATGGTTGAAACTTCATTAGGTACTTAGAGGGAACACCTGAATCACAAGGCCCTGGAGAGGGTATAATGAAGACTAACCTTAATCTTCTCCTGTTTCTCTCTTTCTCTTCCTCTTTCTCTCTATCTCTCTCTTTCTCTCTCTCTCTCCTCTATATCTCTGTTATATTGTCTATCTTTTTCTTCCTTCTTTTCTTTGGCACTGGCCTGTATCTCCAGTACCAGCATATGGCTAACATCCACAATGAGCTATTGATCAGAAAGACTTACAAGGTTTCAAAAAAGAAGACATACTTCTGTCAGAGTACTTGATGACACACCAAAGGTTAGTGTTAATACCCTACTGCTGAAGACATCACATGCTGTTGGTATAGAACATGGAATGGCCTGGCTGGAATCGGGAAGAGAGTCAGTCCCCAGACAGTTAGCTCATCTAGTGCCAGAGGTGCTATGTGAGCGACTGCGTGAAAATGACCAAGATCTGTCCAAGTAACTCATGGTTTAAGCTACTCAGCATCAAACAACCTCATGTGATGCTCACACAAGTGCAATAGTGGCACACAGCCATGGTAGGAAACCACCTGCTCTTGATTTGGCTAACTGATCTGCTCAGTGGAATGGAACCCATAGCTGGAGATGGGAAACAAGTCAGAACTATATCCAAAAATAAGCCTGCTCTACTTATCAACCTCCCACCAATCATGGCCTACAAACAGGCCTACATCTATTAAATTCTCTGTAAAATAATAATGGTTTTCCCATTTATCTGGTGCTAACTTCACTCTCCATTGGAGAATTTGGTTCTCTTTTTTATATGGATGCAAATCCTAAGGAGAGAACCAGCTCATCACACCTCAAAAGAGCTCCAGCTAAAACTAAAAGCATTTGGGGAAATGAGCAAGAGTGCTGCTTCCTTGGTGAACCTGGTACCAGCACAAGGGTGAAGGAGATAGACACAGAGAACACTTAACTTTTACCAAAACAGATATCCAGAGACATAGAGGCTCCCACTACCTCATCAGTGAAGCAAACATAAAGTGAACCCAACATGGCCCAGGGAAATTTGCAGAAGGGGGGGTGGAAAGAATGTTAAAGCCACACATTGGGTCATTATGCACAGAGACATTGCCTCTTACCCATAACTTACAGCTAACCCCACAATGCATGACCCATATGCCCATATTCCCCAATGAGGAGGGTCCCTATGGAGTAGGGAGGACAGGAAGGAGGGTAACGATGGTATCAATATGACAGTATATATACTGTGTACATAATTAATAAAAGAAAAATGTGGTGTTTTATTTGTTTCACTTAGAATCATTTTCAAATTTATGTGTTGTATTTTAGTTTTACATGTTATAAGTACTGTAGTATGCATTTCAAAATTAAATCAGTCAATTTTACTAACCTACATCATTATCATTTTAATAGTTCTGTATTCCTTCATGAAAATCCCCATTTCCATAGGCTATCATTTCCTTTTTCCTGAAGGACATGACTTTCTTTAAAACTTTTTGGAGTGCATATCTGCTTATAAATTCTTTTAGCTTCTGTATGTGTGAGTAGGTCATTATTTCACCTTGGTTTTTGAAAACTATCTTCACTGAGTACAGAACTCTAGGTTGAAAGCACCTCACCCTCCAAAGAGTGTACTGCTTCCTGGTCTTCTCATTTATGTTATTTCCAGCAAGAAATCTACAATATTACTTTTATTCCTGAATAACCTGCTTGCATGATTTTTTCTTTCTAGCTGACCAGAAGACTCTCTTTATGACTAATATGTGTACTTTGATTATGTTCTGTATTAGTGACATTTTCCTCATAATTTATCTTTTCTGTCGCCTTAGAGCCTCCTTGATCTTTAGATATATTATTTCAGTCTTCTTACCTCTCCACCTCACTGATTTTTGGCAGATTCCATTTATATGTATATGGGACCATGCAAAAATAATCCTACAGAGCATTAACAATCTTTTCTGTTTTCTCATTCTGCCCTACACAAATTCTGTGCTTCATTTTAATTTTGTTATAAAAAACATATTTTATTTTTTAAGGAGAACAACAGAGAGACAGAGACAGAGAATGGATGGGGCAGGGCCTCTAGCCACTGTAAAAGTACTCCAGATATATGTGCCCCTTTGTGCATTTGTTTTTATTTGGGCAACCAAATCCAGGTCCTTGGGCTTTGCAGGCAAGTGCCTTAACAGCTGAGTCATCTCTCCAAGCCTTCTGTGCTTCATTTTACATTGTTACTAGTCCTGTCTTTAACTGTGTCTCTGTTCATACTTCACCTTTGTTTTGAGTCATTGATTTTTATCTTTCCAGATCATGTTTTCCTATATTTTCATGCTTGGTTGCTTCAGGTGGATGGTACACATTGTAATTTCGATGTACTGGATGTGTAATATTTTTTAATTCCTACAAAACTCTTCTTTGCTTATGTTTATGTGGCGGGTGGGTATGAGAGAAAGGTGTGGTGTTTGTGGAGTATGCATTATATATGTGTGCCTATGATGGATGATGAGTGTGGGGCTTGTCTAAAGTCATGAGACTGGGGCAGATGTTGACATGCAATCTGGAGATTCGAAGTGATGGTTTCAGGCCTGCTCAGGCCCTCATGCTTTCATAGAAAGCCATCTCTCCAGCCCATAGTTCCTATAAAAATTCTTTAGTTTTGTTCTAATTTGAATTACTTATAAATCATTTTATTCTTTCAAGTCTTGATATTAAGATTTGTGAAGTACAATTTAAGCAGCATTTTGTCTGAGTCTAATTATTTCCCATTTCTGTGGAAACTTCTGAGTACCCATTGATCTATGAATCATGATGCTTTCAAGTCTGGCTGAGGGGAGCAGGTGCTATTCCCAGACCCTTGTGAGTGCCAGGTACTTTCCTTCTTGTTCTCTCAAATTGCTATTTATCCAGTCATGTGATCTACTGAGTACACAAGAGGTATCCACCCTCTGAGGAGCTCTGTCCTCTGTGCTATTCTGACTACACATTCACACTGCTTTGGCCCCAGACTCTCGGCTCTGTCTCTTCAACTGATAGTGAACAAGTGAATTTGAAAGTCAGTAAGGTCCCAAAGCAGTTGCTTAAAAAGTATAATATGAGAAAACCAGTTGGCACAGATTAAGACAGGAAACCCAGCCAAGTTCAGCCAACAGCAATTTGCCCCAGGGCACAAGCTCTGAAGCACTTCAGAGCATCCAAAGGCAACCTACTGTTCATTGTGTTTTCAAAATACACATATCTTGGAGGAGATTTAAGATGCTAATGGAACACATGATCCATGAAGTGGTATGTACACACAGGTGCAGCTGGTGCTGTACAAAGAAGGCAAAAAGTCCATGCAAAAGTAACATAAAAGCTCCAATTCTGTGTAGATCACAGTGTTGAACTGTTAAACTTTCTCTTGGTTCTGCCCCTGAAACTGTGTCTATCTTCTAATAAATGCTCCTTGAATCTGATGTATCTCCATTCAAGATTTGTTGGGACACAAGAACCAGAAACCCTCCAGAACAGATCAAGAATATCCGTCAGGCCCTGTGCCCAAACTAAGCTGTGGTTTATCAATGACCAACAGGCTGAAATCACACCTGCCCTCACTGGTTTCCCTTTGTCTCCCCTTTATTCAAGGATCATGGTAATTTGTTGTTTGATATCCAGGGTCTCAGAAAGAACTGATTAATATATTTTCCTTTATTTTTAATGACTCAGGTAGAAATATGGCTAGGAAAGGGTTAACTAGATCAGTCTGAGTTGCTCTAATCCTACATATCCCCCCTCAAATGCCTATTGTCTGAAGAGGCAGACAGCCCAGCCCTCTCCTGGGAATCACATGGGAATATTCTGTTGGAAAAGAGTTTTTGTTTGTTTGCCTAAATTTTGGGCCACAGTTCCACACTGGACCAGTTTCTCTAGATGCAGTTAATATGTTCACTGATGAACCTTGGCTACTCCTGTAGTGGTACAGAGCTGGTAACACTTATTTCCATGACACCAGGGGTTGAGTGGGATTCCCTCCTTGGCAACACTCCCCACTTGCAGTCATACATCACTGTCAAGAGAATCGTGTGTGCCCTGCATGTCGCCATTAAAAGAGAGCACAGGGAATCTGGCTGAGATCCACCAGACTTTGACCCATGTGCCTTCCCTTTTATGATTTTAATCTATCCTTTTCATCAGAGTGAATTTTACAATGGCAATTAATGATTCCTCCACTCACTCTGATAAAGGAGTCTTAAGTGAAAACAGTAAAGCATATTAGATTTCAGAGTCAATGCTTAGTATGGCATAGAGATTTGAGACAACCCACTATATCAGAGTGTGATAGTTTAGAACCAGACTTCCTAATTCTTTGGGGATGAGCATTAAGAATCTATAGTATAACACATTCCTTCAGCAGAGTTTGTGAAAATCTATCGTAACATCTATAACATTTTCTTTCCATAATTACACAATCCTTCTACTTTTAGCAGAGCACAGTTCTGTGCTAAAGACCCTAAATCCTGCTATGAGAAGCCTGAAGACTTGAGTGTTTGAATGAATTGTGGTCTTTTTATTTTTATTTACATATATCTCTATTTTCTATTTCCTATTTACATACATCTATTTTTTATATATTATTATATATTATAAATCATATAATATATATTTATATATATTATTATATATTATATATCATATAATATATATTTATATATTATTATATATTATATATTATTTATATATTATTTTTTATTTACATTCATCTCGATTTTCTATTTTCTATTTACATACATCTGCACACGTGTACACACACAGGCATGAATGTATACCTGCCAGGGTCTTTTGCTGCTGCAGACCTACAAGTGAATGCCCACCCATCTTTATATGGGTGGCTGGGGAATTGAACCTAGGCCAACAGTCTCTGCAGGCCAGTGCCTTTAACCAAGAAGCCATTTCCACAGCCCTGGGAGTTTCACTAAATTTAGAAGTACATACTTTTATTTCCTTTCTGGTGTCCCAGCTTCCAACTCAAATAAAAAGATGAAATTGAAAATATCAGCATGGAAAATACATGTTCACTGACAACAAAGGGGTGTCACATGCACAGCATATCTCTGGACTTCTTTTCCATGGAGAAGAAATAAATCATTGTCTCATTTAAGACATTTTAAAAATAATTTTTCCAGTCTCATCATGTCCAAGTGGTTTCTGGTAGCCAACTAAGTGTGGGAAGCACTGAGTCCACAAAACAGAGAAATATTCAGAACTAGAGTGAAAGTGAACTTGAAAATAAAAAGTGTTTGGCTCATGTACTTTAAAAGACAAATGGGAAATCACATTGGCATAAGTTAGTAGTTTTCTTGAAATCCATCAAAATGTCAAAACCTCGAATCCAAAATTACTCATTTTAGAAAATGATCAATGGAAATTTTGTTGTGCCAGCAAGGAAAAACACATGATTCATTTTAATCTCCATTGATTGACTACTAAGTTTCCTCCATTTTAACTGATATATAGTTTTTTACAAAAGCAGAATGATGTGAATAAAAATTTCCCAAGGGGCTGGAGAGATGGCTTAGCGGTTAAGCGCTTGCCTGTGAAGCCTAAGGACCCCGGTTCAAGGCTCGGTTCCCCAGGTCCCACGTTAGCCAGATGCACAAGGGGGCGCACACATCTGGAGTTCATTTGCAGAGGCTGGAAGCCCTGGCACGCCCATTCTCTCTCTATCCCTCTATCTGTCTTTCTCTCTGTGTCTGTCACTCTCAAATAAATAAATAAATAAAATTTTTAAAAAAATTTCCCAAGGCTGGGGAGATAGGTTACATGGTGAAGTGCCTGCCGGGCAAGCAAGAGCACCTGAGTTTGATTTCCAGAACTCACCTAAATAAAAAGGCCATGCATGACTTGTATACTTGTAATGCTGGAGGTGGGAGTGAAAGATAGGAAAATCCCTGGGAATTATTGGCTAGCCAGAGTAGTACACTTTGAAACTTCCAGGCCAATTGGAGACCCTGCCCTCCCCCACAAATTTGGAAGGTGACTGAGGAATGACATCCAAGGTTGTCTACACACAGACACACACAGACACAAACACCCCCCCCACACACACACACGTCCCCTACGCTGCTTTGCGTGCTGTTTCTTGACAACTCTGAATAACATCCACACACAAACAACACTGCCATCCAGTTCTTTGTAAAACTCTAGCTACCACCTCATGGTAGGTAACACACTTTTGGACCCCCAAGATATACCATTCCAAACCCTCTACATCAACTGATTATATTTTACTTAATTTAAGAATTTTTTTCCTCAGTGCACAGCTTAGTAAGAAGATAGTTTAACCTATTTTTTTAAGAAAATGGACACATACTCCCAATGTTCTTGAAATAATCCACTGCATAATATGTTTGTATGTATTATATACATTAATATAAATGACAAATGCTAGCCACTTCTCCGGGTGGTTTTAAATTGACTGTCACACAATCAATTGTTATAACTTTTTAATGACTGCAATTTACAAATGAGGAAACAATGCCAAGGTCTTCAGCTGGTAGTGCTATTTGGGAAGGTTTTGGAAATTTTAGAAGGTAAAAACTCCTAGAGTAAGTGAGCCACTCAAAACAGGCTTTGAGGTTTTATAGCTCAGCCTCAATTCCTGTCCAACCCCTCTGACTGTAGATGCAATGAGACCAGCTCGGCTTCAGGTTCATGCCACCATGCCTTTCCTGTCATGATGATCTGTAGCCTCAAACTACATGCCAAGATGAACCCTTCCATCCATAAGTTGATTCTTGTTTGTATTTGGTCACAGCTACAAAGAAAGTAGCTAATGCAATGACATGGATATTAACTCACCTACTTGGCTTCAGATTCTACATTCTTTTTTTTTTTTTTTTTTTTGGTTTCATAAGGTAGGATTTCACTTTAGCCTAGGCTGACCTAGAATTTACTATGTAGTTTCAGGGTGGCCTCAAACTCACAGTGTCCTCCTACCTCTGCCTCCCAAGTGCTGAATTAAAAGCATGCACATCCACATCCCACCAGATTCTAAATTCTTAATGACTACACTAACTTTTTCCATGTGGCCATCAATAATGGTAGTGTCCAACTTTCTCTTTTGCTGTGCGTGTGTGTGTGTGTGTGTGTGTGTGTGTGTGTGTGTTCTGAGATGGGGTCTCACTCTAATGCACAGTCTAGCCTGTAAATCACTATGAAGCCCAGGCTTGCCTTGAATTCCTAAGTGTTGGGATTAGAGGCATAGGTCCCCATGCCAAGCTTACATTTACCTTAATGCATGTAACTAAAGGATGTCTGGGCCTTAAGACATGGATGGATCAGTGGCTAAAGGTGCTTGCTTGCAAAGCCTGATAGCCTGGGTTGATACCTCAGTACCCATGAAAATGCAGATGCACAAAGTTGCACATATATCCAGAGCTCATTTGCAGGGACAGAATGTCCTGAAGCACTCATTCATTCTCATTCTAATCCATTCTCTCTTTCCACTTATTTCTCATATATATATAAATATTTAAAAATATTTCTAAGCTGGGCGGGATGGCACACTCCTTTAATCCCAGCACTCAGGAGGCAGAGGTAGGAGGATTGCCCAGAGTTCGAGGGCACCCTGAGACTACATAGTGAATTCCAGTTCACCCTGAGCTAGAGTGAATACCTAACTCAAAAAAAATAATAATTCTGTATATTAATTATGGATATAGAAATTAGTTTTGTGTTGGTACAAGGAACTATACAAACAAAATCACCTTAATAGAATTTTACATTCAGTCTCTTCGCCAAAATATCTATCTAGGCTCCTGCTATGTGTACACACATATATAAATCTGTCATGGTTGAAATAAAAAGAAGAAGGAGGAGGAGGAGAAGGAGCAGCAGCAGCAGCAGTAGTAGCAGCAAAATCTCCTGGAGTTGATAACAATTAATACAGTCTGTAAAAAGATATGAAAGTAAATGTACCTCTTATGCTAATAATCTGTTATTATAAATGGAGTTATAACCAAATAAAGTGAAGGCCTGTATACAGAAATGGCTTAGGAAAAACTGTTCAGTTCTTTTTGCTACATTACTTGACTATTGGTTTTACCTTACACCTGAATAGGTTAAAGAATTATAGTGAAATACAGCTTGTTTCCTGTGCCTTTAATTTTTGGATTTGAATTAACTCCAAGCATCTTATCAAAAAACTTCAAATGATTCCTTAATTGTGAGAAAACTACAGGTATTCTGCCATCAAAATTTCAATTTAGGGCTAGAGAGATGGCTCAGCAGTAAAGGCGCCTGCCTACAAAGCCTAACAACCCAGGTTTGGTTTCCCCAGTACCCACATAAAGCCAAATGCATAAAGTGGCTCATGGACACGGAAGTTTGTATGTCATAGCAAGAGGCCATGGTGAACCCATTCTCTCTGTCTCTCCTCTCTATCTCTCTCAGCTTGCAAATAAATAAAAAATATTTAAAAAAACCTCTAGTTTACAACTCAAAAATGTTAATGAATACCACATACATAGAAATTCCATGTCTAATATTTATCTACTTATAAACAACTTTACATGTATTATTAGACTCAGATTAATTTATTCTAATTGAATACTGTCTAAACTTTTCTGTTTATATGTCTAATTCACTTCACTCTAATTTTACTCAGTATAATGACTGGTCATGTTTCATCTCAGTATCTCCAATAACTTTTACAAGGCATCATATACAATATTAGCAATGAACTTTACTGAATCTCTTTAAGATGTAGGAGCCATAGGATCTTCCAGTTACAGATAGACTTAGTGATGTCAAAGGAAACACAAGCTTAGACAGAGTCAGGAACAAGAAAAAGACTCTATCATATCCCCAGGTTTGTTCCAGAATAGTATATAAAATAAAAACCTACATATTTTGATATATCCATTATTTTCTGTTACCTATGAGCCTACTTCTGATAGGAAACCATTTTTGAGTGTATAAAATATTAATAATCATAAAATATATAAATAATAAAGATTAGAAAAAGGCAGGATAGGTTCTAAATACAGTGTTTAAAATACACTGATTTTTAAAAAAATATGACATTATTTATTTATTTATTAGAGAAACAGAGAGAGAATGGCCATGCAAGGGCCTCAAGCCACTGCAAATGAACTCCAGATGCATGTACCACCATGTGCATCTGGCTTACATGTGATCTGGAGAATCGAACATGGGTCCTTAGGCTTAACAGGCAAGCACTTTAACCACTAAACCATCCCTCCAGCCCAACAGATTGAATTTTTTAAAAATAGATATAATTTATCTGTAAAGGAAAAATTATTTATATGATCCTTACATGTGAAATAATTATTTAAGCATTAAAAATTTGTCATTACCTTAGAAATGTTCTTTATTTCTAAAATGATTAAATTATCACCATTGCCTTCAACATAAAGCTTTTTACTTTGGCTCCCTTTTGATAGATTTCTAAATTTAAATACAACGATGTTATTGTGCAATAAGTAACACTTTCATTATATCAGAAACAATAATATTTTAGTAAAATGTATTAATTATTTTATTCATGGAATATTTTGTTAAGGGAACATACCTAATTCAACTGTTTACCTTCTAAGACTTTCTAAAGTGGGGCTTACCACTAGAAAACCCCACTCATCATTCTCTACTTCAGTCTATTAATGACAATAATTCTCATGTGTTTAAAAGACTTTTCCTGTCACTGTATAACACACGTTTTCTACAAGTCTTCTTGAAACTTAAACTAATTCAAAAGTACACTCATTTTTTCCAAAGGATGATTAATATTAGGCTGCAATTAAAGCTACTATTCTGACAGAGTTGAGAATTTGATTTAATGAAGGACTCTGTAAAGAAAATCAACTAAGGTAGGAGGGAATTACCATGGGATATTGTTTACAATTATGAAAGTTGTCAATAAAAATAAACTAGATTTAAAAATAAAGAAAAAAGGAAAATCAACTAATTTGCCAATTAATTATGTAATAGGAAAGATTGAAAGCATTACTCATGCTGTTTATAGAAGTTATGATTTGAGGAAGCAAAAGAGAGGTAGTTAATACACTGCTCTTAATATTTAATATGAAGTGACAGGAAAACCTAAAGTAACTACAACATATATCTAACAACATGGAGAATGCTGTATCTAACACTGTTTTTGTCTTTAAATTATTTATACTGAACATATTTGCACATTAGAAAAAAAGTAAATTTTAATCCAAATGAAAGATAATCCACCTCTAAAATTCATGTTACAGAACTGGATGAACTATTGGATAAATATATATATTATATTCCTATGTTTGTGGCTTATATAATTAATGGACCTATTCAGGCCATCAAATCCAAAGCAGAACACATGCTATTAGCATAACTTTGAAATGAGCAAAGCACATTAGTCTAACAAACCAGAGGCAAGGACTGAGAAATGTCCTTGATTATGAGACTGAAATTTACACATTAACATTGATAACTGTGAGCATTGATACTATTTTTCCAAAATTATTTCATAGGAAATTTTACGAGATGATATTCACCTTTTTTATTTTATTTTCTATTTTCAAACCTATAATTTGGTCATTTTAAGTGAAACTATATTAAGGGAAACCAAAAATTCCAAATATCTAGCATTTTTAAATCGTAATTTAAATTTTAGGCAGTATTTAAAGAAAACTGTATATTTGGAAAACTGCTGGGCAAATGGCCAAATGCAAAATTAAATATTTCCAAAAATATTACAGTTCAGTTGAAGTATGGTTCTCATAAGAAGATGAATTAAAAAGAGAAATACTTAAGTAAATGCTTTGCATCTAGATTTGGAACTAGAAGTTGGTGAGAAAGAAAACAGCTCCAATGGGCATCACAGAGCAGATAAGCTAACATATCTACTCATGTTCACATTACTGGTTCTTGATCTCAGCATATAAGGAGTCACAAACTGCACGTCAGTCCTCAGAAATTGCTCTGTCTCCCCATCAGTTATCTACCAGCAAGTCAGTGGAGGCATAACAAAGGAAACCACTGCTTTTCCTTAACAGTACTTCTTCACTTATTTATAATGTTTTTATAATTTATATGTATATGTATAATTTATAATTATATATAATATTTACTATATCCATGTACTATAATGATGAAAAACGCTTGTATTTATAATTAGGAACAATAAGATGATCCAGAATGTATTCAAAAGTTTCAGCTGGCATCAGGGTAATCTCATTTTAGCAACAATACTTTAATAATAATGCAATTATAGACAACCACTATATGAAGCATTGTTGAGATAAAAACAATTAAGAATTGGATACACCTGGGCGTGGTGGTGCACACCTTTAATCCCAGCAGTTGGGAGACAGAGGTAGGAGAATTGCTATGAGTGTGAGGCCACCCTGAGATGACATAGTGAATTCCAGGACTGGGCTAGAGTAAAATCCTAACTCGAATAAAAAAAAAAAAAATCGGGTACAGTAGAACTCTCTACCTTGATACATCTGTTAAAAGACAGGAGATAGGTTTACAGTACCAGGCATCCTACCTCCCATTTACCAATGAGGAGAGTTAACCAATAAAGTCAGCTGACCTTCATCAGCTGTGGTGGTGATACCGGATGAATTTATAGTAACTGTCTCTGCTGCTAACTAGCCTTTAATTACCATTCATTTGTCTTCCTTCAAATATGTCATAGCAGTTACCTTCTTGTTACTGAAACAAAACACCTGACCAGAAGCAGCTTCTGGAAATAAAGGGTTTATTTCAGGCTTACAGTGTCAAGAGGAAATTTAACTCTCAGGAAAACATGGCATGAGAAGACAACTGGACATCAAGTCACCAAATAGGAAAGGAAGAAGGACAGAGAATAATTGGTTGTGTGCCAGTGGGGTGAGACTGCAACTTTCCAAAGCCTGCCCACAGTGACACATTTCCTCCAGGAAGGTCACTTTCCAAAGGTTCCACCAGCTGGGAAAAAAGAATGAGCCTTGATCACAAACTCATGAGACTATGGGGACAATTTACATTCAAATCACCACAGATGCAACATATACTCTGTCCTTTTCTTGCCTCTTGTCACATTTATTTATTTAGTTAGTTATTATTTTGCTTTTCTGAAAAAGTGTTCTACACAAGCTGGAATTCAAAGTCAACTTTGGAGAACAACTCACTTTCTGTATCGCCCATGGACAGCTGGCATAATAACATTAATAAACTTGTTTGCTGTTATCTTATTAACCTGACTTTCATAAAAGGGATCCATTCCAACTAAGAATCAACTGAGGATACTATTTGTGTCAAACAGTATGAATTTGAAGACCCCAACTGTTCCAAAATGGTTGTCATAAGTACTCAAACACACAGCTGAGTGGAAGTTACAGAATGAGAATCTGTATAGACAACATAATTTAATTTTCCTAGGAGAGAATGTCACAAGATAAAGCTTATTGGACCCAATTTACATTTTTAAGCCACATAGTTCTATGAAAGTATATTATTTTAGAATTGACAACTGACAATAAGTGAATTTATTTCATTTTGAGTAACTGAGAACTACACAAATCATTCTGATTTGGTTTTGAACACTGTATAGCATATTGTACACAATGTGTACTTTTAAGTATTTGCCATGGTAACACAATTCATTCAAAACTAAAGATAAAGAAAGGGCAAAAGTTAAGCTAATATAAATTAGCCTTAGATAACACTCTTGTAACTACATTTTTTTAAGTCCTCATATATGAGCTGATTGATTTCATAGTGACATCCTTGTTGATATAAAGTTAAAAATAAAAATGCCAGGCGTAGTGGCACATGCCTTTAATCCCAACACTTGGGAGGCAGAGGTAGAAGGATTGCTGTGAGTTCGAAGCCATCCTGAGACTGCAGAGTGAATTTCAGGTCAGCCTGGGCTACACTGAGACTCTACCTTGGAAAACCAAAACCAAAACAAATAAAGAAAAAAAGAAAAAAAGAAACATGCTTCATCCAAAGGGAATAAGTGAATCAAAGTTTTATAACACTTGCTCTAAATGTATATGCACTAAAGAGAAGAAAGAAAATGAATTGTAGAACTCAAAACCCAATTCTGGATCTGTGTCCATTTTACCTGTCTTTTTTTTTTAAATTTTTATTTATTTATTTATTTGAGAGCGACAGACACAGAGAGAAAGACAGATAGAGGGAGAGAGAGAGAGAGAGAGAATGGGCGCGCCAGGGCTTCCAGCCTCTGCAAACGAACTCCAGACGCGTGCGCCCCCTTGTGCATCTGGCTAACGTGGGACCTGGGTAATCAAGCCTTGAACTGGGGTCCTTAGGCTTCACAGGCAAGCGCTTAACCGCTAAGCCATCTCTCCAGCCCTGTCTTTTTTTAAAATCTCTCTGACAAATGAAGACTGTCCTGTCAGAGGTCAAAGTAGCTTACAAAGGGCAGAGTCCATCAGCTGACCCATGTTGACAAGTGATTGATGATGTCTCCTCAGCCCCTTTCATGCAGACATAAGGCCTGGATTAGGAGGCTTGCTTTCATACCTTGCTTCATTTACACATGTGAAGGGCAACTTGAAGACCCGAATATTAAACCTCCTGTTGAGAAATCCTATGAATGTATTCAGTCAGAGAAAAATGAGGTAACTTTTGAAGGACTCCCCACTTATATACTTCTCTGATTCCTAATTTTCATATCATGTATTTTAATGTCTGAATAAACAGCACTGTAAAATTGAGCTCATATTCAGAGAGTTTAGCTTCTAGACTTTAACCAGATGGTTTAACCTTTCTACGTCCTTGGTTGCATCACGTCTGAAACATATACACTTTCTTAAGACCAAAAACAAATTCTTAAGGCATCAAAACCTAGCAAACATGCAGTGAGGACACAGCCCACTGACTTCACTATGAACTCTTAACTGCCACGCTTTTCATTGCTCTTGTCCTTATACTTGGTCCATTTCTGCCAGGACAGCTGTGTTCCACCCATCCTAGAAAAACATGAGTCCCTGGAATGACTGGGTATTGAAGTGAAGGTGGAGAGTGAGTGAAATAGAACTTACATAATTTTTTCATCATGATTTGTTAAAATAATCATAGTAACCATTATGATTAGTTAGTAAGATTCATATGAGAATTTATAGCATGAACATGTAGATCCTAAAAGTACAACGCTATACTATCACATCATTTTCTGCCCCAATTGACAGTTTTTGGTTAATTTATCTCATCTTCTGTTCTGTATCATAACTTAATTTAGGAGATATACATTTAGCTTTCCAGCTAGACACCATGCTGTATTTCATGTAGTGGATAAGTCATAGAAAATACTTAGCAACTACTTATAAAATTGTAGAAAAGGAGCTGGATAGATTGCCCAGTGGTTGAGGTACTTTCTTACAATGCCTAAAGAACCTGGCTCGATTCTGAAATACCCACTAGGAAAAGATGCACATGATTGTGTATGCATTTAATGTCCATTCATTCTACCTGCTTTGATCTTTCTCAAATAAATTAATTAATTAAATAAGTATTTTTTTCTTTTTTTTTTTTTTCAAGGTAGGGTCTCACTCTGGCCCAAGCTGAATTAAATAAGTATTTTTAATTGAAGAAAGCATAATGTTCTTTGTTGATAACTTTAGTTTTTAAAACTTATAAACAAGATGAATGTCTCTTATCTAAAACACTTGAGGCCAGAAACATTTTATACATCATAAGGTAACTGTGGTGGTTTGATTCAGGTGTCCCCCATAAACTTAGGTATTCTGAATGCTAGGTTCCCAGCTGATGGATATTTGGGAATTAGTGCCTCCTGGAGGAAGCGTATTGTTGGGAGCGGGCTTATGGGCTTTATAGCCAGTTTCCCCATGCCAGTGTTTGGCACACTCTCCTGTTGCTATGGTCCACCTTATATTGGCCAGGGGGTGATGGCCACCCTCTGCTCATGCCATCGTTTTCCCCTGCCATCGTGGAGCTTCCCCTCAAGCCTGTAAGCCAAAATAAATCTCTTTTTCCTAGAAGCTGCTCTTGGTTGGGTGATTTCTACCAGCAATGCGAACCGGACTGCAACAATAACTGATTGAATTGAATTCAAAAATATTTGCCTTAAATTTACCAGGTAAACATCCCTAATCTAAAATGCCAAAACCCCAAATGCTCTTAAGTCCAAAAGTGAAAAATCTTGGCAGACTCCCTACAGTCTTTCCGTTTTTAGTTCAGTGAAGTCTTCTTATACTACCATAAGAAGGCCTTATTAGTCATCATTCTGTATCACATTATCTTGTTCTGTTTCTACCAATTTTAATGATATTATTGAAAATCCCTAAATTTAAAACTGTTTCTCTTATCATCCTCTAGTGAAATTCAATTTTATTGTACATAGTAAGAAATTTATATTTTGAATGAACAAAAGATGAAATTATAGTCATTCCTATACATCTCAGGAGATTTCAAAATCTGCTCTCAAATATATAGAAAGACCACTGAAGTCATAACAATCAATGACAGCCATTTTTAGTAGCTGACATAAGCTGCAGAGGCACTCATTATGGGATTAGAGATGCATGCTACCAGTCTTGAAATAAACCCAGGAGTTTGTGTGTACAAGGCAAGTACTGTATCAAAAGTAAGCAACAGCCCCAGCTCCCATAGCTATAATTCTATCTAATAATCTACGCAACCTTTGTATTAAACTCAGGTTGCCTAATGGAAATCCATTACTTGCTATCAATAAATTCTACGATGGATTGAGTCTACTAGTTTATTGTTTTTCTGAATTTATTTGAGGTTGCTTTTGTTGAATTAAATGTGTTCACAATATCAAAATATCTTTAATTTTGTTGTTATTTTTGTGATTCATTATTGTCTAATTTTCCAAAATTTGTGATTTTTCTACTTTAATTATTTTTTAATTTATGTTCCTATTTTTCCCTTTATTTTATTCTTACATTTTAAATGCTATTAAGTGGGACAGGGACATGGCTCAGTGGTTAAGAGTACAGCACATGCTGATTAAGCATATGATCCTCTCAGGCCTGAGACCACACTAAGTTCTATTTTGTAGATCCTATGCACAAAAAGCAGGCTGGACCACACACATCTGTAACCCAAATCTGTAGTGGGTAGAAACCAGAAATTCATTGGAACTTACTGATGGACAGCATCTCCAGGTTGAGGGAGAGACTACTTCTCAAGGAAATATGCCATTGAACATTAAAAGGAGGACACCTGATGTGTTCCTTGAGTCTTCTCAAGCACATGCCTGTAGCACGGTAATGTGCAAGTACATGTACATACACCACACATCTCTCTCTCTCACACACACACACACACCACATAATACAATAGACTATACAGACACACATGCAAAAAATGATGTTAAAAATTTATTTTTAGGCTGGAGAGATTGCTTAGTGGTTAAGGTGCATGCCTGCAAAGCCTAAGGGCCCTGGTTCAATTCTCCAGGTCCCCAGTAAGCCAGATGCACATGGTGGTGCATGTGTCTAGTGTTTGTTCGCAGTGGCTGGAGACCCTGGTGCACCCATTTTCACTCTCCCTTTCTCTCTGTCTCTTTCTTCCTCTGTATTTGTCTCTAATAAATAAATAAAAATATTTTTTGAAAGATAAAAATATTTTAAAACTAAACTCTGAAGGTGTCTACAAAGTTGGCTTTTTAATTTTTTTTTCTGGAGACTTCTGGGTAAGAGGGGGGCATAGGAGCCACACCAAGCCAGCCTAGGGAGGGATTTTAGCAAAACCATAGCAAAATCCACTCTTCTGAAAAATGAAAGAGTATACTTTATTTGTAGACATAGTGGAGAATCAGTAGAGACCAAGATCCAACAGAAAAGAGGAAAGTGACCAGAATCCCCCTGAGGCCCTTGTGGACCACTGACCGCACACCTGCCCAGCACTGCCCACCAGGTGCAACACATGGCAATAGAAGCAGAGACCAGACAAGGGGATTTTCAGCCTCATCAGCCTCCTTGCAAAGTCAAGAAACCTGAAGGAAAGACAGCTGAGATCAACTGCGGATCTCCTGAAAGGGATACAAGCAGGACTTTCTGCACTTTCCATCCCCAACCATCAGAACCACAAACCTCCCTGTGGCAGTGCATCCAGCACAGCTGGTCAGAACTCCAGCTCCACAGCACAACCCAGAGGGATCAAGGTGGGCTCTCACAATTGGTGAGATTGAAAGCCACCCCTAAGGGAACAAGGCTGACTGACAAAAAATAAAATAAAATAAAATAAAATAGGAACATGACCTGCATTGGAAGAGCTATTCTCTCTTTCCATGTCAGAGCAGGTTATGGGTTACATAACTGAGGTTGTCTGTGCCATTTTCAAATAAGTTGAATTTGGAGGTTGAATATTATTGTCTTTGATGCTTTCACACTTGTAGGGTCTTTGTCTTTTTCTTCTGTCATTATTGGGGGCAGGGTCTGATTCAGATCCAGGCTGACCTGGAACACATTTCAGAACAGATATCTCTACCGCCCAGCTGACAAGATAAAGGATGTAGAGCAACACATGACCTTAGGAATTTTGGCTTTATAAGACTATTTGTTTTAATTCCCCACAATTGCATACTCTGTGCTGGTTTTTATCGAATATGTATGTTGCTCAGTTGAACTTTAGAATTTTTGAGTAATTTTTCCACCCAGTCCACTAGAATGCTTAATTAGCAAACAAACTCAACACCGAGGATTACTTCTGCACTTGGATTGGGGTACAAGAGCTATACTTAGCATCTTAAACTCATATCCTGAAAGTATATAAAGTTGGATTACCATATCTAATAACACTGAAGATAAGTAGAAACCTAAGCATCAAATCAATTCAGGATGCAAAAGTCACTACATTATAATACAAGACACACAAAGAATCAAAACAACACAATCCCACCAAAAATTATAAATGCATAAGAACCAATCACCAGTGAGATTGTTTTAGATGAAATCCCTGACAAAGATTTAAAAAAATATATTGTATCTATGCTCCAAGAAATCAAAGAAGAAATGAAAGGAATCAAAGAAAAAAACAAAGGAATTAGAAAAGAACACAAACATCTGAAAGAGAGCACAGGAAACCAGTTTAATGAAATAAGGAGATCATGACAAGACATAAGTAAGGAAATAGAAACACTGAAGAAAAATGAGACCGAAATTCTAGCTCTGAAAAACATAGTCAGTCAAATGAAAACTCTGTAGACAGTATCGCCATTAGAATGGATGAAGGAGAGAACAGAACATCTAAACTAGAAGACCAGGCAGCATACCTAATGCAGTCCAACAAAAAGAAAGACAAGCTAATTGGAAGGTATGAATAGGAATTTTAAGATATCCAGGATACTATGAAAAGATCAAACATAAGCCTTCAGGGTATAATGGAGAAGAATTTCAATCCAGAGGCTTAGTAGGTATTTTCAACAAAACCATAGAAGAAAATATTCCCTAAATTGGGAAAGGAATGCCAATGCAGATACAGGAGGCTTTTAGAACACCAAGCAGACAAAATCTGGAAAGAACCTCTCCTTGCCATGTTATAATTAAACTATTAAACATGCAAACCAAAGAAAATATATTGAAAGCAGTTAGAATGAAAAAGCAAGTCACCTAAAAATGCAAGCTCATAAGAATAACTGCAGATTACTCAACCGAAATTTTAAAAGCCAAAAGGGCTTAAAAATGATATATTCCAAGTTCTGAAAGGTAACAACTGTCAACGAAGATTACTTTATCCTGCAAAGCTATCTATCCAAATTGATGGAGAAATAAGCACATCCTACAACAAAACATGCTAAAGGAATTTATGACAACTAAATCAGCTCTATAT
Source organism: Jaculus jaculus (assembly GCF_020740685.1). Taxonomy (NCBI): domain Eukaryota; kingdom Metazoa; phylum Chordata; class Mammalia; order Rodentia; family Dipodidae; genus Jaculus; species Jaculus jaculus. Next base: position 27,017,805 of record NC_059120.1, read on the forward strand.
AAAATACTTGAAGGAATCCTGCATACTGAAAAGAAAGCAAAATACAAACAGGAGGAAACATGAAAAAATAAACTATACTCAAATAACAGTTTTTAAAAAGGCATGAAAAGGGAAAATAGGAAACACTACAAAATAAGAATTTTGAGAAAAATAAGTACATATCATTCAATAATAACTCTTAATATCAATGGCCTCAATGCCCCAACCAAAAGACATGGGTTTACAGACTGGATTAAACAGCAGGATCCTTCCATTTGTTGCCTTCAGGAAACTCGTATCTCAAAACAAGATAAGACCTTGCCTTAGGGTGAAAGCATGAAACATGGTCCTTCAAGCCAATGGGCCTAGGAAACAAGCAAAGGTTGCAATCCTAAATATCTGACAGGATAGACTTCAAACCAACACTAGTGAAGAAAGATAAAGATATCATTTAATCTGATTAGAGAAACATTCCAACAGGAGGACATTACAATCCTAAACATATATGCACCTAACATGGGGGATCCAAATTTCATCAAACACACACCATTAGACTTAAAGTCACAGATAACACCAAATACAATTGTAGTGGGAGACTTCAATACCCTGCTCTCAATTGAGAGTCATCCCAGCAAAAAACAAACAGAGAAACATCTGGATTAAATGATGTCATGGAACAAATGGACCTAACAGATATCTATAAAACTTTCCATCCAAATGCTGCAGAATATACATTTTTCTCAGCATCACATGGAACATTATCCAAAACAGACCATATATTCGGACACAAAGAAAATATCAACAAATACAGGAAAATTGAAATAATCCCTGGTACTCTATCTGACCACAATGGTATTAAACTGCAAATCTGCAACAAAAAAACTATAGAGCATACAGAAATTCATGGAGACTAAACAGTACACTATTGAATGATGGATGGGTCATTGAAAAAATAAAAAAAATCAATAAATTCATAGAATCAAATGATGAAGAGAATACAACATACTAAACCTTTGGCACACAATAAAAGTGTTCCTAAGAGGGAAATCTATAGCTCTAAGTGCCGATATTAAGAAACTAGAGGCCGGGTGTGGTAGCACATGCCTTTGATCCCATCACTCTGGAGGCAGAGGTTGGAGGATCACCATGAGTTTGATGCCACCTTGAGACTACATAATGAATTCCAAGTCAGCCTGGGTTAGAGTGAAACTGTTACCTCAAAAACAAACAAACAAAAAAAAAAACCTAGAGAGTTCACAAGTGAACAACTTAATGCTTCACCTTAAAGCCTTGGAAAAACAAGAACAAGGCAAAGCAAAAATAAGTAGGTAGGAAGAAATAATAAAGATTAGGGCAGAAATTAATGAAATAGAAACTGAGAAATGATCCAAAAAAATCAATGAAACAAAGTTGATTCTTTGAAAGGATAAACAAGATTGATAAACCCTTAGCAAATCTGACCAGAAGAAAGTATGAAGAGACAAAACTTAAAAAAAAAAAATTAGAGATTAAAAAGGCACCATTATAACAGACACTAAAAAAATTGAGAAAATCATAAGGACTTTAAGAATATACATACTTTAAGAATACATATGCCTCTAAGTTTGAAAATCTGAAAGAAATGCATGATTTCCTTGGATCATATGACATACCAAAATCATACAAATACAAATCATACATCATAGAAATGGGCTGAAAGACAAAACTCACATGATCATCTCAATAGATGCAGTAAAGGCATTTGACAAAATCCAATGTCCCTTATCATAAAAGTGTTACAGAAACTGGTAATAGAAGGAACATATCTCTACATAAAAAAGTTATTATAAAAAATCTACAGCCAACATAATTATGAATGGGGAAAAACCTGAAGCTTTTCCACTAAATTCAGTAACACGACAAGGGTGTCCACTGTCCCCACATTTATTTAACATAGTACTGGAAGTCTAAGTCATACAAGAAACACTCATAAATGGGATACAAATTGAAAAGGAAGAGATCAAATTATCATTATTTGCAGATGATATGATTCTATACATAAAGGAACCTAAAGACTCTATCAGCAACCTGTTAGTGCTGATAAACACTTTTAGCAATGTAGCAGGATACAAGATAAATACACAGAAATCAGTAGCCTTCCAATGTACCAACAACAAACGTGTGGAGGATGAAATCAGGGAATCTATCACACTCACAATTGCCTCAAAAAATAAATAAAGTACCTTGGAATAAACTTTAACAAGGAAGTGAAGGATCTCTACAATGAGAACTTTAAAACACTCAAATAAGAAATTGCCTAAGACACTACGAAATGGAAAGGCATTCCATGTTCTTGGATTGGAATAATCAATATTGTGAAAATGTCAATCTTACCAAAAGCAATCTACACATTTAATGCAATCCCCATTAGAATTTCAATGGCATTCTTCACAGAAATAGAAAAAAATTCTAAAATTCATTTGGAAGCACAAAAAAACCCTCAAAAAGCCAAAAAATTTTGTGCAACAAAAATAAGGCTTGTGGTATAACCACACCTGATTTTTAAGCTATATTACAAAGCCATAATAACAAAAACAGCATGGTACTGGCACATTGACACACATGTACATCAATACAAAAGAATGGACCCAGATGTTAATCCAGGTAGCCACAGCCATCTTGTTTTTGGCAAAAATGCCAAAAATATTCATTGGAGAAAAGATAAACTCTTCAACAAGTGGTTCTGGGAAAACTGTGTATCTACATGTAGAAGGATGAAAATAGTTCTTTGTCTCTCTCCTTGCATAAGAATCAAATCCAAGTTGATCAGGGACGCTAGTATCAGACCTGAAACTGAAGTTGCTAGAAGAAAAGGTAGGAGAAACTCTTCAACATATTGGCATAGGCATTGACTTTCTGAATATAACCCCAATTGCTCAGGAAATAAAACCACTATTCAACCACTGGGATCTCATGAAATTGCAAAGCTTTTGTATATCAAAGAACACTGTGAATGGAGCAAAGAACCAACCTACAGTATGGGAGAAAATCTTCACCAGCTACACATCTGACAGAGAATTAATATCCAGAATATACAAAGAACTCCAAAAACAGAGCAATAAGAAATAAAACAACCCAATTTAAAAAAATGGGCTAAAGAACTAAATAGAGAGTTCTCACCACAATAAATACAGATGGCATTAAAACATCTAAAAAAGTGTTCCACATCCTTAGCTATCAGGGAAATGCAAATTCAAACTACTTTGAGATTCCATCCTGCCAGAACGGCTATCATCAAGAAAACAAATGACAATAAATGTTGGCGAGGAAAAAGGGGAACCCTTCTATATTGTTGGTGGGAATGTAGTCTGGTACAGACATGTGGAAAGCAGTGTGGAGGTTCTTGAGACAGCTAAAAATGGATTTACCATGTAAGTCAGCTATAGCACTCTTAGGCATATATCCTAATGACTCTTCTCACTACTTTGGAGATACTTACAGAATCATGTTTCTTTCTGCTCTATTCACAATAGCTAGGAAATAGAACCTTCCTAGATGTTCCTCCACAGCTGAATGAATAGTAAAGATGTGGTACATTTACAAAAGGGATTTCTAGTCAGCAGTAAAGAAAAATGAAATTTGCAGGGAAATGGATGGATTTGGAAAGGATTTTACTAAGTGAGGTAACCCAGGTCCAGAAAGCCAAACATCACATGATCTTTCACATAAGTGGATCCTAGCTACAAGTATATAGACTTGTGTGTGATCTGGAACCAAAATTCAGTAGCAGAGGCCAGTAAGATATAAAAAGGCTATAAGGGAAGGAGGAGAGGGAAGGACTTAGGGGATGATATTGTATATATGTAAGTAGAAGAACAGATCACAGGAAGCAGAAAGGCCTAAGTGATGCCAGAGGAAGAGACTGAGTAAAAGCAGGGTGGGGGGGGGTCAATCAAAACTCAAGCTATTCTGAATAGGACGTATGAAAACCCACTTTTTAAAATAATGGCACATCCAGAAGCCATAGATTCTTACTAGAAAATTTTCAGTGCCAGGGATGGGATACCTTCCAGTGAGTTATTGGCCAAGGAGGTCCCTATTGCCTCCAAACATTACAGACTATTGCCAAGGCCCTTGGTTTCCCTTTAGAAACAGATGGTAAGATGCTATTGCTGAAGACGTCACATGGCTGAATAGCAAAGTCACTGAGAAATCAAGTTGGTGCTGAACAGAAAACCTTCTCTATGTAGACCAGCCCACTGAAAGCTGGGAAAAGCTGCACTGTGTGCAGCCCTGTGGGAGACAGAAGTCATCAGTGGTGGAAACAGTGGACCCTGGAAGCCTTAAGTTTGGCCAAACAGGCCAAACGACCAAACGAGTGCAATAGTGACATGTATGCTCTGGAGGAAACCAATTGTTCTTTAATTGGATTGAAGGCCTGCTCTATGGGAGGGAATACATGCCTGGTATTGAAAATCTAATCAAAAGCCTATGGCAGGGGAGATCATGAGACCTAGGAGTATAAAGCCTACTCTTACAGATAGAGAATAGGTGGGCCAGGGTCTGCAGCCACTGCGAACAAACTCCAGATGCATGTGCCACCTTGAGCATATGGCCTACATGGTTCCTGGGTAATTGAACCTGGTTCATTTGGCTTTGTAGGCAAGCACCTTAACTATTAGGACATCACTCCAGCCCCAATATCTGTATTTTTACAAGTGACATATGGAGATGGCTGGTACATAGAAGCGCTCCAGAGTGAACACTAAAAGACATGGATTTGAATTCTTCTCTATTAATTAGTAACTGCAAAGTTTAGGGGAGTCATTTATTATCTCTGATACGCAGTTTCTCTTTCTATAAAATTGGAGCAATAAAAATATCTGCTTTAAAAAAATGTCTGCTCTTGTCTGGATAAATGTATATACTATTCTCACCAAACTGCCCTGAAAGCACTATGCTTAATGTTCATATTCATATATTAATGCTACTTTCACTTCTGGTTAGAGAAGCTTCTATTTTCAGATGGCGATGACCACGGAGATAACCCAAAAGGAAACATAGTGCTGAAAAGAAGGACTGGGGGAGTGTCCGGCACTGATACATGTCTATCAAACCCTGCAAGGCTCAGGGTCCATTGTAGAAGAGGCAGCAGAAAGAATGTAAGAGCCAAAGAAGGGTACCACTCCTTATGATGCAACTGTCTAGACAGAAATTGGCTTCAATATCCATGACCGCACAGTGCCTAGCACTACGTACACAAGGCCCTCATAATAAGAGAAAAGAAATGACGACATCAAATTAAAAGAGAGACTATGGAGAGAGGGAGGGGATATGAGGGAGAGTGGAGTTGTGAAGGGAAAGTGGGCAGGGGAGGGAAATATCATGGTTTATTGTCTGCAAGTACAGAAGTTGTCAATAAAAAAAAGGCAAAAAAAGTTTTAAAATAAAAAAGTTTTTTCTCTTTGAGTCAGTAGTCTAACAAGGATTAGAAAAGACAAACCTTCAAATTTTAGTTTTATGAAAATAGTGCTTGAATACTTAGATGTTTAAATTCCTAGAGGTAAAATAAATATATTTTGCCTTATTTTGCTCTAGTAAACTGTTCAGAAGATCAAACCGTTAAAGTCAACATAAAATTTAATATTAAAAATTATTTTATGTAAGACCAACTACTTGAGAATGAAAAACTAATGTTCAAATTTCCAGATAATCAAACAGAAGTTAAACCAAGAACATAAAATGTTTCAACTGATATTTTATTTAAAAATAAACCATTATTGCACTGGAAATGATAGCATTTCATAGACATTATACATTGCAAACTATATGAAGTGTCATAGCATCTGGACAACTTAAAGGTAATTCAAATCTGTAAAATAATTATTTCTGCCGGTAATAATTTCCCTTCTAGGTCCACAGTATAATGCAATCTGAAGCAAAAATAAGAATATTTTACTTTAATCCTATGGTGGAGGGGCTAGTAAGTGTAAATCAAAAAATGTAATAATTTTCCTTTGCAAACATTCTCGTATCTTTCAAATCAGACAGAGGCTTAAGCACACCAATGCTCTGTAGTCTAGGTTAGAAGTAAAAACATTTAAAATGCAGCATGAACTCAAGATTATATTGGTCAATATACCCAAGACAGAAGAAATTTTTGTTTTATTAAATTTCTCATTGGGAGAAAAATGTATTAATTCAGAAATAGTTACACTAATAGATGGTTTCATCTTCCTGAGTACAAGGAAGATTAAAAAGAAAATTGTGCATGCTAGTGTTTGTACATATATACATTCTGGCACACACAAACTCATATTCATGCATACTTATCATGTAAAGATGACTTGAGGGAAAAGAATCCTTGGAAAATCTGCCACATTAGTTTGGCACTGGGTGGGGACAGGGAGACTGTGAAAGTTTCCAGTCTGGCTCACAATATGGACAAGTGCAGCTAGTGTCACATTTAAGCATCAAGACAACAACTTGAGATTTACAGGTCCTGTTACTCGAGGCAGAGATCTGAGGCTATCTCATTCTTCCCATTTTGCAGGACAGAAAATGAAGAATCGTGCAGGTGGTTGAACTGTGATGGACTGAGTGCAAACCAAGTCCTCCCCCTTCCAGGAGTCAGCATTCAGCAGGGCTCTGGAACCGGGAATCAGTGACAGGAAGGTGTGGCAAATGGAAAGTCACTGCAGTTCCATCCACTCCTTTCTGGTTTTCCACCCAAGGAGGACACTCTTTGCGTGTAAAGACATGGTTATAAACACACTTAATTCAGAGGATGCATGTAGGTGAGGAGGGCAGCAATGAAATGCAGTGCGTGTCATTAAAGCATGCCTTTCCAATACTGACAACATACTGTGCAAAGAAAAAAAAAGTTGAAGCATTTTCAATAGCTGACTGCAGAAACAAAAGGGCATATCTGGAAAAAATGGGCAGACTTTAATAAATTTTGCTATCTCCACCCACATGGAATCTTTAGCTGCTATTTAAAATAATTTTGAAACTTAGTAAGAATGTGAGTAGATGGTTCTAACAGTAAAAGAAAGCAAATATAAAATTGCATATGGCCAAAACTACTTAGGGGCATGGAAAGATGGCTTAACAGTTAAGGTTCTTCCCATGAAGCCTAAGGAACCAGGTTCAATCATGCAGTACCCACGCCAGCTAGATGCATAAGGTGGTGCTTAAATCTGAAGTTCATTTGCCATGGCTAGAGGCTCTAGTGTGGCCATTTCCTACCCACCCCATCTATCTGTCTGTCTCTTTCTCTCTCAAATAAATAAAAATAAATTTAAAATATTAAAAACAACTAAGGGGGCTGGAGAGATGGCTTAGTGGTTAAGCGCTTGCCTGTGAAGCCTAAGGACCCTGGTTCGAGGCTCAATTCCCCAGGACCCACATTAGCCAGATGCACAAGGGGGCGCACGCATGTGGAATTCATCTGCAGTGGCTGGAGGCCCTGGCGCACCCATTCTCTCTCTCTCTCTCTCTCTCTCTCTCTCTGCCTCTTTCTCTGTCTGTTACTCTCAAATAAATAAATAAAAATAAACCAAAAAAAATTTAAGAAAAATAAAAACAACTTAGGAACTATTACAGGCTGGTGCAAGGGGGGGGGTAACTCTATTTGGGGTAATTCTTCCCTCTCCTCCTCTCTCCCTACCTTTCTCCCTCTCTCTTTCTTTCTTTCTTTTTCTGTTTCTTTCTTCCTTTCTTAATGTCTTTCCTTCTCAGTATGCTTTAAATGTTTCATGATGATCATACAAAGTAATTTAAAAATTAGAGCAGATAAATCAAAAGAATTTTAATAAAAGTTCATGAAAATAAATGAGCATTTTATTGTGAAAAGTGTCATGTTTCATACCTTGGGATCTGTGGAAGGAAATGAATATTTTTCTGTTTTGAATTAGAAAGGATTTCAGGACTTATGCTGCTGTTGTTTTAGTTTTAGTTTTAGTTTTTTCCTCAAAGGTTTCAAGCCACCATGGATCAAGGAGTCACATGAAGGTAATAAATTCCCAAGAGATGTTGGGGTTCCCACTGCTTGTTCTCAGTTTTCCACTGACTGTTACCAAGTTAGCTGAAATTCCATCTTCTTTAATTCTCTGATGTTAATTTCTAATTACAGATAGCATTATCTAAGAAACAGCCCCTGTGAATTTATTAATTCCAGATCAGCTTCATAAAGAACTCAAGCCACATTAGGTAACTCTGAAGTTTTGCTGTATATTCAGACAAAATGAATATATAATTCATTCATTTCATTTTAAAAAGAGACATGAAGAAAGTATAAAAAATCAGAAGAAGGAGTTTATTAAATCCATGTATCTGATAGCAGTAACTAAAATGACAACATGATAATATTAACTAACACGTAGATGGAATGTCCAAGAGAAGACCCTCTGCATTTTCTTGATATCATACACAGCAAAGCAAGTTTATGAACAATTTCTCTGTTGTGATATTTTTTTTTTGCAAACTATCCTTTAAAGACTAACCGTGCGCAAGTTCAATGAAGAATCAGCTAATTTTCATAAGGGCTAAGTGATTTCTACAAGGTCAGAGAGTAAATGATCAGACACAGACAGCAAAAACATTCCTTGGCTGTCACCTATCTTAGAATAGTTATTTTAATAAAATAGCAGAAAATATCTATTTCTTTTTATTATTTTCACATGTCTCGCTTATTATATATAATATTTCAAAATTCTTAACATGAAGACATAGACAATTTTTAATATTACTCATAGAATTTCACAGCGACTGAAATAACTAGATGAGTTAAATCCTGGGAATGATGAACAAGTTGAAGACTGGAGAATGGAGGTTCTTTAGAGAAATAAAAGTGGTGATGGGGAACGAACATAGAGTGGATGGGAAAAAAATGTTGGGAAGGGGAAGTGCTGTTAGGCCTTCATCCATGATTGCTATCTGAATAAATCATGCCCAGAGTTGACATGTAATTTTCTGAATGTCCCCTGAGAAGTGGCCCTCAGGGCTTAATTATTGATGAAGAGATATTTCTTCAAAGTGGCCCAGTCAAGAGTGCCTCAAGGGGACATTCATAAGCACTCATAATATCAATTTCCAAGCACCTGGGAGGTAGGGACACAGATTGTTGCTTTAATTATTATGGTAGAGGTAGAGAAGAATGCCTTACCAAGCTAAAATCCTCCAATAAAATTATTACAATTCATATGAAAAGTTTGAGTTTGATCTCCAAACTACTCCATCCTGGGAGCTAAAACAGTTATTTAAAAATAAATTATACTTAGAAGTCTACATTGTTTTTCTTGGTATACATGTATTTGCTTAGAAAGATAAGTTTTCTATATTTGGTACAAAAATATATCTGGGATTCTGTGAATTGTAGGGGTATTTTAAAATAAAATTTTAATGCCAAATAACTTTTAAATTTCAATAAAAATGCCCCCCAATTATCTGTATTTATCCATAAGACCTGATCTAGTATTAAAAACACTGAATAATCAATCTTTATGCATGTTACAATTTTAGAAAAATTGAAGGGGCAGGCCTGGATTGAAGCTTTTTTCCCCTGTTTAATATATGAGGCTAGTTCTATGTAAACAAAGTCAGTTTCATTTACTCCTTTTGTATTCCCTGAAGCTTACACTAGAGGGCTGGAAATACAATTGGTATATAAATATATCTTAAATAGCAATAATGAGACTTCTTAATTTACCCCAAATTTCAGAAACACCTCCACCCCACTGAAAAAAAATCACATCTGATAGTTCTTTAATAAGTATCTGAAGCATTTATGTATCTATAATGATTATTTCTGGTAGTTTTTTTTTAATTTAATTAATTTTCCCCTCCCTCACAAATTCTAGATTTTATTTCTGCATCTATTTGCTTAAAAAGAAAATAAGTTGCCATCATTTCTAGGTAATTTTTGTAGTCTAAGTAATTCTACCCAGTTCACATTTTTAAAACACAGAAAATGAGGAAGTCAGAAAGTATGGCAATTTAAAAAGCATGCATTTTTGTGTGACAGATGTATATTTTATGTAAATGGCTTCAATTAATCTTTATATCTCTTATGTATGAAATAAATAAGCTTAAATACAATCTACAGATTAAAAAATGACAAGCCAGGAAAAATAAAATAATTACACAATAAACAAAATAAACTAGAGCAAGGATGTGAACACAGATATGTTTTAATCTAAGTTTTTCTTCAAATATTAGCCATGGTGCTGGGAAGATGGCTTAAGGTCCAAGCACTTATCCCACATATATCTGGGCCTGAGAAGGCCTTAATTTGATATACAGTATGCACATAAAGAGCTGAGCAGGGTCATACAACATTTAACTCTAGTCCTGTGGGGAGTGAGGATAGTAGCAGAATCTCTGTAGTTCACTGGACAGTCTGACCAAATAAAAGGCAGCTCTGGGTTTAGTGAGAACCTCTGTCTCAAGGAAACAATGTCGAAGAGCACTGGGGAGGATACCCAGTATTCTACTCAACCCTCCTCACGTGTCACACAGGGTGGAAACGTCTGTACACACACATATAAAATTTATATGCCATACTACACATATTATGCAATACACCCCTCCACACTTACTCCAAAAAGTCATGGCTCAAATATTAACTGTTATTTACAATTGTAAATAAGTGCATCCTAACTTTTTTCTTGGTTCCTAACACCAGTAACCAGATAAACTATACTAAACTACCCAAGATAAAAATTGTTTGTTGGGTTAATACATACATGTAATATCTTTTAGCATAATATTTTAAACAACAATGAAAGCAGTAATATAGGGGCTGGAGAGATGGTTCAAGGGTTAAAGTTGCCTCCTTGTAATGCCTGATGGCCCAGGTTTGATTCCTTAGTACCCATGTAAAGCCAGATGCACAAAATGGCACATGCAACTGGAGTTTGTTTACAGTGGTAGGAGGTCTTGGTGTGTGGACATTCTCATTCTCTCCTCACCCTACCTTTCTCTCTCTACATTGTTCTTTGTCATAAATAAGTAAATAAGATACTTAAAAAAGAAAGCAGTAATAGTTAAAAAAAAAAAAACTACAAGAGCAAGGCACACTTTAATCCCAGCACTCTGGAGGCAGAGGTAGGAGCACTGCTGTGAGTTGGAGGCCACCCTAAGGTTCCATAGTGAATTCCACGTCAGCCTGGGCTAGAGTGAGACCCTACCTCAAAAAAAACCAAACTAACCCCCCACCAAAAAAAACACAAGAAACACATAAATCTTTTTTTGTTCATTTTTTATTTATTTATTTGAGAGCGACAGACATAGAGAGAAAGACAGATAGAGGGAGAGAGAGAGAATGGGCGCGCCAGGGCTTCCAGCCTCTGCAAACGAACTCCAGACGCGTGCGCCCCCTTGTGCATCTGGCTAACGTGGGACCTGGGGAACCGAGCCTCAAACCGGGGTCCTTAGGCTTCACAGGCAAGCGCTTAACCGCTAAGCCATCTCTCCAGCCCATGAAACACATAAATCTTTTTAAAGTAGTCTCAGTAGTTTAACTGGCTCCACAGTAGCTTAACACTTCCTACAAAATTCTACATCCTAAAAGGCAGACCAAATGGTTGAACCTTCACCAGGCCCTTAGAGAGAACACCAGAGGCACACGACACCAGAGAGGGTAGATGAAGACTGACCTTAATCTTCTACAGCTTCTCTCCCTCTCTCTTTCAGTCTCTCTCTTCTCTCTAACTCTTTTATATTAGTTATCTTTTTCTTCCTTCTCTTAGTGGGCACTGACCTGTAACTCTCAGTACCATTTCATCCACAATGAGCTTTTGATCAGAGAGACTTACAAGGTTTCCTAAAAGAAAGACAGATTTCTGTCAGAGTACTTGATGACCCACCAAAAGTTAGTGGTAAGACCCTACTGCTGAAGACACCATATGCAGCTGACACATAAAATGGAATGGCATAGCTGGAAGCTGGAAGAGAGTCAGTCCCCAGACAGTCAGCGAGTCTAGTGCCAGAAGGTCCTACATGGGCGACTGGGAGAAAATGACCATTATCTGTCAAAGTAACTCATGTTCTAACCTACTTAGCAGCAAATAACCTGTTGTGATGCTCACACAAGTACAATAGTGGCACACTGCTCTTGATTTGGAATGGGACCCATACCTGGAGCTGGGAAACAAGTCAGAACCATATCCAAACCTGAGCTTGCTCTCTATTATCAAGCTACCAACAATCGTGGGCTACAAGCAGGCCTACACCTATTAAATTCTCTATTAAAAAATAAGGATTATCCCATTTGTCTGGTGCTAACTTTACTCTCTGTTGGATAATCTGCTTCCCTTTTTTCAGATAGATGCAGATCCTAAGGAGAGAACCAGCCCATCATACCTCAAAAGGGCCCCAGTTGAAATTAGGAATAATTGGCGAAACAAGCAAGGGTGATGTTCTCTTGGTGAACCGTGTACCAGCACAAGGGTGAAGGAGATCGACACAGAGAACAATCAACTCCTATCATATCAGACATCCAGAGACCCAGAGGCCCCCAACACCTCATCACTGAAGCAGACAAAAAATGAACCCAACATGGATCAGGGAAATTTTGTGGAAGAGGGGGTGGAGAGAATGTCAGAGCCACATGTTGTGTCATGATATGCAGAGACATTTCTCCTACCCATAACTGTGGGCTAACTCCACAATGCATGACCCATATTCCTCAACAAGGAGGGGCCGGGGGAGGGGGTGGTACATGGATGAGCCTAACAATGGTACCAACTTGACTGTATTCACTGAGTATAAAACTAATTAGTAAAAAAAATAATAATAATAAATTAAATTAAAAAAACACTTTCTATCTTTATATGGAAGATGAATATATTCAAAACGTAATTATGTCATAATGGAATATAAAACTCTTATAAAAATAAATACATTTGCATATACATTGATTATAAATACATTTACAATCAATAGTGCCATGTTATACATGCTTAATTAATGTAGAAAATAATGACCTGAAAATTTCTTTTCAGTGTTAAGAAGTAGTCTTGGTTACATATTTGTTATAGTGTTTATGTTGCTAAGAAGACTAAATCAGCCAATTGTTCTTTTCCGTCTCCTCTTTAATTATATTAAGGCTTGGAATATATCAAATGTCCTGTCATTTCTTCTTTGTCATGATATTTTATCACTCTTTTCTTCAGTCTCAGTATCTTTTCAAGCTAGAGTTTCAACCTCTGTGACTTGAGTCACACTAGAAATAGTCCAGGATGATTAGAAATATTTACTTTATTTTCATCCCTTGATATTGTTATCTGTTTATATAGAGTTTTGTCAAAATGATTCTCTAGACAGCTAGAGAAATATAGGATTGTTTAAACAACATCTAATTATCTCAGTATTCTTATTAATTCCTTACCATTAATTCTCCCCTTTTGAAACAGATTTTCCCTAAAGAATGTATGAAAGGAGACAACTGAATTCTAGTACATGTTACATTTAGGTAATTAGTCAACAATGTCCCATATCATTAGGAGTAAGCAGATCTAATCTAAGTATGTCCCTAGTGATAGACTCATCATTAGTCATTAATATTATAGTTTTTTAATTAAACTAAAACTAATCTTCTGAATACATATACAAGAAACAATTAAAATCCATATTTCAATACATATGAACACATTCAGCTACAAAATCACTATTTGAATAGATAGATAGAAAGATAGGTAGATGATAGATAGATGACAGATAGATAGATGATAGATAGATAACTTAATTCCACAGGGAATCTTACACAGTATAAAATATTGAAAACTAACTATGGATCACAGAACAGCTAAAACTTGGGGTAAAGGATAAATATGTTCAATGTCTAAAACTCAAAAAAAAAAGTTTAAAGCTAGGTGTGGTGGTGCACACCTTTAATCTCCACACGTGGAAGGCAGAGGTAGGAGGATTACCATGAGTTTGAGGCCACCCCGAGAAGATATAGTGAATTCCAGGTCAGCTTGAGATACAGTGAGACCCTACCTCAAAAGAAAAAAAAAAAGTTTAAAAACATAAAAAGCATTAAAACAATGAATTAAGATTGTATTTCCACAAGCTTTCTGGTGCTTAGTCAATGAAAATAAGGAAAGAAGAAACTATAATATACTCAGTGGAAAATATCTCAATTTAAGTAAATAATTAACCCTCGATTTCTACAAATTTGAAACCTTATTCTCTCCCTTCACACTTTATCTCCAGGGGCAAAAGGCAATTTGTATCAAGGGTTATCTGGATACGTTTGTTTTCCTTGTAAATCTGGAGTCCATATTTTCACCTTTTTCAAAACACCACTTTCCTTTGTTTTCCAAAAGTCACTATTTTTTAATCTTGATTTCTTAAGTAACAAATAAAGAAAATTCTCAATTGCCTTCTCAAAGGAGTATATTTCATTTGCATAGTAGCAGTAGTCCATAAGCTATTTCTATTTGACTCAAAATGAATTCAATTTCTTGGATGCTGGGTGAGAATTCTTTTCTTATTCAGGGTAAATTCACTAAACAAAAATTCAAGCAATGGACTTCAGCTGTAATTGTGGGACAGGAAGTAGAGACAGCCAACAATTTAGTTTGCCTGTAAATAGCAAAAATAACAGCATTCCAATAGTTACAGGCTTTAAATGGGTACTTGCATGTTCTAATTTCCTTTATTCTTATAAATGGAGAGGAACAACATATTTAAAGTAAACTCCTAAAAATCATTCTTACTTGTTTTGAAATGTGCAGATATGGCAACATATTGGCTAGCAACTCAATCTAAATGAAGGACTAGGCAATTACTGCTGAGCTCAGGGATAGTGACCAGTTCCCAATATTCACTGATGTTGAAATTTCTCAGGAGCATTTATAGTCAAAAGTCGTCCTTTCAAAAATTTCGAATGTATCCAAAACTAACCCTGTAATGTAAAATAACTTTTAAAAACTTTTTAGCTACTGTTAATGAGCATTGTGGAGTCTAAGTACCTAAAAATCACTGGTGGGGATTTTCCCAAGATTCAGGTATTTTTCATCTTTTGTTTGTTTGCCCTTCTTCCTGGCAAAAAGCTATCAGTGTATGACCATCTGTTGATTGTCCTTAACAACAGATCATTCAGCCTAGAGAAGCTAGGTAGCTTGCAGGCAATCACACAGCTAAGGAATAGTGGCCTTCATCCCAATGCCAGAAGCTGGATCTTGTGAACCACACTAGTGCACCTGACATAAAACACTTCTCATACCATTTTTATACTGACAATTTTTTTTAAATGGTTATATGAGAGAGGTCTTATTAGTGAGTCATACATTTTTTTTTTTTCCTGTATCTATCTTTCAACCCAGAGGTATTCCAGCTGCAGAGGTTAATGACCTGATTCACTATGTTCCCAACTCTTCAAACCTGATGTGATGTTAGATGGGGGCTGGAAATCAGAAGTAAGCAACACAAGGCCATTTTGTATACTTCAGTAACTTTCATCCACAGAAACAAAGATATTTGCAGGCTGCATAGGAACCTTGAGGTATTGTAGGGTCCACACAGAGGAAAATAAATCACTTTTCAGTGGGCTCACCTTCTATTCTTTTCACAGACATCAAGTGCTTTATCAATGTATTCATTCATTATCTATTTCATACTTAAAAAATAAGTTACTTGTTTTTCCATGTATTTGAAGGTAGGACAATGATCATGATCAGATCAATCTCTTTAAAATGGTTTTAATGAATGGGTTCAAGAAAGCACCTGATAATAAACTCAGCCTTCATAATGTATTCTGAGTCTTCTACACAGCAATGAACTTTGAGAAATCAATAGGATTAACTGAGACATCTACGCTTGAGTGTGTTCCCCTGGACTTAATGACTTTTCCTCACTGCATTATATTTTAATGATTAATTTCATGCTTTTCCATGGCATATTTTAGCTCATGAAGCATATGTATTTGAGGGAAAAGCATTGTGTGTGAGAAAAGATATTACTGATTAAAGTGTGTCATACATACGAACAACTTAGCAGGTGAGGAATTGAATGTCACCAATTCCAGAAAATTAGTGATATAAGGAAGACTGGCCACAGAGATTAAGGTTATATGGAGGAGTTGAATAGTACTGGTTGGTTTAGGCTTCTTACGTGTTCTTGGGTAAAACATGTAATAAGAAGTTGGACATTTAATGTTTTACTGGCATCACTTTACCCAAGAGAAAGTGTATAAGAACTGATTTCCAAGACCATATTGCAGGAGAAATCTCAAGAAAAAAAAATCAATTCATCTTATTGTGAAATTAAATGGCCATCAATTCTCTGACATTGTGATTTCTAACGTCAGCAAAGCCTAATGCTATCGGAATTTATTTTGATTTTTGATTTGGTTTAACAATAACAATAAAGATTTGGTTAAGTCAAAGCCACCACAACAAGACAAGACTAAAGCTTCGATTATATATGGTGTTGTGTACCTTGTACACACATAAATAGTTCACTAAATCAATTCTACTGATCATATTTTAAAAGGAAATTGTGAAGAGAAGTCCAAGTAAATTAGACATGATATATTTTGGCTCTTAATATTAAAATGGGTCTTGTCAAATGAAAGTATGGAATCTGAAAGAAAATTCCACTAAAATCTCCAAGTACAAAGTTTGATTCATGAATGTCAGTGTGGCAAAACAAGTTATCCTGCAAACAGGTGGTTTTAGACTTTTATTCAACCTTTTAAAAGAACCGGGGCAAGAAAAATTGGTGTTCTTTCTAAACACACACACACCACAGCACATATTCTACAGGAGTAATAGATGCAAAGGAAAACATCAAGCAGAAAACTACAAAGCAGTTTGTCGTAAGGGGACACAACTCGCTTTGAGGTAGCATGTCTAAAATCGCATTTATAACCCAGTCCTTCCCAGCAGAGGCTAAGGAGCTAGGCAGAGTTCCAAGGAAGGCTTTCCCATTTCAAGTCGGACTGTATTCACACAAAAGTGGCGTTTGCACAAAAACGAAGTGCAAGAGAGAATCAAAACCTGTAGAGCAGAGACAACGAGTTAATGGGTTTTTGTTTTTTTGTTTTTTTAATTTCCTGAGCCACTGCACTTCTGGCGTTTTCAGTACTTTGTTCCGTTCGTCTCCGTGTAAATTGTCCCTGGGCAGCTGGAGCTGGCGCACCCTTGCAAACAAGGCGAGGTCCCAGGAAAGGTGTCCCCAAGAGGCATGGAGGGGACACCCAGGGAGGTCCAGAGTGACCCGAGGGGAAGAGGGACACTGCTCTGCCGCAGAGTCCACGTTTCTGAATTCAGAAGATTCTGGGTCTCGACCCCTCATGACAGGCGGGACGCGAGGCTTCCCGACAGGCGCGGAGGTGACCCGAGCCCGCCCGGGAGGAAGCCCCGACCCCGCGCCGCCCCGCGCCCCCGCCGCCCCCGCGGGTCCCGGCCCAGGAAACTTCGCGCGTCTCCCGCGGTGGCCCGGGGCGCGGTGTCCACGGAGGCCTCGGGCCACCCTGCACCCGAATGACCCTCCCCCGGCTGCCGGCCACGGTCGGTAGGTACCTCGATGTCCGGCGCGTCCTTGCTCAGCACGGGGGCCATGACAGCGCCTCCGGCCCGGCGACCCGGCGGCGCTGCGGGCAGGCTGCAGGCGGGCTCGGGACACGGCTCGGGACACGGCCCGGGGAGCGCAGCGGACACTGCCCGTGGCCGGGGCGGAGCGCGGGACGCGGCGGAGACCACGCCCCCTGTCGGCGCCGCCCCGCCCCCGAGCCCCGCCCCGCCCCGCCCCGCGCGCCGCGTCCCGGCCGGGCGAGAAGGAGGAGGGCAGGGCCGGGGGCGGCGGGAGTTGTCAGCCCGTCCTGCGTGAGAGCTGGAGCGGGTAACGCAGCCAGCACGTGCCTCCGTTGAGGTTTGGACCGCGCGAAGCCCAGGAGCGGCTCCCGCGTGGCCGAAGGGCGGCAGGAGCTTCCAAACTGTCCAGGCAGGCGGGGAAGCCTCTCCATTCTGCAGCGACCGTGGAGAAAACACCTTCGAGCCCTGACAGCTGTGGTAAGTGCTGTAGGACGCACACCATCAAGGCTGGGTTCATGCAGAAACATTCGTTCAATGCTATTTTTAAAGCATTTTTCTAGGGACTGGGGAGCTACTTGCTGGCAAAGCCTGGCGGCCTCGTTCCTTTTCCTAATATCCACATAAAGCCAGATGTACGAAGTGGCACATGCATCTGAGATTATTTGGAGCCGCAAGATGCCCTGGAGCAGGTATTTGTTCTCTCTCTTTCTAGATTCTAGGACAAAAAAAAAAGGTATCAAAATCCGAGAAAGTTCTAGGTCCAGGCTACTGAAGGGAATGTCTTTATTATATGTGGACACACAGAGAGGGTGGGGGAGTAAGGGATAGCTGTTTTCTCGGGTTTGCTCTTGAGGCCACTGGGAAGCAGGTACTATGGTACTATGTCCTTTCAAAGCATTCTCAGGGCTGGAGAGGCAGCTTAGCGGTCAAGACATTTGCCTGCAAAGCCAAAGGACCAAGGTTCGATTCCCCAGGACCCAAGTAAGCCAGATGTGTACATGTGTCTGGAGTTTGTTTGCAGTGGATGGAGGCCCTGCACGCCCATTCTCTCTCCCTTTCTCCTTGCTTCTTTCTCTCTCTCTCTCAAATAAATAAATAAGCATTCTCAAATTTAGAAATATTCACCTCATCTTGGAGTCCTGTGGGCACCAGACCTTCCTCCTTTTCTCCTTTAGTGAGTTGGTGGTTTCCTGTTCTCTTAGCATACTGGAACTTTCTAGGATTTTGATATATTTTTGTCTTGAATCAAATATTATTATTTTAGGAACCTAGAAGAGAAAAATAAACCTTGGGATCATCCCATTTACTGTCTCCCCAAGCTCTAAGAATTTAGTATCCTAAACAGGTTTTGAATAGTTCTCCATCTTCATGGAGAAATTCATAATATTCCCCCTTCTACTGTTACCTTTCCCAAACCCCAGATTGAGCTTTAAAGTAGCTCACCCCACACATATGCATGGAATAAATCTTTCAGTGACTTGTTTCAGTAACAAACAAAACCCTTGGCCACTTTTGAATATCCTCTGACCCTTTCCTCTCCCAACCTCACTGAGGGCCACTTTTGCCCGGACTCATGTTCTCACCATTACATAACCTTGTCAGCCTCCAGTCTCGCCTCGTTTTGTGCAATACCTCCCACTTAGAACATTTCCCCTCCTGCAAATCTTTAACTTCTTCATCCATCCTCACCACCAAAAATATGACATCTAACCTATCTGTCCTAGCTTATGGCAACCTATATTTCCTTAATAACCTTATTAAACTTTGTTTACTTTTTAATTGAATATGACCTATTGGATATATATCCTCTATTTAGACTGTAAATTCCAAAAAGAGAGGGCACATGCATAATCTAGTTTCTAGTGAACATTCAGTTTGTTGCCTAGGGTTGAAACATAAATGTGGAACGCTTCATGATTGAAAGAACAGAGAGGAGCCTGGAATTTGTTTATGCATGAAACAGTTCACTGTAGAGACTTTAGCTTTAAAACATAGATTATTCTCAGAGTTCTACTTCCTTCTGAAAAGTCACCATGAGAAGTAAATCAGCACATCTGTCAATGGATTTCTAGTAAAAATATCTAAAATTAAATACTTTTTAAGTAGACTGTTCTAATGTTTGGTGAGCCTGCCTATCCCTATACTGTCATTTCCATCTGAAGTAATGCCATCCCTCTAAAGTCATAGTATATAAACTTCTAGGCATACATAATCATACCAAAAATGCATGTATACACATACACATGCTCATATATTGAAAAAGAATATATGCCCTTCTCACACATATAGCCACTTAGTGCATACATCCTTAGGCCAACATATACTTTTGTGTAGAATATGCATGATACTTACAGTATTACATGTTTCTCCAGTTTAATCATACAGGTACATTGCTCTGTCTGCTAACCTGTGGGATATGGGCTATTGTCTCAGATTACAAGCTCATATATATACTATTTGTTAGCAATTAATATTTATGTCTTTATTATTATACAAACTAGTAGATTTTATTATGACATATTTTATACATTTGTATCACATGCTTTGAGCATATCAATTCCCTCATTAGACTCTCTTATCAATATCATTCCCCTCTCATCCTCTTTCTCTTCCCAAATAGATCCTTTTCTACATAGCTTTCCAGGCTGGCCTGGAATTCACTGTGTAGTCTCAGGGTGACCTCAACTGACAGCAATCCTCCTATCTCTGCCTTGCCAGTGCTGGTATTAAAGGCCTATGCCACCACACCCAAATAGATTTTCTATCTTTAAGCTACAGACTACCTGTGAGATGAAATATGTGCTATTTGAGTACATACTCTATTTTCCAAATTTGCTTTCTGTGACTATTTTATTCTAAACCACCACAGAGGAGATATGAATGCAAAACATGTTGCCATTCCAAAGAGTTGAGTTCCAGAAGGGACAGTCAGTAAGCAAATATAAAATTCAAAATTATTTCACCATGCAACTCTGTGGTACAGCTCTATCCCATACTGAACTACTTAATTACGACATTTCATTCTGTTGCTTATATGCCACACCTATGCTTTGTGATTAGTGATTGAATCTAGCAATGCTTTATATTCTAACACCACATTATACATGCTTGTACCTGTAAATAATTCAAGATGTATAAAGCTTATTGCAAATGCATTTATGCCACACTTTTTAAAAGATGTAAATCATGATAGCATTTGTAAGCTGTCCCTCCATCTGGAAACACAGTCAAATATCAGGTGTTCCACATTAATTTTTTTGTAGGCTTTGTTGAGACAACGCATCTCTCAACTTAATCATTTACATTCTATGAATGAATATGATTATTACCATAGTCAGAAGTAAGACTTAGAGTTATCTTTAATTTTACATCTGAAATGTATTCATTATAACAAATGTGGAAACACAATAATAATCCATGTATCATTTTATTTTTATTTCTTCCCAGCCATAGTCTAGAATTAGGCCATTTTTGGTACTCTTTGGAATATAATTTTTCAAAAATTTCAGAGACTTCAACTAAAGATGAGACATATATTTCACTCTGTCTAATATTTACGGCCAACTGATTCCACAGTACCAGAAGAATAATGACTAAATATCAGTTGTATCCATAAATTTCTTGTATTCTTGTTCCAAAAGACCATAAGGCAAATATATCTCACTTTATGAAATAGACTGAGGGTAATTTGCCCAAACTACAAATATGGAAATTTATTCAACAGTCGATTGAATTATTTATTTAATGACTGTTTCACCCATTATGATAGTCAAGTGATACATCAGTGGATAATAAAATCCTTATCTGGTTCTTATAAGCCTTTAGACACTAGTTCAAAGACACAAATTAGCAGTTAGTGAAACTAAACAAATTATCTAACTGAACAGGGTTATTGTGAGAGTCAAATATTGAAACATTTGCAGCAGCATTTTGTAAATTGCAAAGTTCTATGAAACAAGTTGTATAGTACATTTTTTTAATCTACTACTCCAGTGCTCACATTCTGTGAAAAATACATAGGTATATTTTATGGTTAATCTGAATTATCAATTTGGCTGGCTAAAGAAATACCTAGGAAATTATAAAACACACTTCAAGATCTGTTTATGACAGTGTTTCCAGAGATTACTGACATGTAAGTCAACAAATCAAGGAGAGAACTGTCTAAAAGTGGGAAGCACCATCCAGTAGTTTAGAGACCTGGGTGAAACAGAAAAGCAGAAGAAGGAGGAAATGCACTGCAGGGAAGCTCTGTCTTTCTTGAGCAGGTGCTTTCGCTGTTCTTTCTGCCATAATCCTGAACACTACAGATTCCTCATGCTTCCCATACCTATGCTCTGGAGAGCTTCTGGGATATTAGTTTAGGAATAGGCCTACATCTGTATTCTTTCTTGTCCTGCCTCTTAGATTGAGCAGCAGTTTATCTCTCTGACTTAGGAGCCTATAGAGAGGCTTTTAGTTTCAGACTCTAAGGAATTTAATAAATGTCCTTGCAGATATACATACATACATATATATGTGGGGGAGGGGTGTGTGTGTGTGTGTGTGTGTGTGTGTGTTCGTTCCTGTGTGAGCATGGAGTATATTAGCTCTGTTTCTCCAGAGAACCCTAATACACTGGCTATGGTTAAAATACAGTCTGAGTGGGAGTTTTATAGCCTTATCTAACTTGTGCGGGGAAAACATCCTTAGGAATGAAAATTCTCTGAGAGAATTTCCCTTCCTCATTACAGGCCATTTCCTTAGGCTTTTGGCTTCTCTTTCAGAAATTTTCATCATTTTAGCAGCTGGTGTTTGAAATAGTTTCTTTATTTTCTTGCTAGAATTTTACTGTTTCATCATTTCACACTCATCTGTGTCTGAGACTGAGACAGAACCTTGTTGTAAGTGATTTCATTGGTCCCTTTAGTCACTGGTAATGGATGCTGCAATGGGTCCCAACATTTGCAACTATCCCTCAACTTGTTCAATACGAAGATAGTCAATCTTTTCAGCTACAAGAATTGTTGTTGGTTGATGGATCTCTGCTAAATCCTTCGCTGGAAATTATTTCTGGTTAAAGAAAGTCGTCCCACCCAAGATTCATGCCCCCACTGTCAGCAGCAAATATTAAATGACTGATAAGAGGGTATAAAGTCCTGACACTTGCCTCAAATCAAGGCATCTTTAAGGAGCTTTCTCAAGTTTGGAAGACCCCCAGATATTACACAAGATATTTATTATGACTGCAGTGGAGCTCAGTCTCTTCCTGTCTCCTCCTGTCTCATTTCCCAGTTCTTCTGGCCTTCATTCAAACAGTTCTTTCCAATGAAGAAGCTTCTGCCACTCACCTTTCTGTCTTCAAGTCTGCTTCTCTGAGAGTATATGCTATTTTTCCCCATTATATGTTACTTAATCAATCAAATATAATGCATTTAAAATGTGCTTAATTATCCTCAGGAAGGGACATAAAAATTGACATGTAATACAAGATTATCATTTATTTTAATGTTCTCAAATATTTCCATATTTACTCATTCACTCTTATTGTAAATAATTGTGAATTTTATGCATGATAGTCACAGTGAAAAACACTAGAGGCACTGTGGTGAGCAAATTAGATCTGAAGTCTGTGGTCATGTACCTTGCAGATAAGATGGGGGTATGACTATAGGTCAAAAAATTGCTCAAATGTATAATATGTACCATGAATAACAGTCCCAACGAGAAATAGATGCCATAGCACTGGGACTAGAAGTTCACTAAGGAGAAGTTGTAAGGACAATAAACATTGAAAATATCAAAAGGGAGCAATTAGAAATATTTATAGTGCAAGGATAAAACACTTCAAAGGTTCCAAGGCCAGAGTTCTCCTGATAGAAAGGACAGATAATACTCAAGCAACTAAAAAGTATGTTGTCTCTCTCAAGAGATAAAAATGTCATATCATGTTTAGTATGAACTTTGATAAGAAATGGGAAATCTTTTTATATTTTTATTTATTTGCAAACAGAGAGAGAGAAGTAAGACATAATGGTTGCTTTAAATGCACTCCAGATGCATGTACTACTTGGTGCATCTGGCTTTGCATGGATATTGGGGAATCAAACCCTGGTTGTTAGACTTTGCAGCCAAGCACCTTAACTGCCAAGCCATCTCTCCAGCCCTGGGAAATCATTTTTAAAGCAGAAGAAGGACACGATCAATTGTGTGTTGTAGGGACTGGAGAGGTAGCTCAGCAGTTAAGGTGCTTGCCTGCAAAGCCTAAGGACCCATGTTGGATTACCCAGTGCCCATGTAAAGGCAGATGTACAAGGTGTCACATGCATCTGGAATACGTTTGCAGCGGCTGGAGATGGAGACCTTGACATGCCCATTCTCTCTCTCTCTTTCTCTCTCTCTCTACCTCTCTCAACTTTATTAAAATAAAATAAAATAGTGTGGTTTGAAGTCTCACTCTGAATAATTATTCATTTCCAGACTGATGAGCAACATATGTGAAAATTCAAACCAGTGATTTCTGGGTATATAGTCAGTCCTTCCCTCCATATTTCATATTAGGTTAAATCTTACAATTTCTTGAAACGAAAATACTGCTTATGGTTCCTATCATATTGTAAAAATTATGTCAAAAATGTTAATTAATTTATTATAACAGTTAAAAATTAGATTTCTGTGTTTAACTAGAGAATAGAAAAAAAAATTACAACAAAAAATTACCAAGAATTTTTGTGTTCAAAGTAATGAAAAATTAAAAGTTCATAAGACTTTATAAAGAATCCAGGGACGACTTAGCCGTTAAGGCATTTGTCTTGATATCCCATATCATCATTTCATACTTCTGTATTAAGATTTAACAGAAACTAGTGTATATTTTAAACTTCTGTCCCACATACCAGAGAGAGCCATTCAAGGGAAAGGACAATGTCTCATTTATCTTTTAATTAATTAGCAAAGTATGTGTTTGTGTGTGTGTGTCAGATATATGGATAGGCGAGGGCCTTTTGCAACTGTAAACAAACTCCAGATGCATGTATTATTTTGTGCATCTGGCTTTAAGTAGGTAATGGGAAATCAAACCCTGGCCAGTGGGTTTTGTAAGCAAGTGCCATTAATGGCTGAGACATTTCTCCAGCCTTCTCGTTTGTCTTTTAATATTTCAAGACCATTAGGAATCATGTACATAATGCTTCAACTATATGGTTGTTTGAGGGAACAAATGGATCAAAAAACAGTGTAATTGAGTATGCTCCTTATAGCATTAACTCCATTACATTTTTTAATGCTTAAAAATTAAAAATTATGGGCTGGAGAAATTGCTTAGTGCTTAGCGTGCTGGTCTGCAAAGCCAAAGGACCATGTTCGATTCCCCAGGACCCACGTAAACCAGATACACAAGGTGGTACATGTGTCTGGGGTTCATTTGCAG
Source organism: Jaculus jaculus (assembly GCF_020740685.1). NCBI lineage: Eukaryota > Metazoa > Chordata > Mammalia > Rodentia > Dipodidae > Jaculus > Jaculus jaculus. The sequence goes on from NC_059120.1 coordinate 27,042,714, forward strand.
CAGCAGGAGGCCCTGGAATGCTCATTCTCTCTCTCTCTCTCTCTCTCTCTCTCTCTCTCTCTCTCAAATATTACATAAATAAAAAAAATTTTTAAATTGAAATTTATCATAGACATCAAGCTAGTAAATCTTTTTTTTTTAATTTGATTTATTAGTTTTCTTTTCATCAAATACAGGCAGTTTGGTACCATTGTTTAGGCTCATCTATGATCTACCCCCTCCCATTAGACCCTCCTTGTTGATGTAAATGGGTCGTGCATTGTGGAGTTAGTCCCCAGTTATTGGTATGCTAAATGTCTCTGCAAATCATGACACAACATGTGACTCTGACTTCCGCAAAATTTCCCTGAGCCATGTTGGGTTCATTTTTGGTCTGCTTCAGTGCTGAGGTGTTGGAGGCCTCTGAGGCTCTGGCTCTCTGATTTGGTAGGGGTTGAATTTTCTCTGCGTTGGTCTCCTTCCCCTTTGTGCTGGTATCCGGTTCACAGGAAAACATCACCCTTGCTTGTTTATCTGTCTATCAAAAAAGCTAGTAATTCTTAAGATAAGAGCTTACTGTCAAGCAAACTCAATTTTCTTAGTATGGACTTAATAACTCACATAGAAATATTTGATTAAAATATCTATGCAGAGTATATTTTGTATATTTATTAAATATGAAAATATTTATTGTTTCCAACATATTCTATGAATACCATTTCAAACATTCCATGCAGTTCCTTTATTACAAGCATAATCAAAGACTAGAGAGTTGGCTCAGCAGTTAAGGTGCTTCTCCATACCTAACAATCCAAATTTGATACCCCAGTGCCCATGTAAAGCCAAATGCATACAGTGGAATGTGGTACATCTGGATTTTGATTCCAGCAGCTACAGGTCCTTGTGCACCCATTAATTCTCATTCTCTTTCTCCCTCCCTCCCTCCCTCCCTTCCTCTCTCTCTGTCTCTGTCTCTGTCTCTGTCTCTGACTCTGTCTCTCTTTCTCTCTCCTAGACATGATAGTATATGCCTCTAATCCCAGCCGTCAGGAGGCTGAGGTAAGGAGGATTGCTGTGAGTTCAAGGCCAGCCTAAAATTACATAGTGAATTCCAGGTTGAAATCCCCCCAAACATACAAAAAAATAAATCATCAATTTCATTTTTAAATATATTTTTTAATTTTTTTATTTATTTACTTTGAGAGAAATAGGCATAGAGAGAGAAAGAGACAGAGAGAGGGAGAGAATGGGTGAACCAGAGCCTCCAACTGCTGCAAATGAACTCCAGATGCATGTGCCACTTTGTGCATCTGTCTTACATGGGTCCTGAGGGATTGAACCTGTGTGCTTTGGTTTTGTAGACAAGTCCCTTAACCACTAAGCCATCTCTCCAGCCCCAATTTTTTAAATATTTGCATGCAATTTGCCACGATGAAAGAGGAGACTGCTAGTTTGTATCATAGGCCATACTAGCTATCCATAAAGCATCTTAACAATTGTTTAGAATATATACAAGTTAGTGCCATTGCCTGTGGTGGGGTGCATATTCCTTCAACTACTGTTCAAGAAAACTCATAGTAAACTTCGTCATTTATCTTGTTTTAGGTCTGAGTTGAAAAACCTTAACAGAGCTAATTGTTGTTCTTCATGAGTATGTAATCTGTGGGCATGCATATGTTTGAGTCCCTATGTGTGTGTGCATGTGAATATGTAGGTTTGTGAGTACATGTATATGAAGGCTGGAGGTCTCTGTTGGGTGTCTTTGTCAATAGTTATCCATTTAATCTTTTGAGACAGAGTCTACCACTAAACCTGCAACTAGCTAGTTAGCCCCAGGGACCTTCCTATTTCTGCCTCCCCAGCACTGGGATTTAAGGGGAAGGCATCATATCCAGTTTTTACTTTATTAAGGGTATCCAAACTCAGGCACTGCAAGCACTTTCCTCAAGCACTTATCAACTGGGTCATGTCTGCAGCTTCTGGTTTTGGGTGGGGGGTGTTTGTGTGTTACTTTTCTCTTGAATTGGGAGTGCTGTCATTGTTGATCACTGACTTTTCCAAGCAGCACAAATGCATTTTACAATGCGATCTCTGATAAATGTCCAAATGGATTTTAAAACTAAGTCATTTTTACTGCTTTTTGAGTCTCCTAATTTATTCCAGCCATCTGTGTCACATGAAAACACACAGGCTTATTTCTTAAGAGCATTCTGATTTTATGTTGCCCACCTCCCAACCAAGAAGTACTTCTAGAAGACAAAATTAATATATTTGTCAAGATTCACTTTGACCCCTTGACTAATATAATGCACTTTCCATTGAGGGAGATTTTTCAACATAATTATTTGCAATTTGGAAATTAAAAACTATGGAAGCAAAAACATTCTTTTGGCATCATACTTTCTATTTAAAGGCCACCAAATGTTTCTTTTTGAGAGATTGTATTGAGCAGTTAGGATCTTGGCATCCACTATTGTTCCTGGGAAAGATTTTCCTGGCCCACATTTGTTGTCCCTGGATAATGAATGACTAGAGTACATGCACAGAATCACCTTCCCATCTGTACTAGCCTTAACTACCATCGATTGCTGGGTTGCATCCTCTATTGAACCATGAATGATTAATCATTAATTTTGCTTAGCATTAATAAAATAGCTAACTTTATTGACAACATACTGTATGCCTAGGTTATTATACAAGACCTTTGATTTAATTATCTGAATTCAAATATAGAGGAACTGATACTTATATTTTATTGGAGTTTCAGACACTTAATTTCCTTCTATGAAGTTGTTAAAATAGAAATTTGTGGATTTTATTTGTTTTAAATGCAGTATAGCTTATAAAGTACATGTTTAACATACCTAGAGAAAGCTACTAAGTTTTATAAGCTGGGCATGGTGTAGAATTCCTATTTTGCTAAACAGTGCATTAGACTGTTTGTGTTAATTATCATGTAATCAAAAAATCAACTTTTAGTACTTTGTTCTGTTTTCAAGATTGACAGTTGGAAAAGCCTAGATGCCTTCACAGCACCTTCTGTTTTACTGTTCTGCCTTGAAATAGAAAAATAAGTTTCCCCACTGAATGAATCTATTAATCTTTTATATTCCAGTACATTTCAACATATTCTGGTCTACTAATAGACTAAGATTTATAATTGTCCTCATATTTGGAGCTTGGTAATATATATAGGATGGGTTTTCTGTATGATTAGAAGAATCAAATATGTATGATTACATATGTTTATATATGTTACATATGTAAATATATATCAGCTTCATCCTAATTAAAAATATATATGTATATATTTATGTATGTGTGTATTTGTGTATGTATTTGCAGTGGTATGCATGTGGTAAACCCTTGCCTACTTAAGTTCTATCACAGATTTTTATTTTTTTGAAGCACGGTTTCACACTGTAGCCTGGAACTCACTATGTATTCCAGGCTGGCCTCAAACTTAAGGCAATCATCGTGCTTCAACTTGTAAAGTGCTCAGATTGTTGCCATGAGCCTGTGCCACTCTACTGAGCTTTTTCACAGAACTTAGGAATAAATAAAATATAAATAATTAAATACTGTCATCATTTTCCCATCATTTGAAGTAAGGTAAATTGCTTAAAATGGACCAAAACCTTCTAAAAGATTCCTATGATAAATTGATAAACTAGTATAAGAAAGAATTAATATTTTAATGTAGATTGTGCTTAGAATAACAAAACACTTATTTGTGTGATCAGAATAGAGGACAGTCAAATAATTTAAAATCATTTAGAGGATAATAAATAACTTAAAATCATTTATCCATAACACTGTCTATGTTTTAATATTTTGTTTAAATAGGACTTTGGGGGGTGTACATATGTGTGTATGCTGTATATGTGTACAGGTCCATGAGACTGAGTATGGACACAATAATTCCATAGAACATATGGATTTCTGCCATCAGTCCTTTCCTTGTTTAGGGCTGAGTCTACCATTGACCACTCTGTTCACAAGGGTAGCTGCCTCACAAGCCTCCATCTAGTTCTCCTGTCACTATCTCCTTTCTTACCCAACCCTAGGTGCCTTGCAATTACAGATTTTAAAGCTACAGTGACTGGCTTTTAGGTGATGGGCTGGGAATCCAAACCTAGGTACTCACATCCGCATGCCAAGCATTTTCTGAGCTATCTTTCTCAGTCTAAATAGAATTTAAAGTTTATAAAATGTAAGTAATGACTTTTTTGTTGGTATTGTTTTTCAGGAAGCATTTTATTGGTGCTCTAAGTTTTAAAATTTTCACTGGTGACAGAAAGCCAAAACTTTCAGATCAATTCTCTCATAGTTTTACTTAGTTTCTAAATCTTTGTTTTTGCAGAATTATCAACATTGTTTCCCTGATATGGACAATCATTCCACCCATGATTGAAGAATCAGAATAACCAACAATTTCAATATTTGGTCTAGGCTCAGGAAGGTCTTTAGGACTGCTTTTAACTCAGAAAGAACAGCATCTTCTAAAGGAGACACAGTGGCCACTGTGAAAATTGCTTCTCCACAGTGGACACTCATTGTAGTAGAAAAGGCAGAGGTGATTCCCTGGACACTATTTAAATGACCATTTTCATCAAGTAAAGCAATCAGGTTGGCTGTCAAGGGGGAAAAAACCCTTTCTTGGATGTAATGTCCTTCAGGGTTTTCATGTTAAATGGAACACTTAAAGTGGGGTCCAGAATGGCAGCCACCAACTTGGGTTTCTTCAGGAGTCGGCCTATTCTCACCAGCTCCTTTTCTATATTCCAGCTTATTCTTTGGATGCAGCAGAATAAAGAACAATGGCATAGCAACCTTTGATGCCATATTTCTGAACATGGGGTCTCACACGCTTGGCAAAGGAACTGACCACAGAAGTGCTGAAGCTGTGGACCTGCAATAAGAGAATAGACACTGCTGAGGCGGCCATCTTCTTCCTGGGCAGCTGTAGGTTAAACCCTCCTGGGAAGGGAGAGGGACATTAGGGTACACGTGTGTGTGTGTGTGTGTGTGTGTGTACACGCACATGTGCGCATGTGTGCACACATGCTGGCATGACCACCCAATGATTTATATTTTGACATCAGGTCAAGAAACACGTTCAATAAATTATAAGATGGTTCATTTGGATGGAAGAGAAAATCTTTTCTCCATATCAAAGGTAAAATATTCACATCACTACAGAAGATATATAAGAAGTTTTACATCTAAAATCTAAAATAATATAAGCAATCATTTTTCCAGCCCACAGTGCTTTTATACTTTCTGATCTCATGAAGCTTTCTCTATTTTTTTCATAACTGCTTCCTTTTCTTTCACATTTCTCTGCCATTCATGATTTCAGTGCCTTAAAGCGGTAGCAATTTTTATTTATAAGCCCATCTGGTCATAAGATTATTAACTGAAACTATCTTTTAAATTCCGTTGTCAAGAAGTGACAGTGGTATAAGATATATCCTAGTTTTTCTAGGAAAACTGCAAATTCCTAGGTAGACCACATTGGCACCATATCCTTTCACACATGTATGTGATGTTTAAAAGCATTTAAATTATAGCACATAACTTTTCAAAATGTATTGATGGTTTTTATTGAATTAAAATAAAAGCCATATGAATTAGAATGACCTACAGGGGTTGACATGGTACAAATATCTCTGTTCCTCTAATTTTATCCCATCACAGAACCACTTTGGGTCATGCTACCATTCACTAGGTTGTTCTTCTTTACCCACCACACCCATATCTTAGCAGTTTCCATTTTTTGTCCTGGGATAAATGCCAAAATGCTACAGAGTAAGGAACTGTGCCATGATGCTGAGTTGAGCTATTCTAACCACAGGAAGAAGCAGATGTAAAGGCATTGATGGTTCACATTCCATCATCAACATTTAAATGTGTGCACACACACACGCACGCCCCTCTGTCTTCTGTGGTCATTTTCTGTATATACACTTCCCTTAGTCCTACATTTGTAGATTTGCTTACTATCCATTTCTCTGTTTATATTATAAGTACAGCATATACTTTTGCATAATACTTACACCTAGGGCAAACTCTGACAGGGATAGACATGTTATAAATCAATGTTTCAATTTATTTCTGATGTAAATGTAGGTAATCTTTCTGCAAGGTCAAAACTTGATTTACAAATGTAGTTGTGGGCTGGAGAGATTGCCTAGAGGTTAAGTCACTTATCTGCAAAGCCAAAGAACTTAGGTTCAATTTCCTAGGACCCACGTAAGCCAGATGCACAAGGTGGCACATATGTATGAAGTTCATTTTCAGTGACTGGAGACCCTCACAAACCCATCCCTGCACCTTTTTCTCAAATAAATAAATAAAAAGAAAATATTTAAAAGTGTATTTGTGACTATAGCCAAATTAATTCTATTTGTGATACAGAAATACTGATTATGTGTGTGTGTGTGTGTGTGTGTGTGTGTATGTATATTGGGGTTTTTTGAGGTAGGGTCTCACTCTAGCCCAGGCTGACCTGTAATTCACCATATAGTCTCAGGGTGGCTTTGAACTCATGGTTATCCTCCTACCCCTGTCTCCTGAGTGCTGGGATAAAAGGCATATGCCACTATGCCTGGCTTAATACTGATTATTTTTTAAAGTTTGGGTTTAATGTAACCCAAAATGGCCTTAAAATGTAAGTATGGCATTCAACTTGTGATACTCCTGTCTTCAGGAATTAAATTCCCTACTAAACCAGGTTTATGCCATGTTGGGGTTCGAACACAAAGCTTAGTGCATGCTAGGCAAACACTCTTCCAACTGAGCCATATCCTCAGTCCCCATTGCAATATTATACTTTCCTCCATAAGACTTATCACCATGTAAAGAGGACTATATTCAAAAGGTGAACTGGGAAGTATATGTTCCAAAAATTCATACCACTTATGCCTTCTAAAACTGAAAGATTATGGTCTTGACAAATACACACACACACACATACACACACCTCACCATGTAGTCCAGACTGCTCTCAAACTTGCTGTCCTCCTGCCTTAGCATTGAAGTGATGAGATTACTACATACAAATGAAAAAAAAAAAAACCATATAAAAAGCTTACATTTAAATTCTTCCTTCCATATGAGAAAATATTTCTTGTTTAAAAAAATTGATTCTCACTTTGAAGAGAGGATTTTATTCCGTTTCTTATCTGAGAATTCCACTGCTATTTGCATGTTGCCTAGAATACAAATTGTACTTAGCAATCAACCCATGTTTAATTGCTGCTCAAGTAAACCCTTGTAATCAGACTTGCTTTAAAAATGTTAAGGTGTTCAAAAAACATAAGGTGGCATTTCCCCCTCCTCCTTATTATGCTTGTGTAACTTCCATTAATACTAATAGGAGGCACAGCTGGTCGTCAACAGGAGCCTACAGGTTGCTGTTTAAATCACATTTTTATACCTTGGCAAGATTCATGTATTGAAATCAGGTGGCCAGATTTTGTTGTTAGGAAGTCTTTTACTCTGAAAGAATAGAAGGAGAAGGGGCAAAAAGTAAGTCTCCCAATTTTTTTTTTTAATTTTATGAACATAAACACTCAAAAATCCAAGCAGCAGCTTGTCCTTATACAGCTAGCCTGGCTCATTCTTTAGCACCAGCTGGAGTCCTGTTTCTAATTTGCTGTGAAGAATTAAGTGATTTCAGACCCATACCCTCGAGTATTTGACCTCCAATGTCAACCAGCCAGCTTGCAATTCCCTTGACTGGAAAGTTTCCCCAGCATTGATTAGAACTAACATCAGTTAAAGTACTCTGAAGTATGGTAGCAGATATCAATGTATGACTCTGTAGCCAGGAAAATAAATGCACTATGGATTATTAAAAAGTTTAGGCACTTAAAGAGCCTTGGTGATAAGTCTGTTGTGATAATGGAACCTTTCGCTTCATGGTCATGGTTCTGGGGCTCGTACAGTGGATGGCTTTCTAGCTGAAGATCATTGTGGTACATGGAAACTATGTTAGAGCTCTGCAGCGCACTTCTTCACAGTCAGATCCACTTGTCACAAAAGAGCTATTCCTGTTAATGTGCCACTGTGCTGACAGCTCTACAAGACAAAAGAAGAACTGGGAAGGATGAAGATTGTATAGTATCCTTCTTACACTAGGTGCACCCCAGCCTCCTTTTAACTCAGTTTTCATTTTCTCGTGCAGTTGCTTCTAGGCAGATTGTCTCCATCTTTTTCTCTACACCTAATCCAGTTCTTCACATTACCAAATGTATGCCTTATCCATTTCTATGTAAACACCTCTATATATAACTCCTGGTATTAATGTATTTCTCTCATAACTGACCTTAGACCTCATACCAAAACAAATGTAGTCCTGGATAGAATAGTAAATAATAGAATACTATTGCAGACAGTTGAATAAATGTCACATCCTTAAACTACTCCATCCTTGCTGTCTTTGTTTTACTCTTCACCTAGATTTCACTCCTAGAGAAAACAACAGTTTATTTACCACATACAATGGAACCACATCTTGCACCTTACTCGAGTCCTGCTCACTCTGAATCTTTATCCTGAAAACACCTTCTACTGACAGCCCATGGCACTCATCTTTTGCCATAGCTTGCTATAACCTGATGGGTTGTCATTCAATGCCTGAAGGGTACAATACATGCATACCAAGGAAGTCCCCATCCATGACTAAATTAAATGAAAGAGAAATTGTGTGACAGGTTCAGGAATGAGATAACATCTAAATATTCAGGTTTATTCTGAGAATTACTGGTTGAAAAATTATATAATTCCCTTCTATAACCTATTTTGCTACATATTTCTTTTTCATGTTTGTTAAAATACATGGTACATTAAATACAATTTTTCAAGTATACTGTGGGTTATCCTTGGAGAAGTAGGGAATTACTAAACTTGTACTCAGATGTTTTATTCATAAGTAAAATCACATGGTGGTACTGAGTAATTAAAAGTGGCCAAAGCTGGGCTGGTGAAACAGTACAGTCGCCTTGGACTTCCAGCACCCACATAATGCTGGTATGCTTTGGATACCTTATCAGTGAAGTAGACTTAAAATGAACTCAACATGGCTCGGCTACTAGAAGTCATACTTTTGCTTTTATCTTCTGGAATACATGGATTTCTACTCGTTGCAACATGTTTTGAAGATTCAGGAATTTCTCACCCCAAACTTAGATCTAAAACCAGAAACAACTCATGCCACATCCATTCAATACAAGTTCTGTCCCCAGTTTTAACTGTAAGAGAGCAAAACAGCAAGGGGGCGCATCAACAAGTTTATATACCTAATTCTCCTCAGTTTCCGCTAACAATTCCATTGGAATTGTATTCAACAATTTTCCTCATAATTTTGAGAATTAGTAAATGCATCCTTTTTCTCTTATCAAGTGTCAATTTACAACTATAGTTATTAACCTTGGTTTTTGGACTTAGGTTCATCAAACTATAACTTTATTCTACAATGGAACTTAATTTTGATTTTGACTTCCTTATCAACAAAAAATGAAATATCTGCTAACCCCATGCTACCTCATTTTTTTCACATATAGTAGCTTCTACTAGCAGATTGACAAGGAAGGAGGAAGAGACACCCAGAGTTTCATCAGTTCTCAGTACTGTGTGGTGATTGTTGAGATGAGTGTTATCCACTCTGTTCACTGGTTCACACATGTGACCACAGTAACCTTCTAGTTCATAAAGACAAGACTGCCCAAACTCCTGCTGTCCCTCTGTCCCTCAGAACTACACCAAACACATTACATGGTTCATCCAGCCACACAAGGAATCTGCACAGGTAGGCTGCCTGGGAGGGAAGTTTAAACAGGTCAGTTTTAGGATCTTTACTCAGACATGCTTACACGCCAAGCTTTGCATTTAGTGAAAAGGGAAGAAAGTGTAGAAATGACTCATCAGATCTTGCCATGCCATAAAATCTCAACTCTTAAAAAAAAAAAAAAAAAAAAAGCTAAAAATGCAGTTTTCTTTTGTGTTTCTCCATGGCTTCAGTTTGGATTTGGAATGTTACCCAGATATCCCTGTATAAAATACAAGTTTAATCCCTAGCTTGAAGTTTTTCAGAAAAAGTTGAAACTTGGCAAGATGGGTCTGAGTGGGCATTCCTCGGATCATTGGGTGTGTGCTCTTGAAGGGAATTGTCAGACCCTGATCTCCTCTTTGTTCTTTCTTTAGCTCCCTATCCTGAGATGAGCAGCTATGCTCAGTAGGAAGTGCTGACTCACACAAAAGCAGTGAGGCAACCTGTCTTGGATTAATGACTCTTCTATGAATCAAAATAAAGTCTTTCTTTTTATAAGTAGATTTATCTTACGTTTTGGATAGAAACCTTACACACAGGTGTTCTGTTTTAACAAGCCTGAATTGAAGATATTTTCCTACTGATAGCAGAGAAAAGGCCAATATTGAGGAAAGGAAGACAAAAATTCATACACATTTGTAAAAATAATTTTTTATACCAGATATTCTATATATATGCTTATTTTCTGTATTCTTCTTCTTCCTCTCCCCCTTACTCCCTCTCCTTTTTTTTTTTTTTTCTTCTTCACTTTTCACGTAGGAGGAAATAATATTGCTTGGTGAAGAACTTCCTTCCTGAAGAACTTTCCCAATCCAGAATCCCTTCTGACCAAGTCACCATGCTGATTCTGTGCATGTAAGGGGATCACATTTTTGTATCGTTCAACTCTAGCATCTAAGGAAACCTAACTGCCTGGTATTTCAGACCCTAGAACCAAAATTCCTTTCAAGTATATTTATTTTAAGGCTGGAGAAATAGTTCAATGGTTAAAGGTACTTTCTTGCAAAACTTGATAGTCCAGCTTCATTTCCTCGGTATCCACAGGAAACCAGATGCACAAAGTGGCATCATGTGTCTAGAGTTCCTTCACAGTAGTCAGAGGCCCTGGTGAGTCTATATTCTGCCTTATTTTCTTTCTCTCTCTCTCTCTCCTTGCAAATAAAAATAAAAGCATTTCTTTTAAAAAATATTGAAACAAGAATATATATCTTCATTATATTCCCAAACATAGAATTTCATATGGAGATTTAGGCATTCTCAGAAATTGGAAACATATGAGAATGTGTTTGTGGAAGTGTAGCAGGTATCAGAATTTTTTCCTTATTTGTTTGTTTATATATTTTGTTGTTTACTTTAGATGCATTTTATCTGTCATGGGAGAAGGTGACTCCCTGGTTCATGGGAAGGAACATGCTATTTTGTTTCTAAGTAGTCATTTTCTTGTTACACTGCCCATCAAAAAGAGTAGATAATAGACTTTGATATGCTGGTAAAGGGCTTTTTGATCCATTAAGTTGTTGTTCTTGAAATATTAATCCACTTTATGAGAGAGTAGGAGAAAGACAGGAAGGATTAATTTTCTATAAGGTAGGGTGTGGGAATGAGCAAGTGGATCCTTAGCCTTGAATGAGAACTGGGAAGAAAGAGTGGAAAATAAGGAAGGGGCAACCATCTTGGGTCCTAGGAAGAATGAACACCACACCCACTGAAGGACTTTGGCAAGTGTCCCCCACAGCCAAGCCAGACAATTTCAGCCAGAGCCGCAGCCATCAAAGATACAATGTTGTATGGGTAGGAATTTTGAAAAAAAATAATAAACAAGGAGACCAAAATCCAAAAATAGCATCGTATGATTACTAAGTAGTCTCTTTTTAAAATAACTTTCAAATATTACAATAATCTCAGGTACAAACAAAATGTTTGAAGATAATTCAGAGTTTTTACATATCATACATTAAGTGTTCACTATAGGCTCTTAGTTTAGTAAATATGTGTATATTAACATTAACAAACTAATATCCACTTATTGCCTTTAGTAAAGTTCATACTTTTTTCAGGCTTACTTGTTTTATTTTTCTTTGTTTTGTTGCATAATGTACATGAAGTCATGCATGTGTATATGTATTCATATGTGCATAGGGATGTGTGTGTGTTTTCACTGGTACACATGCCATGTGGGCAAGAGTGTATGTGGAGACCAGCAGTCTATGTCAGATGTCTCCCTCAAATGTACTTTTTTTTTTTAAGTTGGTCATGTACAACTTAGTTTATGGGCCAAGCCAGTGCAATGCAAAGTTATTTTTGTTCTTCAAAAAAAAAAACAATAAGCAAAATAAATAAATCAATCTGTCCTATGAAGGTCTAAGTGAGGGAAGAAGTGGGGCACTCTGCCCTCACCCCTCCCTCTTCTGCTTTTAACCTGTCATGGTATAGCAAAGAAAAGGGTGTATCAAGTTTCTGTTGCATTCAAGGGACAGCACGAAGAAAATGGAGTGCCTGGAAAGGGAGGCTGAAGGAGAGGAAGAGCCCAAGAGGACAGCCAGATCTTGGGCTGTGGGACTCAAAAGGGTTTCTGGACCCTACACAGAGCCTAGCCTTAGTGGGTAGGGCAGAGTCCTCACACAAGGCTTGGGCTCCACAAAGGACAGTGAGTTAGATCTTATGTTGTTGGGCTGGATGAGGCTGAGGCCTCCCTGCTGCCTCAGACCATCTTCTGCTCACTCAATAGTTACAGTTCCTCTGTGGCTTCTCAGCTAGGCCCAGCAAGACAATGTTACCCACAGTCCTGGATCTGTTGCTTGCTGAGTGACAAGGACTGCTAGCACCCTGGGAAACCATGTGGGACTCACATCAACTTCCTACCCTGCGGGATGACACAGTGGGAGTGCTGGGCCAAAGCTGCCTTGTCCCAGATGTCTTCAAGGAGTCCCTTTCCCCATCCTGCTCCTCACCACCTCCATGGGAGCATCTGAGCACATGAACAGGCCATAGCCTAATTCCTATGAGAGCAGGGGAGTGTGCAGCACAGCAAAGACAGAAGTGTAGACAGTGCTGAGGCACTATTCTTTGAGAAGCAAGGAGCATCATGGACATGTACATTTTATTTTAATTTTATTTATTTATTTTGGTTTTTAAAGATAGGGTCTGGTTCTAGCCCAGGCTGACCTGGAATTCCCTAGTCTCAGGCTTGCCTCAAACTCTTAGGAATCCACCTACCTCTGCCTCCTGAATGCTGGGATTAAAGCCGTGTGACACCATGATTGCATTCAACATTTTATTTTTTGAGACAGGATCTTCTGCTGAACCCAGAGCCCAGAAATTTAACTACATTAGCTAGCCAACAAGCCCAGGGATCCTCCTGTCTCTACATCCTTGGTGCTGGGATGACATGGGTACATAGTTGTGCCCAACATTGATATGAGTGCTCAGAGTTGGGGAATTCAGCTTCTTATGCTTACGTGGCAAGTACTTTGCCAACTGAACCATCCCCTAACCCCCTTCCTTTGTTTTCACTTGATGTTTTTGCTGTTTCAGGGTCCCACAAGTAAACCATTTTATTTGAGCATGTCTCATGAGGTCACTCTTGGTCATGTATTCTAAAATTGTTCATTTTTTATGGTCTTTAAGAATTGATGTGGTATTTTGATTAACGCATGTATTCTGAATGCTAGATCCTCAGCTGGTAGCATTTGGGAAGTGGAGTATCCTGGAAGCAATTCTTGCTGGGGGTGTTAAGCCAAAATAAACCCTTTCCCTCCATTCGGGAGTTTTCTGATAGCATCGTAAACCTGACTGCAACAATGGATGATAAAGTAGATTTTTGAAGAGTGTTGATGGAAGTTTGTATAGATTTTAGTCCATTAATCAGGAACTGGTTTGTGATTTTATCATGAAAAGGATAGGTTGAGGATTTGAGTAAGAAGACCACAGAGTTAAAGTCCCATTCTCATTGCTTCTTATCAAAAGTAAATGTCATTAAAACAATATATCATTACTAATATTAAACATGACAGTTTTGCTATTTCCATACAGTAGAGCTTTTCTTCTGTTTACCATACCATCATTTTCAGAAAAAAATAATTTTCAAAATCTCACAATCATTATTAGAAAAAAAACAATGATCAGATAAGATCACCATGATTTCACGGCCACCCTGAGACTACATAGTGAATTTCAGGTCAGCCTGGGCTAGAGTGATAAACGATCTTGGAGAAAAAAAACAAAAGAAGAAGTAAAGAAAAAGAAAAAAGGGAGAAAGATCAGTGTGGATGGATAAGAGGTAAATAGCTATAGAAATATGTCCATACTTGGCATCAATATATATTTTAATTTATCTCGAGTGGAAATCTAGGAATGAAACTGCCTTATCATATTGTGTCTCCATGCATACCTCTTTAAGGAAGTCCCAGGCAGTTTCCCAAAGCATATGTGTGTTTCATGTTCTGAACAGCAATGTATGAGAGTTTCAAATTCTCCACATCCTTGGCATCTGTAACTGCCCAACTTTTTACTCTAACTATGTATACAAAAATATTTAGTTACCGTTTACTTGGATTTTGTATATTATCCAAATTCATTCTTATCTCAGCAATTGAGAGATTAGCATACACTATTCTATATTACTGCAGCTAACACAGTGAGTAGTAACTACTCTAGGTGACAGCCAGTTCCATGGGTAGCATCCCGAGAACCAGTTTCCTGGCATTCATCTCCTGATCAACCAGTGATGTGAGAATCCAAAGAATATTTTAGTGATATGTTAGAGTAATAGTATGCGAATCATAGTTAGTCCTAAGCCTTAGAAATACACAATCTTACATTTCTGTCCTCATAGCATCCATGAACCAGTAGGCAGAAGTTTGACTGTACCATGAATGATACTATTTGAGAATCATCAGGAAGACAGACCATAAAATTTACAGATAATGAGAAGGATGCTAGTCTCTCAGATGCCCACAGATGACTTGCTTACCTAATTTATGTATAGAAGGTTCCATGTGCAAGATTTGAATAAAAATCTACAAGTACAACCCACAATACAAAATGGCAAACTAAGCTGGTATTTCAAACCAGTAAGTTTTAGTGTTTAGTTTTGAATCAAAAAATATCGGGGGGCAGAAAGAATGCAAGAGCCACAGGTTGGTAGGAAAGATCCAGAAGCATCCCACCCACCCACCCACATATGCACAATGACTGTCTGCTGCTCTCATAACTCATAATCCATTACTCCATGGTGAATACCAGTAATCCCACTAAGGAAGGACTCCTAGAAATAGAAATGTTGACTTAAAACTCATACAAATAGAAAGTGCTGGGGGGGAGGGAGGGTATTACCATGGGATTTTTTTTATAATCATGGAAAATGTTAATAAAAAATGTGAAAAGAAAAAAATAAAAATTAAAAAACTCATACAAATAAAAAAATAGGGCTGGAGAGATGGCTTAGTGCTTAAGACACTTGCTTGTAAAGCCTACATACCTAGGTTCAATTCTCCAGTACTCACATAAAGCCAGATGCACAAGATGGCACATGAGTCTGGAGTTTCTTTGAAGTGGCTGGAGTGGGGACAGGGAGGGGGGGAATGATGATATCAACACGTGATGTACCCATACAAGCTTCTACGTAATTATAAAAAACACTGCCAAAAAGTAACCAGGCATACCACCTGCTGTATGTCTAGAACTGAATAATTTGCTGAGGATATACAAAGGGTGGAAGCCAAAGAAGAGAAGTTTGACTTCCAGATTTTAAACACTATCATGTTATGCATCTTTTCAGTGAAATTTGGGAAATTACATTTTTTGTTAATAGTGTATTTGAGATACATACATGTTTTCCAATGATAGAATGGTAAATTAACTATATTCATCATTTTTGTAGGCAAACAGTCAATTTCCAGTAAGTAACTTACAAGTGAACTTTGGAACTTAACTGATGGGCTGAGTGTTGCCTGTGTTATCCCTGTAGTCCTTCTGGATATCACTCCTAATTTGTGCAGAAATTCAGTATATAGATGAGTTTGTACCTACCTGTACAATTCAAAAAGATGAGAAATTCAGTAGTATCAGAAAATGATAAGAAGGAAGGATTGGCATTATATAGACACTGAAGGAAGGAAAACAAACTTTCTAAAATACATGTGTCATGACCCAAAATTTGATGGTCATATTATAAGAATGTAAGAGTGCTTGCTGTATTGAATGGGTGAAAAGGGATTTTAAAGAGATCCAAAGATAACTTAGCAAGGAAATTACATGAGTTGGCCATGTGTTAGAATTATTAAGTTGGCAGCAATTCATAGTAGAAGGAAGACAGATTTGACAAAAATAATTTCAAAATGTCTTACTGGTGCTAAGTATTTTCAGTAGCTACCTCTAGCATGCAGGAAATGGATTTGAATTTATACTTTATATCATCAAATGTAAAATAACTATATAGCTATATTAAAACAGCAATGAATGCTATTGAGTATTTAGTGCTTTCATATGTTGCCCTAATAACTTCAAATCATGTGTCATCATTTCTCTGATTAGCATCCTGAACTCTTCCATGATATACTAAGTGAAGAGGTGCATAGATGTTTCATGTATAGCCTACAGCTTCTGAGGTCATGAAATATTGTTCACTGTGACATGCCTTGTCAAAATTTGGAGCATGTATGTGTATATTTATTTTCTTTATTGTTTTCTTTCTTTTTTTTGAGGCAGGGACTAACTCTAATGCCAGCTGGCATGGAATGGACTCTGAAGGTCAGGCTCGTCTCAAACTTGGCTACCCTCATACCCTTAGCCTCAGAAGTGGTGACATTATAAATGTAAGCCACTATACCTGGTTTATTTTATAATTTCCTATTCTATACATGGCACTTTTTCATATTTTATCTGGACATTCAAGAGCAAAGTATTTTTATATAATTTAATGCATCTCGTTGTAATGAGAAAAGATACTTAAGAAGAAAGTTTACCTACATTGAAGAAATAAGTCATGAAAAGGAAATGAGAAAACATCTGTCCCAATTCTCATTTAGTTCTAATTTTTTCTTAGCGTGACATACATCAGTGTGCTCCATGTTGCTTTCAGTAATTGCTTTGAGGATAAGAGTTGCATATATGATTGGGATTTATTACCATTATAAAATGTGTCACCAAATCATTCTTGTATAGACAAGTATACAGTTTTAATAGTGCTCTCATGAATGTGGTTTTTTTTCTGAATAATCAGTGGGTAGACCCTGTGTCTAGAAAAATAGCTATGACCCAAGGGAGAGCTTAAAAATAAAATACTTTGGATTGTATAATTGATAGACAGAGGAAAAATCTGGGTTAGAATTTTGTGTAGCATGCAATGTGTGTATTATGTACAATACTACTTTGTAGAAATTAGTGGGAGCATTTTCAAATTTGGTAAAATTCTTAAAAGGGTGTCATATTTAATGAGATTTTTAAAATATTTTTCAGCAGTCATACAGGATTTCATTATGTGTTTTTATGAAGAAAAAGTATTTCTTAGGTTCTGAATTGATAATATTGGTGTTTCTATGAGGTATAGTGGTATAACTTACCACTGAAATATAGGCGATCCATTTTTAGTTAAAATATGTAGGCACAAACTTTAGCTAAATAAAAAATTAATCAAACAATAAACATTGTAGGAAGTCCTGAAATGCCAAATCTAGATATATATTTATCTGTCTTTAAAGATGATAGTATAAAATATGGATTTTTTTTTTAAATCTGGAATACTGCATGTTTTTGGAAAGTATTTCTCTAAATGGATATCACTTGGGGTTTAAACATTGTTTGTGATGTTTGTGATAAAATGTTGAAGGTGTTTTTTGATGTGAAATATTTAAATTAGTGATATAGATTATTTTGATCATTATAACATAATCATATATCAATTCTAATTATTGTTCCTTTCATCTAAGTGTAAAATTGTATTTTTATCTCTAAGGTAGTACAATAAGCCATGAATCTAAGATTAAAATCTGTATACTAATGAACTTATAATTCTCTTGTGCATACAAAGGGAGGGCAGTTTTTTTCAAAGCATATCTGAAAGTATAAAGAATCTCTTAAGTATTTGATTAGCAGCAGAATTAGTGAGCTAGAAACATTACTCATAATACAAGAGAGCTGTAGGAAAGTTGGAAAATCTCCAGTGGGGTATTTGGAAATAGGGCCAACAATTAAGTTCTAAGGTTGAGAGACAAATTTATTTGTTACATTTTAAAGTAAAGCATTCTTTTTAAAATTAAAATTGAATTTGTTGGTCTCTTTCACAAGAAATTATTCTTGTCCTAATGCATAATGCTTGGGACCTAAAAGGGGCTTAAATACCTTAAAAGTTAATTGCAAGTGCAAATATATCTATTAATTATGAAGTTCTTAGGCTTGTTGCAAATTTTAAAACAAATTATGGTCTTATGTTATTTTTTATATGTAAGCCATAGTCAGAAGACATGAATGTCAATGTGATACTTGTTATTCTTATGTATTAGTATAAATTTTAGCATTCTTATGAAGCCAATTTGTGATTTGTTATTCTTTGATATATTTATTAGAGAGAGAGAGAGAAAGGGACATAAATATACATACACACACACACACACACACACACACACACACACACACATCTCTAGAGAGAGATAGAATTGACCAATCAGGACCTCCAGCCACTTCAAAGAAACTCTAGACTCATGTGCCATCTTGTGCATCTGGCTTTATGTGAGTACTGGAGAATTGAACCTAGGTATGTAGGCTTTACAAGCAAGTGTCTTAAGCACTAAGCCATCTCTCCAGCCCTATTTTTTTATTTGTATGAGTTTTTTTAATTTTTATTTTTTTTCTTTTCACAATTTTTATTAACATTTTCCATGATTATAAAAAATATCCCATGGTAATACCCTCCCCCCACCCCAGCACTTTCTATTTGTATGAGTTTTAAGTCAACATTTCTATTTCTAGGAAATACCTGATTCCCAGAATGCAATAATTGTGTCTAAATATATTTATTGTTTATATATATATATATATATATAATTTTTATTAACAACATATATCATATGGATACATCATGTGTTGGTACCCTCTTTTCCCTGATCCCTGCCACCATTCCAGTGGGGTTGCACGTATTCCCCATGGGGTTCTGGTTTATGCATTGTGGGAGCAGCAGTCAGTTATTTTGAGGTGGGGGAATGCCTGTGAGCATGGTGTCTCAACCTGTGGCCCCTACAATGTTTCTGCCCCCTCTTCTGCAAAATTCTCTGAGCCATGGTGGGTGAGTTTTAAGTCTACTTCAGTGATGAGCTCTTAGGAGCCTCTGGATCTCTGCTTTGGAAGGTGTTGAGTGTCCTCAGGGTCTGTCTCTTTCATCCTGCCACTGATTGTCAGGTTCAACATGGAAGCAGCACTCTTGCTAATCTTCCTAGTTACTCTGGTTTCAGCTGTGGCTTGGCTGAAGTACGATGGGTCATTTATCTCCTTTCTAAAAAAGAACAGATTCTCCAACAGAGTGAAGTCAGCATAGTTTTAGTGGGATAACTATTATTTACTTAGGGTGAATTTGATTTATATAACCCCTTGTTTAGCTAAAGACTAGTGAGAGCTTGGCACTGGTGAACATAATCTTTGTCTCCATAGAATTTTGATCTTGTTCCAAATTCCAGATATGGGTTCCTTTACACTGAGCAGATATCTTAGCCAACAAGGAGACAGGTGGTTACCACTGAGACTATGTGGCACTCTTACACTGGCATGTGCATCCTGTCCAGGAGTTTGCTTCTCAGTAGCTTAGATCTTTGGTTGACCATTGTTGGTCATTTTCACCCTGTAGCTCAGACAGTGCTTTCCAGCACTACACAGGCTGTCTGGGGACTGGCTTTCTTCTGAATTCCTGCCAGGTTTCTTTGTGCTCTGTCAGCAGCATACGGTGTCAGTGTCTTCAGCAATAGGGTCTTACTATTTGCCTTAGGTGGGTAATCAAGTTCTTTGACAGAAATCTTTCTTCAGTTGGGGACCTTGTAGGCCCCTCCAATGAACAGGTACATGTGGATACCAACCAATCACTGGTTCTGGAAGTTACACTCAAGCAGGTCCAGGTTAGGAACTGCAGATAAGTAGCATCATGGGGCGTTTTTCTTTCTGTGATTGTGTCAGTTTGCTGAGTATGATCTGTTCCAATTCTGTCCATTTTCTACAAATTTCATGTATCATTTTTATTAGTGCTGTGCAGAATTCTATTGTGTAAATGTACCACAACTTTGTTATCAGTTCATCCAGTGATAGGGATCTGAGTTGATTTCAGTTCTTAGCTATAATGAATTGAGCAGCTGTAAACATGGTTGAGCAAATATCTCTGAACTGAAAGGTGGGGCTTTTAGGATAAATGCCCAGTAAGGCAATAACAGTATCTGTTGGTAACTCTATATTCATCCTTTTCAGGAGTCTCCAAATTGATTTGCATAGTGGTTGTACCAGCTTATATTCCCACCAAAAGTGAATAAGTGTTCCTATTTCTCCATATCCTTGCCAACATTTGTTTTCATTTGATTTTTAAATCTTTGCTATCCTTACTGGGCTAAGGTAGAATCTCTTAGTTGTTTTAATTTGCATTTCCCTAATGGTTAGGGATGTTGAACATTTTCTTAAGTGTGTGTTAGCCATTTGTGATTCTTCCTCCAAGAATTCCCTATTTAGTTCTCTGCCCCACTTTTGGAGTGGGTTGTTCAATTTTTTTATTGTTTAGTTTTTTGAATTCTTTGTATATTCTAGATATTGGGCATCTGTCAGTGGTATAGCTGGCAAAGATTTCCTCCCATTCAATAGGTAATTATTGGCTCTACTTATGGTATGTTTGTTTGGGCAAAAGCTTTTTAGCTTCATGAGATCCCATTGGTTAAGTGCTTAATCTCCTGGGCTACTGTTTTTTTTTGTTTTTTTTTTTTTTTTTTCTTCAGGAAGTCTTTTCCCACTCCTATATTGAGGACAGTGCCTTCTATTTTTCTTCCAGTAGTTGAAGAGTTTCAGGTCTTATATTAATGTCATTAATCCTTTTAGACTTGATTTTTGTGTATGGTGAAATGAATGGGCCTAATTTCATTTTTCTGTGTATGGTCATCCAATTTGTCCAACGCCATTTGTTGAAGGAGCTGTCTTTTCTCCAGTCTACGTTATTGGCACCTTTGTCAAAGATAATTAATTACTTCACCTAAGGTCTCGGTTTTCAATTTTGTTCCATTGGTCTATGTTCCTGTTTTTATTCCAGCATCATGCTCTTTTTGTCATTATGGCTTTGTAATATAACTTTATATCAGGTATGGTAATACCACCAGAGGTATATTTTTTTTTCTGAGGATATGTTTGGATATCCAAGCCCACCTGCCATTCCATATGAATTTTGAGATCATTTTTTTTCAATCTCTGAAGAATGATATTGGTATTTTTATTGGTATTTCATAAAATCTGTATATTGCTTTTGGTAGAATTGTCATTTTCACAATTAATTCTACCTATCCAGGATCATATGAGGTCTTTCCATCTTCTCATGTCCTTTAATTTTTCTTGAGTATTTTAATATTTTCATTATATATGTCTTTCACATACTTGGTTAGTGTTATTCCAAAATATATTTTCTTGCTATTAAAAATGTTACAGACTCACTGATTTCTTTCTCTGTATATTTGTCCTTAGCCTAGAAAGGCTACTGATTTTTTTTTTTCATTGATTTTGTACTCTTTCAGTTTACTGAAGGAATTAATCATATTTAGAAGTTTTGAGATGGAGACGTTTGGGTCACTCATATATAGAATCATGTCATGTGCAAATAGGGCTAACTTGACTTCTTCCTTTCCAATCTGTATCCCTTTTGTTTCTATCTCCTATCTTATTGTTTGGTCTAGGACTTCTAGTACTATGTTGAAGAGGAGTGGTAACATTGGGAACCCTGTATGTTCCTGTTCTTAGTGGGAACTCATTGATTCTTTCCCCATCAAATATTATTTGGGCCTTGGGAGCTATATATAACCTTTAGTGTGTTGTTATAAACTCTCCATTCCTATTCTTTCCAATGTTTTCATCATGGAGTGGTATTTTATTTTGGCAAACGCCTTCTTTGCATCAATAGAGATGATCAAGCAGTTCTTATGGTTAAGTTTATTTATGTGGTATATTATGTTGTCCGAGTTCCCCATGTTGAACCAGTGATGCATGCCTAGAATGAAGCCTTCTTGCTCAAGGTGGATAATGCTTTTGCTGTGTCATTGAATATGGTTTGTCAGGATTTTGTTCAGGATCTTTGCATCTAAATTCATCAGGCCTATAGTTTTCTTTTCTTGTTGCATCTCTGTCTGGTTTTGGTATTAAGGTTATGATGGTGGTATAAAAGAAGTTGGGGACTCTCTGGTCTCTGATTATGTGAAAAAGTTTAAGAAAAGATGGTTTTAATTCTTCAATGAAGGTTAATAAAATTTAGCTGAAAAGCAATCAGGTCCTGGACTTTGCGGGGAGGTTTCTGATTACCTTTTCAATCTCCATGGATGTAATAGGTTTGTTAAGAAGATTAATCTGCTCTTCCTTTAGTTTTGGTAGGTAGTATGTGGCTAGGAATTCATCCATTTCTTCCAGAATAACCAATTTTGTGGGTTAGAGTTTTGGAAGTATGTGTTGATGATTCTTCCAATTTCATTGATGTGTGTTGTAACCTCTCATTTTTCATTTCTAATATTGTTAATTTGAGACCTTTTTGCTTAACTAATTGGCAAGGGGTTTATCAATATTGTTTATTTATTCAAAGAATCAGCTCTTTGTTTCATTGATTTTTTTCTCAATTTTTATTAACATTTTTCATGATTATAAAAAATATCCCATGATAATACTCTCTCTCCCCCACATTCCCCTTTGAAATTCCATTCTCTACTATATCCTCTCCACATCTCAATCAGTCTCTCTTTTATTTTGATGTCATAACCTTTCCTCCTCTTATGATGGTATTGTGTAGGTAGTGTCAGGCACTATGAGGTCATGGATATCCAGGCCATTTTATGTCTGGAGGGAGCACGTTGTAAGTAGTCCTACCCTTCTTTGGCTCTTACATTCTTTCCACCACCTCTTCTGCATTAGACCATGAGCCTTGGAAGGTGTGATCGAGATGGTACTCAGTATTCCAGTCAATTCTTTCCAGCACTATGATACCTTCTAACTCATCCCAAGGTCACTGCCATCTGAAAAGAGAAGATTCTCTACCCAAAGTGAGAGTAGCATTCATATAAGGGTATGAATATTAAGAGAAGTACTTACTGGGCAGTTTGATAAGCATAGTATATACATTTATCCAGAAATCAGCAGATGTTATATCCCTAGGGCTCATGACTACCCCTGTTTTAAGTTTTCAGTATCAGGGATGTATTCCTCCCATGGAGCGGGCCTCCAGTCCAATTGGAGGGTAGTTGGGTTCTACCATGATAGACATGCCTCTATCGCACCCATTGGATTATTTGGCCTGGCTGGCCAATTATAAGGCTTTCAGTGTCCACTGTCAAGTATCTTCACTGGTGGTATCTCTTTCCCCCATTGAACTGCATGTAGAATGGCTTCTTCCATCTTTCTCTCAGCTGGTCCACATGGAAGAGCTTATCAGCTTAGTTCCAGCAGGATTTCTCAGTGGCCTTACAGCCCAAGTATGTGGAGTCTTCAGATATAGTGTCTTACTATCAATTCCTGGTGGGAAACCAAGGGCCTCGGCAATGGCCTATAATGTTTTGGGAGCGTCAGGGGCCTCCCTGGACAACCTCTCGCTGGAAGGTTTCCCATCCCTGGCACTGAAAATTTTCTAGCAATGATCTATGGCTCCTGAGGGTTCCATTATCCAAAACCAGAGGATCTCATATGATTTATTTATATCCTCTTAGGTTTTGATTAGCCCTCCCACCACCTTTCCTTTACACAATCCTTTCCCCTGACCTCACTTTGGGGCTTTTCATCCCCGTTAATCTATTCTTCTACTTGCATGTATACAATACCTTCCTATTAAGTACCCTCCTCCCTTTCTTTCTCTTTCCTTTATGTCTCTTTTTAGCTTAGTACCCTATGTTACTGAGCTTTTTTTCCTTCTCACACAGAAGCCCAATCATCTGTAGCTAGGATCCACATATGAGAGAGAACATGTGGCACTTGGCTTTCTGGGCCTCAGGTACCTTGCTTAGTATACTCCTTTCCAGATCTATCCATTTTCCTGCAAATTTCATAACTTCATTTTTCTTTATTGCTGAGTAGAACTCCATTGTATAAATGTGCCATATCTTCATTATCTGCTCATCAGTTGAGGGACATCTAAGCTAGTTCCATTTCCCAGCTATTATGAATTGAGCAGGAATAAACATGGTTTATCGTGTATTTCTAAGGAAATCAGATGAGTCCTTAGGATATATGCCTTGGAGTGCTATAGCTGGGTCATATGGTAGATCAATCTTTAGCTGTTTTAGGAACCTCCACACTGTTTTCCACAATGGCTAGACCAGATTGCATTCCCACCAGCAGTGTAGAAGGGTTCCTCTTTTTCAACATCCCCGCCAACATTTATGATCATTTGTTTTCATGATGGTGGCCAATCTGACAGGAGTGAGATGGATCTCTATGTAGTTTTAATCTGCATTTCCCTGATGGCTAGTGACGTAGAACACTTTTTTAGATGCCTATACGCCATTTGTATTTCTTCCTTTGAGAATGTTCTATTTAGCTCCAAAGCCCATTTTATGATTGGCTAGTTTGATTCCTTATTATTTAACTTTTTGAGTTCTTTGTATATCCTAGATATTAATCCTCTAACAGATATATAGCTGGCGAAGATTTTTTTCCCATTCTGTAGGTTGCCTCTTTGCTTTTTTCACTGTGTCCTTTGCAGAGCAAAATCTTTGTAATTTCATGAGGTCCCAGTGATTAATCTGTGGTTTTATTGCCTGAGCAATTGGGGTTGTATTCAGAAAGTCTTTGCCAAGACCAACATGTTGAAGGGTTTCCCCTACTTTTTCCTCTAGCAGTTTCAGAGTTTCAGGTCTGATGTTAAGGTCTTTAATCCATTTGGACTTAATTCTTGTCAATGGAGAGAGAGAAGAATCTATTTTCATCCTTCTACAGATATATATCCAGTTTTCCCAACACCATTTGCTGAAGAGGCTGTCTTATCTCCAATGAGTATTTTTGGCATTTTTGTCAAATATCAGGTGGCTATAGCTACCTGTACTTACATCTGGGTCCTCTATTCTGTTCCATTGATCTGCATGTCTGCTTTTGTGCCAGTACCATGCTGTTTTTGTTACCATGACTCGGTGATATAGGTTAAAATCAGCCTTTTTGTTGCTCAGTGTTATTTTAGATAGTCAAGATATTTTGTGATTCCAAATGAAATTTTGGATTTTTTTTCTATTTCCATGAAGAATGACAATGGAATTTTGATGGGCATTGCATTAAATATGTAGATTGCTTTTGGTAAGATTGCCATTTTCACAATATTGATTCTTCCAATCCAGGAACAAGGGATGTTTTTCCACTTCCTAGTGTCTTCTGCAATTTCTCGCTTGAGGGTTTTATAGTTTTCATTGTAGAGATCCATTATTTCTTTGGTTAGGTTTATTCCAAGGTACTTTAGATTATTTGATGCAATTGTGAATGGGAGTGATTCTCTGATTTCATCCTCTATGTGTTTGGTGTTAGCATATAGGAAGGCTATTGATCTCTGTGTATTTATTTTGTATCCTGCTACATGGCTGTAGGTTTTTATCAGCTCTAACTCTATGCTGGTAGAGTCTTTAGGGTCCTTTATATATAGAATCATGTCATCTGAAAAATAATGATGTCTTGATCTCTTCTTTTCCAATTTGTATCCCTTTTATGTATGTCTCTTACCTTATTGCTATAGCTAAGACTTCCAGTACTATATTAAATAAAAGTGGAGACATTAGACACCCTTGTCTTGTTCCTGATTTTAGTGGGACAGCTTCCAGTTTTTCCCCATTTAGTATTATGTTGGCTGTAGGCTTGTCATAAATAGCCTTCATTATATTGAGATATGTTCCTTCTATTCCCAGTCTCTGTAAGACTTTTATCATGAAGGGATGTTGGATTTTGTCAGATACTTTCTCTGCATCTAATGAGATGATCATGTGATTTTTGCCCTTCAACCCATTTATATAATGTATTACATTTATTGATTTGTGTATGTTGAACCATCCTTGCATATCTGGGATGAAGCCTACTTGGTCAGGGTGAATTGTCTTTCTGATATATTCTTGTATTCTGTCTGCCAATATTTTGTTGAGAATTTTTGCATCTATGTTCATGAGGGAGATTGGCCTGTAATTTTCTTTTTTTGTCCTATCTTTGCCTGGTTTTGGTATCAGGGTGATGCTGGCTTCATAGAAGGAGTTTGGTAGGATTCCTTCTTTTTCTACTTTAAAGAAAAGCTTAAGAAGCAACGGTGTTAGTTTTTCCTTGAAGGTCTGGTAAAATTCAGCAGTGAATCCATCTGAGCCTGGGCTATTTTAGTTGGATATTTTGATAACTACTTGGATCTCCATGCATGTTATAGGTCTATTTAAGTGATTAATCTCATCTTGATTTAATTTAGATAGGTCATATAAATCAAGGAAATCATCCATTTCTTTCAGATTTTCATACTTTGTGGAGTATATGCTTTTATACCATGTCCCTATGATTTTTTGATTTTCTCTGGCATCTGTTGTGATGTTACCTGTTTCATCTCTAATTTTATTAATTTGTGTCTCTTCTCTCTTTCTTTTGGTCAGATTTCCTAAGGGTTTATGAATCTTACTTATCCTTTCAAAAAACCAACTTTTTGTTTCATTGATTATTTGGATTATTATTTTTTTTTGTTTCTATTTCATTAATTTCTGCCCTAATCTTTATTATTTCTTCCCATCTACTGATTTTTGGTTTGCCTTGTTCTTTTTTTTCAAGGCTTTAAGATGAAGCATTAGGTTGTTTACATGTGACCTTTCTAATTTCTTAATATAGGCACTTAAAGCTATAAACTTACCTTTTAGGACTGCCTTCATTGTGTCCCAGAGATTTTGGTATGTTGTGTTCTCATTATTGTTTGACTCTATAAATTTTTTCATTTCCTTCTTGATTTCTTCATTGACCTATTCATCATTTAGTAATGTGTTGTTTAATTTCCATGATTTTGTGTATGCTATATAGCCTTTCTTGCTACTGATTTGTAGTTTAATTCCATTGTGGTCAGACAGAATGCAAGGAATTATTTCAATTTTCCCGAATTTGTTAAGATTTGATTTGTGTCCTAACATATGGTCTATTTTAGAGAATGTTCCATGTGTTGCTGAGAAGAATGTATATTCTGCAGCATTTAGATGAAATGTCCTGTATATATGTTAGGTCCATTCCTTTATGACCTCATTCAGTCCAAATGCCTCTCTGTTTATATTTTTCCAGGATGACCTGTCAAATGATGAGAGTATGTTGTTGAAGTCACCCACTACCACTGTGTTTGGTGTTTTCTGTGACGTTAGTTTTAATAGCATTTGTTTGATGAATTTGGGGCCCTACATATTACATGCATATATGTTTAGTATTGTAATATCCTCCTGTTGGAGGGTGCCTTTAATCTATATAAAGTGGCCTTCCCTATCTTTCTTAACTAATGTTGGACTGATGTCTACCTTCTCAGATATTAGGATAGCAACCCCTGCTTGTTTTCAAGTCCATTTGCTTGAAACACTCTTTTCCAACCTTTCACCCTAAGATGGTGTCCATCCTTTGCAGAAAGGTAGGTTTCTTAGAGGCAACAAATTGAGGTTCCTGCTTTTTAACCCAGTCTGCAAACCTATGTCTTTTGGTTGGTGCTTTGAGGCCGTTGATATTAAGAGATATTAATAAAAGGTGTGTATTCATTTTTGCCATTTTTTTGTAGTTCTTCAGGTTTTACCTTTGGTCTCTTGTGTTAACTAGCATTTGAGTATTGTTTGTTTTTTCCCAGTTCCTTATGTGCTCTGGCTTACTCACTCCATGCAGGTACCCTCTGGTACAGGCTATCCATAATTTAGGAACCCACGGGCACTTCAATTTGGTAGGCAGCACAAGGAGTCTGCTTCTGCAGCAAGCTGGCTGGGTCCAGTCAGCCCCAAACCAGTTGCAGGGGAACCTACTGGAACAGAGAACCAGAAGGAACTTGGGAACAGGGATCTGGTCTACTAGCTCCACATATGTGCCTCCAGTGCATGGTATCTGGGAATTATTGTTCATCATTTTTATAATGCCTTTGAGCATGTTTTGATTTCTGTATTTTATATTTTGTTACATTTGTGTGTCTGTGTGTGTGAGAGAGAGTGTGTATGTTTATATGTTGTTCATGTGTGGGAATGTGGGCATATAAGTGCCCCAGCACACATGTGGAGATCAGACAACAACTTTAGCTGTCTGTTAGCATCTTGTAACCTTGTTTGTGTGGCAGTATCTCTTGTTAGGTGCAACATTAACCAGGCTAGGTAGTCTGAAATTTTCTTGGATTCCTCTGTCTCTGCCTTCCCTTTCCCCATAAGAGGGATGGGATTACAGTTGCTTGCCACTGTGTCAGGCTATATAGATTTGGGGGACTCAAATTCTGATAATCATGCTTGCCCTGCATGCCCTTTGACACATTAATCTGTCATTTCAACCTCAAATATATGTTTTTAAATGTGAACATGAATAATAAAAGAATGTAATTGCCATTAAAAAATGTTCAGAGTGGGCTGGAGAGATGGCTTAGTGGTTAAGTGCTTGCCTGTGAAGCCTAAGGACCCCAGTTCGAGGCTCGGCTCCCCAGGTCCCACGTTAGCCAGATGCACAAGGGGGCGCATGCATCTGGAGTTCATTTGCAGAGGCTGGAAGCCCTGGCGCGCCCATTCTCTCTCTCCCTCTACCTGTCTTTCTCTCTGTGTCTGTCGCTCTCAAATAAATAAATAAAAAATTTAAAAAAAAATGTTCAGAGTAATATTTGCTAATTATTTGGGGGTTTTATTGTTGTTTTGTTTTGTTTTTCAAGGTAAGGTCTCACTCTAGCTCAGGCTGACCTGGAATTCATTATGTAGTCTCAGGGTGGTCTTGAACTCATGGCAATATCTTACCTCTGCCTCCCAAGTTCTGGGAATAAAGGCATGCACCACCACACCCCGCTTGTTTGCTAATTCTTATATGCCCAAAATGAACATATTAATTTTCTGGACAACTTAATATGTCATGATAAAGCAAGTTGTTTATGTATGTATGAATTCGTATTATGTTTGTTATAGAGGGAGTGTTGTATATTTCTCTGGCCTGGGTAGAAACTTCAGTGTATCCAGTTGGGAATTTATTGGATAAAATGTTTCCTATGCTCAAAATCAGTTCTATTGTTGTATATGTTTATAAAGTTCTTCCACCTGTAACATACTGAGAGCAATTTGGAGGTGGGAGTTGAGGAGATGATCAAAGATGAAGAGGTATTTAAAACAGCTGTGAACTAATCAAAATGGTTAACATCCTTATTTTATTCATGGGACAAGAAAATTAAAGAACCAGGAATGTGAAAAACCCACATATTTATCATGTGTGGTTTAATTTCAATTTATGATGTGGTGATAGAGATCAAGAAACAAATTCAGACATTTCCAATTAAGGATTACATCTGGAAGAAAGCCAGATATATCAAGGTGTATTTTAACCTACCTAATTCAATCATCAAGTATTTATTTATGAAAAACATGACATTTATGTGTATATAAGACCAAAAGAGAGAGGATCATGAAACAGTTGCTTTAGTTGTGTAGTTATGATTTGAATCTGAGCTATCTCCCATGTCCTCATATTTCCATTGCTTATTCCCAGGTTGTGGGCACAGTTTCATGAGATTGTGCAACTTTTTATTTCGCAAATAAAATAAATAAACAAAAATTTAGAAAAAATAGTCACAAGTAGTAGCTGCCAATATATTTTATTTTTTTATCTGACTGACTGAATAGTTACTTGATTATTCAATTTTATGTGTGTTCTTCTGTGTGTATGCACATAAGTGGGGCCAATATGGGAGAAGCAGGTCCAAGGGGGCAAGCCTTTTAAAGCTGTACCCATTTCTGGTTCTGACCTGTTTCTCTGTTGCTTGCCCACTGCAATTGAAACAACTTCCTCTCCTCCTACAGCCACAGATTGCACAATACTTTCTTCACTAATGGACTGAGAGCCCTATGAAACATAGTCAAAATAAGCTTTTTTTTTTTCTTAAATTGCCTCTGTTATGTACTTTTGCAGGAATATAACTGATACAATAGTGTTATTGAAAAGCCAAATTAAAAAAAAAAACAATAGAAATCCCTAGTGTCTGCTCTCTCTCTCTCTCTCTCTCTCTCTATCTATCTATCTATCTATCTATCTCTATCCATCTATATCTATATCTATATGTCTATATCTACATCTACATTTATCTGTCTATCTATCTATTTAACAGAGAGTTTTATATTTAGCTGTAGCATGAGGTGAAATATGCTGTGTTAAGATTAAACTGATGGGCTGGAGAGATGTTAAACGCTTGCCTGTGAAGCCTAAGGACCCTTGTTCAAGGCTCAGTTCCCCAGGACCCACGTTAGCCAATGCATATGGGGGCGCTTGCGTCTGGAGTTTGTTTGCAGTGGCTGGAGGCCCTGACATGCCCATTCTCTCTCTTTCTCTATCTGCCTCATTCTCTCTCTCTGTCACTCTCAAATAAACAAATAAAACTGTTAAATAAAAGATTAAACTGATATGGAAACATACTGTTGGAGAGATGAAAATTAGGGGAAAAGTATGGTTTCATGAAGAAAGCAAATATGGTGACGTGAATAGCTTTAAATGATTAAACTTGTAGAGTGGCTCTGCATATATGATGTATATAGTGGCAAGAAAGTCTAAAACATGTAAATTTACTATATATGTAGTATAAATGAGTAATCCCAAATGTTTGGCTAATGATTATATTAATTGAAACTAAAAAGTTATCAAAAATTTCATCATTTACACACTAGATTGACATGATGAGGTAGAAGGGGATTTTATGGAGACTCTTGAAAAGTTTACAAAGCAAGTCTGAAGACAAGTTGGAAAGTGGCTATAATAATCCAGATGATGGGTGTTAGATTTTAAGAAAGTAACAGAACAGAATGAACCAAAGGTGAAATATAGATGGTTTTGCAAAGATTGAAAAAAGTGCTGAGCTGTAGAATGGCTCAGTCAGTAATATGCTTGCTGGACAAGAATAAGGTCCATAGTTTCAATCCTTGGTACCTATGTAAAAGCCAAATATGGTCACCCCATCTCTGGGAATGCACAGGCAGGGAGACCCCCTGGGGTTTGCTGAGTAGCTAGTCTATCTGAATCAGTTAGGTCTGATTTCAGGATAAGCTCTGTCTCAAAAGTAAGGGGACAATGATCAAAGAAAACACCTTATACCAATCTGCAGCCACCACATGCAAGATGCAAGTGTATATATATATATATATATATATATATATATATATATATATGTGTGTATATATATATATACATTTGCTAAAAAGCACACTTATGTGCATACACACAGAAGAACACACATAAAATTGAATAATCAAGTAACTATTCAGTCAGATAAAAAAGTAAAATATATTGGCAGCTACTACTTGTGACTATTTTTTCTAAATTTTTGTTTATTTATTTTATTTGAGAGTGACAGACGGAGAGAGAAAGGCAGAGAGAAAGAGAGGGGGGGGGGGAGAAAGAATGGGCACGCCAGGGCCTCCAGCCACTGCAAACGAACTCCAGATGCGTGCGCCCCCTTGTGCATCTGGCTAACGTGGGTCCTGGGGAATGGAGCCTCGAACCAGGGTCCTTAGGCTGCACAGGCAAGCGTTTAACCATTAAGCCATCTCTCCAGCCCTACTTGTGACTATTTTTATTTACTTTTTTATAATAATATTACCTGGGGCTTTTTTGTTATTTGTTGCTGTTTGTTTGGATATTTGCTTTTGAAAAATGAAAGTGGTCCTATTGTCTCTCAAGTACCTAGGACTGTAAATGATGGCTACTTCTCCAGGATTGTTGTCTAAAATATTCTCATGGAGTCATTGTCTATTATAAGAACCAGAGTGTTGTCAATCTAAAAAAGTTGGGCTTGAAAGTTGGGCTGCAAAATTCCTGCTCCTTCACTTTTTCTGGAAGAGTTTATATGGATTTTTTTCCTTTGATGTTTAGTGGAACTTGGAGATGAGGCTATAGATTAAATTCCTTAACAGAAACAGAATTATGTTGATTTATATTTCTTCACAAATTCTCAGGATTAGTCCTTTGATGTTTGTATTGTCATGCTGGCATCCTCTCATTTCTAACAGTTGCATTTTGTGTTTTTAATGTTTTTTCCTTTATCATTTTGCCAAGAGTCCTATCAATTTCTTCAATCTTACCAAAGGGTCAGGTTTTGGTTTTATTAGCCTTCATCTATAAGTTTCTAGTAGTACTCATTGTTTTTACTTCATTTCTTCTAATTGTAAAGTTTTAGAACACTTCTTCCCATTTAATCATCATATCATCTATTTCATATTAGTAAGAATGCTATGATTTCAGGGCTGGAGAGATGGCTTAGTGTTTGAGACACATGCCTGCGAAGCCTAAGGACCCAGGTTCGATTCTCCAGGTCCCACATAAGCCAGATGTACATGTTTGCACATGCGTCTGGAGTTCGTTTGCAGTGGCTAAAGGCCCATTCTCACTGTCACTGTCTCTCTCCCTCTCTGTCTCCCTTTCTCTCTGTTTCTAATGAGTAAATTAAAACATAAAAACTTAAAAAAAGAGAATGCTATGATTTCAACATATTGTAAGTGAAACAAGAAATACAGGCAAATGGGATACTAATATCTTGGTTTTGAACTTGTAGAGTTTGCTTTCAAATGTCTTTCTTATACTGTACCACATAGGTTCTGGGGATATTTCGCAAGATCTCAGGTATGGAAGCCTTGAAATAAACTCATTATCAGAAACACTTAGGATACAGGAAGAGATATATACAGGAAGATTCTCCTTAGAGGGTGTGTAGTTAGTTATTTCACACAGTGGTGAATTGAAGTTATGGATGGAAGAAGCCAGGTGGTGTCTTGTTAAAAGTTTCATTCTTTTAAATTTTTTTTTGTTCATTATTTATTTATTTATTTGAGAGCGACGGACACAGAGAGAAAGACAGATAGAGGGAGAGAGAGAGAATGGGCGCGCCAGGGCTTCCAGCCTCTGCAAACGAACTCCAGACGCGTGTGCCCCCTTGTGCATCTGGCTAACGTGGGACCTGGGGAACCGAGCCTTGAACCGGGGTCCTTAGGCTTCACAGGCAAGCGCTTAACCGCTAAGCCATCTCTCCAGCCCAAAAGTTTCATTCTTGTAAACACCCTGAAATTTGCCCCTGGAGACTGTTTCATGCAGAAGACAGTCACTCACTATGTTCTGTTCCTCAGCTGCAGTTAGATGCATTGGACTAAATATCATTTCATTTGCTTCCCTCTTAGATGTTTTCATATTCAAATAGGATGTTAGGGGATGATATTTTATAGATGTAAGTAGAAGAGCAGGTTATAGGGAGGAGAAAGGCCTAAGCGATGTCAGGGGAAGAGATTGTATAAAAGAAAGGCATGGGGGGGTGGTCAATCAAAATTCAAGATATTCTGAATAAGGTATATGAAAATCTACTTTCTTGAATAATGGCACATCCAGAAGCCATAGATCATTACTAGAAAAATTTCAGTGCCAAGGATGGGATACCTTCTAGTGAGTTGTTGAACAGGGAGGTCCCTGTTGCCTCCAAAAAACATTGTAGGCTATTGCCAAGGGCCTTAGTTTCCCCTTAGAAAGACATGGTAAGACCCTATTGCTTAAGACTTCACATGCCTGAGTGTCAAAGTCACTGGAAAATCAAGCTGGTGCTGAACAGAAAGCCATATCCCTGTAGACCAGCCAACTGAAAGCTGGAAAAAGCTACACTGTATGCAGTCTTATGGGAGACAGAAGTCATCAATGGTGAAAACAGTGGACACTGGAAGCCTCAAGTTTAGCCAGACAGGCAACATGACTGAACGAGTGCAGTAGTGGCATGTCTGCTCTGTGGGAAACCAACTGTTTTATAATTGGACTGAAGGCCCAGTCTATGGAACGGAGTACATGCCTGGTACTGAAAACCTAATCAATAGCTTATGGCAGGGGAGGTCATGAGCCTCTGGGGTATAAAGCCTGGTCTTGTCTGGATAAATGCATATATTACTCTTATCAAATTGCCCTGAAAGCACTACACTTAATGTTCATATTCATATATTAAAGCTTTCATTTCTGGTTAGAGAAGCTTCTCTTTTCAGATGGTGATGACCACTGGGATGACCCAAAAGGCAACATAGTGCTGAGAAGAAAGGTTGGAGGAGCGTCCAGTGCTGAAGCATGTCACACCCTCCAAGGCTCAGGGTCTATTGCAGAAGAGGTGGCAGAAAGAATTTAAGAGCCAAAGAAAGGGCACTACTCCTTAAATACAACTGTCCAGACACAAATTGGTTTTGATATCCAAGACCTCACAGTGCCTAGCAATACCTACACAAGACCCTCATAATAGGAGAAAAAATGATGACATCAAATTAAAAAAGAGACTAATAGAAAAAGAGAGGGATATGACAGAGAGCAGAGTTATGAAGGGAAAAATGGGGGAGGGAAGGGCAATGCCATGGTTTGTTGTCTGTAAGTATAGAAATTGTCAATTAGATAGATAGATATAGATATATATACATACACATATATATGTGAAATACAATCTTCACTAGAAAACAAAGAAGTGTCAGATCAGAATAATAACTGGGGACTGTAGAGATTGCTCAGTGGTTAAGATGCTTCCCTGCAAAGCCTTGGCTTTGATGTAAAGCCAGATGCACAAAGTGGTACATGTGTCTGGAGTTCATTTGCAATGGCCCATTCTCCCTCTCTCTCTCCTTGCAAATAAATAAAATACATTAAAATTCCTAATTGGAAATAGGAGAATCTTGAAGGGATGATGGTAGGTCTCAAAATAATCAAGCCTATGAGTAAATCCTGACTGACACATCTAGAATCCAAAACATCTTTAGCAACTATGAATTCTTATCATATTTTATGCAAATACATTTGGATAATTTTGGAGTATCAGAGTGTCAATAATGGGTATAGAGAGAGATTCTCACAACTAAACAGGAATGAAATTCAAAGCTTAGTAGACATTATGAAATGTATTGGAAATATATAAATCAGTCACCTTGTCAAAATTACATATAAAAATTTTATCAAGAACACTGTTGACTCTCTCTCTCTTTCCCTTTCTCTTTCTCACTAATGAATAAATTTTAAAAAAATGGGCTCTCTGGAGAGATGTCTTAATGGTTTAGGCATATTCCTATGAAGCCTAAGGACCCAGGTTCAACTCCCCAGAACTCATGTAAGCCAGATGCATATGATGGTCCATGCATCTGGAGTTCATTTTCAGTGGCTAGAGGCCCTGGCATGCCCATTCTTTCTTCCTCTCTGTCTCTCTAAAAAAATAAATAATAATGAAATAAGAACACTATTGTAAAACATATTGAGATCAAAGAGTATGCTCACTATCTAAACTGAAACACTGAAGTGTGATCAGAGATTGATATGATGTGAAAAATAAATAGTATGAGCTAAGCTTAGCTGTATATGTCCTTAACTGAAATAATCAGAATTATGTAACAGGAGGATCATGAGTTCTAAGCCAGTCTAGGCTATCATGTCTCGAACACACAAGTAGAAAGCAAATAAACAAAACCAAACCATAACAACAGCAACAAAACAACTAAAATTGAAGCCAGAACTGAGTGCATTGAATAGCAACACAACACCATGGCAAGGATGCAGTAGCCAGTTGCCCTAGCAAAAGGATTTTGCTTTGGAAAACAATGTGTTTCAGGGACTGGAAGTGAATTTTAACACACAATAAACTTTCAGGAGAGTAAGGCAATACACTGGATTCTGGTTTCTGCTAAACAGATTGCTATGTGGGCAGATAATGTTCAGATGAATGAAGATGGCTTAAAATAAAAACGGGGGGCTGGAGAGATGGCTTAGCAGTTAAGGCACTTGCCTGTGAAGCCTAAGGACCCATCTTCTACTTCCCAGGACCCATCTTCTACTTCCCAGGCCCCATGTAAGTCAGAGGCACAAGGTGATGCAAATGAAAAAGATTGCACATGTGCACAAGGTGGCACATGTGTCTGCAGTTTGACTGCAATGGCTGGAGGCCCTGGCATGCCAATTCTCTCTCTCTCTCTCCTCTCTTTTTCTCCCACAAGAAAATTACAAAAACAATAAGGAAAAATAAGCAAATAAACTGTATAAAAATTAAAAAATATTAACCCTTGAAAATGCTTCATGGTGGCATGAAAGATAAACTTGAGTAAACCCACAGGAACAGAAGTACCAGCGAGACATACACTATAAAGTTTTGGTCACTGCTATTTCCATTACATATAAAATATACAAAGAATTTTAAAATTAGATATATTACAAAATTCTTTCCCACAGAAATATATACATATATGCATGCATACAAAATGTGCACCTGTCTTAAGAAATTCAATGATATCCAAAATAACATTTGTACATCCCAGGTTAAGGTAAAGAGTTCCACATATACAGTGCATCTCAGTAACCTAGTGTAACATTTCCAAAATCTATATTTTGTGGAAAGTTTTATTTTTCCCACTTGGCTATAACCAAAGTAGTATCTCTACTAATGTAAATTCGGAAATTCTGGATGAATAAAATTAAAGAGACTCTTATTACTTCATTACCTCTCAGAGTTTCTTACACACAATGCAACATGTAAGCTTAAAAAATGTTATACTGAGTGAGGGTGCGGGTTCATTTGTTAAGTTATTGTAGGACAAGGGTGAGGACCAGAATTTAAGCTCCAAAACGCACAAAAAATGCTGGGGGCTGGAGAGACGGCTTAGCAGTTAAGCACTTGCCTATGAAGCCTAAGGACCCAGGTTCGAGGCTCAATTCCCCAGGACCCACGTAAGCCAGATGCACAAGGTGGTGCATGCATCTGGAGTTCATTTGCATTGGCTGGAGACCCTGGCATGCCCATTCTCTCTCTCTCTCTTTTTCTCTCTCTTGTCTGTTAAAAATCAACCAAAAAATAAAATAAAATAAAGCTGGGAAATGACAGGAAAGATCACTGAAGACCAACTGATCAAACAGAAGAACCAGATTCTCTCAGAGACCAGGCCTAAGGATTTAGGAGGAAGAACAACCAAGGAGTAGACCGATGTTCTCCTCTGGCCTCTATACACATGTGTAGGGGATGTGGACAACTATATACAAACACTTTGTCATAACTGTTAAACATTAGTTTATTTAATAATTACACTATTCATGTATGAGGTAGTTACTTGTATCTCTCATGTTTAATTGACATGTAAACTAAAAATGAGATTAAAGGATTTGCTTCAGTAGTCACACAGTGAGTTAATGGAGCTGGGATTCAGTCTTCTCCAGAATCTATGTTACTAACCACAGGAATTCAAACAGGAAGTCAAGCAAATAGAGGCCAGTAAACTTTTTTATTTTGAAGTGATTTCATTAATATTCCATGAAAGTAGTGTTTTATTGAGCATAATATGGAAAGTAGTAATGATTAAATAGGTTGAATCATATTTAAATGTATATAAAAATCACACATGTACACAGAGTTATGTCACTGAAAACTAATCATTAATACAAGAAATATTTACAACATTAGATTGTTTAAAATATATCAGCATATTTTGGATAGAAATTCAAGTTTAATACACAATACATTCTTTTACTAACAGCACAGTAAAACTAATGCTTATGAATTGTACTAGCTACGATATGATTGCAGTTGCTAAAGTGAAGCCTCAAAATAATGGCCTCTCATGAAATAAAAGTTCATTTCAGAGCAGAGAAGGCAAGTTTTGGGTGACAGCTTTTATTAATTTATTCCATACATTTCAAACAGCCATTTGCACTTGGCATCCAGGTGGCTACTCCAACTCCTCTGCCTTCATCCCAGGCACTAAGCAGATGGCACACACTTGTCCTTGCAGGGTTTGCATTTTCACTCACCTCTCCTTGAGGAACTTAGTGACACGACACAATTAGTGATACACAGAGGCCTGGGAGTGATGCTCAGCTATAAAATATATCTCAATATGAGAAAATAATAAAGGACACAAGGGCTTTGAGATAGCCAGCTTTAACAACTCTATAATTTTTTTTCTTCACTAAGAAAAAGTGTAAAATCAAAATTATAATTACAGAGGTTTAAAACTGGCAGGATACTGCCAAACCCACATGCAGAAGAAAATTTACTACTTTAATGATTTTTATGTTAAACAAGAAAGAAGAAAAATAGTTGAATTCATCATTCATGTCAAAAAACTGGAAATAACTCATTTAAATGAATATGAAAAAGCAGGGATGGATTAATAAAGACAGTATTGCAGGTTAATAATTTATAAATGAGAAAAAACAGTTGAATGATAAATAAATTTTAATGCTAGCTCCCCAAAAGACCATTAAAAGAGATAAATTGCCAAAAATAAAATACAATAAAAGAGGAAGATGCCAGTCTCTAACATGAGGCATGAAAGAGGGAGTGTAATCACAGATACAAAATAGAAGATTAATAAGCATACACCAGAACTGACCACAGTGCCTATGGGTCACAGAAATTGACATATATTGGGATCTTCATTATTTATTAGTTAATACACCCTGGCTCACAAAAGTCACCTGTGAATAAAGTCGTTAATATGTAAATATGTTGTGCATAACAAAATCAACATAAGAAGACCTTGGAAACACATATCACTAGTCGAGAAGGGCCTGACCTGATGACTCATTCCTGTAATGCCAACACTCTGGAAAATGAGACAGAACACAAATTCAAGGCCAGCCTCGTCTACCTAGCCCATTCCAAATGACCTTCAGAAAGACCCTGTAAGAAGTAAAAGAAGGAGAGAAATTCATATTTCTCTAGTACAATCTAAATAATATGTAACTTAATGTATTTAATCTGCATAGCCCTACAAGAAGAAATACTACATTGTAAAGCCAAAAAAAAAAAAACCAGATTCAAAGAGTTTGGTAACTTGTTCTGTCTTGCAGTGTGAATAGTTGAAGCGGTTTGCACTAGTCTGTCAGCCATAAAAATTGACACTCTTTCCTTGGTTTTGTATTTCTTCATTCTTTTCAAAGTATCTCCTTCTAAATAAAGTTGGTGAACTTCCTCATATTTTAGCAGGTCTATTTCAGTAATTTTGTTTATTAAAATTTAGAGATTTGTGTAAGATTTCTGATAAGAAAATAAAAATGTCTGTCTCATACAAAGTGTGATATATCTTGTTGCAAGGGCATGTTGTTTTTGTCCAGCTAATTTGTTTTCTTTAAGCACTGATGGGAATTATTATTATTATTATTATTTATGTGTGGTTCTGAGTTCATGTCCCTGTGTGTGAGTGCAAATGTGTATGCTAGTGTGAAGATCAGAAGACAAATTGCAGTGTTATCCCCTTCTCCATGTTGCTCGGAGGCAGGGTCTCTTGTTCATTGCTGTGTTTACCAGTCTAG
This sequence comes from Jaculus jaculus, assembly GCF_020740685.1. Classification (NCBI taxonomy): domain Eukaryota; kingdom Metazoa; phylum Chordata; class Mammalia; order Rodentia; family Dipodidae; genus Jaculus; species Jaculus jaculus. The sequence goes on from NC_059120.1 coordinate 27,082,195, forward strand.
TTGCCCTGAATACTTCAAGGGATCTTCCTGTATCGATTTCCCATTTTATCATTAGCATGTTAGGATCACGGATGCTGACACTACCACATGCAGTTTTATGTAGGTTCTGGAGATTTGTACTCCGTTACTCTGTCCTCTACATGAATGATAAGCACTTTATCCATTAAGCCCTTTCCCCAACCTAGTGGTAGATATTATACAAGAGTGTGCTTCTTTTACTTCTTGGCTGATAGGAAAGTCAAAAAAGCAAATGCTATTTATGTATCAAACCCTTATCAAAATATCTTGTGCATTTTTTGCACTAATATTGTTTATATCATCTCTTTTTAAATATTTAAATATTTAGTTCCTTTTTTTATTTTATTTTCTGTTTTTATAACACATTCCTAGTTTTCACTAGCATAACCATGTTTGAAATTGTCTACGTTACTATTATTACATATATGGTGGTTTTATATACATATATATGCATACATACATAAATACATATATGTGTGTGTGTGTGTAGAAACAGATCAAAAGAGAATGACCCTCTCTGTAGGAAGACATAATCACAGGAAAGTTAGAAAGTAAAATTCATGAATGAAAACAGTTCAGTTATAAGTATCTAGACTTGCAATATGACAAGATTATATAAGTATAAAAATAGTAATTGACAAAGGAAAACAAATAATAAATATTCTAGATATATGTAAGCAAAAACTTTAAGTATATAATTAATATATTAAAGTATCTATTAAAAATTAATGAAAATATTGAGAATTTTATTAGTAAACTGGTATATATAAAAATAACTATAGCACTGAAAAATTAAATAATTGAAATGAGGAACTCCAAAGCTTGACATAGGATAAACAACAGAATAGAGGTTAGTAAACTACACAAGGAATTTGAAATCATGAAAACTGAAGCAAAGGGAAAAGAAGAAACAGAGAAGAGCCCAAGAGAACAAAGAAAGCAAAACGAAGGTAATATAATCTGTGTGTGACTGAGTCCCAAAAGAAGAGCAAAGAGAAAAGGAGCAACACTGGGTGTGGAATCCGCAGCCACCACACTTTTCCATGAATGATGTGTAGTAAGATCCATGGAGAAAAGAAACTCTGGAAAACCCAAGGAGGAATATGCAACAATGATAATATGTTGGCATCAAAGAGTGGAACTGACTCAATGCACAAGAAAATAAAATTATGAAAATACCTAGTATATCCCATTCAGCAATTTATTAAAATAAAGATAATAAAGGTTCTGTTAAAAGAGCAAAATTCAAATACCTAACTATAGTATTTGTTAGAAGTATCTTCAATAGATAATCCCAGTGACTGTAGAGAAATGTGAAGGAAATACTATTAATATACTGTTCAAAAGGAAGGAGGACATTCCATGATTACAAAACAAAGCTGGATTACAAGACTAGAAAAATTAAGAAGGAAAATACATATTTTGTATTAATAAATGGTCAAACCAACAGCAGCATATGAAGTTATGAATTTGTAAGCATTCATTAAAATTATATATTACAATGTATGGATACAAAGATGATGATTGAAGGATAGATGATAGATAAATGCTAGATACATAAATATAGATAGAAGATTGATAGATATATGCATGCATAATGAATTTAAAGATTTTAGATACATATAATAGATAATATGTACATAGTCTATATAGATCTATGATAGACACATATAAATCAACAGTTATACTTACATATTCATAGATTAATAGACAAAAGTTCACAGAAGAAAAAGAGAAATAATTGAAAACACATACAAAATATTCAACCTACTTCCCTCTATGACTGCTGGAATAAACAATCAGTCAAAAAGGTATATGAAAATAAAGACCTGAACAACTCAAAAAGTGACTCTTTGGCATAAATGGTCATACAAAAAAAAAATCAAATAACTATCCACTATCTGTACACTGAGTATTACCAAAACTGTTAACAGATTTCATATAGTAATACAGAAATAGGGCGTCCTGACTCTGTTGATGCAAACTGTAAAATAATATCATAAATAGTTATAAATCTCCAGCTTCTGAAAATTAGGCAATTTTCTCTTCAATAATATAAGAGTAGTAGGAGAAATCTCAATGAAAGGCAGACATTCTATGTAATAATTATTAAGAAAGGATATCCAAAATTTTGAAAGGCACTTAAATAAGTGTTCTCTGGAGAACTAGCCATAGTTTTCTATTCTCGGACTAGAAAAGAATAAGCTTTGGTAATCAACATATAATATTTTATTGTAGAGAGATCATAGCCAAATGAATGCTAGATTAAGTGCAAAAATGTAGATTAAATGAAATAATAAAAAGAAATCAATGAAATAGAAAACAAACACTATTAGAGATACTTCAACAAAACATAATGTTGCTTTCTGGCTTTGAATGACAAAATTATTAACCACCCACAGGTTTGATTAAATAAGATAAAATCTGCTCACTAAATTTAGGGAAAGAAATTAAGTTTAGCACTGTGAATCCTACTTACAGTAAATAAGAAAATAAAGAATTTTTTGAAAGACTTTACACCAATCTGCTAATAACCAAAGTGAAATGGACTAATACTTTAAATAATGAATTTTTAAAAGGTATCAGAAGAGCACAGATTTTTGAATAACAATCATAATAATGCAACAATATTAATATATATTTAAATTTTTATAGATTTCAGAAATTAACACCAACTTAAATTGAATTCACAAGAATTTTTCAAATGTTTGGCAATAAAAAACAGGAACCTTAAGTATCAATATGAAAAAAATAGAAACAGCTATTTCATATTTAAAGATTACATAAAATCTAGTAATTATATTGGAAAAAATAAAATCACAGATCAACCACTTTCATGACCACAGGTTTAAAAAATTCTCTAATAAATATAAACCAAATGAAGTAGTATGTTGAAATTAATCCTGTTTGTTCCATGGGTTATAAAAGTGTAGCAATAAAAGCCTGATAATAGTATTAAATATAAGAAAAAGCATAAAGTAATGTTAATAAACTTTAAAATATAAATACGATTCATGAAATCTTTTAGTGAGCTAGGTATTGAGGAGATCTTTTGGGACTTGATCAGTTGATTCAAAAATTCCTACAGAATTTCAAATTTTTTAAACTGAGTAGTGTTTTGTAAAAGAATAAAGCACATTGTCTTTTATTACCTGTAATGAGATACTATCAAACTGTACCAATTAAAACATGTTGTCATGATAAAATAATAGACGAAAGGAACAAATGTGAATTTGGTAACAGTGCTTCTCTTGTGACTGTATGATAAGGAGGACATCTTGGGCCGTGGGGTATTCATGTTAGTGATTTCATCAAATGTCCATGTACAGAAATTGTAGTTTTTGACAACCTTTTCATGCTATGTAAAAAGGAAATGTTGGAACAGTAGACTAAGGTTTGAAAATCAAATAGTAAAGGTGATGAAGAAAACAGAATGTTTTTGGAAGAGACAGATACTTATTAATCAGACCATATAGCATTAGTTTTTTTTTTTAATTTATTTATTTGAGAGCGACAGACACAGAGAGAAAGACAGATAGAAGGAGAGAGAGAGAATGGGCGCGCCAGAGCTTCCAGCCTCTGCAAACGAACTCCAGACGCGTGCGCCCCCTTGTGCATCTGGCTAACGTGGGACCTGGGGAACCGAGCCTTGAACCTGGGTCCTTAGGCTTCACAGGCAAGGGCTTAACCGCTAAGCCATCTCTCCAGCCCTATAGCATTAATTTTGCATGAAGGAGAAAACCCTAAATTGAACATTGCAGTTATGTAAACTTTACTATTCTAAAATTAAGAGTGTTTGATGGGAAGCTGGGCATGGTGTCCTTTAATCCCAGAACTTGGGTGGCAGAGGTAGGAGGATCACCATGAATTCAAGGCCACCCTGATAATACAGAGTGTAGCCTTGGCTACAGCAGGACCCTACCTTGAGAAAACAAAAGAAAGGATGTTGGATGGGGCTGGAGAGATGGCTTAGCAGTTAAGGTACTTGCCTGCTAAGCCTAAGGACCCAGGTTTGACTCTCCAGTTCTCACATAAGCCACATACACAAAGGTGAGGCAAATGGAAGGTCAGACATGCCCACTAGGTGGCAAAAGTGTCTGGAGTTTGATTGCAGGGGTTGAGGACCTAGCACAGCAATTCTCTCTGTCTCTTTTTCTCTCATTTGCTCTCTCTAAAAACAAGAATGATGACCAAAAAAAAAAAAAAGCACCATAAATAGAATCTGTTAAACAATAAACACACACACAAGGGTATTATCTAGATTTATTTTGGCTATTTTAAGAACATATTCTAGTCAATATGAAGAAAATACAGTTTAGTAGAAAATTTGGAAAAGTACTTGAATGGATATCCATAAAAGTGCAAATCCAAATGGCCAATACCTGTCATAAATTTTCTCAATTTCATTGGCCATCAAGTTAATGAAAGCTAAAAACAGGTTGAATTATTCATTTACTCACCCTTCAGAATGGATACAGTACATAGTAGAAGTAACTCTAGTATGGAGAGAATGCAGTACAGCTGAAAGTTTCTACTATGCTACTGAGAATAGAATTCAAGGAGTTTATACAGTGGCTGGTGTCCATTCAAGCTGCACACATGCATTACCAGCAACCGCATCCTGTAGTTATTCAGCAGAAATTAGCACATATCCTATGTACATATTGCTAAATGTTACAATTATCAGAGTAGCAGCATTCATCTTAGCCAAAATCTGGGAGAAAATAAAAAGCAAGTATTCATCTATCATAGGAATAAATCAAATACAGAAAACTATTAATATAATTTAACACTCTAAAGTGTTGCCAAAAACTATACTTTTACCAACATGGATAAAAACTGAAGACATAATATTCAATAAAATATACCAGAGACATTCATTCAGCTTAATCTTATGCAATTGAAACCAAGGCCATCTAATCTTGTATTCTATCTGCTAGGACAGTTTTTATCAGCTTTTTACTTTCTTGAGGCAAAAATGAGGAGGGCTTCTGCAGTGCCAGTGATATTTTAGCTATTGATCTGAGAGGTAAGTACACAAGTACATCGATTTTATAAAAATACATTGAGGGATTATTAAAATGTTGCGGTTTTACTCAAGGTATTAGGCACATCTACAAAAAGATTACCTAAAACCACATAAAAGAATTGGTTATGTTTTTATTCCATCAAATATTTGAGCTGGGCATGGTGGGCACACACTTTAGTCCCAGCACTTGGGATGCTGAGGTAGGAGGATCACTGTAAGTTCTAGGCAACCTCAGACTACGTAGTGAATTCCAGGTCAGCCTGGGTGACCCTACTACAAAATATATATACATATATACATATGTATATACATATATAACACATATATGTATATAATATTTAATACCATGAGGTATTCCATAAACTTTAAGCATTTAAAAAAATAATTTTTGTGCTATGCTAATTTGAATTGGAGTTGTATGATTGCTAAGTAGCTACCATTGCAGTCTTTATCCATAAATATTTGATTTTTGAGTATATATTTTAATATATTTCAGTCATTTTTCTGTAAGAGTATTTTACTATAGTATTTAGTTGTCCATTGTCAGATTTGTACATTACCTCATTATTTTATTACTGGTTAGCTCTTAAGTAGACTTACAACTTTCAGGTTGTCCATCATTCTTCATAAGACTGATTTATTACTCGTGTCAAAGTGCTATTATGTGTGGCTTTTAAATGCATGCATGGAATCTTAACTCAGGCTTGTGTCACAGGTGCTTTACCTTCTGAGCCATCTCCCCAGTCCCTCAAATGTTATTATTGCATAAACTCTATCCACATAATTTAATGAACCTTTATCATTCAGTTAGCTTACATAAGGGAAATGTTAAACACCACACATTTTACAAAGGATTTGTCACAATCATAATGGTACTACAAAAATGCATGTAGTTAACTGCTTGCCTGCAATACCTAGTGATCTGGGTTTGATCCCTAGTACCCAAATAAGCCAGTTGTACAAAATGGTACAAACATCTGGAGTTGGTTTGCAGTTCCTTGTGCAACCATACTCTCTCTCTATACCTTTCTCTCTGTCTATATCTCTCTGCTTGTAAATAAACAAATTAAATATTTTTAAAAGCATTACAGAATGCATTGGTGGAAGCAAAAAGTAAGAAGTAAATTTGACATTGATACAAGTTGGGACTGCAACCTGAGTGTGGTAGCAATAAATTAGAGATAAATATCACAGAAATGTTCACATATTATAACTGATGGTAGCCAGAGACACTGGGACACATGTCCCATGATGTCAAAAGCTCTAGATTTTTAAGTATATGAAGAGGGAAATAACCTGGGTTGTAAAATAATGGCCATAACTCTGTAGGGTTTACCATTAAATTGCTTGTAAGATGACCAAGTAGAAATTTGACCAGGAAGTCAGAAGCTTAAAATATTCTTCATGTTCCCATAGACTTGAGAGACTCAGCATACAGGAATAATAGCAATCATTGACCTTTTTTTAAAGATACAGCAAGAGAGAAAGAGAAAATTAGTGTGCCAGAGCCTCAGCCATTACAATAGAACTCCAGACACTTGTGCCATCTATTGGGCATGTGGAACCTTGAACTTGCCTCAACTTTGTGTGCCTGGATTATGTAGGATCTGGAGAGTGATCAAACATGGGTCCTTAGGCTTCATAGGCAAGCACCTTAACTGTTAAATCATCTCCCTAGCCCAACAGTCTATTGACTTTTATGCAATAAAAGAAGAGAACAATAAAGAATATTTAAAACATTTTTGGTCTGCTTCAGTGCTGAGGGGAAATTTTGCGGAAGAGGGGGCGGAAAGAATGTCAGAGTCACATGTTGGGTCATGATTTGCAGAGACATTTAGCATACCAATAACTGGGGACTAACCCCACAGTGCACGACCCATTTACATCAACAAGGAGGGTTTAATGGGAGGGGGTAGATCATAGATGAGCCTAAACAATGGTACCAAACTGCCTGTATTTGATGAAAATAAAACTAATAGATCAAATTTTTAAAAAAAGAATATTTAAAACATCAAGTTGAAGATCTGAATCTAAGCAGACTACAGGTATACGTTTGAGTTTCTCCATGATAATGGCTGCAGGGCCCAGGGGCCAGATGTTGGCCCTAATTTTAACATCCTGTTCTTTAGATGGATTTGTTGATAGATTATTTGATGTGATCCCAGACTTGTCTTTGAATCCTTACTTCTTGACCATTCTGTGTTCCTTATTATTAATAAACTATCATATAGTTTGTGAATAAACTTCTCCTAACCCCTATGACCCGACTAATCACTCAGGACTCTAACCTGGGAATTAAACCCCAAGCCCTTCCCTAGCTTGGAAGGAAACACAAAGACACCAATGAAGAAGTAGGCAAAAAATGTCATAAACAGAGCAGAACTCCACTGGCTGTATGGCTACTATATTTTGACTTACCATATTTATTTGTATCATCAATAATTTCTGCCACATTGGTGAGGATTACTTTTGGATGTAATAATTCTTGCTGCTTCTCTGACATTCTTCTGGGACTATGTTATCATGCTTTTGGAAACTGAGAGAAATGTCAGGTAGTTGCAATCTCTAATTGATAGTATACCTTAAGTTCATGGAAGTTTCATTCAGGAGAACAGTATTAAAATTCTTTCTGAAACCCCCCACTGGTTTTCTTTAGGTCCTTCCCTTGTTTTTTATGTCCTCTGTCTTCTACAAAGATCTAGCATTAAAATATACATGAGTATACCTCTACTAAGCCTGTTTTAAAAGAAAACATTTTCTCTAACATTAAGACTGAGTCCATCAAGGTGAACCTAGAACAAAAATAATTGATAAACATTTCAACAAATTTTTTATATTGATTATATATTATGAATGGCACCGGGAATGATCATCATTTTTGGTTTTCTCCTTATTCTCTTTGATATACTTTTCCAGTGGCCTTATTTCATTAGCCCCTCTGAGACTCAAGTACAACTATAAAAGATGTCATTATCTAGCCAGCATTTTGCTGTGTGATGTCTCACCTTTAAGCAGAATCACATTTTAGAGATTTTACAACAAATATCTTCTCACTCCTTTCTGGCAAGGTTAAGAAAAATATTTTTCATCTGGAAAGTATTCATGAAAGAATATATGTTAAATAGCTAAATTCCATTGCAAGTAGAAAATGCCTGACATTTGGCTAGTGGGAGAGGAGAAGAAAATAAGAAAAACCTTGGAAGGACACAGCTTCTGGATCACAACAACTTTTAAAAATTGCAAAGTTAGCACTTAGAAGAATACTGTGTTCTTTTCAGAATCTCTTTCACCTTCTACTCATATATCCTCTCTACTTTTTATTTCTCAAAATCCATAGATTATCTGTAGTAGTTAGCACTAGAACAAGATTTTTTTCTACTACTAAAAATGCTACACTGCTTTAACACTGTCATAAATGAAAAGCTGGTCTACAGGTAGCTCTTGTGTTACTGTCTGGCCCTACACAATAAGCTTGATTTATCCCCCAAAACAAAGTCAAATACACAAAAAGAATCTGGATTAAAAAAAAAAATTTAGTTATCTGAATCTGGCTGCCTCTTAAAATGAGTGGGCTTGCTCTGAAGATCTCAAGCAAAAGGAAAGAGTCATGGGTACATTCTCTCAGATGAGGCTGATTACAGGCAAAGTCCAGCTGTGTGGGATGGATGGACTAGTCTAAGGTCATGCCTTCCCTGAGCCAACATTAAAATCCCCTACATCTTCAAACCTCAAGCACTTGCCTCTGCTGATGGAGTGGAGGAAGGAGCACTACAGAAAATTTGTTTTCTATAGCTGTGAGGCCTTGAATACTGACACTGGTATTGCCATATCAACCACAACCAATCCATGAACCTTCACAGAGGGGCACCTATGGCTGACCTGAACACTTGGAGGTTTTGACTTCTCCAGTATATACCTCGATGGGGTCAGCAAACACAGCTTCCAAATTGTTGACATGGAAAGATATCAGACAGAACAAGCTATTAGTGCCTTCTTTTACATTTTGTAAACCTATTCTAAATTGGCATTGTTTCATAGATATTCTCCTGTGACTTCTGCAGCAATCAAATGTTATGTGGGAGGCGAAGTGGCGAAATGTTTAAGAACAAACTCCTCAGCCTCAGTTTCCCATCATCTTTGCTTCCCTAGGATTATGCCCCCAGAAAAGCGCATCAATATTATCTCAAGATTTTTTTTTTTTTCTGGAGAAGTTTATGCAAGACATTGACCTTATAACAGCAAGGAAGACACTTTAAGATAGGCTTTCTAAATTGCTGCCACTAAAACCTAAGACCATAGAAAGGGTGAAAGATGTGTACAAAGATATATAGCAGCTAACTACTGATATTTTTCAAAAACTACTATAAAAGCAGACTAAATAGAATTTGATGGATAAATGAGTAATTATCCAAAATCACCAGAATGTTCTAATAATCACTAATTTTTATGAACCTAAAATATCATCTTAATGTACACATTAAAAATGTTTTAATGAAAAAAATGTGGTAATGAAAAAAAATGTGGTAATGGGGTTAGAGAGATGGCTTAGAAGTTAAGATGCTTGCCTGCAAAGCCTAAGGACCCAGGTTGAATTCCCCAGGACCCATGTAATCCAGATGCACAAGGTAGTGCACGTGTCTTGAGTTGGTTTGCAGTGGTTGGAGGCCCTTTTTTCTCTCTATCTCTGTCTCTTCCAATCTCAAATAAGTAAATAAATATTATTTAAATATCATAATATAAATTTGCCCACCAAAATATTAATCAGTATGGCGGTTCCTCAAAAAAAGAACCTACTAAAAGTAGGTCTATTCTGTTTTCCAGCTAAATCACCCAGGGCTTTATAACAAAACAGATCAAAGTCAACATGCAATAGAGATACCTCCACACTCATTATTTCAGCACTAGTTCACAATAGTCAAGACAAACAGCCTAAGTTATCCTCAACCAACACATGAATTATTCAGTCATAGAGAACAAAATTATGTCATTTGCAGAAATATTGAATAAACTGGGTATCATCATGTTAGGTGCAATAACCCAAATACAGAAAGAAAAATTTGCATGTTTCACACATATAATGAATTTAAAGTTAAAAAAAAGTCATGAAAGTAGAAAGGGGACTGTTTGGGAAAGGAAGGAGACAGCTAGGAAGGGAGAGGATAGCGAAGCATGGTAATCATGATATGAGAGTGAATAATGAGAAGAACGTGATCAGAATGCATTATAAATATGTAAAATTGACATAATCAAATCCATTAATTTGTACAATTAACAAAGGCAAAAAAGCTGAAATCATAATGACAAAGTAGCTAGGCAAGGTGTCTGTAATCCCAGCACTTGAAAAGCAGAAGCAGGATGGTCATGAATTCAAAGTCAACCTGGGGCACACAGCAAGTGTGATTCAAATGGGGGGCTTAGGCTATAGCTCATTGTGGGAGCTCCTGTTCAAACATACCTAGCACCACAAAGAAAAAAAGAATGAAAACATGACAAATTAATATATCTGGAATCATGGTAAAAGACTTCCATTCACCTCTTTTTATCATTGATATATTAACCAGAAAAAAATTATGTAATATAAATTGAACACATTTTTTACTTTATTTATTTGACAGAGGAAAGAGAGAGAAAAAATGGGCATGCCAGGGCTTCCAGCCACAGCAAACAAACTTCAGATGCATGCACCACCTTGTCCATCTGGCTTATGTGGGTCCTGGAGAATCGAACCAAGTTCCTTTGGCTTTACAAGCATGCGCCTTAACCACTAAGCCATCTCTGTAGCCCTGAACACATTTCCAATAGTCATATCATAACAATTTACAATGAGCCAACATTATTTCATTTATGAATGATTAAAAGTTGCTAGAGCATCACTCAGTTGAATAGTATGTAGCTATGAAAATAAAAAAAATATATAACCTTGTAAAATAACATGAAGAATCTGAGCAATAGTCTTGATCACCAAAGGCATGCTTCAGCCTACAGAGACCACGGCACCATACTATGAAGCTTAATGTCTAGAAATAGATATATTCATGGTAAAAATTATCATTTTAAAAAGAGGAACAAAAAAACAACCACCCAGGATACTGGTTCCTTTTGGGGTGGTAAATAAGGTGGGGTTTTGCTCCAGGTACATTGATTCAGATAATAGTCTACTTCCTATGCCAGTTGGAAGATTCTTGACTGCTTTATTTTTTTTTAATATTTTTTTTAATTTTTATTTATTTATTTGAGAGCGACAGACATAGAGAGAAAGACAGATAGAGGAAGAGAGAGAATGGGCGCGCCAGGGCTTCCAGCCTCTGCAAACGAACTCCAGACGCGTGCGCCCCCTTGTGCATCTGGCTAACGTGGGACCTGGGGAACCGAGCCTCGAACCGGGGTCCTTAGGCTTCACAGGCAAGCGCTTAACCACTAAGCCATCTCTCCAGCCCTTGACTGCTTTATTTTAATACATCATTATTTTAGGTAAGTTGTACATGCTGCTTTTATGTTTAAATATATAAACAACATTTCTGAAAATTAACAATTGCTTTCAAATAAACTGCCCACTAAGCAAAGTAAGAAACATCTTTTGATGGAACAATTTAGGAACTATAAGGTTAAACAATTTTGTACCATATGTCATTGAGTATAAAAGTTGGACTAGAGATCAAGCTTTATTTACTATTCTGAATAGTTAGATTCATAATCAAAAAATATTAACATTTAAAGCAATTTTTTTTAAAATTTTTATTTATTTGAGAGTGACAGACACAGAGAGAAAGACAGATAGAGGCAGAGAGAGAGAATGGGCGTGCCAGGGCTTCCAGCCTCTGCAAACGAACTCCAGACGCATGCGCCCCCTTGTGCATCTGGCTAACGTGGGACCTGGGGAACCGAGCCTTGAACCGGGGTCCTTAGGCTTCACAGGCAAGTGCTTAACCACTAAGCCATCTCTCCAGCCCCATTTAAAGCAATTTTAATTCAATTTGGTGGTCTGTTTTCCAGTTTCACTTTTTTTTCCAGAATAGCATGCTATAGAGTGATACCAACCTTGATTTCCTTCATTTCTCTTTCACATTTTTAATTCTTAAAAATAATTATGTGATTTTTAAATATAGAAGTTTATAGTGGAGATTTAAACTAAATAATTATGTAGAGTCTGTGACATGATATCCATATCATTCACCTTAAACATTCTCAATAATTGTACACTATTGTTATGGGATTACTGGGATCATGGTACCTACTGACTAGTTTCTATCTCAAATAAAATAGCATTAATGTGGTGTGTAACTCTGTATTTACCTAATAATTTAGCCTAGGCAGGATTCACAAAAAAATATTGTTTAATTATATGCATATTATAAATAAAGGAATGTTTAATATACCAATTTAAAGTACAAAAAACAGAAGACCCAACTAAAAATAGCTCAAGCAACAAGGATGGTTTATTATATCACATGTCACAAACTCTTACATAGTGGAAGAGCAAGAAACTGGATAATGTAGAAGCTCATGAACTTTGCTAAGATGCCAGGATTTTTCTCTTTTTTCTACTTTGTTCAGCATGCAGTTATTTTTTGTAGCCATGTAAGATGAGCACGGGGACGTAGAGGAGCTGCTAACAAGCTTGTTCAAAGTTGGATGGAAAGGCGTTTCTTGCTTTTAGCTGAAGAGTATGGATAAGGCTTCCTAGAAGGTGCTGTCCCATGTTTCCATAAAAACAATAGCATCATGTTAATGTGCTGGGAAAAAAAAGGGGGGAATGTGGAACACGTGTCTTTCGCAGGGCAAGTAAAATTGATGTGGGAAGCATCTTTCCTGCTGACTAGCTTTCATAGCTCTGGAAAGTGCTATTCAGGCTTCTGGGGGATAAAAGTCATTAACAGTTTTGTCCAGTGGTAGACCCTGCATACTATACAATAAGCCAGGCAAGATATGCCCACAGGTGCAATAGTAACATAATTGTTATGGAGGTAACCAACTTCTTGTTGGATTTGAGGCTCACTCCACAAGCAGAAATTCCCAGTAAATAACCACCCCCATGCATGCTTATTTAAGCAACTATACCTGAACTCTGTGGATTAAAAAAATGGCAAAAGACATAAAAGTATAGGTGAGAATAATTGATAAGAGGAAAGTAGTCAGTTGGAGAGGGAGGGGGACAGGAGAAGCTAATATGAGGTATGAGCAGCATGTAACATATACATGTATAAATTGTCAAATTATAAAGTAAATTGTAAAAAATAATGCAGATCAGAAGTGAATTAAGGATGGTAACAATGAGAGTAGGAGAATGCAAGGTTCCGTGACAACAGCATTTGGAAGTTTCAGAAGCAAGTGTAAGAAGCAATAATGAAAAGATTTATTAATAAATAACTTTACTGGACAACATATGGAACAGAGAACTCTTCTATGAATAGTTGAAGAGATTTTATAATATGAAGATGGCAATATATCATTAGACAAATGGTAATAGTTTATGAAAAATAAAAGGCAGTTTTAGGGACATTGAATTAAGTGAAATAAAAATATTACATACATATAAGCAAATCTCATTATTCTACATATATATTCTTTTTACTTTTATTTATTTTTTAATATTTTATTTTTATTTATTTTAAAGAGAGACAGAATGAGAATGGGTGCATTAGGGCTTCAAGCCACTGCAAACCAACCACTAATACATGTGCCACCTTGTGCATCTGGCTTACATAGGTTCTGGAGAATTGAACCTGGGTCCTTAGGCTTTGTAGGAAAGTGCCTTAACCACTAAGCCATCTCTCCAGCCCTCTTTTTTACTCCTAAATACATTTAACTCAACAGAAAGAGCACTTACTCCATTTTCAGTACTGACAGACCCATGATACTAAGAACTCTTCGTTTCTTTTTCTTTGCTATCTGGATACTGACATTTAAAAAGTAAACAGAGGATTCACAGAAAAGTTAAAAATGATCCTGGGAACACAATTTACAATTCAAGAGGAGAATTGTAATGATAAACTAAGCAATTAACATGCATAGATAATACTGTGCTTGGATTCTTTGTAGCCTGTAAAACGATATGTGTAAAATAATGCACACAAACAAGGAAGTAAATCACATTTCAGTTTAAAGCCATTACAGGAGCTGAAAATTCCTTCCTGAGCAATTTTGAACTTGAACATATTGATGATTTATATAGACTCTGTATTGAATCCAAATGGTCATCAAGAGAGTGACCAGTAAATATTTAATGGATTTTTTAACATTAGACCTATTATTTTTTAACTTGTTTCCATTATAGGTAAAAGGAACATCGGAAAAATAATCACAGCAGTGTTTTCTGCTGAACGCATCATGTTTTTAAAGCCTCTGAACTCATAAAATTTTTAAGGCTAATAGCAACCTTATAAATTATTTCATCCTAATTTTACTAATGAGATCCAGGTAGAGAGAGGTAAGTGAATTTTCTGTTACAGAGCTAGCAGGCTGGTAGCTTAGACTGGTCCTCACCTCGCTCTGCCTCCATTTGAACCTTTTTCATATGATCTTTCCAATTTTGTGTTGTTCTTTTAATCCCTTCACTTTTGGAATACACTAATGCCCCAATCAAGTATTTTATTTAAATTTTAAACATAATCATGGAGTGCTGGGTTCTGTTTTAGGTCAACTATATTTCTGTCTGTTCCATTTGGGACTCTAGTACCTGGGAAGATTACTTCCCTGATAACTGGGAAATTCAAACACTAGCTCTGTTTTTCATGAGTACACTTCCTTAATGATATGCAAAAGAATATTTAATAACATAGCAGGATAATCATAGTCATTATATTGTAGAACAGAAAATCAAAATAGTTCAAAATCTCTTCCCCAAAGCTACATGTTTCCTCCTAGGGAGATGAGTCTGAAAGGGGCTTTTATGGCATGGTCTTGGCCTAGCATTAAAATCTACCACTTTTCTTATGTTTGCCTAACTAAAATATTTCTAAGGGACGTGACCCCACATTATCTTTTTTTTTTATAAATTTTTTTAATTTTTTATTTATTTGAGAGCAACAGACACAGAGAGAAAGACAGATAGAGGGAGAGAGAGAGAATGAACGCGCCAGGGCTTCCAGCCTCTGCAAACGAACTCCAGACGCGTGCGCCCCCTTGTGCATCTGGCTAACGTGGGACCTGGGGAACCCAGCCTCCAACGGGGTCCTTAGGCCTCACAGGCAAGCGCTTAACCGCTAAGCCATCTCTCCAGCCCCAACACTATCTTTTGAATACACCTCTGAGTCTCTTGGTTCAGTCCTTATTTTTTGTATACAAATACAACCTGCAGGCAATTTTGTCTTATCTCATTACTGCTCATGCTTATATCCTATGTTGGCCATTTTCTGTTGAGAGATTCATTTCTTAGACAATAAGTTTGTTAAGCATCTGGTATATTCTTAACATCATAATAAGCTCTGGAAATATTTTGGTTAGCAAAAAAAAAATTATTTTAATTTTCTTTCTGTTTTTTCAAGGTAGGATCTTGCTCTAGCCCAGGCTGACCTGAAATTCATCATGTCATCTCAGGGTGGCCTCGCACTCACGGTAATGCTCCTGCCTCTGCCTCCAGAGTGCTGTGATTAGTGGTAGTGCGACGACGCCCAGCATATTGTCTTTTTCTTTACATGACATTCTGTCCTGGAGGGAAGTGAGGAAATTAGATTCCTAAACTCATCATGCTACTTGCTCTGAACCAGAAATTATGATGTCTAAGAGAATATATAACAAACAGCTAATATAAATTTCAGAGGAAGTCAGTTAGAGATGGGCAATGATGGAGGAGGAGGAAGTTCACAGGTCAATTTCATTTTATCATTGTGTCTGGGAATTCTTCCTTATTTTCCTCAAGATGATTCATAAAAGAATATTTGCTTTTTTTAGCCGGGCGTGGTGGCACACGCCTTTAATCCCACCACTTGGAAGGCAGAAGTAGGAGGATCGCTGTGAGTTCGAGGCCAGCCTGAGACTCCATGGTGAATTCCAGGTCAGCCTGGGCTAGAGTGAAACCCTACCTTGAAAAACCAAAAAAAAAAAAAAAAAAAAAAAAAAGAATATTTGCTTTTGATTTGGAAACTAGAAGTCTTTCTCTCCAGAACATACCCTGCCATATCTAGATTACTCTATTGCCCAGAACTGAGTCTTTACATGAAATGTTAATTTCTCCTATAGCTATATTTTCCCAATGATGTATCACTGTCTCAGAATCAGCTAGGTTAATATCATCTATGAGGTGATGGTATCTACATAGTCCACATAATGGTATGAGGAAAAAGCTCAACTGTGTAAGTATAAAGTTTCCACTCATTCAAGCTTAAAAGTGACACATATTATTGACTATTCAATTGACTGCTCAATATTATTCTCCAACTTTCTTCTAACACCCCCCCCCAAAAAAAAGAGCACTTGCTTTTATTCCAAGGGAAACTATCCCCATTCATCCAAATGGAGGCAAAGGCTCACCTTGCTAACATCCTCATCACATCACCTAAGGCACTATGCTAGTGACTAAGCATTTCTTGGGACTAAAATGACACATGCCTAGGGCAATCACCAGTTGTTGCAGCCCTCCTATTTGGGAGAAACAGGAATTACAAAGGTCAGTGTTCAAAATTCCTGCTTTACCTATCTGGAGTTGTGTATTTTCATCTAGGGAAAGAAAATCACAGTCACTGTGAGTGACTTGCCTCTGGCCAACTCAGAAAATTGGGACAAAGTTTATCAAAGTACCTTAGAGTTTTGACCCAATATCCAATATATTAGCAACTAAATAATTTTGGTTACAAAGCTTTTTTTGTATAAAACTTTTATATTAGCTGGGATAAGACTATTATATTGTGAAAATTACTCAATGATAATTTAGTGTCAAGATTCAAATTTGTTTTGCTCTCAAATAAACAGCACAGTGTAAGTTGTGGGGGGGGGCATCTGTACTTCACATAGTATTTTTGTTGTTTTTGTTTAAGTGAAAATATTCTTTAAATTATGTGACTAGATTTCATTTCTTCCTCTTTTCTCTACCATATTTTCCTTATCTGAATGGAAGATTGGGTTGCTATCGATTCCAATTAATTGGGAAGGGGAAAAGGCATGGACAAAGCCCAAGAAATTCATACATCATATCTGTTCTTATTTCACAAGTGGAATCAGTCTTGTCACACATAACACAGACCTTCAGGAATAGAAGCTGTGCCGAGCTGCAGTGATATTTTACCGTGGGAAAGAGAACAAGGTGAGTCATCAATAGACTTCACAGCTGTACTTTAGATATATACACTCAAAGAAGAGATTATTGACTTTGAAAAAATGTATATATTTTCTCATGAACATAGGAATTTATTGGTTTAATAAAAAATCAGGCATGCTCCCTTCGGGAAAATGTCTGTGCAATTTAATGTTATTTCACAAATCACCCCAATTCTCAGAGGCTTAACCAGGGCTCCACAAACTTTTTCCTGCAAATGGAGAGATAATAACTACTTTAGGTCATTCAGTCCATCGGATCTCTGTGGCAAGTATTTAACTCTATCACTGTAGTGTGAAAACAGATAGAGATATTATGTAAATAAAAAAGTATAGCCATGTTAAAAATATCCCTTTATTTTGCAAAACACCCCAATGATCTGTGTCAGCATGAGATTGACAAGCCATGGTTTAAAACAACTATATTATTTTTGCTTATGAGTGGGTAGGTGACGTACATGCAGTTCATCTAGGTTAGTCACTGTCCTGGGTCTGGTGTTTGGTCTGGGGCCTCAGCTGGCATTACTCATCCCCGCCCTCTGTGGTCTCTCCTCCTCCCTGGAAGCCAGCTTGGGCTTCTTGAGAACAGTGGCCTCAGGGCAGCAGCAGCAGCGACCATGCGTTGTGTATGTGCTTCTCAGATGTCTGCTTTCATCATGGTTGCCGGTGTGATATTCGCCAAAAGCAAGGCAACTGGTAAGCCCAGAATAATACAGAAGAGAAATAAGCTTTTTGGTACAAGAGCAACATACTGTAAGTATGTCTATGGGGACCGAAGGATAATTTTCATCTAGGAAAACTATGATAGAGTTTGGGAAGTAAGAAATGACTTAGAATTCAACTTCACTTCATTAGTTTCCATGCTGAAAAATTGAATATGTTTTAAAAATATTTTTGACAGTAGAACAATTTTCATACTTTGTAAACTATTAGAGAAAGTGTGTAGGTACTATTTATTTTTAGATAGTCTAAAAATTATATTCCTAGGCCAGAAAAGAAAAAAAATGATATTAAGAATGAATAATCCCTATTGAACACTGACTAGATGAAAGACATGTGAGCTGGGAAACTTAGCAGGGTGATTTATAAACCATTTAATCTTTGCTTAAATTTCTTATTTCCTGCAGAGCCTACCTTTAAAGTTTCAAGGTATACACACTGCCTGTCATCATGATGGACACAGTGGCCTTTGCTCTGCAGATTTGGTTAGAGCTTTCTGAACAGTAGGGCATACAACCAGCATCAGACCTCATACTGAGCAATCAAGAAGTTTAGAGGAAATGCTATGGATTTAATCTAACTTAGGGGAGTTGAATAAAACCCCAAGAGATGCCTCTGAGCGTACTGGTAGACTTACACACCCACATTAATTTACTAGACAAATAGGAGTGACTGTTTATCTTCTTTAGAACATTCTAATAATGCTGAGGAGAAACCATCTCATCTGTAAAGTCAGGCAAATAATTTTACAAATCCTCTTCTGGAATTTTGATGAACTCATTGAAATGCTTTCTTGTGTGTTAGAAATGCAAAATTGTTCGATGTTCTGTATGACAGGCTGAATTAAATTACTAGAGTGCTACCATTATTGATGTGTGCTATGTACCAGGAATCACATAAAATATATAATACATTCAAAGCTCTGCAGAATCTTATACAAAATGATCATATCTATTATTTTCTTTTGGATGAGGGTAATGAAGACATAAAGATTAGGGACAAGCCGGGTGTGGTGGCACATGCCTTTAATCCCAGCACTCAGGAGGCAGCCAGCACTTGGGAGGCAGAGGTAGGAGGATTGCCATGAGTTCAAGGCCACCCTGAGAAGACAGAGTTAATTCCAGGTCAGCCTAGACCAGAGTGAGACCCTACCTCGAAAAAAAAAAAAACAAAAAAAAAAACACAAAGATTAGGGACACTGTCCAGCATCCAAGGCTGTGTCGGGGAACTATTGCATAAGGAATAAATTCCTGATTTGGCTGATTTCATGTCTACTAATTTTGCTATAATAGCATAAAATCATCTCACTTTTTGGCTGATTTTGATCCACTAATATGATGTTTGTTTTTGTTTTTAGTTGAAGAAAACCTTTGCCTTCTAAAATATAAATTACTAAATTAATGTGCAAATAGAAAATATAACATGGTCAACACTTTAAGTTACATTCCCATTCACCACAGGATTTATGATCTCCCAATAACATATCCTACTATTTTGGAAAAAGACTAAAATTTTAATTTTGTAAACCTAACATAGCAAAGACTGACTCTCTCTCTCTCTCTCTCTCTCTCTCTCTCTCTCTCTCTCTATATATATATATATATATATATATATATATATATATATATATATATGTATGTATATATATGTATATACATACATATATATATATACACACACATACATATATATTTTTTTTTATGTACAAGAATAGAATAGCAAAGTCAAACATATTACATAGTCTAAGAACACCACAAATTTGTCCCCAAACTACAGGTCCTAATATTAAAAAGACATGGACATAGTCAGCTCCTGTGAGGCTGTAGTAATGATTCGACACACTCCTGCCAAGATTGCAAACATAACAGAAGCTAGGCGAAAAGATAGCAGGTCCTAATTGTCTATCAAGTTCTTCCTCCAAAAGCTCTCATACTGGTGTCTTTCTTACATATTAAAACACCCACATGACAAAGTGGGAAAATATGAATGTCACTAACACCCTTGAGTTTCAGAAACATAGATATTTCTTCATTCTATCTGAAAATCAATACAGGAAACATTCACCTGGCAATGTGTAAATTATCATGTTAAAGGCCCAGAAAACATTTTATACTTCTCTCATTTCTTTTCCATCATTCTTCCCTTTCTGACCTATCTTAGGTTTTTATGTCTTTCCCAGAATTATATCTTATTCATATTTTGTTGTTACATTTCATCTTAAAAAGTTGTCCCCCAATCAATTACTTTGATTCCTTTTCTCATTTCCATCATATACTTATTCATTTTCTTACCTGTAATACAGCTTTCATACTTTAAGGCTGATTTTCTAGCATTTTGCTTTGAGAAATAAGTGGTCAGACAGATGTCCTCTTACTAAAATTAGGCGCATTCACATTTTAAGAATTATTTACCTTCCAGTATGTCAGAGTTTTCTATTTTGGAGATATTTAGAACATAGTACTCACCTAAACCTGAAAGAAAAGTTAAGCAATTCTAAAAGAGACTATAGAAGAAACAATTTCGAAGGACTTGAATAAAGGATGCCGCCTGGAATATGTGATGGGATCCTGAATCCTTTCATGCTGATTAAAACATGTGATGAGTGATGAGTGCACATTCTAACCATTTGAAACAAACAAAATCTTTGAAAGAAATATCATTTTTCACAAGAAAAAACAAAATTCTTTTAGCATGCTTTCTTTATGTAATACAAGTTTCAGTGAGACTTTAAAATTGACTTTGTATATGTTATAAAACAGGATACAGTATTTCTATCTTTTGTTAAAATAATTAAAATACATACGGTTACTACCCACCATTATTATGGATTGAAATGAGAGAATATTTTCCATAAATACTTGCATGTGTGTTAAGCAGAAAAAATAAATATTGTAATTTGGTATAAATTTTGATCTTTGGTTTAAGAGACACAAATTAAAACATACCTATAATAAAAGATCAGGGCATGTCTGAACTATACCAGAGTACATGAAGAAATTAAAAATCTGTCAGTGTTTTTATAATTTCTTTAAATGGCTAAACTGAAGTGAGTAGGCATCTAGTGAAATGATCTCACACACTTCTATAGAACAATAAAAGTAAAAATTACAACCTTTTTTCCTTTTATAACATGAACTCATTGTATATTTTCCTCATACATAAAGACAGCTATGAGATAGCTAATTTATAATAGACAATTCACATAGTGACGAAGAAAAAATACCTTACCTTTTGTTGTTTTTAAGGATGCATGGCAAAATAAATGGCATTTTGATATTCTGTTGAAATTATTACTGCTATTATATAGCATATGTTAAAATTTATGTGGAATGGTGAGTGATAATTCTTTTGCACAGTATATTTTCAAGTACTCCCAGGAAAATAAATACATAGGCAACATAGCTAATTTATAAATTCAAATAAGACAATAAGGTCAATAAGTTTAAAACAGAAATTGGAATTACATGAAACTATAAGTCAAGAAATGAAGGTGGGGGAATTCAATTTACTTATTTGTAAGAATTGAGAAATAAAATAGATGTCAGATAGATAGATATATGGATAGAAGATAGATAAATGATAGATTATAGATCAATAGATCCTATCAATGATAAATAGATAATAGATTACATAGATAGGATGATTCATAGATAGATGACAGATGATAAATGATAAATAGGGAGCAAGAGAGAGAATGAGCCCCCAACCACTGCAAATGAACTCCAGATGCATGTGCCACCCTGTGCATATGCCTTTACATGGGTACTGGGGAATCAAACCCAGGTCTTTTAGGATTTTCAGGCAAGCACCTTGATTGCTGAGCCATTTCTCTAGCCCAAAAATTCAATTTTAAATAACAGTTAATGAGAACTGAACTTTCAACATCATTTATAAGTTATGTAAGACCACTGAAACAACATGACAAGGTTTGTGGATTGCTTCTTTGTTACTGACCTCCCCTCCCTCAGCACTTACTCTGACATAACTACTGTTCCTTAGATAGCCAAATTTCATATGACCCATGGAAGACTGTGGGGCTGTGATATTCTTCAGGCTAGTAAGGAGTCCCAGTGAGAAAAGTCACTGCCTTCAAGTGGAACCAAATATCCTAATAAAGGGAAAATAACAATGATGACATAAATCTAGTGCAGCAACTCTTCTTTTGAAAGCTGGTGATTTTCATAGCTAACCCCATGAATTGGCTTGTTTGATTTCATCACTGAGCAGGCAGAAAGTGAAATTTGGCAATGACACAGTAATAGTTGGCTTTAGTCCTAAAATTTAAAAACTTGACTTTTTCTTCTAGGCAACATATTGTACTGTTGATGTACAAGCTCTATTTCTTCAAATCTTAATTTTAACAATTTTTACATAACATTTTGGGCTAAGGAAAATCCTATGTTTCTTGTAATTCTAGGTTATATTTTTATTGATCTATAAAATAATGTAACATTTTAGAAGCTTATGATAATTTATTTTGTCTGTAAAATATATTACTGATGAATATTAAATCTAAACATATTCTAGTTTAGACAGATTGTGAAGCAGATGTAGTGAGAAAGCTTACTAAATAATAAATAAAATCAAGAGGAGTCATGATTACTCATGAAGTGAAAATGAAAGCTCTAATCATGACAAGGTTGTGAACAAAACAGTTAAAGAAAATGTAGAATACAAAGCTTCGTTATCTAAATTTTTATTTTCTCATAAACTTTCAAAATTTCATTTTATTACTAAATTATAAATCTAATTTAATGAATATAATGCACCCAAATTATATTGTGGCAGACACATCAATTTTGTGTATCCTTAATAAAAACTCTTTATTACTGATATGATATGTTTAAGTTTAATTTTCAGTTACAGACTAATAGAATTTCTCATAGTTAACTTCATCTGGTTTAAACTTAAGCTTAAGCATTTTATTTTTTTATATTTTTTTGCATTCATTCTAATTTCTAGCAAACAGTTGAGAATGTTTAAATTGGTCCTTTTTATGGAATGCACGGTTTGTCATGGGCGACATAAACAAATACATTAATTGCCTTATCATACTTTTATCTGACAGATGGGTCCCCAGGCACAGAGCCTAACCTTTTATTTTGACACCTGCCACATCTTGCGAGCCCTGACCCTCTTTCTTTGCCAGAGTGTCAGTGTGCTGTTCACCGTGGTCGCACTAATCTCAGGCATAATGTTGGAGTCCTTCTGAGAATCACTGCCATCAATCAACTGATACTACAACAGAAAGTCTTTCACAAATCCATCCAGCATCCGTCTCTCCTGTGATGCAAACACATTTCCTCTTATTTCTATGACCCACTGGCTCAATAAGATTACATGGAGCTTGCTTTAATTGAAGGCCCCATATTGTTAGCATCTGACACAAACCATTTAATTTCGCAGTCATTTAAATTTTGGAATTTAGTGGAGAATTTTTTTAAAAGAAGCTATGCATCCATTTTTTGTGCAAAAAGTGGCTTTTTGAGTACAAAGAAAATATGCTATTTTATGTAACTAAGTACTTAGAAACAATCTAAACTATTACATTTAAAAAGAGAAAAGCAGTTAAAAGAAACAGCACCCAAGCAATAAAACACATAGCACAATCTCATAGTTGCACCTTTGATTTTTGGGGTTATTCCAGAAGCCATAGTAGCATGCTGTGTGATTGGGGTTGTGCAGCTAAAAGCACAGATCTGGTCCATTAAAGAGTGGGGTTTGGTTCTAGAGTCTTGCAAACCAGGGAAAATATGGAGGGAAGGTATATTATGGATGTTCATCCTTTATTGTGATAATCTAGTGAAAATTTCAGGAGAGTGGCTCCTTGAGCAAACTCAGACTGTAATTAATTAAGGAATATGTTATAATCAATCTTTGGGGAGAATAAGGTGGGAAAATATTACAAAACAAGATATATATGTGAGTTGGAGATAGATTTTTATAGCATATAGTTTGCTATACCAGCTCAGCTCAATTTGCTTTAGAATCTCACTTTTGAGACGAGTCATTCATCTTTCACACTGGGACCTGTTGTTTCTAAAATAAGATTATTTAATATAATGTAAAAAGCCTAGGACAAAGTCTTGGTTAAGCTAAGTTTCTTAATAATTTAGAGGACCATTTTTGCCAGCTGGAATATATATGTCCACTGCAAGAAGTGTGGGATCTATATCTTAGGACTGTCGAAAATGTGGTTTCATGCCTGGGACTCAGGGCTATTGGAGTTGGAGGTAATTGTAGAGCAATGGCAGCTTTGTGGTCTCCCACATCAGCCTCCTTCAATCTTACTGATCCACTATTAATATGACTCAGCTCCCTTGCACAGTTTTCTATTTCCATCCTGACCCAACCTGGTTTTGGCAGACCACTCAGAGGGTGTCCTACCTCTTATTCTAAGCATGTACAAAACATGGCAGGTCATAGAAAAATCTTTTCTTCATATATTCAACATAAATCTAGAGACAAAAATAATGAGGGTTCCATCTTAAGTTTTAATGCCTGGTTACAAAGTTCATAGATCTCTTGCTATTGTCCTTTGGTCCCAGTCTAGTCAGGTTATGGAAGCCAGGGGATCATGTGTGAGTAATCATGTCAATTTAAATGGCAGAGCCTCTGGATGAGGGTGTTGGAAAATGAGATATGCCATGATTGACACAAACAATACTTCAAATAGTGTCCAAGAATCAGAGATGGTCCACATGTGTCTCATTATACATCCAAAACAATAAGCACACAGAGGATTACAATGTAGGAAATCTTGTTTCTATTTGAAAAGGAAATGTAATAGCTTTTTTTTTTTTTTTTAAATTTGAGAACGACAGACACAGAGAGAAAGACAGATAGAGGGAGAGAGAGAATGGGCGTGCCAGGGCTTCCAGCCTCTGCAAACGAACTCCAGACGCGTGCGCCCCCTTGTGCATCTGGCTAACGTGGGACCTGGGGAACAGAGCCTTGAACCGGGGTCCTTAGGCTTCATAGGCAACCCTTAACCGCTAAGCCATCTCTCCAGCCCTGTAATAGCTTTCGAATCTAGTTATTACTATTTGGTGCTTGAGTTTTCCCTAACCTGGCTTTGTTAATTTCATAGTGATTCAATAAGAAATGTACATTTATTAATGTCTGACAATGTATTGGTGATGAATGGGAAACTAGTTTTTACCTACAAGTATTTGATAAGAACTGGATTAAAAGACTTCTACTTTTATATTGCCCCTCTAACTGATTTTAAAAAATCAAATTATAATTCTTTGAATGTGGCCTTTCTCCTAAAAAGGAAACTATGATAATAGTGATTCACTCTCCTAAGCTGTCACCAGTTATAAGAAGATAAATCAGGATGATTTTTGAAAAGTTGTGAAAGGCTAATTAAAATTATTATCTTTCACTGTTTTATAAAGTCATTCTATAAATACATTGCTAGAAAAACCAAGTCTGTATACTCAGCATTTTCATAATAGATATATTTATTATTTGTTTATTTATTTATTTATTTTTGTTTTTTCTAGGTAGGATCTCACTCAGGCCCAGGCTGACCTGGAATTCACTATGTAGTCACAAGGTAGCATCGAACTCATGGTGATCCTTCTACCTCTGACTCCCAAGTGCTGGGATTAAAGGCATGTGCCACCACACCCGGTGATATATTTTTTTAAAATAATCTCTTCCATAAAATTCTCCACATAAGTTTTATTGTTTATTCCAATTGTATTTGCTACTTTTTGCAGAAGGCAATTAAAAACCAAATTAATAAAGATTGACTCAAGAAAGCACCCTCTTTTCTATAAATTTACAATTCAATTGATTGTAGAAGTTAGATAAAATTATGTAAGGAGGGCTTCAGAGATGTCTTAGCAGTTAAGGCGTTTGCCTGCAAAACCAAAAGATCCGGGTTTGACTCTCAGGACCCATGAAAGCCAGATGCACAGGTGGGCACATACAGCTGGAGTTCATTTGCAGTGCCTGCAGGCCCTGGCCTGCCCAGTCTCTCTCTCTCTCTCTTTTCCTCTGCCTCTTTCTCTCTCTCAAATAAATAAACAAATAAAATATATTTTAAAAAATTATGTAAGCAATACTTTAAGAACTACCGAGAGGACCTTCATATTTAATAAATTAATTAAAATCATATGAAAGATTAAAGATAACCAACAGAAGTGGATTCCATGTTACCATAAGAGAAGCTTCATGCACAAGTGGGATTTATACAATATTTAAAAGAAAAGAGGACATTTTGGAAAAGGGTAAAGATGAACTAGCTTGCTTCAGGAAGAATGTGGCTTTTAACCAAAAGTGTAGAGTCAGATCATCTCTGTATGCTGATACATACATATAGAAATATCAGAAATAAAGGCAAGCAGAAGAATAAGATGAATGAAATTTAAGTCTAAACATTCAAGTGCAAGATGCAAACATTTGTGGTAGTTTTCACTACCTAGGCTACCGTAATAAGTTACTAAAGCTTGGCTTCCTAAAAGAGAATTGCTTTTATATATCTATATATCATTTTATCTAATTGTCTGCAATATATGTCAAAGGCAAATGTTATAATGATAAAGTGATTTAGAAAATAGTTTTCCAAATAAAATAATACAATGCAGGAACTGATAATTTTGGTCTCATAAACAGTTCAGAGAATAAAACATTATTTGAATGACATTAATATGCTTGTCTATGACCATCTACATCTCAGTTTAGTTAAAATACTAAATGGAAAGAGAATTGCTTCTCCTAATGATCAACTTCATAACCTTAACCACTTTATTAATTGACAGAAGAAACATACTAATTAAATTACAGAATTTTCTAGAGCATGAGGTAAATTTAGACCAGTGTACACACCTACCTCAAGTAGAAACATCTACCTAGTTAGAATGTCATTCATTATTTCAAGAAATAAGTACTATGATATCATTTCATCACTTCAAGTAGTGATTGCTATATAGGCTTCTGGCTTTTCACCATTCATACCAATTCAAGGAACAAAGTGGTGATTTTCTATTATAATATTGTTTTAGTTGATATTATGAGATATTCTTGCAGATAATATCAAATACCATTTAATTATTCAATTTATGTAAAAAGAATTCTAACCCTATCACTACCAGACATAATATGCAGATATACTGTGGCACTGTAAATTGTACAGAAAGAATAAGCCCACTCTGTGTCAGAGGACAGTATCAAAAGAGTCAGCTCTGCCTTGCTATCCTCATGGACAGAAACGGAAAGTAAAAGTCAAAAGAAACTTGCACAAATTCAACTGTCTACATCAATTTGGAAAATAAAACTTTGAAAGTCTAACTGAAATGACAGAAATCCCTAAAAAGAAAAACAAAACATAATAGACATTTTAAAATATCAACTATAAAGGATTACTTGAAAATGAAGTAATTTGTGGAATATATATGTAAATGGTCCACAGCCTCTTCCTCAGCCTTTCCCAGTCCCATGCAGATGTGAAAACAATCTTTTGAGTGATTAGAAAAATTAGGGCAAATGTGATTGAAGCTTTTCTAATACACAAAATTATAGAAGAAAAGATTATTATTTTGTTTTCAACTGTCTTTGCTAATTAAATTTTCTTGCAGACATTTCAATCTGTGCCTCAACATAAATCATATATTCACTTAAAATAATTTGAGATATTTTTCTGTGTGTTGACTTTCTTTTGTAACTCAATTTTACATTTCCCACATATGAACTCAATGGAGGACAATGTAATGTCATGAAGTCAAAAAGATGGGCACACCTGATTCTAGTGTTACCATCATTATATTCTTAATCTATTAATCAGAATGATATTGAATATTTACATATAACATTTTTACTGTTTTGCATTCTGCCTTATAATATGTTTGTGGACATTTATATTTGAAAAGTTTGGAATATTTACATTTGTTTCTCTTTTCATTACTTCCTTATATTAGTCAAATAAATTACTTGTAGCATTAGCATTAGTTTACTTAACCATTAATTATCTGGACCACTGAATTCAGTATTCATGAAGCCATATCATTGACTGGTTCTATTTAAGACTCTTAAGGAAAATGGTGAGGAGGTGATTTTGTCAGCTAGCTGACTTCTTTTATCTAAAAACAAATCAAAGCAAAACAAACAAATAACAGTGTTTCTTTCCAGAGCTCTTATGCAATAAAAAGGGGGGGGGGGCAATTCATTTTATTCCCACTATTTTCTACTATCATTTGCTTTTAAAAAAAATATTGCTATTTTACTTGGCATGCAGATTTACATTCTAGCATATTCTTTTATTTATTTATTTATTTATTTATTCATTCATTCATTCATTCATTCATTCATTTATCTATTTTTGAGGTAAGGTCTCACTCTAGCCCAGATTGACCTGGCACTTACTCTGAAGTCCCAGGTCAGCATCCAACTCACAGCGATCCTCCTACCTCTGACTCTCTGGTACTGGGATTAAAGGTGTGTTCCACCATGCCTGGCTTGCTTTCTGGCTTTTTCAAATACAATTTGTTTTTGCTGATTCTTACTCCATTTCTATAACCAATCCCCCTCCCACCAAAAGAAGAAACATGAATAACAATAAGTACCTTAAAAAGTGTTTAACTGGGCTGGAGAGATGGCATAGCGGTTCGACTCTGCAGGACCCACATAAGTCAGATGTACAAGGGGGCATGAGCACCTGGAGTTCTTTAGCAGTGGCTGGAGGCCCTGGCAAGTCAATTCTCTCCCTCCTCTCTCTCTCTTTCTTTCTCCCTCTCAGATAAAAAAATAAAAACATTTTTTAAAAGTGTTTAACTTCCTTAGCCATCAGGGAAATGCCAATTAAAACAATTTTAAGATTCTGTCATACCTTAGAATGGCTATCCTCAAGAAATCTGAAAATAAATTCTTTTTAAAGTTCAGGGGAAAAGGATCCCTTCTAGTGTTTATAGAAATCAGTATGGAGGAATCTCAAAAAAATTAGGAACAGAACTCACATACAACCCAGCTATACCACTTCTGGCCATAGGTCCGAAGGACTCCATACTCTTCTACAGAGATCCTAACACATCCATGTTATTGTTATACTCTTTACAATAGTTAAGGGTTTGAATCAGTCTAGATGCCCATCATTTGCTTTTAAAGCTTATGTTTCTTTAACAAACAATCTATTTTTACTGCCTCTGTTCACACCTCCATCACTTTCAGCTTGGCATTCTGTCTTCAAATTTTGTGAGCTAAAGTTATTTAGTTATCAACTCAGGGCCTGTTCTAAGATTAATTCTGAATCTCCCTTTGAGTTTGAAATTATTAATCACCTCCATGTTAACCTCTGTCTGCCTTGATGTCACTAAACGCTCCAAGGTCTTTTATCTTTCCTTTTCCCAGTGTTGCAGTCAGGTTCTCATTGCTGGCAGAAATCACCCAACCAAGAGCAGCCCACGGGGAAAAAGAAGTCTACTTTGACCCACACACTGGAGGAGGAAGCTCCACAATGGCAGGGTAAACGATGGCAAGAGCAGAGGGTGGACATCAACCCCCGTCCCACATAAGGTGGACAAGAGGTAGAGGAGAGTTTGCCACACTCCAGCAAGGGGAAGCTGGCCACAAAACCCACAAACCCGCTCCCAACAACACACTGCCCCCTGGAGGTGCCAATTCCCAAATCACCATCAGCTAGGAACCTAGCATTCAGAACACCTCAATGTATGATGAACACCTGAATCAACTACCACACCCAGAAATACACCCATTTTCTATGTACCAGTATGTTTCTTGTCGTTTAATTCTCTAAACTTCTCTCAGATGCAGCTTTGTCTTTTTCCATATTTGTCTTGGCTAATTTTTTCCTAAAGAATTCCCTTCCACCATGCTGCCAAAAAGACATCAACCTGATATCTCCACACCAAACCTCAAACTTAGTATATCCAAACGTAATTCTCTTCTTGTCACACATATTCTCAGCCCTTTGATCTTAGGAACATGTTGTGGTTAGAGTTTGGTTTAGGTATATGTTCAAAGGCTCTTTGGGTTGCAGGCTTCCTGGTTTTGGAAGACATCCACTGTAAAGTGCATGAATTGGTGGCAGGTCTATGAATCAGTGGGTCTATGAATCTGTTAGAAAACATTGGCTTTTCCAGTCAGGTCCTAGATATGTGTGTGTGTGTGTGTGTGTGTGTGTGTGGTGTGTGCTTTGGATGCCAGAGGACAACCTTAAGTGTCTTTCTCCAAGCACAGTCTATTTTTCTGAGATAGAGTCTTGATCCTTGGGCATTCATTTACCCAACCTCCCCAGAGCTGTTGGCAGAGTACGCACTTTTACCCACTTAGCTACCTTGCCAAGCACTGATTAAGTCTTAGAAGGTTGCATAAAAGGTGAAACTGTTTAGAGATGAGTTCTTCAATACATGCCCTCCCCATTATGGCCAGTTGCCATGAGTCACCACATGGAATGGGCGAACAGCTTGCATCATAACTTTTTGAATCCCAGCATACTTAACTGTGAGCTAAGACTTCTTCCCTCAACCAAAAAATAAAATAAACATAGTTGTTTTTTACAGTAAAAATAAATAAAGACTTGTTAACCTCCTTTAGGCATTTTATTATCATTACAAATAGTATCCAAATGTGAGCCTTAGTCCTATAATCCTAGAATATCAGGCTTGGATGTGAGACCCCTTACCACAGACAGATACATAGTTCATCAATTCGCTGGACTATCCCTCAGTCATATTCCTAACATCTGATTTTTTTTCTTTTTCTTTTTCTTTTCTTTTTTTTTTTTTGCTGAACTCTCACATAGGCATTAATCTCTCATTTCACTTTGGTCTAAAGCATAAAATAAATTATACAATTATTCTCTATATTCATATCCATTTTATAAAAAAAACTAGGCATATTACCACATCCTCAAAAATATTCAATAGGAATATTCAATCTTTTTTTACTTACTCATTTCTTTTTTAGTTGGTAGACATAGTTTTAGGTATAATTCTGCCATTTTCAAATGTAATTTTAGTTGATTGTAAAAATTTTTTAATGGTTTTTATTAGTTAGCCAAACATACTCATGTAGAATTTTTTCTAATTCCACATACTTTTTATTATTATTAATACTAGTAACATATTTTGTATGGATACATCATGTGTTGGTACCCTTTTCTCCCTCATCACAGCCCCCATTCCACTGGGGACCCTCCTCAATGAGGTTGCAGGTATTCCCCATGGAATTGTGGTTTATGCATTGTGGGAGCAGCAGTCAGCAGAAGAGGAAATGCCTCTGGGTATGATGTTTCAATCTGTGGCTTTTACAAGTTTTCCACCCCCTCTTCTATAGTAGTGGTGGTGGGTGAGTTTTAAGTCTACTTCAGAGGGTAGTTAGACCCAAGGAGATAAACTACCCCTCACCACAAAGGAATGGTAAGATGCATAAGAGTGCTGCTTCTATGGTGTACCTGATACTCTGACCACTGCTAACAAACTCCAGAGGCGTGCACCCCCTTGTGCATCTGGCTAACGTGAGTCCTGCGGATTCAAGCCTCGAACCAAGGTCCTTAGGCTTTACAGAGCGCTTAATCGCTAAGCCATCTCTAGCTCTCAGTATATTTTGGATTAGAGTTTAGTGATCATTAACATTGTTGATCTTTGGTACCGGACCCTGGTAAATCCTTCAAATTCCTTATTGCTTTTGAGTCCTTTAAGCTTTAAATATCATTACATTATTGTGGGGAAACATCTACTTGAAGTTAAACTCTTCTAAGTTCTTGATAGTTCTATTATTTTGTTTTTATGTATAAAAACAATACAGGTTTAGACATTCTTTATTCTTTAAATCACAGCAAACAACCAATATGCATTATTTATATCCTTCTTATGTTAGAAAGCAAAAAAAAAATAAAAGAATCTTGTACACTCAGCTGTTAATTAGTATGGAATTATTAACCAATATTTCCAATTATTTTCCTAAATCCTTCCTTTGTTTGCCTTACTGCTTCTTTACTCAAACTTTCAGAAATGCAAGCCCAACATCGTTAATACTTCATAGGAAAACACAATATTTAATTCATCTTTCATTGAATACAGAAAACCTAGCACCTGAAGAGAATGGAGTGGAATAAACATATAGAAACATATTTGAGAGGAAATCCTTTTACAAGCAACAATGTGCCCTGCCTCTGTTCCACTCAGGCTCTCACTGATGGAGGAAGTAAAGAGAAAGTGACAATGACAAATCAACCATCCTGCACAGCATTGCACAGGTGGAATAAAGCGGGCAAGCTTAAAGCATTAACCTTAATAGAAGAAGGAATGGGTAACAGATAGTTCCAGGTTTGGCCTCTGGAGCCAGTGAGAAGGTTCAAATCCCTCCTCTGACATTCATAATCTGTATGACCTGAATCAAGTTATTATTTTTTTCCTATTTTAAAAAAATGAGGATAAATGGACCACTTGCCTCATAGGCTAATATGAAGAGTAACTACATTGACCATGTAAGAACCATGTGACCTTAGACAAATCCTCCATCTTCTCATCCCCCACAATATGTCCACATCCCATTGGCTTCTCTGATGCTGTCTCATTCTTACTCCCTTGTACCACTTTGACCACTTTTTTTTCACACTTAGCTTTGTAAGCTAGCTCCTAAGGTGATAGGCATCTAGGGATGCCCCTATCATTTGCTTATCTTATCATCTTAATTGCCTTTAAATAGACTTTTGGATGGACTACCAGGTTTTTGAATTCACATCTCCTTCTCGTATTATCATCTTTTCCAGGAACAAATATAACACAACCCTCTGATGTAGGCATCGATTTGAGATTCTGTCCAGGACCCACAACTGGAAGCCTCACTTTCTTGTCTGGAAATGGTCACACAACCTTACAGCAGATTCCTCTCTAATCAATGGCACTTAGCAAATCAAGAATACACTTTTTTTTTCTTTTACACAATATCAAGAGCCACTGGAAGCTAATTAAAAAACTGATTTTGAGTGCTTTTCTACATTAGCACCATTCAGAGGCCAGTAGCAATTATTATCCTCATTTTACAAATAATGGCAAAGGTCCTTTCACAGGGTTTATACTAAATACAGATTTAAAATTAGACTGTCTGGGTTTGAATTCTGCTTTAATAGGAAGGTATATCACCTGGGATAAACTATGTATCATATATACGCCTTGGTTTCTAGCTTAAAAAATTGGGCTAATAATGTCCACCTCCGAGTGCCTATGTACTAAATGTGTTAACATATGTATGACACTAAATTAGTACTTATGATACTGCATATCACTTTTCATAATTTATAAATTTTTATCTTTGCTCCCATTTCTCCCATGCAATTGTTTATTCAACCCTGTTTAATATCTGAGTATTCCATAAATGTCTAAATTAATTTATTTTTCACCAATTCATTATTTTAGTATAGCTCAGTGTGACAGATGTCATTATCATATCAAAGCTCAAGGAGTGTCACTAGGCTTTCCCCTTGTAATCAGTTTATCCCAACAATCACTTTCCTCATGTCTGCCATCCTTACATTTTATTCCATTTGTCTGGCACTTGCCCCAATCCAAATCAGACTCATTTCCAGGAAGGCTGAAATTCTATCAATGCATTGTCTAACTTAAAGAAAAGAATGCTGAAGGAACCATGCCATATGGCAAGCCAAACATTGATGATACCAAGATGAAAAGGAGCTAATCTCTTTTC
Source organism: Jaculus jaculus (assembly GCF_020740685.1). Taxonomy (NCBI): domain Eukaryota; kingdom Metazoa; phylum Chordata; class Mammalia; order Rodentia; family Dipodidae; genus Jaculus; species Jaculus jaculus. The sequence goes on from NC_059120.1 coordinate 27,115,883, forward strand.
TCAGCAGCCCCACCGTAGCAGGTAGCAGAAGACAGACTCACTCACAGGTAATTCACACAATGTGGTGCACTTTACAAGGCATGTGCAGCAAGAAATACCAAAGAAAATCTATTTCCAGGAACACATACCAGGCTGAGTGGCAGGTGTTGGAGGCATTGTTTCTGACCCAAACAATCTAATCATGTATAGGACAAGCAAAGATTTCAATGCAAAGTAGCAAATGAATGGTAAGATAGAAGGAAGAATTTTATCAGCATAAATGAGGTGTGAGTAGTTTATGAACATCAAAGTTAGACTGGGGAAATAACACTTGGTAAAGTGTTTATATTGCAAGCATGAGGGCCTGAGTTTGATCCCAGTATCAATTTTAAAATGTGATGTTCAATTTCAATCCTATTGCTGGTGAGGTGGAGACAGGAGGGGATCATTGGCCAGCTAGTCTAGCCCAATTGGTGACCTCCATGCCAAAAGACAAGTAGATGGCCTGAAATGGCATATGAAACATGTGGTCATTCTCTGCCCAAGTATAGGTACACTTCTATGCACACATATACTGACACACATAATCGCACACACAAACCCACAGGATATCAGGGCTACAGAGATTGTTCAGCAGTTAAGTGTATTTCCCCAGCAAGCATGTAGGCCTAAAGGGGGTCTGAGACCACCCAAGTTTGATTCCCCAAGCACCACACAGAGTGGCCATGCACATCTGTAGCCTCAGTAGTATGGACATCATAGACCAGAAAATTACTGGGAATTGTGAAGCCAGAAAGCTCCATAATTGTTAAGAGACTCCTTCTGAAGGAAAAACAGGCAAATGAGTGATACAGGGAGGACACCTGAGACTCTCCTCTTTCTGTAAGGCAAGCTTATGAGGCACAGTATCAGCATATACATGGGAATCCATCACACACACACAAACACACACACCAGGACAAGTACTATGCATCTACAAAAGAAAAAATAGAATATTAACCTTGAGGTAGGATGTTTAGTGATGGTGGTGGTGTTTAATCTGACCAGTCTTATATATTGGAAAGATCAATTGTAAAGGCTCCCTTTAGTTGTGTTAAACTTGAATCTTAGATTAAATCTAACCATTAAAAAAACAACAACACAGGATTATTACATAGTCATCTTCCTCTCAATCTATTATCATGTAGATTATGCAAAGTTTACCAACACAACAATCATTATTTTGTTGAAACAATTTAATGAGTTGCCAAACATTATTCAAAGCTATTATCAAACCATACTTGGTGACCTCAGAAACTAAGTATAACTGAAAATTGGAATTAAGACTGAAATTTACATTGAAATCAGGTATTACTAGTAAGAGTGTTCTAAAGTAGCTCCAAAATATCTATTATTATAGTCAGATATTTGATACTTTTTCCAATTCAATAGATTTATTTAGTTACATGAGTCACAGTGAGTTACTTACATGTATTGTATAATTTTATACATAAGAATGCAGTAAGCTTTAATTATTGTTGGCAAATCACTTTGGCATTTAAATTTTCTTCATCGCATGAGATTTTTCATGCATTTTCTTATGTACAAAGCATTGAACATTTAAATTTACCAGTGTTTCCAGACACAAAATAATATGGCATTTTTTCTGCAGTTTAAAAAAGGAACAATGTAAGCCTGCTTATCTTTTTCAAGACACTTTATGTTCATGCATAAACAGTGCATAAACTAAATTAATTTTATTGATTGAAAGTATATTACTACCTTCTTGTAGAAGCTGTAATAAATACTTATATCTATAGTACATATATCTCATTTGGGTTGTGTAGAGACCAATATAGATACTGTTTCCTAGAGTCTTAGTTCAATTTTCAATTAATCATTTTTACATTTGTTAAAAAAAAATAGTGCTTTAAATTAAAAAGACATACAAGTAAAATTTTGACTCCAAAAACATTAGAAAGAATGGCCATCTTTATATATAGATTTAACTTGAAAAAAATCTATGTTAACTCTAACACTAAGAATTCAGATATAAACTATTTTTGCCAAATAACTATAAAATGATTATGATTTAATAAAAATTTGACAACTTGCCAAATGCAAAATTTACTGGGTTAAAAGTTGATCTTAAGGGATCTACATGTTCAAAATTTTAATAGCTCCATGTGTTGAAAATCTCTCTCTCTCACTTTCCCATTAAAAAAAAAGTAAGCATGGCAGACCATCACCAAAGGGCCTTTTAGAATTTAAACTGCAAAAATGAACCATTTAAAATGAAAATAATTATACACAGTTATTTACAAATCATAAGATAATGTCCTTTAAAATTTATTCCATCATTTAAAAAAATCAGAAAACATTTTTGATGAATTAAAATACTTAATTGCTTAAAAACAAATAACCAGGACTGCTTGAATCCCCATTGGCTCTCTTTGTTAGCAATCAAATTTGGGTCTTCTTTCATGTGTCTTTATGATGTGATGTATGTGTATTGTACGCATATACATGTGAAGATGCATTTGCTGCACATACACATGTACAGATGCCAGACAAGGAACCAGTTTCTTCCCATGTTACTTGTCCATGTAGTTCCTCTCTGAACAGAGAGCTGCCCTATTTGAAGCCCCAACAATCCTTTTGCCACCGGACTGGGGTTACACATGTGTGCTCAACGTGGCGCAGCTGTAGTACTGGGGGCGGAGCTCACGTGACGCGGCTGTAGTACTGGGGGTGGAGCTCACGTGGGGCGGCTGTAGTACTGGGGGCGGAGCTCACGTGGCGCGGCTGTAGTACTGGGGGTGGAGCTCACGTGACGCGGCTGTAGTACTGGGGGTGGAGCTCACGTGGGGCGGCTGTAGTACTGGGGGTGGAGCTCACGTGGGGCAGCTGTAGTACTGGGGGTGGAGCTCACGTGACGCGGCTGTAGTACTGGGGGCGGAGCTCAAGTGGGGCGGCTGTAGTACTGGGGGCGGAGCTCAAGTGGGGCGGCTGTAGTACTGGGGGCGGAGCTCACGTGGCGCGGCTGTAGTACTGGGGGCGGAGCTCACGTGGGGCGGCTGTAGTACTGGGGGCGGAGCTCACGTGACGCGGCTGTAGTACTGGGGGCGGAGCTCACGTGGCGCGGCTGTAGTACTGGGGGCGGAGCTCACGTGACGCGGCTGTAGTACTGGGGGTGGAGCTCACGTGGGGCGGCTGTAGTACTGGGGGCGGAGCTCACGTGGGGCGGCTGTAGTACTGGGGGCGGAGCTCACGTGACGCGGCTGTAGTACTGGGGGCGGAGCTCACGTGGCGCGGCTGTAGTACTGGGGGCGGAGCTCACGTGACGCGGCTGTAGTACTGGGGGTGGAGCTCACGTGGGGCGGCTGTAGTACTGGGGGCGGAGCTCACGTGGCGCGGCTGTAGTACTGGGGGCGGAGCTCACGTGGCGCGGCTGTAGTACTGGGGGTGGAGCTCACGTGGCGCGGCTGTAGTACTGGGGGCGGAGCTCACGTGGGGCGGCTGTAGTACTGGGGGCGGAGCTCACGTGGCACAGCTGTAGTACTGGGGGCGGAGCTCACGTGACGCGGCTGTAGTACTGGGGGCGGAGCTCACGTGACGCGGCTGTAGTACTGGGGGTGGAGCTCACGTGGGGCGGCTGTAGTACTGGGGGCGGAGCTCACGTGGGGCGGCTGTAGTACTGGGGGCGGAGCTCACGTGACGCGGCTGTAGTACTGGGGGCGGAGCTCACGTGGCGCGGCTGTAGTACTGGGGGCGGAGCTCACGTGACGCGGCTGTAGTACTGGGGGTGGAGCTCACGTGGGGCGGCTGTAGTACTGGGGGCGGAGCTCACGTGGCGCGGCTGTAGTACTGGGGGCGGAGCTCACGTGGCGCGGCTGTAGTACTGGGGGTGGAGCTCACGTGGCGCGGCTGTAGTACTGGGGGCGGAGCTCACGTGGGGCGGCTGTAGTACTGGGGGCGGAGCTCACGTGGCACAGCTGTAGTACTGGGGGCGGAGCTCACGTGGCACAGCTGTAGTACTGGGGGCGGAGCTCACGTGGGGCGGCTGTAGTACTGGGGGCGGAGCTCACGTGACGCGGCTGTAGTACTGGGGGCGGAGCTCACTGGCGCAGCTGTAGTACTGGGGGCGGAGCTCACGTGATGCGGCTGTAGTACTGGGGGCGGAGCTCACGTGGCGCGGCTGTAGTTCTGGGGGCGGAGCTCACGTGGGGCGGCTGTAGTACTGGGGGCGGAGCTCACGTGACGCGGCTGTAGTACTGGGGGCGGAGCTCACGTGGCTCAACTGTAGTACTGGGGGTGGAGCTCACGTGGCGCGGCTGTAGTACTGGGGGTGGAGCTCACGTGACGCGGCTGTAGTTCTGGGGGCGGAGCTCACGTGGCGCGGCTGTAGTACTGGGGGCGGAGCTCACGTGGCGCGGCTGTAGTACTGGGGGTGGAGCTCACGTGACGCGGCTGTAGTTCTGGGGGCGGAGCTCACGTGGGGCGGCTGTAGTACTGGGGGCGGAGCTCACGTGACGCGGCTGTAGTACTGGGGGCGGAGCTCACGTGGCTCAACTGTAGTACTGGGGGTGGAGCTCACGTGGCGCGGCTGTAGTACTGGGGGTGGAGCTCACGTGACGCGGCTGTAGTTCTGGGGGCGGAGCTCACGTGGGGCGGCTGTAGTTCTGGGGGCGGAGCTCACGTGGGGCGGCTGTAGTACTGGGGGCGGAGCTCACGTGACGCGGCTGTAGTACTGGGGGCGGAGCTCACGTGACGCGGCTGTAGTACTGGGGGCGGAGCTCACGTGACGCGGCTGTAGTACTGGGGGCGGAGCTCACGTGGCGCGGCTGTAGTACTGGGGGCGGAGCTCACGTGGCGCGGCTGTAGTACTGGGGGCGGAGCTCACGTGGCGTGGCTGTAGTACTGGGGGCGGAGCTCACGTGGCGTGGCTGTAGTACTGGGGGCGGAGCTCACGTGACGTGGCTGTAGTACTGGGGGCGGAGCTCACTGGCGCGGCTGTAGTACTGGGGGCGGAGCTCACGTGACGCGGCTGTAGTACTGGGGGCGGAGCTCACTGGCGCGGCTGTAGTACTGGGGGCGGAGCTCACGTGACGCGGCTGTAGTACTGGGGGCGGAGCTCACGTGGCGCGGCTGTAGTACTGGGGGCGGAGCTCACGTGGCGCGGCTGTAGTACTGGGGGCGGAGCTCACGTGACGCGGCTGTAGTACTGGGGGCGGAGCTCACGTGGCCCGGCTGTAGTACTGGGGGCGGAGCTCACGTGGCGCGGCTGTAGTACTGGGGGCGGAGCTCACGTGACGCGGCTGTAGTACTGGGGGCGGAGCTCACGTGGCCCGGCTGTAGTACTGGGGGCGGAGCTCACGTGGCGCGGCTGTAGTACTGGGGGCGGAGCTCACGTGACGCGGCTGTAGTACTGGGGGCGGAGCTCACGTGGCGCGGCTGTAGTACTGGGGGCGGAGCTCACGTGGCGCGGCTGTAGTACTGGGGGCGGAGCTCACGTGGCGCGGCTGTAGTACTGGAGGCGGAGCTCACGTGGCGCGGCTGTAGTACTGGGGGCGGAGCTCACGTGACGTGTCTGTAGTACTGGGGGCGGAGCTCACGTGGCGTGGCTGTAGTCCTGGGGGTGGAGCTCACGTGGTGCAGCTGTAGTACTGGGGGTGGAGCTCACGTGGCGCAGCTGTAGTACTGGAGGTGGAGCTCGTAGTCAGTGGCTCCCAGGCCTCTTGGCCATGCAGCAAGGACCTGTAACTACTGAGCCATCTCCCCAACTCCTTGTAACCATTTACTTTAGTATTTCATATTTTCTAAACTACTTAAATCTCTCAATAATATTCTTTCTACTCACCTTGTGACCACTTGAAATTAGCAGAATTTCCTTTGAATATCTTTTCTTTGATTCCTGCAGGTTATTTTCTTCAGCATACACTCTTAGATAGAGTACTTAATGTTTCTGGATTACTGTAAGCATGATTGGATTTAACCTGGATATCTGCATTAACATTTTCTATTCAGACTAAAGGAGACTTTTGTTTTTGAAGAATTTACATGTGAAATGTTTGTGGTTTCATAGTATGTGTTCTTTAAATTGTGGGGGCTTACTTGGTGTATTTATATTTACATTTTACAGAAAATGGGGTTCTCAAATGCTGCAGTAGGAAAGACAAAAGGAACACACCCATCTTCTTGCTTATTGTTAAAGCTTACCCTCAGGCATGTATGAGAATCCAGGGAATAGTATTCTGATGGATTCTGGAGGAAGAAATTAGGGTCCATTTTATTAATTACATGATGTAGTGAGGAAATGGATCTAGAGGGAAATATGAATAACTGCATTTCTATAACAAATAGCAAAAAAAAAACAGAAATCTTCAATCAAGAGGATAATTTCATAGTGTCATACTGCTCACGCATATAAAATTCAAAGCTTTATATTAAAATGGTTCAGATTGGTTTGCTGTTGTTATACGAGACTTGAGTAAATATTTTCTTGTGTCTATATGTAGAAACCAGTATTTGCATAGTTAAAGTTATTCAATATTTTTGTTACTTAGTAATTTTCTCCTGAAACTCAACAAACTAATATCACTAATAAAATTCTCCTTATTTAAACAATGAACTAAGATTATTATGAATTCATCCTTTACATTTCTCGTGACATAAGAATGGTTATGTCATTGATTCTTAAAGCAGTTCTCACAAAGTAGCTCAAACATGTCTTGGAGAGGAAAAAAGAAAGAATTTACCTCCTGGCTTTACCAGGCACTGGACTACTCAAAATATGTTTTGTTTATTCTTCAGAAGAAAATTATATTAGTAGGTAAAAATTAAAAAGCAGTATGAAGTTTTTGAGTATAGTTGTGATATAAATGGGATTTATTGACCTGTGGAGTACAAATCCAGCACCACAGGGAATCTAAAGTATGCAATGAACATACTGATCTGCCACATACAGCTGCTTCTCTAATACATGCTAATATCTATAACTTTAAGTCCTTCATTTCTCTGAAAATCAAAGTTATTTTAAAAATATTTGTTTATTTGTTTATGAGAGAGGGCAAGTAGAGAGAGAGAGAAAGAAAGAGAGAGAGAGGGAGGGAGGGGGGAGGGAGGAAGGGAAGGAGGGAGAATAGACACTCCAGGGCCTCTAGCCACTGTAAAAGAACTCCAGACACATGTGCCATGTTGTGTACCTGACTTAGGTTGGTACAGAGAAATTGAACTTGGGTCCTTAGGCTTCACAGGCAAGCACCTTAACTGTTAAGTCATCTCTCCAGCCCTAAAGTAATTTTTAAGATAAAAACATTGCTGATGTGTGCAAAACTCAGGACCAAATAGGACTTGTGATTAAAATCAGAACAATCATTATTTTATTAAAAAATAAAAAAGTAGGAATGGGAGATGACTCAGAGTTAAATCTGCATGCTTTCAAAGCTTGATGCCTAGGGTTCAATTCCCCAGTACTCACATTAAGCCAGATTAAAATAATGCTGCATGCATCTGTAGTTTGCTTATAGCAGCAAGAGGCCCTGTTATTCCTATGCTTGCTGTTTCTCTCGCTTCATCTCTGTCTCTCTCTCACACACACACATACACACACTCTTTGTAAGTAAATAAATAAAAATATTAACTTGAAACAGTTAATATTTAAGTGAAAATATGTTATATTTTCATGTCAATAGCTATTAAATTGATGATAAAGGAGTGCTGATTTTGATGACACATTTCATGTTAATTCAAGTACCTTTTGATATGTTCCCAAATTATTTTAAGCTGTAAAATACAATCGCTTGTTGACAATCTATTTTTGTAATCTTCTTGTCATGGTAAATTACATTGTCTTTAAATTAGTTGTAGTGTTAATTTTATAATAGAAATTAGTGTTTGAGATACAATAAAATAAAATAAAGGAATAAAGTTATATAACCTAGGTTAGCCTTAACAATATAATTTGTTGATTTCTTTGCTTGTCATCTCTTCTTGAATCACATTCCTTCCTTCTATACTTTTTTTAAAAATGAAATGTACATTTACTATTTCTTCCCAATGAAGGTAGGAAATGCTATGTCACTGGGCAAGTTTAAACGTCTTTGTAAAATATTTAACTTCACTAAGAAACATCTTTGCCCTGAACCTTGACGTTATTTTTCCACTCTCTTCTGGTCTTTCCTAATTATGAAGAGGTCTGTTATCAGCTTGATTGTTCCCTTTAAGAAAGGCTTTTATCTCCGTTTGACTCCAAATGTTTCTCTTGGTCCATGATATTCTGCCTTCACTACAAAATGATGAGCTAAGTATAATCTGTTTTGCTTTATTTCTCGTTTTCATACTGAGTAGACATTATTTTCTTCAGGAGAAAAAATTGTTCCATCCTAATTTTAGAGATTTTTCTCTTCCTTCAACACTATTATTTTCACGTAATTTTTATCTGGTATGTGTCAGAGGATTTGCATTTGTGGTCTACAAGTCTTAAAATTTCCCTTTCATATTTATTGTGTTTTTATTTTTCTTCTCCCATGTACATCTCATTTGCTTCAATCTTCTAATTCACTCATTTTAACTTTATATGTGCTCTGTACATTGTTTCATTATGGTTTTATTTCAATGACTATATAAATTTGAGTGCTGAAAAATTCTTTTGGAGTGTAGGATATACTTTACATGATAGTATCCCTACCTAACGTGTGTGCTAAGAGTTCACATAAACTGGGAGTGGTGGCACATGCCTAAAATTCAAAGAGGAAGAGGTAAGGGGTGAGAAGTTCAAGTTCATCCTCAGCTGCATAGTAAATTCAAGGCCAGCCTGGGCTACATGTGACACAACCTTAATAAAAAGAAGAAAGAACGAAAGAAAGAAAGAAAGAAGGAAGGAAGGAAGGAAGGAAGGAAGGAAGGAAGGAAGGAAGGAAGGAAGGAAGGAAGGAAAGAAAGGGAGGAGCAGCTCTATAAAACCCTGAAATATATAGACTTACGAGGTCCCAGTGTAGAGTCTTTAACTCAGTATATTTAGGGAGGATCTATAGATCTGTATTTCAGATTTAAAAGCACAGAAAGTGTTGGATTGTCTCTGGGAATTTGGAAGCATACTTTGGAGAAATACTAAGTACAGTCAAATTTAGAGATGTAGTGATGGAAAAAAACAAAGAGTCCTCTACTATGTGACCCTGTCAGCAGAAGAGACAGTGGTGACTGGAAGGAAAGCAGAGCTATGGAATAAGAAAAAAACCTTGAATAACAGAAGGAAAATGGGAGAAGGGTGATCCTGCCCTGACCAGTGTTATATCAAACTACATTGCTTTGACCATGATGTAAATTTGAAAAATTGGGAAATATGTTCTAGTTAAAATACAGTATTTTGTAGCTTATAATTTCTATTCTTCACACAAATTCCTTTATTAATTAAAGCTATTTGGAACTAGTTTTTAAAAGGTTAATACTGATCTGCTTTCTTATGAAATTATTTTTTAAAGCTACAATCTAAACTTTGTAGCCTGATAAAATGATAATGTATTGTAATTTAGTATAATATCTATTTTGTGTTAGATGACAGTTTTATTAGGCAGGACCAATAATCATCATTATGCAGATGCATAATGGCCCATAATAAATGGTCTCATTTTCCTTAATTTTAATTCTACCTCTTAAAGTATGCCTTTCTGTTAAAATGGTTATACTTGGCTTCTTTTATAAATATAATTTTAGCAATCGCTATAGCAACTTAAGTCACCCAATATTTAAGTCCAACTTTCTGTGCAGTTGGTACAAAACTATTTTAATATTTTGGTTCCTCTTAATTAAACTTTCAGACTAGTAAACTTAGTAAGATTTAATGAACACCTTTCATGTGCTAAAGTCTTAAGATAGAGATGAGAAGACTTTCATCCTGGGATACAACCCTGTGCTTCATAGGGGCAGAGGGGCTGGGTGTAGAAGCGAGTTCATGGAAGAGCTTACCCCAGACAGCGGGCCAAAGGCTGGGCTCAATGTTCCTCCTTAAGAAGAATGATGACTTCAAGTGGTTTAATGTGTATGAAGAATTTTTGTCCTAAAGTTTATACATTTAGGTAATGATCATATTGGACTCTGTTTTCAGTATTTGCAAGTGGAGATGGGAGTTTGAATAAGAGAAAGGAAGGTTGTGTGGATCATAGATATTTTAGAATATAGAGCATTTTAGTGGTTCTCCAATTTTAAGTCAATTTGCAGAAACAATTACCTACTTAATCTTGTGTAGTTTGTTGAGTGTGCTTTTGTATTGGCCTAAACTACTCCTATTAGTTAGGAGTCACTATTGTTAGGAGACTAAGTATGGAGAAATTATCTCCCATACACTCTAGTTTCTTGGCTCCAGCACAGGCAAAGCTTATGCTTCTCCCATAATATCAGAGTTGTTACAGTTAGGCCACATCTCAAAGGCTCTGGGGGCCTGGAAACAGAGACAAGTCAAAAAAAAAAAAAAAAGTTCAAAAAACTGAGGTTGAAGGTCATTTCACATACAAACTTTGCCAGCTCTGTATTACTGTCCCGGCACCAGTGTGTAACAGTTGCTTAGAATTCAAGGCAAGTCACTCCTTTCAGCTTCTGTCATGGGCACTCTAGGTGGCTACTGTTTTCTGTGAGTAATAATTCTTTTTCATCTATATGTGATTAAATATAACTTTCTTCCACAAAATTTGTGCCTGGAAGATCTATGGTTGTATCTCCAAGCATTTGAGGGTATATAGAAGAAACTCAGTTCTACTGTTGTCTACAAACATGGATAATAATCTATGATACCCTTATGTAATTCAGTATTTTACTGCATAACATTCATTTTCTTAGTGAGTGCTCCATGAATTCCAGGACTATGTTATGCACTTAGGTTGTAGAGAACATGATATAGATTCTGCCCCCATAACAATTTACACTCTAATCAGGAAGGCCTTCATAAATCAATATAGTCAATAATAAGGTACAATTCTAAAAAGTCATGGCCATAAAGAGAAAGAGTGCTACAAGTAAATTTCTAAACATCTTTTTTATTTTACTTTGGTTTTTCAAGGTAGGGTCTCACTTAAGCCCAGGCTGACCTGGAATTCACTATGTAGATTCAGGGTAGCCTCAAACTCACAGTGATCCTTCTACCTCTGCCTCCTGAGTGCTGGGATTAAAGGCCTGTGCAATAACACCCAGCTCCTAAATATGTTTTGAAATGATATTTGACAGTGATTCTTTGTCATTTTATTTATTTGAGACTGACAGAGAAAGAGAGAGAGAGAGAGAGAGTGAGAGAGAGAGAGACATACACAGAGAGAGAAAGAGACAGAGAGAGAGAGAGAGAGAGAGAGAGAGAATGGGCACACCAGGGCCTCCAGCCCCTGCAAACCAACTCCAGATGCATGCGCCCCCTTGTGCATCTGGCTAATGTGGGTCCTGGGGAACTGAGCCTTGAACCAGTGTCCTTAGGCTTCACAGGCAAGTGCTTAACCACTAAGCCATCTCTCCAGCACAGACAGTAATTCTTTTACATTCAAACATATTAATGGTTGGAAGTATGTATTAGTTTAGTGTGTAGTTTCACGATTTCTAGTTCAAACTTTTAAAGAAAACAATTCTCCCAATTTTGTTCAAACAGACACTCAATAACTAAGGAAAATTAGCGAAACAAGCAACGGTGCTCTTTTCCTGATGAACCAGATACCAGCACAAGGGGGAAGGAGACCAACAAAGAGAAAAATCAACTCCTACCAAATCAGAGAGCCCGAACCTCAGAGGCCCCCAACACCTCATCACCGAAACAGACCAAAAATGAACCCAACATGGCTCAGGGATATTTTGCGGAACAGGGGGTGGAAAGAATGTCAGAGCCACATTTGGGTCAGGATATGCAGAGACATTTATCACACCAATAACTGTGGGCTAACTCCACAAGGCATGACCCATATACCTCAACAAGGAGGGGCCAATGGGGAGGGGGTAGGTCATAGATGAGCCTAATAATGGTACCAAACTACCTGTATTTGCTGAATAGAAAACTAATAATAATAAAAAAATTAAACATTGGGGTTTTTTTTTAATAGGTTTTGGCATATATAGTGTAATCCAATGATTGCTAGACTGTACTTATAAAGGTCTTAATAATTTATGCTCAACTAAATATTGTATCTTACAATGTCTTAGATAAATCAATAGAGTAAATGTTTCTATTTGTAACCTAATAGATGTTTTCTTTAAGATGAATGTAAGATAACTGAAGAAACAGAGCATTTATGTCAATATGCCCTTTGTGTATAAAGCTCTTGGTCAGAAACTATAATAACTGGAACACTGAAAAACTTCTTTGTGAGGTTTTAGGTCAAGTAATTGTTCTCATTGATTCATATAAATAATAAAATTGTATGAATTCTCACCAAGTTCCTTTAGAAATTTATTGTCATTTTGAAATAAAGAGATTATAGACCAAGCTAAATTTTTGCATCTAACTTCTGAATCTTTACACCATTAGCAAGTATTTTACTCCAAGATTTAATTTTTTAAAGTATAATAATAATTAATCCATTACTCTATGTTTTAGGATTAGACCTAGTACATTTCATGCCTCACGCCTTGCTTGGGTTAGGTCTTCAGGCAGAAGTGGTTCCTACCATGCTGGATTACCAACCCTGAGAAGAACCAGGCTTCTGTCATTTCAACATACCTTAAGATATTCCACCAGAAGCCATCAGTCAGAACAATTCAATAACCCCTGTTCATTGTGGTTTGACTGAAATGTCTCCTGTGGCTCACATATTTAAACACCAGTGCCCAGATGGTAGTGTTTTTGAAGAAAAAGTTGTAGAATCTTCTTGGAGGAAGTGGGTCATCAGGGGAAGGGCTTGAGGTTTTATATATTCTGGATCATTGTCCTGTTTCATCTCTGCTTTTGGACTAAAGATATAATGTGACCAATGGCCTCACACTCCTGTCACAGTGCCTTCTCACCAATGATAGGCTAGGTTCCTTATCAAACTAACAGCCAAAATAAAGCATTCCTTCATTAAGATGTATATTTAATCATAGCAATAAGAAAAGTAACAAATATAATATTCACTTTGTTGATTTTTGTGGGGGCATCAAATACCCTGGCCTGCTAACTGTTGGGCTGATCTATGTGAGGTGGCCACTCAAAATGTTATGTAGATGGTGTTTTGAAACCACTAAATGTTGGCACTGAGCAAGTATCTTCCTCTTACTTTTCTAGTAGTCATAGTTTTGAGTGGTGCATCACATTCTACTTATAATTAAGCAGGAATTAGAGATCATTTATGAAATTTGTGACATCTTATTTTAAAACCAAAAGCAAAAGGTAACATATACATGCATTATTTGGCTCTGTAGGTTAGAAGCATAGTTGCTCATAGCTTGGTGCTAATCTGTCTGGTTTCATTACTCAGATTCCCGATGCACTAATTACAATCTGATTGATCTTTTGCCTCCTAGATTTCAGTTCTGTTTTATTTTAGGCTCATCGACTGACTGCAGCTGTAACTTCAGCTTGCCAAGGTACACTATTGCTCACAAGAGGACCAGGGGAGAGAGTGTGAATGAATTTATTGCCAATCATTTTCTACTCCTACAACAAAGCAATTTGGTAGATTTGTTGCTCATGAGCCAATGCACTACCTTCATACACATGGCAATGTTTCATATGAAACTGTTTCCAGTGTGAATAATAGAGATTATGGGGAGACAATACAAATTTTCTTGGGCCATTGTCTTATTTATAGATTTTGTTTTTCCACTGATTTACACTCTGACATCTTAGTAAATTGTATTATTTGCTTGTTTTATGTTCAACCTTCCCTCAGATTTGGTGTGACTATTTTTGTCTTTAGAATATTTTCCATTGTTAGATTGTTTATGTTCTCAAAGGAGGAGAATACCTTTTTATTATTATTTTGAGGATGTTTGGTACTTACCTAATTATCCTTTGGAGGACATCATAAGACAACACAGTTGAACACATGGTAAATACTGGAAAAGGATTACAGAATAATTATATCATTTCTGAAAGCCCTAATGACAGATTTGTTTTATTCTTGCCATCACATATTTTTTTCTCTAGGTTTCATTACAGATTCCCGAGCCTATAGTTGCTAAATCTTTTCTGCCTGTTTGAAAAATTATATTATGTCACATGTATTAACCATTAAAGAACCTGTTAATATGATTGTTAAATTATGAAGGAGAGAAAAATCCAAGGTAGCATTTATTTTCCTATCTTGGGCTTTTATTTAATGTGTAACAGTAAAGAACACTATCAACCCAAGTGTTACATTAGTCCCAAAATTGAACAATAATTGTGAATCAAAAAACATGGTCCCAACACAAAATAGTAAGGTAGAGAAGAACTCATAATGTCAGATAGGCAATGAATCAGTTCTCCATCATACAAAAATGGAGAGCTTACTTTAAGCCAGGGATTTCTCCAGGTATTAAGGGGGATAAGGCATAGTCCATACCCTCCAAAGGCAAGAAAGATGATAGTGGGCATACATAAATAAGCAACACTAAAAATTTTAAAACTAAAAATTTATTTGAAGCATGGAATTCAATGTTAAAATGGAGATGTGACTGCAAGATAAGGAACATGTTCATGGAAATGCAGTAGAGTATTTGATGGTATATTAGTCAGGGTTCTCTACTGGAACAGTACCAATAGAATGAATTGTATTAAAGGGGGATTTATTGGATTAGCTTTTGGCAATCCAACAATAGCAGATTGCAAGCCTGAAAGTCAAGCAAACTGGTAGCTGCTCAGTCCACAAGGATGGATGCCTGAGCAGTCCCAACCTGACACTGAAGGCCTGGAGGCTTCCTGAACAGCCACTGGTCTTCAGTACATGCTGGTCTTCAGTCCACGCAGGTCTTCAGTCCACACTGGTGCTCAGTCCCCACTGGAAAGCCGTAAACAGTACCCACAGCTAGGGAAAAGGAAAGGATACTTTCCTTCCCAGAGCTTCTGTAACTTAAGCCCCCCCTCTGACAGGGGCCACCAACTTTGTGGGAAAGGGCTCACACTGGGGGAGGGTCTTCATCCTTTAATTAATTCTTCCTGGAAGCAACCTTAGAGACTCACTTATGAGGACTGTCTTGGGAATCCTAAACAGATCAAATTGGCACAAAACTTAACTATCACACCCCTTCTCGACACCAAACCATATCTCCTAACATCATACTTAATTTACAACTGAATACAGTAGCAAGGTCATAATTCCTCCTAATATGATATAACTATCCCACATACAACTGTAAACACACAATCTTCCCCCAACACAAAGCCAGGTTCCTTGAGGAATGCTTAGCTTCTAATATAATAGGTCAAATATAAATTCAGTAACAGTTAACCAGAGATGTAAACTTAATCAATATTAATTACCTAATAAAGGAATAACAAAAGCATCTTAATATTTGTGTTGATGTTTATAAACACTCTTAAAAAGGTAGGACAGAATCACTCATTGAAATTATAGTCCTTGTTTTACAACTGATCACATGGCTTTTAGTTGGTATTTGTAACTACTTTTTTCTACTACCTATTCTGTATTTCTTTCCCCCTTCAGCAAGCACCTCAGCAGGTCTTGGTTCTTCACCTGGAGGGGTGACATATATCTTCATTCTTCAAGGATCTGGACCATTTATCACACTGCCTTGATTGTGTTGTCTATTGACTTTGATAACAGGGCCTAAAGGATCTCCTGCACTCCAGGCACACTCGTCCTTACCTCCATTGTGGAGGAGCAGTCCAATTTCCTCCTGGTAGTCTGGATCAATCACCTCTGCTACCACTGTATCTCCTTTCTCAGCCTCTTCAGTCAAGGGCACCAGAAGCCCAAAGTGGCCAGAGAGAAGTCTTAGCTTCCAGCTCAATGGAATGCTCTTTTTGCTTCCTGGCAAAAGCTTTCCCCCCTCTGAAACCAAGACCTCTAGGCCAGCAGGGCATAAGGTTGTGGGAACAGAAAGCAAAAATTTGGCTAATGGGTCACTGGAATGATAAGTGGTACTACTCCCATTTTCACACCTTGATTTCTGGATCCATAAATCATGGCTATAGGGGAAACAGTACCATATATATAGGATGCTGATTCAGAGCATATACAGCCTGCTGGAGGATACCTCCCCAGCCCTCCAAGCTATTGCCACCTAGTTGGCACTGTAACTGTTTCTTTTACAGGCCATGGGGAAAGAACTTCATCCTTTAGTTAATTCTTCCTGGAAGCAACCTCAGAGACCCACTTATGAGGAATGTCTGTGGATGCCTAAACAGATCAAGTTGACACAAAACTTAACCATTACAGGTGGTGACAATCTGATTCATGTCTCTTTTAGTATCTATTCACATTGTTCCTTTAGGGGAAATTTGACAATGATGTCTCATAAATGTGTTGTCAGTTTCAAAGATTGTTGCTAACATTTTAGCAAAGTGGAAAGTACTTCTAGCATTTTAGGTAAATGTTTCCCAAATCTTCCCTGCCAGGCATCTGATCAGAAACTTCAATAGAGTAATAAAGAAGACAATTTACTTGTATGTCTGATTTACAATGTAGTGATTTTTTTAAATAATATTCTAGGATATCCTCTGTGCCTTTTATAGATTTATAATTTTACTACTGGTGGTATATATCTCTTTTTATCTATTGTTACTAATAGGATCAACCTGCTACTCATCACTCCTCCACATACACAATGGACTTTAAGTGAATGTATAAGAACATTCCACAATTTGTAAAGTGCTATGCAAGACAAAACTGCCATTTCCAAATAAATTATTTATATATTATTTTTCCACATAAATATTCTTTAAAACACGAAGAATAATATTTTAGCTAATGTGAAAGAACTCTTCTAAGAGTGACACTACTGAATTTCTTTTAAATATCACATTACCTCTACGTTTTTCCAATTCTCTTGCTAAAGTGGACCCCTGAGAGCAGGATTGATGCTTTATTCTCTTTATGTACATGTGTGTCACAAACTCAGGAATGGATATGTTTTTGATCAATATTTTGTGAGGAATGAATGGGATTACATAATGTTTGACACTTGTGGGGATGTACTTACTGTTTATATACATACGTCTAAATCTGATAATCTAATCTAATATTCTCATTTATGGAAATTCAGTCAATACAATCTTCACCTCCTATGCAATCTTCCTGTTTATCCTGTTCTTTTGGGAAGAGAAATAGCTTTCTTAGTAGTTGTTTGACATATATGATATGTCACAACCTCACAATATCTGACATCATGTTCAAGTTGGCGTTTCCAATATGGAAGTCTGCTCAGGACTCATGCCCACTCAAAGTTCCTCAATGCCCACTCTGTGCCAATGTTCTTTCACCTAGATAAAGTGCTGGAATCTCTAACAAGTCTAGTTTTTTTGTTTTGACTCCCCAGTGCTTTCCCTGATGTTAAGTATTATTGAATAAATACTCCAGAGTGGAATAAATAAATATGGCTACTGTATTCTGCTTTTCTCAGAGTTGGAACAAGATGTATAAACCACTCACATATACATACACACACTGCATGCTGAAGAAACAATAAAAGTTAAAAAAAATTGAAACATGCATTTCATCATTAAAATGGAGAAGTAACTTCAACTCAGAGTTGAGACAGAAGATATGTTTAGGAGAAGAGAGAGGTGCTTTAGGAAAGTATATCTTGGAACTAGGGAGATGGGTCAGAACTCAAAAGTACTGCAGTGCAAGCATGAACACCTGAGTTCAATCCCTAGCAACCATGTAAAAAGCCAAGCCATGGCCATGCCATGTATACCAGTAACTCTAGCACAAAGGAGGAAGTAGAGGCAGGAGGATCATAGAGACACACTGGTCAGCTAATCTAATTCAAACCCAATAAGTTCTAGATTCAGGGAGAAAGTCTTTCTCAGGGAAACAAACTAGAAGAGTGATAGCATGACACCAGATGTATCTCTCCAACCTCAGTACCTGTGTATAACGGGTACTCATATATGAACACATATGTGCATGTATACATACATGCATATACCACAACACACTACACATACCAAAAAGGGATGACAATGAAAAAGTGTATTTTTCAAATAAATATTTTAGAGTCAAAATTTGCAAAATACTTAACAATATTTATTAAATATTTACTCTGGTTGTTGACATAAGTTGATGTAAGGATGATTGATGCCTATCCATCAACATGGGAGGATTGACTATGTAACCTTGAGTTCCCTTCCACATGAATTTGGGTGTGATAATGCTAGGAAGTTATCATTTATAAATGTGTAGAGGCAGATGAATGAATAGGTCACTAAGGGATTTGGCTAAGGGAAAACAGAAGGACATGAAAATAAATGGCTGGATTCATGCTTTACTAAACCTAGGAAATTTTGATTAATTTCCAACAATGCTGTAGGAAATCTTGCTTTCATCCTCAAGTTAATTTCTTTGCATAACAATGATGTATTGGATATCTATTATGTAGTAAGTAACATTCTAGGAGTTGAGGTCATAGGAATAATGAACCACATACACTCCTTGTATTCACCCAATTTCCTCACAACTCACCATGTTTATGTCTAGCCCTCTTCACTGGGTAAGAATTTTATTTATAGCCACAAGGTTTTGATGCAAACTGAAAGTTGTCATCCCTGAAGTACTATCATTTTGCTTCTGAAGGTAAGTGTTCAGTGTTGTGGTCTGGTGGAAAACTCTAAAAGTCTCCTATGCCTTCTCAAGATAGAATGTGTGAGCTCAGATGGTGAGGCTGACCTTGTATCATATGGGACACATTTATATCTGTTAAGAAGAAAGTTTATTTTAGACCCAGTCCTGAGTGCCAGACTTCAAAGTCCCCCATAAATTAGAAATTAGATGGATTGTCTCTGAAACTCACTGATTATCAGTGAAGCTTTGGACAGTTAATCTAACTTACCTAGGAGTAAATTTTTGCCAGTGCTAAAAAAGGTATGAGTTACTACTTTACTTGTTTTGAAACTGAGCTATAAGTAATGTGACAGAACCTGGCACTTAACATCTATATGCCCAAAAGACATAATTAATCTGAACTTCATAGGACACTAAGATAGAGAGATTTCGAGTAAATATAATGACTTAAAAATTGTACTTATGGAAACACTGAAATGCTTTCAAGTGCTTGAGTGCAAATTGTCAGCTTTTCTATGATACTCAGTGATTCAAGGAATTTTTGACCATGCTCTTTACTATTGCTTTTTGCTTTGTAATCTCAGAGTTGTAATCACTGACTTCAATCTCTTGGTACTTCAATTCTATCTTTTACCATTCCCACCTCAAAGAATAACATTGGTGTACATGTAAAATCAAATGATTCCATTTCCCAAGGAAGTTCTTCTAAACACAAATTAAATTAAACCAAGGGCACTGAGAGGCAACATTAAAGTAAGTTCAATTTATAAATAATACCCTGCACATACAACTGAAATAGTTGTAAAAAGTATGATTTATGGCAAGATTTTTTTGTTTTGTTTTAATAAAACAGCTCATAAGAGTAAATACTTTTTTGAATAATGTTCAAGAGCTAAGAACACTTTGCTGGTTTTTGTGCAGGGATTTCTAAAGATCAGAAGAAATTACTGACTGTGTGAATCAAACAAACATGGATTTTTACAGACATTTCCATTACAAAGGAATTTACTTTTGTTCTCAAATACTAATAGACCTAAGATTACAAAAGTAGTACACAGAGAAAAATGTTTTTATTAGCATTGGTTTAAATGCCCATGATGTCATAAAATTGACTTTTTTAACTTCACTTATGGAATTTTTTTTTGAAAATAATTGTATTTATTTATTTGCAGGGAGTATAGGGGGCTAGTGGGTGAGCCAGAGTTTCCATTCACTGAAAATGAACTCCAGATGTATGTGCCACCTTGTAAATCTGGGTTATGTGGGTATTGGGGAAGTGAACCTGGGTCCTTAGGCTTCCAAGGAAAGTGTCTTAACTGCTTTGTTATCACCCCAGACCCAAAATTGAATTTGAAAATTCAGATAAGAGATTAAAGTAGAAATGGCTGGGAGCTTCTGGTTAAGATGGTAGACTTGTAGCCAGGCTAGAGTTTCTGGGGTGAAATCAGAAGGCAGTGAAAAATAAGGATAACAAAAATGTATCAAGCCAAGAAAATATAGCTGACTTCCTGCAGTAGATGAACCACCCCCTGGCACATCATCCAGGACCCAGGTGAAACCATAGAAGAATTGGCAAGATGAACAAGAGTGTTGCTTCTGTGGTGAGCATCACAATCTGCACCAGGGTGATGGAAACAGACACTGAGAATACCCCCCAAAAAACCACCAAAGCTGAAATCCAGAAACTGCTGAGAGCTCAACACTAATGTAGACTTAAAGAACAGTCAGGAAGACTCTGGGAAGTTTGAAGAAGAGGGTGAAGAAAGAATGCAAGAGCCAAAGGGTGGGAGGGAATATCCAGAGACATTGGCAACCCCCAACAATGACTGACTGCTGCTGTCACACTAATAACCCACAATCTCATGGGGAATACCAGCAATCCCACTGTATGTGTCCATACAGAGTATATACTTAATTTAAAAAAGGAATTATAATAACTAATTTCTCTTCCTACTTATCCCATTGAAGAAGGTTACAAACAACCATGTTGTAAATCTAAGAGCTTTACTGTGTGTTCCTTCCGCTTCTCTCTCCTGAGTGCTGAGACTATAGACATGTGTCACTACAGCCATCTGAGCCTGTGTCTGGGATCAACCTTGAGCTTTGGGCACACTGGGCAAGCACTCTGAGCTATGTCACTGGCCTGGACTTCTGTCTGTGTACTCCATGGGCTGCTTCAATCAGAAGCTGCAAGCTGGGAAAGGTCTGAGGACAGCTGTACACAGGCATCACTTTCCCTGGTGCAGCTCCAGCCTTTTTACACTCACTTGAGTATACTGACATTCCAAGTGTGAATCCCTTTGATTTGAAAGAAATAGTAAGATTAAAATGATCTGAGTTCTTTTCATTCTGTTGTTTCTTTATACCTAAATATTAGTAGGAAATTACATTCCATATCTTAGCCCTCTATTGAAAAAGACTGTTTCCAGTGTTACTAATGATTAGTGAAAGTGTTTGACCTTCAGGGCAAAAACAAGGGCATATAACAAGTGTGACCTGTCCATGTTGTCTTGGTATTCTCCAATAAAAAAAACAGGGATGGAGAGATGGCTTAGTGTCTAAAGTGCTTGCCTGTGAAGCCTAAAGACCCAAGTTTGACTCATCAATATCCACATAAGTCAGATGCACATGGTGGTGCATGTCTATGGAGTTCACTTACAACGGTAGAGCCCCTGGAGTGCCTGTTCTCTACCTGCTTCCTTTGCCCTCTCTCAAATAAACAAATAAAATATATAAAAAGAGGAAATCAGAGTAGCAAATTGAGATATGATATCATGTAGCCTAGGCTGACCTCAAACTTGCTAAATTGCTGAATATAACCTTTAACTCCTGATCCTGGCTTATTTAATCTTAAATTGCTTTCTAAAATTAAATACATTTTTACTTTTTTTTTTTTTTTTTTTTTTTTTTTGCAAGCAGGGAGAGGTAGAAGGAGACAGACAGAATGGGTGGGCCAGGGCTACCAGGTGCTGCAAACAAACTCCAATCACATGTGCCACTTTGTGCATCTGGCTTTATGTGGGTAATGGGGAATTGAACCACGGTAGTTAGGCTTTGCAGACAAGTGATTTAATTGCTTAGCTATCACTCCAGCTCCTAACCTTACTTTTTTTTTTTTAAGTGTTAAGGCTGATGGGCTCACGCCTTTATTTTATTTATTTATTTATTTATTTATTTATTTATTTATTTATTTGAGAGCGTCAGACACAGAGAGAAAGACAGATAGAGGGAGAGAGAGAATGGGCGCGCCAGGGCTTCCAGCTCTGCAAACGAACTCCAGACGCGTGCGCCCCCTTGTGCATCTGGCTCACGTGGGACCTGGGGAACCGAGCCTCAAACCGGGGTTCTTAGGCTTCACAGGCAAGCGCTTAACCGCTAAGCCATCTCTCCAGCCCTAACCTTACATTTTTGTTAGTTTAAAATAGGTCTTACATTTCTCTTCCAATCAGTTACAATGACAATCTCTAAAACAGAATGCATCATAATATGATCATCAGTATAACTTTGACAGAAATGTCTTCAAAAAGGGATCAGAAAGATAACGAATAGAAGCAGACCCACAGACAGAATGAAGAAAAGAGGTTTTGATTCCTTTTATAAGTTCAAATTTTTCTAATTCTTCCTGAGTCGAAATGGTTAGATGCAGCTTTAATCCATTCTACAACAATGCAACTGCATTTTCTCTTTTTATGGCTAGGAAAATAGAGGGCTCTAAGAGAATAAGAGAGGATATAGAACAAGTGGTTCTAAAAATATAATCAAGGAATGTTGACATCACTATATAATGAAAACTATATTTGGGGCTGGAGAAACGGCTTACTGGTTAAGCACTTGCCTGTGAAGCCTAAGGACCTCGGTTCGAGGATGGGTTCCTCAGGACCCACATTAGCCAGAAGCACAAGGGGGCACACACGTCTGGAGTTCATTTGCAGTGGCTGAAGGCCCTGGTGCACCCATCCTCTCTCTCATTCTCTCTCTCTCTCTCTCTCTCTCTGCCTCTTTCTCTCTGTGTCTGTTGTTCTCAAGTAAATAAATAAAAATAACAAATTTTTTTTAAAAACTACATTTGACTTGTTCTACATCTCTTAAACTGTAGAAATAGTGTACAATAGTGGAATTTTTTTTTTCAAAGTCTGCCTTGTCCTCAAGAAGAATCGCAAGTCTGTTCATGGTAGAATTGGCCTATTGTGCTTCTATTGAAAAACGTTAGAAACAAAAGCTAAGTCTAGGATTCCTATGTCATCACAGTGATGTCAGTAACCTGAAATCCCCTTTTCCTAAATTCATCATCCATTGTGTTACCCTGCTGCTACTTCCTTCATAATCACTTGGGTTTTGGTGATAGCCTCATTGCAATCTGTGATGGAAATTGTCTCATCCATTGGAGACTGAGGTCATGTGTCAGGAATAACTTTTGAGCTTTTGTGACCTTAACATCGGTGTGAAATTGGATTACAATTACAGGAAAATACTGTCTGTAACCATTTGACTTAGACTTCTTAATGGAAGCTCTTATATGTGAAATGACTTATAAGTGACTGTTCACCATCAAATCTCTTCTGAGGAACTAACTGAGGGACTCCTTAGATTTATAATTATCTTAAAAGTCATAGAAAGTTTTTTAGACATGGTTGGTTTTGAAATATTGCCACTTGATTCTTCCTTTTAGTTTATGTTTCCAGCGGGAAAAATAGTGGGATTTTATCACCCTTAAAAGACACAAGACACAGTGGATCTATTTCCTAATCATTTTTTAATGAAGGACACAAAACTACTTATTGACTGTCTTTAACATATTTGCAACATTATTGTTGTCAATCAAAAGTGATATGTGTGGATCTGGAGAGATTGCTCAGTGGTTAAGGTGCTTTCCTATAATGCCTAATGGGTTGGGTTTAAATCCCCAATACCCACTACCCATGTAAAGCCAGATGAACAAAGTTGTTCACTCATCTGGAGTTTGTTTGCAGTGATTAGAGGTCCAGGTGCACCCACTTTCCCTCACTCTCTCTCCCTGCAAAAAGAGGAAAAACATATTTATGTTACATTTATCCACTGTAATAATTATTATATTCACTATATATGAAAGTCTTACTAAAAACATTAGTTTGACACAAACATAGTAAAATATTGCAGGCTAGAGGGATTGTTCAGTGGTTATAGCACTTGCCTGCAAAGCATAAGTTCCTGAGTCCAATTCCCCAGAACCTACATAAAGCCAGATGCACAAAGTGGGGAGCTCATTTGCAGTGTCTGGAGGCCCTGGCATGCCCAGTCTCTCTTTCTCTCATTCTCTCTCTGTTTCTTTTTCTCTCTCAAATAAATAAGGAAAATATCTAGATATCATTAAGCATACAAAAAAATAGGTAATACTGTTATTCTAGTGCATTTGAAGGGGAAAAAGTAAGGTGAATGAGTGGTGAGATGCTAAGTAGTTGTAACTACTTACTTGCATAGTCTGATGACCTGGGTCCAATATTCCAGCTTTATGTGGGTGAAACCAACTGTACAAAGTAGTGCACGTGTCTGGCCTTCATCTGCAGTGGTAAGAGATCCTGATGCATGCATGTGCACACACATACAAGTATACAATTCAAAATAACTTTTAAGGCACAATCTAAGATTGGGTTTCCCCAGGGCTGAGGTGGAAGCTCAGGAAAAGAAAAGCATGGCATCTCTTCCTGAAAACTTGATTCCTCTCATGAATCAAATAGCCACTCACCAGATCAATATCAGTGACATTTATTTATCCATGAGCTTCCACTAAAGAGAAGGAAAGGTCCTCTTTTGCATCATTTTTCTATGACCAGGCTGAAGTGAAGAGGTTCCAGACTAGATGGATCCTGAGATATGTAAAACAAACTAAGTGGTCAAGTCAGCCCTCCATCTATTGATAGGCCTAAAATAGAAAAGTGGAGAACTTCTGTGGAAGCCCTGACCTTGGTTCTGTATATGGAAAAAGAATTAAGCAAGCTCTTGAAAGACATGAACACCCTAGTGACCCTGATGAAGGATCTGGATCTCTTAGTCCTTCTAGAGGATTTTCTGCATAAACAGGAAAGGAATGGAAGTTATCTGAAAAGCCAAATTAACTATGAGATGCAAACAGAGGAGCAGGCACAGAAAGAGCAGGCATGTCTGAAGGGTCTGCTAGAGCTACAGCAGTCTAGAGAGACGCCCCAGGGCAGCACGGCCAATTCCCCTGGCGCAGACGGCCCTTAACACATTCTGATCCCTTTCATTTGCCTCCAGAAACACCTTTCCTTCCCATTCTTCCAAGTCCCAGTGGAGCAAAATAAATCCCATTTTGCATTAAAAAAAATATTTTTTAAAGTAAGGTGAATGGAAGCTATCACATTTAATACCTAAAAATTATTCCTCTCAATTTTTTTTTCTAAACTGATAAATTGTGAATGTTAGTAGAATTAGGAGAAAAGCTTTTCTGCTAATAAATGACCACTGAGTATCTGCCTAGAGGAAAGATTTCCAGATAACATACAAAGAAAATTTCTTTTGGAAATAAACTTATATGATATTTCAATTTATTTCAGAATACTTGCAAATATTTCCTATTAAACAAGTTTGCAATTTTAAATTGCTATAAACTACAGAATTATGATTGCTCCAGTAACAGTTGCTTCAAACTAATAATTGAACATATCTTGTAACTTGCCATTTAGATTATGCTAATTTTTCTTACTGTTCTGATTTGAGCTATGAGCTAATTTCAATATTACCTTTTCTTGGAAATTGGTAGATTATAAATTCTCTATTTCTCCCTTGAAAATTTAGAGTTAAATTTTAACTGTTTTGTTTTGGTACTAGATTTAGTTTAAATGATTTTTCGCTGAGATGAGAGCAGTTCAAATCACATTTAGTTCAGAATAATTAATTAAATAATGTATCTCTAGTCAACTATTTCATTCAATGAGGCAAGTACCTCAACATATAGATAAATAAAATAAAATAAAAAGCTCATGACAACTTCCAAACATGATATTTACTAATGCCATATGTTCTATCTATGTGGCTTTTGCACACAAAACAGACAAAATGAAATATAGAACAGAAGCACTTAAGAAAAAATAACTATCACAATTCAATGCAGTTCCCTACAAAGCATTCACCAGTTACCCAGAAAACTACTATTTGGCTTGAATATCATTTTGCAAAGATAATTACCATTATTTCATCTAAAATGTTTCTACAGTTTGAAAAGATTGTTATATGTCCATAGTTACCTCAAAAGGAACTTCCTTCATCTGTTAGTTTATAAGTATATTTTAATATGAATCTCATATTTTAAAGACTTAAAAATAAAATTTCTTTCCTGGTGTATAATTAATGGAAGTTTTTTATTTTGTTTTTTCAAAAGGCTTTTTAATGAATTTTTAATATAAAATATGTTGAACTGTGAATGGTGGCACACACCTGTAATTCCAGCATCAAAGAGTTCAAGGATAAGGAATTCAAAGCCATTTTTGGTTACATGAGGCCCGTCTGGGCTGCAAAAATCCCTGTTTCAAAATTAAATTGTATATCTATATATATGTGTGTGTATATATATACATATATATTCTTTACTTTTATTTTTATTTATTTGAAAGGAACAGACAGGGAGAAAAAGGGAGGGAGAGAGAGAGGGAGAAAGAGAGAGAAAGAGAGAGATAGAGAGAGAGAGAGAGAGAGAGAGAGAGAGAGAGAGAGAGAATGAGCACACCAGGGCTTCCAGCCACCACAAACAAAATCCAGATGCATGCGCCTCCATGTGCATCTGGCTAACGTGGGTCCTGGGGAATCGAGCCTCAAACCAGGGTCCTTAGGCTACACAGGCAAGTGCTAACCACTAAACCATCTCTCCAGTTAAAAAGTATATTTTTTTGTTGTTTTTATATTTTTTTATTTATTTGAGAGTGACAGATAGAGAAAGAGGGAGAGAGAGAGAGAAAGAGAGAGGGGGGGGAGAGAGAGAGAGAGAGAAAGAATGGGCTCGCCAGGGACTCCAGCCACTGCAAACAAAGTCCAGATACGTGCTTTCCCTTGTGTATCTGGCTAACGTGAGTCCTGGGGAATTTAGCCTCGAACTGGGGTCCTTAGGCTCCACAGGCAAGCACTTAACCGCTAAGCCATCTCTCCAGCCCCCCCAAAGTATATTTTTTAAAAAAATGTCTCAGGCTGGAGAGACCGCTTAGGGGTTAAGGTGCTTTCCTGAAAAGCCTAAGGACCTGGGTTCATTTCCTCAGGACAGATACACAAGTTGGCACATGCAGCTGGAGTTTGTTTGTAGTGGCTAGAGGTTCTGGTACAACCATTCTCTCTCTCATCAAATAAATAAATACATAAATAAATAAAATATTTTAAAAGTTATCCCAAAGATGTTTCAATTGTTTTGGAAGTCATGTCCAAAGTATGCACGTGTAAAATTCCAGAATTGTTTGTGACTGGAGTTCCACCTGGAAGTCTAATTATACACTTATTAATGAGAACTTCTACCCAGACCAAGTTACCCGCAGAATCTCACCATCTGTTGTAACTTGTATCATTCATACAGCTTGCTTCCTCCTCAGCTGATCTGCCTTACACATTTAAACAACATGTGGTGTGACTTGTCAGCCACTAATTTACCAATCCTGCTGGGATTAGAACAGCACAATTGATAAAAGTACAGAAGCGTCCATATTTTAAAATTGTCCTGGGTGGAAAGACAGAACAGTGGTTGACTACAAGCCTGCCAGTTTGGGTTCAGTTCCCCTAGTGTTCACCTAAACCCAGATGCACAAGAGGCCTTAGCAGTCCCATTTCTCTCTCTGTCTCTCTCTCTGTCTCTCTCTCATAAATAAATATTTTAAAAATGAAATACATCTAATGGAAACTAATTGATAAATCTCCTAAAAACATACTTAGAAAAAGGCCTCAATAGCTACAAAATATTTTTTTTAGTTTGATTAAAGCACAAATCCTATTTGTAGAAATCAATCATAGGGAGGTAGAGTATTGATGAGAAGTTGTACTGCAAGGTGGACATGAGAAGGACATTGTTAAAACTGAAATATTAGCATAACAAACAAACAATAGGATGAGCTGGGAAAGTAAATTATAATGCCCCCAAATGAAGCAAAGATATTATAATTATTGATTATTAATAATCTAATAGTATGTAATTCTAATCAAGTAAGAAGCTACATTTGAAAAATAGCCTTTAAAATTAAATGTTATGAGGCCTCAAATGCCTATATGTATACATGAACATTTGTGTTTATTTCCATTGAACTTTACTTAAAATGCATCACAGTCTTCAAGATAGGATAGACAGTCTGTTCTTTATACTTCTACACAATTTTTAAATTATGTGACATTATATACAGTTAGAGTTAAAAAATATTATTTAAATGATAGACTCTGACCATGGTAGTACAATCAATGTTGGTCATCAACTGGTATATTCTGGGTGTCCCCATATACCAGAATAATTTTTAAATTTTATTTTATTTTTCAATTTTTTTTAATGTTTATTTATTTATTTGAAAGTGAACAGACAGAGAAAGAGGCAGAGAGAGAGAGAGAGAGAGAGAGAGAGAGAATGGGCACGCCAAGACCTCCAGCCACTGCAAATGAACTCCAGATGCATGTACTCCCTTGTGCATCTGGCTAACGTGGGTCCTGGGGAATCGAGCCTTGAACCAGGGTCCTTAGGCTTCACAGGCAAGCTCTTAACCACTAAGCCATCTCTCCAGCCCTTAAATTTTATTTTTGATTGACAACTTCCATAATATTAGACAATAAACCATGGTAATCCCCTCCCACATTCTCCTGCACAACTCCACTCTTCATCATCTCCCCTCCCCCTCTCAATCAGTCTTTTATGTTGATGTCATGATCTTTTCCTCCCTTTATGATAGTCTTGTCTAGGTACTGTCAGGCACTGCCAGGTCATGAATGTTCATGCCATTTTGTGTCTGGAAGAGTGCATTGTCAGGAGTCCGACCCTTCTTTTGGCCTACAATATATTTTTAAAGCCAAGTCAGGGCTGTTCAATGATCTTGACCTTCACACAGTCATTTTGTTTTGCTGTATTGCCACAAACTGGTTATCACAAAAATGGGAGAATTAACAACCTTATGACAATAAAAACTTAAAATATGCATAACTGGTTCACATTTATACAGATAAAAAGTCTGTGCAATGGAAAGTCTTCTGTGTGGTGATGATTTTGTTCGTGGAACCATAAACTAATACATTCATTTCAGCACTGTTTGATTGAATAAAAGAAAGGAAAATTATTTATAAATGAATTGATTTGAGCTAACATGTATGAAGGTTGTTTAATATCAGTCACACACTAGTACAGTGCTCCAAATACAGTAGGAAGTTAAAAGGAATGCTGAATGAATGAGTTAAAAAAAAAAAAAAAAAGGCTCCCAGTTAATCCCAGGTTTTTTTTTTCCTCTTCAAAGTTTTCTTAGCTGGGCATGGTGACTCATACTTTTAATCCCAGAATTTGGGAGGAAGAGATAGGGTGCCCTTGAATTCAAAGCCACCCTGAGAGTATATAGTGAACTCAGGTCAGCCTGAGTTAGAGTGAAACCCTACCTCAAAAAATAAAAAACAAAAAACAAAAAATAAACAGTTTTCTTCTTGGGCTAGAGAGATGGTTTAGCCAATAAGACACTTGCCGGCAAAACTAACGGTCACAGTTTCAATTCTCCAATACCTATGTAAAGCCAAATGCACAAAGTTCTGCATGCCTCTGGCATTCATTTGCAGTGGTTTAAGGCCCTGGTGTGTCCATTCTCCCTGTCTCTCAAATAAATAGATTAATGATTTTTTTTAAGTTTTGTTCTTAACTAATAATTACTTTAATCATTCAGTTTGCTCTGTGTCATGGAGAGTTTCATGTTCAAAATAATATAAAGCAAACAAAACTAAATGTATTTTGTTTAATTTTAAAACATGTGCCTAATTAATAAGCCTATGGATATGTTTTTATGATTATAATAAAATTATGAATAGCCCACCTATAGTATTGATAGCTGCAATCTTATGAATTTGCATTAAGACCACAAATTTCATTTTGTAGCCAATATGATGTGACTTTCATAACATGTACCACCATACTTTTAATGATGGAGTAGCGATACAATGTATAGCTTTGTTTAGAAATATCTATTTAGGAGAAATATGATATACAACAAGAGTAAGAACAAAACCATTTTTAAATATTTTTATATTGGTT
Source organism: Jaculus jaculus (assembly GCF_020740685.1). Lineage (NCBI taxonomy): Eukaryota > Metazoa > Chordata > Mammalia > Rodentia > Dipodidae > Jaculus > Jaculus jaculus. The sequence continues at coordinate 27,145,748 of NC_059120.1, forward strand.
GATGTACATTAATTGTTTACCAAGATATTTAAGCACTCCCTAGGACCATCTTCTAAATGAATCATTTGAAAGTCATGAGGAAATTGGGCATAATTGGTGGGACTGACATTCTATAAATGCTAGTGGCTGGAATTTTATGTGTATTTTATATAAGTAACTTTAATGGGTAACAGAAAATAAATGTCATATTTATCAGTGGATAGAAATTTCACCAGTAACCTAAAACATCAGAATTTATTTTCTTTGCTTGGAATCATTTGAAACTGATATTGTGTAGGTTCAAAAGTAATTCTTAGAGGGTTTAACTACCCAATAATACTATGCATCAGTATTGTTGAAAAATTACAAATACAAAACAATTGAGATACCAATCATTAAAAATTAAAAATGGGGAAATGGTTTTATTTCTCCATCAATATTTCACTGCTGATTAAAGAGAAAAATGAGATTTTATTGTATGCTACAAAGGAGAATGACATCAAAGTGTTTTCTGTCATCAAGTTAGGGATAGAAACTATACAAAGATAGCTGATTTAACAAATGCATTACATTAATATAGTCGTATTCTAGTGCTGTGTAAATACTATGGACATTTTAAAATCAACAATAAGAAGAATCAGCAAATAGTTTTGCATTTGCTAAAAAAATCAATAACAGAGCAGTAAAATACAATTTTCCTAAACCAGGCTCAAAGTTCAACTGAGTTGAAACATTCTTGATGCAACTCAGAGATTTTTTTTTTTTAAATAAGACATAGTAAAGTGAATTTAACATTGTTTCACTATATTAAGGGTTGAGCAATATCAACATGAAATGCTTTGAAGTGATCTGCATTGTATTTTTTATCAGCTTCAGGGCTTCTACATGCATATTTCATGTACTTTTCAGAAGCTTAAATAGCATTACATTCTCATTATTATTTGCAGATGATATTTGTTTTTCTCATAATGACCAGTTCCATGAAAAGGCATCATCTCATGTTGAGTAGCAGTGACTCAGTATGTATTCTGCTTCTTTCTCCCGGTGAAAGTTTTAAATAATGTATGATTGGTTCCTTTGTAATGAGACACTCTTTTATGTTTTCTTTGGGGTGGGGTTGTGTCTCTTTAGATGAACTGTCCTTAGTTAAAGGAGTGCAAATCATACCAAGGAGTTTATTAGTGCCATATATTTCAGCTCTATGTCTTTTAATGGGTAGGTGGATGCCATTCAAGTTTCTAGGGCATTTAATTAAAATACTAACTATAAGAATCACAAACGTGAGTTAGGAATAATAGAATTGTGTGCATTAAACAAGACCAGGGTAAACATATTTTTTTCCTCATTGAAGATTGATCTAAAGTTTTTGTTGTTGTTTTGTTTTGTTTTTTAGCAGACTTACTTGGTAGCCAGCCCTAGCCATCTCCCCACCCCCACACTCCAGGTTAGTACTGAAGAAAACATTCAATAAAACACAGTTTCCCTTTGCTCTGGTATCTGAGACTTTCTTCCTCTTCCAATTCATTTGTTTTATTACAGCTTCTTTCAACAATGAAAACCAGAGGCAATGGAGAGAGTGGGGAAAGATTATATCTAGAGAGCAGGTATCTCTGTAAGTATTCAAAGGCAGCCTCAAGTCTGAGCAAGATTTTTCAAATAAGTTATCTTGTAAAAGTAAAACTAACAACTCTAAGGCTGGCTGGAAAGATGAATTAGCACTTAAGGCACATGCCTGTGAAGCCTAAAGAACCAGGTTTGATTTCCCAGGTCCCTTGCAATCCAGATGCATATAGTGGCACATGCATCTGGAGTTTGTTTGCAGTGGCTAAAGGCTCTGGTGTACCCATTCTCTCTCTTTGATAAATAAATAAATAAAAATAAAGTCTTAGAAAATATAAAAGAAATCTAAGCAAATTTTATTTTAACAGAAGAGTAACCTTCCTCAAAGTGTCCTTCATTTTTCTGCCATCCTTCTTTTTTGATGTTTCCTGCATGTGAAATCACTTGTGCCCACTAGCATACTTGGCTTGTTCAGGAATTGGTATTTATTTTGTGCATCACTTTTTATTGCCTCCACATTTTGCTATTATGCCATGTCAGGCCCTTTGTCAACTGACAGCCTCATATTTAGAATCCATGTCTTGCAGGCATAATAAGTAGCAGCTACACATAAAACACAAGCCAGTGGCTGCATATGCTGAGGAAAATACCTTACCAGACTTCTGTGATATTCTCTCAACTTAACACTAGATGTTAATTTTACCTATTTTCCAAAGAGCATGCCATTAGTATTGACATGCCTCTGGCTTGTGGTCCAGCATACATGACTTATTAGTGTTGCTTGACATTTTTAACTCCCTAACTTTGTAGCCCATCGCCATGCTTTCTGTTAGCTATTATGAGCTTTAAGAAACCAGGCCAGTAGCTAATCAATGATTGCTCAGTAATTCAGATGTGACAAATTCTCTTGTGGGTTGAAAACAAGAATTTTAGTTATATCTGGATGTTATGTTATCTAAATAAAACTATAGAGCACTATTAGGTACTGACACCTAAAGAATATGTACCCAGATTTTTGTTTAAAAATACGTTTCCTTTTCTATTACTCTTAACAATAAAACACTATTCAAATACAGTGATTTGTTAGATTTTCGTGTCTTTCTGCCCAAATACAATGAAATATTATGAAAGCTCTATATCACACAAATTGAATACACTTAAATATTTAATATTCAAAAAGTATACCTCATTATTAAAAACAATGAATATTTTTGAGTTATAGAAATGCACTGCATACTTATGAGATTTTAATTTCTAGAAACAATATTGCTGATTCTCATTGTTTTATTTGTATCTTAAATGTATTTTTATAGTGTGAAAAGATATTAAGTGAATAATTTTAAATCTTTAAGTAATTAATGCATTCCTAGATATATGTCTATACTTGGAGTTTTTGATTGTTAAGGAATCAAAGTGGAAATATCTCATGTTTCATTTTTATTCTTTAATGTACACTAAGCTTGCCCTACCAGCAGGAAGTCCTTTCAATTAGGAAACCTGTAATGAAACTCAATGCAATTAATTGCCTGTTAGTCAGTTGTACTACATCTACATTACCAGCTATGTTGCTAAATTGTGGGTTTGGAAGCTTGCCTTATACAGACTGATTTACAACTCATCAAAGGATGTTTTACAAAATTTCAGTGAATAGTTCTAGTGATTAACTTACAATATGAACTACCCTTTTCAGCATTTTCCTACTTTCAATCACAATGATGATTTTAAGGCTTTGTCCCAGCTGAACTCTGAAGATTTCAACCCATATGACCATTCTCTATGTCCTAAAATTCTCTATTCTTTGGTTGCCTTTCTTCTAGTTCTCTTTTCTTTCATAGTAAAAAAAAAACAATCATTGTTAACTTCCTTTCTGGTTCCCTTCATTTTTAATTTCTTACATACTATAGTTTGTAATATTCTTATGTATTTATTTATTCAAAAAACTTTTATGAAATATTTTCTAAATGTATTGTAATACACAGAGAGGGAGAAAGAGAGAGATTAAAAACTGTATAAAACAGAAGACTTGTCCTAAATCCTTGATCTTAGTGTAAAGAAATCATGACAATATATCCTTCAAATTGGATGAAATGAGTGCTTCTTTTTTATTTTCCCTATACTTTTATTCTCCTGAGTTAATCTCATTGGCCCTGCAGACTTCAACCACAGCACATAGACCCATCTTTGACATTCTATCTGCAGCTGTTTGTCAAAGTCCTTTCTGGATCTTCTTCGTCTTCAACAAAGCTCAATGTATCATGCACCAAATTCTCCCACACCAGTGCTTTTTCTTGACCTCTACAAATCCCTGTTCACCTGTTGAATTCTCAGTCATTATTGCCACTTGTATGAAATTCCCTGATTTCAGAATGTAATTTATCCATGCTCCATAGTACATGCACACAGTCATTTGTATGTCATGTGGTATGTGCATTGGGGAGCACTTGTGTATTCAGGGTGCAGTTCACATAATGCAAGCATACACCTGTGTGAATGTACATGTGAAGTCCAGAGGTGGTTGTTGGGTGTCTTACAAAATCTCTGTGTGTTCTGGGGATCTAAACCCAGGTCCTTGTGTAACAAGTGATATACCCAATAAGTAATATCCCTAAGACTATATGTGAAATTTTATATTTTTCACTATGCCTCTGAAGAGTGCATGCCAATTTTCCTTGTGGGCTTGTCCATATATACCTTCATTGTTTCTTACTAATCACAGTTACACATAATTATCCACACACATAATCACTTATCCTAAATATCAATCATGGTGGAGTAAAACAAAAAAACTTTGGAATATGATAAAAAATAATTGAAAATGCTACGTTAGGACCAATACAGAATTTAACATACATCAGGCATTCATAGGTGCTTTGAATCACATACATGGCCAGGCATTTAGGAATTAATTGATTGGAAGATAAAATCCATTTCCTTACAGATTAAACTTCTAACATCTATAATCTTATTTGGAAATAAAATGTATATTTCAACTGAGAACCTTCAGTTATGCTTTGGCATAACCTCCAAGGAACTTTGAGCCCTCTATATCTGAAAAGTATTGTATTATAGTAGTGGCATGCCCAATCACAGTGAATTTAATTTCTTTTTATGGCAGAGAGCAAGCATCTTATAGGCCATGACTGATTGCTCATTGTAGCTATTGTATGCTTTTAGAGATGTAGTCAATTTTGTCTGAGCATTTAAGTGAAGTTAGGATTTAAAAGAATGAATGAGAGTTCTTCACAAGTGTAGGGAGGGCAAATTACTTTTAATCATAAACACTGGGCAGCAGTGGCAAGAAGCTGGCCTGGATGGCCATCTGTTGATTTAGTTTCTAGAAACCAGCCCTGAACATACTTGTCCCAGTTATCAAATATATGACTTATGAATTAACCAGTGGACAAAATTGACAAAATTGTAACTATATGGTGGATAATAGATATAGCAAATTGGCTGCTTGTAGACTGAATTTGGCACACAGATGCATTATTTGGCAAGCATAATATTTTTTAAAAGTTAAGCCAGTATTTAAACCTCATGATAGTTTTTTGTTTTGTTTTGTTTTTGCATGAATCCCTGGGTTTCAAGCTTCTCTTTAAAACTTGGAAGCTCTTATAATACTGAGCTCTTATAACACTCTCATGTGGCAACAATTGGCCAGAACGGTGAGCAGCTGTTCCCTCTATTCAGGATACATATTGCTGGTCTGTATAGCTCCCAGCAGACCCACTTCACACATTTATTGTACCTGCCTATCCCCTTTGGCAGTTGTAACCCTAAAGGACTAGCCTAGAAATTTGAAGAGTTTATAGAAAAAAATGTTAGCTTGAATAATGTATCATGCATTGCAATGCAACAGAAAAGCATTTCTTCCACTGTGTAGATTAGAAATAGGCACTATTAGTTAGTCTAAGGCTGATGTGGCTTTTGGGAAATAATCAAAATAAAAACGTCCCACCTCTATTTTATTTGGATTCCTACCAGCTTTACTGAGGAAAAACAAAAGACTGGCATTCTAGCTAAGCCAAAAGCAAATGAGTTATAGTTGGTGATCTAAACTCAAGTGCGCATGCTTGGGCATCAAGCACTTTATCCACTGAGCCATCTCCCCAGCCCTGTTCATTCTTATACAAAATGTAGGAGGGAGACAGCCTAGAACTTGCAGACTCTGAGAAATCAAATTTGGAATTTCTGTAGTCTTTCAGGGAATAACCGAAACACAATTAAATGTGATAATACTCATTATGTATAGGAAAATAATGAATGTGATTGGTGCAGGGCTGAATTTTCTTCTTTTATATTAGTATGCATTAAATTTTTGTATCATGCTTCACTAGAAATTATAATATAAACAATAAAACATAAATGAACAACCGTTTCATAATACTTTATTTTCTTTACTTTTTCTCTTTGACTTGATACTCTTGATGTTACTGAAACAGTCTAGTGACCAGGGTATTCGTATTTATTCTAAGTCCTTATGATTCCATAAAATCTTGAAAGAAGTTCCTTCTTGAGAAAAAAATTAACTATATTAGGATTTAATTGTTAAATATTGGCTAATAAATAACAAATAATAGATATAAGTTCTAGTGCTTTGTGAAGTCTAAGGCCACAGTAGTTATTAAAGAACTGGTTTGATTTTCGAGGACTTTGAGTCCTGTAAATTATCCTGGAAGAACCAGCTCTCATTTCTTTGATGCGTCCCTCATCTTTCAGCAGACCTGAGTACTTGGTTTTTTATCCGAAGCACTTCCACATAATGCATGCTTGCCTTTAGGTACTGCAATTAAATCAATTTTAGGATATTTAACTTAATAGAGGAAAGGACAAGGGAAGCTCAACAAGATGAGTAATTGCTTCAGGGCTTTCCCTACTGGTTCTACACTCCTTAAGATTAGAGATTTAATAAGTCTGATAAACAGGAAACAAGAGGAATGTATAGGAAGTCTTCAGAAATATGAGTCATCCTTCCTGTAAGATCCTTGCTATTTATGGATTTACCATTTGAAATTTCACCACTCCTAAGTTGACCCAAAGTTCAAATGTTTAAAAACCTGCCATCATTTTTAAAAATTCCTTCATAGAATAATTTTCTTCTTTGATCACTTATAGAGTCACTTTGTTAGTGAGTGAGTCTACATAGTAACCGAGGATCATACTCAATGGTGCCATTGTTTGTAACTATCTCTTCATACGAAGCATCTCCCTTAGAATGGTTTCTTAAAAGTGGTTTTGTTTTGGAGGGTAGTTTTAGTTTTGTGTACAGGAAACAATCTTCAAGGGAGGCATTCTTGAGAGAATCAAAAGCAAAGGAGCTGTACCTCTCATGAAATGCACCAGCATTTCTTTGTAAACTTAGCAACTTAAGATTTCAAAACTTGTAAATTTCCAGTTTACTGTACTGTAGTTTGGAGTGTGTGTGTATGTTGGTGTGTGTGCATATGTGCAGAATGCCAGTGGCAGTCAGCAGATAACCTCAAATATGGTTCCCGGCCTCTTCTTCCAGGAAGTGTCTCTCATTATTCACCACTGTGTTAACAAGTATAGTTGGCCCACATCTGTGATAGTCTCCTTTCTCGGTCTCCTATCTTGCCTTACCATTTTGAAAGTGCTCGAATAATAGACCATAGTGCTACAATGTCAGGTTTTATGTGAATCTGGGAATCCAATCTCAAGTATTCACACTTGTGCAGCCAGCTCGCCAGCTCACCAGCTCTGGATGTACTTGTATAAAATGAATGTATATACATGTGTGTGTAATACTTATACAAAATGCATGTATATATGTATGTATGTCTGCCAGGGTTTCTTGCTGTGGTAAACAACTGCCTTTCTAGCTTTACATATGTTGGTGGAGAATAGAACTCTAGCTTTGCAAGTAACTATTTTTAACTGCTTAGCCATCTCCTGTTAAAATACAAATTCTATTATATTCCTAACAAAAATAGTTTTGAATTTTCCAAAACACAAATTTAAACTTCACTTTCTCAAACAACAAAAAATATCCATAGAATTACTGTGTAAATCATAGAAAGTAATAATTAAGAGGAACATTGCCAAAAATAGGGTTTCTTCAGAAGTACTCCTGTCCCTCTGCATTTAGACATCTAAGTCAAATGACAAATCTGGTTGTATGACTGGCCATATCCCTGTTCACTGTGCAATGTCATTGCATATGTCCTTCCTTTGCCTTTCAATGGTTTACTATGTCTGAGTTTTTCTGTACTCAGATTCAGTTCACATGATATTTTCTCCAGGAATTGTCAAAAATAGCTGAGTGTCTCACCACTAGGCTGTTACCACTCTCTGTACACAATCCTCTTGATATTCTCTCCTGTGGTACCTGTTCCTTTGCTTATCATTACACTGGGCCTATGTCACTACAATTTCATATTATACAAAGTCCAGGCTATTGTTGTTATTGTTATTTACCTATTAGTAACTTCCAGGCATATAAAAGTGCATGTAAGTGGGCTAGAGAGATAACTTAGTGGTTAAGGCACTTGCCTGTGAAGCCTAAGGATCCAAGTTCAATTCCCCAGTACCCACATCAGCAAGATTCACAAGGTGACACATGCATCTGAAGTGTGTTTGCAGTGACTGAAAGCTCTGACACATCCATTCTCTCTCTCCCTCTTTCTCTTTCTTAAATAAATAAATAAAACATTTAAAAAATAAAAATAGGGCTGGAGGGATGTTGTAGTGATTAAGGCATTTGTCCGCAGAACCACAGGACCCAGGTTTTATTCCCCAGAACCCATGTTAGCCAGATGCACAGGGGACTCATGTATCTGGAGTTCATTTGCAGTGGCTGTAGCCCTGGTGCACCTATTCTCTCCCTCTCTCTCACTCTCTTTTTCACTGTCAAATAAATAAATAAAATAAAAATAAATAAATAAAACTGCATGGACGAGTATGCATTCATTTAGTTACTGATTTCTGAAGAGAAAGAAATGGAGGGTGTGCATGCCTGAGGGTGAGGTGTGCATTGCCTTAGAAGGAGTAAACAGCTGAGAAGCAACAGTCTTCAGTACAAAGAGCATGAATATACAGTTAATTGAAATCTGATGTCACATTGGCAATGAGAAAAGAACATTTACACCAAAGAACCCACTTGCACCCAATCCAAGAAATGCAGGAACAATTTGTTCAACAACCAGTGATTGTGTGTGATTCTGAACTGTCAAGCATTGGCTTGTCACAGAATTCAATAATACTTATATTCCAAAAACACAAAACACTCTTCTAATAATACTTCCATTTAAAAAAAAAAAAGGATATCTTCATAAAAATTGTATAAATTCCACAATTTATGTAGGTAGCGTCTATGCAAACAAAAGAGAGAATTATAACTGTCAGTCACTGATTTAACTTTATAATTATCTTAATGCTTCTACATCTTCTTGTTATCATAGGATATATATATATTATATATATATATATGTATATATGTGTATATATATATGTATACATATATATACATATATATGTATATATATACATATATATGTGCATATATATATATATATATATATATGTATGTATGTATATATACACACATACCAGATCCAGAGAACATATTTTTAGCTTACAATTGTTCTAGTTGTGAATGTGTTTTGCAGTAGGAATATAATCTGGAATAGTTCCGTTTGTCTGATTTTCTTTAAATTCTTATTTTTTGCCATGTCTTGTCATTTTCTCTCTTCAAATAGAAATCATTTCGGCAATGTATTTATTATATTATTTACAAACGTTCCCTTCATTTTGACAAAGATTATTTCTGAAATTTTAAAAACAAGATTCCTAGACAAAAAAAATGATGGTTTTGAACATGTCTACAAAATAGGGTACCACTTGTTTGATTCTCTGAAGGTGTGCTTGAAGACAAGATTTTGCATTGGTAACTTGACAGAGGAAAATATGTAAAATGCTTTCATAGCTAAATGGGTTTATCACTCTTATTGAATGCTGTGATGTCCTCAGCTCTGCATGAGGTCTCGTGATAATGAAAAGTGATTAAGGAAAGCTCATGTCTTCCTTCCTTCCTTCCTTCCTTCCTTCCTTCCTTCCTTCCTTCCTTCCTTCCTTCCTTCCTTCCTTCCTTCCTTTCTCTCTCTCTTTTCTTGAGTGCTAATAGTCAAGTTGGGAGTCAAGAATGGAAAGCGCTAACACTTGAAACACATTTAGCAGAGGTCTGCACAAGGCTATGGTTATGGGGGAGGTAAGACATGTGGGCAGGCTGAGTGAGCTTGTGCTGGCTGATTTCCCATCATTAAGATGGAAAGCAGAAGGGGAAGAATTCCAGATCAGGGAGAGAACAGGTATTCAACACTGAAAAAATAAAGAGCTGGTGAGTAAGTTTTAAAATATTTTATTTATTTATTTGAAAGGTGGTGGAAGAGAGAGGCAGATGGAGAGAGGATGGGCATGCCAAAGCCTCTAGCCACTGAAAAAGAACTCCAGACATACGTGCCACAGTGCACAATCTGGCTTTATACGGGTACTCGGGAACTGAACCCAGATCCTTAGGCTTTGCAGGCAAGCACCTCAACCACAGAGCCATATGTCCACTCCTAAATTATTATTTTTTTAAATTTATTTATTTGAGAGTGACAGACACAGAGAGAAAGACAGATAGAGGGAGAGAGAGAGAGAATGGGCGCGCCAGGGCTTCCAGCCTCTGCAAAGGAACTCCAGACGCGTGCGCCCCCTTGTGCATCTGGCTAACGTGGGACCTGGGGAACCGAGCCTCGAACCGGGGTCCTTAGGCTTCACAGGCAAGTGCTTAACCACTAAGCCATCTCTCCAGCCCTCCTAAATTATTTTTAATACAACACACATGTTCCAATCTCGGGGCCTTTGCATTTAACATTTTTGCTTCTGGAATCTATGTTTCCGGAAATGTCAATGTTTACTTTTCATTTCAGTCAGCTTTCTGATCAATGTCAAGCTGCGCCTCTCCACCCCAACTTTACATCTGCTTCTGAAACATTTCTTGGAAAAAGAATTATCATTATATCCCATTACATATTCAAGCCTGAGCAAAGTTTTGATTTAAAATTCTATCTAAAGTAGGTATTTAAGAAAAGACTTACAAGTGCTCATAGTTAGTGAGCCCATCTAAGATGCAACTTCATCTTGGTGACTATTTGTACATGTAAATGACTCACAGAACACAACCCACTAAGTGTTCCTGAACTTGAGGACAAAGATAAACCATGGCTCTCCAAAATCCATTCCTAATCCCAACATCAATTTAACAATTTCTTAATTTTTTTTTCTGAATAAACCAGAGCCTTATTATGGTTATAGGATAAAGAGTTAAGCTAGCATGGTAAGAGTTAACTTTTAGCTGTTGTAGTACACACCTATGATCAGGAGATGAAAGAATGGAGGAAAATTAGGGGTCCAAGGATAGCCTGAGCTTCCTAGTAAAACCCTGTCTCAATTTTGGTATATATATATATATATATATATATATATATATATATATATATATATATGTATATTTCCTATCATAAATTAGTAAATATATTATTTGTGATGATACAATATTAGATTTTTACAGAGTGGAAGCCCTACTCCCATAAACACTTCTGATATTTACCTGAATTTTTCAATTTTATAATAAATGAAAATTTATAGCTGGGTGTGATGCTGTATACCTTCAGTTGCAGCCCTTGAGAGGCTGAGATAGGAGGTTCACTATGATTTTGAGGCCAGCCTGAGACTACATAGTGAATACCAGGTCAGCCTGGGGTAGAAAGTTTATTTTTATGTGTGTCTACATGTTGTACATAAACTGAACTCAGATTTGGGGAAAATGTTGAGCTATATTAAAAAGGAATAGTGATCAGGTTGTTACAAGCAGGTTGGTAATTATCAATATCACTAATATACACCCTATATTTGGTGTCAATAATTCCAACAGAATAAAAAGAAAAATATTTTATTGTGGAGTAGGTCAGTCATTCATCTTAAGTTTATTTCTAAGTATCCTATGCATATTAATTTGATTATAAATAGAACAGTTTTCCTAACTTCTTTTTCATTAGTATGTAGAAATGCAAATGAAACTCATTTTTGTATGTTAATTTTATAACCTATAACTTTATAGAAGGAATTAAAAGTTTATTGGCTCTAGCTTGTTGTATGTGGAGAGGGTTGTGGTGTGATCTTTAAGAAACACTCATCAGAGTAGAAAGGCAATCATTGATAAAAGAGAAAATATTAGCAAAACATATTCCTTGAAATGAATTAGTTAAAATATATTTGTAAATGAGGACATACTACAATTTAATAGCATAAAAACTAAAACCCAGTATTAAAATGGGCTAAACACTTGAATAGACATTTTCTGAAAAAAGTAAGTACAAATGATAATGGGTATATGACAAGATGTTTGATGCCAGTAAATATTTTATATATATAAATCAAAGGAAGCATCACCTTACGAGTATGGTTTTATTTAAACACAGATAAAGAAACACACACACTGTAAAGTATATGCACAAACTAGAACTTTTATACATTCCTCATGGTAATGCAAAATTTTATAGCCACCATGGAAAGCTGTATAGAGGTCTTCAAAAATTTAAAGAGTAGAACTACCATTATTCAGCTATTTCATTTCTGTGTATTTACCCAAAAGAACTGAAATTAGAATCTTGAAGAGATATTTGCAGTTTCATGCTCATAACAGCATTGCTTATAACACATGACCAACTACATACTGATGAATGGATAAGAAAATGTATTTTTGAACAATGGCCTGTTAGTCAGTCTTTAAGAGGAAATCATAAAATACATGACAGCATGGATTGCTGGATAGACATTAAACTAAGTGAAATAAGCCAGTGACATGGCAAATTCTGCATGATTCCATTTCTGCGATTTTGTAAAATAGTCAAACTCACGCAAGCAGAGTGGAATGGCACTAACAGGGACTAGGAGAAGAAGAAATGGAAATTTCCTAATCTCAGGAATAAAGATTCAGTTGTACAATGTGAACAAATTCTAGAGATCTGCTGTATGCTTGCCAACAGTGCTCACTGTTTAAATGCACATTCAGAAATGTATTCAGAGAGTAGATTTCATTAGTTATTTTTTCCCCAAAGAACAAAAGTATACACACATGTGTGTGTGTGTGTGTGTGTGTGTGTGTGTGTGTGTGTGTTTGATGAAAATATACAAGGCTGTTTTCATTTTGGGTTCTAAAATAAATAATTGGACATTTATTTTAAGTAGTAGGATAGAAGAAAGGAGAAAACACTTTCTAAAACTAGAAATGAGATAGATATTTAACCCGAATTACTCTTCACAAATATATAATTATGACTTTGATAAATCCTTAAAAATATGAATATATTTTATGTCTTTTAAAGTATATTTACATGAATCCAGCAGGTGTTGGTTGTGTGTATGTATGAGGGCTCACATTATGTACAAGTAATATAAACAGCAAAAACTTAGCAGTAATATACCACCTGATAGAGCTACCAAGTATCATAGACACTTACTTATCAATTATTGAAGAAAACATGTGTCAAAAGTAACTTACAGTGTAATATTTTTTTTTATTTTACCAATGGCCTAATTCTACAAATATTTTAGGAGAGGAATACAAAAAATATGCTATACAGAAAAGCAAATGATTACTCAAATTAGAGAAAGCAGATTATAAGTTAAACATAGACCATGTAAGAACCTTCTCCTTGTCTAATCTTGGAGAATATATTTTCATGAATAAAATAAATGGAAAAGGAGATGGGAGTGAGGGAAAGAAAAGGGAGCAGGGAAGAAAGAACAGGAAAAAGAGATGGGAGAGAGAGAGAAGAGAAAGAATGAGCTCTAAATATACCCATATTTTAACCTCATTTTCATCTTGATACCAGATTGAGCTGTGAGGCTTATAATGCAGAGGATCAGGTATAGTTGTCAGCTCTAACTCTGTTCATAGATGAAAACTATTAATATTTACTTGGTCTAAAAGTTCAGCAGTAGCCTATATCAGAATTCTGACATTGCCTTGAAAACTATTTTGATTTAACAGAAAAGTGTTTTCTTCTTTCTTAGATTTTTTTAAACTTTAAATAGATTCCCTAAGGGGAAAAATCATATTCCTACATACTTGTACATTACAAGTAATTTTGTCAGTTTACCTGGGTAATATTAGCTATCTATTAAAAGCTTACATGTACCAAATACTATCCACATTGTATTTTTTCCTTCATAGTTGGGATTAAACTTTTCTATGTGAAAATGAGTTCTTAACATTTGGATAAGTGATTTTTCATACTGAAATTTGGAGCAATAAATTCATAACTTTTATATATTAATGATTGGCCAAATTCTGGTTACTTTTTATGAATTCAACTTATGATGCTTGAATAGGTTTCCTAGATCTGTAGCAGAAATTTATAGAGCCCTGTGAATTACCAATAGAATAGAAAGGATGACTGCATTCAAAGGATAAAATGCTTTGAGAATACATTTGATCATTTAGTAAACAAAATAATACTGCAGTTAATTTTCATTCACTATAGTGTACATTGACAATGTTACAGTAATTCCACTTCAACAGATGTAATTGTAGTTTAGAATTAAATTACCTGGGGCTAAAGAGATGGCTCAAGGGCTAACGTACTTGTCTTCAAAGCCTAACCAACTGGGTTCGATTCCACAGTATACATGTAAAGCCAGGTGCACAAGTGGCACATGCATCTAAAGTTTGTTTGCAGTGGATAACGTCATGCCTGTTCTCTCTCTCTCTCTCTCTCTCTCTCTCTCTCTCTCTCTCTCTTCCTCACCCCTCTCTTTTCTCTGTCTCTCTCTCCTTGCAAATAATTAAATTAGCCAATAGATTTCAAGACTCTGTGTTTTGAAATTTTGACAATTGTTTAAGGGAAGTTGATTTTACAAAAACATTCACAGTATATTTGTGGGAGAACATATTTCTAAATTCTTTGTTTCTTGTAAATGAAAATGTGGAAATTCACTTGTTTGCATAGCATTTGAACACATTTTCTACATATTTCAATGATATAATCTTTGAAAATCACCTCCAGAAGCTTCTATTAGCTTGTGTTCTTACACCATTGTAGATTCAATAAGGATAGCAGTGCATACTAAAGTATTCTACAAAAGTTAGCATTAATTTAGAGTTCTAGGCATTCAGTTATCACTGGAGTTATATCTGTGTATCATTTAGAATAAAGGAGCCAAGCAATTTCATACCAAAATTTATGTTAGGAAGAAGTAGCTAACAAAGATAAGGAAAAAAATCAAAATGTGTTACCCTGTCTTCTCTCTATGTAATGATTAATCTTATTTCTAATTCATGGCTAAAACCGTGAATGAATATATCTTTCCGGAGACCCTTGGTTGATCTGAGGTTTGTTAGGACATTTTGTGAAATAGAGCAAATAAATTATATTTCACAGAGAACCTACACACATACACAATCTCCCCATAAGCTTCCGTTTGATTACAGTATTTGTCAGTAACGATTATTATGTGACTTAACCCGAGAATGTTAAATTTTAAGCCTTTAGGGCTGGAGAGACTGCTTAGTGGTTAAGGCGCATGCCTGCAGCCTAAGAACCCAGTTTGATTCCCCAGTACCCATGTAAGTCAGATGCACAAGGTGGCTTATGTGTGTAGAATTTGTTTGCAGTGGCTGGAAGCCCTGGTGCACCCATTCTCTTTCTCAATCTCTCTCTCCCTGCTCCCTCTCTCTGTCTCTAATAAATAAAAAAAATCTTTAAAAAATTTAAGCCTTTAAACATTTTTATTCAAGTTGCTTTATTTATTAAAATGTTAAAAATCTACTATGATCTCAAATAGGATATATTTTATATATTAAATATATTTTATATTAATATACATATTATATTAATATACAATATAAACATATATTTTATATATTAATATTAACTTTATATATTAAATATATTTTAATATATTAAACATATATATTAAATTTTTTTGAATTGCACCTAAAATTAGAATATTTATATTTATGTACATTTTCTTGAAATTCATATATTACATGTATTCTCAAACTTCTTATCCTCTTGTTTTATAAATACTACTTAGTGAGATTAGATATTGCCATTATAATATTTCTAAGAAAATTCTTTTACATTACTGGGAATTTAACAAAATGTGTCCATAACTTCCTCCCAGCTCTACAGTTTAGTTTCTCTTATAATCTCATGAAGAAGGAGGTGTCCCTCAAGTTTCTGCATATCTCCGTGTGCATATCTCCATGCATATATCTGTGTGCATATCTATCTTCATGTGCATATCTCCATGTGCATATCTCTGTGTGCATACGGTTTTGAAGGAATGTCACTCAGCACTATGTACCCACACTTGTACGGCTCAGCTGGAATGCCATCTGGTGTGGTGCTCTTCCCATCCACTCATTTTGATGGCTTTTTCAATCTGGAAAATGGTACCTTGATTGCCCAGTGCTTCTCCAGATGATTGCTGGATCACGTCATGGATTGTCAATCAACAACGTTCCATGCATTATTTAACATTCACCCAAGGTGTTGCAAGTCAATTATTTGGTCTTTTTGGTCATAAAAAATCATAAATTCTATTTGAGAAAATATTATAATTTCAGACTTTAGAAATGAAATTGGTTGCATTAGTTTCAGGGGAAAAAAAAGGGAGGCACTTTTATCTTTTTGACAAGCAGATAGCTACTCTTAAAGTGTTAGGTATGCAAAATTGTTTCTACTTTTTTCCAACCCTTCATATTAACTGAAATGACATTTTATAACATTTGTTTCATGAGAGACAAACTTGGTTTCATATATATATATATATATGTATATATATATATATATATATATATATATATATATACACATACATACATACATACACACAATGTGTGATTATATTTTGTTGAGCAGTGAGTTAGAAGGATCTCTTAAGGAAATTGAGGGCTTGAGAGATGGCTTAGTAGTTAAGACACTTGCCTGTAAAGCCAAAGGACCTAGGTTCAATTGCCCAGGATGCATGTAAATCCAAATACACAAGGTGGCACATGTGTCTGGAGTTTGTTTTCAGTGGCTGGAGCCCCTGTCATGTCCATTCTCACTCTGTCTGTTTATCTGACTCTTTGTCTGTCTTTGTTTAAAATACAAAAATAAATAAAAATTTTAAAAAGAGGGAAAATTGAATCAGTGAAGGACTGAAGGTAGACTCTCACCCTCATGCAAACATAAAAGTACACAGCATTATATAGCAGTAAACATACATAAAGATAACATGGTTATCAACCTCTTCTTCTCCAATAGTTTACTAATTTGGACCACAAAAAATTTCTAGATTTTTTTCTTTAAAACTTATTTATTTGCATATGTCTGTGTGCATATATGGGTGCACCAGGGTCTTTTGACACTGTAAGTGAATACCCATCTAGCTTCCTGTGAGTGCCTTCAACTGCTGAGAGAATATGGATGGGCCAGCACCTCCAGCTACTGCAAACAAATTCTAAACACATGCTCTACTTTGCACATCTAGCTTTACATGAGTACTGGGGAATTGAATCCTAGGCCATCTGGTATTGCAAACAAGGACCTTTAACTGCTGTGCCATCTCTCCAGCCCCTGATCATTAACTTTTATATCAAGTTCACTTCCATGAAAACAAAGTCATAAATTGTTTTGAAAATATTATGTAACTTTTTGCCAGGTAAATATTTCCTCATACATGATGTACCCTCTCTTGCTATCTATACTAAAACAAGATGATAGGATACCATCTAAAATGATGTGTTTATAGGATAATGTTTTCAGATGCAATTGATGAACAAATTCTGATCATTTCTGTCTTTTCCAAGACAGTGTGTATTTTGGAAACCAAATGCATTCATTGTAATAAGAAATAAAATTCTGAAAACAGAACATCATAAGTTTGATATTTTGTAAAGCACTTTAATCTTCCTCATACATTCTGACAAACACAAGAATATCATGCAGAGATCGTTGCTCTCAGGGAGCAGTTTCTTAGAAAAATAAACTATCTTAAGAATATTTTAAGTATTCAGTACTTAATCTTTACTCTTTATAGCTGTTTATTTGGAGTAATTTTAGCATTTGTTATATTAAACTAAATTTCCAAAATGCCTCATATCTCTCCAGCAATTCTTTGGAGAAATGCTATTTTCATAAGCATTGTGGTAATTAATGAAACTGAACAAAAATCAGAAAATATAGCTTTCTATATTTTGATATTTTTCACTGTTTTGCATTTGATCACCTTACAAACAGCAGGTATAACCTTATCTTTCAAAATCTCAGAAAAGACACCCTTATTTGCAAGCCTTATTCCACCTTAGCCAAAGTGGCCTTGCCAATTTATGTTTTCCTTGTTTTTAAGATATTAGTTTCCTCTAAGAAAGATTTTACAATTTTTAGTTATTTTTCTCTTTGTAAGTTTAATTTCATTGTATCTTTATCATAAAACTGTTTAATGTAAACATCACTGTTTTTATCTTTTTTTTTTCAATAGAGTCTCGTGCCTTGTCAAGTTCTTGAGACATGGCCATGACATAACTCAATAAATGTATGAGTGCAATCAGACTTTATTACATGCTGCAATTCTGACACATAATGGTTTAAATAACAAACTTTCATGAATATGAATAATCATACATTCATAGAATATTTTATAGGTACTTACAAACTATTGAAATAATTGTTCATTATTTCTGATGCAAAATTTGAGAACTATATCACTTTTACTACAACAAATTTTAAAAAATAATAGAGTAATAACTGTAAAAAGAAGTGATAATCCTTGTCACTTTGCCATAATTTTAACTTTATAGACTTTAGTAATGAGAAAATGGTAGATGAAATCTGTAAGGAAATTTTACACACAAAAGAATATTTCAGTAATAGAGAATATGTCAGCCTACTATATCATAATTTGTTCACTCAAAATATTACAAAATTGATATGTGACATAATGGGGTTCAATGTTCAGGAAAAACTATTATGTCTTTCAGTGATTGTATATGTAAGATGAGTGCATCACTATAAGAACTATGTAAAGAAATGTTAAATATCAGAAGCACAGATTTTCAACATATGTACATATGCCTAAAGTTGCTGGTGTGTTATAATTAATTTTTAGTTTGCTTAACTTATCCCTCTCCAACAACTTTTACAGCTTATAAATTCTTAGAAATACTACAATTGTCAATATGTTTACATAAATACTATGCAAATATACTTAAGTATTTATGCATGGTATTTTTGATATAATCTGAAGTGTTTTACATGAACATATCCAATATTCTTTTTGAGGAAGAAAAATGTATTTTTCTTTATCACATAACACTATAAATATTCTTTATGCTTGGACTGTATTCCCACCTTGCTTCATGCTTCCAATTTTATTTTTATATATGCAACATAATGAATATATGTTGCTAAATTCAAATTTTTAACAAGTTACCCTATGATAAGTGAATTTCTTATCTTTCTCTATGCTTCACTGATCTAAGTATAGATGTTCCTTTTATATCAAAAGGGATTTTGTTCTGTGCTTAAAGCTCTGAGGTGGATACAACAGAAATATTTCTTGATAATACTGTTACTATGAATGATGTTTTAAAATTTTCTTTCCAAAAATTATAATAAGCTATTCTGAGATTTTTTTTAATTCTAGAAAGTGACAGTGAACTTCATCACCCCATCCTGCATATAAGAATATGAGAGAAGTGGGACTCGAGGGATGGGTCTTTGTTTACATTTCAAATGTAACTAGGGGCAAGACTAGAACTTAATTCAGGTAATTCCCAAACAGATGTTCTTAAGCTTAACTTGTCTTTGCTGAAATAATGGCACTGTAATAATAAAAAGTAAAAAACAGCTTTCATATAAGATGCACATAGAATCTTGCTTTCATTCATGGTGTGAATTTGATTAGGTGACAATGTCTGTAAGCACAGTTTTGTTATTTATAAAGTATGAAATATAATTATGGGCATTAACTCATTTTAAGTAAAGTGAGCTGATGGTAAATGAAATTTTAAACTATGTGACAAGCATGCTACATGATAAGCATTCATCAGATTGTTAACTATTACTTTTAGCATTATTTGCAGCTCACCTTATTTTATAGCTAATCATTCTTATAAGCACAAATATCTTACACTGCTCCAATAATCATGCCCTGGCCAGAGCTCACCTGATACTGAAAGAATTCAGTCTTATTTAACAGATCCTGCCTGCACCCAGTTTAGAAGTAATTAGTCCTATCCAACCAAGGTAATCTGAAATTGGCTCTTGGACCATATTTGCAATTTATGTACACAGACATTTTTGGTAATAATTAGATATTTTATGTTCTGCAGTGATGTTTTTGTGTAAATGAGATTGTTGTTGAAAGGTAAGCTTTGTTGCAAAATGACATTGGGAACAGCCTCTGAATCAGATTTACATAAGAGTGGTTCACCCGTTGATGTCAGTGATCAGATGCACTGGCTGAGAAAATCCATTGTTTTACTACTCGTGTAAATACTATTAGTATTAGTAACTGGACACAAAGTTATATTTCCAGCCACTGGTTCATAGAAGAGAAAATAATTGTGTGTGTCTTTGTTATACCATAGTTAAACAATGATTTTTACATTCAAATAAAGACATCATAGAAGCTTGTAAATTAAATATTATTCATAAAATCATTCAATGATTGCACAAAGAATGTCAAAAGTAGGGATAAACTGTGTGGAAGAAATGTTTTCAAACTGATCACTTTTGTCATAACAGTAGTGATGGCAATGTTAAATGCCTGAAAGGTCAAAACACTTGTGTGCTGAACTGAGCTGTGTCTTGAATTTTTATCAGTAAAACATGTAGGGAAGGGAAAAAAAAAACTGTCTTGTTCAACATGAATATCTCTAAAACTAGGTACCTAATCTTTGTTTTTATATATATTTATTTACTTATTATTTTCATTTAGAGACGGGGTCTTACTCTTTAGCCCAGGCTGGCTTTGAATTAATGATCCTTCCTCAGTGGGACCACACTTCCTAATTTTCACAGTAAAATGTTAGATTGTATGAAACAGCTGGGTCTCTTCCAGCACTGAACCATAAATAGAATTCTAGCATCAATTCAAAATAGTCTTCCTTCCTACACATGGGTCTAGAAACCATCAGGACTGAGTACTGAGGGGAGATTGTCTATACATGAGCTTGATGAAGGATAAAATCAGTACTAAGTGTAGTGGATGATATTGAAGTCAGCCCAGTGATACCTATTTCATAACAGGAAGCCTAGTTTTAACTTCAACAGGACTTCTCAGATTCAGAGACACAACTGTTTGCACTGTTTACCAGAAGTACTAACCCAAGTATCTTGCTGGAGATGTCATAAATGTCATCACAAAATTTGCTTTTATTTCTTAATACTTACATTTTAGAATATTAAATACTTTCCACAAACCATGTGCTATTTGAAGATGGCTAAAGATCTTCAGATATTCAGATTTAAGCCCTTTGTTTCTAATTTGGAAAAATATGAACAGTCATTTTCCTCATTTTTTTTAACTATTCAAGAAGCTGAAGTACCTATAAAGTAAATATAAGAGGATATAAGAATTCTAATTCTTCTTGTGATGAGTATTGCACTTTCATTTTGTACAGTAGAGCTTAAAATGCCTCATGTAAATACTACTATTAGTATTTGTAACTGGACACAAAGTTATGCTTCCAGCCACTGGTTCATAGAAGAGAAAATAATTGTATGTGTCGTTGTTATACCATAGTTAAACAATGATTTTATGAAAATGGTGGGCATTGTTAAAGTTTCTTGTACTTCTATATTTAAAACATGACCAAGTGGCCACTTGTAGGAAGAACTAATAAGGATATGAATGCAAAATTCACAGATGATCATTCCATTTACATCTATTTGTAGATTCAATGTTAAATGTGATACCAAGAAAATCACAAATACAGATAGCCACTGTGGTTCAAATTATATACTTTGAGTAAAATATAATCACCTTAGTTAAGAAAAATTAGAAATAGGTCTGCCAAAATTTCTTAGTGGTCAAGGCACTTGCCTGTAAAGCCTAAGGACCCAGGCTTGTTTTTCCATTGCCCAAGTAAGCCAGATGCACAAAGTGGAACATGCATCTGGAGTTCATTTGCAGTGACTAGAGGCCCTGGTGTGCCTATTCTCTCCCTCTCTCTTTCTCAGGTAAATAAAAATAAATGTTTAAAATATATATATTATATTATATAATTCATGAATGCCTTTATGTCTAGATGCAAAAACTAAATCATTGTGCATATAGAAAAAGGAAATGAAATAAAATATACCTTTGCTTGCCATAAATGTTAATACTCAAATTGATATAATTTTTTTTTAATTTTTTTTTTAAATTTATTTATTTGAGAGTGACAGACACAGAGAAAAGACAGATAGAGGGAGAGAGAGAGAATGGGCGCGCCAGGGCTTCCAGCCTCTGCAAACGAACTCCAGATGCGTGCGCCCCCTTGTGCATCTGGCTAACGTGGGACCTGGGGAACCGAGCCTCGAACCGGGGTCCTTAGGCTTCACAGGCAAGGACTTAACTGCTAAGCCATCTCTCCAGCCCGATATAATTTTTATAATAGTTAGAATTTAAAACATATAATTATCCATCATACTAATAATGGGAAGAAAATTAAAGAAACTAATCATTGGAGAAAAAAATTTCTATAACTCATATAACAGATTATTTTTCACAAACTATTTTCTCTACTGATAAAACAGGTGAAGTTAAAGAGAGAAAAAATGAAAACAGTTAATATTATATTTCAAATGCCATTTTGACAAATAATTTACTAAGTAAATTATTTCTAAGTAAAAAAAAAATAGTTCTAAGTAAAGCAATATTGGCTGAGAATTATTCAAAATGTTATTTTATATTTGTAAACGTATGCAGGCACATTTAGCTAAGACATGACAAACTTGAAGCAATATTACATTCAACATTAAGGATGAAGAGTGCAAGTAAAGTGTGATTAGATGTAAATCAGAATTCCAAATTTGGTCTAAAGTTCTTCTTAAGGAAAACAGCATTAAACAATTCCAATACAAACTGTATTTTGTCATTACTTCTACTTCAGGCTAAGTCACCATAAAGATGGGATACTTTGTAAGTGGACATACTCCTCTAAGAGACAGAAAAGACTATTTTACCTGATGGTCTTCTGTCATAGCCCAAATTTGATATGGATCATTTAATTTTCATTCATATAGTTATTAAGTTATTTGTGGAGACCTGGGGATGTTGCTCAGTTGGTAGAGTACTTGCCTAGCATACAAGAAACCCTAGGATTGATCACCATCATGGTGCAATGGCATATATCTATAATCCCAAGACCGTAGAGGTGGATGGATCAGAGAAATTCAAGGTTATATTCTCTTATATGATGTGTTCCAGGCCAACTCAATATATGTGAGACTTAGTCTCACAAAGTCCTTTTTTTCTTACCTTGAGACGAATCTATCACTGAACCTTGAGCATCCAGCTTTAGTTAGTTTGGCTGACCAGTGAGCCCCAGTGATTCTATCTTCTACCTTTGTCCTACTCAAGACTGGGGTTACAGATTACACACACACACACACACACACACACACACACACACACACACATATTGCCACTCCTGTGGTGGCTTTATGGTTATCTGAGTGCTAGGTATCAAACCCAGATCTTAATGCTTGTATATCAAGAACTTTTACCAACTGAACCATTTCTCCAGGCCCACATATTGAATTTTAAGTGTAACAAATACCATTATTCATAGAAAAGGATTATAACTATTTGAATACTTGTTTTGTCATCACCCCAAAGTATTTCTGGATTAGTTTTCATGTTTATTAGCATTTTAAGGAATTGTTTATGGCGAAATTTCAGCCTCATAGTTTCATTAATCATTGAGCAAACATCAGGGAGTATCACTTATTATGTGTACAATTCATTTTGATCTGAGAAAATGGACTTTGTTGCACAGTATGCCATTTTTCGATTCCATTTTTGTGTAACTTGAATTATATGTTAAAATTATGATCTTGCCTTACATGTAATAGTGAGCTAGTTGTTATAGTAAGTATGAGACAGATCAAAAGGAAAAAAAATGAAAATAGAAATGTTTTTACTCAATAAAAAGACTATACCAAAAATATTCTCATTTAGTATAGTAATTTTAGTAATCATAAATAATAACTGACCCAAGTATGCATTTACATTTATTTCCTCTTAATTATCTTTGCTATATAGGCAAACATGTCAAGTTTGATTTTTTTTTTTAAATAATGTTATATAAATATTATTTCAGAGTTTAAGGATAGAAAATAATTCTGGACGACTGAACATCTATGTTAACAACATGTTTCTAAATCTAAAATTATTATTTTATTATGTATGTGTACTTGTGTATATATGTGTGTAGATATGTGTGGTGTGTTTGTGTGTGCACACGCACGCACACGTAAGTGTGCCTGTGCACATGCACCCCTGTGTGTACATGCATGTGTGTGATAGTATCTTTGAGGCATCCTGAAAACAAACTCAGAGTGTTTTTCCTTTTCTTCCATTTTACTAGAGTCAGAGTGTTTTTTAATAGTTTTTTGTTTTTCCTTTTTTTTGGAGTTTGGATCTCATGCTAGCCCAGGCTGACATGGAATTCCCTCTCACTGTGATCCTCCTACTTCGAACACCCAAGTACTGAGATTAAAGAACTATGTCACTCTTCCTTCCCAAGTGCTAGTCCAGCTGGCCCACCAGATTCCAGATTCTACTTGCTCCACCACCCACTGTAATAACTACAATGGTATTACAGTGGCAGGTACTTTGCATGGGTGCTTGGAAATGAAACTCGAGACAGCAGGCATAAGCACTGCTGATCCACCTCACGAGCCCCTCTAAAATTACTTTTAGGTTTAGCCAACTACTATATAAATGTGTCTATTTACCTTAACATTATGATAGTTTCCTGTAAGGCATAAAATTCTAGTAATAGTAGTAATAGTTTCTAATGCAATCCATCCTTCACTTTTGAAAGGTAATTTAGAAAAAAATAAATTGCATATTCAATTCTTTATGATTCTCATGTACTAAAAATTTAAAACCTAAAACTAAAATTAGACTTCAACATGTATAAAGTGACACAATTTAGATGAATAATTGTTGAAATTCCCATTTAGCATTTATCTATGTTTATAGGCATATTGAAAAACCTTCTACCTAGCATAAGCTAAGTCTACAAAAGAAAATTTTAATAGATATAACTACATCAAAGTGAATGAAACAGTTTCAGCTATCAGAATAGCAATTAAGTCATTGTTCTAAGTGGGTAATCATTACACAGCTATAATGCTCAGCTACACATTAGCAATTGATATTAACTATAAGTTAATGATTATAGGATTATTAGCAACGTAGGCTTACCATACAACAGAAGATATCATAGCTGCAAAGAAATCTATATAGTTGTTTGTCAATGATTACCACGTGCTAGTCAGGTGTGGTGGTGCACAATTTTAATCCCAGTACTCGGGAGGCAGAGGTAGGTGGATCACTGAGAGTTCAAGGCCACCCTGAAACTACATGGTGAATTCCAGGTTAGCCTGAGCTTGATTACCACAGGCTTTGTGATATTTTACAAGTTGTCGACCTAACTTTTCCTTTATAGAATGTCTATATGAACATTTTAACATAAAATTAGTATATATGTACATATATACACATATATGTATACATACACATATGTATATACATGTATGTGTATGCATGCATAATATATATGTGTGTGTGTGTATGTATGTATATATATATATATATATATCTCCCAGAATAGTAACTGAATACTTATGAATCCACATTCAATGAAAGATAAATGGAATTATTTAATAAAAATACTGTAGGCTGGAGTGATTACCAAGTGGTTAAATGCATTTGTTCACAAAGTCTAACATCCTGGGATCAATTCTGCAGTACCACATAGAGGCAGGTGCACAAAGTGGCTCAAGCATCTGGAGTTTGTTTGCAGTGGCACGATGCCCTGAGGTGCCCATGTGTTCCCTTCTTGTTCCCTCTCTTACAAGTAATAACTACATATTTTTAAATGCAGAAGAATAAGGTGTCTGACATGTTTGTATCTTAAGTATCTTCTCTGCCTAAATAGAGGCTACTTGCTACTTAATTTGCATCCATTTTTACAGCTAATTCTCTGTTTGTTTAAGGACTAAAGCAATAACCTTTTAATTAGTGTCTACTTAATTTAAGAACAGAATCCATCAAGTGATAGGCTTAGTAAAATGATTTCATTTTCCTTTCTGGTTAATCTAATGCGCTCAATCTTAAAATGTTCACTGTCAAAATAATGGGCCTTTTTTATTTCTCCATAAGAATAACTTGGATTTCTTGCCAATCATTCTGTCTAAATTGGGTATGCATAAATTGTACTATCACTATAACTTTAGTCCAACTTTAAGGCTTGAGTTTGGGCAAAGGCTCATTTACACCTTGAAGAGGAATAATATTATATTTGGAAGTAGACTGATTCCTATGCTTATATTCAGTATGTCATTTTATGGGAAGATCTATTATGCAGCCAAGCAATGAACAACTAACTGTGAAAAGCTTGTCTCAGAAAATTGAATGCTATAATATCAGTATATTAATAATAAGTAGATAATATCAGTATATTAATGTATACTATATTCTATATAACTGCTATTTAGTGTTTTACATAATTCTTTTGGGAAATCTTTTTCGGCTAAAGCTGTTACATTTCATCTTTTCATATTAGTAAAAGCTATTCTCTTATAAAGACATTTTCATTAGTTCTTTGTTGTATGTTCTGGCATTCTATCTTTTTGTGACTAAGTTGATATTCTAACATAAATGAACAAGTAGGCTGTTTCATGGATGAAAAGAATTTAGACAGAGAAACATCCTGCTTACATTACTTATCAGTTCCTTCAACATAACATCCAAGATAGCTTAAGAGTCTTTTATGTTAAACAGAAAAGCTAACATGAATCAGATTAGTCTAGGTCTCACAATCTTAAAATATAAAGATATAGTTATAATTATTATTCTGCTGAATTTTAAGATAAAGCAGTAAACAAGAAACAATTCACTGAACTTTTTTTATTTATTCTTTTCTTTCAAGGACAGGAATGGAACCGAGTGCCTCACACAAGCTGGGCAAGCCCTCACCCTTCACTGCATTTTAAGCATGCTAGCCATTGCATTTCTAGTATTAACATGACATCTTGTATAAATAGCTATGTTCTGAAGACTAGATTGTTGGTCTTCAATTAAATAATATCCAGTGGCATGGTGAGAACCTATGTTATAAAATGGCATAATCTGTAATACATTTTTTACTTGTATAATTATTTTCTATGTATTTTTATTTGTATTTCCAATAAAGATATTTAAGAAGTTCATTTTATTCTACTATAATCATACAAGAATTTTGTCACAAATATTTTCTTATGCCAACATTTTAGAATCCCTTGTGTCTGTGATGAATGAGTAAAAGGATTCTTGTTTGTTTTCTTTTGTTTTTTAGGGACGGTTTCACTCTAGCTCAGGCTGACCTGGAATTCACTATATAGTCTCAGGGTGGCCTCAAACTTACAGTGATCCTCCTATCTCTGCCTCCTGAGAGCTGGGATTAAAGACGTGAGCCACAATGCCTAGTGAGAAAAAGTTTTCTTGATCTAACATGTAATTTCTCTCTCTCCTTACCCTCATTTCTCTCTGTGTCTCTCAGGTACTCACATACATTCTTCTCAATAATGAATAGCTTGCATGAAGCAAAAGAGATATTCCTAGCTCTTAGCATGCATTTTATGCAGTATGTAAGTAATAGTTGAGCATTATTGCAATTATCAAAATAATTATAAATTAAATCTAAAGATGTTTAAGTCCTAGAAAACTTAATTCAATAAAATATCAATGATAAATATATAGCATTAGTAGTACCCTACAATAATGTTTTGTAAACTTCATATGAATAAACCAGAAAATAAGTTAAATATGTCCATCATCTCTTTTATTTGAAATATGAGGTACAAGTTTCATGAGTGGAATATTTGGTAAATTATTTCCCAAATGTGATATTTGCTACTCTGGTAAACCAATGATGTTTAATTCAAACATCTACTGAAATGATTAAAAACAAGTTTTAACTGGGGTTCTATTCAGAACCTGAAATATTCCAATCAGTGTTACTTAGACTCTGACTTTAATTGTGATTTTAAAATAAAATCAATAATATTAAGGCAGGTGTCATAACAGAATCAGTAATAGAAAAATTATTACTTTTACGGTGAAAAATGGGAGTTGTTTATCCTGGTATAGCTGGTGATTTCTTTTTTTCTTTCAGTTCTGCAAGATTGTATATATCCTAAGTGGAAGAAGAATATTTGTAGAATGGACTTTTGTTATCATTGTCTCCATGACGTTTAAGTATCTGCTGATGAACAGAGTCCACTGTGACGGCTTATAGTAACAACCACATTCGTTCATGCAGGTGGATATTTTCTACTAGCCACACAGAGTAAATTCTTGAAAGGAGGCCTTTGCTTTACATTCTTTGGAGTCCCCCACAGAGCTTGTAACAGCTTAGATTCTGAGAGTCTTGCAGCCATGAATGCTTCAAGAGCAAAGTCTGTTCATTATTCCCTGGTCACCCTTGTGGGTGAAAGAATACCAGGTATGTTGTAGGCACTTAATTAATGCTGACAGACCTGAATGTTTGCCTCCTGAATAGAACGTGCACAGTAGCTATTTACTGATCTGATCTGAAAGCTCTTTGGAACACACAAACTGCTTCATCTCAGCATGGCATGAAACAGGGAATGGCTGGTGAATCCAACTGTAGTTGCACTTATCAAGAAAATGCAATGAATGTCAAGCAGACCTTAATCTAATCAATGTGCCTATGTCTATACAACAGAAATAATCTGCATCTACATGAAAAAGTATTTTCCTGTGTACTTTTAAATAATGTACACATTAAAGTCTTAAATAATTCCATGCTTCTGTTATTTGAGATATAAGATCCAGGTTTCTTGAGACCAGAATTTAGGAGGCAGATTTTGCTTTGTTTATGGAAAGGAGTACTATAATTCCAATACAAGACCTTCCAAACTGGAAGTAGGCCTGTATACCACCTTCAGAATGAAAAGCTAATTTCTGTTCAGGTTGTATTTTTGTTCTTGATCCACCCTCCCTGAAAAGTTTACCTCAAAACATACATATTCAGCCAACTATATCTATTCAGTGACAAGTGATTTATTAGAACAAACACCATGACCTCATAGGAGGAAATAGGCTTTGTTACAAAGGACAAGCATGCAATGTAGTGACCGCAAAGCTGGGTGTCATTTCTTCTTACTGCTGGGTAGAAAAAAACCAGGAAAAAGAATATAATCTTATAAGCTGTGTGACATGGCAGAATTTGTGATGGTACCATCCAGCCAAATGTCCTTAATTTTTAAATTCATTATGAAGTCACAAAAGATAAGCCATTTTAAAAATAAAACTCACTTGAAGGACTCTTCATTTTAAGTGATAGCGCACTAGATAAGGCCTTTTAGCCTTGCAAGCTCCAGAACCCACATAATAATGCTGGGTGCAATGGTTGGGGCTTGCTGGCTAACCACTGTATTCTAATTGTGAGATCCATATCAAATGAGAGACCTTGTCTCTAAGGAGGCTGATAGCATTCCTGATGATAACACCTGAAATTTCCTCTAGCTGCTCTGTTTGCACACTTGTGCATGTGACCTACCACAGATGAAAATGCACCACACACATATGCAAAAAAAAAAAAAAGGAAACAGGAAAAGCATATAGACATAATAAATAATCACTGTGTAAGACACAATTCTGACTGCCTAGGCAGGTGCTGCCAACCCTGGATTCCCCAGTGGTACTGTTGTTTCTCCATCTTTCCTACCTTCCAAGACAGAGGAGAAACTGAGTGAAGCTTAACATGAAGGACTGCCATTCTGTTTTCTTCTCCCTTTCCACATAAATGGGGTTAACTGTTGTTATAAGACAACATACTGCTGAGTTAATGTAACTTAAAAATTTACAGAAGGTTGTATGCCTGGAGGCACATTATGGGATCACATGTAGGCATCTAATTCCACTGAAAATAATAAATAATTGTGGCAAATTCTTCAGAGTGTAGAGGAGAGTGGATAAGAATCATATTGCTCTTTCACTCTAACACAAATTCAGGTGTAGAGAAGGATTAGAGAACTGTACTCTTTCCAACAAATATGAGTAATCCATCTCACCACAAAAGAGTCCACTAAATGCTACGTCAGACCCCTCGGTGCCAGGCTTACCCAGTTATACTTTTGTGCAGTTTCGATAATCTACCTGCAGAAATTATCACATGCCAGTTACTAAATATGGCCTGTTGATCCATTTGAGAACTTTTGTTTTTCCATTTTTACAGTAGGGGATGCTGTTTTGTTTGTCCCTTTCCATGCTGTTTACCTTCCTCAGTCTTCCTTCTCATAGTTTAGCAAAGGCAGAATGACAGTGACAATAAGAATAGCTGCGATAGGATTCTAAGCATTTATTTGAGGAGAAATTAATATGCATATTTTAGCAATGCTGAGAAATCTTGGCATTTTTTTGAGTGAAAGGTAAAATTGCTTTACTACAGAGTTGCTTTAAACAAATGAAGTAAAAGGGCTAATGTGTAAGTGTGTGTGTGTGTGTGTGTGTGTGTGTGTGTGTGTTTGTACCAGGTGGGACATTGTTACTTGTGTTGTGACTATTCAGAGGCTACAGGCTGTTTATTTCAGATCACACTCAGCAAGAAGGTCATGAAATTTTATATGTATATACTTGAACTCTTTGAATAGGCTTCAAACTAATTTTCCTCCATTGGTGAAAAATAGCATATAAATTTTATTCACATACATCTAGTCTTAGAAGCAGTATAAATACTGCAAGAGTTCAAAATCTATGACACCTTTTCTCCATAATGATCACATGGGATTGAATTAAGAAAACTACATTTAAATTATCATTGAAGATTGGAGTCTCAGTGGTATTAAGGTTGACATTTCCTTTCTATTTGTTCTACATGAAGGGTTAATAAGGTTTGCGTAACCTTAGTCTTTGACCGGTTTTCGGCAGACTAGTTCAGGATTGCTGCCAAAACAGATTTTAACTCTGTTAATCATCCTGTTAATAACCACATTGTGCAGAGCACCAAACACACCGGCTCATAAGGTACTGTAGCTCTGAACAATTTGACCTGATATCCAATCAAAAGAAGGTTCCTAGGGACGCTTACCATTTTGGTTGCTATGGTGAGTGTCATATTTTGTGAAAACCACTGCTCAATGTCTTAAAATAGACCTTTGCCAAGAAAAACATCGGTCCAGAGGCATATGTTAGCTGAGCATAGTGAGGTGGCTCAAATTCCCTTCTTTTGTTTCTCCCTCTCCCTCCTGGGGCAACTGCTCCAATCACCAGCCTACTAGTCTGGCAGGCTGAGAATCCAGAAACTTGCTGCTAATTACGACGTTGACAATTCCCAACCTGTTTACTGGCGCCAGCAATCAAACTGCATCCTCTCAAGTGAACCAAAAAGCACTTGCTGGCTTGAGCTTCCAGAGATTCCAAGCTGGCTGTATTAATTACTGTTAACTTAAAGCTCTATGTTGTACAGAATCAGCTTAATTAGCTGGTTTGAGGATTAAAAGCTATCCTCTACAAATTTTAAAGCATTCTGTTCTTGACTAAATTATATGAATCCATAAAAGATCTTTCTTTGGACAAAAATGATGATTTTTTTTTTATTAGCTGGGGCTTTTCAGAGCCAATTTGGCCACTTAATGTTACCTTTAACTCAACCCCAAAGTAGTACAAAGAAAGTAGCATTCATTCACCACCTTTGAACAATTGTAAGGGAAATACAGGCACTGTTGTTAGGCGCTAGGAAGGGTATAGTAGTAAAAAACTCTCATCATTGAAATATATCGTGACAAATTATGAGCATAGCATCCAATGGGATAAAATATGAGTCCAAATAGTATCATGCATCCATGGCTCAGCTTCTTAGCTTCAATGCTGTTTGAACTTTCCAAATAAAATTTGGGGATCGTATTATATGTCAAAGAACTGGATCTCCAAGAGAATTTTGTCATCACAACAAAACCATGTATGTATTTGCCCTGTGCTCATCTAAGACTTATGAGACTTTATATTCTATGTGGATAATAGATTGGAAAATAATTGCATCAGAAGAAAATAAATAGTTAAGAGAAAATATGTCTTTGAAAACAAAAGAAAATCATGTGACAGACATGTCAGTCTTCTATATCTTTACCACAATTAACAAATAAACCTCCTTCTAAAAACATAAATCAATTGTACTAAATAAGAAAAATTAAACTCTTAAAGCAAAAGTATATTCAATATAAGTAAACATTGTTAATACAACTTACATGTTTTCCTAAAATATGTTTTAAAAGTTTCATAAATATATATAACTTTTCCAATGAAAAAAGGACATAAAAAGACTTAAGACATCACTTTTAGACAAGTCTGTCTTTTCAGACTGATGTTCTTTCCTTTGAATTGAGAAACATCCAGTTATCCTTCCTTTCCTAATATTAATTTCCTTCTAGCCTCTCTTCTTCCCTCCCCCCCTTCATTTTTTGATACATATAACCCAGGCTGGCGGGCTCCCAACTTGCTGTGTAGCTGAGGATGAACTTCTGACTTCTAACCTCCTGTCACTACTTCCTGAATACTGACATTATGGCAGGGCACCAACACACCCGGTTATACATCGTGCTGAAGACTGAACCCAGGGACTGTGTGTGCTAAGCAAGTCTGATGCCAAGTGAACTATAATCTCAGCCTCCTCCTCCTCATCTCACTGTAAATGACCCAGTTTATTCTGTGATTAAGCATATTGTAATTAGAGCACAATTCTATAGCAGAGCATGATGTCTATCTAAAAAAATAGCAAGACCATTTAAATATAGCTTAAATCATGTTATGAGATAATTCCTTCTACATAAATAAATTATATAAAGACAATATTGGCAACTGCCTGTCATAAGTAGAAAAGGGATAATGCATTACATAAAGAAAATGGTCTCTTGTAAAATTTTATAAAATTAACATTTATCCAAGGTGTATTGGTAACAACTATTAAGTATATCAATAATAAGAAAACAAAAACCATCAGAAATCTCATTATTGTCTTAGTAAATATATCACCCAAACTACACATTCTTCTCTACAGCCTACATCCTTAATATTGTTAATGAAATTCTTGTTCCATGCTCTTGTCAAATTCAATTGTTATCTACACAAATTTCCAAATTTAAATGTTAAACTGTCTTCAAAGTTTAAAATCAACTGGAATTTTAAATAAATATAACAACAGCCAAATAAATCTGTTTGTTTGTGATAACTCATTTTCCCATTTTGACTCTGTTGTATTACACATATGAAACAGTGTCAAGTCTATTTCTGGACAACAGAAATGAAAATAAGATGTTTTAATAAATGTCCAATTAAATGATCTTTAAACATAACACTCTTGCTTCAAGATATCTACTAATATAAGTTGCTATTGAAAATTGTATAGGGTCTGGAG
This sequence comes from Jaculus jaculus, assembly GCF_020740685.1. NCBI lineage: Eukaryota > Metazoa > Chordata > Mammalia > Rodentia > Dipodidae > Jaculus > Jaculus jaculus. Next base: position 27,178,977 of record NC_059120.1, read on the forward strand.
AGATGGTTTAGCAGGTAAAGTGCTTGTCTGTGAAGCCAAAGAACCCAGGTTTGTTTCTTTAGGAACTACCTAAGCCAAATGCACAAGGTGGTACATGCATCTGGAGTTTGTTTGCAGTGGCTGGAAGCCCTGGAGCACCCATTCTCTCTTTCTGTCTTTCTCTTTCTCAAAAAAATAAGTTAAAATAAAATTTAAAAAAAAGAAAGCTATAAAGAACCTTCATTAAATTTATTGGTAGCACTTTGTTTTTGAGGTAGGGTCTCACTCTAGCCCAAGCTGACTTGGAATTCACCATGTGGTCTCAGAATGGCCTTGGCCTCATGATAATCCTCCTACCTGATTCCTGAATGCTGGGATTAAATGCGTGCACCACCATGCCTGGCTTAATTCTCCGTGTTTTAAAATGAATGGATTTCATAACTCCACTCACCTAGACTTGTGTAAATTATCTAAATAAGTGAGCAACTGATAAATTATATTATTTCAAATTTTAGAGAATGATTGTATTCTTTGGTGAGTAAAAAGTTCCACTTACAGTTACTATGCTTGGAACATTCAAGAAAGTCATAGCTGTCAAATATATTACATTTTAGATTGCTTTCCTAAAAAGTAATGAAAACATAAGTATTGACAGGTTCTAAACTTTGAAAATATATCTATCATTGTAAATATTACATTATATAAAACACATTACTATTGATTAATATTTAAATATTTATGAATCCTTAAAAGTAGTTACATGTATCATATTAAATAAAATACTCCAGATAACATTCACATGGAATGAAATTATTTTACTACAATCTCAAATAAATAGTTAATTGGTATCTTTAAAAGAGTACCACTTGTAAAATAAAGACTTCTAGATTTATCATTTATGTATGGTTTGCATCTGACCAGGAAAACAAATATTCCTGTTTAACAGAGAATAAATATACTATTAGTAAGCTTATTTGAGAATGAAAACTTACGTTAACATTAACTTAAATTTAAATACATGCCATGGAATCACCATTTTAGAAAAAAGCTACATTTTAAAGGATATCAGTCAAGAAAAACATGAGTCCAATCAGCATATGTTCTGAAAGCATATTATTGCTTACACTAAATTAATAAATATTTGAGAACCTATCATGGTCCAGAAACTGCACTCATTATTTTTAAAAGGTTACTCCATTATGCTAGAATTTAATATGCCAGACAACTATTAGTCTTAGCAGAATTTGAGAAAAAAAATCACAATAATATCCCCAGTCCACCAAATATTATAATTAAATTTAATATAAACACTTTTTTCACATACTAAACATGCTAAAAGGCCAAGTGTTTATTCACTCCTGTATATACATATATATAACTTTGAATAGAGATATATGGGATTTGTTCTCATTAGATTAAAATATGTTTGAAAATATATTGATTAAGGTGCTTCCAATATACTATATAGATATATACATATATGAGCTCTGAAGATGCCATACTAGAATGAATATTAAAGTCAAGGCACTTTTCCTAATAGAACAAAAGTTGTAAGATGAAAATGTTTCCATGCATTTAATGTTCTATGAATATAAGTGAAAATCTTCCTAGATATCAAAGTGAAATGTTTGGATGGATACCTTTGAAAGACTTTTCTAAAACTTCTTTCTTAATTGGAGTATCCATCCATTTGTATTTCATCTACACTGACTTAAAGAATTAACTCAGAATTAAGAATTAAAGAATTAATTCAGGTCTGGAGAGATGGCTTAGTGGTTAAGGCACATGTCTGTGAAGCCTAAGGACCCCAATTCAATTCTTCAGGTCCCACGTAAGACAGATGTACATGGTGGTGCACGCATCTGGAGTTTGTTTTCAGTGGCCAGAGGCTCTGGCACCCATTCTCACTCTCTCTCTCTCGCTTTTTGTCTAATAAATAAATAAAATAAAAATATAAAAAAAAAGAATTAACTTCAGACAAAATTTTGTTTGTGTTATGTGTATGTATGATTTACACATATGTGTGCATTCATGTGTTTGACTATGTGCTGTAGTACATGTGTGTAGGTCTAAAGACAGTTCTGAGAGTTGATCCTTGCTTTCCACCTTCATGATGCAATTTTCTCATTCTTTACTACTGTTCACCAGGCTAATTAACCTATAGGCTTCTGAAAGATTCTCCTGTCTCCATCTCCCTCCTTGCTGCATATATGCTGAGGTTACAGATGCTTGCTACAGTGTCCAATCCAACTTTACGTGAATTCTGGGCATGTAAATTCAAGTACTCACACTCACACAGAAAGAGCTTTATCCATTGAGCCACCTCCCCAGCCCCCAGACAGAATTACAAAAGGTAACAGAATCTTAAAGAAGTAGAAATGCCTTTAGAAGTGTAAACTGAGGACCAAGCAAGCCAAGTGACCACATTTATAGTAGAGCTTGTATTCAAAATCAGATTTATAGTTTTTAATTCCATCACTCAAGACATGTATTTTTTCCTTAAATGTCATAAAACTAAGGAAGAAAATTCAATGTGATTGTTCCCATATGTCTCAATTGTCTAACTTATATTAACTTTGTAAATATAATCACATAATTCTAAAATAATAGCTACAAAAACAAATTGGACTTGAAACTCAATTAATAGGAATTCTATAACTTGCGTTCTCTATGGTTATATGCAAAATCATTCAGCATATTTTGAAATATTATTCTAATGTATTCCTACTACAAAATGAAATATTTCTTATATCTGTTTCAGATATATTAGTTAAGGAAGTTAATTCTTTCATTCCTTTTGGAATCTTAAATAAGACACTTTTAGCTTATTGGTGACTTATATGAGCCACTTCTATTTTGTTGTTGTTTTCAAGGTAGAGTCTCACTCTAGCCCAGGCTGACCTGAAATTCACTATGTACTCTCAGGGTGGCCTGAAACTCACTGTGATCCTTCCAACCCTGCCTCCCAAGTCTAGGATTAGAGGCATGCACCACCAATCCCGCTTATGAGACACTTCTTGATATTAGCCATACATGGTAATTGGAAAAATAGATTTCCAATTAATTTTCATTCATGTATAGGACACAAATTACAAAAAAAAAATTACAGGAAATTATTTTAGTTGTCTAATTACATGTTACTTCTACAACTAAGGTGTTTTAAAGAGCACTACTTCTTAAAAGTATGCTTTATTCAAGTTTATAAATAGATACTAATTTCAGATTATAGTTATGCCGCTATTGTCATAAAATTTGTCAAATTTTGAAAATATGGGCAAAATTAAAATGTTTCTGAACCACCAAGGCATGAAATTAGTAAATAGATTATAATAATGTTAGGCTTTTTAGGGTGACATTTTGTTGGAAGAAATTCTGTATTGATTTTAAGTCAATAAAAGAATTGTGATAAGCCTTATTTTAAATTCTTTGAACTGAAGTCATAGAAGTATTTCTTAGTATTGAAAAAGTGATTGATTTTTTTAATCCATATGGAGAGTATATGTATGCATACATATATATGAAGTATATTGAAATAATTTGGATTATATTTGATCCCTAAAGGGAATTTTCATGAACATAACAAATTAGAAGTTGGTGTGTTTACACTTATAAAGATGTAATAATACATCTCATTAGCTTCGAAGATCAGATTCTCTTATTTAACTATTATTATAAGTCAAGATTTAACTATTTACAAGATTTAAATCTATAAAACAATATGAAGATTATGATGTTGGTTCTAGCAGTCTACACTGAACAAACTCAAAAAATTAGTGGTGTCAAAAGCACATTAAAGTTTCACTGTCTTTTTCTCTTAAACTTTCATGTATGTATTGTCATATTTTCTTGATTTAAGAGTTTATTTTATTCACCCATCCAAAATATTATGTAGATGGAAATTAAACACTTGCAAATAATGATTTATAGGACAGGTAACAAGGAAAAACTCAAATCATCTCAGAAAAAAAGTTCTCAAAAATGTGGTGCTTAAAACATACTTATTATATTGCTAATTGAATGGGTGCCAATTGTTTCTAAGTGTGGCCATAAAATCTTCAAGTATTCTGATCACTAGTATTGTTTTCTTTTCTTTCCTTTTTTTTTGGGGGGGGGGGTCGAGATATGACCTCACTCTAGTCTGACCTGGAATTCACTATGTAGTCTCAGGGTGGTCTGGACTTCCAGGAATCCTCCTACTGCTGCCTCCCAGTGCTGGGATTAAAGGCGTTCACCACCACGGCAGTACTAGTAGTGTTTTCTTTTGCTGAAAATGTTTTCAAAGGAAATTTACCTGCAAGTGGTAGGTCTGCTATGCAGGATACATAATTCTAGAATGGTGAGATCATCATTTCTGTGTTACAAAAACAGCAGCATGTGAACTGTGTCAAGGAAATGGTGTTTAACAGTGATGCCCACTCACTGTTATCTCTTCTATGTCCTTAGTCTATCTCTTTGGTTCTACAGAAAGTATAATGAATATTTCCTAACTTTCTATCATGTTTACCTTCATTATCTATTTGAAAAATTTACTGTTACTAATATGTAAAATAAAAAGAAAACATGATAATATGGTTGATGGAATTGTCCATTCATCAAATGTGATGTCATCACTACTCCCCTTTGTCTGAATTTCATTGAGAGTTGTGTTCTGATTCTCGATTACATTGGTGTTACACCAAGAACTATGTCATTCACTCTAGGGTTAACAGTAATTTAAGGAAAGAATCTTGTTCTTTATATAATTATTTAAAAGTGCACTTCAACAGTCACTAGTCCCATACCTTTCTTTTTATTTACATAGGAGATGTCATGATTCTCTGTGGATCCTTAACCCTAAATATTATAACTTCTTTGATTGCTATTCAAGTAAAAACATCAGAACACAGTTCACAAGCATGGAGAACGACATATGCATGTTCTTTGTAAGATTCGTTTTCTATCATATTCCTTACCTGTGATTCAGTAGCACACAATCAACCAAGATGATGTTTTCTGCACGTTAATGAATATTATTATAGTAGAAACTGGGCATTCATTAATACAATATAAATTTTGATGGGACACCTAAAATTGTCCACTGATAAGCCAATGATTATAGTCATAAAATTCTGAGTAGTTAGGCAGATTTGGTTGAAGTAAATTTAATTAACAAAATCAACTTTCACAAGTTTTTTCCATCCCACTTTGCTATGACTTATGTAGTCCTCTAGGTTGAACAGTGTAGCTCAACAACATTTAAGGTAACAGAAGTTCTATAAACTGTATAAAGTGGGACAAATTTTAGCAAGAAGATGCCTCTTCAAACTTGCAGGTAATAACCGAAAAGTAATTTTGACTACTCACAACCCAGTGAAAACCACCAAGAAGCACTTTGCGCTTCTGAAATGCATTAGAAACTGACAGTGTAAAAAGCAATAAATGGCTTGTGATGATATAATTTTAAAATTACATTTTCTAATAACAAAAAGTTCTCAAAACTAAAACAATTAACTTGCAATAATTTCAAGGTAATAAAATTTTGATTGTTTTGCTCCTTATTTTAAAGGGGCTGGACTAGTGAAAAACCCATCCCCCTTAAAAAAAAAAAATAAGAAATGTAAGTAGGAACCAGCTCAGACTGACACCTAATGGAAACATGCATAAGGGAATAATCCATCAAGAAAGAAAGCAATGAAATGAGTATTTAAACCACTTGTGAAAAAATATCCAACTTCTCCTTTGTCATACCATGGGTAGAGGGTTTCTTTCCCTAACATTTGCAATTACCCTATTCTGAAAGTAACTATTCATTTATGAGCAATTTCAATAGTATACTGAAGAGCCAGTGCCAAAGAATTGAATGAAATAGCTTATTTTTTCAAACGCTCTTGTTCATCCCCACAACAAAGATGGAATAGTACACCTTCCACTTCTCCTTCCAATACTAGGCCTCAACCCTGTCTGCCTAGAATCATCCACACTTATCATCCAGCCAGCCAACGTGAGACCAACTTTCCAGAGCTACTGTAAGACCCAAGTTATGTACCTTCTCTCTTTCTCAGTTCCCAAGAAAACAACAGTAGACATATTTCATTTTGTTAAATGTAGAGCAAGCATAATACTTAAACACCCTTAATCACCAACTAGTGGTTCCCTAGAGAAAGGGAGTAATTCATGAAACAATGATGGGAAGAACAGTGGTTACTTCTTTTTTTTTTTGGTCGTGATAGAGTGTTGAATGCAAAGACAGCACTTGTATTATCGTTCCTAATTCATCTCATTCTTCAAATGTTCTCATCCCGCAGCAATCTGAATAAGGCCTCACTGTTTTTTTTCCCTTTAGACAACATAGCTCAAAAGCAAGAGCTGTAAGTGTAAATAGCCTGGCAGTGACTGTGGGACCTGACACAGCGGGGTAGGATCAGGGAAGGTGGGGAGAAGGAAAGGGGACCATCCTTCATTGGAAACCCCAATACTGGAAGAAAGGTGAAAACTTAAATGTGAAAGCAGGAATCTGTTCCCTCCAAAGCTGCTATCTCCCAGTCTCCCCAGGGTTCAGACTGTGGGCAAGAACTCAGTGGGAAGAATGTAATTCGTGTCCAGGGAAGGTACACCCTCCAGAGAGAGGTGACTTGGAAGCAGCTTAGCTTGAGAGTGGGTCTAGGAACCTCCGCAAGGGAGTGCTTCTAATTCCCTTTCTCCTGCATTCTCAGGAGTTCAGTCTTCGACTCGGTGCACAGTCAGGGCCACCGCTCAGAGAAGGGAATCTGGGATTCAGGTCCAGTCCATCTCTGCCCAAGGGAACCTTCTGGGCTCCGAATAGGTGCATTCTTTCCCTAGTATTTCTCCTCCCACCTTTGAAGAACCACCACCCAAGGGACCTTTAGAGCCTCGAAAGAAGGAAAATAACACTGCACAGCTAAGAGATCCACTTCCAGCGAGGACTGAGCGCTGGGGCCTCAACCAGTGCCTTCCACTGGTGGACCACCTTTTTTCTGTCTCTTTTTCCTCCCTTCTTTCTTCCTTCCTTCTTTCCTTCCTTCCTTCCTTCCTCCCTTCCTTCCTTCTTTCTTTCTTCGTTTCTTTCTCTCCTTTTTTTTTTTAAGCTCCTTGTAGCATTTCAAACTCCTGTGGTGTGCGCTTGTCCCTGGAAATGGCCACGAGTGCCATGCCGAATGGGTTCGCCTGGACGATCGCTTTCTCTGCGCTAGGCGGGGACGAATCCACATTGCTTTATAGTCCATAAACACTGGAAGCAAACACACTACTGGAAGTAGAAGGGAAAGCTTTCTTTTTTTCCGGCCGCTTTGCCGTGGACCTGCGAGAGGGGCGCGTGCTGGTGCTGGAGACTCGCCCCCAAGGCGGGGAAGGCCGCGCGGGAGAGGGTCCCAGAAGAAGCGGGCGCTTCAGGTCAGCTGCTGCCTACCCCAGCCGCTTTCAGGAAGGGTCCAGTTCCCTGGCACGGTGCAACCAGTTCGATCGCATTCTGCTTCTCTACCTCTTCGCCAAAAATCCAAAAGATAAACTAGGTTCCTGAGAGACCCAGGACATTTGGAAATCTGGAAGTTCCGCGGGCACCCAGCCCCCTTCGTCCCCCGCCCCTCCCTGGCCGGGCCACCGCGTCTGGCTGCGGAGTGGCTCGGCTCCGGCCGGGGGTGGGGCTCCGGCACCGCCTCGGGCCCCCGGGATTCGCGAAGTCACGAGCTCCGGCCAGCGCGCGGGGGCACCTTCGCCCACGGACACGCCCTTTCTGCGGAGGCACCCTCCCTACACGACCCTCTGCGAGCTGCAGCTCCGCGCTCTGGGGCGCGGCCCGAACTACTCCTGGCCGCGCTTCCCAACTTTGCAGCATCTCCCTCCCCCGTGCCCGGTCGCCCCTCCTACCCTAGCAGCGACCAGCCCGGAGAGACGACGCTAGCCAGGGGACCGGAGCGGCCCCTGGGGCAGGCTGCCCAGACCCTCTTCCTTTCCCCGCCCCTCTCCTCCCCTCCTCTCCGCCTCGCCCCCCACCCCCCTGTCTGTGCGCACCCATCTTTTCCAGTCTGGGTCACCAGAGGTGCGACGCGCGGCCATTCCCGCAGACTCGAGAAAAGGACATAGAAAAAAGTGCTACCTTGGCAACCACGCGCGTTTGGTGGCCAGCTGGTGGGCTGGGAGGGGCGGCCGCTGCCCGCCTGCCGCTGGTACTCTCCTCGACTACGCGTATTCTTAAGCAATAACAACGTAATCCGTATTATCCACCCAAGAATACCCGTCACCGAAGAGAGTCAGAGGACCAAGCTGCCGCTGCCACCGCTGTGCTGTCCTCTCCGCTGCCGCTGCTGCCCGCCGCCGCCACCTGAACTCTCTCTTCTGTTCTGCTGAGCCCGCCCCTGGCTTGGGCTGGGCTGAGCTTGACCCGGACCATAAATCCATAACTCGATTTCCCTAAAGAAGGCTCCAAAGCTGTGCTCGGGCTGCTTCCTGCCCAAATCCAAATGGCTGCTCTATTATCAATTCTGAAAGACAAATGACAGAACCAACCACTTAACCCAGTAGGAGGGTTCTTTCTTTCCACCACCTAAGAGGGACTAGGTGCCCAGGCTCTCTGGGGAATGAAAAGTAACCTTCAGTTTACCTGCTGATCGCCCCTAGTGCTTTCCTTTGATGTTGCTCTGCTTCGTCCCCACTCTGGTCCTGTCCAGCCCATGGCAGCAAGAGAACCCTGTAAGAGACATGGATAGTTAAGCGCACAAATATTACAAATGTATTTGCCTGGGTGGCTTTAGAAAGAAGTGAGTCTCACAGACAGGGTCGTGCATGGTTGAAATTTTCAGCACTGTGTTTTGGACCAGTATTTTCTCAGGATCACAGAAAATAAACTCATTCAGTTTACTACTTGGAATCAAATACTTACAGATCTACAAAAATAGGCATCTCTCCTTTGCAGGCCTTAGAGTTATATACAACATATTTTTTAAAGGAAATGGAGAGAGAAAAAAGCTTCAAGGCACAAAATAATTAAACCCATTTTCCATACTATGTGAACTCGCTCAGCTGACAAGCTGGCAGTGTTACTGAAAGCGTCGTTTTGAACTGCCACAGTGTTTACTTTCATAGTCCACGCTGTGATATTCAAGAAGAATGCATGCTGATCATCTGTCATGAACCCTGCGTAAAAAATAATAATAAAAAAAACTTTGGAGGTCTCTCTCTGAAAAAATAATTTTAAGAAGAAGAAAACCAGTAAAAACTCATTTTCAAAGTGACTAATTTTGGGCATTTAGAGAGAATTTCTGTAATTCTTTAATGATCAATATGGCTTTCACTTGAAAAGCTTTGTTTTAAGACCCTGCAGAGGATATTCTGATAATGGTGAGTTATTGTTCACTAACTAGAGCATCGCTATCCAAGACAGGTTGTGGCTCTATTAGAAAGTTCTCGATTTGCCTTTTGCTTTACACTCTAATTCACAGAAGTACATCCATGTGAGTGGAGGGAAGGAATGTGGGAACATGGCAATAGGCATGTTTCTCAAATTATGTAAGTGCAAATAGATCTTCATCAAGGAGTAATTATATAACAGAACCTCTCCCACTACCACAACTCCTCTCAAAGTGGCTTGGCTGTGATTTAAGGCACTTATATTGTTCTCACTCATCATTATTATATTTTGATATAACACTTCTCCAAGCATGCCAACTCATCATTTCCTTGACATGTTCCCTACAAATAGAAAGCAGCATGAATTCTAGATTTTATTATTTACTGTCTGTTTAAAATAACTAAAAAGAAAAAGAGTACTTCCCACTGACTAACCTATTTTCCATTATTTCTCAGGTAACTCAAAAGCATTATTTACAAAAAGAGTAGAGCCAATTAAACAAATTAATAAGCAATATTTTTTGCCATTGCCCACCATAGGTATAAAGTGAAGATTTTCTCTGTTGTTATAACAAAAAAAGAATCTAGAAAGCTGACAGGTTCTCTTCAGCTTGAACTCCTAGAAACAAAAGCCCTTAGGGAAAGTAATGCAATAGTCTATGTGCAAAGTGCACATTTGCTTCTGAACTCTTGCATTTAAATCTCAACTACCACTAAATGGGAAACAAGATACATTATACAGATAGGATTTAGTTTACTAAATGGAATTTTTTTTAATTCAAAAGGGTGGCACACGGCACACACACACACACACACACACACACACATACATCATCATCATCATCATCATCATGCATAAGAATCACAGCATAAATGCCCACACAGCTTTTCAATGCTTTCCAAGTACTTCTCTGCAGTTTATCACAATTCAATAAAACACACACACACACACACACACACACACACACACACTGACCCACAGAGATCTGCGTTAAGAAACTAGAACAACGCAGTTGGCCGTCTTTTTTCCTCTCCAAGTAGCAATGACAGCCGCGTCCCTACATACCAAATGTTCCCCAGTTCAGCACCTGGAGCAGTGGACAGCTCTTCCCAGGCCGACTCTCCCACATCACTTCCAACCGCACTGATGCTCTGAGCTCTAGCCTGGGCTCCCCGTGCTCAGCCTGACTTAGGAGAACACCATTTCCTACGCGACCGGTGCCGCTGGGTGCATATTCAATTCAAACCTCCTTAAGCTGTCGGATTTCTCCCACCCATCCACCCTCCCCCCTTCTCCACCCTACACACACACACACACACACACACACACACACACACACACACACACAGAGAGAGAGAGAGAGAGCGAGAGAGAGAATAAAAAAGAAGAAGAAAAGGGGGGAGCACAAGACTATCGGGGCGTTTGTGGATCAACTTACACTTTCCTTTTGAATATTTAGGTACTGCTAGTGGAGCGATAGCAGAGGAGGCTTAGGTTCGCATTAAATACCTTTTGTTCGTCGACTCCTGCAAGCCATGCTTATTAGAATCTACATTTCCTTCGCGCCCCAAGAACTAGAGGTGTGTTTTGCGAGGGGTGGGTGAGGGGGTGCTTTCAGCACCTTTTGATCTCTCAAGGCCACCGCGATTGACTGCTGTTCCCCACTGCTTCCCTACCCTGTCCCCCACACTCCAACACCCATCCCAGCTAAACGTTTGGTAATGAGAAACCAAATATACATAAAGAAACGCGACAAAGCAATCAGTTTAGGAAATAAGGCAATTAAGCCACAGCAGAAATATCCCCCCTCCCTCCTCTCTCTCTTTCTCTCTCTCGCTCTCCTTCCCTTCCTGGAAGGGGAAAACACCAAGGAGAGGGGAAAATATCAGGAGGAGGGTGGTAGTGGACTCCTACAATCAATGGGAAAACACTATACACAGCTTTACTGAATAGTACTCCTCGGTCTCAGACAAAAAGAAACCCAGTTATGGATGTAAACATAATCTCCCTCTCCCACACATCCTACAGCCTTTAGGTTTGCTGACATTTATCTTGCGGTATAGCAAAGTAACTGTCACAAATCCATCTCGATTGAAGTGCTTACCCTGTAAATCCAGGTTGCTCGCGGAACTCCAAGTGTGTGCAGAATCCAGGGAGTGATGGGGTGTGCGGCAGGGCAGCGGCATGTCAGGCTCCGGGCAGTGGGAGCTGCTTCTCTCCGGGCGCCGGGCTACAGTGTTAACAAGCCCTGGGAATGAAGGCACCTCCGCGCTGGCTCTGGCTGTGCCCCAGTGCCTTCGCGTGGTGGCGGCTTGTTCATGCTTCCAAGGAGTCAGTCTCAAGCGAGAGCCTTCAGCTGATGCGAGCATCCAGAAAGGCGTGGGGAAGGGGGTGGGGGGGGGGGTAAAATCACCTAATGTAATCAAATCGATCTGATCTACACCATCTGTCGCCTGCCACTATACACAAACGTTAAAATAGGAAAACGGAAAGCAGGGACAGCCCGAGAATGTTGGTCTGTAAAAATAGTTCATTTTTAGCAGAGCATAATTGGGTATGGTCGGCGTACGGTTACAAAAGCCGCTGCTCACCAGCCAGTAGTGGGTCCCAAACATGCTAATGGTGGATTAATTGAGGAAGACCTGACGTGCGAGCTTCGTGGTCTCTTATTCATGACTTCCCAATGGGAAAGGACCAATGCCTTGTGGGACTATGGTAACATACAGTCAAAAAGCTGCTAAGAAAATGGCTGTGTGTTCACAGCACCTCTCTCTGATAACAAACATATGTCGACTAAAATGGTTTAGTAGAATGGGAGGGAGTGTTGTAGAATAAAATTTTCTTTCCTGGTGTAAGTAAGCTACATATTCTTTCCTTAAAGAAAAGCAAAAATGATTACCACATCTTTACCATAGTGAGGAGAAAAGGATGTTTCAAAGGTGTTTTTTTTTTAAATCTTTATTTTATCAAGATCAAACTCTGCCATAAAAAGAAACAGAACACTCCTGTGCAACAATTCTTAAAAAAATAAAAACTATTATCATTTTTTTCCCTTACAGTGACAAATGTAGACCCATAGTGTGCTGTATATAGAAAGTCAGCCTGGTTCATCCCACTAGGACTGACTCAAGGTTGTTTAATGCCAGGTCCCCTTTTGATTCCTTGAAATTAGGATGCCTTTTGGGCAAAGCATTTTGTATCATTTAAAATTTACATAGTAAGCATTAAACATGGTGTGGTGAGGAGAGACTATTTTATTTATTTATTTTTGTATTCTACAATCACTCTCTCCAGTCCAAACATCTTCTCGTCTATTTCCAGTCTATACTGAGAAGATGATAGGAGAGAAATAGAAATGGGGGAGGGGTAAAGATATCAGAAAAAGAGATAGTGCACGTTATCAATAGCCTATAAATTCTATTTCATCTGTAACAGAAAAATGTATAATAAAAGAGAGATCACTTACTAACTGCCAATCGTGATATTTAAATATAAACCAGTTTTCAATTTTAATGGTCTACATGTGGAAAGCAAACATATTACAAACAGTGGGATGACCCTTCCCAATCTATTTGAAATTTTATAAAGGAATATCCTACTTTGTTTATTTTCCAGACATGTAATGTTCTTTTATTATCTATTCTAAATCTACCACAGTCCTTTGATTCTGTTATCAATTTGAACATAAAAAACTACATTTATCTGATTCTGCTTCTTCTTCTTCTACTTTTTTGGGGAGAACATCATTATATACATTCCACAGGAAACAATTAGTGTTTAGGATAATTTTTGAGATAACTGAATGCGTCTTCCGAAATTCTGATAATCTCTTTAAGGAAAAAAAAAACTGCATTAGATTAATCTAAAAATATAGCTTGAAGACAAATCAAACAATTTACCTGATCTTTTGTTTCAATATACATTAATTAAGCACTCTTTCCAACCTACACAACATTCCAGGGTCATAGTCGGAAATTCAAGTCTAATAGCGCAGCCTTTGCTGTCATTCGCGTCAAGCTACTGCCCCCTGCTGGTTTAGTTGAAAGTGCAGACAGCATTTGTGCAAACCCTCGTGGTAGTCACGTTATTCAGTCTCCCACTATTTAAGTCGAGTCAAAATTTCAACTTTGTTTTCACTATGGTTTAAAGTATTTACGTAGAAATATTAGTCAGTTCATAAAGTGAACATTAAAAAGGATATCTGTTTTTCTGAGAACTTAGCTGAAGGAAGCTTACTGTTTTTTATGTGGTGACACCAGAAGCTCTTGGTGAACTTGAAAATTTTCTCCATTATCCCTGTTCTTTTCCTATGATAACCAGAAAAATTTAAAAGCAAATGTTACAGAATTAAAATCTCAGTTTCTTTTCTTTTCTTTTTTTCGAGGTAGGGTTTCACTCTAGTCCAGACTGACCTGGAATTCACTATGTAGTCTTAGGGTGGCCTTGAACTAACGGTGATCCTCCTACCTCTGCCTCCCGAGTGCTGGGATTAAAGTCATGAGCTACCACACCCAGCCTCAATTTCTTTTTTTACAGTGATACGGGTGTGGTCCTGGGTAAGTTGCTACTTGATGGGAATGCACTCTTGGTGGACTCAGTTTCAGTGCATCCAAATCAAACCCTTTCAGATTCTCTCCACTGATCCTATGATAGGGACATTAGCACTGCTTTTTCCTTGACTATAAAGTGAATCATTATTCCAACCTTCAAACTCGAGCTTTCTCAAAATCAGCTTTTCATGTAAGGTATCTCCTAACATGAAATTAATTTATAATTGACAGAAGTGACAGCAAATTACATCCACTTTTACACATTATCAGACAGCAGAGCTGGCTTTTGGGAAAGATTTCAGGATGCTTAACTGTAGATTCTCTCATGTCTTAATGGGAAAAATTCTCATGTTTTGGGATTCAGTAATGTAACAATTCACATTAAGTTGCAAAGAAATCTATTGTAGCCAACAAGTGGTGGCGCACGCCTTTAATCCCAGCACTGGGGAGTCAGAGTTAGGAGGATCGCTGAGAGTTTGAGGCCACCCTGAGACTACAGACTGAATTCCAGGTCAGCCTGGGCTAGAGTGAGACTCTACCTAAAAAAAAAACATATATATGTATATATATATATATATATATATATATATATATATATACACACATATACACACACATATACATACACACACACACACACATACATACACATACATACACACACACACACATGTATTTCCAGGTTATTTAAACACACTTCTTATTCAGAAATTGAGTAGCTCACGCAGAAAAATACTAATTATTCTAAAGACAAATTATCAGTCAAGAAGACATTTGTCAGGTCAAATGTTAGAAGTGTTATTTCAACACTGTATGGAAATTTTACTATTGTCATGCTCTTCCAAAATGCTAAGAAAGGACTTAAATAAATTAGTAGCAAGACTCAGTGATTTTCATATCAGATTCTCCAACCACTGATGGTTTTGCCAGATCTTCTTGAATGTTCACATGGGGGTAGGAACTAGAGACAATGGTTTCACTTTTAAGAAATGCTAAAGGCAAAACTATCAGAACCCACGCAATGTCTTTCTCCATTTAGTTTCACGTCTAGAGTGCACGGTGAAATCTCAAGAGAATGCTAAATTAAGGTATTCACCGGTGTCCTTCATTAGGACTCCTGTTCCAAGCAGAGGTTCGGCTAGGCGGTTGGATTATTCAGTTGCAAAGGCACTGGAACAGCGAACGGTTGCCCGCAGCCGACATTTCTAGCTGTCTCAGAGAGGGCATATAATTTAAGGAAGGGAAAATTTCAGTTCCTCTTCAAAACCATGTATGCTATGATCACATATGATTTGCATATACAGTTGAGCCCGAAGTTCCCAACTATTTTGATGCTAATGCCTGTCTCCAGAATTTTAGTTACTATCCCTAGTTTGGCCTGTGTAGCTGGCTCCAGGGGAGCGTTTCTTTTTGTTCTTATAGTGGGAAACCGTAATCCACTTACCTTAGCCATCCCCACCCACTAGACAAAGGATCAGAACAGGTTCGAGAAGACCAGCACAGATACTGTCGCAGAATCCTGGGTTATTTAGCATTAGTATCCACAGAAGCCTAGGATGACTCAACCCTATTCATATGCATCCTGAGACTCAGCTCGATTTCCTCCGGTGGGCAGTGCTTGGACACACGAGTGTGAATTTACCCTGAAAGTCCTCGAGGCTTCTGGGGGTTTTCAAATGCAAACAGGTGGGGGTGGTGATGGGATGGGTAGTGTGGTAGTGCCTGAGGAGTTCGGGAAGAGAGTGTTGGGGAAGAGTAACTTTGCTAATCTAGGCCATCTCTAAGTGAGTCTGTGAGACCTTCAGGAAGATGCAATGCCTTCTCGACCTAATCGAGGTCAGCCAAAGGCAGGCTCTGGGGCTCGGGCGGTTTTGAGAATGAGTCCCAGAGACAGCAGGAGATTGGATCTCGCGGGTGGTACTCCAGGGTCCATGGGTTTGGCCTTCTGCAGCGGGACAGAAACACAGCTTTATCCACGTGGATTCGTTTGAGCAGCAGAGGCTCGCCAGCGCTGCTTGGGACCCGTGCCTCCTGCAGGAGGGTAAGGGAAGAGAAACAACCTCCCTGTGGGCTCTCAGATCTAGGAGAAGATGCCAAATCCAAGGTGTGGATTATACGGGTCATCAGAAGACCAGCCCCGGCTTCTTCGGGCCAAGTGGGCCTGTGCCTTGCAGCGCGGAAGCGCCTGGAGAGGGTGAGCAAGGCGCGCGGTCACGGGAGCCCCCGCGCCCAGGGGCGCTAGCGCTCGGGTCTTCCAGGAGCCGGGATGCCGACCTAGGCTGGCCTCCAAACGCCCCAGGGATGAGGGCAGCTGGTCTCCGCCCAAAGCGACCTGGGCTCGAGGCTGTAGCGAAACCGCCTCGCGGGACTCAGGACAGGGGTAAGGGGAGGGACGAGCCAGGGTGACCAACGCCCGACCCCCTCCAGGATGTGGCCCCTGGAAAGCAATTCCTGGACTGCCACCACGTGGCCAGCGAGCACGACCCCTCGCCCCGCTCCCAGGGTCCTTCCGGGGTCCGGATCCCCCGCCCTGCCCGACCCAGGGCCGCCTGGCCCGGGCCCACCGACTTGGGAGACGAGGCAGGAGCCCCCTGCTGGCCAGGCGCGACCCGCTCGGGTTTCTCCCCGCCCGGCCCCGCCCAGAACCAGCTCGAACCTCCCGCGCTCCAGGGCGGGGAACGCCGTAAGAGCAAGAGAAAACAAAACCCAAAGCTCCGAAACGCACGCTCACCTCGTACTGCTCCCAGGTAAGGGTGCCTTCAGCCCCTCCCAGGTGCCTCTAGACGGCTTTGCCTGAGGTCTGGGGGACTCAAAAACCTACAGCACCACCCTCACCCCGCAAGGAAAAAGTAAAGAAAAAAAATCATGGCTGCTGTTAAGAACACGTTTGCAAGCATCAAGATCACATACACACCACACACACACTCAATGAGACACACACCAGTCAGAAAGAGTTACTGATATACATGCTTCTGAAAACATTTCATTAGCAGTTGAAGGAAATACCCCCTACTCTTTCGGGATGGAGGGCACAGGCAGTAAGTACCCGGTGCGTTGTGGGGCGGGGGTGTGGGGGGGAAGCCAAGGCCCGTGGGCTAGCTTTCTTTTCGCTACCTGCGCCCTGGGCCCTGTGCTGGATGGAGTCCGTCATTTCAGCCCGAAAGTTCCACTCTCCGTCCTGGGGAGAAGTTGGCACACCTGGGCGGTTTACTGTGCTGCCTTGCTTTGCAGGAAGGGATTGATCTATCAAAACAATTCATGACTTACTTTTGTATTGCGTTTTGAAATTAGTTTAGCCTTGAAATTAGCCATAGGCCTTGCGTGGCAGGTTTTTGTGTTCTTAGGGAAAGGCTTGTGGAAATTATATTCAGATACTCTTAAGTTAGACATGGGAGTGTTATTATTGTGACTTTCAGTGAAGTCTTGGTTCAGGGAAAATAAGTATTTCTCCCCTATAAAATTAGGCAAACAAGGTTAGGTAGGCGCAGTAATGCACTAGGGATGTTTGTTTCCGGCTTAAAAAAAAACATTATACACACACACACACACACACACACACTATTTTGGGATAAGAAACTAAAAAATAATTAACTGACCCTGAAATTAGCTCAGTAGGCAAGATGTAGGTGTCACTCTTCAAGAAATGGCTCATGTTGATTTAGGTATGATCAGGCAGATCTCTGACTTGTTAATAAAGAAAGGAATGCTGCCTGGATGAGGAGTGATCAGGTGGCTGTCCTTGACCTCCTCAGTCCAGGAGATTTGAGCAGGCCACGGAGAGTTACAGCTTCTTGGGATGATAAAGTTCAACAGTATAACAGCCCGTGTGTGTGTGTGTGTGTGTGTGTGTGTGTGTGTGTGTGTGTGTCTGTATTGAGTGTTTATTCACTGGCAGGTGCTGTGGGGTCTTGGCCTTTACCATCTTATGTAATTCCCACTGCTGCCAGGCAGAACACCTACTGTTGTAGCTTCTCATGTCACAGAGGTGAAAAGTAAGCCTGGAAAAGCTGATTTCCCCCCCTCCCCGCCCCTGCCCCGCATTTGTTACAACAGGTGGTGAGCAAGGATCTGAAAGTGAGATCTAAAAGGCCTATCTTGAAAATTCAGATTGATTGTACTGAGTTCAGACTGTAATAGCTAAATTAATGTTTGAAGTCACAATCTTAGTCTTTCATAGAAAAGAAAGGTTTATGTTTTCTAGAAAAAGGACATGTGACAAAGGGGAAATATTTGCACAGTAAAATGCATGTTAAAAATTCTCTGGGGCTGAAGAGGGAGCTCAGGGATTAAGGTGCTTGCAGAGTCTAATGACCAGGGTTCAGTTCCCCAGGTCCTATGTGAAGCCAGATGCACAAAGTGACACATGCATCAGAACTTCCTTTGTAGTGGCTAGAGGCCCTGGTGTGCCCATTCATGTCTTTGCAAGTAAATAAATAAAATTTAAAAAAAGGAATTATCTCTCCCCACTTCACACATGCATAAACTGAGAAAGGGGGTTGACTTGGCAACCACAGCATAGTAAAGGGCACAATGGGGCCTTCAACCCAGAGATTTCGAATCCAGCTCCTCAACCCATTCCACTTTGCTACAAAGGAGATGTATAAGAAAACTCTTGATTTTTCTCTAAAGCTTAATGGTGGATCATGAATTGCGCAGAGCTCATATTTCTCGTGAGGAAGCTTTCTTTCATCTTAATTATGAATACCTTCTTGTCCTGCAGAGATGCAAATGCTGAGATAGTGCTATTCTTGGTGGTGAATTAAATGACATAAAATGGCAAAAGACTAAAATAACTGTATCAGCTTTACTTGAAATGCAGTTAAAGCAGTTAAAAAAGATATCTGCAAGACTTGTCTCAGTATAATTTTAGTCATTGTCAATCCCCCCAAGACCTACCCTAGCCTACTCCTGGAAAGTCATTCTATAATATATATATTTCACAAAGGCATACCATACACATATTTGGGGCTTTTTTAAAATCTCCCCTCACATATTTCTTCTTTGCAACTATAAATGGTTATGGTAAAAATATCAAAACAAACTTCTGGACTGACCATCTCAGTAGAACAAGTGTATAATATTAATTGGCAAGAAAGTTTTGATGGACAGACACACATTTGAATATAACGTCAGTATACTCTAAAATATATAAGAACTGGTTTATTCTGTGCTGCATAGTTACATCAAGTCCAGAATGTATTTCAGGAGATAATTTTAGGATACTGCTAGGTTCAGTAGGGCTCAAAGTATGAAACAAAACCCAAGCAAACTACCACAAGTCATTGATTGGACTGTGGCCTGTATGTCTCAGCTTTCTCAGTTATTTGTGTGCAAATTATTTGGCCACATGGCCTCCTGTCATGGTGGTGGATCTGTTGTTTTTCCATAGCTTTAATTTACTTGAGTGTGACTGTTAATGTCAAGTTGGGAATTTTCTGTCTCCCATCTCTCATTAAACTCTTCACATCAAATATCAGTTTGGAACCATAATGTTATGTAATGAAGTTGGCGTGTCTGTGTGAAATTATACCATAAATGCTCTCACAGATTTTTACACCTTAAGGGCTTTTTGAAATGATCTACTCTAAACCTTCCCTCTTAACACTGGGTAAATTGATATCCTGAGATATGATACAGAATCTCAAGGTTGTGCATCTACTCAGGGAAGAGAGTTGGAACTCAGCTTGTCTGTAATCAGACTCAAAGACTGGGGCATTCTCACAGTTTCATATCCTTTCTTATTTGTCAGAGATTCATCCCTCATTCAGTCATTTTACTTCCATAAACTTGGGCACTGTGTTGGGTATTGGGAATTCAATAGAAGGAAAAATAAAACAATCCTGTAAAGGGTCTTACTTGTTCAAGCTCATACCTTACTTGTGAAATGGGGCAAAATTAAGTATTGTTGTCAATCATGTCTATAAAAACATTTTATAAAGACATTTTTCAGAAAATGTTCCAAATATAGAAGAGTATGCAAGGCAGAAAAACAACACATGCTAAAATCTCTCTGTATTTCGTAGTCAAGAAATGTGTGAAACCCTTAATGTCAATAAAAGCACCAGCTTGGAATTACTAAGTGGACACAGCAAATCTTAACCAGGTAAACAGCTCTCTGCAGTGACCTCTTCATGGGTCAAAGAAGACTATCAGAATCTTCCTGTGAACTGGGGATTAAATCTCTGTGTGAAAGCAGAAACTTGTGCAGGAGCTGAGATAAAGAAATAATGAAGAGATCAAAGAGGACATTATTCAGCAGGCTATGTGTTTGTAATCACACATTTCACATGTATAGGAGGTTGTCCTAACCAGTGAGCCACAGGGCCACAGGACTCTAGCCAGGTCATCCCCTGAGGCTGTGGGGTGTTGCTTTGAGCTTCTGTGACTGACTCAGTTTCTCCCCCTTGATTATGACACAGGGCCTTTCTACCCTCCTCCTTAGTATAACTGAGGGAAAGTTATAGAAAATTTAATCCTGTAAAATCTTGAGTTTCACTGCCAAACATGTCTTCCAGGAAATCCAACTGGTAGTTACAAACAAAAAATACAGTAGACATTGAAATTAAAAATTATCAAATGATTAGGACATAGTAACGCTTTAAAACCACAACCCATCTTTTTCTCCATGAGAATCTTTGCCTGCTAGAACTTAAATCATGAGAGGCAGCGGCCAGTTGTCATAAGTCCTCGCTGACCACTAATGAGGGGCCATTTGTTTTTCAGGATTTTATCGTGGCTTGATTTGATAATGATCTGAAGTTTCCTTTTGGCAAAGATACAGAATGAAACTTCAATTTAATGGATGGAAGTGGGGAGAGAGTAGGGGATGATCAGATATTAAAAGAGGAACTAGTGCTTAGACCTTGTCAAAGTTTCCTCTGTACTTTTTCCTGCAAGTGTAGCTTGTCTTTTGTTCTGTGTTTGGACAAAGGAATGATGTAACTCATATAGCATGGTTTGTAATATAACATTACTGTAAAAATAGAATGGGTGTTTTACATTTTAGTCTTTTGTCTGCTGGTCATGTAATAGGCAGGACTGGTTTGAGAGAAACTTAGCTGACTGTCCTGCAGCGGAAGCCAGCCCAATCCTATTTGCTGTAAGGGGAACTGTCAAGGAAGTGGTGCGGAATTTCTCTTTCATGTAGGATGGATGTCGTGTGGTGGTATCAACCAAGGAAATGATTAAGTTGGATCCTCAGGAGACTCACTCTTCTATTTCCTGCCTCCAAGCATAATGGAATGCACACTGCAAGTACACAAAATGTTGAAAATGGTTGAGTTGTTATCTCCCCTGCCTGTGTTATTGAGATTAGAAGTTTTAAGTAAGGAAGCCAGAGTCATCTTCGACTTTTTCTGCCCTTAGGCCAGCTGAAAGAGCAATAGTATGTTCCCCTTCATGATCATGGCAAAAAAGTAGCAAATCTTAAATAAAGGAAAACATGAGATCTGAGATCTTTTTGATCTGCCTTAAGATTGGAGCAAGCTTATGGAACGGTTGTGTTGATGTTCTCAAGCAATGCTGAGGAGGTAATCTTTCTAGAGGGGCAAAAAGGTCCTTTTGATCCATGTTGCTTTAGGCATAGCCCTTTACAGAAAGACTGACAGACAAACAGAGAAAAAGGGAGGAAAATATATCTGTTTGAAATGGATATTGAATGACAAGAAATGCTCTTAGCAAATAACATAGTTTTTGTACCTTTAAATTCCTAGTCACTAAATTCTAGGAATAATCTGTTTATAGAAAATAAAGCCATTTCTATTTGAAAACAAATAGAAAAAAATAATTATTTCTCCCCAAATGTGTACCCTTTTAATTGATCAATTGCATCCAAGAAATTCTGCCTGCAATCTGAATACTCTGTAGGTGTTGTTGTTGCTCTAAATTTGTCTGCAAGAGGAATTGTAAATGGTATTTACCTTTTAATTAAACAAAGCATCTTGCAAATTAAACACATGTTCTTGCACATCAAAATTTAGTTAACATCCTTTTCATTGTTCATCCTGCTGACACTCCGACAGCATCACCAGTCCACACACCATGTAGCTCTGTGCAGCTCACCCTCCCCTGCACTTTGCATTCCTTGGAATAGATGATATCACATGCTAGACTACACTCTGTAACTGACGTCTAATAACCGAGCAGCTTTTACCATTGAATATACTTGAGTTATTGTGTAAAATACAGTGCAGCACTGGTGTGTCCAGACCTGGAAAGCTTTGGACACTGATCTGACACATGTCTTATAATCTTACACTGGAAATTTGACAGTGAGTGACAGAACACCTTAGAGGAATAAGAGAAGCTGATAGAGGCAGAAGCCTCTCACGTGAGTGTGGCCTGGTTTCTAATAGCTACAAACTTCTTTACATGCATACCAGTAATTTGACATTTATAATTCACTGTGGCGCTGAATTCTTGTCATTTTCTTACTGTCAACTCCTCTGCATTTTGAAATAAATGCCCCTTCTAATTATTATATGAATTTGAACTCCAACATTCAATCTTCCCTCCTGTCCCTTATAATAGAGTACCACATTTGCCTGAAGTATGATTTGCAAACCATTTAGGAAATATGATCATTGCAAAAATATCTTCACAAACTACCTGAGAACTTCATTTTTGGTTGTTCTGGCTCACCTTTGAAAGTATGGTTTAAAAACCATCTGCTAGTACAATTTCTAAGAAAATAAGATTACTAATGGCAGAATGAAACTGAGATAATTATGATATAGTCTTAATGGACCAAAAGTCAGAGAGAGATTTTCCAATAAAGCAAAATTAAACTTAATGACTACCATTCAATTGTGCTGGTGCTCATTAATCTCATTTATTTGTGTTTATTTATGGTGTATATAATTGAAATAAAGTCATTTGCTTAGAATATTGCCAAATGAGAAATGTTCCCTTCCTTGAATAGAGAATCTCAGAATAATAGTTAAATAAAATCTAAGATGAGATGAGGTCTTTTCTTAGCATTATGGCACCATTGAGATTTTTTTTTTGTCTTAAAAATGAGAAATTATTTTCACTGTTAGTGTTTAGTTTTAAGGTTCAGACAACCAACATGTTAAAGAAACACTTATCATGGAAGAAATTGCTATGAGGCACAGAAATGATTGATAATGGATTTTGGCAGAGAAGAGACAGAGAGAGATGCTTTAGTGTCAGAAAAAACTGCTTTTGCTCAAAGCAACGGGGTACCTCCTCTTAACCAAGCCTTAAAAGCCAGAAGGAAAGAATGAAAGTGAGTGTGTGTGTGTGTGTGTGTGTGTGTGTATGTATATATATATATATATATATATATATATATATATATATATAAAATTTATTTATTTGAAAGTGACATTCTCTCTGTTGCTCTCAAATAAATTAATAAAAATAAACAAAAAAAGCTAAAAAAATTAGTTTTGTTTGTTTTGGTTTTCATAGTACTTGGGATTGAGCTCAGGGCCTTGTGCATGCTAGGCAAGCACTCTACCACTAAGCCTTCTTCTCAGCCTCTCAATTTTATTTTCCAAAACAATAACAATATTATGTTTCAAATAGGTATATGTCAAACATTTTTTAAAATTTAATTTATTAGTTTTCTTTTCAGTAAATACAGGCAGTTTGGTACCATTGTTTAGGTTCATCTGTGATCTACCCCCTCCCATTGGACCCTCCTTGTTGATGTAAATAGGTCGTGCATTGTGGAGTTAGCCCCCAGTTATTGGTATGATAAATGTCTCTGCAAATCATGACCCAACATGTGACTCTGACATTCTTTCCGCCCCCTCTTCCGCAAAATTTCCCTGAGCCATGTTGGATTCATTTTGGTCTGCTTCAGTGCTGAGGTGTTGGGGGCCTCCGAGGCTCTGGCTCTTTGATTTGGTAGGAGTTGATTTTCCTCTGCGTTGATCTCCTTCCCCTTTGTGCTGGTATCTGGTTCACAGGAAAACATCACCCTTGCTTGTTTTTCAGTGATCATTTCTATAGTTCGTTCAAACATTTTTTGAAATAATGTTTGTTGATTAAAATAAACCTTCATGGAAATGAAAAGTCATTGTTTTTGAAATTCAAGAAAATTAATAGAACATGAATGTAACACACTTAAATAAGACTTGCTCATCAAATCAATTTCCCTGGAATTAATGAAGACCAAAGATTCAGAAATTTCACTAGTCACACAGTTTTATACTATTTCTTTTTATACCAGCCTAACTTCTGGCGCTTTGTTAAAACATTTCATAATTTGACTCTATACAATTTCCCAACTACAAAAAAGTCTATTCCGGCCAACAAGTTTCAGAAATATTGATTGAAACTTTCATTCATGTGTAAAATGTGTCTGAACTATAGACATAAGATTTTCCATGTGAAAAACAATTAAAGTTTAATATTGATCTTTATGTCTCCTTGTGTTCACAAGGCTTATACAAGACAATACCTGAACTCTTCATAAGAACCATCTAATATGTAGTAATGTTTTGAATGATATGTGATTTTCTCTTTATGCAGTAATTTCCATCATATACTTAATAATATGCTCCTGTTACCAATTTTCACAAAAAATAGTTTTATCCTTCATGAATGCTGACAAAAATGGCTCAGTTTCTTTAGGACCTTGATACATTTAAGTTACTGTAATGAATATTTACAAAGTTCTATTCCACTTATATTCCCAAATCCACTTGGAGGATTCTCTAGGGACTGAGACTTTCAGAGACTGAATGATGTTTTCAATATTCAATGTTATTATCTAACAAAAATCTGGAGCCTGGGTTGGAGAGATGGCTTAGCAGTTAAGGCATTTGCCTATAAAGCCAAAGGACCTTGGTTCAATTTCTCAGGACCCACGTAAGCCAGACGCACAAGGGGGCGTGTGCATCTGGAGTTCCTTTGCAGGGGCTGGAGGCCCTGGGGCGTCCATTCTCTCTTTGCCTCTTTCTCTCTCTCAAATAAATAAATAAAGATAAAGTTTAAAAAAATAACAAACAAACAGAAAAGCAGTTTTTAAAAAACTAGAGCCTGCTTTTAAATCAAGCTTTGGTTTATAGAACAAGGCTTCTGCATACACTGCTGTGTGACTCCTTTACTGGACACTTCCCATGTGCTAGAAATGCAATGAATTGTTTACATGGTACAAAATATATCTCTTCAGCACAGATTTTAAAGCCCAGACCTGGGGCTGGAGAGATGACTCAGTGGTTAAAGGGCTTGCCTGCAAAGCCAAAGAACCGCCATTCAGTTCCCCAGTACCCATGTAAAGCCAGCTGCACAAGATGGCACATGTATCTGGCTTTCATTTGCAGTGACAAGAGGCCCTGTTGCACTCATTGTTTCTCTATCTGCCTCTTTCTCTCTCTCATTAAATACATAAATAGGTTAATAAATATAAATCCTAGCTAAGGCAAAGATTTTGATGAACAAAATGCACTTCTGGTTTAAGGAAGAATACGTAGCAACACTCCATTGGACACACATTTGCGAGGTGAGCCGAGTGTGGCTCGGGTGCTCCTTGTCTGTGGCACCTCTGCCCTGTCCTCTCCACCTGCTGCTCAGGCCGAGAGAACTGACTCTTGGGAGAAAGTACTACTGCCGAACTTTGAATTAGACTAAAGTGTCTGGACAACTTAAGAGAAAGCAAGCTCTTAAGAACTGGATTTATCTATTTATTTATGCATTCACTAATACATGGATATATTTGTTCATTTTAAGGTGGCAAAATGTCATGACGATCAGAGAAATACCTGAGAAGTCATGCAGCTGAAAGAGAGGAAAGTGGATGTGCTCTGATATGGTCTGGGTATGTGATCTCTCTTTACTTTGTTCTCGTGCTTTTGCTGGGGGCATCAACTGCCCAGTACCACGCCCCTCACCAACAGTCTCCCATACTGCTCGCCATCCTTGCTTCTCACATCTGCTGCTTGGTTTTGTGTGTCATTTTGAGTTGGAAATAGTTCAACAAAGGAAGTTTTTGACAAGATTGACTTTAAGTATGTTTTATTCTCTTTCCAAAGGTCAGCTTTACCATTTTCTTTCCAATACATAAGATAATGGTTGTTAAACAGGAAATTCAAGAAATAGCTGTAGAATAATTAAATCAATGTGACCAAATTGAACCTAGAACCTGAGTGTCCTTGATCTCAGTCCAGTCTTTTTTTTTTTTTTTTTTTAATCACCCAACCTTCAGGAAGTGTGAAGCAACATCTTTACTTTTGTGTTCAGGAAATTTGACTCCCTCTCAATATATGACTTTTTTCCTTTATGCCTAAATCAAATGAAGACTAAACTAAAAGCAATTCAGCCAAAAGAGATTCAAACAAAAGGTTGTTGTCAGATTTAAATCATGTAAACTCAACAATGAATGTACAAAACTTTCCCAAAGACCATGAAAATTACGTTTACTTCCAATAAAGTCATGGTTACTGATGTAGTACACAATCTTAATCCCTGTAAGTGGGGAAAAAAAAAATCAGATAAAGTAAATATCTTCACCAGACCTACTAAGAACATTTCAGGAGCCTTAAGAAATCTTTGACCAAGCACATTTGATATCAAATAATTTAGAAGAAAAAACTGAACTTTAAATTTCCTTCCCTGATTAATGCATGCGGTACTATCTTGCTATTCAGAAAAACTTATCTCTTCCTTCAGCATCATTTGTACACTTAATGCTACTATATAGTTCAGAGTTTGTTTTACTATCAGTGTATAGGCTGTGCATTATAAGAAAGCCCTAGCCAACTTTAAGGTACTCATTCAGGACAGATGCGTAAAGTAAGAAGAGTTAGTAATTTTCATCAAGAATGAAAGAGGTTTTCAGAAAATATCCATGTGGCCACAGGTGTGAGAGATAATACTCGGTAGGTACCAAGTATTCAAAAGTATTTTGTAAATGACACAACAGATTAGCCAGCATACCATGATGCTTTAAAGCCTATATAATACTTTCATTTTCTAAAGACAAATTTCAGAATCTTGGGTATGATGGTTAATTTGGATTTTCATCTTGACTGGAACTAGAATTATCTAGGAGACAAAAGTCTTCTGTGAGTGTGTTTCTACATTAGGTAGATTAAGGTGAGAGGACCCACCCTAACTGTCAAGGGCACCATCTCAAGGGCTGCAGATTGGATAAAAGGGAGAGAGAAGGCCAAGCAACAGTCCTCATCTGTCCCTGCTGCAGGCTTAGTGTGCTGCTGCTTGCCTGCCTGCATGCCTTCCTCACTATGACGGGCAGGAGACCACACTCAAGTCTTCCTTCCTTACGCTGTTTTGTAAATGTGTGTGTGTGTGTGTGTGTGTGTGTGTGTGTGTGTGTGTGTGTATATATATATATATATATATATATATATATGTATGTATGTATGTATGTATGTTTATACTTAAATATAGATATGATGTATATAATGTGTGTGTGTGTATGATATTTATATATTTCCTAATTTCCTATAATAATGACATTGTTTTAACAGCTGTATAATATTCTTGTTCTAACTAATAATCTTCTTTGATAGTTAAGAGATTATCTAATTGCTATAAATCTACACATTCTGAACACAAGATAATTTTGTGAATGAACCACAATGAAACCCAAAGATAAATGCTGCCAATAATGCATGAACCTGACTTTTAAAGCATTTTCAGGGAGATCTTCAAAAAAGAATGCTTTACTAGTATCAATAGGACAAAATAAACGTGATATGATATGGGTGTGTGTGTGTGTGTGTATGATATTTATTTATTTATTTTTTACTTCACTTCAGCCAGAATGTAACTGACAAAGTGGGTGCTGAAGTCCCAACAGGACCACGGTCATGCTTAGGACATACCTTTTGGAATGAGTTTGTGGCTATTTCTTTTGTATATTGCATCCTACAATCATCCACCAATTCTCAAAGGCCTCTGAATCGTGTTGTGGTTTGAGTTTTGCGTTTCTGACTATAAGACATTCCTTGTCATGCTCTGGAAAAGTGTTATTCTCACCTTAGTATTCTATAAGTCTCTTCACCTGTGAAACTATTTCTGCCACTGGTCTTTAGCATCGTTTAAACAATCTAAACCAAGCACTCCATTGCCTATTCCATTGCTGCTATTACAGCAAGTGACACAGCTTATTTATCTCACAGCTGACATTTGCAGGCCTGTGCTGTCCCGTAGCTATGATATTTGCAGGACATTATGTGCATGCCTACATGACTTTTTGTACATGCTTTGAATAATGTGAGATACATGAAGAAAGTAACATATATTTTTTAATCACTGCTTTCCAGATTTATAGTACATGTTGGGCCAGTCAGCTAGCAATAGTAGACTGCTCCCATAGCTCCTCTGCACGAAACAGATATTAATGAGGAAGAAGTAACACCCTTTTCACAAGTATCCAGAAACATACCATTTACTTTGCTTTGGCTATAAAGTAACAAGTTTTACCTTTTTCCCCTTACTTTCTTATTTTTGATCTTTTCCTTATAGCTTCCTTATTGTAAATAAGTAATATAATTTACTCTATACAGCCCATATGGTTTAAATTTTCAAGATGATCACGTTTATTTTGTCCTATTGATACTAGTAAAGCATTCTTTTTTGAAGATCTCCCTGAAAATGCTTTGAAAGTCAGGTTCATACATTATTGGCAGCATTTATCTTTGGGTTTCACTGTGGTTCATTCACAAAGTTATCTTGTGTTCAGAATGTGTAGGTTTATAGCAATTAGATAATGTCTTAACTACCAAACAAGATTATTAGTTAGAACAAGAATATTATACAGCTGCTAAAACAACGTCATTATTATAGGAAATTAGGAAATAATTGACATGAACCCTTTTTCTTCTTTGTTGTTATTGATGATTTTTCCATTTTTATTTGTAAAATTATCCCTATGAAGATATGTCAATAATTCAATGGGTTTACCCTTCACAATTGCTTAGCAATGTTATATTTCACAAGCATTTTCTTTATGTGCTATCTGTTTTTTTGTCATTATAAATGGGTAGAGATAGGGGTGTGTGTGTGTGTGTGTGTGTGTGTGTAGGTGTGTGTGTTTATACTATGTGGTTTTCTTAGGCCTAGAGAATTTTTATTCAGTATTATTTTAAAATCTGTAATACTTTGAAAAATAGTTCTATTAGAATTTGTGTGAGTCACTTTTACTAGGTAGACAGAACTTACAATAAAATAAGGGAGTCAGTTTGTCAGTTTTTTTTTAATTCCAGAATTGTTTTGTCTGATTTTAATACATTAATTCTATTTCATTGTTCTGTTCATATTTTCAGATAAAATTATTCAGATATTAGATGCTCAATGGTATCTCCCAGAGTCACCAGACTTTACCTCCTGACTTTCACTAAAGCCGTGCTACATTTGCATCTACTATTCCTCTTAGCCTATTTTTGTTGTTGAACATAACCTTTGTTAAACATCCTGTCAGTCTTCATTTCTATGATGATGTTTTCCTTTTAGAGACAAGAATACCATTTCTTTTGAATTTTATCATAATCCCACATCTTTTGAACATTTGTCCATTTCTATTTCAAATATCATGCATTTTGACTTATTTTAACTGTACATTCTTGATTGAGATATCTAATTTAATTTCTTCCTGCCTTGTATATTTTATTTTTTAATTTTCTATTAAAATATTTTAATTTTATTTATTAGAGACAGAGAGAGGGAGAGAGAGAGTGTGAGAATGCCAGGGCCTCTAGCCACTGCAAATGAACTCCAGATGCATGTACTACCATGTACATCTGGCTTACATGGGACCTGGAGAATCGAACCTGGGTCCTTGGTATTGCAGACATGGGCCCTAGCCTCTAAGCCATCTCTCTCTAGCCTGTGTAATTTTATTTAGGAGAATATAAACTGATATATTTTGATTTACATTTTACATTTTCCTTATAAATTCCTTTATATGAAGGTTTTCTGCCATGTCTTATGTGTTTTTAAAATCTGTTTACTTTTCATAGATAAGTTTTCTGTAGACAAAGAGATGCTTGAGGTGCTTATTCAGTTTGTTAGGAAAAGAGTATTTCCTTCCTTTGAAATGGTGACATTGATTTTCTTTAATTGATTGCTTTTACTTTTCTCTTGGGGGAGATGGTAGAAATTTCTTTGGATTCTGTGAGGCTCTCATCTTTATGATGGGCTTTTAAATGGCCATGCCTCTCACCCTTCCTTTTTATTTATTTTTTATTATTTATTTTTTTACCTGCATGCCTCCAAGAACACTCTGCCTCTGTCTTTTGGACAGGCTTCTTCTGGTCTTCCATCACTGTATTCTTTTCTTGTTGATTTCCTAGACAGGGGTTCTCATGTCAACCAGGCCTCAGAACTCTTTCTGTGTTTCCTCATAGGGAGACAGCAGCTGATTTCTTAGACTTAACTGCTCTCTGTATCCCTCAGCATTTCCTTCATTTCCTGCTGTTTCCATGCACAGAGTCTCTGTCTGACACCAACCAGGAGCTGCCTTGGTTAGATCAGGATGTTTACACATTCTTACACAATGGGAAGCTGGCAGCTCTCCTCCAGTTCAAGCACTCGAGTCTAGACCATGAGTGCTTTATGTCCTGGATTTTGTTCCTTTGGACATAGTGTAAAGAAATTAAGATTTGCTTGGCTATCTTAACCAGATAGGAACCAAGAATTCATTGGTTATTATTGGGAATTTTCTTGAAGCAAGGATAAAGAGAGAATACTAAATCATGGAACAAAATTTGTGATGAATTCTTTTGACTATTTCTCCTAAATAGCTCACATATGTTATAAAGAAGAGCAACAGAACAGTGGGAATAGAAAATCCTACCTTTGTTATGATCCTGAATATCTGCATATAAACTTCCCTAGAAACCATTGTACATTAATTTATTCACTCTGATAATAACTGGAGAGTGGAAATATATATATAATATATATTTATATTATTATGTAATATATAATATATTAATATATATTATTATATATAATATGTATATATATATATAAAATTTTCTTTTTTTTTCTTTTTTTTTTAATTTTCTTATTTTTATACAATAAACTTTAAGTAATCACAAAAGAAAAATAAAGGTCTATTTTTATAAAATTAAGTTGTCACAATTCAATTTAATTTAACAAAGATTTAAATTTCTACCATAACACAAAGATAGTCTATAGATACCATATTGTATTCCAAATAAATTTATAATAATAATAATTTATATAATAATGTTAGGTTAATCATAATTCAATGCATACACTTGCATACACATAATTTTATATACACATTCAAGAATATTTGTGTAAAAATGAAAATCACTGTTGAGGAGGTGGTTGAGGAAGTTTTGGGGGATGGGGGATGGCTCATTGGTTAAAACACTTGATGACTAAAGACTTGTGTTTGTATTCTTAGAACCCAGAATCCACAGAAAGCCCGGTGACTATCAACATTTATTTGATCTCAGAAATTATTTGATCTTAGAAATTATTAGGATTGACAAGAATAGGGTAAAATTAAATAAAATTAGGTACTTCATGGTTAAAGACATTCCATCCCCATGAAATCTCAACCAAAAGACTTTATGGAAGTTAGAATTATGAATGTACATTATAATGTCATTTGGAAGCAAGTGCCTTTAACCACTGATCATAACTTTGCTGTTATTCATAAGCCTTTTAATTCACTACATTCCAGAAATATGCATTTCTATTAAATGAAAAATAATCTTTATTTTATTCCAAAGTATAACCTTTTTGAGGACACAGTGAAAATCAGTCTCTATCTTCTTTTCATTCATGTATAGAATTAGCATTTTGGGGTTTAGTTTTATAACCTTACTCTTTCTCTAAAAGTGAACAACATTGTCGGCACATGACCCATTTAAAATATTTATGTTAAAGGTGTTGAACACAGAATGATGAAATTTTTTTATGCACATTCCAGTGAGGCAACAGAAATAAGACTGGCTTTGTCAACATAAATTTTCCTCTTTTCTTTGAGAATGAAGATTTTTTTCTTTGAGATTTCCAGTAAGGAAATTTACTGTTATTTACTAGTGGTTTGTCCTGGTCCTCAGCTTGCATCACCACAGCTAGAAGTGCTCCTCACCAAGGCATTTCTTTCACTTCCTAAAACACAGGCAGGGCTCCTTCCCTGTTACCTTCACAGCCCTATCGCCTGTCACTAGGAAGATCATATGCCCTATTTAGTCCATTACTAACTACATTATTGTTCAGCAAATGCCTTATTTCTGTGCCTCTAAAATATACATACAAAATAAGACAAGGTAGGCCAGCATGACAAATGTTGACTTTGACAAGAGAATTTATGTCTCTTGCATTGGCTTAGATAAATTAGACTTAATCACATTTACCATCATCATTAATTCTGTCCCTAAATTTCTAAATGATAACAAATCAGTTAAAATGTACATTGACTTGAGAGCAAGCAGCTTCGTTTCAGTGCTATTGTACTCCTGAAGGGATAGATTTTACAAATTATGGTTTTTGAATAAACATAAGATCTTAAAGAGCTAAAGATGTGTATAGAATCCACATAAATAGACAAAATAAAACTCGCATTAGCAAATTACTCACTTGATTTGGATAATTGAGTATTTCTTTGATTTAGCAACTAAATTAGTCAACCAAATAATCTAATGGACTAATTTGTAGCCAATCTACCATAGATTATAGTCTCTGGGGAGACTGGGAGAATATTTATGTATAAATTGTTTTCCAGTGATTGATCTAAGCAAACTTAAAACTTCCAGAGTACTTGGAAGGCTGAACCAAGAGGATTGATGTGAGTTTGAGGCTAGATTGGATTGCATAATGAGTTGCCAGGTGAGCTAGGGCTCCACAGCCAGACCCTATCCTCAAAACCTTCCCCCACAAAACAGAAAGAAAGACAACACATAAAAAATAAACCATTAAGATCCCATGACATCGAATTTTTCTTGGAGAGATGTAAACACACTTCTATTTGCTTTGAGCTAGGGCACTAACAGGCAGTATTACTGAAAAGCACACTCCACACAGGGGATGAGTCATGAGAAAACTGCACCTCAGGAGCTCACTTTTTTACACAACTTGCAAACAGCTCTGTTGGTAGTAGAGTGTCTTTATCCAAGCAGTTCTTACTCCTATGACCTTGAGGAAGGGTCTTTGGAATCTTGGAAGTTTTAGGAACTTCCTTTGACTGGTAAGGTATTTACATTTTGAGTTTGTTTGTTTGTTTGTTTGTTACTTACTGAGCCTTAAGGAGATTTGAAACTTCCTGTCTTTACATACCTGAAGAGTGAGCCCTCCAGGAAGAAATCTTTCAACTTTTAACTTGAAGAAAATTGGGAAAATTGCTATACAACAACACACAAAAATACATTCTTTTCCCCAAAGACTGGAGGGTATATTTTCACAACTTTCATTATCAGTAGGTTCAGGAAGACCTTAATTTTAAATGATAAAAAGTAGTAAAAACATAATATTAACAGAGATCTCCATTGTGTGCTTTCTAGGTGTCCCTAAACAGGCATGCTAAATCTTTTGCTATTTTCTCAATTTTTTCTCAAGAACCTGGCAGGTGCTCAGGACAAAGAAGGGAAGATATGTGACAGAGGCTTAAGTCTGGAGTTTCAGGTCTGGACAAACACTCAATTGCATAGAATTATGTACTGTACTCCACACCCCCCCATTTGATAAATATGAGGATAGCGCAGCAGACTAAGAAATAACAGCGGTGTCTAAACTCCTTAATTGAAGGGTTGCGATAGTGTTGCGGTTTGGGAACTTGAGGTTTTTATAGGTTCACACCACTTTCCCTGGACTTAAGTCCTCACTAGTCCTTACTGTTTTTACACTTCAGCTTCTAGTTTGAAATCAAGACATTTCTCTAGATGAGTAACATCTTTCCATCTGAAGTCAGTTTTCCCTTTCAGGTTATATCAAAGTCAGTGGCGTCCCAGCTCAACTCCTATCTCCTACAGTGTAACAGATACGTTCCCTTCTCTTCTGTCCTCAGAGTACAAAAGCTCAATGATCAGTGACCTGAATTACTGCCTTAGACTCTCCTTAACCCTCTCTTCACTTCCTCAAGCCAACAGAATTTTATCATAAAGAATGAAATTAAAATTGACCATGGAGTTTTACACCTGTAATCTCAGTATACAGAAGGCTGAAGGAGGTGAGTTAAAGCCAGTTCCAAGCCAGTCTAGTAAACATAGTAAATTTCAGGTCACTTATAAACAAAAGAGAAACAAAAACTAAGAATTAATTAAAACTACTTAAAAAAAAAAAAACTTGAGATGGGGTCACATATAGCCTAATGTAGACTTCAGCCTACCATGTAGTTGAGGAAAACCTTCAACTTCTGATCATCCTGCTTCCACTTTCCAGTGCTGGTATTTTAGGTGTGTGTTGCCACACCTGTTTTATGCACTCTATTAGATAGTGACCTGCATTTTTAATGTAGGTTAGGCTGGGTCAAACTACATTTAGTAACAAAAAATGTGTCATTTACGGGTAATGTGTAAAAATCCAAAGATGTAAGTATTATGCTCGTATATAGTTGAGATGATTAATAGGAAAGGGATTCAGTCTAAAATTTATGTTAGGATTAAAAAGAAGTATTTTCAGGGTCTGGAGAAATGGCTTAACAGTTAAAGTACTTGCCTGCAAAGCCTACGGACCCAGGTTTGATTCCCCAGTACCCACATAAGACAGATGAGCAAAGTGCCATTTATGTCTGGAGTTCATTTCCAGTGGCTGGAGGACCTGGCATGCCTATATTCTCTCTCTCTCTCAAATGAATAAAAAAAAATCTTTAATTTGGGTTTTTATGTATTTATTTGAGAGAGAAAGATGGAGAGAGAATGGGTGCCAGGACCTTTAACCACTGAAAACGAACTCCACATGTATGTGCCACTGGATGCATCTGGCTTATGTGGGTATTGTGGGGAATCAAATCTGGGTCCTTAGGCTTTGCAGGCAAGTACCTTAACCACCAAGCCATCTTTTCAAAAAATATTTTATTTTAATTTATTTATAGGATTCTTTTAAAATGGAAAAAAATTGTTTTAAACCCTTTTTTTATTATTGCCTTCTCAATTCCCTGAAGAAATATAGTGAATCAAATATTTGTAAAATTTATATTATCTAATTTCAGGAATATATTTGATACTTGCAATGAAACATGACTAATGAAGAATGGTAGTTGCAAAAGAATAAGAGTGTTTTATCATATTGGCATGTCAGATTTTTACCATTTCAAATTGTTACCTGTAACAATATTTTAATTAGCTCCACTTTATGTGGAGGAAAGTCACTCATAATAGTTCTCTATAATGTCCAGGATGGCACATCTGTAAAGATAGTACCTAGATGATGAACCAAGTAAGAAATAGTCCAATTAATATCCTCTAAAATGTTAATCTAAATATTTATTCCTTGAATTTGAGAAAAAATAATTTAAATTTTTATATAATTAACATTTAAAATTGAAACAAGCATACGAATAAAAACAAAATAGCAACCACATTTGCGGTATTGGAGATGTCTCAGTGGTTAAGTGGTGCTTGCTTGCAAAGCCTGCTGGCTCCAGTTCAATTCCCCAGCTACCCACCTAAAGCCAGACAGTCTTTCAATTGCAGAAGCAAGTGACCCTGGTGCATTTATGTATATATGCAAATAAATAAGTAATTTAAAAAATTGACTTTTGTTTTTAATTGAAAATTTGGGGTAACTGAGATTCTTGTACTATCTCTAACAAAATTGAATCTTAGAAAGTCAATAGTCTTATTAACTACCTGTATCAACTAACATTCCCCTAATATCTTAAGCTTTTCCCCCCACAGGTAAACATTATTTTTGATACATATGCAAGCACACATACACACACACACACACACAAACACATATGCACACTTCAAATTAATTAGCAACTTTTAACTTGCAATAAATTTAAAGAGAATTTTAAATAAATTGTAAAATGTGTCAATTTTATACAATGAAAATGAGATGAGTTTAATAACACTAACATTTTTTAAATGTTGAATTTGAGCAGGAATGTTGCTTTAAGAAAAGTACTCCTGCTATTATAAAAATAGAACTTGTGCCTGTGATGTTTCAGTTACCATGGTTACTACAAATTTGTTACTTAATAGCGAAGCAAATAGATTCATAAACATGCTAATTATATCTGATAACATTTTCAAACTATTTTATATGAATATGCATATAGTTTACATAAAAATGAATGTCCCCATCCAATAATTTTTCAAGTATGAGAAGGTTTTGTTAGGCTTTCCATGATGTAGTACATGATTATCTTAACATAGGAAAAAATAAGAAAAGAAAATGTTCAGGCAAATGATTTTGTGATACATTGCGTAGGCAACTATTGTTAACACAAATAAGGTAATAATTCCAAATGCTACATTCTTTAATATCTATTTAGTCTGTGGAAAGGTTGAAATTTGGGATTGATGATAAAATTATTCTTACTGCATTATTCTATTTAATGGAATATTAAGAAAGAAGTAGGCTCATCAAAGGAATGAATAACCTGCTGAGTTTCTTACATCAATTAGCATGCTTAAATTTTGCATATAAAGAAGAACAAATGATTTTCAAACAAATATACTTTCTTCTCTGTAGAATAAGTATTTGAGAAAGTTGAATACACAAAGAAGCTTCCAAAAGTCTAGAACTCTCCTTGGGCTTCTTCTCAGGGTGAATTGTTAATTTAAGAAACGACAAAAATGTTCTGTTCTGGTGGGTGGGAACGCTGGCCCAGATTACCCATTGAGTGAAGCCATGATATAATAATTCAGAATAGACAAGAAAGAGGTTGTGACCCTCTCTGAGAAAGAGGATTGGCTAGGGAGATTTGTGACTTCAGTCAGGGCCTTGCTGATCAAAGACTGGGGATATATGTGTCTCTAGAGCGTTACACCAGGAGGGGTCATTACCCTAATCTTGTGATTGAAGATGTCACTACTCTCCACTTAAAATACTGCCTGCTTGCTCTTTCCTTGACATGTTTTACTCTTATAATGTACATGCAGGTAAGAATATCAGCTAAGTGTGCAGAAACCAAGTAGTATTTAGGTAACAGATCTGATATTAGTATTCTGCTACTTATTCTTGCATGTGTATTTTTCACTTTTACAACCAAAGTACATAGAACTTGCTTGCTATATTTCAGATGTTTGAGTGTATCAGGGATACGGACTGAAAAATCTACTTTGTAGCTTACTGTCACCTAGTGATGGATATCAGCTGTAACAAGATAAAATGTTACGGCATCATAATTCTGTTTGATGCAAGGTAATCTTTGATCTTTTATCATCAACAGAAGATTAAAATATATACTTAGTGTGATAAATAATACCCTTTCACTGATGTGTGAGAGGGAGAGAGAGAGAGAGAAAGAGGGAAAATTGTTAACAGTTCCAGTAGCTAGAAATTTATTTGCAATTTTTTAAAAGATTGGACACCTTGTAAATAGAAACACTAGAGTTATAAAATGGGTTATAGTTCAAGTCTCACAACTTATATGTAACAAGAATTAATCATCAATTATTTTATTTTCAAAACATAAGCAAAATTACCATTTTCAAAACTCCTGAATGCATATAGCCTTGAGGAAGACTTTCACTGGAGAGCAGTATGGCACTGAAACACCAATTAGAGGCTTTTATTTATGAAAAGATCATGTAAATCAAAACTCAAGCTGGAAATGGTGAAGCACACCTTTAAACCCAGCACTCGGGAGGCAGGAGGGCCACAATGGACCAGAGTGAAGCCTTGCCTCCAAAAAGCACAAAAAAGCCAGAAATTAAATATTTAGTATGTGAAATATTCTAAAAAGTATGAAAAAGAATCTTCATATAACAGTATGTAAAATATAATAACTCTTGTCACATAAGAAATGCCTGCCATATGTTAGCTCTTTATATTATTGTCATTATGATTACCATTATTAATGAGAGTTCTCTATGTATGACATGATTTTATGATTTACCTCAAAGTTCCTTCTCTATCTAGAAAAAAAAGTATTCTTTGAGATGTAGCTCAAGGTCATCATTTCATGATGGAATCTGGACCAGTACTTCCTGCTGCTGTGGCACCTGGTCATTGTTTCAGCGCTGCTCCTCTCTTTTCTTTGAGATGACTTGTTGCTTCATGACTTAATTAGTCTGTGAGCTTTGGGACCAAGAGCAGGATTTAGCTATCTGCGTCCTCTCTGTTCACGAGGTAGTTAGTGAAGCTTATTCATTGGTTAAGTTCTGAAGACATGAAGTTCAAGGCCATATAATAATAAAAAAAAAAGTGAAGGGACTGAAAAAGGGAAAAATGATCAGTTGATGAAAGTAAGTGACATTGAAAAGGAAATTATGCTCTTCTTCTTTTTAATCATTTCCATCTTAAACCTTGCAGCTTTGAGACTTCCAGAAAGCTTTCTGCCATTGACCTCACTGGAGAGCCTTTCACTTTTCCTTCCCTGTAGATATTAGAAATCCTCTCAGTTGAATTCTCCAACTGCATCATTACATCTTTGTGAAATGTCGGTCTAGGAATCAACATTCCTCCTCCACTTTCATCTACTCTTTCTTCTCTCATTCATTCCTTCCTATTTTATTTCAGTGTTTCTGAAGACTGTGTTAGGCAGTACTGCAGCTGCGCCATACCCTAACCTTCAAGAGACTTCATATTTAGGCAAAAAGTGACAACCTCCAAAGGTTAAGACTTGTCCAGGGTAATATAGTTAAGAAGCATGTTGTGACCACTTAAGATATCTGTTTTTCATATAAAAAGGCACATTTCCTGACACCACAAGGCATTTCTTTGGATAATTACAAATATTTAAGTTGTTCAGGATAAGTCATATTCAAAATCATATGCTAACATTTGGACCCCCATAAAATAGCTTATTCAGAACGGCCATGCTGACTCACGCCTTTTATCCACACACTGAGGAGGCTGAGGTGGGAGGATCACAATGAGTTTGTGGCCAGTTTGGGATACAGTGTAAGTTTCGGATTGGCCTGGGCAAAAGAGGAAGGCCCTATCGCTAGCTGCTACAAGTGAACTCCAGGTGCATGTGCTGCTCTGGACATATGGCTTTACATGGATACTGAGGACCCAAATCTGGGTGTTTAGGTTTTCAGGCAAGCACCCTAAGTGCTGAACAATTTCCCAAGCTCTCCATCTCTTTTTGAGGCTTCTCATTGGCTTGGAGTTCCCCAGTTAGGCTAGAACAGCTAACCACCAAGCTCTGGTGATTCTGCTATGTCCACCTCGCCAGCAGTCAGACTACAGTTGTATGCTGCCACGTCTAGAATTTTTACATGTGTACTGTAAATCAAACTCTGGTTCTCATACTGGTTGAGGCATTTTCTGAGGCAGCTCCCCAAACCAAATTTCAACATAAACTTGCAGTTTATCTGTCAGTTACATTTTGCTGTGTCAGAAGTCACCCCATATGCAGTACTGTCACGCTCAAGCTGCGGCCACTGTTGTCAGCGTCACATATTGATATCATTGTGTATATGTGACAAGTAGCCTGAGTGATATGCATAAATACAAATTACCAAATCAATATCTGATATAAAAGCAAAACATATACTTGTTTATTTTGTTTCTATTTCAACAAAAATGATTTGGCACCATGCTATCACTTCTTATGAAATGAATTTGTTGAAACATAAAGTATCCCAAATCCCAACAGTTGGAAGTTTATTAGTGGAAAATTAAATTTGAATAGAAGGGCCCACAGGTTTCCAATATCTGCTCAGCTGTGTACTCTTGTCTGACAAAGCAGTTATTTAGGATCAGAGGAGTCAAAAGTATATTCTCATCCAAGATTTCATTGTTTCTACATATGAAAACTAGGACTGTAGACTAACATCTATGAAGCTAGATATATGATACTTTATTCACTTATTTATTTTGGCATTTTTGAAGTAGGATCTCATTGTGTAGACCAGGATAGCCTTAAATTCACAGCAGTCCTCCCATCATAGCCTCTCCAGTTCTGAGATGACAGACAGGAGCCACATACCTATATGATTTTATACCTCTTTTCATCTAGTTTATCCTTGGTGAGTAGTAGAACCCAAGAACTTGAAACAAACAAACAAACAAACATGAAAAGAAGTTCTAAAGAATAGGGACGCCTGTAGGAAGATAGAGAAGGATAGGTAAAGGACCTTTACTAGCTGTGCAACTTGGTTGAAGAGTGGAATTGGAGCTGGAGAGATAGCTTAGTGGTTAAAGAGCTTGCCTGTGAATCATAAGGACTGTGGTTTGATTCCTCAGTACCCACTTAAGGTCAGATGCACAAGCACAAGGTGGTGCATGCATCTGGAGTTCTTTTGCAGTGGCTGGAGTCACATCAATTCTGTATCTGCCTCCCTCTCTCTCTCTCTCTCTCTCTCTCTCTCTCCAATAAATAAGTAAAATATTTTTTTTTAATAAAGAGTGGGATTGAAAACATTTGCAAGCAAAATCAGAATTTAGTGGGACGACATGGGCCAGGAAACAGATGCTCACACATTTTGGTATTACCTAGTTTACTTGTTCCCAGCAGTTGGAGTTTTTGATATCCTAAAGAATGCTTTTACTACTAATCTTATGAAGAGCTTCAATTATAATGAATGAGATAGGCCATTCTTATTAAAAAAAATAAGTAATTGTAATAATCATTTTAAATTTTCTAAATTTCAGTAAATGAAGACTGCCCTAATTCTACTTCAACTAGTATTCTTTGGTTTTTCTGGTGTCTCAGTGAAGCTGCTCATGTGCAAATGGACTACAATACCTAAGGATAACCCCAAGTCCATGTTGCCTGCTGATAGGACTCCATCTACCCACCCTGAGTGTTAGAAGGCACTAGCTTGATTTATTTATTTATTTATTTAAATTGATTGATTTATCACTTAATGTCATTGTAGACAATACTGACTCAAACTTGACATTGTAGTCAAGGATGACATTGAACTTCTGATCTTCCTGCCTGCTTCTCCTAAATGCTGTTACTATAGACATCTTCCACCACATCCTCTTTTGTGTGGCGCTGGGGCTCTAGCTTAGGATGCTGTGCATGCTAGACAAGCACTCTACCACCCAAACTACATGCCCAACCTGCTGCAGCTTCTATACAGAGGGCTATTTCATTTCAATGGGGGTAGCAATGTAAGATGCAAGTCCTTGTGCAGCCCCACCTACAGTACTTAGTGCAATCTACTTTACTGCCCGTGCCAGATATAAGACATACCCATGAGAGCAGATATAGAGGATGATTGTGCCTCTTGCTGGAAAGAACAATAATACCACATTGCAGAAAAGAGAGACATTTATTACTTTTCCCACAGCTTTCTGCAGGTAGTAATTATACTAAATTTGCTTACCAATTTTGTATCTGCATTTATACAAAATAAACTTTGTTAAAGTGCATTGCCTAATTCTGTTTCACTGGAAGGAAGACATATGCTTGTAGAGCATGCAGACAATTATTCTCATGCCACAGTGGCAATATTGATATCATAAATCTCTTTTTTTCTTTGAATACAACTCAATGGAAGAAGTTGACAATTGATAAAATTGATAAAATTTACATGTTTATTATTTCCTTCAGAAGAAGGCTGAGGGCAAACTGGTTCTCCAATGACAGTTTTGGTTTCTATTAAATGATGACCTATAATTGATTTGTGTGCCAACTATAACTGTCTCAGACATTTTTCAGCTATTTGTTCTCCATGCAATAAGTAGCATTGCTCATCAAGGGCATTAACAGCCTTTTCATAAATAATCAATCATAAACTAAAGAGACACAGACTATTTTAAATGTAATATTAAAAAAATGTGGAGGTGACTGTATAGCTCAGATTGGGGGTGGAGCCTGGCATGCTTAGAAATTGCAGTTATTTTGTAAAAGATCAACACTGCTTTGTTATTTCCACCACTAGAGATCCCAGGAAAGAAACAAGATGAATTTAACTATTCACTAAGGCAAATACTTAACCCTAGTGTATTTAGGTCCCCAAAAGACAACAGGCTATTAATCTTTATAATTCTGTTAAATCATATTGTTTTACTAATTTTACTTATTAGAGAACTGATACTTGGTAAAGTTAGTGGCTTACTCAAATTCATGTAGACAGAAAATAAGAGAGACAGCATAAGAGTACAGAAAAGCTTGAATCTAATGTCATGTTCTTTTTTCCTGTTACAGTCAGTCATTTGATCTGATGATGTTGCTATCATGTTATCTCTGATATATTGTTGCATGTCTATGAAAACTCATAAATGAAACAGCATAAAAAAACAGAAATTTTAAGAAGATAAGGGTTGGGGTTTGGGAGATGGTTCAACAATGAATAGCACTTTCTTACAGAGCCTGCAGGCCTAGGTCCAATTCCCAAGCTGGCCACATTAGCTGGACACAAAAAGTAGCAGCAAAAGTCCCTGACATGCCCAAACACACGTAAACACACACTCTTGCAAATAATTAAATCATTTACAAAGTCATTAATTGGACTGATAATCCTTCTACTAGAAACACAACTATCAATTCACATAGATTGAAGGAGTAATAAAAGTACCTTGCCCTTCTTTCCAGGGAGACTATAATTTTGACTGATATATCTCACTGTTATAAAGCAACTACTTGGAGGAACGTGGGTTGAGCATAAATTCTGTTCTAAACACTTTGTTACAGTTAACCTTAATCTGACCTTAAAAACATTAATGGAGAAGGCCAGCAATCTTTTGCAATAAAAATCAAGTGTAAGATGAATATTTTCTCACACTATAGGATCTGGGAAAGCAGAATTTGGTTTGCAACCAAAAACAAACAAACAAAAAGCATTTTGTTGTATTTTAATTGCTTGCCTGTGCCCTTGATTGAAAATAATAAAACTGGGGGCTGAAGAGATGGGTCAGTGGTTAAAGTCACTCACTTTAAAATAATAACACTGGCAAGTTCAGCAGTAACATCTGTAGTTTTCCTTATGTATAGATATTTGCAGCACATAACATAAGCACCTTGGCCATCACCATATATGGAGTATGTCATAGAACCAGGTTTTTACCTTGAAAGTCCAAGTAATAACCAAGCCTGAGATAATAAAATTAATCCTGGTTTTCAAGTACAAAATGTCAAAGCAGGGCAAAGTTGGGCATGAACATATAGTAATGAATAATAAGTTACTGTACTAAGTCCATCTTATATTCTTTTATATTGTTATTTACTTTTTTTTGCAAGAAGAGAGAAAGGGAGAGAGAGAGAAAGAGAGAGAGAAAATAAGTGTACCAGGGCCTCCAGCCACTGCAAAGAAACTCCAGATACATGCACCACTTTGTGCACCTGGTTTTATGTGGGTACAAGGGAATAGAACCCCAGTTGTTAGGCTTTGTAGGCCAGTGTCTTTACCACTGAGCCATCTCCCCAGCCCCTATCCTCTATTCTTTAGAACAACCTTATCCTTTACAGTGTATCTCTTGAGTGGTTCTGTACCTGTTGGCTTTCTCTGTCTACATTACTCTTGCTCTGATTTTCATCATCCAGCCTTCTAGCATTCAATTGATATTCTCAGCTTCAAAGCTGCAGGCAATTTTAATCAAATATTATGCTCTAATTTTGCTCTCTTGTCATTCCCATTTCCATAATTAGTCAGCCCAACAATGGGTGATCCCAACCCACCACTACCTATTCCCAAACACACACACACACACACACACA
This sequence comes from Jaculus jaculus, assembly GCF_020740685.1. Classification (NCBI taxonomy): domain Eukaryota; kingdom Metazoa; phylum Chordata; class Mammalia; order Rodentia; family Dipodidae; genus Jaculus; species Jaculus jaculus. The sequence continues at coordinate 27,222,550 of NC_059120.1, forward strand.
CACACCAAAAACAAATGAACAAAAACACTACCCAACAGGGCAAGTACACAATTAATGATCTCCAGGGTGGAGTTGGACTCATTAATTCTTTTTCTTTTTCTTTTAGAATTTTTGTTTTTATTATTATTTATCTTATTTATTAGAGAGAAGGTGAGAGACATAGAGTCAGATAGAGAGAGACTGGTTGCTCCAGGACCTTCAGCTTCTGCAAACAAGCTCCAGAAGCATGGGCCACCTTGTCCATCTGGGTTACATAAGTCTTGGGGAACTGAACCTGAGTCCTTTGGTTTTGTAGGCAAGTGCCTTAGCCACTAAGCCATCACTCCATCCCAGGACTCATTAATTCTTTCACATACTTTCTACTTTCTTCTAGACTTCTTTCTCAGTTTTCTATTTCAAATTTAATCTAATACACCTACTAAACCTCCAGTTATAATTTACCTGAAATGTACAAGAATCATTTTATTAACAACAGTGAAAGCTATCTCATGTAGTTTAATGGAGTCTAGAATAAAAGTGAGAGATAATGTAATATTGTAAAAGAGCTGGGCTGAGAACAAGGTCTATAATTGTGAAAAATGATATCCATTATCTCAAAAAGATATACAGTACATATGTACACAAGTTCACATGGTCAAGATATATCTCATATTTAGTCAATATGAATTGGAAATTTGTTTACATGGTTTGAAATCAAAACCACAGTTCTTTCCTCCTCACCCACCCAAATTCCTCTCTACTGCTCTAAATGGATACTGTTCCAAGGTTTTTAAAAAACATAAATATATAAAATACCAAAACTTTCATGTATATGTGAATAAAACAATACGTGTTTATTTTGTATACATTTTTTCTTTAATGTTCGTATTAGAAATTAAACTTAAGTTCTCATGCTTCCATTACAATAAAATTATGATAATATTTTATCATCCAAAACATAACATAACATTATCCATTTGTGTGTGTGTGTGTGTGTGTGAGTGTATGTGTGATTAAGTATGGGGGGAGAAGCAAGATTCTGTGGGTAAATCTTTACACATTAACACAAATTTGCACAAATACATGCTGATGTATTGTGTTTCCTACACATTGAGTTTTTTTACTTGTAGAGACATAGATACTGATCCTCATTTTGTGTACTTTTTTAGGGGTTGCAAAACATACGTTTCTATGTACCTGTTATAGTCAGCTTCTTGGTGCTATGACAAAATCCTGGCCACAACAAGTTTAAGAGGTGAAGGGTTTATTTCTGGTTTACAAATTCCAGGGAAAGAGAAACAATTGCAAGAAACCTTGCTCACTTCCATAGATACAAGCAGAAAAACATATCTCACAGTCAGCCCCACAATACCGTCAGAGCTCTAATTGTATCTGCTATCTTTCCATCAACAGCTTATAAGAATGTATTTACCAAAGAGCTTTGATATTTTACATTTTTGTTACTATGACGAGGCAAAATGGCATGCAAGAGTTTATTATTATTATTATTATTGTTATTATTATTTTGAAAAAGGATCTCATTGTATTGGCTCAGGCTGGTTTGTGAATTGCTATATAACCTACAGTAGACTCAAACTCAAATTATTCCTGCCTCAACATGCTAATTGTTGAAATCACAGGTGTGGGCCAATATAGTTTTATTTGTTTAAGAACAAGTGGTATTCTTATGACTGAGAACTCTTGGCACCCTTTCTAGATTTCCTGTTGTGCTGTGGTCTTTTTCTTATCTGTATCATGAAGCTCTTTATTTATTAAAACAATCCTTTGTTTTTGACATTATTTTACATTTTCCCATATTTTGCTGTATTCTGCATTAAATGTCAGTCAGTGCTTTCTGCATTACAAACTTTAAAAAAAAAATCAAAGTACATAGTAAAACCTATCAGTTACCATCTTCGTTTTCTGGAAATCTGAGTTATAATCAAAGAACTAACCCCGAAGATTTGATTTTGTTTGTTTTGTTTTTCTTGAGACAAGGTTTTCCCATAAGCCAGACTGGCCTTATGCTCTCTATTGACCTCCAGAGCCTCCTGAATGCTTGGGTTTCCAGGCATGGGCCATAGCGCATGGCTTCCTCTAAGGTTTTTTAGACCCATATTCCCTTTTGTTCTTCTATTGTTTTATATTTACAACTTTGGAGTTGGGCGTGGTGGCGCACACCTTTAATCCCAGCACTTGGGAGGCAGAGGTAGGAGGATCGCTGTGAGTTCGAGACCACCCTGAGAGTACATAGTAAATTCCAGGTCAGTCTGGGCTAGAGTGAAACCCTACCTCGGAAAAACAAAACAAAACAAAAATACAATTTTGATCCATATAAAAATTACCTGATAAGGATTTAAAAATTATTTTGCCCCATATCCGTTTATTATAGCACTATTTATTCAATAATTAATCTTTGTCTTATTGATTTGACATCTTATAATATGTATAGTAAGTTGAGCCCAGAGTTTGCTGATTTGGATAATCCAGTTAGCTGCTTGCCCTAATAATCCTCTACTCCCCTACCTTTGGTTTACCAGGATTACAAATAGCTGCTTCACACAGGAATGTAACACCTGCTCTTGTCTGGCCAAATGCATATATTATGCTCACCAAACTGTCATATAAATACTTAATGTTCATACCCATATATTGATGCTACTCTCACTTTTGGTTAGAGAAGCTTCTCTTTTCAGATGGTGGTGACCACAAGGATGACCCAAACTGAACCATAGTGCTGACAAGATGTGATGGAGGAGTGTTCTGCACTGAAACATCTCTATGACACCTTCCCAGGCTTAGGGTCCATAATGGAAGAGTTGGCAAAAAGAATGTAAGAGCTGAAGAATGGGTAGGACTGCTTACAATACAATTGTCCATAAAGAAATTGCCCTCAATATTCATGACCTCACAGTGCCTAGCACTACCTTCACAAGACCTTCATAACAAGAGTAAAAAATGATGACATCAAAATAAAAGAGAGACTATGGAGAGAGGTAGAGGATATGATGGAGTGTGAATTTGTGAAAGGAAATGTGAGGGAGAGGAGGGAATTTTCATGGTTTATTCTCTGTAAGTATGGAGGCTGCCAATATAAAGATAAATTAATAAAATGAGAAAAAAAAATAATGAATATATTGAGAACCACTTATCTAAACTACCACATTAATCCAGAAATACTTTGAAACATTTTGAGCTTGGGCCATAGAGAGAAATCAGAAAGACAAGTTCACCTGAAACATAATGAGGAAATGAAAAATAGAATTGTCTTCTGGAAGCCACTGAAGGAAATTTTCAATAAGGGTATGGAAAATTAAAAAAGATAAATGAAAAATATAAACAGTAAAATCTAGAAGGAAGGACTTTAAGTGTTCCAACATAAAGAAATGATAAAGGTTTTGGATGATACATATGTCCATTCTGATTTGAGAATTATATAATAAACCTGGATATTAAAGAATAATATAACCCACACAAATATCTCAGTTAAAAGCAAGCAAATAAAAGTACTACTTCTCATGTGTTATATTGGATAGCAGTTCAAAAGTATCTAAAACTTTCAAGTATATTTCAACCCAGAAATCAAGCATCCAGGAAAAATATATTAATATTATAAAATCATAACATAGTACATAATATATTAATATTATGCTATAAGGTTATACATGAATAATAGTATTCATTGACAAATTCGAGGTGCACTGAGAAATTAGAAACTAATTGATGCTCATCTATAGGAAATTTGTTAACTAAACTACATGTATCAAAATACTGGACTATCAGATTAAAGGTGTGACATACAAGATGGCGACTGCCTAACTGTGCCACGTATCCCAGGGAAAGAAAGGCAAGGAATTAAGGGTTCACTGGGTCTTTTAAGGGACAGCAATCTTTAATAGATTGCCAGTGGGAGGGCACAGAGGGGGAAAAAAGGGAATCACTGATTCCCTCACTCGTGGGTAGCCCTCCAGTCCCTCAACTCCCCACCCCAAGCAGCCGCCGCACCCACAGTTCCAGCTTCAGGATACCCCTGCACTGACTGTAGGAAAGGGGACCCAAGCCAACATAGTTCCACTTGCCACTCTGCACAGGAGAGATTGCCCTGCTACCCCTGCCCAAGCATGACCTGGGACAGGTTCCGCCTGCTGGCCTACTGGAGTTCAGGCTCCATTTGCTTGCCACATGTACACCACTGTTCCCTGCTTGTATAAGCTTAGCTTGCTCTCTCTGCCCATTTGCCCACTTACTGATCTGGCCACTGCCCATTCACATGCAAGCTCAGGCTCATTCCATCTGCCCATGTGAGTTCAGGATCACTCTACCTGTCCGCCTGTGCCAGCTCATTGTTGCAGGTGAGCTCAGACTGCTTCTGGGTCACAGTGTTCCATCACCTGCGAGCTTAGTTTGCTTCAGTGCTTGGTGCATCACATTGTGAGAGCTCAGGCAATTTGGTGCCTCTGACAAGCAGGAACTCAGGCTGCTAAGTGAGAGCTCAGACTGCTTGTCATCTGCCTCAGGCTGCTTCAGCTCCCACTGTACTTGAGCTCAGGCTGATCCACCCACCTACATGTTAGCTTAAGACCACTCAGCCCATCTGCTTGCCTGCTGGCTAGCCCAGGCCAGCTCCCCCAAGAGACACACTTCCCCCTATACATCAAGGCCACAGTCTTACCCTCCCAGCCCATACATTGTGATGGGCAGACCACAGTGAAAAAGAAATAACATGAAAAAATAAAATGAAAGCAAATCCAGTTAGGTCATCCAGTCCTACAGTGAACATCTGTAATCAAAATATAGAAGTCATTAGGATCAGAACACCAAAATGAAGCTATAAGCAATGCAACCCTGACCAAGCTACTGGTAGAACTTTCAGACAAGCAACAAAGGAGGAATACACATGTGGATGTTGCCATCACTAGACTAGTCCTAATAGATAAGAAAATGGAAGGAATTCAAAGACAGTTAAGAGATATAAAGGAGAGTGGGAAAAAAGGAGGCCCTCAAAAATTAGCTAGTGATGCCAAATGAAGACATAAAGAAATGCAAGGATGAATTCCAAGAAGCATCAAGAAAATCAGAAAATGATGTGAAAAGGGAGTTTGACAGAGGGATGGAAGCTACATAGAGAAGTAATAGAAAATGCATACATAATTGAACAAGGCCAAAACTCTCTAGAAGCACTCAAAAATAGAGTCAGCCATGTGGAGGATAGAAACTCCAATCTGGAAGAAAAGAAGAAAGAAACAGTTTGAGAGTTCAAAAGTTTCAATAAGTTCAAATGTTTCTGTGAGCAGAACATGAGGGTATTTTGGGATACCCTTAAACATCCTAATATCAGGATCATTGCAATACCAGAAGGAAAAGAAATTTACACCAAAGGCATGGAGAATTTATTTTTAAAAATAATTGAATAAAACTTCCCCAATCTCTCAAAAAAAAAAGGGGGGGCATCAAGATACAAGAACCTAGCAGAACTCCAAAAAGATTGGACCAAAGGAGAAATTCTCTAAGACATATTGTCGTTAAGACACCACAGAGAAAAACCTTAAAAGCAGCTAGGGAAAAACAACACATCACTTTTAAAGGTAACACCATCAGAATGACTTCAGATTTCTCAATGAAAGCCCTGACAGCCAGTAGGGCCTGGAATGAAACACTGCAAAGTCTAAGAAGCTATGGCTTCCAACACAAACTACTCTACCCAGCAAAAGAATCCCTCATAACAAATGGTAAAAGAAAAGCTTTCCATGACAAAACTCAGATTTACAATTATAGGAACACAAAACCAAACCTACAGAGAGTATTTCAGGAAATTCTCCAAACAGAAGAATCAAATAATCAAACTAAAATACCTACTAGAAGCAGATCATAATAATCAAACTCAGAGAAGACAAAAAACTTCAAAGTCCATGAAAACACATATATCAACACAATATGGCAGGGATCAAATCAAACCTCACAGTCATTACCCTAAATATTAATGGCCTTAATATACCCATCAAGAGACACAAGCTAACAGGATGGATCAGAAAATTAGACCCCTCAATCTGCTGTCTTCAAGAAACCCACCTCATCACTAAAGACAGACACCTGCTCAGGGTGGAAGGATGGAAAACAATATTCCAAGCAAATGGGAATAAGAAACAAGCAGGCATAGCTATATTATTATCAGATGAAATAGACTTCATACCAAAAATAATCAAAAAAGACAAAGAAGGCCACTTCCTACTTATCAATGGAATAATCCATCAACAGGATATTACAATCATAAATTTGTATACACCAAACACAGGGGCACCACAGTTCATAAAGCAAAACCTACTTGACAATAAAACAGAAATAACCACCAACACCATCATAGTTTGGGACTTCAATGCACCATTATCAGTAATAGACAGATCATCCAAACAGATATTCAACTGGGAAGTAAGAGAGCTCAACAAAACCACAGATCATTCAGACCTAATGGATATCTACAGAACATTCCATCCAAAATCCACAGAACACATTCTTCTCAGCAGCCCATCGAACATTCTCTAAAATATACCATGTACTGGGTGACAAAGCCTGCCTCCATATATTTAGTAAGATTGACATAATTCCCTGCATGCTATCAGATCACAATGCTATATTGCTACAAATTAACAAAACACCCACCAAGAATCCCATTGGCATCTAGAAACTGAGCAGCACACTTTTGAAGAATAAATGGATAGTGGATGAAATAAAAAATGAAAATTCAAAATTTCTAAAAATGAATGATGATTATAACACATTGTATCAAAACTTATGGGACACAATGAAGGTGGTCCTCAGGGGAAAATTCATAGCACTAAATGTTTTCATAAAATGACATAGAGATACCAAATCAATAACCTAACCATCCACCTAAAGGCCCTGGATAAGCAAGAAATATCCAACCCAAAAGGCTGCAGCAGGAAAATAATAATAAGGATAAGAGCAGAAATTAATGAACTGGCAACTAAGAAAACAATTAAGAAAATTGACAAAACAAAGAGCTGGTTCTTTGAAAAAATAAACAAGATTGACAAACCACTGGCCAATTTGATCAAGCCAAAAGAAGGAGATGCTTCAAATTAACAAAATTCAAATGAAAAGGGAGAGATCACAACAGACATAAGTGAACTTGGGAGAATCATGAGGACTTGTTTCAAAAACCTCTGTTCTGGGCTGGAGAGATGGCTTAGCGGTTAAGCGCTTGCCTGTGAAGCCTGAGGACCCTGGTTCGAGGCTCTATTCCCCAGGACCCACATTAAGCCAGATGCACAAGGGGGCGCACACATCTGGAGTTTGTTTGCAGTGGCTGGAGGCCCTGGCGCACCCATTCTCTCTCTCTCTCTCTCTCTGTCACTCTCAAATAAATAAATAGAAATGAACAGAAAAAAAGATTGTTACAAACCTCTATTCCACAAAACTGGATAATGTGGAGGAGATGGATAAATTCCTGGACACATACCATCTACCAAAGCTAAACTCAGAGCAGATCAATCTCCTAAACAAACCTATCACACTCATTGAGATTGAAAAGTAATAAAAAAATCCTCCCCCAAATGAAGAGTCCAGGACCAGATGGCTTCTCAGCTGAATTCTGTCAAACCTTCATGGAAGAACTCAAACCAATCTTCCTCAATCTGTGCCACACAAATGGAGAAAAAGGAAAGTTCTCCAACTCCTTCTATGAAGCTAGTATCACCCTAATTCCTAAACCAAGCAGAGATCCCACAAGAAAAGAAAACTACCAGCCTATTTCCCTGATGAATTTAGATGCAAAGATCCCGAACAAAATCCTTGGAAACCGAATCCAACACCACATCAAAAGCATTATCCACCTTGATCAAGTGAGATTCATCCCAGGAACACAGGGGTGGTTCAACATATGGAAACCTGTCAATGTAAAACACCACATAAACAAAGTTAAGCACAAAAACCACATGATTATTTTAGATGCAGAAAAGGCCTTTGACAAAATTCACCATCACTTCATAGTCAAAACATTACAGATAATTGGCATGGTTTGTTCATATGTTAACATAATAGGGACAATATACAAAGCTCATGAGGCCCAAATAATACTCAATGGGGAGAAACTGGATGAATTCACATTGAGATCAGGAAAAAGGCAGGGTTGTCCATTCTCACCTCTATCTTCAATAGAGTACTGGAAGTCCTAGCTCAAGCAATAAGAGAGGAGAAAGAAATAAAAGGGATACAATTTGTAAAGGAAGAAGTTATGTTATGTCTATTCGATGATGACACGATTTTATATGTAAGAGACTTGAGAGACTCCATCCCAAAACTCCTGAAGGTGATTAACTCCTATAGCACAGTAGCAGGATATAAAATCAATGCACAAAAATCAGTAGCCTTTCTAAATACAAATGACAAAGATGCAGACAAAGTAATAAGGGACATGGCCCCATTTTTTATAACAACAAAAAATAATAAAATACCTTAGAATAATGTTAACCAAGGAAGTTTAAGATCTATACAATAAAAATATAAAAAAATTCAAAAAATAAATTGAAGAGGACTTGAGAAAATGCAAAGACCTCCCATGCTCCTGGATAGGCAGAATTAACATTGTGAAGATGGTAATCCTACCAAAGGCAATATACAGATGTAATGCAATTCCAATTAATACCCCAACATTGTTCTTCACAGAGATAGAGAAAATGATCTCAGAGTTCATATGAAAAGGAAGAAGGCCTCAGATATCCAATCATATCCTCAGCAAAAGAAATATCTCTGGAGACATCACCATACCTGATCTAAACCTATATTACAAAGCCATAGTAATAAAAACAGCATGGTACTGGCATAAAAACAGGAGTATAGACCAATGGAATAGAATTGAGGACCTGGACTTTGGGTAAAGCAACTACAGCTACTTGATATTTGACCAATGCCCTAACAATACAGGCTGGATAAAAGACAGCATCTTCAACAAATGGTGCTGGACAAACTGGATAACCATATGCTGGAAATTGAAACTTGATCCACACATTTTGCCATGCATAACACTCAATTTCAAATGGCTCAAAGACCTCAATATAAGGCAGGAAACTTGGCTACTACTGGAAGAAAACATAGGAAGAACTTTCCCTTATATAGGAATGGGAAAAGACTTCCTGAACAAAACCCTAGGAGGTCACGATCGTAAAAAGTCACTCAACCAATGATCACATGCAGCTGAAGAGTTTCTTTACAGACAAGCATACAAAAAGCAAAGCCAATAGATTACCTACAAAATGGGAGAAAATATTTGCATGTTATCCAACTAATAGAGGCCTAATCTCTACAATCTACAAAGAACTCAAAAACCTAAACAATAAAAAGTCAAACAACCCACTCACAAAATGGGTCAAAGAGCTGGACGGGCAGTTCACAGAGGAAGAAACACAAATGGCAAACATACACTTAAGAAAATGTTCATCATCCCTAATCATCATGGAAATGCCAATTAAAACAACTGTGAGATTCTACATTACCCCAGTAAGGATAGCAAACATCAAAGAATTAAATGAAAATAAATGCAGGTGAGGATGTGGAGAAATAGGAATACTCACCCACTCTTGGTGGGGATGTAAGATGGTACAACCACTTTGGAAAGCAATATGTTAACTCCTGAAAAAGCTGACTATAGATTTACCAACAGACACAGTTATTCCCTTAGTGGGCATGTACCCTATAACCTTTAAACCACAAGCCAGAGAGATTTGCTCAACCATGTTTTTAGCAACTCAATTTGTAATGGCTAAGAGCTGGAATCAACCCAGATGTCCATCACTAGAAGAATGGATAACTAAGAGGTGGTATATACACACAATGAAATTCTATACAACAGTAAGAAAAAAATGACAAAGAAATTTGAGGAAAAATGGTTGAACCTGGAACAGATCATTCTCAGTGAACTTACCCAATCACAGAAAAAAAAAAATAATTGTCACATAGTCTCACTCATCTACAGCATCTAACCTGAATCTACCCAAGATGCCTTACATACCCAGCAAGCATCTTGTGGACTAGACAATAGGATGGCTGGGGAGGGAGGGGAGGGCAATGGAGGGGTGGGAAACCCAAATCTAGACCCAAATGCCAATGGTGCCATAAAATTCTGCATCCTCAAAGGCAGACCAATTGGTTGAACTTTTACCAGGCCCTTGAGGGAACACCTGAGCCACAAGACCCTGGAGAAGTTATGAAGACTGACCTTCATCCTCTATAGCCTCTCTCTCTCTCTCTCTCTCTCTAACTCTTTTATATTATCTTTTTCTTCCTATTCTTAGTGGGCACTGATCTGTAACGCCCAAAACCAACATGTGGCTATCATTCACAATGAGCTTTTTATCAGAGAAACCTACAAGGTTTTCTAAAATAAAGACAGATTTATGTCAGAGTACTTGATGACCCACCAAAGGATAGTGGTAAGATCCTACTGCTGAAGACACCACATGCAGTTGACATGTAACATAGAATGACATGGCTGGAAGCTAGAAGACAGTCAGTCCCCAGACAGTCAGCTAGTCTAGTGCCAGAAGCTGCTACATGGGCATCTTGGGTAAAATGACCAATATCTGTGCAAGCAACTCATGGTCTAACATACTTTGCAGCACATAACCTGTCACGATGCTCACACAAGTGCAATAGTGGTGCACAGCCATGGTGGGAAACCACCTGGTCTTGATTTGGCTAATTGATCCCCTCAGTAGATCAGGACCCATAGTTGGAGGTGGGAAACAAATCAGAACCATATCCAAACATGAGCCCACTCTCCATTATCAAGCTACCAACAATTGTGGACTACAAGAAGGCCTACACTTATTAAATTCTCTATAGAAAAATAAGGGTTATCCCATTTGTCTGGGGCTAACTTTACTCTTGGTTGGAGAATATGCTTCTCTTTTTCAGATAGATGCAGATTCTTAGGAGGAAACCAGCCCATTATACCTCAAAAGGACCCCAGCTGAAACTAAGAATAATTGGCGAAACAAGTAAGGGTGCTGTTTTCTTGATGAACAAGGTAGCAGCACAACGGTGAAGGAGATCAACACAGAAAACAATAAACTCCTACCCAATCAGATATCCAGAGACCCAGAGGCCCCCAACACCTAATCACTGAAGCAGACCAAAAATGAACCCAACATGGCCCAGGGAAATTTTGCAGAAGAGGGGATGGAAAGAATATCAGAGCCACACATTGGGTCATGATACACAGAGACATTTCTACTACCCATAACTGTGGACTAACTTGACAATGCATAACCCATATACCTCAACAAGGAGGGATTGGGGGAGGGAGTAGGACATGGATGAGCCTAACAATGTTACCAACTTGACTGTATTTACTGAGTACAAAACTAATTAATAATAAATAAATAAATACTGGACTATCATGTAGGTCAGGAAAAAAAAAATGAGGAAGATTTTCACAATACTGATAAAGGATCCAGGTAGCATTGTGTGAAAGTATATCTACTGTACCTCCTTACCTATAACAAAGAAAGGAAGCAATTATATATGCCTATTGTCATATATATATATATATATATATATATATATATAAAATTATTTGTATATATGAAATATCAATAGTGCTATATAATGTATATTATATTAGTAATTGAATTTTTTTATCTAGCTCAGGCCAGCCTCTAACTCACTCTGTAGCCCAAGTTGGCCTTGAACTCACAGTGATCCTCTTATCTTAGCATCCTGAGTGATGGAATTTAAAATGTATGCCACCACACCTGACTTGAATTACATTTTATTTCTTTCATTCTTTTTTTTTGTTTTGTTTTTTAATTTTTATTAACATTTTCCATGATTGTAAAATATATCCCATGGTAATTCCCTCCCTCCCCACCCCCACACTTTCCCATTTGAAATTCCATTCTCCATCATATTACCTCCCCATGACAATCATTGTAATTACATATATACAATATCAACCTATTAAGTATCCTCCCCTCTTCCTTTCTCTACCCTTTATGTCTCCTTTTTACCTTACTGGCCTCTGCTACTAAGTATTTTCATTCTCACGCAGAAGCCCATTTTTCTGCAAATTTCATAACTTCATTTTTCTTTACCGCTGAGTAGAACTCCATTGTATAAATGTGCCACATCTTCATTATCCACTCATCTGTGGATGGACATCTAGGCTGGTTCCATTTCCCAGCTATTATAAATTGAGCAGCAATAAACATGGTTGAGCACGTACTTCTAAGGAAATGTGATGAGTCTTTTGGATATATGCCTAGGAGTGCTATAGCTGGGTCATATGGTAGATCAATCTCTAGCTTTCATTCTTTCTTTCTCTCTCTTTTCAGTTTTCTGAGGCAGTGTCTACCTCTGGCCAGGCTAACCTGGAATTTATTCTGTAGTCTCAGAGTGGCCTCGGACTCACCACAATCCTTCTACCTTGGACTCTCAAGTGCTGGGACTAAAGGTGTATGCCACCACACCCAGCCTGAGTGACATTTTTGAAATTAGGAAGCATTGTGTGTTTCATTTGTTGCAAATATGTTATTAAAATGAGCTCAGAAATTGGCCTCACATTTGGCAAAGCATTTAAATGACAGTGCCTTCAAGATGTAGTGTTGGGAGGGTTAGGAAATATGTGTGGTGGACATTATCAAAGAATGTGAAGTTAATGGGTAAATGTTCTTAGGCTTATATGCTGGTGTGGACAGGAAGTTTGAGGAGATGATATGGATGGTACAGGGTGAGAGAAAATTTCTGGTGTTGATGAATGTCTTTGCAACCATGGATCTTCAATTTCTCTTGAATTCTTATTTTCATGCTTAAGGTCTATGTCATGTTACATTCATCAGAAATTTTAACTCATTCCATCATTCCCTTACGTCACTCTCTCTTGAGAAGATTTCTCCATTTTGTGGCTTCAGATGAGCATATATATGACATGAGGATTTTTAAGAATTCTAAGCCAGACCTTTTCTATAGACAACTTAACATAATCCTCACAACTATTCTGTGAACTGTGCATTCAAATTCCACTTTTATCAATTAGGAAAGTGACTTTCACACTTACCGATGATTGACAGTAGATAAAGAATGCTACATTCCAGATTATCTGGAGTTTGTTTGCAGTGGCTGGAGGCCTTGGCGTGCCCATTCTCTTTCTGCCTCTCTCTCTCTGTCTCTCTCTCTCTCTCTCCCTCTTTCTCAAATAAATAAATAAAATATCTTTTTTAAAAAGTCACTTCACTCTGAACCTAAAGAACCTAAATACGGCTGACAGAAAGCTGGAAGAAGCCATTCTACAAGTAGTTCAATGGGAGAAAGAGATACTACCAGCGAAGATACTCAACAGTGGACACTGCAAGCCTTATAATTGGCCAGCCAGGCCAAATGAGCCAACGGGTGCAATAGTGGCATATCTGTCATGGTGGAAACCAATTGCCCTCCAATTGGACTGGAGGCCCACTCCATAGGAGGGAATACATCCCTGATACTGAAGACTTAATACAGGGATAGTCATGAGCCCTAGGGGTGTAACACCTGCTGATGTCTGGATAAATGTATATACTATGCTTATCAAAGTACTTCTTTTAATATTCATACCCTTATATTAATGCTACTTTAATTTGGGGTAGAGGATCTTCTCTTTTCAGATGGCAGTGACCTTGTGACGACTCAGAAGGTATCAAAGTACTGGAAAGAAGTGACTGGAGTACTGAGTAACTTCTTGATCACAACTTCCAAGGCTCAGGGTCTAATGTGGAAGAGGTGGCAGAAAGAATATAAGAGCCAAAGGAAGGGTAGGACTCCTTACAATGTGCTCCCTCCAGACATAAAATGGCCTGGATATCTATGCCCTCATAGTGCCGGATGCTGTCAACACAAGACCCTCATAAGAGGAGGAAAATATCATGATATCAAAATAAAAGAGAGACTGAGATGGGGATGGAATATGATGGAGAATGGAATTTCAAAGGGGAAAGAGGGGGAGGGAGGGTATTACCAATGTATATTTTTTATAATCATGGAAAATCTTAATAAAAATTGAGAAAAAATAAAAATAAATTTAAAAAGTTTTAAAAAGAAACTAAATACCTATTCTTCATTTGTTTGTGTTAGCATGACTTCTGTGGATATTTTATGTCTTGAGATAATCTTTGTATGACCAATAACATCAGTATCTTTTCTTCTATTTGTTCATTCACCACTGGCTAGACACCACGCTTCATTAAGTACTGACCTGGGTGTTGAAATAAAAGGAGGCTAACATGGAGGTGACCTTTAGTCTCTTTGCTAGAGTCTTCTGAGGACAAGAGATTCAATGAATCATCATATTACAAGAAATGTCACAAAAGTGAGAATACTGTCTGGAAGTCAATATCATTTAAGTGGTAAATTATTTCTATAAAATCTGTCAAGGAGCAAAGAAAACAATATCCTTTAATATTAGACAATAAGCCCATCAAGATTTCATGATAGTGTAGAAAAAAATCAAGGTTCATCTATTTCTCTTTAACCTCTTAACTTTCCTAACCTCACTTTCAGTTTTAGAACTTGAAAATAAAACCCAATATTTGTTAAGTTTTCTTTTGGTGATTTCTCAAGAGTCTTATAAAAGTATTATATATTTTTAATGTTTTTTTAAACATGCTATTTGCTTTACTAGAGAAAACAGTATGGGGATAAATGGTAAATTTATAAACCCATACACAGTAGAGCATGATCTTGATTTTGTTGAGAAGAGTTGACAAGCAAAATAGCCAAGAAAGTACTCATCACAACATCAAAGTTAGGGAGAAGCCTACAGAACTTAAGAAGTCATAAACCAGAGGAGTCCACAACATAACTTTATTAATTTTGAGTAAATTATTATCATATCCATAAAGTAGTAATAAATACTGTCTTTTTAGTTCTGTACATGGCCTCAGTATCCAGAAAACTAAATAGATCTGTCAATTATTCTTAAGAATTTATCATTCAATACCATAGTATACTCATTTCCTTTTGCATCATGGCCAGAAAGTGGAAGAATAGTCTGAGTTAGATTTGAGTGGATACTGCTGAGATGTTTTACTCAAATGCCCAAGACTTTGATGTCATTTGCAAATATCTTTCATAGAAAAAAATATTGTTAAGATTTAGGTTCTGTGCATGAGTGCCAAGTTGTCACAACTTCCTTCGCTTAGTTTTCTGTTATCTTCTAGTCATGAATTATATTAGATTTACGTCACTTAACAGAATACCTGACAGAAGCAATTTTAAAAGGAAAATTTTACTTTGTCTCATGGTTTCAAAGGCTTGAGTTCATGTCAGCTGGCTCCATTGCTAAGGGCCTGTGCTAATGCAGAACATCACTGTGACAGGAATGCTTGCCTCATCCAGAACGTAACCCTCTGATATATAGCCTAAGTAGATTACATAGACAGTGTGAGTTGCATTAAATGCTGTCACAGTGCCAAACATTGTGGTAGAGATGAACTTCAGGAAATAAAAGTAAGATTCTAGTGTCATTAGTTTTGAGTCTGTTTCAGGAAGATGTGCTGTGGGCACATGAACCATGGAGAGTGGCAACAAGAATTGGACAAACTTCTGAAGAAATTCTACTCATTCTATTTCCAGCATTAATTTATGAAACACACTGTTTCATGAGTGTTTTCTTTGAGCATGGTTTTAATAAAGTCTACAGCCATGTGCCGGTCCTCAAAATACTGTATATAACTATAAGGACATATCAAATTAAAATTAATGACCAAAGAGAAACAGGAAAGACACGTTAGTAGATTTATGAACTTGCATCTGTATGTTATTGAGATGAAGCATCATGAATTCCATTAAGCAATCTTCTTTTTTTGTTTTTTGGTTTTTCAAGGTAGGGTCTCACTCTGGTCCAGGCTGGCCTGGATTTAACTCTGTCATCTCAGGGTGGCCTTGAACTCATGGCGATCCTCCTACCGCTGCCTCCCGACTGCTAGGATTAAAGGTGTGTGCCACCATGCCCGGCTTTCTTTTTTTTAATTTATTTTTTTATGGTTCAAGTCTTTTTTTTAATTTTTTTAAAATTTTTATTAGCATTTTCCATGATTATAGAAATAATCCCATGGTAATTCCCCCCTCTCCCCCACACTTTCCCCTTTGAAATTCCATTCTCCATCATATTACCTCCCCATCACAATCATTGTACTTACCTATATACAATGTGAACCTATTAAGTGCCCTCCTCCCTTCCTTTCTCTTCCCTTTATGTCTCCTTTTTAATTTATTGGCCTCTGCTACTAAATATTTTCATTTTCACGCAGAAGCCCAATCATCTGTAGCTAGTATCCACATATGAGAGAGAACATGTGACGCTTGGCTTTCTGGGCCTGGGTTACCTAACTTAGTATAATCCTTTCCAGGTCCATCCATTTTTCTGCAAATTTCATAACTTCATTTTTCTTTACTACTGAGTAGAACTCCATTGTATAAATGTGCCACATCTTCATTGTCCACTCATCAGTTGAGGGACATTTAGGCTGGTTCCATTTCCCAGCTATTATAAATTGAGCAGCAATAAACATGGTTGAGCACGTACTTCTAAGGAAATGATATGAGACCTTTGGATATATGCCTAGGAGTGCTATAGCTGGGTCATATGGTAGATCAATCTTTAGCTGTTTTAGGAACCTCCACACTGATTTCCACAATGGCTGGACCAGATTGCATTCTCACCAGCAGTGTAGAAGGGTTCTTCTTTTTCCACATCCCTGCCAACATTTATGATCATTTGTTTTCATGATGGTGGCCAATCTGACAGGAGTGAGATGGTATCTCAATGTAGTTTTAATCTGCATTTCCCTGACGGCTAGTGACGTAGAACACTTTTTTAGATGCTTATATGCCATTCGTATTTCCTCCTTTGAGAATGCTCTATTTAGCTCCATAGCCTATTTTTTGATTGGCTTGTTTGATTCCTTATTATTTAACTTTTTGAGTTCTTTGTATATTCTAGATATTAAGCCTCTATCAGATATATAGCTGGCGAAGATTTTTTACCACTCTGTAGGTGGCCTCTTTGCTTTTTTCACTGTGTCTTTTGCAGAGCAAAATTTTTGTAATTTCATGAGGTCCCAGTGATTAATCTGTGGTTTTATTGCCTGAGCAATTGGGGTTGTATTCAGAAAGTCTTTGCCAAGACCAACTTTTTCCCCTAGCAGTTTCAGAGTTTCAGGTCTGATGTTAAGGTCTTTAATCCATTTGGACTTAATTCTTGTGCACGGAGAGAGAGAAGAATCTATTTTCATCCTTCTACAGATATATATCCAGTTTTCCCAACACCATTTGCTGAAGAGGCTGTCTTTTCTCCAATGAGTATTTTGGGCATTTTTATCGAATATCAGGTGGCTATAGCTATTTGTGCTTACATCTGGGTCCTCTATTCTGTTCCACTGATCTACATGTCTGTTTTTGTGCCAGTACCATGCTGTTTTTGTTACTATGGCTCTGTAGTATAGGTTAAAATCAGGTATGGTGATACCACCAGCCTCATTTTTGTTGCTCAGTATTATTTTAGATATTCGAGGTTTTTTGTGATTCCAAAAGAATTTTTGGGTTATTTTTTCTATTTCCATGAAGAATGCTTTTGTAATTTTGATAGGGATTGCATTAAATGTGTAGATTGCTTTTGGTAAGTTTGCCATTTTCACAATATTGATTCTTCCAATCCCGGAACAGGGGTTGTTTCTCCACTTTCTAGTGTCTTCTGCAATTTCTCACTTGAGTGTTTTAAAGTTCTCATTGTAGAGATTCTTTACTTCCTTGGTTAGGTTTATTCAGAGGTACTTTATTATTATTATTATTATTATTAATTTTTATTTTATTTATTTGAGAGCGACAGACACAGAGAGAAAGACAGATAACGGGAGAAAGAGAGAGAATGGGCGCGCCAGGGCCCCCAGCCTCTGCAAACGAACTCCAGACACGTGTGCCCCCTTGTGCATCTGGCTAACGTGGGACCTGGGGAACCAAGCCTCGAACCGGGGTCCTTAGGCTTCACAGGCAAGCGCTTAGCCACTCAGCCATCTCTCCAGCCCTATTATTTTTTTTGGATGCAATTGTGAATGGGAGTGATTCTCTGATTTCATTCTGTGTGTTTGTTGTTAGCATATATGAAAGCTACGGATTTCTGTGTATTTATTTTGTATCCTGCTACATGGCTGTAGGTTTTGATCAGCTCTAACAGTTTGCTAGTAGAGTTTTTAGGACCCTTTATGTAAAGAATCAGGTCATCTGTAAATAATGATAACTTGATCTCTTCCTTTCCAATTTGTGTCACTTTTATGTATGTCTCTTGCCTTATTGCTATGGCTAAGACTTCCAGAACTATATTAAATAAAAGTGGGGGACAGTGGACCACCCTTGTCTTGTTCCTGATTTTAGTGGAAAAGATTCCAATTTTTCCCCATTTAGTAATATGTTGGCTGTAGGCTTGTCATAAATAGCTTTTATTATATTGAGATATATTCCTTCTATTCCCACTCTCTGTAGGACTTTTATCATGTAGGGATGTTGGTTGGATTTTGTCAAATGCTTTCTCTGCGTCCAATGAGATGATCAAGTGATTTTGTCCTTCAACCCATTTATATAATGTATTACATTTATAGATTTGCATATATAGAACCATCCCTGCATCTCTGGGATAAAGCCTACTTGGTCAGGGTGAATGATCTTTTTGATATACTCTTGTATTCTGTTTGCCAATATTTTGTTGAGAATTTTTGCATCTATGTTCATGAGGGAGATTGGTCTGTAATTTTCTTTTTTGTTCTATCTTTGCCTGGTTTTGGTATCAGGGTGATGCTGGCCTCATAGAAGGAGTTTGGTAGAATTCCTTCTTTTTCTATTTCCTGGAAAAGCTTAAGAAGGAATGGTGTTAGCTCTTCCTTAAAGGTCTGGTAAAATTCAGCAGTGAATCCATCTCGGCCTTGGCTGTTTTTAGTTGGGAGATTATTGATAACTGTTCAGATCTCCATGTTTGTTATAGGTCTATTTAAGCGATTAATCTCATTTTGATTTAATTTAGGTAGGTCATATAGATCAAGGAAATTATCCATTTCTTTCAGATTTTCATACTTTGTGGAGTATAAACTTTTATAGTATGTTCCTATGATTTTTTGAATTGCTCTGGAATCCATTGTGATGTTACCTTATTCATCTCTGATTTTATTAATTTGTGTCTCCTCTCTCTTTCTTTTGGTCAGATTTGCTAAGGGTTTATCAATCTTGTTTATCCTTTCAAAGAACCAACTCTTTTTTTCATTAACTCTTTGGATTGTTTTTTTTTGTTGTTGTTGTTGTTTCTATTTCATTAATTTCTGCCCTAATTTTTATTATTCTTCCCGCCTACTGATTTTTAGATTGCCATGTTGTTCTTTTTCCAAGGCTATAAGGTGAAGCATTAGTTCGTTTACTTGTGACCTTTCTAATTTCTTAATATAGGCACTTAAGGCTATAAATTTATCTCTTAGAACTGCCTTCATTGTGTCCCAGACATTTTGATATGTTGTGTTTTCATTATCATTTGACTCTATAAATTTTTTGATTTCCCTTTTGATTTCTTCATTGACCCATTCATCATTTAGTAGTGTATTGTTTAGTTTCCATGATTTTGTGTATGCTCTATACCCTTTCTTGCTACTGATTTGTAGTTTAATTCCATTGTGGTCAGATAGAATGCAAGGAATAATTTCAATTTTCCTGAATTTGTTAAGATTTGCTTTGTGTCCTAATATATGGTCTATTTTAGAGAATGTTCCATGTGCTGCTGAAAAGAATTTATATTCTGCAGCTTTTGGATGAAATTTCCTGAATATATATGTTAGGTCCATTCCTTCTATGACCTCATTTAATCCAGATGCCTCTCTGTTTATTTTTTCCTGGGATGACCTGTCAAGATGAGAGTGGAGTGTTAAAGTCACCCACCACCACTGTGTTTGGTGTTATCTGTGACCTTAGTTCTAATAGTGTTTGTTTGATGAATTTGGGAGCCCCCATGTTAGGTGCATATATATTTAGGATTGTAATGTCCTCCTGTTGGAGTGTGCCCTTAATCAATATAAAGTGACCTTCCTTGTCTTTCTTGACTAACCTTGGACTAAAGTCTACCTTGTGAGATATTAGGGTAGCAACCCCTGCTTGTTTTCTAGGCCCATTTGCTTGATACACCATCTTCCAATCTTTCACCCTAAGATAATTTCTATCCTTTGTAGAAAGGTGAGTTTCTTAGAGACAACAAATTGTAGGATCCTGCTTTTTAACGCAGTCTGAAAACCTATGTCTTTTGATTGGGGTTTTGAGGCTGTTGATATTAAGAGATATTATTGAAAGGTGTGTATTCATGTTTGCCAATTTATTTTTTCTTGTGGTTCTAGTTCTACCTGTGCTCTCTTGTGTTAACTAGTATTTGAGTATTGCTTGTTTATTCTAGGTTAATTATATGTGTCCTTTTCCTTTTCTTCAGTATGGAGGATTCTATCAAGTATTTTCTGTAGAGCTGGTGTTGTTTTCAAATACTCCTTTAACCTGCTTTTGTCATGGAATGTCCTTATTTCTCTGTGTATTGGAACGGAAAACTTTGCAGGATAAAGTAACCTTGGTTGACAGTTATTATGTTTCAGAACTTGGAATATATCACTCCAAGCCCTTCTGGCTTTAAAAGTTTGTGTTTTATAATTTGCTGTAATCCTGATGGGCTTGCTTTTGTTGGTAAATTGATTTTTCTCTCTAACTGCATTCAATATTTTTTGTCTGGTGTGTGTGTTTGGAAGTTTGATTATAATATGGCGAGGAGAGGTTCTTTCCAAGTTTTGTCTGGCTGGGGTTCTAAAGGCTTACTGTATCTGTATTGGCACCTCTTTCCCAATTTGGGAGAAATTTTCTTCTATGCTTTTGTTGAAGACGCCTACTATGCCTTTGGACTGGAGTTCTTCTCCTTCTACTATGCCCTGAGTTCTTATATTTGATCTTTTCATAGTGTCCCGAATATCTTGAAATTCCCACTCATACTTTTCTATAAGTTTGTATTTCTCTTTGTTGGCCTGTATTAAATCTGCCACCTGGTCTTCTAGCTTAGATATTCTGTCCTCTCCTTCATCCATTCTACTGGTGAGATTATCTACAGAGTTTTTTATTTCATTAACCTTGTTTCATTGCTAGTAATTCTGACTGGTTTTTCTTTATTATTTCTATTTCCTTATTTATGTCTTGTATTGCCTTCTTTATTTCCTTAAATTGGTGTCCTGCATCTTCTTTGATTCATTTGATTTCCTCTTTAAGTTCCTCTGTGACTCCTTTGATTTGTTCTCTGACTTCTTTGAACATACTTACAATCATTCTTTTGAAATCTTTCACAGGCATTTCCTCTAACTCGTTCTCATTGGAGGTCATTTCTTATGCATTAATACTTTTAGGTGGATTTATATCGTCTTGCTTTGTACTGTTTCTTGTGTTATAATGTATATATTTTTGCATCTTGGATTAAGTTAATGCTTGGATTTTCTAGCTTGCTGGGTATTCTTAGCTGTATCAATTGATTTGATGTTATATATTTTCAGGGTAGGAGCTTAAGGTTTTAGATATGGCTCTTAAGACTCTGAGAGTATCTACAAAGGTGCTCCTAGGGGTTGAGTTTCCCTGCTATGTGAGTATTCAAGTAGGCTGAGTGGAATAAAATACAGGTAGATTCTAAATCTTAACTAAACACTGTACCCATTCAATCAAAAACAGCCCAAAGTTTGTATGCCAGAGTAGTTATTATAACAACCAGATCCTCTATCAACCTGGAGGTTAAGATTTCTGGTCTGTTGAGGGATCTAAGTCAGTTTGTGACCAAGTGAGACCCTTCCCTGGTGCAATTCCAGTTAGCTTGGATGATTTTGGTCTCAGTCAAGTTGCTGCCTGGGTCTTCCGGCTGCTGTTCTGATTTCTGGAGCTGGGCACTCGCTTTTCCTGTGGGGCAAACCAAGCCTGGCAACTGTGGCCCTGCAAATCAGCACCCCCGCTGCTCGAACTGCTGCTGCGAAAGCTGCCTCTGCTGTGTCTGTCAGCAGCTGATGCTCTGCTGCTGGACCCACTGCTGCTGCTGCTGATGTAGCTGTCACTTCTGGAGCCACTGCTGCTGCTGAAACTGCTGCTGCTGGGTCCACTGCTGCTGCTTCCACTGAAGCTGCTGCTGCTGGGTCTGCCACTGCTGCTGTCCTGGGTCTGCTGCTGCTGGGGCTGCTGTTACCATCGCTGGAGGCACTGATGTTGCTCCCCGACTCTGTTCTTGCTTGGGTCCCACTGTCGGCCCAAGTTGGCGTGGTCGCGTCCCGGGATGCTGCTCTGTTCACTGGAGCTGGGCTCAGGCAGTGGAGGAGGGGAGGGAGCCGCAGCTGCTCTGGTTCTCTCACTGCTCCACGTGTTCTTCTACCTCGTGGTCTGCTCCTCTGTTGCTCACTGCCACTCTCCCTTCATGTTTCCTCAGTTGCGGAGAGCACAGGTGTGAGTGGAAGCTCCCACACCTGGCTTTTTCTGCAGCTGGAGCCAAGTCTGGTGGCTTTCTGTTTTTCCCCGCCACCGCCGCTGTGGTTGGCAGAGCTGCCGGGGCCGCTTTTGCCGGCCTGTGCGGGCTCTGGAAGCTCTAGATCTCTTCTACTTCTCTGCTGCTGCTTCAATTTCTTATACACCTCATTTTTTAGTAAAAGTGTGCATTTTGCTGGGTTTTTTTGGTCTCCCCCTACCCCCAGGCTGCTTTGGCGTGGTACCTACGCCGCCATCTTAACCAGAGGTTCAATCTTCTTTATCTTAAAAAGTGTAACTGGGGCTGGAGAGATGGTTTAGTGGCTAAGTTCTTGCCTGTGAAGCTTAAGGACTCCAGTTCGAGGCTTGATTCCCCAGGACCCATGTTAGCCAGATGCACAAGGGGGCACATGCATCTGGAGTTCCTTTGCAGTGGCTGGAGGCCCTGGTGCACCCATACTCTCTTTCTCTCTCTATCTGCCTCTTTCTCTGTCTGTCACTCTCAAATAAATAAAATAAAAAGTAACAAAAAAATTTTAAAAAACAGTTTAAAAAGTATAACTGGTATATCCATTCAGTAAAACTCATGGAGTATAATTGACAGAAACTTTGTTTTGTCTCCTACTATTGTAATAAAATGTATTAAATAAAAACAAGCTCATTTTCTGACTGTTCATGTAGGCATACAGAATTCAACTTCTACTCATTCTTAAGTAATAAGAAGTCTAGAGTCATTTTAAGTCACAAGTATAATTCCCACTGACTCAATGGAAATTGCTAGGGCTGTATATAATCACCAAGCTTTAAAACATAATACATGTTCAGAAATGCTTATCCTCACCGATGGTGGAGGCAGCGCAGCCTCTGACCCTCTGCTTGCTGACCTGCTTCTCCTTGGCTACTTAGTCAGGGATGAAGTTCCAGAGTCAAGTTTGAGAACCAAGGTAAGAAGTTATTCTTGGTCAATATTGATAAAAGGTGGTACTTCGAGGTTTTAGTATTTTTTTTCCTTTTGTGGGCTTTAAAATCAATTATTTTAATGGAAAAATAATTATGTATGTTTATGATATATAACTGGATGTTTTGATCTAGGTAGTTATTATAGAAAAATCAAGTCAAGCTTGTTAACATATATATCACCACAATAACTCATCATTTTTGTGGTAAGAATGTTAAATCTATTGCAACAGTTTTGAAGCTTATGACATGATGTCATTAAATGTAGTCACCATGTTCTCAACAGATCACTAACTTTTTTCTTCACCAGGCTGAAACTTTATATATTGCTGGATCAATATCTTTTCCTTTCTCTGTCCTTCCCTCAGCCTCTGGTGACTCCATTTCCATTCACCATTCCTATGACCTTGGCTTTTTTCAGGTTCCATACTTAAGTGTGAATGTATGGTATCTGTTTTCCTGTGCCTGGTTCATCTCACTTAGCATACTGTCTGTCTGTTCCATTTATTTTGTGGCAAATGACAGGATTTTCTTCTCTATAAAACTCGTTGTTATATACTCTTCTTAGAAACTACTGACCCCATTTCCCAGGAGGTAGGTACTGGACTGTGAGATCACACATTGTCCTCGGTTGCTCCTTCCTCACATCCTCCTTGTTCTGCTTCTGTCAGTGTTTACTTGTTCTGCCAGATGATGTCTTTAGCCAAATAATCACAGGCTTCAGGGAGCCTGATGTTATACTTACAAATCCTTGTTCTCACATGCATGAGAATGTGGCCATATGTGGTGTTCTCACCTCTACCTCTTTCATTACCTGTACCTTGCATTGAGCCTTTTTTGTTTGGATTACTTAAGCTTGCATCAGTCATACACCAGTCCACAATGATGCATAATAGGCATATAATGTAGCTCCTTTCTTTAAAGTGTAATAAGATGGAAGTTTAGTTATTACACCCAAATCTAACCATCTACATTGATTCAGTAGGAATTATATATGTGACTTAGTACAACTCTAAGCCTGAGAAATATGGAAGAGGGGTCGTTTGTACATGTCTTGCTCTAATACTTTGATAGCTGTCACAACAGAAAGGCTCTCCTCACAAAGTTCTCTCCTGGTCTACAAAAAGCTTCACTGTTTTAATTTCCTTAGTAAAGGTGAATTTTTAAAATCATTTCACAACAATGCCTTGTCATGACAGTACCTGTGGAATGAGTCCTTTATGGTATCTGGGCAACTAAAGTGAAACTTCATATTGAAAGTCCAATTACTGAAGTAAATAGTCACAGAACAGTAATGTGCAGTGATTTTGATATATTATTCTTCAACAAGAAGAATTATTGGTGCTCACATTTGATTTTAGAGTTAAGCATCTGTATAGAGTTCTCAATGTAGCTAGTGAATTGATGTTCCTTATGCTTTTAATGCTGATCTTGTTTTGCCCTGTTTATAGGTCTAGAGAATGAAGAGATGAACATGCCAATGTTAACACATCTTCAAATATCCTGTAGCTTATAAATGGATTGGATTCCAACACACACGCATATGTGACTATTTGGAGAGGAGAGACCTAACTTACTATGCTTATTTGGTGAATGAGTTAAATTGTGATGTATGGTCTGGCTTAAAGGAACTCAGATATGACCCCCAAAGCTGTAGCTTTATTTTAAGAGCTGTAAGAAAAAAAGAAGCAAACGGTTTTATTAGCAAAGGGACTGTTTCCTTCTATTTCTTTCTGAGGCTGAATTGGACACAGTGATTAAGTATGGTTGGAAAGATTTTTCAGTTGTTAAAGGTACTTGCTTGCAAGGCCTAATGGCATGGGTTTGACTCCCAGTGCCCATGTAAAGCCAGGTACACAAAGTGGCACTGAATGTGGCATTTTCACATGGTACGCCCATACTCACTCTCATTATCTCTCTCTCTCTCTCTCTCTGCCTCTTTCTCTCTGTCTCAAATAAATAAATAAAAATATTTTTAAACCATTAAATGGCCAGTTTCCTTCAGAGAATGCAAACTAGTAAATAGGCAGCATGCACACATCTCTAAGTGCATGGAGAATCTTTATTTTCACAAGGACAAAACTCTGAAAGAATGTAGGAATGGTAGAAATATCCAACCAGGATAATTAACATATTAATGACTTCATCAATTAAACCTATTATCTATAATATCTACTCAAGGAGATTGAGTGTACTGCATAAGGTCTATATGGAATAAAACTGAACTTCCTTTGAGGTTAATTCTAGATTAGATCTTATATCATATTATATACTTTAAATACACAGTATAAAATTTATCCTTTCAAAATATGTAGCTGTTTTCTTTTTAGTGGCTGTTTACACCTTCTTTGTCTCTTTCTCCTATCTCATACTCAGATAAGTACTCTCCCTGTGTTTGATGGTTTCTGTGTTCTATCCCACACTTGCATACAGTTTCTTATGGTCCTCATTGACCTTCTCTTTGCATAACCCAACTTCACATAGTAGTATTAGACCACCCAGTAGAAAATATCTTGAAAATAGTAGAAACCACCTAGTAAAAAATAGCAGAAAATATTTTGATTAAAATTTATACTAGCAATTAAATGGCATATAAAAATTGCATGTTTTAAAGGTATGCTTATTATCCCAAATTAATCTATAAAGGTATAAGTATACCTTATTCAAGACCTGGCATATAAGTTTTCAATACTTTGCATTGATAAGTGAATAAATGAATTTGGGGCTTTCAGATGGTATGAACAACGTGATAAGCAATTTGTGCAAGTTATTGAAGATATTTTCAGGCAGGGTACGAACCATCTGAGGCAAAGCTACCCTCAGTGTCAACTTCTTAGACTGTTAAGACCTTGCAAAGTTGTTAAGATAAAACCCATGGAGTATATAAAATCCAAGAAGCTTCACAGCTCCTCTCTTTGAAGTAGAAAAACCTGATAGAAAGGGAGGTGAGAGAATTGAGGAGGGAATATTATGGTTAAGATACCGATCACTCAAGATCTGTCAATTCAGAGGATTTTTAATAAAATATCATATGAACAGAGTATAAGATGAGGTTTTACCTAAGGCTTGCTTAGCATTTTGGTCAAAATTATGTAAAATATTCTACTAATATCAGAGGAAGGGGATGATGAGTCTGCTGGAGAAAAATCTAAACTTGTGAATCAGGCTGACTGCTTCTGATGTTTTCCTCAGTTCAGGCACTAGGTAATTTGGTGTTCACAACAATGAGATAGGTGGTATTGAATAATACATACACACAAAGTGCCTGAAATTACTATATAATGAACTCTAGACAAAACAGCCCTTTGCTACCCAAAATGAATGTGGCTAACTGGGAGCCTTTTCCAAATAAATACTGATGTGGAACAGTACGAGAGAAAATGGATTTACAAATTCAATATATGTTAGTTACATAAAGTGAAAAGAAGCTGTGCTTGGAGAGGAAAGGAAAAAGTAACCATCAATGTGAAAATAATCAGAGGCTAAGTGGACTTTCTAAATAAAGAGAGTTTGGGAACATGCTGGTGATTTAAGATGAGTGAATGCTAAGCCTTTACCACTGCACATTGAGGAAGATCCTTCATGCATTTAAAGAGGCCATAGCAACTGTTAATGCAGCCATCGCAATACTGCTACAAGCACAGCACCGATAGCAATCTTCAAGCCTTGGATGGGCTTTCAGTGCTGCCTGCAGAAAGATCTCATTTGTGAAAATAACCACTTTGTTTTCCTATTGCCAGACATCTGTTCTTAGCCAAGAGTAACATGAAAGAGGATTTATTTTCTGGTGAAGTTTTGTCCTTCTGCAATGGAATATCTTCTTTTGAATTAACTGGCCATCTCAACAGAATGGCCTACATTCATATCTGTAAATTAATCTAATTATGATCTCTTTTGTGAGTCAAAATTCCCATTTAACTCTTGTGTATACCTGATGGTACATTGCTCTTCCACTGACAATTAGGCACCATAACTACAAATACAAGGTTCAAGGTACTGGGAGATACAAAGAATATGTGATAAGTAGAGAAAATAACAATGTGCACAGTCTTCATATATCAAGCCCGATACTCTCATGTATAAGTACATGGATTTGCAAAAACATGCTAAGGATGAGCTTTAGCAAAGAAAAGTTAAGCAAATTGTTAACCAACCTCTAAGGTTTTTAGAGCTGGCCAACTGCAAATACCCTTCCTTCCTTCCTTCTGCAATTGGCTTCTTTAAAGGACTTCTTGGTTAAGGAAAGAAAAAACTTATTAAGAAAAGACAGTGAAATACTAAGTTCCTGTTTAGTGGGCAATGTGTGGCTATGAGACCAAGCAGGCATGGAGTCATTTCACCAAATTGATATTCATTTGAAAACATTGATTGAATGCAATTAATTAATGTTTTACTATTTTCTTCCCAAGACCATGCAATTCTTTTTTTTTTTTTTTTTTTTTTTTTGGCTTTTTGTTTTTTTGACGTAGGGTTTCACTCTAGTCCAAGCTGACCTGGAATTCACTATGTAGATTCAGGGTGACCTTGAACTCACGGTGACCCTACTACCTCTGCCTCCAGAGTGCTGGGATTGAAGGTGTGTGCCTCCATGCCTGGCTTAACACTGCAATTACTAGGTCCAAACTAACCTTAAGCAATTTTCCCCGTGAAGTCCTGGCAAATTTTTGGTACCAAAGGGAAGGGCTCCACAAGCTTCCATTTTAAAGGACCCAGGAATCCCTATATAACCCTGCCTTTCCATGAAGGCAAACTCCATATACTTCATACTATACCACTATGAAGTTTTAGAATTCAAAAGAATGTCATATTATCTTTTTGACTATGAATTATAGATACTCATAAACTAGCCTCTTACCAAAGTAACTCACTCATATGTAAGTAGCAAACAATTTCCGTCAGAATGATTTTTATATAGTAGGACAATATCAAAATACTGCGGTTGCCTAATAAATAGCAGGTCATATGAAACAGTCTCTCATGGGTTCACTATAGTTTCACAGTGGACCTTGCACATATTAACAATGTAAGTAATGTTGACACTCTGGGCATGAACAAGTTAAATTGTGTTAAGACTGGGCCATGGAATCAGTAGAAATGTTCATGTGATCATGTTAATCAGATCTGGAGATTGATCCTCTAGTATTCTCAGTACTATGATTTAAAAAAAAACCTATAAAATTTTATTAAAAGTGAGAAAAACTGAAACTCCTCAATAAACATAGGAAGGGTATTAAGTGGCCTGTCTATGGATATTAACTGCAAGATTTACTGTAAGAAAACAAAACTGCAAAATCAGCATTGTGTCTACTTCTTGCCCTCTCTGATGAATTTCAAACAGTTGATTTATTTAAAGTGTTTTGGAATTAAGTTAAAATAGCAATAGGCCTACCAAATATTTGTATAGACATGGAAGAGAATACAAAGGCACCCTGGACAGAGAGATAACTGTTGAGCTCCAGGCATGCGCAGACACAGCTGTGGTGATATCATGGAAGTCTCTTAGTCTGTCATCTGGAAAATAACACTTCCTTCTGTTCTACCTGAAGCTACCATAAAAACTAAACAAGATAACCCAATGAATACTAGCAACGAGAATCATATCTACACTTTACAAAATGTGTATTGTTATTAGTATCCAGGTTTAAGTATATTAAAATGTAGTTCTGTTATGATAGACCTGAGAGAGCTGAACAATAAAACATCATCTTAGCATGTTCAAGGGATTGATAGGTTTTGTGGACTGTAGGTAAATGCAAGAGTATAAACTGGCTTTGCTAATGACTGCTCCCCACAGTTTCCTAAGGCACATTCCCTTTCACACCTGCAACAAAAATTAAGCTATGGAAGTCTGTTATTGTACATTTAATCACCAGACAGTTACTTTGCCTTTCATGACTTTCCTTTTCGCTGTCCCCGGAGGCAGATTCACTGCAGTAGGAAGCACCAGGAGCACACAGGTGGAGCCTTTGGATTTCCAACAGCAGTAATTGCTAACTGCTTAAATGTCGGTGGTTGGTATGGCAAAAGACTCCTTGATCTGAGATTTACCAATAGCCTTCTTTGATACTGCACTTAGAATACCACAGCGGTAAAATGCACTCTGGAAAGTTGTAAAGGAAGCATGTGAATTAGGCCTCTGCTAACTGCCTCAAGCAGCTCTAGGATCAACAAGGCAGTGAGCAACAGTGAACGGGATGGGAGCCCATAGGGAAGGTGGCTGATCACATCTCAGCTCCTGTGTTTACTCTTTGAAATAATTCTGGCTTTACTGAATTATTCAGAACCTTGGTCTTCTCATCTGTATAAAAAGCACAATAGGGCTGGATAGAGGGCTTAGTGGTTAAGCGCTTGCCTGTGAAGCCTAAGGACCCCGGTTCGAGGGTTGTTAGCGGGATGCACAAGGGGACGCACTAGTCTGGAGTTCGTTTGCAGTGGCTGGAGGACCTGGCACGCCCATTCTCTCTCTCTCTCTGTCTCTCTCTCTCTCTCTGCCTCTTTCTCTCTCTGTGTCTGTTACTTTCAAATAAATAAATAAAAATAAACAAAAATAAAAATAAAAAGCACAATAGTGCAGTCAGTTATGTAGTGTGCCCTGAGCACCGCCACATGACAGACAAGCTGAAAGAGTATCTCCATGTAGCAGGGAACACAGAAAATAAAGACATCCTCCAAAATGGAATGAAGATTACACAGATTATCACACAGTTTAGTGAGGAATATATGTGGAACGGCCACCACAGAAGGTGGGTAGAGTCAGTCATTCTTTGGTATCCTTGGGGGACTTGTTCTAGAACCCTCCAAGCATGCCACAGTCCCTTATAAAATGAATGAGTGGTGTGTGTGCATAATAACTATGCCCATACTTATGTGTATTTTGAATCATCTCTGGTTGCCTTGTAATGCTGAATACAGGATAAGCAATATGCAAACAGTTCTCACAGCTACTGTTTTGTTTAAAGAATAATGGACCAGAAAAAGTCTATTTATGTTCATTACCACTGGGGACCTTGCAGTCCTAAGTACAAGTAAGAGACACAGGTCACTCATGAGTGTTCGGAGGAACTGAGACCTGTTAGCAGAGGGCTCGTATCCGCACGCCAACTCATCATGCATTCACAGAAGCACTATGCACAGTGTGGGGGAAATTCAACTTTTACCTTTTGGAATTAAAGAAAAAACACAATGCACAATTGTTTGCACCGGTATGGATCTCATGGAGACACCATGTTGGCTATATTCTCTAATCATGATATTAAAATAATTAAGTGGGAATGAACAGGAAGAAGTCTTAGAGGTCCATGTTTAGAGGACTGTATTTGGAAGCAGCCATAATACTAATCATTATTGAATGATTTTATATGCTACATACTGTAAGGTGATGTATATAATGCCACACTAGAGAATAATATTTTAGATCAGGTAAAAACAAAAAGAGACATCCTCATGCCACTCAGCTAGTGAGGGATGCACTTGAAGCCAGATATAGTCACTCGCTGACCCACTACACTATTTCACCTTACCCACACACACCACAGAACGTTGTGACAGTAACTCTGCCTAAACGTCTGCTTTCCTCTTTGTTCACCTCCATTACATACACAAAAAAGCCCCCACCACCCAGGAATTATGACTCATTAAGCTACTTCATATTCTATTTCAAATATCTGCTCTTACGTTTAGCTTTCCAACTTTTACAGTACAAAGTTCCTAACTAATTTATTTCCTTGACAAATAAAATAAAGCAAGTGTGTTGTTCTACCTGGAAATCTTTAAATTATCTCTTTAGACTTTCAGCACACAATTTACAAGTGACATGCAACATATTTCATTATCTTTATGTTTGAAATAACTTTCAAAGAGAGAGGGAAGGGGCGTTTGACATTGTTGTAATCAATTCTGTCAGAAATATTATTGGATTTACTTGATTTTGTGAACACAATCATTTTTCATTGTTATTCTGAGTTTCTCAGATGTTTTACAGGACGCTAACATAAATAGTAAACTATGCTTCACTAAGACATCTGTTAAAAAAATAATGAGGAGATGCTCTGCCTAGAAAAGGCAGTTTTTAAAGCTCTTGCTCTGTCTCTCTCTTTCTTCCGTGTGTATTTCTTTTTATAGTAAAGAGGCACCCCCCTGCCCCAGTGTCCTTAGGCTAACGCAAACTTCATCCTACATACCAGAAAAGGCAGGTGGTGTCTCAGAATCTGAATGTCAACTAGATTTTGCCAGATTCAGAAGAACATCATTTCCTAGAAGGGCACTTAAAGTTGTGACCTATGCAGCTGTGAGGAAATCCCTGACAAGTCCTAATTGGAGCAAGCATCTATGTGGCTAGAAGTCTGGTATCCCATGCTTGAAAATGATTTGGAGAATTCAGAAGAAAATTGCATACCTGGATCTGCCTTTATGTAGATGAAGGCCACCTGCTTTTATGCCCAGGTACAATTCAAGATGGAAGCAGAACAATATAGCATAAGCAAAACCCTAAAGTTAAAACATTATTGTCATTTATCCTCAGGTGACTCTTACCTGGTTTTAACTCACTGCCTTATTTGGTTTCCCAAATGACTAGCTGCATTGCTCTTAAATGATGAATCTGAGAAACTGGCAAAGACTATTAACATAAATCAAAGAAAGCACATTATTATCCTTATTTTGTATTCAAGGGATCTGGGAACATAATGAAAGGACCTAATAATACTCAGCCATGACGTGATGGAGCAGAGAGTGATGAGGTCTCAACTCAATGCTGTACCTGTAACATCAAAATCTTCAGATGATGATGATGATGATGATGATGATGATGATGATGATTATTTTGCTTTAGATGCAAATCTTGATCTCACTAGTTCTTATCTTCCAAAATTCACTTCCTGGTCTTCTGATTTTTAGTAATGTGTATGACCATGCTGTTCTGTATATGTGGAGTTCAAGTACCATGTATATTTTCATAAAATGGAAAATAACTGTCAAAATTACTTAGGGAATATCTTAAATGAAAATTTTCTTTCATAAACATGAAGGGGAAAAGGTGACTGTTTGTTTTGTCCCTCAATTAATATTGAGATATTTGTTTATTTAAATAATATCTTGGCCTTGTCAAGTGTGGTTTATGGGGAGGGGAGATAATGGTGTGCTTGCTGCTTTTGTCTTCCAAGGGCCGAACAAAGCAGTCTGCACTTCAAACTCAATAGAATATTGCCAAAAGTTTAGATGTTTGCATCATTGAATTCTTCTGAAAAACAATAGGTTGTTTTCTCTCAAATTTAGATAACCATCATAATTTAGCTAACAAAACCTAAAATGAACTGGACCAGCGTCTGAAAAGATCTATCTGGGAATAATAAGACACATGTCTGAGTTAGCATGTCAGATATGAGTATAGAATTGAATACTTCCAAAAAAATGTGAGACTTCTGGTTAAGAGGGCAGTTTAGGAACCATGCCAAAGCAGCCTAGGAGAGAAAAAAAAAAACAAAAAAAACCCAGCAAAATAGACTTTTCTACTAAAAAGTGAGGTGTGTAAGAAATTACCAACTGCAGCAGAGAAGTAGGAGAGATTCAGAGTGTCCAAAGACCAGAAGCAACTCTAGCAACAGTGGCACCAAGTCCACAAGGCCACAGCAGCTAGGCTCAGTCTGAGCCATGGGAAGAGCCAGGTGAGGGGATTTTCTTCTTACACTGTCCTATTCATAAACTCAAGAAATGAGAAGGTAGGATGCTGGGGACCAGCATGGCAGATTGTGAGAAAGAGGATCATGAGGACCACTGTGAGAACCTCAGCCACAATCCACAGCCTCCCCTTCTGACTACCAGCAAGTGCCAGCAAGCACCAGAGAGCTGGGGAAGGGAGCTCACCTACACAGAACCCAGCACAGGCAAACAGAGCAGAAACCCACTGGCCCAGCCAACCTACCTGAGCCTACAGTGCAACAAAGAGGGACCCAAGCAGGTTTGCACCATAATTGAGCCTAAAGCCATCCCAAAAGGTAACTGGGATTACACCAGGTCAGTACCCACCAAATAAGCCTGGTATATAGGTTTGAATCAGAAGTGCTAATTGCACCTTCCATGTCAGGGTAAATTATATGTTAAATCTGATGGATGGTTGGGTTTGCCATTATTAAATAAGCTACATTTTGTGCTTGTCATTGTTGCTTCCTGACTTATAGTGCCTTGTCTCCTCTTCTATCCATTGTTGGGGAAGGGTCTCACTTGGCCATAAGCTGACTTGGGACACTCTACAGACTAGAAATCTTACCCTCCCAGGTGACAGGATTAAGGGTGTGAGGTAACACACTTCCTTAAGGAAAGTGACTTTGTTAGAGGATCTGGTTGTCATAATTCCTACTCTTGCATAAATAGTCTGTGCTGTTTCTCAATGAATTGTACATTATTTAGTTAAACTTTAGAATTTGCCTGTACTTTGTTCTACTCAGCCTACTTCAATAGTCCAATATCAGGCAAGCCCAACACCTAGATTCACTTTTGTGATTACTCTGAGAGTCTTAAGTGCCACACCTAGCACCTTAATTTCCTACCCTGAAGAGATATAACATCAGATTGATTGATACATCTAATAATACTGTAGATAATTAGGAAATCCAAACATTAAATCAAATATAAGATGCAAAAATTTCTACATTATAATACAAAAAACACAAAAAATCAAGACAGTATAAATCCACCAAAAAGTATTAATGCATCATAAATGACCTCCAGTGAGACTGGTTTAGAGGAAATGCCTGAGAAAGATTTTGAATTGCTATAAACATATTCAAGGAATTCAAAGAGAAAAATCAAAGGAATGAAAGAGGAAATCAAAGGAATCAATGAAGATACAGGAAACCAATTTAATGAAATAAAGAGGTCAATGCAAGACATAAATAAGGAAATAGAAATAAAGAAAAAAAAACAGTCAGAAATACTACTCTGTGGAAAATCTCACCAGTAGAATGGATGACGGAGAGGACAGAATATCTAAACTAGAAGACCAGGTGGCAGATCTAATACAGTCCAACAAAGAGAAAGACAAACTAATAGGAAAGTAAGAATGGGAATTTCAAGATATTCAGGACACTATGAAAAGATCTAACATAAGAATTCAGGGTATAGTAGGAGAAGAATTTCACTCCAAAGGCATAGTAGGCATTTCAACAAAATCACAGACAAAAACCCAAGAACATATATTGAAAGTGGTTAGACAGGTATATCAAGTCACATACAAAGGCAAGCCCGTCAGGATCAGAGCAGATTACTCAACACAAAGTTTGAAAGCCAGAAGGGCTTGGAATGATGTATTCTAAGTTCTGAAAGATAAACCTGTCAATCAAGGCTACTTAATTATGAAAAGCTATCCAATTAAATAGATGGAGAAATAAGGACATTCCACAATAAAAGCAGGTTAAAGGGATATCTGAAGATAAAACCAGCTCTACAGGACATACTTGACAGGATCCTCCATGCTGAAGAGTAAGAAAAGCACACATATAGGGAACCTGAAAAAAAAATAAACCATACTCAAATACTAGTTAATACAAAAGAGCAAAGGTAAAACCAGAAAAATGAAACAAGAAAAATGGCAAATCAATGGCCTCAGTGCTCCAACCAAAAGACAGGTTTACAGGCTGAGTTAAAAAGTAGGATTCTTCAATGTGTTGCTTCCAAGAAACTCACCTGTCTATATGATGGAAACTATTTACGGATGAAAGGTTGGAAAATTGTGTTTCAAGCAAATGGGCCTAGGAAACAAGCAGGGTTCACTATCCTTATATCTGACAAGGTAGATTTCAGACCAACATAAGTTAGGAAAGAAAAAGAAGGTCACTTTATATTGATTAAAGGAACACTCCAAAAGAGAACATTATAATCCAAAATCAAAGATAGAACAAACAAACAAAATTACAGACCAATCTCCCTCATGAACATAGATGCAAAAATTATCAACAAAACATGGGCAAATAGAATACAAGAATATATCAGAAAGATCACTCACCCCAACCAAGTAGGTAGGCTTTATCCTAGAGGTGCAAGAATGATTCAGCATACACAAATCAATAAATGTAATATATTATATAAATGGACTGAAGGACACAAATCACAAGATTATGGGGTGTGGTAGCACACACTTTTAATCACAGTACTCTTTTTTTTTTTTGAATTTCAAAATCATGCGTACTGTATTTGAAATCGATTTTACATGGAAAATGAAATAACACATCAGGGAATTTTATTTTATTATTAATCAGTTTTATATTCAACAAATACAGTCCATTTGGTACCACTATTAGACTCACCATGACCTACCCCCTCCCCTTAGACCCTCCTTGTTGAGGTATATGGGTCATGCATTGTGGAGTTAGCCCACAGTTATGGATAAGATAAATGTCTCTGCATATCATGACCCAACATGTGGCTCTGACAATCTTCCCACCCCCTCTTCTGTAAAATTTCCCTGAGCCATGTTGGGTTCATCTTTCATCTGCTCCAGTGATGAGGTGTTGGGGGCTTCTGGGGCTCTGGGTCTCTCATTTGGTAGGAGTTGGTTTTTCTCTGTATTGATCTCCTTCACCCTTGTGCTGGTATCCGGTTCATCAGGAAAGCAGCACCCTTGCTTGTTTCACCAATTTTTCTTAGTTTCAGTCGGGGCCCTTTTGAGGTATGATGGGTTGGCTCTCTCTTTAGGATCTACATCTATCCTCTCCAGTGTCTAGTGGTTCAGGTGTTCCCTGTAAGGACCTGGTAAAGGTTCAGCCATTTGGTCTGTCTTTTAGGAAGTAGAATTTTATGGTACCATTGTCATGTGGGTCTAGATTTGTTTTTCCCACCCCTCGATTGCCTTCCCCTCCCTCCCTCACCCATCCTATTTTCTAGACCATAAGATTCTTGCTGGGTATGTAAGACATCTTGGGTAGATTCAGGTTAGGTGCTGTAGATGAGTGACAGTATGTGGTGATTTTTTTTCTGTGATTGGGTAAGTTCACTCAGAATGATCTGTTCCACGTTCATTCATTTTTCCTCAAATTTCACTGTGTCTTTTTTTTTTTTAACTGCTGTATAGAATTCCATTGTGTAGGTATGCCACATCTTAGTTATCCATTCTTCTAGTGATGGACATCTGGGTTGATTCCAGCTCTTAGCCATTACAAATTGAGCTGCTACAAACATGGTTGGGCAAACCTCTCTGGCCTGTAGTTTGAAGGTTTTAGGGTAGATTCCCAGTAAGGGAATAACTGGGTCTGTTGGTATGCCTATAGTCAGCTTTTTCAGGAGTCGCCATATTACTTTCCGAAGTGGTTGTACCATCCTACCTTCCCACCAACAGTGGATGAGTGTTCCTACTTCTTCACATCCTCACCAGCATTTAGTTTCATTTGAATTTTCATGTTTGCTATCCTTATTGGGGTAAGGTGAAATCTCATAGTTGTTTTAATTTGCATTTCTCTGATGATTAGGGATGATGAACATTTTCTTAAGTGTGTGTTTGCCATTTGTGTTTCTTCCTCTGTGAACTGCCTGTTCAGGTCTTTGCCCCTTTTTGTGAGTGGGGTGTTTGACTTCTTACTGTTTAGGTTTTTGAGTTCTTTGTAGATTCTAGAGATTAGGCCTCTATTAGTTGGATAACATGCAAATATTTTCTCCCATTTTGTAGGTAATCTATTGGCTTATTGTATTCTTCTCCTTAAAGAAACTTTTCAGTTTCATGTGATCCCATTGGTTGAGTGACTGTTTAAGATCGTGAGCTACTGGGGTTTTGTTCAGGAAGTCTTTTTCCATTCCTATATCATGGAAAGTACTTCCTAAATTTTCTTCCAGTAGTATTCAAGTTTCTGTTCTTATATTGAGGTCTTTGATCCATTTGCACTTGTGTGTAGTGCATGGAAAAATGTGTGGATCAAGTTTCAGTTTCCTGCTTATGGTTATCCAGTTTGTCCAGCACCATTTGTTGAAGATGCTGTCTTTTTTCCAGCCTATATTGTTCAGGCCTTAGTTAAATATTAAGTAGCTATAGTTGCTTGACCCAAAGTCCAGGTCCTCAAGCCTATTCCATTGGTCTATACTCCTGTTTTTATGCCAGTACCATGCTGTTTTTATTACTATGGCTTTGTAATGTACCTTTAGATCACATATGGGTGATAGCTCCAGAGGTATTTCTTTTGCTGAGGATATGTTTGGATATGCAAGGCCTTCTGCCTTTCCATATGAATTTTGAAATCATTTTTTTCTATCTCTGTGAAGAAACCTGTAGGGATTTTAATTGGAATTGCATTAAATCTGTATATGGGCTTTGGTGGGATTGTCATCTTCACAATGTTAATTCTGTCTATCCAGGAACATGAGAGGTCTTTCCATTTTCTCACCTCCTCCTCAATTTCTTTTTTGAGTGTTTTTATGTTTTTGTTGTATAGATTTTCACTTCCTTGGTTAATGTAATTCCAAGTTATTTTACTTATTTATTTTTTTGTTGCTATTGAAAATGGGACTATATCCCATATTTCTTTCTCTGTATCTTTGTCATTTGCATATAGAAAGGCTACTGGTTTTTGTGCATTGATTTTGTATCCTCCTACTTTGTTATAGGAGTTAATCACCTTTGGGAATTTTGGGATGGAGTCTCAGGTCTCTTACATATACAATCATATCATCAGTGAAGAGAGCTAACTTAACTTCTTCCTTTCCAAATTGTATCCCTTTTATTTCCTTCTCCTGTCTTATTGCTTGAACTAGGACTTCCAGTAGTATATTGAAAACCAGAGGTGAGAGAGTACAACCCTGTCTTCTTCCTGATCTTAATGGGAATTCCTCCAGTCTCTCTCCATTAAGTATTATTTGGGCCTTCGGAGCTTTGTATATTGCCTTTATTGTGTTAAGATATGAACCAACCATGCTAATTCTCTCCAATGTTTTGATCATGAAGTGATGTTGTATCTTGTTAAAGGCCTTTTCTGCATCTATTGAAATGATCATGTGGTTTTTATGTTTAACCTTGTTTATGTGGTGTATTACATTAATAGATTTCCGTATGTTGAACCACCCTGTGTTCCTGGGATGAGTCCCACTTGGTCAAGGTGGATCATGCTTTTGATGTGTTTTTGGATTTGGTTTGTTAGGATTTTGTTCAGGAACTTTGCATCTAAGTTCATCAGGGAAATAGGCTGGTAGTTTTCTTTTCTTGTGGCATCTCTACCTGGTTTTGGAATTAGGGTGTTATTAGCTTTATAAAGGAGTTGTGTAGCTTTCCCTGCTCTCCAATTTTGTGGCAAAATTTTAGGAAGATTGGTTTGAGTTCTTCCATGAAGATTTGATAGAATTCAGCTGAGAAGCCATCTGGTTCATCGACTCTTCCTTTGGGGAAGGTTTTTTATTACTTTTTCAATCTCCACGAGTGTGATGGGTTCACTGAGGTGATTAATCTGCTCTGAATTTAGCTTTTATAGATGGTATGTGTCTAGGAATTTATCCCTCTCTTCCACATTATCCAGTTTCATGAAGTAGAGGTTTATGAAATAAGTCCTGATGAGTATCCCAATTTCACTTATGTGATCTCTCCTTTTTTATTTTGAATTTTGTTAATTTGAAGTTCCTCCTTTTTTGCTTGATCAAATTGGCCAGGGGTTTGTCAATCTTGTTTATTTTTTCAAAGAACCAGCTCTTTGTTTTGTCAATTGTCTTAATTGTTTCCTTGGTTTCCAATTCATTAATTTTTGCTCTGATTTTAATTATTTCTTTCCTTCTGGAACACTTTGGGTTGGATTTTTCTTGTTTTTCCAGTGCCTTTAGGTGGATGGTTAGGTTACTGATTTGGGATCTTTCTGTCTTTTTTATGAAGGCATTGAGTGCTATGAAATTTCCCCTAAGGACCGCCTTCATTGTGTCCCATATATTTTGGTATGATATGTTCTCATTGTCATTCATTTCCAGAAATTTGGCAATTTCATTTTTTATTACATCCATTATTCATTTATCATTTAAAAGTTTGCCAAAGCCACCTGACCTACTGCCTGGCAGGGTTCCAGTTGCCTGAATTCTCAAGCAGCAATGCACCAAAGCTACCTGTGTTCAATCTAGGAGAGACACTGATGCACTGAGCACGGAATCAGCCCAAACTCTGGCTGGGAACCCTGGGACCCCAAAGCAGTCTGCACTCCCCCACCACAAGAAAATGGCAGCAGGAGCAGCAGACTGGTAGGGGATGTCACCTGAGCTGGCGCAAGTGAGGGACACATCACTGAACATGTGGTGGCAGGAACAGTAAGTGAGCAAGTAGGTGGAGCAGTCTAAGCTTCCACAGGCAGTGCGGCTGTGCTGTGGATACGCTGGCTACTAGTGGGGAGGGGTGGGCTAACCACTCCTGAAGGAACCAGGATTTCCTGTTACTGCCAGGACTCGCTGAACATGTGGTGGCTGGAGCAGTAAGAGGGGGAGTGCGCAGAGCAGTCTCATCTTCCGCACACACGGATTGGCATGTGGTGTCTCCATGAGTGTGGCGGCTACTTGGGAGGGGAGGGTTACCTGTCCAAGAGGGAATCAGTGCTTCCCTGTTATTGCCAGGACTCGCTGAATGCATGGTGGCCAGAGCAGTAAGTGGGTAAGTGGGCAGAGCAGTCTAACCTTCCACATGCAGGGATCAATTGTTGTTTTGTGGCGCTGGGGATACAGCAGCTATTTGGGGGGAGGGGTGGTCTACCTGCCCCTGAGGGAATCAATGATTCCATGCCCCCCACGCCCTCCCACTGACAATCTATTGGTGATTTCTCTCCTATAAAAGACCCAGTGAACCCTTAGTGTCTTGCCTTTCTTTCCCCAGTATTTGGAGCACAACTAGGTGGTCACCATCTTATCCAGAAGTCAGAATCCTCAGTTCCCTTGAAGCAGAGGTAGGTGGATTGCTGTGAATTTGAGGACACCCTGAGGCTACATAATGAATTCCAGGTCAACCTGAGCTAGAGCAAGACCCTACCTCAAAAAAAAAAAAAAAAAAATCAGAAGATCACCTCATTAGATGCAGAGAAAGCATTTGACAAAATCCAACATCCCTTCATGATAAAAGTCCTACAGAGACTGGGAATAGAAGGAACATATTTCAACATAATAAAGGCTACTTATGATAAACCTACAGCAAACATAATACTACATGGAGAAAACCTTGAAGCTTTTCTACTAAAATTAGGAACAAAACAAGGGTGTCCACTGTCCCCACTTTTATTTAATATAGTACTGGAAGTCTTAGCCATAGAAATAAGCCAAGTACACACAGAAAAGTGTTATAAATTGGAAAGAAAGAGATCAAGTTATCATTATTTGCAGATGACATGATTCTATACATAGAGGACCCTACAAACTATACCTCAGACTGTTAGAGCTGATAAACATCTATAGCCATGTAGCAAGATACAAAATAAACACACATAAATCAGTAGCCTTCCTATATGCTAACAACATACTCACAAAGGAGGAAAACAGAGAATCACTGCCATTCAAAATTGCATCAAAAAAAATCAAGTATCTTGGAATAAACCTAACCAAGGAAATGAAGGATTTCTGTAATGAAAACATTAAAACACTCAAGTAATAAATTGTAAAAGATACTAGGAAATGGAAAGACATCCCTTGTTCTTGGACCAAAAGAATCATATTGTGAAAATGGCAATCTTACCCAAAGGAATCTAGACATTTAATGTAAGCCCCATCAAAATTCTAATGGCATTCTTCACAGAAATAGAAAAAACAAGCCAAAACTTCATTTGGAAGCACAAAAAAAAAAACCCTCAAATATCTAAAACAATTTTGAACAACAAAAGTAAGGCTGATGGTATAACCATATTTGATTTTAATCTATATTATGGAGCCATAGTAACAAAAACAACATGATACTGGCACAAAAACAGACATATAGGTCAACAGAACAGAGGACCCAAATGTAAGTTTCAGTAGCTATAGCCACCTGATCTTCAACAAAAATGACAAAAATACTCATTGGAGAAAAGACAGCCTCTTCAGCAAATGGTGCAGCAAAAACTGGATACGCATCAGTAGAAGGATGAAAATAGATCCTTATCTCTCTCCATGCACAAGAACTAAGTCCAAATGGATTAAAGACCTTAATATTAGACCTGAAACTCTGAAACTGCTAGAGGAAAAAGTAGGGGAAACCCTTCAACATATTGGTATTGGCAAGAACTTTCTGAATATAACCCCAATTGCTCAGGAAATAAAACCACAGATCAACCACTGGAACCTCATGAAATTCCAACTTTTTTACTGCAAAAGACATTGTGAATAAAACAAAGGGGCAAACTTCAGAATGGGAGAAAATCTTTGCCAGCTATACATTTGATAGAGCATTAATACCTAGGCTATACAAAGAACTTAAAAACTTAAGTAATAAAAAACCAAAAAAAAAAAAATCAAACTACCCAATTAAAAATGGACTGTGAAGTAAATACAAAGCTCTCAAAAGAAGACATCCCTTGTCATCAGGGAAATACATATTAAAACTACATTGAGATTCTATTTCACTCCTGTCAGATTGGCTTCCATCATGAAAAGAAATGAGCATAAATGCTGGTGAGGATGTAGAAAATGAGGAGCCCTTCTGCACTGTTTATGGGAATGCAATCTGGTCCAGCCATTGTGGAAATCAGTGTGGAGGTTCTTAAGACAGCTAAAACTAGATCTACCATATGACCCAGCTACAGTACTCCTAGTCATATATCCTAAGGACTTGTCTCATTTCCTTAGAGCTACTTGCTCAATCTTGTTTATCACAATAGCTAGGAAATGGAACCAGCCTAGATGTCCTTCAACTGATGAGTGAAGATATGGCACATTTACACAATGGAGTTCTACTCAGTGGTAAAGGAAAATGAAGTTATGAAATTTGCAGGAAAATGGATGTATCTGGAAAGTATTATACTTTGTGAGGTAACACAGGCCCAGAAAACCAAATGTCACATGTTCTCTCTCATATGTGGTTCCTGGCTACGAATGATTGGACTTTGTGGTGGTTTGATTCAGGTGTCCCCCATAAACTTATGTGTTCCAAATGCTAGGTTCCCAGCTGATAGGGATTTGGGAATTAATGCCTCCAGGAGGCAATGTATTATTGGGGGCAGTCTTATGGGTGTGATAGCCAGCTTCCTCTTGCCAGTGTTTGGCACATTCTCCTGTTGCTGTGGTCCACTTTATATTGGCCAGGGGGTGATATTCACCTTCTGCTCATGCCATCATTTTCCCTGCCATCATGGAGCTTCCTCAAGAGCCTGTAAGCCAAAGTTCACCTCTTTTTTTTCTCCCACAAGCTGCTCTTGGTTGGGTGATTTTTACCACCAATGTGAACCTGACTGCAGCAGACATCTATGTGCGTAGAAATAAAACTAAGTAGCAGAGGCCAGTATGCTAGAAAGGAGATATAAAGGGAATAAAAAAAGGAGGGAGGGGACTTAATAGGATAGCATTGTATATATGCAACTAGAAGAACACATTCATAGGGGTCGAAAGGTCTATGTGAGGTCAGGGAAAGAGATTGAGTAAAGGAAATGTGGAGGGAGGGCTAATCAAAATCTAAGAGGATATAAATAAGTCACATGGAAACCTACTTTTTTTGGACAATTGAACACTCAGAAGCCATAGATTGTTACTTGAAAATCATCAGTACCAGGGGTGGGATACCTTCCAGTGAGTTGTTGGCCAGGGAGGTCCCTGATGCCCTCAAAACATTACAGGCCATTGCCGAGGGCCTTGGTTTGCCACCAGGATTAGATGGCAAGACCATATTGCTGAAGACTCCACATACTTGTGTTGCAAGGTTACTGAGAAATTCTGCTGGAACAGAGCTGAAAACCTCCTCCATGTAGACCAGCTGACAAAAAGCTGGAAAAAGCCATGCTGCATGCAGTTCAGTGGGAGAGAGAGAAATCACTAGTGAATACTCAACAGTGGACATGGCAAGCCTTAAATTTGGCCCTCCAGGCCAAATGAACCAACAGGTGCAATTGTGGCATGCCTGTTTTGAGGGAAACCAACCACCCTCTAATTTGACAGGAGAACTGCTCCATGAGAGGTAATATATCCCTGATGCTGAAACCTGCAACAGGGGGATCCATGAGTCCTAGGAGGTATAATGTCTTCTGGGGACTTGCTAAATGTATTTACTATGCTCACCAAACTTCCCAGTAAGAA
Source organism: Jaculus jaculus (assembly GCF_020740685.1). Lineage (NCBI taxonomy): Eukaryota > Metazoa > Chordata > Mammalia > Rodentia > Dipodidae > Jaculus > Jaculus jaculus. The sequence goes on from NC_059120.1 coordinate 27,266,203, forward strand.
CTTCCCTTAATGTTTTATATATATATGTATATATATATGCATGCATGCTACTCTCACTTTGGTTAGAGAAGCTTCTCTTTTCAGATGGCCATGTCCTTGGGATGACTTATAAGGCACCATGGTGCTCAAAAGAAGTGACAGAGGAGTACTCAGCACTGAAATATCTCTATCAAACCTTGCAAGGCTCATGGTCCATTGTTGAAGAAGTGGCAGAAATAAGTAAGAGCCAAAAGAAGGGTAGGACTCCTTATAACATGGTTCTCCAGAAACAAAGTGACCTGAATATACATGACCTCTCAGTGCCTGACCTTACCTACACAAGACCCTCATAATAGAAGGAAAAAAATGACATCAAAATGAAAGAGAGACTAATTGAGGGGGGGAGGGGATATGATGGAGAGTGGAGTTTCAAAGGGGAAAACAGGGCGATGGAGGGAAGTACCATGAGACATTGTTTACAGTTATGGAAGTTGTCAATAAATAATATTAAAATTTAAAAATCCTTGACTAGCATATGCTCTCTGACTTATACCTAGGTCTTCTCACCCAAACTCAGAGAATTTTAGAGAGCTCCACTTGGAATAATTGGGAGAGGTAAGTATCCAGAACTGAGGCTCCCCTCCAGGGGCACATAGACAGGTGAGGAAGGGAAGACACAAAGCATCATCCTGCACTGACAAAGACTCATGTCCAATACCCAAAGCACTTCAGAGAGTAAAGATCTAAAACAAAATTTGTACCATAAAAAAGGAAAGAAACAACAGCAGAGTAAGAGGCCTTTTCCTAGGAAGTGAATTTTGGAAAAAAAAATCCTTAAAGATTTGGTTTGGCAAAAACTGGGGAGACTAGATTTTGTCTGAGTAAGAGCAAGAAGAAAGGGAGCGTGTGGGCACATGAAGGAGGGCTTTTGGGAATAACGAGAGTGAGTTGCCCATCAAAGGCAGTTCAGCCTGGGTTCTGCTGTTTGATTGTCATACATTTAGGTCCAGATTGATGAAGTTATCATGCATGTGGCCACTAGTCTGTTGACTTCCATCTCTGTGTTCATCAGGCCCCCTTTCCTTCCTTGGAAATCTGAGAAAGAATATACTGCACAGAGGAAAGAGAATCTGGTTCTCATACCTCCCACTGTGGTGCAGCATGGTCTGCTGACCAGGGGCACAGGATCCTATTTCTAGGATTAGTCAGAAAGCATTGAACACATGTCTTCAGACTTTTGCTTCAGTATTATATTTGAGATGATGCAGTCAGAGCTGTTACATTTGGCAGCATTCCTTGTTAGCATTTGATAAACAATTACTGCCAAATGTTAGCAGGGAAACCTGCCAAATGTTACAGCTCAGATTTAACTGCTGAAAAAAATGCAGTAAGAAAAAGCCTTTTGCTGCAGAGCTGTGGCCTGGTGTGCCAGTTTTGAAGCTACAGGGACCCTGGTTGGGACAAATTGTAAGTGTAAAGGTTCAGGGCCTTTTGCCAGTAGCTCTGGGCTCCCATCTGAAGCTATGAATTAACACCTGTTGGTATTCAAAGTAATAACTTTGGGACCAATTATTTCTGAGGAACATTTTCCTTGGGTGTGTCTATCTGCATTCCATATTGGATGCACCCTCTCTCATGGTACTTGACACCAGTACGTGAAGATGTAGATTAGCGGATGTTAGAGTGTCTCATTGATTATCAGGACTAATAATTTCTAACAGATAGTATGATCCTATTTTTGACATATTCCCATCCCTCTATTCTAGTATTACATCTTGGTTTATGAAATAAAGAAACAGCAAATAAAAATTACATAATCTTCTCCTTTTTGTGATAGTTCAACTTTTCTGGCAAATCAAGATGATATTGCTGAGTTTGGTTCACACCTGTAATACAAGCACTGTGGACGTATTGGTGAAGAATCATGAATCTGAAATCACACTGGATGCATAGGGAAACTATGACTCAAACTTAAAGAAAAACTTAGAACATATTGACAACATGGTGTTTCTAGATTTTAACACTGTTCAAGACAGTTCTTAAGGTTTAAAGAATCTTGCTTGGCTAGGAGGAAAAGCTCAGTTGATAAAGTGCTTACCTTGCATGAAGACCTGAGTTTTATCCCTACAGAAAATTACAGGATGGTAGTACATACCTGTAATCCCAGCACTAGGGATGCAGAGACAGGAGATCCCTTGGACTATAGGACAGTTGGTCTAATCTTACTTGTGAGCTTCAAGTTGATGAGAGATCTTGTCTCAAAAAGAGGTAGCTGACTTACCTGAGGAAAGTAATGGAGGTTACCCTGTGGCCTTTACCTGCACACACATGCATCCATACATAGAAATATGTATTTTACACACACACACACACACACACAAAATGAAAGCTTGATAGTACTGTTAATCATATTCACAGCCCATTGAGCATCTGTCAGTGGTAGTGCAGTGAGATTCACTTTAGACACAAGGGTATTCATCTTGTTCCCAGAGCTTTGTCCTTGACCTTTTGTGTTAGTGTATTTATTATATTTAATCTGTGTGTGGTTTTCAGCTTGAGGGGCTAAGATTTTGAGAGTAAAGAAGGCTAAAAGGGGTGTGGAGTAAAATCCTAAAGCATCTACCTAACAGGAATTGATTAGAGAAAAATATAGCTATTATTTTGAGAAACCCATAACCTGGATTAAAGACACATTTGTATTTTCCCTCCAGAGTCTAATCTTTCTTCAAATGTTGCAGCAGTAACCAGATGCTCAAAATGTCAAGTATGTGCTTTCCTGGGGCAGTGTTTACAACCATCTGGAAAGCAATATCTGACCTGGCTTTGGCCATGCAGATGTACCTGTAGGTAATAATGAATCTGAGGTTGGAGATTCAGGAAGCAGATAGTGCACACTCATCTCACATAGGGAAAGGTATCTGAACCTTACCATAAGTGGTTCCAGTAGGGCTATCGGTGCTGTCATCAGTAACTAACCTGAGTTTATCTACTTAGTTGTTGTTTTAATTTTCACTACCCCAACTACAATTTCCTAGTTCATATCATTAGGATTGCCTTCCTGAACAAGTTTTAAGCTCCTTACTGGTCTCTTCATGCTGTCAAATGTAGTCTCTTTATAACAGATCTAGGCAAAACATGATCTATTTGGATATATGGGAAAAAGTCACTAGAATATTCTCATTTTCAGAATAATGAGAAAGCATAGCGGGGAGAAGTAAATTGAATGTATAAGATCTATAATGTTAAGAGTAGAATATGAAGTAATATCCTTAGTTAGGAATCAAAGAGTTAATTATAAAAATAAAGAATCATATTTTTGAAGGTTACAACAATAAATAAGATGGTAGATTCTTTTACTTTTTCTTTATGAATTCAAGACAAGAATAAGCCACAGAAGAGAGAGGAACCTTGAACTATCCACTCCCGGAAAAGAGCTATCTAAGGAAAATTAATTATCATAATGGAAAGTCAGCTAAAATTGATACTTACAGAAAGTTTTGTAGTACTAAGTGTAGCATTGTGGAAAAAAAATGCATTTTTTTAACATTCAGAATGCAAGAATAGAGAAAATAAAATTAATAATTAATTTAGTTCAGGAGGTTTGCTAATACTTTTAATTGAAAGACACTTTTACTGAAAATTAATTAAAGATGAGTGGGCAACATTTCCAGTTGCGAAAAAATAGACAAGGTTGGATATAAAAGAAGGAAGTAGGGCTGGAGAGATGGCTTAGCAGTTAAGGTGCTTGCCTGCAAAGCCAGAGGACCCAGGTTCAATTCCCCCAGAGCCACACAAAGACGGATGCACAAGGGGGCACACACAGGCCCTGCATAATTGATGTTTATTTTGTCTCTCTCTCTCCCTCTCCCTCTCTCTCTCTCTCTCTCTCTCTCTCTCTTTCTCTGCCTATTTTTCTATCTCTTTCGCTCACATAAATAAATAAATAAATAAATAAATAAATAAATAAATAAAGTAAAAATTAGGTAGAAAACTTTAAAAGGAAAAATAACTTGTTTTTAGGTGAAAGAAGCTATTATGATCAGACCCCAATGTATGGACTTTTATTCCTCCAGAATTACAGTAGTTATGGAAGATGACATAAGAGAAAAGATTTGATTAAATATAATGAATATAGGAATCACAGGAGTACAGCTTGATCTAAATTTCTGGGTGGAATTTTGTATTCTTCATTGAAACCAAAAACTTGTTCCCTTTAAGGGGAAGAAAGAATCATACTTCACTGGCCGCTGTGAGTGCTGAAACCTTAGGCAGGAACTATGTCACAGGGATGGCGTTCCCAGGAGCATGTGTACCTGAGAACAGCTGCATATGCATCCATACTTACAGCAAAACACTAGAAATCTTGTGATTGATGTACTCCTTACTTTATATAACATAAATTAATTCTCAATTAATGCATTTTGTAAATTTCTACACCAGGTTAATCAGTAAGGCAACTAGGGTGAAAGATCATTTTACTTAAGAACATCCTGCCCTTTTGCAGGGTTTATCCAATCCTTAGTATTTTTCCTTGAATTGTGTAAACATGGTAGTGCAAATCTGTATATTCATGAACTTCACAGGGCAGATCTCAAATTTTATTGGTGAAATTTTGTATTTGATATGCTTCTTTTAACTTTAAGATATGGCCATTTTCTTTATTTGATTCATATAAGATGCTTCTAAGGTGTCTTGATATCTATGTTGTAAAGTATGGTGCTTGACTTGGGGACTGGTCTTGTTTGGTTAGACACCACAGTTAATCTTCACTTTAACCTACCCAGATCTCTTTTATGCTATGGACTTGGCCATCTGTCATGTCAATCTCCTTTGATTGATAATTTCTCTATCTAACATAATGCTCCTTCATCCTTCTGGTCAATGTCCATTTGTTCCTCTAACGTCTACCACAACTGATCCTCCAGGCATCCTTGGCCATGTCTCTTGTGCAACTACTATGTTCAAACTTGCAACACTTAAATTTATTGTCTCCCTAGAGTAAACATCAGAAGGTCAGGAGTGGTATGCATTGTTGTATTCTTAAGGCATAGTATGGTAAATAATAATAAAAAAATCCAATAATCATGGTTTCAAATGCATATTTGTTTCAATGTGAAACCAAATTTGACATCATACTGCAACATATACTAAAGTGAGAGAATATCACATTGCTAGATTTGAACATTGTTTTCACTGAGGTGCTTACTTATTTACTAGATTATTCATTGTTAATAGGTATTGCTGGGCACCGCTGGCAGACAGGTAGCGCTGTGGAAGGACCAGGCCTGCTGGTTTCTCCCAAGGGGTTGAGGAGGAAGATGAGTGTACAACGACTCAGAAACCTCTCCTGGCCACCAGAGAAAAACCACACTGAGTTGGGAGTCTTTTCGAAGCAGGAACTCACAGAAAAAACTCACTTTATTGCTATGAGCAGTTGCCTATATCATGTTGGTGAAGAAGGCGTGGATTTTAGGATGGGGGGAAAGGTAAGGCCAATAGTAAACTGAAACTATTGAAATGGTAATTTCAACTCCTGCACGGAAGTAGCAGGCCAGAAGCTATTAGGTGTCTTGGTGAGTCCTAGCTGGCCAGAGACAGGTCGCCAAACTTTAGCTAGGCTCAGGAAGTTCCACTAGGTCTCACACCCAGACCTCTCAAGGCCCAACATCTCCCCCTTTTGTTTCTGTTAGAGCATTAGTCACCATGGCCCCTGTGTTAGGTTGTCCCCCTCTGGGGATCTTACCCGTCATTGGGTACCATGTGTTTAGCTTGCTGAGAACCCATCCATGGCCTGTCTTAGGTTGTCCCCCTCCAGGGATCTTACCTGTCTTTGGTCACATGGAGGACAGAGGAGGTGGCAGTGGATCATCTGAGGAACTTAATTCCTGAGTTTCCAGCCTGTGATAATGTATCTCACGCTGATGAAGTTTTATTGCTTCTAGCTGCTGGTGAATAAATTGTGTAATTTTGTTAATTATACAAGGCCCAATAGTGAGGATAAGGAGGAGGGGAAGGAGGGGCCTAAGTAGAAGGAGGAGGTAGGGTAAGAAGCCATGTAAGCCCATCCACAGTGGGCTGTCCTGGGGGTCCCGTCGCCTCCTCTCCAAGTCTTCCTGGAGCCTCTTAATCTTGTCCTGGATGATTCCTGATTTATTGGCATAAAAGCAGCATTTTTCCTGTAAAAACAAACATATGCCTCCCTTTTCGGCCATTAGTAGGTCTAGTCCTCTCCTGTTTTGTAGGACGACCTCAGCCAGGGAATCTAGCTTCCAGCCCTTACCTCTCCCCCCATATCTACATCTGGGATTAAGGTGGCTGGGCACAAAGGCCCGTCCAATTGGTGGGCAGAAAGTCATTGGCCATCCCACCTCCACAAACATAAACCATTTCAAAAGGCAGGCAGCATTGAGCACTGGGCTCAGTTGTGTTAACAGTACAGAAGGAAGGATGAATGTATCCCACATCTATTCTGGAATTATTAGGGGAAGGTGGAGCCCAAATGCCCAGAGGAAACACTGGGAAAAGCTAGGGTTTGGGAAGGTGTCTGAACAATTTTTTAAGGTCGTATGGGCAACTGTATTGCAAGCAGCTGGAGAGGCCCAGATATTTTAGGTCTCTCGTTGGTACCCAAATGTGTCTTTTTCTTTTTACAAAGTTTTTCCATGGACAATAATTCCATGAGCTTTATAAATTCTTAGAAAAAATTAAAATATTTAGGATAAATTATGCCTTTTTAGTTGGTCATGTGGGGGTAAGGATTCCCCCTTTTGTTTTTATAATTGAGACGTGAGAGTTTGGTTACATCTTTTGACCATAGCCTGGCCCCAGGGGTTGTATGGAATGCCTGTGGAATGTGAGATTTTACAGGTCTGGAGAAAATCTATAAAGGCCTTGCTTATGAAGCAGGGGCCATTATCTGTTTTAATTTGACTAGGCAGCCTAAGAGTGGCAAAACATTGAAACATATGACTAATGGCACGTTTATATTTTTTCCCAGCATGTGTCGATGCCCAGTAGGCATGGGAAAAGGTCGGTGAGCCCCGTCACCATGAGAGGGTGGACTTCTCCCCTATCCCCACTTGGGTCAGTTCAAGGGGGCCATGTGGCAGTCTCCCAGGAGGTGGATTGCCTGCCATTTCCCAGTAGAGGAGGGTTGGGCACAACCTTCCAGGAGGGGAGGCCATATATTTAAATTACCAAATTCCATCCCTGGCTCCCATTAGATCTATAAGTATCATATATTATAAATTATACTTAGTTTAATTTTAAAGGTCCCCATAGTCTTGACCAATTTAAGATATTAAGATCTGTAAAATTAAACACTCTTAACATATAAAGGCACAGAGTAAACATGTTTTTTTATTTTTTTTTTATTTATTTGAGAGTGACAGACACAGAGAGAAAGACAGGTAGAGGGAGAGAGAGAGAATGGGCACGCCAGGGCTTCCAGCCTCTGCAAACGAACTCCAGACACGTGCACCCCCTTGTGCATCTGGCTAACGTGGGACCTGGGGAACCGAGCCTTGAACTGGGGTCCTTAGGCTTCACAGGCAAGCGCTTAACCGCTAAGCCATCTCTCCAGCCTCAGAGTAAACATTTTTAACTGGTATAAGGCATAGTAAGGAGAGACTAAAACAATGTATATTGAACCACCATAACCTAAAATTAATCTCAGTGCCTGTAATTTTAACTTGCTTAAGGTTTGCTAGCTTAAAATCTTAAGTCTCAGCCAGTCGTGGTGGTTTAATCCCAGCACTTGGGAGGTGGAGGTAGGAGGATTACCATGAGTTTTAGGCCACCTTGAGGCTCCATAGGGAATTTCAGGTCAAATTGAAACCCTACCTCAAGAAACCAAAACAAAAAGAAAACAAATCTTAAATCTCTTCATCCAATATCTCTAGCTAAGCATATCAGTCTATTAAAAATTTAACCTTGATTAAACTCTCTGGGCCTGGGCAACAGGATGCAGCCAGCCCTTATGCCAGTAGCCCAGTTCCAACAAAGTCCCCTGTAGTCTTTCTTTCCTCTTAGAAAGCTTATAAGCCAAGCCTCGAAGTTTAATGCTGTCTGCACTTAGTATTTTTAAACTTTTATCTGAATAGTCCATAAAATTTGGCTTACCACTCTAGAAGACACCTTCAGTGGAAGGTATCAAGTCCATGCCTATTTCTCCAAAACAAAGCTTCCAAAAAATTAACATCCACATGGTCAGGTTCATCTCAGCTCATCAGACAGCTTTAGGTTCACTGAGATAAACTTCCAGACCAGGTACAGTTATGGAGGAAGGAATATTTATTGAAGCTTACAGATGCAGCGGAAGTTTCATAATGGCAGAAAAATCTTTCCTGCCTTCACAGGCCCAAGGAGAGAGAGAGAGAGAGAGAGAGAGAGAGAGAGAGAGAGAGAGAGGAGGAGGACAAGCTTTTACAAATTCAAAAGCTGCAGATGCAGCTTGCTAGGACTTGTTCAGAAATACAAAAGCCACCAGCGAACCAAAAGTGAAGGAGAAAGGAAATGAAGAGATGTTGACAAATAAGTACAGGTTATAGAAGCAAAGTTTAGCACATTAAATATGAAGACTACCTTATAACTTATGAGGGTATGCTCACCTGCACGTGCACACTGATTACCTCCTGAATGACTGCACCTCCCAGGGGCACTAGTCTGCTGGGTTCCCAGAGCTGCACATGCCGGGCTCCTCCCCGGGCAGGTAGTGCTGTGGAAGGCCCTGGCCTGCTGGCTCCTTCTAAGGGGTTGAGGAGGAAGATGAGCATACAATGACTCAGAAACCTCTCCTGGCCACCAGAGAAAAGCCACACTGAGTCAGGAGTCTTTTCAAAGAAGGAACTCACAGAAAAACTCACTTTATTGCTATGAGAAGTTGCCTATATCATGTTGGAGATGAAGGTGGGGATTTTAGGATGGGGGGAAGTAGTAAGGGCCAATAATAAATTGTAACTATTGAAATGGTAATTTCAACTCCTGTGTGGAAGTAGCAGGCCTTAAGCCATTAGGTGTCATGCTGAGTCCTAGCTGGCCAGAGACAGGTTGCCAAACTTTAGATAGGTTCAGGAAGTTCCACTAGGCCTCAATCCTGGGCCTTTCAGGGCCCACCAGGTATGGTGGCCACAGTGTACTCATATTTTTCTCATATACAATGGCATCCTCGGCTCAGTTTTACCAGATTTTCATATAAACCGAATATCCTACATTCTTGATTCTTAGCAATGGCAATGAGTGGCTAATTTACTCAGAAAATAAAAGTAGTTGTTGAAAGGTGTTGTAGAGCTCACAGACGCATGTAGAGGTCTGGGATGTTTTTAAAGTCAGGAGCATGTATGGGGTATGAAGGCAGCTAGAAGCACAGCCACAGTCTTGGGGACATAGACTTACATGGCACATGGGAAGAGAGAATCCTGGAAGGAAAAGTAGAGAATGAGCAATTGCGAGTTTCCCAGGACTCCATGATTAGAGATAAAAATCCTAAGAAGACACTGATCATGACAGATGTGCAGAGATTTTACAAGATAAAGAGGGCAAAGACCACTCTCTCTGATATCTTGCATTTGTCAGTGAACTTGGAAGACAATTTCAGTCAATCTGTGAAGATGGAAAGTATCTAGGGGGAAGTACTAAGGGTACACATAGGGAGAACTGAATTTTTGTGTGTCCTGAGTAAAAAATATGAGAAAAGAAGGCTGTGTGACCCAAGGAAGAACTTTGTTTACATGGGACATAAACATTTTTGTAAGGTGGGGAAAACTCTGGAGGTGAGTTTGGAATAGACAGAAGGGATGATTGACTTATATGTGCTTGTAAGAAAAGGAAGGCGTTGATGCAAATTGTCACTACAGCCCCGGAAGTGATAGGGACATCTTATCTTCTGACATGGGATGAGGTGGACAGCTGTGTATAGGAATGAAAACATGGGCAGAAACTGATGGTTTAGGTCCTCCCCACTCCCACCCCCTGCAATGGAATAGAAGGGAAAGTGCCAACTGAGAATGAAACTGTATTACAAAGGGTTCTTTTGTTTACTGTTTACTGCATCATTGTTTTTCCTACCAGAAGCCACCTCCTAATCTGTAATACTCATCCAAGTTCATACTCACCCTGAAGCTCTAAGCAGTGCTACTTCACTGCCATTGCTACAGCATTACATACCTTCTTCTGTCTCTATTAGCTTCTGCTTCCTCCAGCAGACAGTGAGCTTAAAAATATGCTTGCTCACTTCCATCATGGTCTATTGATGGTTTTTGATCAGAATTTTCAGAATGGACAAATCGATTTTTTAAACTTTACTTGTTTATTTTTTTGTTTTAAGCCAGGGTCTCATGCAGCCCATGCTAGCCTTCAGACCTTGATTATCTTATCTGTACCTCCTAAGCGCTAACATTGTAGGCATGTGCCACCAGAATCAATTCCTCAGTACCGATATGAATTCAGATGCATAAGTTAGAGCATGCAATTGTAGTATGCAGTGGCAAGAGATAGTAGCACACCCATTCTCTCTCTCTGTTAACAAATAAATAAAAATCATTTTTACAAATACTACTGAAGTGAGGCTGGGGAGATGGTTAAGTGGTTAAAGGTGTTTGTTGTACCAGCCTGCCAATACCAGTTATATCCCCAGGACTCATGTAAATCACTTCTATAATCCCAACATGCTTATAGCAGTAGGATGTATTATCAGGAGAATCCCAAAGTTTCTTGGGTCAACTATTCTGGACTCTGCAGCAGCAGGAGCAGAAAAAAAATACATCCAAGTAAAACTTGTCTTAAACACTGTAAAACCAGAGTACCAAAATCCCAAGATTATCCCCTGGCCTTCACATGTATGCAGTGGGACACTTGTGCACCCCTTCAATCCCCCCCTCCCCACACACAAACCCACCAAAGTAGTACAGGTATAAAAGAGATGTTACCTTGGCAATTTTTTCCTTTATGTAATTGTTCATTAGCTGCTAAGTAAATACCTTTTGAACAAAACAGTTGTGTTCTTCTTGAGTATATGCAGTGAAATTAGGAGAGCCTCAAAAAGTTACCTATAAAAGTGCTGATGCCAGAAAGTGGTTGTTAACAACATTGAGCTGTTGATCAGAGAGATCTAAAAGGTCCTTAAATCAGGACAGATTTCTGTCATTGCACTTGATTGCCCACCTGAGGCAAAAAGTAAGACTCTAAGCTGAAGACCCCATATGCTGTGGAAACAGACCATGGAGAGATCTGGCTTGAATCCAGAAGAAAGCCAGGCCCCAGACAGTTAGCCTGTCTAGTGCCGGAAAGTGCTACATGAGATACTGGATGGCCAACAATGGTCTGAGCAACCAAGGGTCTAAGCTACTCAGAAGCAAACACTCTTAACAGGATGTACACACCAGTGCAATAGTGGCACACAGCCTTAGTGGGTAACCAATAGCTTCCTGATTGTCTAAGAGATCCGCTCACTGTAAAGGAACCCATATATGGAATTGAAACAAATCCTATAGACACAAAGATTATGTTCTCCAGTGTCAAGCTCTCACTATTCTTTGGCTAAAAGAGGGGTTACATACATAAGATTCTCCCGAAATTAATAATGCTTACCCAAACAATGCCAACTTCACTCTCTTTGGAGAATCTGTTCTTCTTTTTCAGAAGTAAGCAAGAGCAGAGGAGATAAACTACCCAATGCACTTCAGGCAAGCCACAAGTGAATCCACAGAACAATTGGGGAGATGAGCCAGAGTGCTGCTTCTATTCTGTTCCTGATAATCAGCACCAGGAGACAGACCCTGAAGATACTCAACACATGCTGAAGCAGAGATCCAGAGGCTCCTAAGAGTTCATTACTGAAGTAGACTTAAAGATCACCCACCATGACTCAGGAAATTTGTGGAAGAGAAGTTGGAGACTGTAAGAGCCACAGGTTGAGACATCATGCTTAGAGGCTTTCTCGCTCTCCCCGCACAAAAACCCTGACTGCACCTCCCACAATATATAAACCACAACCCCATGGGGAATACCTGCAACCCCACTGAGGAGGGTCCCCAATAGAATGGAGGTAGGGATGAGGGAAAAGAGGGTACCAACATATGATGTATCCATATGAAATATGTTTTTAATAATAATAACAACAATAGTGAAGATTTTAAAAAGTGCTGATGAAGTGAAGAGTCTGCATCTCATATAAGTTAATACACATATTAGGAGCACATGAGAAGCCTCAGAGTCCCCTGGCTGCTGAGATAAGGCCAATGGGCATTCTCTTTAAAGCCGCACATACTGTTGCCCTCGTTGCTGCTACAGTCATTAGAGAAGATACTAGTGTAACTAAGGGATGTAACTTTTTACTTTGAAACTGAATTTACCCTTGGAGTTTTCAGTTTCTCCCTGATATAATATCCATATCCCTCTGGCCTCAAAGGATGTAGCTTCCTTTGTAATATTATTCTGAAAGTAGAGCATGGGAGTAGACCGATGATACTAGTGCCACAAATCCAAGCTGAGACACGGTTTTTACAGCAACTCGATTTTAGTAGGGGCCCTGGCAAAAAGTAATGGGCCACTGTGAAATATCCTCTGTGGGCTTGTGTGTTTGAATACATGATGCCAGCACTACTTGGGATTTTTGTAGAAATTTTAGAACTCTGTGCTCCACAGAAGACATAGCCAAAGGCAAATTGTCCTTCTTTAAGCTCTGTTCATTGCCCACAGGACTGTATCCTTACCCTTCAATCACCATTAGAGTTGTCCAACTGTAATACAACAAAGAGAATTCTTGTGTTGTAGCATATGAAAATGACAATAAATGATATTCACCTTTATATTTTTTTGGAGTAGTGTGTGTATGTGTGTGTGTGTGTGTGTGTGTGTGTGTGTGTGTGCATGTTCATATGTATGGTACTTGTGTAAGTGTATATGCACATGTGTGCATTTCCATGTGCATGTGAAGGCCGCAGGTGAATATCAGATGTATCTTTCTCAGTTGCTTTCCACTTTTTCTTAGAGACATGATTTCTTGCTGAACATAGAACTTTCCCATTTAGTTTGATTACATAGCCAGTGGGCCTAGGGGATCCTCCTGTCTCTACCTTGCCAGTGCTGCACTCACAGACATACAATGCTGGGCCTGGCATTTTCTATGGATGCTAGGCATTCTGACTCAGGTGCTCGTACTTATAGTAAACACTTTACCAGCTGAGCCGTCATCCCAGCCCCTTGTCTTTCCATTTATGTAACTAAGTGAATCTCTTGATTAAGGCATGACATAAATTTGCCCATTACTTTATAAAGCTGCCCTATGTGAAACTAATGTCACTCCTGTGAAGCACATAATGTAAACATGTGAGCAAACAGATTTGGAAACACTATGCAATATGCCTAAAGCCACATAGCCAGTACTTATTGAAATTGTCTTATACAAAGATGCATCTGTCTCAAACCAAGTTTTGGCTAAGTTTTATGTTTGGGTGCATTAAGGTTCTCCTCTTAGTTCTTCTGCCCTAGACCTTGTTGCCATATAATTTTGAATCTATATCACAAATATTTTGCATTTCCCAACATTTTCCCAATCCTTTCTTTTCCTTTAGAAACCTCTATAAATATGTCACAAGACAGTTTATTTTTCTAGCTTTATGAGATCAAGGGATGACTTCATAAAAGAAGCCAGAGTTCTGGGAGTTTGGGACATAGTAAAATAATATAATATGAAGTTTCCTTCCATTCACAAATGAAGGGGAAGATTTTCTAGGCAGTGAAAGTGCTCAGTAGACATCTATTGGTATAGTGCCCTCATTCTGAAGTGTAACACTTTTCTGGATGGGTTATGTGGATGTAGTTGTGAACAGAGATTATAGAACAGCATGACATAGAATAGTAGACTCTGATGTTTGCTTATAAGGTATTGAGATCCTTATTTATTTTAAATTTTTATTAACATTTTCCATGATTATAAAATATATCCCATGGTAATTCACTCCCTCCCCACCCCCACACTTACCCATTTGAAATTCCATTCTCCATCATATTACCTCCCCATTACAATCATTGTAATTGCATATATACAATATCAACCTATTAAGTATCCTCCCCGCTTCCTTTCTCTACCCTTTATGTCTCCTTTTTAACTTACTGGCCTCTGCTACTAAGTATTTTACTTCTCACGCAGAAGCACAATCATCTGTAGCTAGGATCCACATATGAGAGAGAACATGTGGCGCTTGGCTTTCTGGGCCTGGGTTACCTCACTTAGTATAATACTTTCCAGGTCCATCCATTTTTCTGCAAATTTCATAACTTCATTTTTTTTACCGCTGAGTAGAACTGCACTGTATAAATGTGCCACATCTTCATTATCCACTCATCTGTTGAGGGACATCTAGGCTGGTTCCATTTCCCAGCTATTATAAATTGAGCAGCAATAAACATGGTTGAGCACGTACTTCTAAGGAAATGATATGAGTCCTTGGGATATATGCCTAGGAATGCTATAGCTGGGTCATATGGTAGATCAATCTTTAGCTGTTTTAGGAACCTCCACACTGTTTTCCACAATGGCTGGACCAGATTGCATTCCCAACAGCAGTGTAGAAGGGTTCCTTTTTTTCCACATCCCTGCCAACATTTATGATCATTTGTTTTCATGATGGTGGCCAATCTGACAGGAGTGAGATAGAATCTCAATGTAGTTTTAATCTGCATTTCCCTAATGGCTAGTGAGGTAGAACATTTTTTTTAGATACTTATATGCCATTCATATTTCTTCCTTTGAGAACTTTCTATTTAGCTCCATAGCCCATTTTTTGATTGGCTTGTTTGATTCCTTATTACTTAACTTTTTGAGTTCTTTGTATATCCTACATATTAATCCTCTATCAGATATATAGCTGGCGACAATTTTTTCCCATTCTGTAGGTGGCCTCTTTGCTTTTTTCACTGTGTCTTTTGCAGAGCAAAATCTTTGTAATTTCATGAGGTCCCAGTGATTAATCTGTGGTTTTATTGCCTGAGCAATTGGGCTTGTATTCAGAAAGTCTTTGCCAAGATCAATATGTTGAAGGGTTTCCCCTACTTTTTCCTCTAGCAGTTTCAGAGTTTCCGGTCTGATGTTAAGGTCTTTAATCCATTTGGACTTAATTCTTGTGCATGGCGAGAAAGAAGAATCTATTTTCATCCTTCTGCAGATATATATCCAGTTTTCAAAACACCATTTGCTGAAGAGGCTGTCTCTTCTCCAATGAGTATTTTTGGCATTTTTATCAAATATCAGGTGGCTATAGCTACTTGGGCTTAGGGTCCTCTATTCTGTTCCACTGATCTACATGTCTGTTTTTGTGCCAGTACCATGCTGTTTTTGTTACTATGGCTCTGTAGTATAGGTTAAAATCAGGTATGGTGATACCACCAGCCTCATTTTTGTTGCTCAGTATTATTTTAGATATTCGAGGTTTTTTGTGATTCCAAATGAATTTTTGGATTGTTTTTTCTATTTCCATGAAGAAAGCCTTTGGAATTTTGATAGGGATTGCATTAAATGTGTAGATTGCTTTAGGTAAGATTGCCATTTTCACAATATTGATTCTTCCTATCCAGGAACAGGGGATGTTTTTCCACTTTCCAGTGTCTTCTGCTATTTCTTGCTTGAGTGTTTTAAAGTTCTCATTGTAGAGATTCTTTACTTCCTTGGTTAGGTTTATTCCAAGGTACTTTATTTATTTATTTTTTTTTGATGCAATTGTGAACAGGAATGATTCTCTGATTTCATCTTCTGTGTGTTTGTTGTTAGCATATGTGAAGGCTACTGTTTTATGTGTATTTATTTTGTATCCTGCTACATTGCTGTAGGTTTTGATCAGCTCTAACAGTTTGCTAGTAGAGTTTTTAGGGTCCTTTATGTATAGAATCATGTCATCTGCAAATAATGATAACTTGATCTCTTCCTTTCCAATTTGTATCCTTTTATGTGTGTCTCTTGCCTTATTGCTATGGCTAAGACTTCCAAAACTATATTAAATAAAAGTGGGGACAGTGGAAACCCTTGTCTTGTTCCTGATTTTAGTGGAAAAGCTTCCAGTTTTTCCCCATTTAGTAATATGTTGGCTGTAGGCTTGTCATAAATAGCCTTTATTATATGAGATATGTTCCTTCTATTCCCAGTCTCTGTAGGACTTTTATCATGAATGGATGTTAGATTTTGTCAAATGCTTTCTCTGTGTCTAATGAGATGATCATGTGATTTTTGTCCTTCAACCCGTTTATGTAATGTGTTACATTTATAGATTTGCGTATGTTGAACCATCCCTGCATCTCTGGGATAAAGCCTACTTGGTCAGGGTGAATGATCTTTTTGATATACTCTTGTATTCTGTTTGCCAATATTTTGTTGAGAATTTTTGCATCTATATTCATGAGGGACATTGGTCTGTAATTTTCTTTTTTGTTCTATCTTTGCCTGGTTTTGGTATCAGGGTGATACTGGCCTCATAGAAGGAGTTTGGTAGAATTCCTTCTTTTTCTATTTCCTGGAAAAGCTTAAGAAGCAATGGTGTTAGCTCTTCCTTAAAGGTCTGGTAAAATTCAGCAGTGAATCCATCTGGGCCTGGGCTTTTTTTTAGTTGGGAGATTATTGATAACTATTCGGATCTCCATGTTTGTTATAGGTCTATTTAAGTCATTAATCTCATTTTGATTTAATTTAGGTAGGTCATACAGATCAAGGAAATCATCCATTTCTTTCAGATTTTCATACTTTGTGGAGTATATGCTTTTATAATATGTCCCTATGATTTTTTGAATTTCTCTGGAATCTGTTGTGATGTTAACTTGTTCACCTCCGATTTTATTAATTTGTGTCTCCTCTCTTTCTTTTGGTCAGATTTGCTAAGGGTTTATCAATCTTGTTTATCCTTTCAAAGAAACTCTTTGTTTCATTAATTCTTTGGATTGTTCTTTTTGTTTCTATTTCATTAATTTCTGCCCTAATTTTTATTATTTCTTTCCTTCTACTGATTTTTGGTTTGCCTTGTTCTTCTTTTTCCAAGGCTTTAAGGTGAAGCATTAGGTCGTTTACTTGTGACCTTTCTAATTTCTTAATATAGGCACTTAAGGCTATAAACTTACCTTTTAGGACTGCCTTCATTGTGTCCCAGAGATTTTGGTATGTTGTGTTCTCATTATTGTTTGACTCTATAATTTTTTTGATTTCCCTTTGATTTCTTCATTGACCCATTCATCATTTAGTAGTGTATTGTTTAGTTTCCATGATTTTGTGTATGCTCTATAGCCTTTCTTGCTACTGATGTGTAGTTTAATTCCATTGTGGTCAGATAGAATGCAAGAAATTATTTCAATTTTCCTGATTTTGTTAAGATTTGCTTTGTGTCCTAATATATGGTCTATTTTAGAGAATGTTCCATGTGCTGCTGAAAAGAATGTATATTCTGTAGCCTTTGGATGAGATGTCCTGTATATATCTGTTAAGTCCATTCCTTCTATGACCTAATTTAGTCCAGGTGCCTCTCTGTTTATTTTTTCCCGGGATGACCTGTCAATTGATGAGAGTGGGGTGTTAAAGTCACCCACCACCACTGTGTTTGGTGTTATCTGTGACCTTAGTTCTAATAGTGTTTGTTTGACGAATTTGGGAGCCCTCATGTTAGGTGCATATATGTTTAGGATTGTAATGTCCTCCTGCTGGAGTGTGCCCTTAATCAATATAAAGCGACCTTCCTTATCTTTCTTGACTAACGTTGGACTAAAGTCTACCTTGTCTGATATTAGCATAGCAATCCCTGCTTGTTTTCTAGGCTCATTTGCTTGAAACACCGTCTTCCAACATTTCACCCTAAGGTAATGTCTATCCTTTGTAGAAAGGTGAGTTTCTTCGAGACAACAAATTGTAGGATCCTGCTTTTTAACCCAGTCTGCAAATCTATGTCTTTTCATTGGGGCATTGAGGCCGTTGATATTAAGAGATATTATTGAAAGGTGTGTATTCATGTTTTCCTCTTTTTTTTTTTTTTTTTTGTGTGTTTCTGGTTCTACCTGTGCTCTCTTCTGTTAACTAGTATTTGAGTATTGCTTGTTTTTTCTAGGTTACTTATATGTGTGCTTTTCCTTTTCTTCAGCATGGAGGATTCTATCAAGTATTTTCTGTAGAGCTGGTTTTGTCTTCAAATACTCCTTTAACCTGCTTTTCTCATGGAATGTCCTTATTTCTCCGTCTATTTGAATGGATAACTTTGCAGGATAAAGTAACCTTGGTTGACAGTTGTTATCCTTCAGAACTTGGAATATATCACCCCAAGCCCTTCTTGCTTTAAAAGTTTGTGTTGAATAATCTGCTGTAATCCTGATGGGCTTGCTTTTGTAGGTAACTTGATTTTTCTCTCTAACTGCTTTCAATATTTTTTCCTTGGTGTGTGTGTTTGGAAGTTTGATTATAATATGGCAAGAGAGGTTCTTTCCAAGTTTTGTCTGGCAGGGGTTCTAAAGGCTTCCTGTATCTGGATTGGCACCTTTTTCCCAATTTGGGGGAAATTTTCTTCTATGATTTTGTTGAAGATGCCTATTATGCCTTTTGAGTGAAATTCTTCTCCTTCTACTGTGCCCTGAATTCTTATATTTGATCTTTTCATAGTGTCCCGAATATCTTGAAATTCCCACTCATACTTTTCTATAAGTTTGTCTTTCTCTTTGTTGGCCTGTATTAGGTCTGCCACCTGGTCTTCTAGCTTAGATATTCTGTCCTCTCCTTCATCCATTCCACTGGTGAGATTTTCTTCAGAGGTTTTTATTTCATTAACTGTGTTCTTCATTGCTAGTAATTCTGACTGGTTTTTCTTTATTATTTCTATTTCCTTATTTATGTCTTGTATTGCCTTCTTTATTTCATGAGATTGGTGTCCTGCATCTTCTTTGATTCCTTTGATTTCCTCTTTACGTTCCTCTTTGACTCCTTTGATTTGTTCTCTGACTTCTTTGAACATATTTACAATCATTCTTTTGAAATCTTTTTCAGGCATTTCCTCTAACTTGTTCTCATTGGAGGTCATTTCTTATGCATTAATACTTTTAGGTGGATTTATATCGTCTTGCTTTGTACTGTTTCTTGTGTTATAATGTATATATTTTTGCATCTTGGATTAAGTTAATGCTTGGATTTTCTAGCTTGCTGGGTATTCTTAGCTGTATCAATTGATTTGATGTTATATATTTTCAGGGTAGGAGCTTAAGGTTTTAGATATGGCTCTTAAGACTCTGAGAGTATCTACAAAGGTGCTCCTAGGGGTTGAGTTTCCCTGCTATGTGAGTATTCAAGTAGGCTGAGTGGAATAAAACACAGGTAGATTCTAAAAGTTAACTAAACACTGTACCCATTCCATCAAAAACAGCCCCAAGGAGGTATGCCAGAGTAGTTATTATAACAACCAGATCCTCTATCAACCTAGAGGTTAAGATTTCTGGTCTGTTGAGGGATCCCAGTCAGCTTGTGACCAAGTGAGACCCTTCCCTGGTGCAAACCCAGTTACCTTGGATGAGTTTGGTCTCAGTCAAGTTGCTGCCTGGGTTGTCGGGCTGCTGTTCTGATTTCTGGAGCTGGGCAATGGCTTTTCCTATGGGGCAAACCAAGCCTGGCAACTGTGGCCCTGCAGATCAGCACGCCCACTGCTAGAACTGTTGCTGCTTCTGGGTCTGCTGTTGTTGCCGCTCCTGGGTATGCTGCTGCTGGGGCCGCTGGTACTGGTTCTGGAGGTGCTGATGTTGCTGCCGAACTCTGCTCCTGCTTGGGTCCCACTCTCGGCTGAAGTTGGCGTGACCAGGTCCCAGGATGCTGTTCTGTTCACTGGAGCTGGGCTCAGGGGGTGGGGGATGGGAGGGGGCCACAGCTGCTCTTGTTCTCTCGCTGTTCTACATGTTCTTCTACCTCGCTTTCTGCTCCTCCGCTGCTCACTGCTGCTCTCCCTTCACGTTTCCTGAGTTGTGGAGACCGCAGTGTGAGGGGAAGCTCCTGCACCTGGCTTTTCCTGAGTCTGGAGCTGAGCCTGGCGGCTTTCTGGTGCTCCCCGCTGCCGCTGCGTTTGGCGGAGGTGCCGGGCCACTTTTGCCAGCCTGTGCAGGCTCTGGATGCTCTGGATCTCTCCTACTTCTCTGCTGCCGCTTCAGTTTCCTATACACCTCACTTTTTAGTAAAAGTGGGTATTTTTCTGAGGTTTTTTGGTCTTTCCCCGCCCCCCCCCAGGCTCCTTTGGCGTAGTACCTACGCCGCCATCTTAACCAGAAGTCCGAGATCCTCATTTAACTAGGAGGTTGCTGCAAGCTGTGTGTCACTCTGCTGGCAAATGGTCCATATAAAGTGCTTAAACAAATATAGGCATAAAATTTTACCATAAATATTAGCCTTTCTTTCTGTCATTGTCCATACCTTGCCACAAGTTGCTGCCATTGTAAAGGAGCACTTCACTGTTATTTCTCAGTTCTTATGTAGCCTATGGTTTGTTTTTCAACTCATAAACTTGTCTCAGATTTTGATGGAAAAGGTGTTAAAGTTGGTGTGGTCCCCAGAAGGATGAAAGACCCCTCAGCAACATCTGAGCAAGTATGCATAGCCATCAGTACACTCCAGGGTCTTCATACAGTGCAGGTAGCTGTAAGTTCTTGGTTTATGTAGACAATCAGTGTGGGGAAGTTCCTCCTTTCCCATGTGGGTAGGATGAAATTGAATTTTTTCTTTTAATGACATTTTGGATTCTTGGTGGACAGAAATGGGAATGGATTTGAGGTTACAGAGGGATGTGTGGTAATTTTCCTTGTAAGCTAATGATTGATTATTTCATTGTGAAAGTTCATTTTAATTGTGTTCATTAAATATAATTGACTAATATAAATACATATAGTGGTATATAATGTTTCCCCAATATATATAAAACCAGACATGTTATTTCATTCTGGGTTCAGGTGCTAATAAATGAGCTATTCAGGTTCTGCTCAGGTAGTTGGCAGCATTGTTGGAGCAGCATGATGGAATTACAGCATTATCAATATACAGTTGGAGGTATATGGTTGCTTTTATGTAATACTCCATAACATAATGAGTATCATTAATAATGTGACAAAATAAAACTTGAATTACCACTTCTAGATGTACTTTATCCAACAGTAATGTAGTTTTTGGTCCTTTGTAGTTTCTTTCTTTTGAATTCATGGCATGCTGCATTCAAACTGTGATATTAACACACCAACCAAGCATACTCTGTTGTGCCATAATGCCATGGTACTGCAGTGTCAAAGGGGGAAAAATAAACATTATTCTAAAACAGAAACTTCAGATGTTACTGTGATGTTTTAAAAAAGATATGACTCTCATAAATAAGCAAATTTATTTACTACCCAAAAGCTCTTTTTATTTTTGAGAAGGTAGGTGTACTTTATTCTGGAAAAAGAGATCTATGTACTCTATATTTCAAAAATGAAGATAAATGATAAACTGATTAATTAGCCAAGTTTAAATAAGAGAGTACATGGAATACTCTGAGAATATTGAACAATTTGGAACTTATAAAATCAAAACAGCACTTAAAAACCTTGTATACTCCTTTCCTTGATTCCTTTTGGTATTGATAGTTGATTAGTCCAAGTTTTCTTGTAAAGGCAGTGTTTGAATTTTCCCAGCATAGTTCAGTCATCCCCCAGCCATAGAAGATTCAGACATCTTATTTGGATGACAGGATGTCAGTTACAAAGGGAAGTTTCCCTGAAGGTGCAGGTAAGCAGAGAACTGATTTCCAAAAAGCAGCAGCACATTCTGAAAACACTCAGGATTTTAGAAGTCATTTTCTGATTCTTGAGTGCAGTAGATTTCATATTCATCAATTAAGGTAGAAATGCAGAAGTTGGGGATTTCTCGAAGTCCATCAGCAGGAAGGATTATACAATGTATAAATTGTATGATATATAAAGAGAAATTTACTTTAGGAGGGCCAGAACTGGATAGTCTGAGAAGTTATGAAAAGAGGCCTATAATCTCTATGATCAAAATTCTATTTTACTGAACTTTCTTGTTGTTACATCAAATCATAAATTGCAAAAGTATAGCATAAGTGCTTCTTTTTATCCCTGACATTTATTCAGGCCCAACAGAGGACACTTGGCAATAACTAAATAATTAAATATAGCTTATAGCAGCAATATGAATGAGATAACTGAAAAGTGTGAAGAAGTAAAAGAAATAGCACAATTCATCTTAGAAAATGCAGATTAATATTAGGTCAGGAATTAGTGACAGTTTCTGCTTTCCAAGTTGTTGGGCTTTGATTGCATAATTATATTTTTATCTTCAATATTGTTAAGTTTTCAAGAAACATGCAGTGTGATATTGAAATAAAACTATAGATCATCATGTATCTTTAGAATTATAATTGATGACTGTTCATTGATGAAAAGATCTGGTGTGAATATGGTTGTGTCACTATCAATCAGGGAACTGGAAATTCATGACATAGAAATCTTCAAGTGATTAATCCTTATGTTTGTATTAGTTCAATACCTTCAACATGAAGTGATTCGTAAACGTTAAAAGAAAACAAAATAGAATTTTGAAAAGAACTGTTAGCATAAAATTAATGATTACAGTTGGATGCATAATTTTTGACTCTTCTCCCTTGAGTGAAGAGCATTTCCTCACCTAAACATTTCTGTGGTTGCGTGTCTATGAATTGGCTGAGTATGACTGTCATGCTTCTGTGGACTACATGGTTCCTGGTTGCATTAACTGGACCAAATGAGAATCAAACCTCTTAATTATTCTCTGGTACCATATACCAAGTATCTTAAAATAAATTTTATGTTTATTGCTACATAATTCACACGCTATCAGGTTTTGGGGGGACCCAGCATGAAATTATTATGTTAAAAATTGTTACATTAGGCCAGGTGTGGTGGCGCACACCTTTATTCCTAGCACTCGGGAAGCAGAGGTAAGAGGATTGCTGTGAGTTTGACGCCACCCTGAGATTACATAGTAAATTCCAGTCAGCCTGAGCTAGACTGAGACCCTACTTCAAAAAACCAAAGAAAAAAATTGTTACATTAATACATGCTGCAAATATTTACTTACTATATATTTCTTTTAAAAGTTTGTGTGTAGTCAAACTTAAGTGCTATAGTTGACCACAGTCTCGAATTTTCAGAAAGTGTGACCAATTATAGGTGAGTAAATAAATGGAAAGAAAATCTTACTTGAATTCAAGTTCTTAGTCTTATACCAGTTAATGTCCAATAATTTGATTATCTCTTATGTTTAGTTATTTTTGAAATTTTTCCATCTTCAAAATGTTTTCAAAGCTGTCTTCTTGATATATATATATATATATATATATATATATATATATATATGTGTGTGTGTGTGTGTGTGTGTGTGTGTGTGTGTGTGTGTGTGTGTATACATGCTGACAATCATTATCAAACAGAACTGTTTGAAAGCTTTATATAATGAACAGGGAATCAGATACAAGCTATGACTATGATAACCCAAAAAGGCATACATGGAAGAAAGATGACATACTTTGTTTAAGAAATATAAATTGTTTTTTTTTTTTTTCCTGCTGATACTTTCATTCATCTCTTGTTTGAAAGAAATTCCTAAACATGGTGGTTTGAAGTGAAGTGTCTGCAATACTCTCCTGTGTTTCAAATACTTCATTCCCAGCTAGTGGCAATTGGGAAAGTTCTGGAGCCTTTGGTAAGTGGAACCTTACTGGAGGTAAGCTGGGGTCAACCTTAAGGTTTATTAGCCCAGCCCACTGTATTTTCAAATCTAGTTGATTTGGACTATTTGCTTGCCCTGCTGCTGGGACAGGATGTGACACTCGATTGCTTGTGCCAGGCTTTCCCCTCCATGATGTAAGCTGAAATAATAAACCCCTTTCTTCTAGAAGCTGCCTTGTGTGGGGTACCCTGTCCCAGCTGTGGTAAAGCAACTGGTTTGAATAGATGGCCCCCAATATATTCAGTTTTCTTATTGTCTGTAGTTTACAACTGCTGTCATCTGGCTGGAGGCAGTGTCACTAGGCAGATCTTAAGGTGGGGTAGTGGGTTTCAGATATCAATCTAAAGATATGCAAAGTGTGCCTAACTGGAGTTCCTGAAGTGTGCTGTGGCTTTTGGCTTTTTGGCTTGTGCTTCTCTGTGTGTATGTGTGCATTTGGTCCTGTGAAGGCAGGCCAGCAGCTTCTTCTGCCATTTATGGAACTTCTCCTGGATCTGTAAACTTCAATAAATATCCCTTCCTCCATAACTGTGCCTGCTCTGGAAGTTCATCTCAGTAAACCTGAAGCTGTCTGCTCTAGAACTTGGTACCAAGGAGTGGACTGAGATGAACCTGACCATGAGGATGTTGATCTTTTGGAACCTTTGTTTTGGAGAAATGGGCATGGACTTGGTGCTTGCAAATGAAGATGCCTTCTGGAGTGGTAAACCAAGTTTTATGGACTATTCTGATGAGAGTTTGAGAATTCTAAGTGTAGCCAATATTGAAGTTCGAGGCTTGGCTTATGAGCTTTCTAGGGAGAAGGAAAGACTGCAGAGGACTTTGTTGGAACTGGGCTACTGGCATAAGGGCTGGTTCTGTCCTTCTGCCCAGACCCAGAAAATTTTATCAAGGTTAAATTTGTAATGGACTGATGTGCTTGGTTAGAGATAATGGACATTTAAGATTTTAAGCTGGAAAACCTCAAGCAAGTTAAAATTACAAGCACTGAGACTGTTTTTAGGTTACTGTCAAACACATTAGCAATCTTAAGGAAGATGGTCCAATTGCTTTGCCATGGACAGGATGTCTGAGGAAAGACTATCATAGAAATGCAAACACTTTTGAAAAGAGTTGACTGGAGAAGGAACCTGCTTTTCAAAGCTATGACTTGTTTCATCCCTGAATTAAGAATCTGGCTGTTTCCTGTACACCTGGGATTGGTTTCAGAAGCATAAAAAATTCATGGAGTGGTCATGAATTGCACACGGTACCAGGAGCTGCTTCCTAGATGCAGCACGAGGCAGGGCCTGATGCCCTGATAGGCCGTAAAAGCCTTTGGAAGATGGACCGGTGGTTTGCATGAAGACCTGAAGATGTTTGGTATTACCATGACAATGCAAGGGCTACCATAGAGTGCACTGTTGGCCTAGAATGGAAGAGTTCCCTGGCCACTCTGCCCAGTTGGAGGGGCAGAATTGAAAAATCTGGGGATTGTCCCTGGTTGTATTTAACTTGAACTGCTGAAGTTGGGTGCTTGTTTGATGGTGGTTGAGTTTGTATTGTTTTAGTCTTTCCTTGCTATGCCTTATACCAGTTGAAAATGTTTACTCTGTGCCTTTATATGTTAGACATGTTTAACTTGTTTGATTTTACAGGTCTTAATATCTTAAATTGGTCAAGACTGTGGGGACCTTTGAAATTGAACTGAGTACAATTTACAATGTGTGATGGTTGTAAATCTATTGGGGGCCAGGGGTGGAATGTGGTGGTTTGAATAGATGGCCCCCAATATATTCAGTTCTTTATTGTTTGTAGTTTCCATCTGCAGCCACCTGGCTGGAGGCAGTGTCACTGGGCAGATCTTAAGGTGGGATGGTGGGTTTCAGATTTCAATCTAAAAATATGCAAAATGTGCCTAGCTGAAGCATGCTGTGGCTTTTGGCTTTTTGTCTTATGCTTCTCTCTCCCTCTCTCTCTCTCTCTCTCTCTCTCTCTCTCTCTGTGTGTGTGTGTGTGTGTGTGTGTGTGTGTGTGTGTGTGTGTTTGGTCCTGTGAAGGCAGGCCAGCTTCTTCTGCCATTTATGGAACTTCCCCTGGATCTGTAAGCTTCAATAAATATCCCTTCCTCCATAACTGTGCCTGGTCTGGAAGTTCATCTCAGTGAATCTGAAGTTGTCTGCTACAAACTACAACCATTGTAGAAAAACTAGTAAGTTCACAGGTATTGTGTAGATGTACCAAATTTCCTTTTTCTTTTAATCTGTTAATATTCTATTTTCTAGCTTTTGTGAATAGAGCAGTTACAGACATGAATATATGTGAGTATTTCTGTGGTATATTGACTTAAGGTCCTCAAGAATCCTA
This sequence comes from Jaculus jaculus, assembly GCF_020740685.1. Taxonomy (NCBI): domain Eukaryota; kingdom Metazoa; phylum Chordata; class Mammalia; order Rodentia; family Dipodidae; genus Jaculus; species Jaculus jaculus. Next base: position 27,292,274 of record NC_059120.1, read on the forward strand.
TAGCTAAATCATTTTGAAGTTCTATTTTAAAATTTTAAAATTTTTGAGAAACTTTTCATATTGATTTTATAGTAAGCATTAAAAATTATACTAAGCTGGTTTCTAAATTTTTCTGAGGTAGGATCTCGCTCTAGCCCCAGCTGACCTGGAATTCACTATGTACTCTCTTGCTGGTCTTGTACTCACAGAGATCCTTCTACCTCTGCTCCTATGTTTTGGCATTAAAGAAGTGTAGAGAGGAAGGAGACATTTTGAACAAAACAATTCTATTGTTATTCAAGTTGTATGATTAGAGGGTCATACATAGCAGATACTTATTACATTTTTTTAAAAGGCATTCTTTTTTAAAATAGAAAAGTATAGCTACTAGCTTGCTGTAGGTTATTGAATTTTGTATATGATTTTTGGGTGTTTCTGGAAATTCTCTTATTCCTTGTAAGGTTCAAGCTCTGTTATGATTGTGAGCTCCACTATCTCTACCAAACTGGCTAAAGATCAAAGAGTTTTCTCAGTTATCCTAAAAGAGCTGCTGTAGACTTTTTATAAAAACAAGGACTGTGATGTGCAGGTTAATCAAATTGGTTTTGTATATTTTTCCCTTACAATTAAATGTTCAAAGTTGTTTGTTCTTGAATGTGTTTTCATAAACCTTGCAGGATGATTCAAACATAAGACTGATTATGTCATGTAGGAGTTTCCTTGGTAAAGAGCAACATGTCTCTGTTAGAAATATGGATTTGGGAGCCAGGCGTGGTGGCTCACGCCTTTAATCCCAGCACTTGGGAGGCAGAGGTAGGAGGATTGCCATGAGTTCGAGGCCATCCTGAGAATCAATAGTGAATTCCAGGTCAGCCTGAGCTAGAGTGAGACCCTACTTCGAAAAACCAAAAAAAAAAAAAAAAAAAAGAAATATGGATTTGGGGATGACTATTCCATTTATCCTGAAATACAGCTAATCTCTACTTTTTTCCACCTTAGGCTATCATACAAAATAAGATGGAAATTAAAGTAAGGTGTTACATAAATGTCCTAATAAGTAAAATCTTGCTACTTAGTATGTCTTCTGAGTTAGCAAACATTTAACATTTAACAGGTCTTTATTTTTATTTTATTTTTTTTCTCCTGGGACCACCTATAGCAACCCTAATGGTCTACAAATTGCTTGGTATTTGCTTAGGAAGAACTGCAGTTTGGGGAGATATTAAAAAGGTTTTGCAATGACAGCTGCAAATGGGTAATTGTCAAATGCTCTGAACCATCTGCCTGTTTTAAGACAAGTGATTTTTTTTTTTAATCTCACCCCCATAAACTTGAGAACCTGATATCCAGTTCTCCTGGGTTCTTTCTCTTTTGTTTTCCATTGTGTATAACAGTAACAAATATTTTATTCTTTACTTATCTCTCCTGGCCAAGTTTTAGAGGGTATACATTTTTTGCAGATTGTTACCAATTGGCATGCCAGGGCCTCCAGCTACTGCAATTAACCTCTGACAGGTGTGCCACCCTGTGTGCAAGTGTGACCTTGCACCCTTGTGTCACTTTGCACATCTGCCTTATGTGGGCCTGGAGAATAGAGCATGGGACCTTGGGTTTTGCAGCAAGCATCTTAATCACTAAGCTATCACTCCACCCTTTCTTTTCTTTATTTTTAGATTTTTATTTCAAACAAGAATTTTACCAGCATTTTACTGGCTTGAAGTTAGGCAGGACCTCTTTCCTAATCTCTTGGACCATGTAATTCAGTGTGAAGAGTGGTCTCAGTTGGAAGATGGCTCAGTGGATAAAGTACTAGTGTGAGTATGAATGTCTATGTTTGGATTCCCAGAACTGACACTGTGGTATATGTCTATAATCTTAGCAAGCCTATAGCAAGATGAGAATTGGAGGGTCTGGAGAGATTACTCAATGGTTTAGGCACTTGCTTGCAAGTCCTGAAGGCCTGAGTTCAATTTCCCAGTACTTACATAAGCCAGATGCCCAAAATGGTGCACGTATCTGGAGTTTGTTTGCAGTGGCAGGAAGAGCCTGGTACACATTCTCTCTCTCATTCTCTTTCTATCTGTTTGCAAGTAAATAAATAAAAATATTTACAAAAAGTGGGAGGAAGAGATAGGAGAATCTCCTGGAAGCTCAAAGCCCATCAACCAGCTAGCCTGGCAAATGCCACAGTTAACAATGAGAGATCCTGCTTTAAACAATGTGGAAGGTATAGGACTAACAACTGAGGTTGTCTTCTCACCTCTACTTGTGAGGTACATGCCTATCTCTCTCTCACACACAACACAACATAGCACACACATAACAGAAATTGTTTCTTGCTACTTAAAACCCTCTTTTAAAAAACCTGGTAACATCCATTCTGTCTCTTTACCAATAATCACAGCACCACATGCCACTTGCTTTTTAGCTTATCTAAAAGCATTATACAGGAATACATATAATTCTATACATTTGGAACTGAATTTTGATATTTTTGTGTATTGATTTTGCATGCATTAGACATTAGAACACCAATTGTATTTTGGTATTTTATGATTTCAGTGTTTAAAAAGTTTCAATTCTTGGAAACTTTTATCTCAACTTAAATATAAACATATAGCATATATCAATTATGTGTTCATTCCTGTCTTAAATAGAAGAAAAAGGTTTTATTGAAGTTTTCACATACTATTCTTTCATTCTGATACCCCAAATCCACAGTTTTACAAAGACATTAAGACCCAAATCTGGCCCTACCACATTCGCCTTTCCTTTCATACCTTGTCTTACCATCTTATTCATAGCTGGCAGCTTTTATAAAGAGTTTTCTCTCCCTAGAAAAGTTCATCTTTATTACGTACTCTTGAACATAAGGAGCTTTCATATCCAAAAGGAAGTAATTATAATGCTAGCTTTCAGATAGCACATATAACTGATGTTGAGTATAAGCTGAAAAATAATCATGGAGTAAGCTGTAAAGACTGGAATCCACAGACTCATTAAATAAACATAAGCTGCAAAAGAAGATGGATGAGGTGCTTGACTATTAGTGAAGGCACAGAATGGATGTTACCAGTTTTGCTTTGTTTTTAAAGAGATGGGAAGAGAGTTAGTTTAAGTAGCAGGAAACAATTTCAGTTACCTGAGATCGTCAGACTTTTGCCTAACTACCCAAAGATTCGTGACACTGAAGAGAGTTTATGCAAAGTATTATTGAGTCAAAGTCTACTTTGCCATTTTATAACTTTATATTTGAGATTTATATCATTATTATTTCAAAATGATACATAATATCTGTATCTCATCTAATTAGCTATCTACTTATTTATCATCTATTTCATCTACCATCTCTCTATTCCTCTTCCCATATATCCATAGAAATGGTTCAATTGTAAAACTCTTAAGTAGTTATCACCAGACTCAGGCTTCTAGGTGGCTACACAAAGAACATTCAAGTTATTATTTTTCCTTAATATTTATAAAATGTAATCATTTTTCACTTAGATCCCAATCAAGAATAGGTTAAATAAGAAAATCAGGGCTGGAGAGATGGCTTAGTGGTTAAGCACTTGCCTGTGAAGCCTAAGGAACCCGGTTCGAGGCTCAGCTCTCCAGGTCCCACGTTAGCCAGATGCACAAGGGGGTGCACGCGTCTGGAGTTCGTTTGCAGAGGCTGGAAGCCCTGGCGCGCCCATTCTCTCTCTCTCCCTCTATCTGTCTTTCTCTTTGTGTCTGTCGCTCTCAAATAAATAAAAAAAAAAATTAAAAAAAAAATCAGAGCATATGTGTGGCTAAACATAGTGGCCAGGAGCCAGAGGTAAGGATACTAAGTATAGAAGAACTTTAGAGTCAGAAAAACATAATGAGAAATCATTAACGTGGTAGTATATGGTAATAGAATACATTTGGAAGGCAGGCTCCCAAATAACTGTGGTCAAAGAAAGTAGGATGTATGTGATAAATATTACTGAAACCAGTCATTAAATACTTAAAAAGACATGTAGAAAACAATCTTTTCTTATGTGTTTGACATTATGGAACTATGGAAAGAGGCTAGGCTGACGTTTCAAGGAATTCTATTTGAAACATAGAAGACATGATTATGATCTAATGTAATATAACTAGATTTAAGAAGAAGTAATAATCAGAGATAATCAATTAATAAAGCAAGAACCTTCCCATAGTTCTTGCTGCCCAGGGGTATCAAAGATGGCTTCCAGCAGCTGAGAGTTCTGTACCTGAAAAGGGATGATTATAGGATGGTAACCATCTTGGAAGACATCAACTGGTATATACCTTTCATCTTGACCAATCATGACTCCTTAACTCTGATTTCTCACATTCCTCTTCTGAACAATGAGATGGTGTTTGTGCTCATTCAGGGCATGGTTTTAATGAAAGATGAAGCTGGAATTTGAGCCAAGGGCATCACACACCTGAATAGAGTTCCTAACAATGGTGTACTACTCCTTTACCTATATGTTGTTAGGAATATATTTTAGGATATTCTCAGACACATATAAATTCATAGGTATAGCTGTTTTAAGCTATTTATTTATTTATTTGCACATATATGCATGCATGCACATGCACCAGTGTCTCTTTCCACTACAGATTTATGACTGATACTTGTATCAATTTTTGCACTTGATTTACGTGAGTGGTTTGAGAATTGAACTCTGGCTGGAAGGCTTAGCAAACAATTACTTACAATTGCTGAACTATCTCCCCAGTTCTTCTTAGCTATCATTATTACAAATTGAAACTATTTAAAACATATTTAATGCAATCAAAGTTACTGGCCTACTTTTACTCAAATGCCAGAGATAAAATTTCAAATATTGAGTCTACCATTTACAAGCTATAGATTGTGATGGTAATGGCTTAATATCTTCATCTGTAAAATGGGGAGACACTACAGTACTGATCTCAAAAGTTGATTGTAAAATTGTAAGTATTAAGTGACATAATAGTGTAACATCTTTATCTTAGTATCTAAAACAATAATTTTTCAACAAATATTACTTATTAATATGATTGCATGCTGTGTACAAAAGACCGTGTTAAGTAGAAGCAAGGTAGAAGTAAATAATCAAGGATGAATAAGATATTCTGTAGTCATGAGAGGTGTGTACAGTTTCAAGAGCAATATGTAGTTCACTGTTTAAGGGTCGTATGCAGAGTACACGTTTGGTAAGTGTTAATATGAGAATAGCCATAATTGCATTCCAAATTGGGACTTTGGTGTTAAGATGAGCACCCGCTGTGCTTCAGAGATCCACTGTCTCTGTGAACAGGTGGAGCAAAGCTCAGGCCAGATGGAACAGGAATATCTTGAAATCAACTCTAGCAACGTGGTGGATGGTCAAGCATTCTGGATGTAAGATGCTTAATTTTGAAGACTTTGCTTTAGATTCTCATTTGCGAATGCACACACTTCACTCTGCAAAAAGCCAATTCAATAATACCATCACTCTTGCAGTGTATTTCATTATAAACAAAAGAGTTTCACATGGTACAAGCTTCAAAGACTGAGGGGCAATCAATATGTGAAACAATAAATACCCAACAGTCAGCAAATGATGCATAATTTTACCAGTGGAAAATGTTAGATATAAATAGTCAGCAGACTGTTGCCAGGAAAAAAAAAAAAGAAAAAAAAAAAAACTCCTTTGGCATGTGAAATAATCAAGTAAAATTCTTGAAAGATGAATTACAGTCTTCATTTGCATAACTTGGATTCAATACATTGACACAATATTTGCATTGGAAACATATCTCAAGCCAACCAATGAAAAGAATACATGATTTTTACCAACATGCTTATACATTAATAACATTACTTGGCAATCTGATGTTTCAAGACCTTGGGTGAATTACTTATTAAAAACCCATATAGAGTTATCTGTCTTTATCTTTCTTTCTGTATGAGCCATAATGGCTCTGATTGTTTTCAAAATTATATTTGGACAGGATATGACTGTTACATGAGACCTCTCAAACCAATATCATTTCCTTCACTCATAAAATACATTATGCCGCTGTGTGCATTGAGCCAAATCATTAATGAAGGAAGCATAACCTAACCTTTGTGCCTCTGATTAGACCAGCAGTTACATTGAGGGAAGCTAACATCTTGGAAATTGTTTAAAAAGTGAAGCTAACACGATTATGAATATTTATGGAAGATTCACTTATTTCTTGCAAACTCCTGCCATCTGAACCATTTCATTATTTGTAACTGTTCTCTAAGTGGTTTAACTTTAAAATGGAAAAATAGTAGCTGAGTCTTACATTTTTTTGTGAAACCAAATAACTGTATTCCTGGAGAACATCCCTTTTCTGATATTATTTAGACATGCAATAACTACAATAACTCATTAAAATCTGAGTAATGTGCAAATTAGGGAGTACACTAACATAGGCCTCACCTTTTTCAGCTTTAAAAAAAATATTTGGAAGGCAACTATTGACTTGCTATCCCTATGATATGGGATTGATGAAGTTTTAATTTTAACACCAAAACTAACCATAGTAGGCTGCTTATCTGTGCATTTATTTGAATTTTCTGGACAAGGCCAATTTAGGCACCTAGAGTTAGTAAAATTTAGAGCTTTTACAAATATCTAAAATGAAGGAGATATTATGTGAGATTTAAAAAACTAATCCTGTGTTAAACATACCTGTATATAATTTGATTTGATTGCTATTGTCTCCTTCTTCCAACACAATCTTAGAAAAATAGGAATAAAATATGAATTCTCTTCAGAGGTATAAAAAATGTAAACTAATTTTCATGGAGTATCACTGCTTCTGAAATGGGTACTAGGAATTAAATTAAGGTAGAAATAATGAAATATTTGATAGTGGTTGGCACAAGAGACAGAGGCAGTGCTTCCACTGCAGATGCCTCCTAGAATCTGACTTCAGGTGTATATTGTTGAGGCATTGTTTAAAGTTCGACAGTCTTTACTCTTATTGTTTTAATGTGAGCTGGAGCTGGGAAGAGAAGTGTGGGTGTGATTCTATTTTAGGTTTCTGTTTTCCTGTGATTACTCTCGTCATTCATGAAACCTGTCTGGACACCATAATGTGGCTATTCTTGGATTAAGTAATGATTAGAGAAAAAAAGGAATTCTTACTGATCCTATAGGATGTAAGATTGTTGATCCATCTTTCAGAAAACAAGGGTATAAGTGCCAGGAGATGCTTTGATGGTGAGAAAAGTATGTTGTAGCACTAATGTATATTTCATAGAAACTTCTATAACCCTTCTAGAAGACTTATTATTTTAGATATTTAATGTAATTCTATGATTTAAAGCCTTGCTGTTTTTTCTTCATTTTGGTGTTTATCACTTTATACCACATATGTTCTTCTTTGTAACTGAGATTACTCCTAAGTATACAAATGTGTGCTTTGTAACACATAGGCATTTTCAGAGTCTTTTCAAATGTTTTATAATGGGATCCTGATTTTCAGAGCCCACTCACAGAACACTCAAGCATCCATCATGTAAAATTATGGAATTTAGACACTATCGGAGGTGATTCACTCATTGGCAAATAACACATGAGAGCAGTCCTCTGTTCTGCTGGATGCATTCCTGGCATTGTAAAGCCGGGATTCATTCACAGTAAGAAAACATACCTGTACTGAGTAGTGGCTCAGTCATAAGAGATATCTGTACAGCAGTTCCAGCTGTGACCTCCATCACTGGAGCAGACACAAGCATCACTATATTTTAACTATTTTTGGAAGGATGCTCTTTGCTGAGAGAAAAAAAAGTAAAAGTAGATTGACTTTTCTGTTTTAAGTCTTTTTTTTTTTTTTGCATTTTGCCTTTTTGCTAAAGATTATTGTCATTCATTTCAGGAGGATGTTATGACAGAAAACAAAATACCGGTAATGATGCCACTGGGCTAGTACTACTCTTTAGGTGCTTAGGTGTGTTTACATGTATGAGAGCAATATCAATGTTTAAAGATATTTTTGTGACAATGTTTTTGATATAAGAGGTATTATAGTATACCAGTCAAGGTCAAGTCCCTCTGGGATTCAAGATCTAGACATGAGCCCTATTGATCAAATACAAGTGACCTCTTAGTACTATTAGACTACATAGAATATACAAGGAACATAAGTCTGAGTTACACTAGAATCTTTTTTTTAAAATTATTTTTATTTTTATTTATTTGAGACAGAGAGAGATACAGAAATAGACAGGTAGACAGAGAGAATGGGCATGCCAGGGCTTCCAGCCACTGCAAACGAACTCCAGATGCGTGCGCCCCCTTGTGCATCTGGCTAATGTGGGTCCTGGGGAGTCGAGCCTCGAACCAAGGTCCTTAGGCTTCACAGGCAAGTGCTTAACCGCTAAGCCATCTCTCCAGCCCTACACTAGAATCTTGAAGGTTCGTTCTTTGTCTTGTTAGATTTTAATCAGAGTTCCTCAATGAGGATAAGGCAGAAATGGTGTTTTCTCACAGAAAACACTGGAGCACCTGCCATTGGTGAGGTGACTCGTGGGAGGAAGAGTGACCACAATGTAAAGAGAGCCAAAGGAACAGTGTCATTGGTGCTCATGACACATCACCTGGTTTACTCAGTAATTATAATGGTGGATAAATTCTATGATGAATCAAACCACATACTATTGTTAGTGTGGTTTCCTGAGGATTCACACAAGTGTGGGTAAAGACTCAGAACATTTGGGTTATACAAAACATTCATCATTCACTCTATTTTGCTATGATGTGAAATTGCATGGCACTGCAAAATGTTTAAGACAGTTTCTGAGAGTACATTCAAGTGATGTTGAATTCACCTCAAACTACAGAAATTCTGAGAGGAAAACTGACAATCTGCTAAGATCCATCTATGGTTCATTATAGATAAGCCACTAGTCTCAGGGAAGTATATCACTTTCTACATTATCATGCATATAAAATTTTAACTCCCAAGATTTTGCCATGTTTATCATCCACTAGAGATGTACCCTTAATAAAGATTTTGGATAAGGTCACTGTCTTAGAAACAGATATGACTTTTGAGGTTGATAATTATTGGAGAAAAAATGGTCTGGAGGCAAAGAGCTTATGGCTACATTAATGAAAAGCCAATTATTGTTCTTCTTGTATAAGATAACAAATACTCTACAATTAACCAACCATGTTCTTTTGTAGATGATCATGTCTAAAAGCTCAGAATGGAGAATTCTAATAGCTAAGATGGTTTCAATAGAAATTTAATTGCACTATATCACACAGTGCTATCCACAGACATAGAAACTGACATGGAAAACCAGTTCCTCCACAAAATTAGAAAATAGGCTAAATTATTATTTATTAATTTTATTAATTTATTTATCAATAATTATTATTTCATGGAAAACAAAGGAAGGAAAGCTTTAAATTGAATCAAGAAAAGCCTGTCTTATATCCATATTAAGGCAGAAACTGAAAACAATAATAATAATAATAATAATAATAATAATAATAATAATAAAACCAATGTTTTGTGAGCCCTTACGAAAAACAAAAACATTAAGACCCACTTTGAGGCCTTAAAGAACAATTCCTAAAATATTTCTTTTTGTAAAGGATTGTTAAAATTATAAGATTGGACATCACCAGCGTTGACTTTTGTCAAGCATATGTCAAAGTTTCTTATGATATCATTAGATGTAGGTTCAGAATTATAGATGTGAACATCCTGATGGCTTTGTAATTGGTTGAATAACAGTGTTCAAAAACTACAAGGTTGGGCTGGAGAGATGGCTTAGCGGTTAAGCGCTTGCCTGTGAAGCCTAAGGACCCCGGTTCGAGGCTCGGTTCCCCAGGTCCCACGTTAGCCAGATGCACAAGGGGGCGCACGCGTTTGGAGTTCGGTTGCAGTGGCTGGAAGCCCTGGCGCGCCCATTCTCTCTCTTTCCCTCTATCTGTCTTTCTCTCTGTCTCTGTCGCTCTCAAATAAATAAATAATAAAAAAAAAAAAACTACAAGGTTAATGTAGAAGGAGATCACAGGGATGCATCATCAAGCTCCTTCCCCAAGGTTCCAAGATAGGACAGTGTCTAAAGAATGTGCTTGTTACCATAATGATAAGAGAATTTACTGATCATGCCTCATAAGGGATCATTGGCCAGTGAAGCACACTGATTGTCTGGTCTGCAGTGGCTGGGTAAACAACTGTCACTTCATGCACAAATAGCAGAAACACTATCATCTTGGAGAAAATGTCTCACATGATAGACAACATATTTGGCACCAGTATTCTTAGAAATAAAACCTAAGTGCAAGTATTCAAGAAAATAATTGGTTTCTAATTCAAAAATTTTGACCTTCTACATGGAATTATACAAATAGTCTTAACTATTTAAGAAAGTGGGACTTATTATTTAAGCTGAGGTTAAAAATAGCCATTCAGTAACTGGAAATAAGTTGAGTGAGACCGCTGGGACAGAGTTTGACTATGGATCTTGTTGGAAATTTTACATTCTTTTACTAAAAATCTTGGAAAACAAAAGTGACTCCAATAATTTTGTCTATTTGGAAATCAGTAAAGGGAAGGGAACTTTTTACAAAGAAATTTGAAAACTAGATGCTAATGGTAAAATGTGAGCCTCAGTATGACTATTAAAAATACTTAGACAAAATACTTTTCAGTGTCTCAGGAAATTAAAAAAAAAAAAAAGAAATGCACTGACATGACGGAAGTGTTTGTAGTGGAAAATTTTCTAATTAAGTTAAATTTTGAAGTATCAGGTTGGAAAAACACTCAGTAAGGTTTACCTGTGATTGAAGATAAATAGGATCTTAGTTGATAACTTTTCAAGTAGCTTGAATCCTTTAGGACAAAACTTCTGCAGGAACATAGAAGAATCATTGTGGGTACCCTCTGCAATGGGCCAAGACTCACTGAGAACATTACAAGGAGTGCCCTTGAGTCATTAAGTGGAAGCATCCTAGAGAAGCAGGCAGAACTGTCACAACTCTCCCAAATTGGACTGGGAGCTAGAGAAAAATCAATTTTCATGAAAACGTGCACTGATTGACCATCTCAATCTCCATTGTGTCCCCATGACATAACACATTACCTGGAAAATAGATATTCAGTAAGGGTCAAATCGCAGTAACTGAAAATCTGGAGATTGATGGCTTGGTTGATTTATTTGGGGCCAGTAGAAAAAACTGTGCATGGTAGAATGGCTATCATTTAGTATTTACATGACAGTTACTATGCTAGGCTCACATCTTCTAAACATCTATATTTTAGGATTACATGAAATTCATTTGTTATTATTTCCATTTTATTTACCATTGAAAAAGAAATTACCAGTTTCTCTAAATCATGCTGTTAATGAATCTTGGTGTTACAGTTGAAAAAATATAATTGGCTCCTAAGTGTGGTCATCTATAGATTATACAAAGTTTTAGAAGAGCTCCATGGTTTTAAGAAAACAGAATTCTTCACGAAGCAGTTTTCTTTAGTGTTGAAATGGCCCTTAGTAAAGAACACCAAACCCTTCATTCTATGGAGGAAGATCCTGGAGAAGCAAGTAAGCATATTAAATGTCCATGATGGTGGCACAGGGGAAAATGTGATTCTTCATGCATAGCCCTTAGAACACTTTCAAATTATTCTCTAACTATCTCTTTTATCAAGTAATGAGTTATAACCATGGAGTCAAGGCAACAAATAATGCGGAAAGCAATGAATGGAAATAGAACTTGAACCTAGGTTTTCAAACTCAGAGTTTAGAGTTTAGGTTTGTGACTATTTCTCTGTGTGTTTTTTTTACATGAGGAGTGGATTGCACTGGCAGGATCCATGGTCCCTTCCAGGATTGATATCTACCGACATCTGGAGAATCTCAGGATCCCCAACTTCTATGCTTTTTGTACTGGACTGCCATAATAACATGTAACAGAGTACACTGAGATAACTGCTTGTTTCTCTATCATTCCTATCAAATGAAAATTACTTAATACTTGTGTTGTCTTATAATAGTTGTCAGCCTTTGACATAGGGTCTTTACACATGAAGGCTCTCAACAAATGTTCATTGGCCCTGCTTGCTACAAATACAAGTATGGTTCATTTCTACAAAGTATTTAGATTGGATCCCTTTACCAACCCATGTTAATTACTGTTAATGGAAGATTTCTCTGTGGGAAAGTGTTTACAGAATTGATTTGCTTTCCAACTTAAAAAATTAATCAGAGTTAGGTTGAAATAGGGCATTACAAAGAAACCTGTGATCACTTCAGCCTGCCTGACACAAGGCTCTTCACAGACCCCTGCCTCCCTTTGAATTCAGTGTGAGTTCGACATCTATAGAAAGATCTAGCACTCCGGATTAGTTTCATTACACAGTTGGACTTGGATGGAGGCGGCAGGAGATCAGCAAGGACTCTTTTAGAAATGAGCACAGAAAGACATAGTGTGCTGTGATGAATTCTCCTTTAAATAAAAACTAAGTCAGATTTTAGAATGAAATTCTGTAGTGCTGTCAAACTGTTTGAAACTGGAGTTGGCAGTTGTCCTTTCAAACTGTTATTTCATAGCACGTGTCCCAGAAGGGACAGCTAAGAATGTTTGCCATATTTGAACTGTTTCCAGAGCCATTCAGCAGGATACTGGCAGTCCACTTCCTCATGTTAATTATTTCTGCCCTGCTTGCCTGGCAACACGTAACATGGGAAGTACTATATTTTGCTATTTGTGACTGTTTCCAGCTGAATGCAGGAAGAAATGAAATACAAGGTCAGCTGGAGATGCAACTTAATAAGTTAGGTTTTTTTGATTGAAAATTTGTTATGGATGAAGAAGCCTGCAATCTTATGATTGTGTGTGTTAGCCATCATTTCAGAATGCTTGAGGGAAATACAGTGGGTCTTGGTGGAAAAAACTACTGATCAATCGTAATGGCCAGCAGAGTAGAATCCATGAACGTGAATGGTCTCCTTTGTAGGCAAAATGTATTAAACTATTTTTAATTATTAGTTATATACACAGTGTATATACAGCCATGTTGGTACCATATTTAGCATCCTCCCTGTCCTCCCCACTACTAAAGGACCCTCCTTGTTGTGGAATGTGGGTCATACTTAGTGGGGTTAGGCATCAGTTATGGGGAGGAGGCAATGCCTGTGTGCATAATGTCCCGACATGTGGCTCTAACAATCTTTCTGCCCCCTCTTTCACAAATTTCCCTGAGCCATGTTGGGTTCATTTTAGGTCTACTTCAGCAATGAGGTCTTGGGAGCCTCTGTGTTTCTGGATATCTGGTTTGGTAGGGGTTCAGTGTTCTCTGTGTCTATCTCTTTCACCCCAGTGCTGGTACCAGGTTCACCAAAAAAACAGCACTCTTGCTTATTTCCCCAATTACTCTCTGGTTTCAGCTGGGGCCCTGGTGAGGTGTGATGGGCTGATTCTCTCCTCAGAATCTGTGTCCATCTGAAAAAGAGAAGCAAATTCCCCAACAGACAGTGAAGTCAGCACCAGAAAAATGGGATAACCCTTATTATTTTAGAGAGAATTTAATATGTGTAGGCCCTCTTGCAGCTTGATAATGAAAGTGAAAGCTTGATAATGGAGAGCAGGCTTGTTTTCTGGATCTGATTCTGACTTGTTTCCTAGATCCAGCCATCCACTGAGCAGAAATAATCAACCAAATCAAGAGCAGTTGGTTACCCACCATGGCTGTGTGTCACTGGTGTGAGCATCATGTCAGATTGTTTGCTGCTAAGTAGCTTAGCAAGTTGCTTGGACAGATGTTGGTCATTTTTCCCAGTCAATCATGTAGCACAATCTAACTGTCTGGGGACTGACTCTCTTCCATATTCTATCCAGGTCACTCCATGGTCTCTACCAACAGCATATGGTATCTTCAGCAGTAGTGTCTTACTATTAACATTGAGTGGCTTATTAAGTATCTGACAGAAATCTTTCTTCTTTTGGGAAACCTTGTAAGTCTCTCTGATCAACAGCTCATTGTGGATGTTAACCTCATGCTGGTACTGGGCATTCCAGGCCAGCACCAATAGAAAAGAAGGAAAAGAAGGAAGAAAAAGATAAGTAATATAAAAGAGGAAGAATGGAGAGAGAAAGAGAGAGAGAGAGAGATGAGAAACATGAGATTAAGGTTAGTCTTCACCATACCCACTCCAGGGCCATTTGATTCAGGTGTTCCCTCTAAGGACCTGATGAAGGTTCAACCATTTCATCTATCTTATAGGATATATAATTTTATGGTATCATTGCCACTTGGGTCCAGGTTTGAGTCCCCCTAACATCCTTATCCACACCTGGCACTCTACCCTCCCTATTGTTTTGTACTCGAGATGCATTTTAGGTATGTCAGCATCTCGGGAAGATACAGGTTAGGAGCCACAGATGAGTGAGATCATGTGACAATTATCTTGCTATGATTGGCTGAGTTTGCTGAGAATAATCTGTTCTAAATTCAACCATTTTTCTTCGAATTTCATTGTGTCATTTTTCTTTACTGCTGTGTAGAATTACATCATGTAGATATACAAAAACTTGGTTATCCATTCGTCTAATAATGGACATCTGGGTTGATTCCAGATTTTAGCTATTATGAATTGATTAGCTATAAACATGGTTGAGCATATCTCTGTGGAATGAGGTTTAAAGGTTTTAGGGTACATGCTCAGTAAGGGAATATCTGGGTCTGTTGGTAACTCTATAGTCAGCTTTTTTAGGAGTCTCCATATTGCTTTCCAAAGTGGTTGTACCATCTTACATTCCACCAACAGAGAATGAAGGTTCCTATTTCTCCACATCCTCACCAGTATTTTTTTTCATTTAATTTTTTTTTTTAAATATTTGCTAGGGTAAGGTAGAATCTCATGGTTGTTTAATTTGCATTTCCCTGATGCTTAGGGATGATAAACTTTTTATTAAGTGTCTGTTTGCCATTTGTATTTCTTCCTCTGATAACTCACTATACAGTTCTCTACCCCATTTTGAGTGGGTTGTTTGACTTTTAATTGTTTAGGTTTTTGAGTTCCTTGTAAATTTTAGAAATTTGACCTCTGTAAGTTGTCTAGCTGGCAAAATTTTTCTCCCATTCTGTGGGTAATCTACTGGCTTTGCTTATGGTATGTTTGTCTGTGAAGAAAGTTTTCAGTTTCATGAGATTCCAATGGTTGAATGATTGTTTAAATTCTTGAGCCACTGGAGTTTTGTTCAGGAAGACTTTTCCCATTCCTATATCATGGAAAGTTCCTCCTCCTACTTTTTCTTCTAGTAGTAGCAGAGTTTCTGGTCTTATATTGACATCTGATCCATTTAGACTTGATTTTTGTGCATGGTGAGATGTGTGGATCAAGTTTCATTTCCCTTCATATGGTCATCCAGTCTGTCCAGCACAATTTTTGAAGATGCTGTTTTTGCAACAGCCTACGTTGTTAAGGCCTTTGTCAAATATCAAGTAGGTGTAGTTACTTGACCCCAAGTCTGGGTCCTTGATTCTGTTCCATTGGTCTATAATCCTGTTTTGATGCCAGAACCATGTTTTTATTACCATGGCTTTGTAATATAGCTTTAGATCATGTTTGGTGAGGCCTCCACATGTGTTTCTTTTGTTAAGGATATTCTTGGATATCTGAGGCCTACTGCCATTTCATACAAATTTTGAGATCAGTTTTTCTATCTCTGTGAAGAAAGCTATTGAGATTTTTATTATTATTGCATTAAATATGTATATTCACATTGGTAACATTGGCATTTTTACAATGTAATTTCAGCCTATCTAGGAGGCTAGGATAACTTTTCATTTTCTCAAGTCTTCCTCAACTTCTTTCTTGATGATTTTTATATTTTCATTGTATAGGTTTTTCACATTCTGTTTAATGTTAATCCAAGGTATTTTTTTTGTTGCTATTAAAAATGGGTCAATGCTGCTTATTTCTTTCTCTGTATCTTTGTCTTTTGCATATAGAAAGGCTGCTGATTTTTTTCATTAATTTTGTATCTTGCTACTTTGCTGAAGGAATTAATCACCTTTAAGAGTTTTGAGATATAGATTCTCAGGTGTCTTATGTATAGAATCATGTCATTTGCAAGTAGGGCTAACAACTCCTTTCTTTCCAATTTGTATTCCTTTCATTTATTTCTACTGTCTTATTGTTTGAGCTAGGACTTCCAGTACTATGTTGAAGAGTATAGTTGAGAGTGGACCACTGTCATGTTCCTGGTCTCAATGGGAATTCCTTCAGTTTCTCCCCATTAAGTATTATTTGGAGGCTGGAGAGATGGCTTAGCAGTTAAGTGCTTGCCTGTGAAGCCTAAGGACCCCAGTTTGAGGCTCGGTTCCCCAGGTCCCATGTTAGCCAGATAGATGCACAATGGGGCGCACACGTCTGGAGTTTGTTTGCAGAGGCTGGAAGCCCTGGCGCGCCCATTCTCTCTCTCTCCCTCTATCTGTCTTTCTCTCTGTGTCTATCGCTCTCAAATAAATAAATTTAAAAAATTTAAAAAAATTTAAAAAAAGTATTATTTGGGCTGTAGGAGCTGTATATATAGTCTTTATTATGTTGAGATATAAACAATCCATGCCTATTCTTTCCAATGGTTTGATCACGAAGTGATGCTATATTTTATCAAAGGCCTTTCCTGTATCTATTGAAATGATCATGTGGTTTTGTGTTTAAGCTTATTTATGTGCTGTATTACATTGACAGATTTCCATATGTTGAACTATCCCTGCATTCCTGGGATAAATCCTAATTGTCAAGGTGGATAATGCTTTTGATGTCAAGGAAATAAGCCTATAGTTTTCTTTTCTTGTGGCATCTTTGCCTGGTTTTGGCCTTAACATGATAGTAGCTTCATAGAAGGTGTGGGGGAATCTTGCCTGTTCTTCAATTGTGTGGTGCAGTTTGAAAAAAATTAGTTTCAGTTCTTCCATGAAAGTTTGATAGAATTCAGCTGAGAAGCTATTTGGTCCCAGACTCTTTTTTTTTGGGGGGGGGGTGGTTACCTTTTCAATCTCACTGGATGTGATATATTGGTTTAGGAGATAAATATGCTCTGAGTTTCGCTTTGGTAGGTGTTATGTGTCCAGGATTTCATCTATTCCCTCCATATTATCCAGTTTTGTGGAATAGAGGTTTTTGAAGTAAGACTTCATGATTCTCCCAATTTCACTTATGTCTGTTGTGATCTATCCTTTTTTTATTCCTAATTTTGTTAACTTGAAGCATGTCTTTTTTCACTTGATCAAATAGGCCTGGGGTTTATCAATCTTGCTTATTTTTTCAAAGAACCAGCTCTTTGTTTCATCAGTTTTCTTAGTTGTTTTCTTAGTTTCCAATACATTAATTTCTGCTCTGTTATTGATTATTTCTTTCATTCTCAAGCTTTTTGTGTTGTATTCTTCTTGTTTTTCTAGTGCCTTTAGGTGGATGGTTAGGTTGTTGATTTGGAATCTCTCTCTCTTTGTTATGAAGTCATTTAATGCTATGAATTTTCCCTGAGTACTGCCCTCATTGAGTCCTTTAAATTTTGGTATGTTGTGTTCCCAGTCATTCAATTCTAGAAATTTTGGAGTTTAATTATTTATTTCATCCACTATCCATTATTTTTTGAAAGTTTGTTGTTCAGTTTCCAGGAGGTGGTGGGATTCCTAGCACATTTTTGTTGTTAATTTCTAGCAATATAGCATTGTGATCTGATATCATATAGGAAATTATGTCATTATTCCTAAATAATGACATAAGGTTGTATGATCCAGTAAATGATCTGTTTTAGAGAAGGTTCCATGGGCTACTGAGAAAAATGTGTAATCAGTGGATTTGGGGTAGAATATTCTATAGATGTCTGTTTGGCCTTATTCATCTACAGTTTTGTCAAGTTATCTCACTTCCCTGTTAATTTTCTGTTTGGATGATCTATCTATTGATGATAGCGTAGCATTGAAATCCCCAAGTATGAGGGTGTTGGTGGTTATTTCTGCTTTGCTGTCAAGTAGGTTTTGTTTTATGAATTGTGGTGCTCCTGTGTTTAGTGCATAAAGATGGATGATTGTGATATCCTATTGTTGAATCATTCCCTTGATAAGTAAGAAGTGGCCTCCTTTGTCTTTTTTGATTACCTTTGGATTGAATTCTATTTTATCCAATGTTAGTATAGCTAAGTCTGCTTGTTTCTTATTTCCATTTGCTTGGAATACCATTTTCCAACATTTCACCCTGAGGAGGTGTCTGCCTTTAGTGGTAAGGTGTGTTTCTTGAAGAAAGTAGATTGCAGTGTCTAATTTTCCGATCTACCCTGTTAGCATATGTGTCTTAATGGGTGAATTAAGACAATTAATATTTAGCATAGTAACTGTCAGATTTGATTTAATCCCTGCCATATTGTGATGGTTTATGTGGGTTGTTGTTTGCTTGGACTTAGTATTTTTTCATTTTTGTTTGTTTGTTTGTGTGTGTGTGTGTGTGTGTGTGTGTGTGTGTGTGTGCTTGCTCTGAGTTTGGTTATTGTGGTCTGCTTCTTGTAGGCACTTGAGTTTGGTTATTTGATTCTTCTGTGTAGAGAATTCCCTGAAGTACTCTCTGTAGGTTTGGCTTTTTGTTCATATAGTTGTAACGTGGAGTTCTATTGTGGAAAGTTTTCTTTCACATGTATTATAAGGGATAGTTTTGCTTGGTAGAGCAGTTTTGGTTGGAAGCCATAGGTTCTTAGACTTTTCAGTGTTCCATTCCAGGCCCTTCTGGCTTTCAGAGTTTCCATTGAGAAGTAATTCTGATAGGGCTACCTTTATGTATAATGTGTTGTTTCTCACTAGCTGCTTTTAGGACTTTCTCTTAGTTATTGATGTTTAGGGTCTTAATGATTATATCTCTTGGAGAATTTCTCCTTTAGTCCAATCTGTTTGGAGTTCTGTTAGTTTGTTGTACCTTGATGGGAATTTCTTTTGAGACAGTGGCAAACTTTCCTTTGATAATTTTGATGAATAAATTCTCAACGCCTTTGGTCTGAATTTGTTCCCCTTCTGGTATTCCTATGATCTGAATATTGGGATGTTTAAAGGTATCCCACAGTTCCCTCATGTTCTGTTCAGAAAAACAAAATGAACTTATTGAAATGTTTGGACTCACAAACTGTTTCTTATGTTTTGTCTTCAAGTTCTGAGTTTCTATCTTCTACATGGCTGACTATTCTTAAGAGCTTCTATAGAGTTCTGGGCTTGTTCAATTTGGTTTGTATTTTCTATTGTTTTTTTTGTTTTGTTTTGTTTTGTTTTCTGAGGTAGCGCCTTGCTCTAGCACCACCATGCCTGGCTTTTTTTTCTAATTTTTTTAAGGTAGGGTTAAAGGCATTTTTTAAGGCTGGGATTAAAGGTGTATGCCATAACACCTGGCTCTACTGCCTTTTTATGTATAGTTTCCATCCCCATGTTGAATTCCTTTTTCATGTTATTTTCTGACTTTCTTGATGTTTTTTTTGTAATTCATACTTGCTTTTAATTTATGTCTTCATTTAGCTTAGCCAGCTGGTTATTGATGTCCTCTTTCTTTTTCACTCTCCTTCAGATCATTTAAGTGTCTTTGTAAACCTTCCTGATTCTTTCCTATTTGGTGTAATCTACCGAGGACATTCATACAATTACCAGCCCTTTGTTGATTTTTTTGAAAGTTCTGCTATTAGCTTGCCCAGGGTTGCATAGCTTGTATCTTCATTTTGGGGTTCTAATTCTATTGTGTCTTCTATGTTTTGATTAAAAACATCTGTTGTGGAACTGGGCAACCTTGTTGTGTTTACTTGTATGTGATATTCCATGTGATTCCTTTTGCACTGTGGCCCGCCTATCACAGTGTAGGAATTTTATTTAATTTAGGAGGAAAATATCTTAAGTGATTATTTTCTTTTATGTTTGCTTAGACTTGGCTTCTGATGGCAATGGGGCCTGCTTGTTCAGAGGGAAGGAGCCTATGAGGCTCGGGTGTGTACCCAGGGGCCTGATGAAGGGTTTTGGTGTTTGGTGATTCAGATTATGGGACTGTGTGGTCAGGTGGCCTGAGGGGACAGGGATAGGGGGGAATGGAACAAAGCAGACTGATGTTGTGGCTGGACTGCAAGGGGTAGGGTGATGGGAATGCGCAGTTGTTGATGCTGAGGGATGTTGGGGTCGGATAACGAGTTGCTTGGGATCCTGTAGCAGGGGCTGAATGAGAATTCTGGGTCCTGTGACAAGGCAGGGTGGGGATGTGGGACCACTGAGGGTCAGGTGATGTGCAGTGGGGGACATGGTGGTCCCCCATGGCAGGAAAGCCTAAGGAGGGGAAAGAGGGAAAGCATAGGGAGGGGGGAAAGCCAGCCTGCTGGCCTGGGTCTGCATAAGGGGAGTGGGAGGTTGGTGGTGAGTGGGAAGTTGTTGGCATGTGGAGGTCCCCTAGGAGAATGCCAGCCTGCTGGTCTCGGCCAGTGCACAGGGGTTGGGGGGGCAGGGTTGTTCCATGTGGAACTCTGTGGTGGTGGGAATGCCTAGGGTGTGGGGGGCGCTGAGGAATCTAGCCTGCTGGCTTTTGTCTGTGCACAGGGAGGGGCAGTGGCAAGTGGGACAGCATTCACACCTGGTGCTACCCTAGCCTGCTGGTGCACTTAGCCTGTGGTTAGTGCAGGAGTGAACTGCGGCTGTGAGTGGTGCTGGGACGGCCACTTGAGGGGATGGGTGGACTGGTGGGAGTAGCAGATTCCCTGCTTCGTCCCTCTGGAGCCTCCCACTTAAGGTCTACTAGGATCTGCAAACCCCAGAGAACCCCAAAGATCTTGCCTTTCCTTTCCCAGGGGTAAGGCATGGTTAGGCTGATGCTGTCTTGACCAGAATTCCTGAAAAGTTTTTTTGAGAACTTTTTTCTTCCTTCTCTGACTCTTCTGTGTCCCTCACTACCCCTTTACTTCCCCTTTCTTTCTTCCTTCCTTTTCTTTTAATATTGTTTTCATATAGAAATTTAAGCACAGAGATAGAAGCCCACAAAATATAGTGTGGTATCTTCCTAAGATGCAAAATGAAAGAGTCATGAGGATTGCTGTAGATTGTAGGACAGTGATGGTTTTGATTCTGACTCAGGTGCAGTGGAAATGTATCATCATAATAAGTCCAGCCTACAGCACTTAACATTTAACACTTAACATTTATGATGTAGAACTAAAAACAATATGTCCACACATTGTATTGAAAAACAAAGATACAATTCTGAACTATTTCTGCAACTTCAAAAAAAATGATTTTCTGAGAACATGTTTTCTTGCTATGTTTTTGAATGCCATTCTTGAGTGATAACTTCTAAGAAGGCTATGTTGTATTTTGTGCTGTTTGGTAATGTGAGGTGATGACTCAGTGGAAATCAATTCCAAAAATGAAATGCAATTGTTGTTGTATAGAGATATTGTCATGTGTTGATGACAGAAAGTATTTAATTCTTTGATGAATAAGGATAGATACTCAGTTTTCAACTATACTTTTGAAATGAAGATTAAGATCATTATAAAATATCATCATTCTATAATGATTCATTCAAAAGTTTCAGATCATCAATTTCCCAGCTAATTTATGAAAAATACAAACAAAATTGAAATACTTCTCCTCTTCACTAAAATATCAAATACCTTTAATTCCATAGGTGAAAATTTCTATGAAAAAAAAAATAAAACCACAAATAAGCAAGGTAAGGTATGAGCCATTGAGAGCACATTTTCCTTTGGTGCTGCACAATTTCCAGTAGGCTTGCTGTTTATGAAAAGTAGTTTGTGGCTACATACAACATCAGCATAATACAATCACACAAACTGTGAAGACTCAACTAAGGCAACAGACTCCAAGATTCCTTAGTCAAGTTAGATTAAAAATAGTTTTAGTGTAGAGCTTCTTACTTATTTTCTTTTAGTGTCCTATATAACAAAAACTGTTGTGGCTTACCTACTGAACGCCCAGACTCTCTAGTTTATCTGTATATAAAATAGATTTTGGTCATAACAACTCCCATCTTCTCTTGTTACTCCTGCACCAGTAGAAGTACTTTGATATCCTTTTATTTATTTATTTATTTACTCACTTACTTACTTATTTATGTTTTGTGTGTGTCCCTTGAATTTAATGATGATTGCCTGCATGTGTGTGGTGAGGAATTATTTACCAGAGCACATGCAACATGAAACCTACCAGTTGCTTTACCATGTCTTCTACTTTTCCAGCAATTGTGAACTGCCAATAACTGCTCACTGATGGATGGGGCATAATGCCTGCCTATTATTATAGTTGCAGCCAAGATGGTGGAACAGGAGCTATGCCAAAGGAACCCAGAAAAACAAAGGAGATGGTAAAGAATAATGGGAGATCCAGGATACATCAGTATAAGAAGAGAGAGCTGATTGCCTGCCACAAGATGAGTCATCTACACCGTATCGGCCAGGGCCCAGGAGTTATTGCAAAGGAGCAGTGACTGAAGTATTGCTCTTACTACTAGCCTGAAAACTAATCCCAGGGAGATGGCAATAGACACTGTGGACATTCAAATTTCATCAAAACAGAGATCCAGAGGCTACAGAGAATTCAACACAAAATCTTATTTCAAATATGCCTGCCAAGACTCAGGAAAAGTTGTGCAAAAAGAGACAAAAAGATTTTGAGAACCTGAAGTTCGGTTGGATTAGCTTGAGGCACCCTTGCCTCAACAGGTACTGACTGAGGCATTCAGAACCCCACAATGAATACCAATAAGCTCAGTGAGGAAGGCTCTCAGTAGAAATGGGGTGGGGGAGAGGGAATTTAAAAGTATGACCTTTATATAAAAAATAAATATATTAAAAAGTAGAAACAAATTCAAGAACTTTCCACAACCTGTATGAATATACACCTACAAATATGTGCATGTCTATGACATTTAAAATATTAATGGTCCTCATGTCCATTAAGAGAACAGTTAGTTACCTGAAGACCCAGGCCTTGCCACCTATTCATCATGTTCCAGGGCTCAGGAGAACTTGCAGTGGATGCGGAATCATGAGCACTGCTCTTTTTTTTTTTATTAATTAGTTTTATATTCACCAAATACAGTTTGGTACCATTATTAGGCTCATCAGGGACCTACCCCCTCCCCATTAGCCCCTCCTTATTGAGGTATATGGGTCATGCTTTGTGGAGTTAGCCCACAGTTATGGGTAAGATAAATGTCTCTGTATATCATGACCCAACATGTGGCTCTGACATTCCTTTCACCCCCTCTTCTGCAAAATTTCCCTGAGCCATGTTGAGTTCATTTTTGGTCTGCTTCAGTGATGAGGTGTTGGGGACCTCTGAGGTTCGGGCTCTCTGATTTTGTAGGAGTTGATTTTTCTCTATGTTGTTCTCCTTCCCCCTTGTGCTGGTATCCAGTTCTTCAGGAAAACAGCACCCTTGCTTGTTTTGCCAATTTTTCTTAGTTTCAGTCGGGACCTTTTTGAGGTATGATGGGGTGGTTCTCTCCTTAGGATCTACACCTATCTGAAAAAGAGAAGCAGATTCTCCAACGGAGAGTAAGTTAGCACCAGGACAAATGAGATAACCCTTACTTTTTTAAATACAGAGTTTAATAGGTTTAGGCCCTCTTGCACCCCATGATTGATGGTAGCTTGATAATGGAGAGTGGGCTTATGTTTGGGTATGATTCTGACTTGTTTCCCAGCTCCAGCTATGGGTCCAGTACCACTGAGGAGATTAGTTAGCCAAATCAAGAGCAGTTGGTTCCCCACCATGGCTGTGTGCCACTATTGCACTTGTGTGGGCATCACAACAGGTTATGTGCTGCTAAGTAGATTAGACCATGAGTTGCTTGGATAAATATTGGTCATTTTCCCCCAGTTGCCCAAGTAGCACCTTCTGGCGCTAGACGCACTGATTATCTGGGGACTGACTCTCTTCTAGCTTCCAGCCATGCCATTCCATTTCACATGTCAAACACATAAGGTATCTTCAGCAGTAGGGTCTTACCACTAACCTTTAGTGGGTCATCAAGCACTCTGACAGAAATCTGTCTGTCTTTTAGGAAACCTTGTAGATCTATCTGATCAAAAGCTCATTGTGGATGATAGCCCCATGCTAGTACTGGGAGTTACAGGCCAGTGCCCACTACGAAAATGAGAGAAGAGATAACTAATATACAAGAGTTAGAGAGAAGAGAGAGAGAAAGGGAGAGGGAGAGAGGGACGATGTAGAAGATTAAGGTTAGCCTTGATCCTGCCCTCTACAGTGTCTTGTGGTTCAGGTGTTCCCTGTAAGGGTCTGGTGAAGGTTCAGCCATTTGGTCTGCCTTTTTGGAAGTAGAATTTTATGGTATCATTGCCGTTTGTGTCTAGATTTGTGTTTGCCAACCCCTCCATTTCCCTCCTCTCCCTCTCCACCCATCCTATTGTCTAGTTCACAAGATGCTTGCTGGGTATGTAAAGCATCTTGGGTAGATTCAGGTTAGGTGCTATAGATGAGTGAGACTATGTGGTGATTTTTTTTCTGTGATTGGGTAAGTTCACTGAGAATGATCTGTTTCAGGTTCAACCATTTTTCCTCAAATTTCATTGTGTCGTTTTTTTTTTTTTTTTTTTTTTTTTTACTGCGGTATAGAATTCCATTGTGTAGATATATCACATCTTAGTTATCCATTCTTCTAGTGATGAACATCTGGGTTGATTCCAGCTCTATTATGAATTGAGCCGCTACAAACATGGTTGAGCAAATCTTTCTGGCCTGTGGTTTGAAGGTTTTAGGGTAGATGCCCAGTAAGGGAATAACTGAGTCTGTTGGTATCTTTATAGTCAGCTTTTTCAAAATAAATTCTGGTGAGGATGTGGAGAAGTAGGAATACTCATCCACTGTTGGTGGAATATAGGATGGTATAACCATTTTGGAAAGAAATATGAAGACTCATGAACACTGCTCTAAATGCTAGTCTGACAACCAGCTCCAGCATGATGTTGGCAGACATAGTGATCAAGCATAACTTATCAAAGCAGAAATCGAGAGGCTACAAAGAACTCAACACTAAATCAGACTACCAATAGGCCTGTCAGGTCTCAGGGAACATTGTAGAAGAGGAGGCAGAAAGATAGCAAGAGCCACAGATTGGGTGGGAATACCCTGAGGAAGTCACCCCACTACCTCATTGGGACTGACTGAGACTTTCATTACCCCACAGTGAATTCCATAACCCCACAGAAGACGGCCCAGGGAAACAGGAACAGGGGAGAGAGAATAAAAAATAAGTATAATGAGTTAAAATAAGTAAATAAGTTTATCAAAATGTTCATGGGTTTTCAAGAGAGATTGGAGTGGTGGGGAGAGGGAGAGAGAGAGACAGATTTTATTGTGGAATTAGGAGAAGAAAAGAAGGCGATGTGCCTGTAACACATCACATGTTTAGGCTGATAATTCCATGAAGAAAGGTTGAAAGGTCCAGGGCCTCCTTCCCCATCTTCTAGGGAAGGACACTGGCTGTCTTCTGTGCTGTTTACGCCAGCACACTCCCTCTGTGGTATGCTTTATCTCTTCCTGTTCTGTTGCTGCAACCCTGTCTGCACCTACCTGCTCCCTGCTGTTTGATAGGGTTCTTCAGGGCTGCAGCCACTCTAAAGCTCAGAAAGTACCACAACTTGGAGGTTTTGGGTAGTAAGTGGACTAGAGTGCTTGTTTCCCTTTATTCTGTGAGACAAGGTTGCCTTTCTTCTAATGATGATACGAAATTCTTAGGGGAAAGAAGGCTCTCAACCATTGAGTCTTGGGTCCTTCCTGAAAGTTTTGACCCAAGTGCATGACAGAAGTTGTGATACTAGGCAACCATATTTGAGAAATCACTGAGTCAAGATGGAAATTTCTCCTCCACCCCCTAGAACAGCCTTGTCAATGTTTGGGGTGTTATTTGTTGTTCTTTGTTGTTACCATAGGATACCTCTTTTCCAAAAAAAAGTCCACCCTGTTACGTGAAGAAATTCTATATACCTCATAGGACAATTTAAAATTTTTATTTATTTATTTAATTTTGAGGTAGAGTGTCACTCTAGTCCAGGGTGACCTGGAATTCACTGTATAGTCTCAGGGTGGCCTTAAACGCACTATGATCTTCTTATCTCAGCTTCCCCAGTGCTGGGATTAAAGATATGAGCCACCACACTCATCTATTTATTTATATTTTTGAGATAGCATATGAACCATGTAATCTTGGCTGGCATCACACTCACTGTATGGACCAGGATGGCCTTGAAGTTGCAGTGATCTTCATGTCTTAGCCTCCATTGTGGACATAAGCCACCACACCTAACTTGACAATTAAAAATTTTCTTTTCCCCAGTAGTAAATACTACTTAGAAAAGATGTAGCATGGCTGGAGAGATGGTTTAGTGGGTTAAGGTACTTGCCTGTAAAGCCAACGAACCCAGGCTCTATTCCCCAGGAGCAATGTAAGGCAGATACATAAGGTGGCACATGTTTCTGGAATTCATTTGCAGTGGCTGGAGGCCCTGCCACACCCAATATCTTTTTCTATCTGCCTTTTTGTCTCTCTCTCTCTCTCTCAAATAAATAAATACAATTAAAATATTTTAAAAGAGAAAAGAGGCTGGGCATAGTGGCACATGCCTTTAATCCCAGCACTCAGGAGGCAAAGGTAGGAGGATCACTGTGAGTTCAAGGATATCCTGAGACTAGAGAGTGAATTCCAGGTCAGCCTGGCCTAGAGTGAGACCCTACCTCAAAAACCAAAAAAAAAAAAGATGGAAAAGAAAGAAAAGAAAAGTGGTAGTAACTATTGTGGGGAGGCCAAGTGTTTGTATAGTAGGCCCAACTAACAATATTTTATACAACTAAGTGCTTAGAAAGAGTACAGAAAGTTTTATATTATGAAAATTAAAATATCAATTACCACCAATAATGTTTTATTATAACACAGACATTCCTATTGTTTATGATTATTTTTATACTATAACTACAGAACTAAGTACTTGGGTGACTAAATAGCCTATTAACTAAAACAACATTTAGCATCAGATCTTTTAGAGAGAAAAACAACATAGAGCAAAAATGCAGACTGTTATATTTTATAGAGCTTAGTATTTACAAAGTGCTGAGTAAGCATCAGGTTCACAGAAGTTTTCCTAAGACACTACAGTGTCGTTGTTTCTCTCACCTTCTTATGTTTTATTTTTCTCTTCCCTCATTCTTCCTTCCTTGAATCTTGCCTCTCCCCTCCTTCCTTTTTCCTGATTTCTTCTTTCCTCCCCATCTTACTCTTCCTCTTTCTTTATTTCTTTCTTTTACTTTAAATAACTTCCATAATTCCTTATGTGTACTTAAGAATAACTTTTTTTCAATGTATAGCAAAGAACTAATTTTCAAATATTTAAATAAAACCAGTACCTTTTAAAGATTGTACTATGAAATATATTTTAATAAACTCTAATACCAGTCAAAACATAAATATCTTGATTTTTTTCTTCAATTAAATGTCAAGTATAGTTGTTCATTTACTTTAGATAAATCGTGCTATGGAAACTATGACTTATCATTATATTGTAAAATATTGGCTTATGATACAGGGGCATATTAAAACGTATATTGAAATTTTGCTGTGCAATTACATTATTAACCATAGGCAAGGAACTATTGCCTTTATGAATTGATATCTGGTATTGTTTTTACTTTGTGTAAAACACATTCATGCCATTTAATTTTGTATAGAATATTATATAAATCTAGTTATTTTACATAAAATTGGATGTTTGGGGTACTTATATACTTTTACCTAATTTTAAATTTTGCTTTTTAAATTTTTTGTGTTCTTTTTATTTATTTATTTGAGAGTTACAGAGATAGAAAGAGAAAAATAGAGAGAGAGAGAGAGAGAGAGAGAGAATGGGCATACCAGGGCTTCTAGCCATTGCCAAAAAACTCCAGAGCCATGTGTCCCCTTGTGCATCTGGCTAACATGGGTCCTGTAGAATCAAGCCTCGAACCAGGGTCCTTCGGCTTCACAGGCAAGCCCTTAACTGCTATGCCATCTCTCCAGCCCAAATTTTGCTTTTTGAACAGTGAAATAAAACAAAATGTTTCACATTTGTGTTTGCAAACACTTTATTAACAAAAGCAAAATAGGGGCTGGAGAGATGGCTTAGTGGTTAAGTTCTTAGGTATATAGTCTAAGAACCCAGGTTCAATTCCCTAGTACCCAGGTAAGCCAGATGCACAAGGTGGCTTATGTATCTGGAGTTTATTTACGGTATCTAGAGGCTGTGGAGTGCCCATTCTCTCACTCTCACCCTCTCTCTTAAATAAATAAAATATTAAAAAATACAGACTATTTTACATGAATATAATCTTGTTTTCTTAAAAGGAAAGGCAAAACTGAATAGTTATATTTTTACCTTTATTTTTGATTTTAAAAAGGCAGACATATCTTGAGAAATAAAATTCAATGATCATAAATATTCTTCTCTCTCTCCATGCCTATACATTTCTTTCTCCTTCCATTCCTCTCTCTTTTCTTTTTCTTCTCCCTCTTCCTCCCTGCCACCTTCTTTACCTTCCTTCCTTTCTACCTTCCCTTCCCTCCCTTTCCTACTGCTATCCCTATTCCTTCCTTATCTCCTTTCATTTTTGAAGATAGTGTTTTGGTACGTAGTCCAGGATGGCCTAAAACTAGATATATAACACAAGATGGACTTGAACTCACAATCATTTTGCTTCAATTATAGGCTTGATCTGTCAGCTCAGCTTGACCATAGCATCTTGAACACATAAGGATGTGTCATCTTCTTTTCCATATTCCAGGGCCTAGTAAAGTGTTTTCTTTCTGACTAAACTGGCTAAGGTTCTAACCTTAAATGTGAGGAGTGGAGAGATGGCTTAGCTGTTAAGGTGCTTGGCTGCAAAGTCTGATGACATAAGTACAATTCCTTGGTACCACATAAAGCCAGATGCACAAAATGGCACATGCATCTGGAGTTAATTTGCAGTGGCTGAAGGCTCTACCTCACCCTTTCTCTGTGTCTGTCTCTTTTATAACTTTACATGTCTTAAGAACAAAGTACTCAGCACCATCTCAACCATGGGATGTCTTCCTCTCCTCAACTCTTCCACAACTCAGGGTTTACCAGCCCTTTGGTTATTTTCTTGGAGAAAAATACTGCTTCCTCTGTCTAAAAATTTTATGTTATAGCAGGAGGTGCTAGCATTATCCTAATGTACAAACTATGTCTCACCAATTTGTTTGGAAAGACAACATGTAGTTACAAGATGGAATAAGTTTATGCTGTTTAAATTAGGTTGAGTATGTAGCTCATTCATATACTTTTTAAGAAAACATTCTTGTTGTCAGAGAAATAGATACATGAACAGGTATGTAGACATAGATGCATTAGGATAGATATAGTTGATACATTTAGATAAGTGTAGAAATAAATATTCTTTAATTTGTGCAAGATTGTTAAACATATCAGTCCAAGATAAATTAGTATGTCTGTATATAATACAAATAATTTTCCAATATACTACTCATCTTATTTCAGGTAATTGTGTGAACATTCATTATAACTAGACAACATAATCCATTTGACTTAAGTCAAAATAAAATGTATAAATTCATAACATACTGAAATTTAATAAATATTGGGCGACTTTGGCATATTATAAGTGATTTCAGGCTAACATATGGTTCTAGTGTTACTGTCCTGGCAGTCAGTAAGCATTTTTACAATTATATTTTTATATATTATATGAAAGTATGTATGATTATAATTTGTACTATGTCCTATGGTCCAGTACATCTTCTACATGGAAGTAGATCATTTCTGGAAATTATTATTTGGTACTTTATCTTACAGGTGTAACTTTTCACCTACTTATATTTCTATCTGCCTCTAAGTTTTGGATATACAATAGTCCCTGAAACTTTGTACCAAAGGACTGATGGATAAATTCTAGGATGTTACCTTTCAAACTCTATCTGTACTGTGTCCTCTAGCACTCCTCCTGTCTATTTTGGTTCTCTTCCCAAAGTAATTTCTTTTCTCATTCAGAACATGACTCAGAAGTATAACAGGTAGCAGTTGTTCCTCAACAAGTCAGCAGGACATATGGGGTCCACTTGTGTATCCTCCATTACTTCTTGGTGTCAAGTTGTTCCTTCACCTAAAATGCACTTATTCTTGCTATTTTCACTAACTCAGGCATTGCCTGTGTTCTCATTAGTTCTGAGGTTTGGAATTGCTTCAAGAACCTAAATATACTAGTAAACTAGAGCCTTATTCTTGGAAAGTAGTCAGCAGGTGGGAGATAGGGAGCAGAACTTGGGAAGACTTGCCCTACTTACTAATTTTGCCAAAATCTAGTTACAGATGGACAATGTGTAAAAAGTTGTGAAATGGGGTGAGGCAAACACTCACATGAGTATTTTGATGCCAACATTGACACAAAATCCTACATTGAAACATCACTCAGGGGACAGTAGGGATGGTATAGTGGCTAAAGGTGCTTGCTTACAAAGTCTGACAGCCCTTGTTCAATTCCCCACATGAACAGCCAGATGGGCTTTATTTCACAGTGCCTAGAAATTCTGCTACATACACATGCAATTCAATGGAATGGTTAAAAAATCAAAGCAGAAAAATAAACTTCCAAAAGTCATAATAATCATCCTAAAATGCTTGCATTTCTACTATGAGAATTATTTTTGTGCTAAGGTACTCATACGAGAAGAATATTATTAATATTAGAAGAAAACATTTATTTATTCAGTAATTTTCCTTTTTGATATTTGCTTACCTGTTGTGTAGTTAGATTGGCACTGAAAGTGAAAAGAGGACAAGGCAAAGAGACAAAACCAAGAGATTTTCAGGAAAAGTTAAATGCCGACTTCCCCTTCTTCATTCCCTGTTGTGCAGAATGAGCAACATAGGAGGGGTCACAGAATCTGCTCTAGTTGGTTGCAAAGGTTTGGCTAGCAATATTTCAATTTCATACGGCAAGAGTGCTGTTCTTTATGTACTGTGGGATATCCATGGGAAATTTAAGATAGTAGTTGCATTTTAGGTATAAAGATTCAGTTCAATTATACTGGTAAGATCTTTAGGTAAGACGGCTTCTTGGATAAGGAGACCATTTAACTGCCATAAGTAGACAGAATTATTATGTCCATTTCATATACTGAATAAAAGTTTCCAAATAGACACTGACTGATTCTTACTAAGACAAAGTAATAAGTTTCTGCACTAACAAATATTGTCTTCTCAAGTATGTATTTGCTCCTATATGATCAAAATTCTGCTTCTGAGACTTGCCAGTGACATGTTTGAAGACCCATTTTAACAGGGAAACTTACAAAGCCAAGTAAGTTTAATTGCATGCCACCTCTTGATTTTGACAAATATAATGGCACAAGTTGCTAGTAAACTTAATGATGTAGATTTATTTTAGCTTAACAAAAATATATGCTATATGAAGTAAGTAGTTAGCTATGAGCCAAGATGTAACTTGATATTTTCTTGCAATTAAAATGGTCATGAAAGAATGCTTTCAATTCATGAAATTTATCAGTGTATCTATATTATATCCAGAAGGAATTTTTTTCCTGGAAAATATCTCTTTCTATTGTTCAAGGAGAAATGTGATAACTTCTTTTCAACCTGACAGCAGAAATTTTCTAAAGATATTATCACACTTTACTGAATTGTGCACCTCAGCCAAAATGCCTCAGGATTTTTATAATTATCCCCTAACCAATACAGCTCAAGTTTTTTTTTGAAACCTCTTCTTACAATGACACATTGTATTGGGACAGAGGCAGTTTGTTAGATGAGGGTCCAAGAGCTTTTGATAATCTTATCTTGTTCTTTTCAATTTTCTCTGTGCTATAACCTTTCTTTCACACAGAAACAAAAGAAAACCTAAAAACTTAAAGACAACATTGGCACTTCCTTCTCTTTTAGCACCTCTCTCTCAGTCACCAGAAACTATGTAGTATTTCTTAAATATCTTTTAATATCAACACACACAAATGCTTGTACATATAAGTTGGTCAAAAGCATGAATAAACCTTTTAAAATAATATAAAATTCTAATATCTCTCCAGTTAGCTAACTTGTTCAAAGTGAATAGATATTCTTAAGGAATTTGAGACTATTTAGGTACACAGTATTTGAGAAAAAATTTACTTTCACTGCCCTACTACATATTGCTCTGCCCAAGGGCAATCATCTTTTCATTTATCTTTCTCTTCTTTTTCTCTTTTACCCAACTCATTTCACTTGATTAATACTCTTAAGAATTTATTGCTGCCTTGCTCAAAACTCTCCAATTTTTCTAGACACACTATAAAAATGTTCAAACCTTCAGCAAGCCTTTTAAACATCTTCTGTTTTAGTCTATTAATCCATTTTTACTTTTGTTCTAACCAAGATTATTACCATTCCTAACTTGGTTTCTCTCTCTCTCTCTTTCTATGTGTGTGTGTGTGATGAGTGAATGTGTGTATGCGATTTTGCATGTGTGTGTGCATGTAGAAATATTGAATTTAAGGGTCTTCCTCTAACCCTTTTCACCTTATTAATTTGATACAGGTTCTGTCATTTGAACCCAGAGCTTGCTCTTTTTGCTGGTCTAGCTAGCTTGCAACAGCGATCTCTTATCTCCATTTCTGGAGGACTGGAATTACAAACCAGGCACCATGTCCACCTGGAATTTATGTGGGTGATCAGGATCCAATATCAGCTCCTCATGCTTGCACATCAAGTGTTCAAACACCAGCCCTGGACCTTGGATGGTATATCATATTTTGGTTTTAAGACTTTACTGGTTCTATTCCTACATCCTGTTATTTCTTCTCGCTAATGAAATTATTCCTTTAATGACACATCTGCAACTGTAACTCTTTGACACAGCTGCTTCATCTTAAAGTTGTAATAATGGGATTACCTTGCTCATATTCAAAAGGATCTTCATGATTATACTTACACACCTCTGCATTGTACCAAGGTATTGGGTTGTAGAAGAATTAAGTAGTTAGAATCAAATCATTGAGTTCCTTCACCTTTCTTCCTGTGAATCTTGATTTTTTTTTATAAAAATCTTTTTGGTAGCTAAAACATGTTTGTATTGTTGCTGAAATGCTTTTTTTATGTATATACTGTTCTATCTACTTTATAAGCTCTAAAAAACGAATTGTGTATCATCTGATCTTTCCATGTTAAACACACATAAAATTCATATATACTTCTTGGTCAAGAGGCTTATATGCCCTTTAAAATTATAAAAAAAAAAACTGTGGGGGGCAGGAGAGATGGCTTATTACTCAATGTGCTTCCCTGTGAGGCCTACAGACTCATGTTCAACTCTTGCAGTCCCATGTAAGCCAGATGCACAGTGACACAAGCATGCAAGGTTGTACATGCATGTAAAGGGGCTCACATGTCTGAAGTTTGATTGCAGTGGATGCAGGCCCTGGTGTTCCCATTCTCTCTCTCTCTCTCAATAAAAAATAATAAAAAAGTTGAAAATTGAAAGAAAATTTTGAAAAAAATAACTTTGGGACTGGAGAGAGAGCTTAGCAGTTTAGACACTTGCCTGCAAAGCCTAAGGACTCAGATTTGATCCCCCAGTAGGTAAGCCAGATGCAGAAGGTGGTTTGTGCATCTTGAGCTCCTTTCCAGTGGCTAGAGGCCCAGGTGTGTCCATTCTCTCTCTCATCTTCCTCTCTGTCTCTCAAATAAATAAATAAAATATTTTAAAAAATTAAAAAATCTACCTAAATCTCTCATAAAATTTATAGTTTTAGATAAGGTGAATACAAAATCATGTCTTATTCTTGAAGAATGAAAACCTCTATGCATCCAAAATGTAACTAAATAATGTAGTAAGGGAGCAGAGTTTAAATAGGCTATATGTAAATGTCCAAAATTTAGATTAAACAATATATCTTCATTTAAACTGAAAATTAAAGCTTTTAAAAATAATAATAGTAATGAAATCTTTTCTGAATCTTTCAATTTTCTCTAAAATGACTTATTTGGTTATTTGTTGTTTGGTTAAAAAGATATACTGATATATGCATAAAGATTTCATTATTCTCTGATAAAATAAGAAATTTGTTGTTTAAATTCATTTATAATTTCTTTAAATTCATTTGTTCTTTGGAGTGCAATATGCAGTCGGAACGATCTGGGAATTGGCAAACATCTACTTGTCTAGACCTCCTTTTGCATCTCAGAAACATATATACAGCCTATATTCTCCTAAAATCAGTGAAATTTGTCTTAAACTATTAGATACCAATTTCTTATATTCTTTCACAGTTATGGGAAAATTAAAATTATCTATAAAAACAGTAAAAATAGAAATATGTTAATGATGCAAATATTTTGAAATGAACACAGAAAAATGTATTCCTTTTTGGGGTCCACTTGCCAAAAAACTTTGATGATAACCTGTAAGAGTTAATGTAAATTAATAAGACAGGAATTCAATTTTTAAATTGCCATTTACCATCCTGAAAAAGTCTGCATGCAATGTTACATTTCTCACTTTTTGTAAGTCTTGGAAAGACATGATATTTTTCTGGTTTCGTCAGCAGTGAAAACGCTTCACACAGGCCTGTAGCTGATGACACTGTAGTGAAAGCTCTCCAAACACTAATTGGAAATTAAAAATAATCTTGACAACACCTCCCTGCATCATAGTTATGCCTCATCACCTTAGACACTCATTATCACTCACCACATACACATATGTTAATGGAAGATCATTTAGAATTGTTTTATTTTGCCATTTTATCTCTCTCCTTTTAATCTTGTTGATTTATTTTTGGATGGTTAGAAACTTGTGATATGAAATTGTGATGTTATACTTATTGTGCAAAAACTGTATGGATGCCTCAAGATTTTGTAGAAAATTTTCCATGGAATGCTTTACTAAAGGAAAGAAATATAGAATGTGTTGGCTTCCTCAAGACAAAGGAAAAAATGTAGAAACTTTATATCTTTATAATGTAATAGACAATTAACACTAGATAGATGACTTGACTTTCTTACTATGTGGCAAATAGAAATGATGCATATTTTCATGGTTATGAAATGATTAACGTGTGACAGTTTTAAGGAGTTCATGTAATACATTTTAGAATTGGAGTACAAAAGACCAGGAAGAAAATGAAATGTTTTATTTGCATAATGTGAGTATTGTGGCATTCAAATCATGGTTAAATTAGTAAAAGCCATTCTAGATGTGTTTTGCTTTCTTTCTCTCAGAGTAGTATAAGTATTCCTTCAGAGTTCAGACAAAAAAGAAAACACTGCAGAAAAAGGAAGATAGAATTTATAGCTGATTTTTAGAATGGTGCTTGCACATATAAATAAAAATAATATATAAATACAAAAAATCCCAATAGCAGCTTAGGCCCCAATAAACAGCTTGTTTTTTTCTGTCTCAGAGGGGTCATCCGTGGTCTTTTGTTGTTCACAAACCTCACATCTGGTGCCCTGACTCAGACAGGAGGTTCTGGTTGCCCTCTAGGGTGGCAAGATCTCCTTTCTCCCACCAAGCCACTGACCCTTTGATGGCCCCGGACTATCTGCCAGGTGGAGGCTTCCGCACTCCCCACAATTCTGCCTCATTTTCCTCCTTCCCTCATTCTCTACTCTTCGCTAAGTGTCCCTCACAGATTGGCTTGCTCTTGGAGGTACTCTTCCTCTCTTTGTCTCTCTCTCCTCTAAACCTTCCTGCGTCCTCTCGCCCTCGGTAAGTGTTCCTCACCATAGGCTGGCCTTCTCTCTCTCAGATCTATACTCCCTCTTCGAAACTTTGGCAGTAGGTCAGGCCACACCCCTCCCCCATTTCTGGTCTCCGGAGGTCCTGGGAAAGATTGCCCCTTAACCCGCGGGGACTCTCTCTCCCGTCCACCAAGCCCTGAGGGGCACCTTTTGCTGGGATTGCTGCCTTTGGGACACTCTTTTCCTTCCCTCTCCTCCCCACCAAATTTCCTCTGCTGCTTTTGGAGAGTTGATAGCCCTTCCTTCCTTCCCTCTTTTCCTTTCCCAGCGAACTTCCTAGGCTTCTCTGGAGGGGGGCCGACTCACCCCTCCCCTTTCTGTCCTGCAGCTCTCCACTGAGCTCCCTCCGCCACTCGGTGAGGCTTCACCAGCGTCCACCGCAGCAGCTGGAAGCGCCCGGCTACCTTAGGCCTGGGGGGCACTGAGCCACTGGAGTCTACACGCTCTGCGCTTGAATCAGCTCTGTTCTGTGCACTCCTAGCCTGGCCGCTGCCACCACAGATGCTGCAGAATAAAATAAAATAAAACAACAACAACAAAGCCTTCCTGCTAATTACTCCTTCGAAAGAACGCCTTCCTTTTCTCCTTTCCTCCTTACATGAGCCTTCCACTACACCCTTTCCTTCTCTGGCTCATCTGAGATGCGAAATAACACTTCAAAATTTCCCCTATTACCCTCATGCTTTTCTCCTTCAAATCTTAAAGTAGGCTTCAGGAAGATGTCAGATCTCGACATTTAATCATATTGCAACATGGCCTGGCCTCAATATAAATTTAATAATGTGTCCATACGGCCCGAAAACAGTATTTTTGATTTCCAGATTCTTGCTGGTTTAGATAAACTTTTGCCACAGCATAGGCAAGTGGTCCGAAATCCCACATACGCGAACATGGTTTGCTCTACGAACCTGTTCTCTCTGCTGTGCTTGACCAACTCACCAGATTCTTCTAACCAAGGTGGGACTGACCCCATTTAGGTTGAAGAAAGACAATAACTAAAAAAAAAGAAAAGAAAGAAAGAAAGAAACCACAACTATTTTAAACTCTAAATTATTGTGTATGAATGTGAGATTGAACATTAACCTAAGTTTCAGATACTAATGAACAGTGCCAATCCATGTGAAATGCAGATTCTGGCTGCACTGGCTTGAGCTTGCAACAATGCTCTCAGACGTAATATGCAGCCAACATGCACAGTCACACTGATGAGACTCCACTTAGGATTCTGCTTACTATATGTTGTGTGTGGGATGCACAAACACAAGGCTTTGAACCATGCCAGATAGCAAACAACAATAAGATGGTGACAGAGACCCCATGCCACAGCCTGACACAGGGACTCAAAGAATAATTTGGCTCCTAAAGTTTGCCAGGTAAAAGTTAAAATACAGACAACCAGGGACTAGTAGGTTTGATCAATGTTTAGAGATATTTGATTATGATGGTTTCTACTTCACTGTAATGTCAACTGTACTGTGATATGACATTTAAATTCATGGTAAGTTGGATTCTAAGACATGGGTTGACTCCCTTCACTCAGATACCAAGCACCTTTAAAACTATGTGTCATCCACAAATTGTCCGTAGGCAAACTGGCCTACGGTCTCTGGATGAGGAAAGGCAAAATGACAAGCAGCATATAATTTTGATTCTCACTCAATTTGTCTCTTGTGTAAGATAATTATGAACAGATAATCTTAGTTTGTTATGCCATAAATATATTTCAGATTTGTCATTATTAATAAAACCATTTCTAAGTGTGTTATATTATTTCCAGGACAGTTATCAAGTTTTAACCTACATATATAAATCCATACATTTAAAATGTGTTTCACTGGAGTATTAAAAAAGGTCTCAAATCAATAGGTTACAAACTCTAAAATTTGATTCACTGATATTGTTTTGCTCATGGTGACAGTTATAAAAACTGCCTGATTAATTAAGATGGTAAGGCTTCTGTGTTAAAGTATTGACTGTAAAAATGCGTCTTAATAAGATTAATATTTATTTACTAGTTACATATTTTTATTTTATAAAACTAATCCTACTAAATAGTCTTTGTGTTTATAACTCAAGTTTTGCAAAATATATAATCTAACTTCGTTCATTGTAACTTTTGTTCAGAGGGAGAAAATAAAGTCTCTGATAACTGTATAAACTGTACTTTCTCAATTTTTGAGGTGCTCTATTTACAATTTAGGGGCAAAATGAACTGTAATGCTAAAATCTTTTATTTACAAACAAAGTAATTTAAACATGAACTATCAGAGCTTCATTTAATAGCTATAGGATGCAAAAACAATGAGACATAGAGTGGGTTTCTGTTAGTCAAGCTAACCCTAAGCAAGGTGCAACACATTGTTAAAGGTCCCTCTATCAGGATTAAGTTTGTGTCTATCCCAGTTTAGACAAAAGGATTAAACCCACTAAAATGTGCACAGGTACATAGATATACTTAAAGGTGATTCTAAGCTACTAAGGACAGACTTCTAGGTTTTCAACTTTAAATCCAGAAGTGCTTGTTTATATCTGCTACAAAAGTAGAGAGAGGTTTTTAAGTAAAAAAAAATTCTAAAATTCAACTCTGACTTTAAATTACTGTACAGACTCAAATAAAGGCAAAAATATATGGATTTAATGCTTATTACAATAACTTAATTTTTGACCAATTGCTTGATTTGGGTTTGTTGACATAACAATATTAAATGGTTATAAAAATTAAACTGTTAAGGGCTGGAGAGATGGCTTAGCAGTTAAGCGCTTGCCTGTGTAGCCTAAGGACCCCGTTCGAGGCTCGGTTCCCCAGGCCCCACGTTAGCCAGATGCACAAGGGGGCGCACACATCTGGAGTTCTATTGCAGTGGCTGGAGGCCCTGGCACACCCGTTCTCAATCTCTCTCTCTCTGTCTCTGTCTCTCTCTGTCACTCTCAGATAAATTAATAAAAAATGAACAAAAAAAAATTAAAAATTAAACTGTTAAAAGTTTATTGTTAAAGACAAAAGCCATTGTTATTTGTCTCATATTCAAGTTCAGAACATCAAATGTAGGAACAAAAGTGATGGCTTTCACCAGAGCTCTAAAACTAAAAGAAAGTCAGAATTAGTATATATAT
Source organism: Jaculus jaculus (assembly GCF_020740685.1). NCBI lineage: Eukaryota > Metazoa > Chordata > Mammalia > Rodentia > Dipodidae > Jaculus > Jaculus jaculus. The sequence goes on from NC_059120.1 coordinate 27,331,180, forward strand.
ATATATTTTTTCCCTATCTTTCAGATATGGTTTACCATGTCATCAGACTACATAAGTTAAATGCTACAACAAAATATTGTTTTTTCAATACCATTTTTTAATTAGATCTGTTTTGTTAAAGGCAAAGATACGGGCATACTCTATATTCCAGTTTTTCTCCTGGGTGCTTAACAGTCAGATGTAGTGGCCAGGAGCAATAAAACTGTTGGGGTTAAAAGGGTACCCAATAGTTTGGTCCCAGCCCCTCCAGGTTAAAAGGGCTCAAGAAATGATGGGACACTTCTTTCTCTAGAGGATCCTAAAACTATTGGCAAGGCACATATCTTGTTGATAAGAGAAGGCATGGAGATCCAAAACTGGATTCTAATCACTATCCAGTCTGCAGAAGGAGAGTCAAAACAAACCTTAATGCTTCCAAGGGAAGGAAAGCCACATGGTCAGCATTGCCCTGACTCATCCCAGCATATGGCACAAATGCTGAGAGAGCCATAGAGCTCCTCCCAGGTCCCTAAAAGTCTCCCCTAAAGAGCAACAACTAACCTCCAGAATTTCAATATAAAATTAAACTGTGGCCACCTACTTGGTTTTAAACATTAAACACAGCCAAATACAGCCAAAGAGTAAGGTATATCTTAAAAAAATTAATCATCACAGACCAGTTTGTAACTTTAGATAGACGTGCTCACTGTGATAAGAATAGGTATGGTATAGACCACATCATTTAGTAAATTTCTAGATCTTCATGATGCTCATACCTGTCATTTCTGGTAATAATTCTGCCTTCTCTATAACATCTACAGGACTGGCTGAAGGTGGGCTGGGACACAGCCTAATCTTTTGTCAACAGTTTTCTACAGAACTGAGTACAGACATTAAGGACTCTGCTATGGCCCCTCACCTGCTACAGCTGACAGATGCTATCCTGATGCCCCATCATCTTTGAAACTATTTCGCCTTGGCTAATACCATTATTCAGGCCATTAATGTGGATATTTCTTTTACTCTTGATAGCCCCTGTCTTTGGAAATGCATACAAAACTAGGTATATAATCTCACACACCAATCATTCAACCAACTTTTATTAACCTGTCCCTCTTCCACTTAATACCAACTTTTAGCCTTCTCGGACTTGACTCTCCATCACCTGCTCTGAGGGGACTTGTCAGCTGCTAACACCAGAATCCCCTGAAACATCTTACCGTGCCCCCTCATAGCAGGAAGCAGTAATGAGAGATGACCATGTCCCCTTATCGTTAACAAAATTCTGGAACGTTAGATAGGATGAGTCTCAAGATGGAGTTAAGCTGAAGGAAGAGAATGGCAGCAGCCTGACTAATATATCTTTAGGTTTATATTGTCTAACCCTTACTCCCCTGCCCTAACAATGCCTTCACCCATAGTTTCCTGCCAATCTTATCTTAGAGACATCCTGGATCCTCCGTTGATGGCAAACATTTGCTGATTGTTTATCTCCTCCATTTGGTCCCTGTCTCCCTGATTAATTAGCTTCTCCATTTGGTTCCTGCTCTCTTGAATTCCTCAGTCTCTTGTTCTCTGTACCCACGTCCCAAAAAGAAAATCTTAATAAAAACTCAAACTATCTAGACTTATATCACTGTTCTCTCTCTCTCTCTTCCTATAAGCCTGGAAGCTCAGACCCCAATCACAGCTTTTTTCCTGCCTCAGAGTGCTCACACATGGTCTTTGGTCGTTCATAAACCTTATGATAATGATAATTCATTCCTAGAACAAAAAGCATATTTCAGGTGGTTCTTCATAGCTCCTGACTCTGTTTCTGAGACACAATTAAACCTATCATTTCTTATGTACGCTATAAAAGTTCAATGCATCTTCTCAGCTTAGTAGAGAGTTCATTCCATCTTCTATTTCAGCTATTGAATAGCACTCTCTCCCAAGACAAATTGTTGACTAATTCTTTCTTCAGCTATGTGAGTTAGGTCCATTTTATGGATATGAAAATTAGGATACAAGGAACTGCAAGGATCTTCTCAAGGTGACTCCTTTCTTTGTTCACATCACTGGATAGTGCCTCAAAGTGAGCCTAAAAGCCTGAGCCTCAACCATAAGGCAATTCTATCTCTGAAATCTTTGTAAAGAATTTCAAGAAAAATTGTCCCTAGTCTTTCTCTAAGGCAGAAAAATAAGCAAAGTTATAGTGAAAGTGGTGATTGTGTTTTTCTCCTTCATTTTTATCAGTATGAAGCAAAAGTGACTTATGAGGATGTATATAAAAAGTGAAGCACTTTAAGGTATTACTTAGGGACTTGTAAAATGTGAAATCATCAAAATATGGATTATGTGTGGCTGAAGAGCTACTTGGTGAATCATCTCTTGCTACATTTGTGGACCCTTTTTGTTGTGTTTTTTTTTTTTTGTTTTTTTTTTTTTGTTTTTTTTTTTTGGTAAGACAGACAAACTTTCCTGTGATTGTTAGTGCTCAACACAAACCATAATTCTGTTCTGCTTTTTTAAAAGGCTGCTTGACTAGAAGTACGTAGTGTCCCAACAGTGATTCAGCCAAAACTTTATAGGCAGAAAAGCATTTTCTTATTGTATAGGTGAAAGGGTAATTGAAGGCAAGAGAGTTCATGGTTTCCTGAAGGATGATTAGCAAGGAAATAATTAGTATATACAAATGTATTACTCAAAGGTTTGTTGAGGTAGATCCATCATGTTGAAGAAATAATAAGTGAACAAAGGAACACGTAACTAAAAAATGATTACTTTGAGTTCATTCACTAAGTATGAAAATACTTTTAAAATCAAAGCAGTGATTACTAAATAGAACTTAAAAAAAATTTAAGTAAAATATCAAATAACCCAATTAAAAAGTAGGGAAACATCTAAAAAGTAAACATACAAACAGCAAAGAGTCATATGAAAAGACACTTAATGTGAAACCAGTACTAATCTATTAAATGTTCAAGGTCAAAAATAAACTACAAAATATAGACATTTGGCAATAATAAATGTTGACAAAAATTAAGAGGAGAAATAAAAACTAGTATATCTATTTGGAAGATAGTAGTTTAGTGGCATCTTATAGAGTTTCATATGACTTGACTATATGATTTAGCAATTATATTTCTGGGAATTTACCAAATTTATCTGAAAATTTGCATCCACAATGTAACTCACATCAAAATAAGTATAGAGGGTGTGTGTTTGTCAAAAGCTGGAAGCAACCAATGTTCTCTACAATATTAAATGGATTAACTGTGATATAACTATGTAATAGACCATGGAATAGGCAGTAAAAAAAATGTGTTATTAAATGATGAAAAAAGCATGAATAAAACCTGGGTGCACACTGATTAATAAAGAATCCAGTATGAGAAGGCTGCATATAGTATGATTTCACTTATAAAACATTTTATAAAATACAAAGCTTCATAGACTATCAAAGATAAGTGGTTCCCAGGCATTTTGGAAAAAGGAGAGAGGACTAAAAAAGCGAAGCACAGATGAGTTATAAGTTTCACTACTCTTGATAGTGTTGTGATGGTGCACAATAGCATCATGAACTTTTCAAAAGCTGCAGTCTTTACAGCACAAAGTATTTAAAATGTAGAGTGTAGACTATGGCCAACAAACAAACAAAAAGAAAAGTAAACTTCAAAAGACAAAACACTGCTAGCCATGAAGTCACAGATTAACAACACACTTATAGTAGGCAACTGTAATATGTCACTATCTTCAATATATAGGTCATCCAGACCAAAAATAAGCATGGAAATATTAACCTTTAATGAAATCATATAGCAAAAATACTTAACACATGTGTATAGAACATTGCAATCTGAAAGTATAGAATACACATTGTTTTTAGCACTCCATGAGACTTATTCTGAAATTGTCACAAGTTAGAAAGCAAAGCACATCTCAAAAAATATAGGAAAACTGAAATACCACCTTGAATTTTAACTGGAATTGATGCAATAAAAGTATAAATTAACAACAAAAAACTACAGAAAATACAAAAACTCATGAATATTAAATTATGCACTCTTGAATAAGGACCATGAAATCAAGAAGGAAATAAAAAAATTCTTAGAGTAGAATGAAAGTGAAAACAGATCATACAAAAACATAGCAATGAAGGAAGTCTTATGCAACTCTAAATTCCACATTATAAAAAACGATCTTAAATAATTCAATGATGGACTTGAATTTCTTTGGAAAATAAGAATAAACTTAACACAAATGTACTATATCAAAAAAATAATTATGTTTAGGGCAGAAATGAATGAAATTACAATAAAAAATTAAGGAAACAAAAAATTGGTTTGTTGGAAGACAAACAAGATTGAGAAAACCTTAACCAAAAGGAAGTAAAAGAAGAAGGCCCCAAACAGTAAGATTAGAGATGAAAAATGAGACATTATAACAGAAACCAATGAGGTCAAGAAAATCATAAAGACATACTATAATTACCTATATTTTACCACATAGGAAAATCTAAAAGAAATGGACAAATTTCTAGATGCATGTGGCCCACCAAAGTTAAATTGAGAAGAGATAAATAATTTAACAGATCTATAACAAGCAGTGATATTGAAACAGTAATTAAAAAATATTCCAGCCAAAAAGTCTACTTCCAGACAAATTAACTTCAGAATTCTACTAGACCTTTAAAAAACTGAAATCTGTTTCCCAAAACAGTCCATAAAGTAGAAAAGGAAGAAACTCTTTTTAACTCCATTTATACTGCCAGTACTACCCTAACATCTCTGTTGATCTAAGACACAAAAATTCTCAATACATACTTGCAGAGTGAATTCATGAGCATAACAATAATCCACCATACCAATTTCGCTTTACTCCTGAGATGCTAGCATAGTGTCACATAGGTAAATCAATAAATATATCATGTAAATTAACTCAAGGAGCAAAATCACACAAGACTCTCAATAAATGCAGAAGAGGTCTTTTCAAAATCTAGCACCCCTTCATGATAAAAATGCTGAAGAGACTAGGGAAAAAATAAACAAATCTCAAAATAATTAAATTATATGTCACAAATCTATAGCTAACATCAGACTAAATGGAGAAAAAAATCGAAGCATTTCCACTAAGATTAGGAATCAGACAAGTAGACCCACCCTCATTACTTCTATTGATTGTGGCTTGGAGTTTTACTTAGAGCAATAGGATAAGAAAAAGAAATAACAGTGATACCAATAAAAAAGGAAGAAGTCAAACAAATATAGATGATATGATTATATATATATGAAACCCAAAAGAAAAACTCCTAGATATAATAAACGCTTTTGACAAAGTGACAAGTTATAGTTTGGAGGGATGGCTTAGTGGTTAAGGCATTTTGCTGCAAAGCCAAAGGACCTTGGTTAGATTCCCCGGGACCCATGTTAGCCAGATGCACAAGGGGCACACATGACTGGAGTTCGTTAGCAGTAGTTGGTTTACCTGGCATGTCCATTCTCTCTCTCTCTCCTCTTTCTCTGTCAAATAAACAAATAAAAATAGAATATTTTTTAAAAAGACAAGTTTCAAAATTAACACACAAAAGTCAGAAGCATTCTTATATGTCAATGACAAACATACCAGGAATGCAATGAAGGAAATTTTCCCAACAAGAGAAAAAAAAAAAGAGTAGTTATCTTGGGATATCTCCAACCAAGGATGTGTGAAAGACCTTTAAATGCAAACTTTAAAAACAGTGAAAAAATTAAGTAAGGAGGACACTGGAGGGTGGAAACATTCCTCATGCTTATGGAAGAGTTAATAATAAAGTCATCATCCTACAATGCACAGTATACAAGTTCAATGTAATCCACATAAATATTCTACTACCATTCTTCACAGAAATAGAGATATAATCTAAAAATTTATATGGAAGTGAAAAAATCCTGGATGACCAAACTATTCTCAACAAAAAGAATTCTGCTGGAAATGTCACCATATCTAATTTCATTGTACTGCAGAGTCATAGTAATAAAACAGCGTGATGCTCACATAAAAACAGACAAGTAGGTCAATAGAAAATAATGAGGATACAGGTATAAGTCCATGTAACATGGCAAAGCTACCAAAAATACTTGAAAAATGATAGCATCTTCAACAAATGGTACTGGAAAAATAGAATATTGGCATGAAGAATAATAAAGTGAGACCTTTACTTCCCACCCTGTACAAAAAAAAAAAAAGAACAAAAACTTTAAATGGATCAAGGACCTAGTGTAATATCTGAAATTCTGAAATTCTAAAGTAGTAAAGTAAAGCAGGAAGGACACCTTAATTGATAGGTATAGGAAACTATGTTCTGAATAGGACCCTGATGATGCAGAAAATAAGTCAAAGAATCAGCAAATGGTAACTCATGGACTTAAAAATTGTTGTACAGCAAACAGAACCATCAGCCAAATAAAGAGGAAGCCTGCAGAATGACAAAGCTTTTTCCATTTCTCATGTGACAGAGAATCAACCATATATATATATGGTTGATTATATATTCTCTCTCTCTCTCTCTCTCTCTCTCTCTCTCTCTCTATATATATATATATATATATATATATATATATATATATATATATATATTCTATATATATATATAGTTGATTCTCTGTCACATATGTATATATCAAAAATCAAGAGAAACAACGTAATAAAAGGTGAGATAATGGAACTGAGAAGAAAGTTCTCAAAAGAAAAACTACTAATGGTTTAAAAATATGTTTAAAAAGTGTTTACTATTCTTGGCCACCAAGTAAATTCAAATTAAAACTATATTGAGATTCCACTGAGGAATAATGTAGGGAAAAGGCAACCCTTGTTCACTGTTGGTGGGAGTATGAACTGGAAAAGCCACTATGGAAATCAATGCTGAGGTTCCTCTCATGCTAAAATAGAACTATTGTATGTTGCAGGTAAACCACATTTGGAATAATTCTCAAAGAACTTTACAGATGTCTGTAGGTATACTTGCACATCCACATTCATTGCTGCTCTGTTAACAACTGCCAAGAAATGGAACCAGCCTAGACATCAATCAACAGATGAATTGAAAATAAAAAGGACATACGTATACCTGATGGAATTGTATTCAGCTGCAACTGAAAAAGTTTGTAAACTTTGCAAAAAATGAATGGAAATTTAAAAATAACATTGAGGGTCTGGAGAGATGGCTTAATGGTTGAGCTCTTGCTTGTGAAGCCTAAGGACCCCGGTTCAAGGCTCGATTCCCCAGGACCCACGTTAGCCAGATGCACAAGGGGGTGCACGCATCTGGAATTCATCTGCAGTGACTGGAAACCCTGGTGCGCCCATTCTCCTCTCTCTCTCTCTCTCTCTCTCTCTCTCTCTTTCTCTGTCTGTCACTCTCAAATAAATAAATAAAAATAAAACAAAAAAATTTTAAAAAATAACATTGAGGAAGATAATTAAGTTCAAAATACAAAGCAAACAAATGCTACATGTTCTGTTTCATATGTGGATCCTAGCTTCATATCTTCTGACCTGTTAACAAAACTTGGATTGTTTTTAGTGACCAAGAAGTTAGAAAAGGGCTGGGTGGGGGTAAGAGGTATAAAGGTTAGAAAATAATAGAATATAATCACACAGAAACAATGCGGTAGGCATGAAGACTGGCACTGGAAAGGGTTAAGCTTTGATGAAGACATAGGTGAGAAAGGGGAATAAGGGTAGTAATAGTTAACCAAAATTTAGGCGATGTGGAAAGCCAGAAGAAAACTTACTGTGTGTGTGTGTGTAAAAATATCAATAGAGAAAAGGCCAATAAGATCAAATGGAGAACTCCTTTACAGGTGGATATGTTCCTTGCATTAACCATAGGTTAATAAATAATAATATAAGCACAAGGCATGAGTACCTCCCAAAGAATTGTTGGTTACCTCCAAGGCCTAGAAATTAATACCTGGTATTGCCATATCTCTTGGCTGCCCACCATGACTGAAAGATAAAAACCATTCACCACAGACATCACAACCCATGCAATAAACACAGGAATCAAGCTGGAATTGAGGCAGAAGCTTTCTTCTGGCTGGCACTGGAAGGTGATATGCAGGCTGAGGTTAGAGAAGAGACATCAACAATACCCTTCAGCAGAAAATCCTGACTTCTACAAGACTAATCACCAGGCAAACATGCAAGAGTGACTTGAAGCTTATTAGGGTAATCAAAAACTCTATGATTGGTTTCAAGCTTGTTCTACAGGAGGAAATACAAAACAGGTACTGGAATTAGAGTACACACCCCTTGACTGGGAAGACCGTAAGCCCTAGAGAAAAACAATTATTGCTGAAATGTTAAGTGCATGTATTGTCAAACTGCCTTCTGCATATTTATCTTTATAGCCACAGATCATCTCTGACAGCTGCAGTCAGCAAAAGCTTTTTAAAAATTAATTAATTAATTAGATTTTTTTTTTTAAGTCTGGCAGCCAGAGGCATTCAATCCAGAGAATCATAATTAATCAAATGAGTAAGTTTCTGATGACTGATGAGTGTTAGGCCCTACAGGAGACATATATGTCATCTCCTGCAAGGACCAGGGAACACCATGGAAGACGGGGCAGAGAATGTAAGAGCTGGAGGATGAGGAGGAACCCTGTGGAACTCTAGAGACTGAACCTGACTATGGCACTCCTGATCTTACAACATTTGTCATCACCTGCACAAGACCTACAGACAATGGAGCCATTCTGTTAAGCTCAGGAGGTTAGGTCAGCTGCCTCCAATGAATTAATGGCAGATAAAGGTTGCTGGGAGAGAGCCATTTTCTTCTGTGGCATAGCCACCGTTAAGTGATGAAAGGAATACTGTAAGATGGAGAAGATCAGGGAGGGGATTGTGGGGTACATAAGATCAAAAATTTACATGTATATTTGAAAATGTAAAAACATAAAATAAAATATACATACAAAACCTAAAACAAAAACAAAACCCTTACTCAAAGGATGTCTAAAATATTTTCACATTTTTTCCTTACCCATATCATTCATGGATAAGAAGGCTTTTCAGTCCTCTTTATGATTTACACAAAGATGTTCTCATCAGAGGGAAAAACACAAAAGTCACACTAGGGAAATCTGGTGTGAAACTTTCCAAACCTTGCTCTCTGTGTCAGATAGCTGCAGGTTCACTGAGATGAACTGTCAGACCAGACACAGTTATGGAGGAAGGGATATTTATTGAAGCTTACAGATCCAGGGGAAGTTCCATAATGGCAGAAGAAACTGGCCTGCCTCACAGGACCAAGCAGAGAGAGAGAGAAGCACAATCCAAAAAGTCAAAAGCCACATAGCACACTTCAGGAACTCCAGCTAGGCATACTTTGCATATTTTTACATTGAAATCTGAAACCCACCACCACACCTTAAGATCCACCCAGTGACACTGCCTCCAGCTAGGTGGCTGCAGAAGCAAGCTACAAACAATAAAGAACAGAATATATTGGTGGCCATCTATTCAAACCATCACACCGTCCACACTACAGTTTCCAGCTTTTAGGAAAATAATGTGTCCCTTGTAACAACATCAGAAAGAATATCTCTTCTCTTGAACACAAGGATACCTAAAGGTGACATCAAGATGATAATAATTCATATCTAAGATTGGTCCAGCTTAACCACACTCAGTGGATCTTTATTTAATCCAACATATTTCCCCACTACTAACATTAATGAGGTGTTTACTCTTTGAGCATATTAAGGAAAGGCAAGAATTGCCTAGATTCTTATGTGTATGTGTAATAACTTCATATTTCCTCTACCTCAGACATAAATGAGCTAGAATATTACCTTAACATATTTGGATCCTTCAAAGGAAAACAAGGATATGTCCAGGTTGAAATTTCAAGAGAGATGGGGGGAAAGTTCTGCTGCCACTTTTCACAATCTCCTCTCAGGAAACTCCAGTTGGGGTCTTGTACAGTTTAAGTACTGACTCCTCCCTGGTTATGCCTGTGCTCAATGTAGAGGAGAAAGTGCTAAGGGACAAAGGGAAACAAAAAGACAATTGTAACTTAGTGTCATGTAGTAAAGCAAAGAGGTACCAGGGTGCAGGGCAGGTGCCTTGGGGTCACTCAGCAGAAAATAAAACATGTGAAAATTCCTATTCCTATTACAAGGATGAGAAAAATCTTTATAGCAATATATGTGTAGAATTTTGGATGCATGTTTGTGTGTATGCATGTGGAGGTCAGATATTGACATCAGATATTTTCTCAATTGCACTTCAGTTTTTATTCTTTGGAACAGGTCTACAGCTCACCTATTCTGTAGGACTAGCCAAAGAATTCCATGTCTTTTCCTCTTCACTGCTGAGATTTTAAGTCCATGACAAATACCTGTGATTCCCCATAAGTTCTGAGGATCTGAACTCAGGTACCCATGCTTAAACAGCAAGGACTTGCCTGCTAAGCTCTCTCCTCAGCCTTATATGTAGATACTTTTAAAGATAAGTAATCTATTCACATTGAAATATAGCTGTTCATGTAAGGAAACAAATTATAACAAGAATATTAAACGTTATTTTTATGTATGATTGAAATTTAGTAGAGGGGACTGAAGAGATGGTTCAGTGATTAAAGGCACTTATTTGCTAGTGAGGTTCAGATCCCCAGTACCCATATAAAGCCAGATTCAGAAGTGACACGTGTCTGGAGTTTGCAGCAGCAAAAGGCCCTGGCATGCCCATTCCCTCTCTCTCTCCCTCGCGCCTCTCTTTCTCTCTCTTTCACTCATATTTAAGAATAGTATAGGCTCTATTAATATTACTAAACTTCTTAGTTTAAGCCTTTTATTGATAAAATAGAAACCTGGGACTGGGAGGTGGCTCAGTAGATAAAGCACTTGCTGTACAAGCAGAAGCACCAGAACTCAACATCCCAGCACCCATATCAAGGCTGGGCGGGTATAGTGGCCTCTCTGTAATTTCAACATGTGGTAGGCAGAAAATAGGATTTCTGTGGCAAGTTGGCTAACTAGGTTAGTTGATACAGCAAGTTCTGAGTTCAAGTGAGAGATACACCCTCAGTAGGTAGGGAGTAAGTGACAAACACACCCAGCATAAACCTGTGACCTCCACGTGCACTCACACATACGTGCAGCCACATGCATACAAGCACATTCAGAGGACCACACACACACACACACACACACACACACACACACACACACACACACGTCCATGTCCTCTATACTCCTGCAACGAAAATCTATAAAAATAGAAATCTTTTCATGATGAACATGTTTCTATGGTTATGAAAAATTTTCAGTTGTTTTATTATTAAAAGTTTACGTGATTTCAAAATGGTTTTATCCAATATGGAAATAAATACTTTATTTCATATTTCAAACAAAAACTACAACCATCATGATGTCAATGTATACACACTTTACTTGGGTTATAATTCTGGTCAATTCCCAAGATTATCATAATATAGTCTCTGAAACTCTTACAATCCATGAGGTAACATTCTATTTTATAAATATGTAATGATAAAATAAGAATAACAAACATGACAATATTAAAGTACTACTAATAATAATTTAAATATACAATATTATTTTCCCTATTAACTGTCATTACTTTGAAGCCTATACTGGCATATATAGCAGTGAAAAATATATAGTATAGTTTCAAATAAGAAAATATCACTGCCAATACATGATTTTTTCATACTGTAAAGGTGATAATTAATAAAAATAATAGGGGAACTTCATTATCTTCTGTTAATCTGGACACTAAGGATACTTACAAATATATCAGATAAGCTACTCATCTCACTGAATGTTTTTCTATTGGAAAATATTAGTTAAAATATTTCAGCTGGTGGCACATGTCTTTAATCCCACCACTCAGGAGGCTGAGGTAGGAGAATTACTATGAGTCCCAGGCCATCCTGAGAATATGTAGTGAATTCCAGGTCAACCTGGACTAGAGTTAGATCCTATCTCAAAAAAAAAAAAAAAAAAAGAAAGAAAGAAAGAAAATTCACATGTAACATTTTTAGCATTGTTTTACAATTAACAAATCAATTAGACAGAATTTCTAAGTTTTTCATTTCAAATAGGGTAAATTTTGAGAGCGAGAACCAGATTGTTTAATTTTTCTAAAGCTACATGTGGTGGCACACACATAGAATCCCAAGAAAGAAAGACTGAGGCCAGGTTTCCTGGATGCTGTTCTTTCTCTATAACATCTACTGAGCACCCGCTACATGATCAGGAAGCGCAGAAATGCTGAAGGGAAATGACAATATAAAAAAGTTTTAGTGCCAAGAATAAATAGTCAGTAGTATATAAATCAGCATCTTTTTTTTTTTTTTTTTTTTTGAGGTAGGGTCTCACTCTAGCCCAGGTTGACCTGGAATTCACTATGTAGTCTCAGGGTGGCCTCAAACTCACGGAGATCCTCCTACCTCTGCCTCCCAAGTGCTGGGATTAAAGGCGTGCGCCACTACGCCCGGCATAAATCAGCATCTTTGAGGTTATATAAAATAACATATACTGATAAATAATGAGAAATACACAAAGCAGTTAAGGTATTAGCTTTGGGAATTAGGTAGATGAGTAATATTAATTAATTTCTGTACATAGTCCTTTAAGTAGCTACATGATTTGGGCAAATGTTATCCAAAGGCCCATATGCTAACAGTTTGGTCACCAGACTGTGGTAATATTATGAAGTGGTAGGAAGATTTGCAAGTCCTGCCAAGTGGGACTAAGTCAGGCCATTGGGAACATGCTTTTGAAACTAATATTTTGGGAAAATTAAAAATAAAATTAGCAATTCTAATGAGGAGGCTATATGGGAAGAAGGCCAAACTATTGGAAATTGGATAAAGTAAAACTTTACTTGGATAGTTAAATTGTTAGATTAATGTACAAAGCAGACTTAAGTATATGAAATTTCTCTCAGCAAAGTCTCGGTGAATGTCAGGCATAGATTACAAAGTGAGTTGGAAGAGGCAGATTAGCAGTTTACCCTCCACTACCCAGTGTAAATTCATTAGGGTAGTGCCCTTTAATCTAGGAAATTGCTCTCCATAAACTAAACTTTTTCAATAAGTACTCTTGTAATTTATCTAATATGTCCCTCTTCCAGAAACTCAACCAGTACTTCCACTTCAGAATTACCTAGGCAGGCAAAGGAAGTCGTACATATAGGCAAATGATAGTACTACTACTTTCAGAAAATTAACTCTATCATTTATCTACCAATCTCTACACATGAATCTTTTGGAAATTTGGTTTGTCTTGTTTCATTATAGCATCTAATAATCCCAGAGAAACTGATAAAGCACATTTTTTGGAGCTGCAAGTCTAATGGACAATTCTAGACCATGATGGATTAATTAAGTTATTAATATCTCTGTAGGATTTCTGATATCTGGACTTCTCTTGCATAGCCAAACAATTCATTTTAAGATGAACAATATGGGAACATTTATCTTAAGGTTCCCATACTAACCAAAGTAGTAAGTCTGGAATCTATCAAAATTATCACTTTCTCTGACTATTCTGACTGATACATAACTTCAACATTTCATGTGCTGCCAGAGATGAAGGCTGGAATGCTATAGGCTGTGAACAACAGATTGTCATTATTGGAATTAAAGGACAGTGTTTATGTATATTAGCTGAAAATTCTTACTTTTATAGAACAGGAATTGTGACTCAAGATGAAAAAAAAATTGTTTTCACACAAGTTCCATTCCTTGAGATCAAGCTTTCAATTTGTTAATGTGAAAAGGAAGATGCAATCTGCATGCAATTCATAATGACTACTGATCATATTGACAACTCTCCTTTCACTTAGCAAATTTCAAGTGCAGTTTGATGTTGGGCAATAATAAAATTTGAGTGACTACATGCCATATTTCCAAATTATAAAACAACCTCTTTAAATGTTATAGTCCATTCAGTAGGCCAAGGCAAAAGTTCTAATGTGAGTTTGAGGTCATATTTGGATATAGAGTGAGTCCATATCTCTATAAATAAAAGTTAATACCAATATATTCAATTTATGTTTATTTATTTGCAAGAAGAGAGAGAGAAAGAGAAGAGAGAACATACTAGGGCCTCTAACCATTGCAAATGAATTCCAGAAACATGTGCCAGTTTGTACATCTGGCTTTATGTAGGTATTGGGGAATCAAATCTGATTATTAGGCTTTGCAAGCAAGCACCTTCACTACTGAACCATTTCTCCAGTCCCATATATCTTCATTTCAACATCTGCTCTGGTCAAGAAAAATCATGGTATATTTGTCAATATTGTTTAAATTTATATTGTAAGAAAACAACAAAGATATTGAGATAAAATTTTAAAGAATAAATATTAAACTAAAAGAAAAATTCACATTTTGGGTTTTGTCTATTAATTATTAGTTTTAAAAGACCATTAGTAAAGCCGGGCGTGGTGGCGCACACCTTTATTCTCAGCACTCAGGAGGCAGAGGTAGGAGGATCACCATGAGTTCAAGGCCTCCCTGAGACTACATAGTTAATTCCAGGTCAGCTTGGACCAGAGTGAGACCCTACCTCAAAAAATAAAATAAAATTTTAAAAGGCCATTAGTGTCTATTATCCTATACATTTCAATGAAATAAGTGAAGTCACTGACAAGTAGGAATCTTTGTTTCATTTCAGCTATCAAACTCATCTTTTTCTAAATGAGCTGATATTCTAAATATATATGAAGCACAACTGAGAGGTATTATGTAATATTTTAGATACATTTTAGTACATGTATGAGTAAATAATGGATAATATTTAATTTATAAGTAGACTTCTAATGAACATCTACTTTAAAAAGTTTTACCTAATATTTATTTATTTATTTGTAGCAGAGATAAAGTGACAGTGTGTGTGTGTCAGAGAAAAAGAGAGAGAGAGAGAGAGAGAGGGAGGGAGAGGGAGAGGCTGAGTGAGTATGGATACAGTAAGGTCTCTTGCCACTGCAACAAATTCCAGATGCATGTGTCACTTTGTGCATCTTGCTTTATGTGGGTACTGGGGAATTGAATTTGGGTTGGCAGGCTTTATAAGCAAGTGCCTTAACTGTTGATACAACTCTTTAGCCCAAACATCAACTTTTAAAATTGAACTGGAAATTCCAATATATTATCCAGTCTAGACATCATTAAAAAGGAGAAAATACATACACAACTTATTTGTTCCATTGTTAGTCATAGCTTTAAGATTAAAAATGATGTTGATATGCATAGGTTCAATAGATTGTTATATTTCGTGCACCAAAACTTGTTTTTTAAATTTATTGTTATAGAAAAAAATCAAGCGGACAATTTATTAAATATATATTTTAGTGTTTACAATGATATCTTTAAAAGATATTCAACTTTTTACAAACAAACAATAACTATGGAGTATTAGGTAAATCTATACATATATTTACATATACACACTTATATATGTCTACACTCATATGTATAATACATTACACAGCAGATCAAATTTCCAGAAAGCAGGAGGAAAGGAAGAAGTGGGGGCTTTTTGTTGTTGTTTTGTTTTTGTTTTTAATTTTACAAGGTAGATTTTCATTCTAGTCCAGGCTGACCTGGAATTCATTATGTAGTCTCAGGTTGGCCTCAAACTCACAGCTATCCTCCTAGCTCTGCTTCACAAGTGCTGGGACTAAAGACATGTACCACCATGCCTGGCTTAGGAAGTTTTCAAGATACTTCTATGAGAAGGGAGAATATGATAAGTAAAAAGATGTACACTATGAACCAATATCAACTACTGAAGATGTATGTTATGGATGTATACCAACTACTAAAGATATATATCTATATATCTATATATATCTTTATATATATGTAAACATATGTGTGTGTGTGTGTGTGTGTGTGTGTGTATGATACTTTTATAAACTGGTGAAACAAATATAGCTAATATGAATAATTGCCATATAATGAAATAATGGAAACATAATGTAACAAGTGATACATAAAATAGGGAAAGGAGGCTAAATGGAATAAAGAACAGATGAAGAACTGGGTATGGTGGTACTCAACTGTAATCTCAGCAGTTAGAAGGCTGAGACAAGATGGTCATAGAGGTAGTCTAAGATATATGTAGGGACCTGTCTCAACAAAGCAAAACCAAAACAAGACAACAGAAACCAAGATGTAATAACACGATATCTTCTAAAGAAGCCCTGTAACAAGACACAACTATCTCCAATACACATTGATATGCAGGGTGTAGACATTGTAAGTCTAACGTAAATATTGATGAACTGGGAAAAGGTCACAATCAATCTACATGTACAAAGAAGATATTCAGTTTTATTTATTTATTTATTTATTTGAGAGCAACAGGCACAGAGAGAAAGACAGATAGAGGGAGAGAGAGAAAATGGGCGCGCCAGAGCTTCCAGCCTCTGCAAACGAACTCCAGACGCGTGCTCCCCCTTGTGCATCTGGCTAACGTAGGACTTGGGGAACCGAGCCTCGAACCGGGGTCCTTAGGCTTCACAGGCAAGTGCTTAACCACCAAGCCATCTCTTCCAGCCCAGATACTCAGTTTTAGTATAAATTCACATTGTTGAAAAATAGGTGGAAAAATAATAGAAGTAGCTTGTGAGTGACTTCAGGACTGAGACAACTGAGGGAATTTACCTAATAAAGAAAACAAAAGAAAAAATAAAAAGAAAACAATCAAGCATCAGAAAACACCAAAAGTAACCCATGGCCCTTTAAAATCCAAGAGAAACTGGAGGGCTAAGTGATCCTGCTCCCTAGACAGTCAGGAAGACATGAAAACTCTTTTACAAGATTTAAATGAAGTGGTGGTTTGTCTTAGTGTACCAATTATTTTCTCCAGTAGTAATTCAGGGAAGAAATGAGTTTAATTCAGTTTCCAGTTCCACACTGTAGTGTACAGCCTGCTGCAGAAGAATCAGGAACAGGAAACTGGTATCATACCCTCACTTCATCTGGGATGATGTAAAGAGAGCACTGTACGTATAGATGGGATATAACAGGGCTGCCCTCAGTGACACATTTCCTTCAACAAACAAGGCTACCAACTGGAAAGTGAGTTTTCAAACACATAATTAATAGTGGCATTTTACATTCAAACCATCACACCCAGCCATAGCATAAACTGACAGTTCTTATGAGCCTAAAATCGTGTGTTTGGTGTGAGTGACTCCTACAAGACAAACCAGTACTAAAAAGACAGTTTTACCACTGTCTGTCACTCATAGGCTCACATATTGGCACCATGGTAAAATGGGACGTACTACTTGAGGATGAGCTACTTTGACAGTCATGACCCATTCTCTGGAGACACCCAAGTCACAACCAGTGGGTGAACAATGGATTCAGGAGGCAGTCACAAGTCAGAAGGCTGGATTCAGAAAAGCGTGCAAGCTCAGGCAACAAGACGCTGTAGCAATGAGTGGTTCCAGTCTCCTTGGTGAGGATCAAGATAAAGGAAAAGGACAGAGGGCAGCTGAACTTCTTCTACTACATCACTGAAGTGCCTTTTTCTCAGGACTGCAAATGGGGATGATTTTAGAGATTGGGATCCCTGAGCCCCAGGAGAGCAGGCTGCTATAGCTCTGCAGCTTCCTCATTGTAGTGCGGATTTCCACCTATGGGACTGAGATCACTAACAGGTCCAGGGGCCACTCCTTGCAGCCTCCTCCCTCCCACAAGGTGTTCATTACTGAGCAGGGCTAGAAAACACTGAGATGGGTCCTCCAGGAGCAGATCATAGTACCACACCTGTCTCACACTCCAACATAGTGAGGAGACACATCTTCACATCTCCTTTAGCTAAGGTCAGGCATAGAAACTAGAGAGCCTGAGAAGTGAGTAAGACCTGTTAGTACAATAGTCTATATAGTTAATAGGTGTCAGAAGCAGCTCCTGGTTTGCAAGGAAGGGAAACCCCTGAAATCATATAGTACTATTGATAGTGAGCTTAATCTGTCTGATGGCACGGTCTGAATAGGATGGAAACAGAAGTCTCTATCTTAACTTCTTCCTAGAAGGCTCCACTTTTAGAGAATTCAGAAATAACTGCTCAAATACACCTTAAAGCAGTAGCTGTAGGAAACAATGTAGTCAGCACACATGCCCAACAGTCCTGTGATTGGATCTGAGTCTCATTCCACTCCACAGGAGGAAATGCATGTCTGCTACTGAAAACCAGGATTAAAGCACAAAGTTATGGAGAATGTAGACCCTAGGAAAGAACCTATTATTTCTGTATTGCTAAAAGAAAAGGATATGTTGTCTATCTGTCTCCTAAATACTTATCTTTTTAAATACAGATCAGTTTTGTTCTCAGCTCTAGTCAGGAAAGCTTCTTTCATTATTCATTTTATTTTTAATTTGGTAGTTGGAGGTTGTCAATGCCAAGAGTTATAGCTAGTCAAATACTGAAAACAAGTGATGGATGAATGTTCAGCTCTAAATGAGACATACATCATTCCTTCTATGGATCAGGGAACATCATGAAATTTGGGAAAGAAACGATGTTAAGAACTGTAGGGTGGGGCAGAACACTATTGAACTCTGGAGACTGGTTATAAATAGGAGTTGGGCTTGCAAGGCCACATTCCTCCTTAATAAGATAGGGGCAGTTAGTGGTTGCCAGAGAGGGGGAGTCATTCTCGTCTGTGGCACAGCCACTGGTCAGTGATGGGAATAAGGAGTACAGTGAAATTGAGGGAGGTTTGGGAGGGTAATGTGGGACATATGCAATCAAAATTAACATTAAAAAAAGTCCAAGACAAAATAGAGAGACAATGTGAACATTTTTTGCAAGACAATTCCACATGACTTACACCAATAACACATAAAGACGTGAATAGTTAAATTTTATATCTGCTCAGTAATTTGGCCAAAGAGTTATGTAGTTATATTGTGAAAATACTTGCAGTTAATATAAATCACACTGATTGACTTTAAGTAAATAAGAATAGCCTCAATAAGATGGCTTAACTTCCTTCATTTAAGGGAGACCTTATGAGTGAAGCCAGGTGTATTCCAAATTAAGGAATTCTTCTAGACTGTGATGTAAGTAACGTATCTGTGTTTTCAGATTACTAATCTGCTTTATGTGGTTTGGATTTGTGAAAATTCATATTGTTGTGATTTTAAAAATAAAAATTACCTCTTTTTGTGTCTCTCTGTCTTTATCTACCTTATGTTCCATACATTTATAATATTAGTTATAATATAATTTACTTCTATTATATATAACGTATGTACTCACAATTCCTAAACACAGAGAATATTGACTAACACAAATGGAATATAACTGCCCAGTGTGAGCTGTGCAATCATTGTCTTTCAAAATTCATAGCACAGAAAAGGAGAAAATGTGTCTTAACTTTGGATACTCCTAGGTCAGTTGATCAAGGTCATCACCACGGACAGTTTGTGTGTATTCCTGATATAATAGGGGAAATGGTATGGCCTTCTGTGGTCTTTCCCCACAAAACTCATACCTCAATTTTAATCCTGAGAAAAATGTCTTGAAAATTCAGCTGGGGGAAATTATACAAAATAACTGACAAATATTCCTGAAAAACATCAAGGTTATTTGAAACAAGGAGAAATGAAAAATGGTCCAAAGGAAACTTAAGAGGATATGGCAATCAAATGTAATGTGATTTCCTGGATATGATAACAGCAAAGAAAAGAAGACATTAGGGAAAACCGGGGTCATAAGAATAAAATATTACCAGTGATAATTTGTCAGTATTGGTTTATTAACTGCAATGAGAGAACTAATCCTATGGAAGTAAGGACGTAGCTCAGACAATAAAACGCTTGCCATACATGTGTAAGGACCTGAATTTGGACTCCTAGTTTCCACATAAATGCCAGATGGCCATGGTGGTCCAGCATTTGTGAGGCAGAGACATGATCTCTGCGATAAACTAGCTAGCTTGACTAGTCAAGTAGGCAAGTTCCAAGTTAAAGTAAGGGAGCCTATCTCAATTAAAAAAAAAAAAAGGTTTAGAGCAGTTGAGGAAGACATTTGTCATCTACCCCTGGCTTTCTTACACAAACACACACCCACACGCACACAGACACACAAAGGTTCACATCATAGACATCCAAAGAACTAAGCATATTCCAAAAGTTAATAATAGAAGAAAGGATGGCAATTGTCCATATATAGTATGTTGTGAATTATTTTCTGCAAAGTAACTTCTAAAATATAAATATATTTAGACAGTATTTGTTTACTGTAAACTATGAATTAATACAATCTATATACCAATAAGGGAAGCACTAGGTGGGGCTGTGGAGATGGTTCAACGGATAAAGAAATGCTTGCTCTATAAGCATGAAAATCAAAGAACCTGATTATTTAAACAGCAAAACATAGTTATCATCATTCCTTCCAGAAAAAGTTCTGATATTTTTGCCCAATTTATGTGTTTCTAAATAGCCTCTTCTGTTATCCATAACCCTGATGGATTTTAAGCACTTAGTAGAAATACCACACCTTTTCTAAGTTATAAACACATTGCACACTAATACACATGCTATAGATTTGTGAGGAATGTTGGTTTAAAGAATATTTCAGGTGAAAGCATAGTATCTCCATCTTGAAATTCTTGGTTTGAGTATTTTTTTCATTGAATATAGTTATGAGTATAGTTTCATTGAGACCATTACCTCATCATTTGTTTGTTCATTGCTCCCTATATTTTCCTGCTGTTAAGTGGAGTTTTGCATTTTTATTGCCAGTTTTGACTTTTTACCCAATATTCTTCCAAGAACTATAGTATGCATGCTTAAATAAATAGAGCATGTTTTGAATATATTATTCTAGTTACACACACACACACACACACACACACACACACACACACACATATATATATATATATATATATATATATATTACATATTCCATTTTCTCTCATCCATTGGATTGCAGTTTTTATACATTTTATTTTACCATACATTATGAAGTCCATAATAAAGTGCCTTGGCTTTGAATATTTATTTTCTTGGTAATAAGAGGAAAAAAAATTAAAAATACTGACAATATTGACCTATATGTTTACTACTTTTATGATATGCATTTTTACTACAGATCTGGATTTCCATATCATATCCATTCCAATCAGTATTAAGAAATTTTCTTCAGTGTTTCCTGTAGCACAGCTCTGTGGAGGAAAATTCTGTCAGGTTTTGTTTATCTGTAAATGTCTTTATTCCTTTTGCATAGTTGAAGTAAACTTTAACTGGATGTAGAAATCTTATTTCTTTGTAGCAGACAGATTCAGGTTCGCTGAGATGAACTTTCAGACCAGACACAGGTATGGAGGAAGGAGTATTTAATGAAGCTTACAGATCCAGGGGAAGTTCTATAATAGCAGAAGAAATTCTCCTGCCTTCACAGGCCCAAGCAGAGAGACAAAAGCCCAAGCCTAAAAAGCCAAAAAACCACATAGCACAGCACCCTTCAGGAACTCCAGCTAGGTACACTTTTCATATCTTTAGATTGAAATCTGAAACCCACCACCACACCTGAAGATCCAACCAGTGACACTGCCTCCAGCCAGGTGGCTGCAGATGCAAACTAGAAACAAATAAACAACTGAATATATTGGGGGCATCTATTCTATTCAAACCACCACACTTGTCATGCTTTAAAAGTACCGCTGATATCTATTAGGCTTCATTATTTTTGATGAACAGTAAACTGTTAGATTTTATTATTCTCTCATATCATGACTTTCTCCTTTTCTGGCTCTTTTGTGATTTTCTCTTTGTCTGGATTATTTATCACTTGACAAAGCTACAATATGGAAATGTGGTTGTCATTTAATTTCTCCACCTTTGTGTTCACTGAATTTCTTGGATTTGTCCAATTATCTATTTCACCATATTTATGAGACCTTTGGAAATTCTTCAAATATTTTTTTTCATTACTTTTGATTTTTTTCTCAAATTTGTACTGTGGCATATTTTCCTGCAGGTTACTGAAATTCTGTTCACTTGTTTTCCATCTTTGTGACCATAATTTTCAAACTGAGTTATATTCTTTGATTGGTCTTAAAGATCACTATTACTTTCATGATGTCCAGTTAAATGTTAATCCTGTCTAATGGGATTGTTTTTTTTTTTTTTTTTCAGATTTTATCCTTTCAACTATTATTTAAACTTTTTTTCATGGTTTCAATTTCTTGATTTTATTACTTAGATTTTTTAAATTATTGGCATGTAAACATGCATGTTTGTGTGTGTGTGTGTGCACATGTGCATGTGTGCCAGTGCATGTGCACATGCACAGCAGGGCCTCTTGCCACTGGATATGAATGTGATACTTGTATTTATATGGGTGGCTGGGAGTTGAACCTGTAATGGGTTTTGTAAACAAATTAGTTATTTATTTCTCTGTCCATCTTTTTTTAAGAACTTGGACATACTTCCAATATCAGTATTCAAGTCATCATTTATGAATTTTAAATGTCTCAATAAACTTTTGGGTCTCTTGATCTAGTTTTAGTTCTACACAGCCACTGTACATGGGGGGGAGGGTCTCCGCCTACTGCAATTGTGGTTTTAATGCTATTAGAGGTAGTGAAAGTAGAAGCAATAATAATAGTATGCTTTGAGTTGCCTCAATGTCATCAGAAGGGAAATTAGGGAATGAACAAAATTTAAAAACAAAACTAACAATGTTTGTTTTTATATAATTCCTTTTGATGGGAATATAGGCCTTTGAATCTACCATAGAACGGATTTCTTCAATCTTATTTTCTTCGAAGACTGCATATACAGGAAGTTTATAAATGCACCCTTACTCCCCACCTGTCCTTTTGGCAGGTCCTCAGGCTTCCATCCATCCCTCTGTAGCCCACAGTGGGCAATTGTTACTGAAATTACGAACTTACTAATGCAAGCTAGCATCCATTCTGAGTTGAGCAATGTTTGTGCCCAGGATGGAACCTCTTCTTGTGCATTTCAGGATGTGTCATGCTGCATTTGCTGATTCGCAATAGAATGCTTCCAAAATCCTTTGGTTTGGGGCTGGAGACATGGCTTAGCGGTTAAATGCTTTAAGCTTAAGGACCCCGGTTCAAGGCTCAGTTCCCCAGGTCCCACGTTAGGGGGTGCACGCCTCTGGAGTTCATTTGCAGTGGCTGGAAGCCCTGGCTTGCCCATTCTCTCTCTCTCCCTCTATCTGTCTTTCTCACTGTCTGTCACTCTCAAATAAATAAATAAAAAATGAACAAAAAAAATTAAAAAAAAAAACAAAAATCCTTTGGTTTTGAGGGCTGGATAGATGGCTTAGTGGTTAAGCTCTGGCCTGTGAAGTCCAAGGAACCAGGTTTGAGGCTTGATTCTCCAGGACCCACGTTAGCCAGAAGCACAAGGGGGCACATGCATCTGGAGTTCGTTTGCAGTGGTTGGAGGCCCTGGCGCGCCCATTCTCTCTCTATCTATCTGCCTCTTTCTTTCTCTGTCACTCTCAAATAAATAAAAATAAACAATTTTTTTAAATCCTTTGGTTTTGAATAATAATAAATTTGTGGAAGTGGGAAATTTTATTAAGTAGCACCAAACTCTATAGGTCTCAACTTTTCATTTTTCACCAGCAAAACACTACCAAAATTGGAATGAAGAAACATTCTATTCTTCATTTTCACAGGATGTTAAGATGTTGAAGGAGATAGATAAATGGTAACTTTCAAATAAATGATTATTATAAGTGGTTAAGGTACAAAGTGTTTTTTGCTATCTTTTTTAAAAATGATGGAAAAAATAACAACTACAGGGTGTACATTCATCAAGATTTTAAAATGTTGGAAATTGTAGAAACTAATGTCATTTTAGTTAATCTTTCTGGATATTCTTTTCAATAATTGCTGCCTGAAAAATATTCCAAATAAAAATTTCAAGTAAGAACATACAAGTATTCATTAGATACCTACCTGGAGGAGTAAGTACAAAGGAATATTTTCAATGACTACACATTAGGAAATGTTAATTTTGTTTTCTTTGCTTCCCTGTAAGGAACTCGCACTACTGAACAAACATTAAATGCTATTTATCTTTGTACTTAAGCACTAACTATAAATTAAAAAACACATACATCTAGTCTGACTGATAGATCTTATGGGTTCATTTTGAATATAAACTCCACATTAAAAGATACATGCTTTTCTTGATGCCTTGTGGTACTTAGTACTCCATGTTAAGTCAGCTACTATGCAAATAATTTCAGTGGAGATAGAAGTATTCCATGCTTTTATCATTCTTGGTATGGTTCCTTTATTCAAAACCAAACCTTTGTTAGCATTTACATGCATAATAATACGTAGAATACTTAATCTTTTGACTGTTCTATTACTCATGCTTTGTAAAAACTCCCTTTATATTTTGGAAGATAGCAGCCAACAACTAAGTCTTTACTTAGAAATTTATTAGCACAACTTTTCCTATCAAACTTCATAAAACTTGCCTGGCCTTGGGATTTTCATGTGATAGATTTAGATTTCACCTCTATATCTACTAAAGACTGGTTCACAGTTATCATTGAGGATTGTATAAAGACTTGATCAATATTGGACACATACCCAGCACACAGTATGATATGTAATAAAGGATGATATTGACAGAAATGGTCACTACTTTCTCATAACTATCAAAAAGATCTGGAATCTCTTCATTATGTAACATGGCCCATATTTATAATAAGATTGGGTAATTGGTAGTTTTTATTTATGTGAAGGGAATTTCTTAATGTTTCCAACTCTGATCATTGTAAACATCTATTTGTCATAAACATAATATGGAAGTAGTTAACCTTTCAAGTTTAAGATAGATGCAATATTTAACATTCCAATTTGGGGTTCAATTTTTAAAATATTGTTTTTTTAAAAAGACATGTATTTGCATAGGCAAGGTTGTCATTCATTATATAACATTTAATAGCACTATTTTGAATAAGAAACTCAGGTCAATCAATTCTTCACAAACCTGAAGAAACCAAACCAGCGTTTCCAAATGCAATTTATTTTTCTTTGTTAATAACATACTTTGTATGGACACATCACCTATTGATGCCATCTATTCCCTCCTCCATTCCCCAATTCCTCTGGAGGCCCTCAGTGGAGTTGCTGGTATTTCCCATGGGACTATTGGTTATGTGTTGCCAGAGCAGCAGTCAGTTACTGGGGAGGGAGCAGTGCTTCTGGGTATGATGTCCCAACCTGTGACTCTTACCATCTTTCTGCCAACTCTTCAGCAAAATTCCCTGAGCCTTGCAATTTCTTATTAACACTGATTTATATTGTTATAAATACAGATGGGAAAATTATGTTTTGCTCAACTAAATAAACCAAAACTATGTCCACAAATTTCTTGAGAAATATTGTTGACTTGATGCAATATTTGAATTTCTTTGGTAGAAGATGCCAAAATACAAACGTTTTTGCACTTACTTAGAAGCTGATTTTACTAAAAAGCACTCACTCCTCCCTAGGCCCACAAGGTAACTAAGAGCAGGACTAAGGTGTCACAGTCTACATTCATTATGTGTCTGTCTTCTTGACTTTTCCTTAGACTATTGATACTCTTTGTATAGGAATATTCAAGAAGAATCCATCAAAAAATTTAACAGTGATACCTAATGTTTCTAATGTCCCTTCAAGTTTGAAGGCACTGAGGCAAGAGTCATTGTCCTAAATTTCACTCATATTTCATTCTAGGAATAACAAATGCCTACAGACATACAACCCCTAATAAAGTATCATACAAAGCTTCTGCTTTATAAAAACAAACAAAAATTCAGATCAATTTTTCCATGCATGTATGTGTGGTGTACATGTATATATGTGTATGTATGTGTTTGTATTTGTGTGAGCACATGTGTGAGGTCAGAAGTCATTGTCCAACGTTTTCAATTATCACTCACAGAAAATAAATATTTTAGGTGTTATTAGGGATATATAGGTAGTATAATCTCTTTACATGTAAAGAAGCAAACATACCAGAAGAGGCATATGCTGTATCTTGCCTTTAGAGATGCAGGTTGCTGTATTTCTAAAACTGGGTATTGTTTTTTCACCCTTCCAATGGACTATCTACAGCCTGAGATTATCTTTATAAAATGCAACTTTCTTATTTTGTATTTGTTGTTATCTTTCGCCATTCTTAAGGAACAGTCAGTTATTTCAAAATAAATAATCTGTTAAAAACATGAGTACTAAAATCCATATACTTATTAAATTAAGTGCATAGTACAATTTCTTATATGTACAACACATTTTGACTTCTTTATGCTATCTGATTCCTTACTGGCATGCAAGATGCATATTTTAGATCAAATACATTTTTCCAGAAAGATCCCATACTTAAAAGTAAGTTTAAACAAAGCATAATGACCCAGTTCTAAAATATCTTATTTCTTTGCCAGTAGAAATGTATTTTCCAAAGATCAATTCAAGACAGCTTGAGATAATATCATGAAAAAAAAATCATAAAAGGAATTCAGAAGAACTCACTGTTTAAAAATTATGATTGTGTGTCTTATTATACTTATTTACATTTGAAAAATATGTATATAGCTAGATGGTAAAGATTTCTCCCTGCAAAAGCCAAGGAATTTTGCAACCATACTACCCCTCTGTGCAGACAGTTTTCTGCCTGCTTGTCTACTGACAGTGCTATTCATAAAATGTCAGGCTTCTTTTCCCATAGCTTCAAGAGGAAATGATAAATTTGGTTAGAGACAGAGATCATGGGTGTTCGCTATTCAGCCATTCTTAGTGAAAACTGGCATGAACTGTAGGTTCAGTGAGAGACCCTGTCTCAAGGAAGTAAGGTGGAAGAGCAATAGAGGACACCAGATGTTCTTCTCTGACCTCCCCATGTGTGAGCATGGGTTGCTCACTTGCACAAAATGCATATATCATGTCTTTTACATTTCTGTCTTGTTTTAAAACTTTAGCTTTTTTTTTGCATGCATATGTTTGGTTTGCATGTAATTACTATAACATACATGTTAAATTTCCATAATGTAAAATTCTTTCTTCCTTCCCTCCTTTCTTCCTTCCTGCCTTATTTTTGTTTTTCTGAACAATTTTGTGAGCTTTGACAGATATATTCAGTCATATATCCACTATCTCAGCTCCATTTCATCCATCAGCTTTGCTTGGGCTACCAAATTCTTGACCCACCCATGATCACTCAACATCTAAGTCTTCTCCATCCTGGTAGTTATCCTCTTAATAAAGTTTTGAAGTGGAATAATAAAATATGTAAACATTAAGCCTGATTGTTTTCTTTAGCATACATGTTGTTATATGCCAGTAACTAAATTTGTATTGCTGCCTAGTATTTTATTGTATGGACATACCAGAGTTCAGTTTACCATTAATTTACTGTAAAATATATACATTTTTCCAGGTTGAGATGACCATATAAATACAGTGCTTGTTAACATTTTTGAGCAGGTTTATGTAAACATGTTTTTCATTTCTCTAAAACACCAAAGAAATACATATTTTCTAACAAGTCCTACAAAGTACTTCCCAAGATTATTGTGGTGGTTTGAATGTAAATGTCTCCCAGAGTCTTATATTTTTGATGAAGTCTCCAGCTGGTGGAGCTTTGGGAAGCAGAGCCCTGCTGCAGTAGATATATTGCTAGGTGGATCATGGGGCTAAGAATCTAACCATACTGTGTGCTCAGAGCCAGTGTGTGCTTGCTGCTTTCCCTGTGGATGTGCGATGTGATGACATCACAGCTTCCCCCATCATTATGAAGCTTTCCCTGCAAATGGTAAGCCTAAGATAAATACTGTCTTCCATAAATTGCTTCTGGTCACAAGTTTAGCCCCAGCAATGGAAGTTAACTGCTATTTCTCAAATTGGAATGTAAGCGAATTCCTGTCATTCTTCATCCTATTATTATTTGATATTGTCTTTTGTCATTATTATAATTTATAGCCATTACAATTGGAGTGTGATAGTACCTCATTTTGATGTTGATTTGTAGTTTCTCAATTTTTAATGATTTCAATTGGGGTAAGTATACATTCAAGTCATTTGAAAATTATTAATTTCATATTATCTTTGGCTGAAGGGATTGAATTTGAGGCCTTGTTATGCTAGTACATTTTTACTAGTGTTTCAAAAGTATTTTTATATATCCATATGTAAGTTGCCTTCTGAATACATAGTTTGTAAATATTTGCTCCCAGTCTGCAGCTGCTTATTGTATAGACTCATGGTCAATTATGTTGTACATAAATCTTCAGTAAAGGTTCTGTGGCTTTTTTGTGTTTGTTATTGTGGCTTTTTGTTTGTTTGTTTCTTCTTGCCTTGCTATACACTGTACACACTGGATGCTGGCTTAGAATTTCCATGTAGCTCAATGTGACCTGAAACTTATCATTCTTCTGCATTTGCTTTCCAAGTATTGGAATTACATTGTATTGCATCACTCCAATTAAATTCAGGTAATGCATTTTGGACAAGGACACCCCAGAAATTATCCTGTTCTGTGTTTGGTTCTGGCCTTCATATCAGATGATACATGCTGTAGCTGTCTCTTTATGGTGATGTTTTGTTTTTTAAAATCTGCTTCCTTGATCAGAGGCTGATATTTGTAGAACAATATCTATCTTTACAAAAATGGTCATGCTAATTTTATCTGTTAATACATCAGTCACCAGCAGATGTTTTAAGATATATTTTCACAAAGTTATAGCACCATATTATTGATTCATTTTTCCTGTATTATATATTCAGTAATGGCATGATGATTTTTGCGTTTATTTTGTCTTCTATAATTATGCTAAT
This sequence comes from Jaculus jaculus, assembly GCF_020740685.1. Lineage (NCBI taxonomy): Eukaryota > Metazoa > Chordata > Mammalia > Rodentia > Dipodidae > Jaculus > Jaculus jaculus. Next base: position 27,360,006 of record NC_059120.1, read on the forward strand.
AATAGTCAAAATTTAATGTTTCCATACTCACCCCTTTAAGAACTTCTTTATAGGTATTTTTTCTGTATTTTGGTATTTTCAAATATTTTAGACTATTTTTAAAGTGTACTTTATTTTAAATATTCATATACTTAAACTTGTTTCTTCCACCTCTTTTTTTCTTCCATGCTAGGGTTTTTCTTATGAATTTTCATTTTCTATTCATATTTAAAATTAATAATTTAAAAAAAATTCCTGGTGCTGGAGACAAGGTTCAGCTGTTAAAGGCACTTACAAAGACTGGTGGCCAGAGTTCAATTCCCTAGTACCCACATAAAGCCAGATGCACAAAATGGCAAATGCATGTGGAGTTTCATTTGCAGTGGCAAAAGGCCCTGGCATAACCATTTTCTTTCTACAGTTCTCTCTCCCTGTCTCAAATGAATACCTTTAAAAAGTTCCTTTTTTATATATTCTGATAGTTTTCATGGCAGATATGTCTCTACTGTCTTAGAAGGGAGATTGTAACCTTAATACTTTTACATGCACATTTATATGCAAATGTTTCCCATAAATCCCAAATTCCATATTTTTCTTTCCTTTAAAATACAACACAAAGATCTAAGTGAATTCTTACCCCCCTCTGAAAATCTATTTCAATTCCACATGTATACACATGTACTCAAAGAGAAAGCTATCTACAGCAAAGGTGTTATAACTATAAAAAATGTTTAATGAGAACTTATTTTAAGATCAATGCTTAATTGCAGTTTGAATTATGCTTTTATTTATCTACTCATTCTTTTTTTTTGCTATTTCAGAGTACAATTTTCTTTGGTTTTATATAATCTTTAACAGCTCTAGATTGATATAACTCAGTGCACTATGCAGTTAAACATTGTTCTAAGTCCTAAAGCTATCTCGGTCAGTTTGGGTGAATGACTGCTTCCAGATAAGAATTGACTTGATTTTTGTACCTGCACTTAATCATACAATTATGGACTTTCTAAGAGTTCCCAAGGTATGAAAAAGTTTTAGAGATGTCACCTCAGCATTCTCTCAAGTGTAAACCTGTAGGTTAAATTCTTCCCTTTCATAGTCTGGAAAAATATGTGCCAATTTGTTTTAAAAATTGGGTTTGAGCTGGGTGTGGTGGCGCACGCCTTTAATTCCAGCACTCAGGAGGCAGAGGTAGGAGGATTGCCGTGAGTTCAAGGCCACCCTGAGAGTACATAGTGAATTCCAGGTCAGCCAGGACTAGTGTGAGACCCTACCTCGAAAAAAACCAAACAAAAAAAATGGGGTTTGATAGTTATTTTATTTGGTATTTAATTGATAATATCACTTGATCATCTATTGCTGCTGGAGAAACATACTGTGTCACATTAGTCCTCATTTTCTTCATACTCTTCTCTGATAACAAGATTATCTGCTAACTTTTGATCTTTTTATAGCTCAAAATGATTCATTTATATTTAGGATATTTTCACACATCATGCCATAACCCTTTAAATTTAAAAGCTAATGTTGCCTATATATTTTTAATTTGGAAAACATCTCATGTTTTTAATCTTTAAAATTTTGTCTTATCTGCATGGTGGAGCACACCTTTAATCTCTGCACTCGGTAGGCAGAGGTAGGAAGATTGCCATGAGTTCAAGGCCACCCTAAGACCACATAGTGAATTCCTGGTCAGCCTGGGCTAAAGTGAAACTCTACCTCAAAAAAAAAAAAATTTTTTTTTTCTTTATTCCTTTAAAACTTGCTGATCCTTATGCTGAGAACTTCTCTATGTTTTACCAATCCTCTTGTTCTTGTTTAAACCCTCTGTGTATCTAGTCCAACTTCTGAGAGGTCAGTGTTATTCTCCACTTCCCTGGTTCTCTTCTTATCTCTTCTTATCTTGTGTGAGAGTTCCTCTCATTTCTTCAGACTTTTCTTACCTCCTAATGCAAATATTTTTATAGTAGTGGATATTTTAGTTCTCATGTGACTCTTACTTTACTTATTAAGGCATCTCAGTGTAAGAGAAGTATTCTGGCAATTTTACTATAGCTTATAATCAATTATTGTTGATTTTTTATTGTGCCAAATTTATATATTAAACCTTATCATAGGTATATGTACACACAAAAAATATATAAGTAGGGCTCATTGTAGTCTGTCGTCTTAGCTATCCACTAAGGTTCAGAATATGTACTTCCTCCTTGAAGGGGAGCTACTGTCTTCCTTTCCATGTAACCAACCTCTAAGGTGATCCTCAGTGAGCCAATTCTCTATTTAAGCACCAGGTGGGACCTATAGATTCCACCCAAATAATAGCAAAGGAGATGGACTGTTATTCCCTGGATTATGATTCCTTATACGTGGATGAAGGGAATTTTTATAATCAAAACCCTTAATCCTTTGATTTTAGAATAATCCAAAGGAATGTTGTGGGTGGACCTGTTGTTCTGAGGGTCAGGGAGCATCTTTCCTCTTGACCTTAAAGAAATAGGTTCATATGATTTCTACTGCCACAAAGAAATGAATGTTGTCAACAACTAGATGAGCTTTGAAGAGGTCCCTAAACTTTACCCTTGGCCAACACTGTGACTACAATTTGTGAACTTCTTAGCAGGGGACAGAGATAAGTAACCTTCTAGTCACAAGCACAGTGCGGTGATAAATCAGTGCTATGTTTAGTCACTAAGTTTATGGCAATGTGCTACTCAGTAACCACACATGTTTGTCAATTCTTATTGTTTTCACTTGCCTTTTTGATTTCTGGATTCCATGTTCCATTGTTTAGTAGTGTTTTCAATTTACTCCTGTAACCAGTTGACTTGCTATTTTAAGAAAAAAATTATCCCTTTGTCTAATATTTCATCTTGTCTACATTAGATTGTGGTTTGTTTTGTTAACTGTCTTTCTAAGAATTCTAATTTCCTTATATAATTTTGGAGTTTAGGTTTACTTAATAAGAAAATCTCCTCCTTTTCTTTGTCCTTTCCCATGACTCTTATTCAAATCTCTCCTCCAAATCACTACCTTTAGTTTTCCTCCCAGAGTGCAACCATATCACAAAGCAGCCCTGTATCACTCACATTGTGTTAACAAGCATGTGTTAACATGCACTGGCTTAATATATTTATTGTTTGGTATATTTGTTAATGTAGTGGTGTTGTATTTCCTTAGGGTTTATAATGAGGACATACTTGGCTCTTCTTCCACATCCTTACATACTTGTGAATGGACTATATAACCTAATAAGTTGGCATTCTTTTTTTTTTTTTTAGTTTCTTTTACATTTTGATGACTTTGTCATCTCTTCTTAATAACGTCTTTCAAAACAGAAAGCTTCTCTTCTTTCCTCGCTAAGTTTTCCAGCTCTAATTCACCAGTTGGTTTTATCTCCCACATGTCTAGACTCCTTACCTACAAAGCCAGTCTTTCCAATTCTTTCTGTCAGATTATCAAACGTTCCTCCTTTACCACCACTTCTTCAGTCTAACACAACTCAAGCTCCATGAAACCTAGCAGAGTGGCTAACAATATAAATAGAGTACAAGACAGCTTAGGTTCAAGAACAAGTACAACAATATTTGTATGACTTTCAGTGAACTACTGGAGTCATTTGCACCCTAGTTCATCAGTAGTGTGAAAATGATGATAATAACAGTTATGAGCAGGATTGTGAGAGATTTTAAGAAGTCAATATTTGTATAACTTGTGTCTCATTTATTGTGAGCACTTTTAACAACACTAGTGTGTTCTTAGTAACTTCTTCTCCGGTGCAATTGTCTTGTGCCTACCTCAGAAAATTTTTCACTGACTCCCAGATGTGTCAGTATAAAAACTCTAAAGAATTATAAAACCTCTCAATGATCTTGATCATGGTCTTCAGCCCTAAATATGCTCTTATATCATTCAATAAACTAAAAAAAAAAAAAAGCTTTTACTTGGCCCTAAAGTATTTCTCCTTACCCCCTATTTGTGGTAACATACTTTAATAAGGTTTTATAATTTTTATTTCAGATAATTATTCACCTGTCTCATGACTGAACCATATCCAAAAATGAGCCTGCTCTCCATTATCAAGCTACCACCAATTATGGGCTACAAGAGGGCCTATACCTATTAAATTCTCTCTAAAAAGTGGGGGGAGGGTGCTATCCCATTTATCTGGTACTAACTTTACTCTCCATTGGAAAATCTGCTTCTCTTTTTCATATAGACACAGATCCTAAGGAGAGAACCACCCATCATACCTCAAAAGAGCCCTAGCTGAAACTTAAGAATAATTGAAAAACAAGCAAGGGTGCTGTTTTCTTGATAAACCTGGTATTACCCTGATTATTTTTTATCTTACTCTTAATGTTATTTAGATTCTAAATTTACCTCTACATTGGCAACTTGGAAGATTAAATTCCATGTCTATTCAGACATGGAAGCGAGGCAGCATAATATTAGTATACTGTCAGACACTCTGCTCCCCACTCCACCACTGTCCTCTTCAGCTTTTCACAACTCACTGGCATCCTTTCAGTCTCTCAGGATAAAAAAGACCTTTTGGAGATGGACATAGTTCTTACATACTATTGCATCCAATTAGTAGACATAGTCAGTTCTATTTTTCTAATACATCTTGAGTGTAAGTACATTTGAGCATCTCCATTGTTTTTATCCGTGTCTATGCCGCTTTTACGTGTCATCTGGGCTTTCACAATGGCCTGCCTGCAACCCAGGTAGACTCTTCCCAGATGTGTGTCATCATTCATCAAGCGCAGCACAGCTGCCCAACCCCCATAGCAAAACCCCATGGCCTGATGACTAAGTCGTGAACAGTATTCAAATGAAGTAGAACTGAAATACTAGACATAAGTGACATGGAAGATGGAGAAAAAAATGATAGTAATTAAAACACTCTAACTTTGCACTATTGGATAACAAGTAATTAAATATATGTATTCCATTTGAGGAGTTATTGGGGAGGGCTTTTTGTTTTCTATGTCATGAAGCAATGTTCAGTGAAGCTAATTCTCTAGTAAGAATTTTCCATAAATGTGATGAAAGTGCTATATGCTAATTAGTCTTAAAATAAAAAGAACATTTTTAAACTTAATTAACACTATGTTGTTTTCTGTGCACTTTTGACAGAGACCAAGTTGTATAGGAAGCTTCCATTCTGAATACTCACTACATACACTAAGTGTAGCCTTTCACAATGTGATCCCATATTTTCCCCCAAAGAGAGTCTAAGTAAAAATTGGATTTTATTCTAAGAAAATATCATTAGTGAGGAAAGAAGTAAAGTTAAATTTATACCACTTAGATTCAGTGAGGGAAACAAAGCAGGCATTTTTAAGTATATGAGGGATCCTCTCATAAACTTGTAACTTTTAGTCCTCTTGGCCACACATTAAGGGCCTAATGGCATGTGTTTTACCTGTGTTGAAGGCAGAAAAATCATATGAGGAGTATAAAATCACATGAGAAGTATTTAACTATGGCCTTAATTATATGTGGAGAGTAATATTTCTGTGTTGTCACTGTTTAGGCATGTGAGACTCTCCACATTCTTCAACTCACTTTTATAGCTAGATATTCTGGAAATCCCATTTCTAGTTTATTAATTGGCCCTTCAGAATGGCAGAAGGAGTATAAAGCTAATGCAGGCATGAACAGCACTACTCCAGATATGAGGCTTGGGTAATTTCTATCTCTTCTTGTTTTCTCAGATGCTTTTCTGAAGCCCAGGTTTCCTTTGTAGTGTAGCTGAAATCTCATAGGTCAATTATCTGTGAATTAATCCAGCTGTAAAGGACAGAATTTTCATACTTACTCAACTCTTCAATTTTTAACCATTTCATCATATCATTCTTTAGATCATAATACCTAATGTTTAATGGGAGTTTCATTTACTAATTTATTAACCTATAACTGAAGAAATTTAGGTTCTGTCAACATGTCACATGCGTATAGAATTCACATTTATCTATGTACATCTTGAGTGAATATTCTCTTTAATGTAATGTTGAAATTCAAAATCCCCTGTCAAGAAATGGGCTTCTCTTCATTTAATTTCCTTTCTTTCCAATTTTCAGTTATTAAAAATGGAGTAATGATTGTTTCCCCACCCTTAACTTTAAGGTTGGTCTGGAAGATACTTGATCTTGTTAAATATTGACAGATTGCAAATTGTTTATTTCATGCTCTTCTGTCCTTTGTTAGCTGGATTGACATAAGAGTGGAAGACGGAATCTGTTGTCTTTACAGACATGGGCACAGAGAAGATAGGGCTTAATATCTAGTTGTTAAATAAGTAATACAATAATGCACAGTTTTACTAGGTAACCAACTCAATATTTCCTTTGTTTACTACCACACTAACTATAGAAGGATAAATGAAATTAAAGCAATGACATTTTGAAAGGTAAAATGTATTTCAAACTAGTTATTGGTTGATGTATTAATGCTTAGAGGAACTATAAGAGTACACTCTCATGCTAATATCAACTCATGCTGTCACATTTTTACCAAATATGTTTAACTTGCTCCTTAAATCCCTAAGAAAGCACAGAGTTTAGGCTATGACAATCCTTTGTGTGCTTATCCATGCTTGCTTATGTGTATGAGGACACACATGCCCATGTGTACATATGCCGAGGTCAGAGTTGAGTGTTGGGTGGAGTACTCTTTGATTGCTGCCTGCCTTGTTTCTTATAGACAAGGGTTTCCCATAGAACTTGATGCTTGCTGATTTTCACCCAGCTTTGCTGGCCAGTGAGCCCTCAGGATCAACCTGTCTTTACCCCCATCCCCAGCTCTAGGATTACAGGTGTGTAGTCACACCTGGATTTTTATGAGGTGTTGGTGATCTGAAATCATATTCTCACGCTTGCAAAGCAATGTGTTCTTACACAATGAGCCAACCCATCTTCCCAGCCCAAGATTGACTTGCTTGCAACTTTTCTTTGGTCAATTTACATTTTTACACTTGATCTTAGCAAAAGGCCAAGAAGCGATGGCCAATTTAAGTTTTTAAATGACCAAGCGTATGCGTATTTTGTTTTCTTGAGCAAAAAGAAAAAAATGCACATTTGCATAATTTCAATTGCTTTGTTATTTACATCACTGGAATGTTTCCATAATTTTTCATGGTTTCCTACATACATTAAAATGAAATCATGATAAGTAGAGAATAGACAGTAATAGAATGAACAAATATAACTGTGAACACTGGGCATGAACTCTTGGCAACTCTTCCCTGAAAGCTGTGGAGGACCTGCTGTGTGGAGCCCTAAGGCATACTGACAGTGAAAAAGCACGCTGATAAATAATGTTTTAAAACACTTAATTAATAACTAAGGCCACACTGGGTATCTCTTCTAGCTCAGACAGGAGAGTTTTTTTTTTTTGTTGTTTTTTTTTTTTTCTTCTTCCCTCCTTACTCTATTAGCTATTTTCCCAAGAGGTAATATACCAAAGATATTTGGAAATGTCAGTGTCTTTTTAATTAGCGTTCTTTATCATAAGAAACTTTATGATATTTCACATATGACTTAAAGTGGAGGAAAATGGCAACTCACATAATAATTATAATACTACTGATAGTAACAATGGGGTGGTACTATGTGGAAGAGATAGAGCACTTAAAAGCTAAGGCAAAAGGGGTTGTAACTCCCCTGCCAGGATTTGACTTTGAGGAAGCTAAGGAACCTCTCTGTATATTCTGTCAAATATGGATACTACGAAGACCTATGCATGCCAGGGAATATGGCTTAGCAATTAAGGAGTTTGCTTGCAATGCCACATGCCTGGGTTGGCCTATGTCTGATGCCCAAGTTCCCATGTAAAGCCAAATGCACAAAGTGGCACATGTATCTGGAGTTTGTTTGTAGTGGTAGGAGGCACAGATAACTCTCTCTTTGCCAAGTAAAAATAAAAATAAAAAAATATATTTTAAAAAAGGAAGGGCTTGAGAGATGGCTACATGTTTAAAGGCACTTGCTTACACAGCCTGATGGCCCAAGTTTCATTCCCCAGTAGTCATGTAAAGCTAGTCCAAGTGTCTTACCTATGAGCTTTTAAACATGACTAGTCATATCTTACACAGATCTATGTTTGAGGAGGAGTGACAGAGCATGCTGTGCTTAACAACCAGGGATATTTTGGGTTATGAGTCATAGATTTAAATTAGGACAGAAAAATTAGGAACCTTGTAGATCTGGTATTCATAGAAGAGTTGACACAGACTCTTATTTCCCATATGTCTTCACAGTTTCCCCTCTGGTCTCTTTGAGATGGCTGAGAAGAATAGGGAATTCCAGTGGTTCCCACCCTAAAGCCAAAAGGCAGACCTTGTCAAGAAGTACCCATATCATAAATCTGCCTGTGAAATCTACACTATGGTGTGCCTCTGTTTTTCGGGGTGATTTGTTTCCACCTCTAGTGTTGATTTGTAAATCTAGTCAGATTTCATAAAGAGTCCCTGCATTATGTCTATCATAGACCTTTTACTATCCTATAATACTTATTAGATTAGGAATGCTTGGTGTACCTTTCCTGCACACTTATAGTACAATGTGATTCTGTTTTCTTGCCATACTTTAACAATCACTCTGTTTTATTATGTACTTTCCCTTCCAGGTCATGTGCTCTAAAGGGACAATGAATAGTGTATGACCAATGTCTAACACAATGTCTTACACATCATGGGCACTTGATAATCTTCATGCGATTGGTCATGATTGAATATATTAGCTCTGATAGTAACTGACTTGGAATGCCCAATTTTCTTAAAGAGGATATGTATCCCTTCCCATAGGTATAAAAGATATAAGATGAGACCTTGTGCATGAAAATAATAGTAAAGAAGTGAAATGGATATTGATAATGAAATATAGCCTTTTTCTCTTGATGGCTCCTTTTCCATTGTAATGCAGACAAATTTTGTCATTAGTTAGGAGAGGAAGGAAGGAAGGGTGATATGAGCTTTGTTCACAAATTCTCTTAATTTATAAATTTGATGATTTGTGTTTTACCCTTGGAAAATGATTTATTCCTTTATTATAATGTGACAGAGTAATAAAAAGATTAGAACATTTAGACAACAAAGCAAACAATTCACATATTATCTTATGCTACAAGCCTTTTGTACACTGCTACTAAGTTTGACATGCATGCTATCTTATTTTTCCTTTAGGGTTGTTAATCCAGTGAATTGTGAGAAACGACTTTTAGACCCAGAGGTATACCAACCTTCCCATCCAATTTTGACTCTAAAGCCTTGGTTGAAACTCTTTTTCATATAAGCAAAGGAATACTAAAAACTTATCAAATTTTATGTACATTACACTCTATTTATTCAACCAATAGCAACAGTTCTATCGTTTGTTTTTTTTTTTCAGTTTAAGGTTCAGTCACATTTCTGAACAAATCCTCACATCTTTTCTACCTTACTAATTATCAATGTTCAAAATCATTTTTTATTCCTCTTGAATCCTCTACTAATTTGGCACAAGCTGCTTGGTACCATCTAGGTTTTTCACCCTATTTCAACATCCTTGCATTGTGATTGGATGGCTAATTTGTTCAGGACATGTACAATGATGAGCTTTTCTCAAAACAGAAGCAGCAAGCTGCTTCACACCAACGTATACTTGGCCCCTCTCCTGTCAATCCATATGTAGCAGATGCGGATAGAGTCTGTTGGTTGGCACAAGAAGCTCCATGCACATGGTTCCTATTTTTAAGCCTCTGTTGATATCCATGTGCAGAGAATACAGCTTGGTACTGATGGACTCTGAATCCCTCTAAAAAAAAAAAAAAAAAAAAAAAAAAAACCTGGATTCAAAAATCTGTGTAAACAACTAAACATGAGAAGCTTCTTGAGGTTCATTATGTATGTGCACTGTGTGTGCTGACCAGGAAGATCCAAGTGACTGAATCCTCTATGTCTAGCCACTGACATCTCAAACCTCTGCATAGAATTGAAATCATTCCTCTTAATCATATCAGTCCAGAAAGGTCCAGTAATTTTATTGACAAGTTTTCTCTCATTGTCCATCTTGTGAAACGATACTATTACAGATGCATAGATATATGAATTAATGACTCTTTGATTTTAAATAATTGATGAGAAAAAGCATTAGGGAAGCTTGCTATAATGTGTCATTTTTTTTAGAGAATAAAGAAACAAAGGATAATTTTTAAAACATGTCGCATCCTTCCATTCATGACTAACGTACATTAATTGATCGGGCTGTCATCAAAATAAGAGGTAAGTTTGGCAAGAGATATCTCAATTATTTCCTAGACAGTGAGAATAAAGTGAGTGGTTGAGATTTTTAAATAGTTACTCACTATAAGGTGGTATTATTATTATTACTACTACTACTACTAGTAGTATAATACATATTTTTCAATATACTCTAAAAATTTCTATCAAGAAATTTCTAAGAGAATAAAAATAATCAAGTTGTTACTCAAACATGATTCTTTTTCATAAATTATGCTTTAAACATTTATCTATTCCATTCTTAACTGTTCTATTAGTATTCACCCTGTATATTTTCACCTCCTACTACCCTACAATACCTTAAGGAAGAATAAAGATAAATTTTGACTTTAGAGGAATATAGTGGAGTAGACTGATACTTTGATAAGTGACTCAAGAATGGTTAGGAAGAGACAAATAAAGGCTTTACGACAAGGTATGACTACCCAAAGCAGATATATTCGTTTCTCCAAACCCTGTTGTAATAATACCCTTAATCTCAAACATTGTCTTGTCAGAGATTTGATTTACACTTTGTATCTCAAATTGGAAGTATACTGCCCAATACTCTTCACTCAACCACCAGTTCCACCTCAAGATGCCTGGGGCTCAGATAGCTCTGATCATCCCACTTATACAGCAATGGATCATAACCTGCGAGTGCCACAAAAACCAGGTTAATGGATTTTGGCCAATGTTATTTAATGAAATATTAGCTAGTACATGTATGCAAACTAAGGGTTAGTACTAGTTTTGTGAAATATTTGTTTTAATTATAATTTCTATCTCTCTCGCCATTTTTCCTTTCTGACTCATGATTCAAATAAACTTATTACTATATTATATATATTATATTATATATATATAATATATATATATTATATATATTGTCAAAACACTTCTAAAAGTACTCATTGACTTTTATATACTTAATCAACCATGCTACATAAGCATTGGTTATGAGTATCAAGCTTTACCTCTCCATCTAGAACTTGTATCACAATTGTATTTCTTTACCAATTTTGACCGCCACACCCTGGGCTTAGGCTTGGCCAACTAAGGGCAAATGACCATTTAAAAGCAATTGTGCTCTCATTCTCTCTCTCTCTCTCTGTTTCTCTCTCACTGTCTCTTATGACAGTGGTCTGTGATATCATGCTGTCTCTTCAGCCCAAGTATAACTCACTGCTGCCTAGAGCACTTGCTGCAGTAATCCATGATCAGTTATATAGACCCCTTTAAATCCAGCATAACATCATCAATTGCTGTGTACATTCTATCCTGGGATAAAATAGGTTCTGCTAGAGTGTTCCTCTGAACAGTAATAACAGAAACCCAGCTCTCTACCATCTTTTACATCCATCTCTGCTACTCACGCTCATCACAGTATGCTTATTTGCTTCTGTTATTCTTAGCTGTATGGCCCCCAGTGCTCTGCTCTGGCTTCTCTTTCTTACTCCATGTGTTTTTGTAAACTCACCTTCAGCCATCTCTTGAGTACAGATCTCAGTATGTAATTCTGATATCCATGTACCTTAATCATTTGCCACCCAAGTGATTTGGATTACCCCATCTAGATGTTTGTAGGGAGAAAGAGGACTGAAAACATGTCTTTTTCCTGTCATTAATTTAGCACTGTATCCTGCTTACCCAGCCTCTCCCTCCTCACTGCTTGAACATTGATGGAAGTGCTTTTGGAAATAAGTGGAAAGTGATTGTGCACAGGAATGGAAGACAGTATGGAACTAATCAATGAGTCCATAAACTTTCCTTTGCCAAATTGAACTATATATTCCCTACTCTGCTTCTTATAATTTCTCTCTACTGAATAGTTGGACAACTAAGCTAGCCTAGATAAGTTTTATAGAGTAAGATCGTGAGCTGGGGGTTAAAGAACTGGCCATTTGATGAAGGAAGTATTTTCCAGAGAAAGCTCTAGAGAACTGGGGACTATACGGTAGAGATGGTCAGAATCTGAGCCCTCCATGCATTTGATCATTCAGCCGAGTACTGGACTGGGGACTATAGAGTGGAGATGGTCAGAAGTTAAGCCCTCCATGGACATGATTATGTAGCCAGATACTGGAGTATCAGTCATACCTCAGAGTGAGTCTGTTCCTGATGAGATGAGTGAACAAGATTCTTGTTCTTTCACACCAGGTGACTCACTGGGAAGTCTACTGGGCAGAGAAGAGCCTAGAAGCAGTATGACTGACCTCCAGTCACCTTGGTCTTCCCAGGGGACCAAGGCTAATCCTTCCTAGGAAGGAAGGAGAGAGCAGCACCATGACATGTATTAGTTCTTGAGGGAGATCCAGACAAGCAGCCAGAGCATTGAACACTGAAGTACATGCTTGGTTCTCTATTCTGAACTATTGAAGCTATGTTTCCAACCCAAGGATGTAAGGATGAGACAGAGTGGTGTTGCCTAGACTCAGATAGAATCAGTCACAGGACATAAAGTGATCAAAAATTACTCAGTGCTTTTATGGTCTAGGTGTCATTTTAAGACTAAAGTGTATGTTATATCTTTTATTCTCATTTACCACCATCACAAATCTAGTATGATCTCATTAGTATGTATCTGAGCCAGGAGTCTGATTTCACATGCATAGCTCCCCAGCAAAGAGAGGCCAATATGTGTTCTGAAATATTAGAAAGAAGAAACCCACAGCTTTCAGGCCCAGTTTCTATTAGTAAAATTTCCACCATCCTTCAAAAGTAAAAACAAACAAACAAAACATCAGACATGGTGGGGTTAGAACCCCAAGAGAGTTCTCATCACACTAGTTCTAAGATGTATAATACATGTCTGAATATTGAAGACTTCTGAATTGGAGATGTCATAATAAGAAAGTAATACTGAGCATTGTAGAGTGCCTAAAGGGAAAATCCTATTTTCCCATTAGAATTTAGAACCATGATATGGACTTTCAGAAGTTTCAAATCTTATAAATCTATGATGCATTATTAATTTCAAATAGAAAAGCAGAGTGATGGGCCTCACATCTGGAATCCTATCCCTTGAGAGGCTATAGAAGGAAGATAGCTATGAGTTTAAGGTCAGCCTGGGCTACAGTATGGTGAATCTGGATAACTTTCAGGCTACCCTGGGATATAGAGTGAGACCTTGACTGAAATTTGTTTAAGCAAATAAAGAAAACGTATTAACCTAAAAACAATATTAGGCTATAGATCTAATGACACCTATGAATTCTCAGAGTTTACCCATATAAAATTTATGTTTTATACTTTTCTGTGGAAAGGATAGGTGCTACAGCTGTTTTTGTGTCACAGGTACCAGCAGAATTGGACTTTTAAGCCATGTGTGGTGGCACACGCTTTTAATCTTGGCACTCAGTAGGCAGACGTAGGTGGCATTGCTATGAGTTTGAGGCTACCCTGAGACTACACAGCGAAGTCCAGGTCAGCCTCAGCTAGAGTAAGGACCCTACCTTGAAAAACCATCATACTAATAACTGGGGGCTAACTCCACAATGCACGACCCATTTTCATTAACAAGGAGGGTCTAATGGGAGGGGGTAGATCACAGATGAGCCTAAATAATGGTACCAAACTGCCTGTATTCACTGAAATGAAAACTAATAAATTAAATTAAAAAATAATAATAATAATAATTGGACTGTTAAATAATCAGCCTCATCACCTTCCTTTTTCCTCTTCCACCTCCACCCTTTAGCTCACACACTACAGTGTAAATGTGTGTTCATGTGTACCCCCTTCACACACACCTTTGCACCAAGTGGCAATTGAACTTTTCAGTATATAATTCATACTATTTACTAATCTCATGTATAAATACATTTTTGCTTAAGCATAAAGGGACTTCTTGTCTTAGGAGTAAATGTTAGAAGCACATAGGGTTTTCTTTCACCCAAGGAGTTTCTCTCCTGACAGTAGGTGGCATGATATTTTCCCCATCACCCTTCACTTATTCAGCTCATTGTACAGTGCTCTTTGCTCCTGCAACAATTTCTACTACAAACTGAACTTCTCCATGTTGCTGCTGGTTTTTACAGTTCTCTCTTGCAGAGTTCCTTACCTGGTTTTGTTCCATGAACAGCAGTTTGTGAGTCTCAGATGTTTTCAGTTTATATTAAACTGTGAGGTTGTGTCAAAGAATTTGTGAATTCATTTACTAGGAGGCTGTGATTCCTTCAGTCTTAGTTACCTCCTTTGCCCTTCCTTATTAGTCACTAATTTCTTATCTAGAGTTGCATTGTATAGATGTTTTATTATGCAATTTCCTAAGTATCCTTTTAGAAAATAATAGAATATAATGTGTTAGCATCAACTATGTACATGTCTTTACCATTCCATTTTAAAAATATTTCTCAAGTATTTGTACACCTGGACTGTGTTCTCTAGCTCCTCATTTTAAGATTTTTTTCTGAATTAGTGAATGAAAGTTTTAGATAGCAATTGACAGTGTTTACATACTAGCCCCTTTTCCTAACCTACCACATTAATTTAGAGTCAATATTACCTAGTAATGCTAGCAATGAAGAGGAAAATACATCTTTCTCTGTTATTTCTCTTCTAGCCCTGACATTTTTCTACATCAGACAAATCTATTAAAGTCATACAATCTTTGTCTTTCTAAGCCTTGGTTTCTCCAAGTGCTCAGTGAGAAATAATATAAAAGATACCCTTGTGCTGTGTAGACTAATGAGAAAAATTATTGGATTAATGTTCGAAAAGTGTTTCCCAATTCTCTTGAGAAAGCCATTATCTAAGTAGTGGGTACTATTATTATTTTGCTATTTCAGCTTCCTTATTTTTCATCTCTCAAAGTCATCTGGGTCATTTACTATGAAATTTTCTGATTCCTTGACAATTTTTAATGGCTCTGTGGAGAGCCATTTGAGGGCTATTTAATCCCTTGGTGATGATCCATCTGCCTCTAGAGTGCATGCTTCTTTTTTCACAACACATTAATATTCGGGATTAAGAAAAATTGTTGTAGCTATTTTTTGTCATGATGAAATTGCTTATCTTTTGGAGGAAAAATTCATGATCTTTTCTCTTGAATTGGATTTGTAGTTCTTGTAGGCTTTCTTTTGTTAAGAGGTGGAAATGTAGCTCAAGAATGCACATTATTAATGAAAGTATTTGAAAAATATAATTGAACATGATGCTGAAGTCAACATCTGAAATCATTTCAATGCTTATTCCTGTACAAATACAATACTGACATTCACTAGATTACAGCCAAAAAGTTGCAATAACAATTCATTAGAAAGGAAACATGTGCTATGAATGCAGAGATATATTGTGCATTTATTTCTCACAATCCTCAAATTAGAGTAATAGAAAAACAGCATATTTTTTGATGTGTTTTTTTCTTTATTTTTCTATGTTCCAATTAACAGAGGATGTGGTCACTGCTTGCTTTCTTTCATAGAATCTTA
Organism: Jaculus jaculus; assembly: GCF_020740685.1. Taxonomy (NCBI): domain Eukaryota; kingdom Metazoa; phylum Chordata; class Mammalia; order Rodentia; family Dipodidae; genus Jaculus; species Jaculus jaculus. Next base: position 27,375,678 of record NC_059120.1, read on the forward strand.
ACATCATGAAAATTCTGGAGAGTCTGAGAATAGTAAAACTGGTCCTGGGGAGAATATTGTTGGTCATTGACTAAACTATAGGAAATAATTTAAAAAAATATTCAATTTTTTTCACATGTAGATATTATGTGATTCCAAGTAAATTTAACAGTTATCAATTCTTCAGGACTGACAAAGAAAGTGATTAAACACAAATTTCGTTCTCTTCATAGTTTCCATATTTTTTTTGAATGGACAATGTCATATAATTCTATTTTAAAATGTGAAAACCACTAACTTAATCTTTAATTTTTTTAAAAATTATTTGCATGGAAAGACACACACAGAGAGAGAGAGAGATAAAGAAAGAGAGAGAGAGAGAGAGAGAGAGAATGAACACACAATGGCCACTTGCTGCTGCAAATGAACTACAGAGTCATCTGGTGAATCAAAACTTTGCAAGCAAGTGCCTTTAAGTATGGAGCCATCTCCTAAGCTTATAACTTATTTTCATGAAGAGGAAATTAAGTAAACAAACATTTTTCCTACATTTGTTTTGGTACATTTTCCAGTAAGTAGTTATAGTGCAACTGTTGAGCAGCTTTGCCACGGAGATGCTCTTCTGGGGAGAAATCTTCCTTAGTATCTGTCTTTCCTTCTCTAGGGACAATGATTTTGGCATCATAGGCAGGAACACCACAATTTGGTCAATTCAGATTTCCATGAGCTGGGTTTTCATGCTTTTAAACCCATTTTTCTTGTCATCTTAAAAGTCAACAATTTTGCCTGATGTGGAGAACAACTTTTCATAGTTTCTACTCTGTTGCATTCACCTTCTTTTCTTTATTCCTTTCAGTTTTTCTAGCAGCCAGAGCATAAGCATAACTTCCTGATAGATTTCCTTCCTTGTGGGTTTCCCCAAACTCATTACTTTGTTACTGTGTATTGGAAAAAACATATTTGTGTGGATAATAGTATGAACTATGCATATATAGTACTAAGTTTTTTATTCCAACACTGTATTAGTATAGACTAGAGTATGACATTGATATCACTACTTTCCATGTTGAAGCACTATATTAGTACAAACCAGAGTATGAATTTCCCATTACTATGTTTCTTGCTATCTCATATTATGAACATATCAAAGACGCTTTTCCCTGAAGCTGAACCTGCTATCCAAGGACCATTCTTTGTAATTCTGTCTTTGCAGAGTCAAAGATATGAGGCAACTGCCTCTTCATGGACTATTTCTGTTTCTGCTGAATTCCTGCACAGGAGCACAGTAAAGAGGTCTTCAAGTCTATGTGAAAGTTCCCATACCTATCAGTTTTCAAACCCTCCTGATTTCACCTTACTTCCCTCAAATGCACAAATATTTCATACATGCAAGTAGGAAATTTGTCTGTCCAAAGCAGACACATAGAATTTTATGACTTTCCTCTCCACATACATTAGCAGAAGTCTTTAGCTTACCCAAGAAGCTCAACTCCATTTCCAATGGTTAATGGAAAACTTATAATATGCATAAATGTTCAGAATTCTGATGACTCTTATCTCAATTGATATTTCAAAGAAGTATTGCACTTTGTGGACTTCCTTTCCTTTAAACCATCATAGAGGTTACTCTGGGGGAAAAATCAAAGCCAGCATATTTGAATAAAAAGTTATAAAAATTATTTGGAAACTACCAGTAAGTAGCTCTTGCATCCTCAGGGTCCTCTTGAAATTGTCTGTGATTATGTTTAATTAGAAACAAAGAGAGCTGTCTTTATGTAGGAAAGATGAAAAAATACATAACAAGGAAATCAAAAAGGCCCCAGGCATCATGAATATAAGTGAAGGATAGTAACAGGAAAAGAATGGTAGCAGGCCTGTACACTATGAAGGTTAAATTGGTCCCCACTATAAATGCAGGGGAATGAGTCCAATAGGTTAAGCACATATTACTCCCTCTTTAAAAATCACTGTCTACTCCCCTTTTCACTGTCTTGGATGCTTGCAGATGACTATGGAAGCACTTAGAAAAACAAATTTTATTTTCTCAAAAAAAGCAATTTGGTTTCACTACTCACAGAGAGAAACAATGTCAGGAAAGAAAAACAACAGACCAGGTGTAGAGACAAAAGATAAAACAGAAGAGGAAGAAACATGGTGATGAGCAGGAGTCTTGGTTGCATTATCTAATGATTTCTGGATGAACCATGACACACACACTACTTTAGAATAGAAGATGGAAGATTCTGATCAGCTTGACTTGCCATCTGGGCTCGTGTGCTCCACACATAGTAGCCCCAGAAGCAGCACAGCCTGGGGAGGGGAGTCGATGCCACCAGGCTATAATGCACTTTCTTTCTTCCCTTAATGCTCATGCCAATCGCATTTGGGCATAGGGAGATACAATGAGATGCTTGAGGATTTTTTACAACTACATGACTTACTAATTATAACAATTTGGATAGTTTAGAACCCACTAATTTCTTTGTCAATATTGTGATCTTTACTTGTAATCAGACTAAGAACTGAAGATAGCAAACTAAGGTACTATCTAACAAAAGAAAAGCAAAATTATGGAGAAATGTTTAGCAAAGGCTATGAAGGCACGTAAGGATTTTGGATTGGTTGTATGACAGAGAAGTTTAAATCTCTGTGATTTGAAGAAGAAAAATTGTCAAGGGGTAGTGGTGTTAGCGGTATCTGCAGAGTGTGATGCTGCACACATTATTTAGCACACTGTGTGCCATTCTCCTTATGCAAAGCAGAAATAATAGCAATAGCTTTCCCACAGAGTAGTTTGCAAACCTTGAGTTAATATCTGAGTATTTAGAATGTTGCTGCAACTTATAAAGTTTGACATATCATTTTATTAATCAAATAAATACCTAAAACACTGACTATGGAAAGGTTTTCTCTTATCTTGAATATATAAGGAAAATAATACATTTAATTTACATTAAAAGTTATTTCAGCATTTAAAACTTCTGTTTTCCATTTATATTAAAATGTGTTTTTACTATAGCATATTATTCTACATAAATATTATAAATTGTAGAGTGCACTGCAATTATGTTTGTGTTGGATCACAAAAAATTACAACTATTATTTTAGATTTGAATTTACTTGCAACATTGAGGCAGATATTGTATGTGTTATATGATTGCATTGCTATCATTTTAAAAGGATCAAACTTGGGCTGGAGAGATGGTTTAGCAGTTAAGTGCTTGCCTGTGAAGCCTAAGGACCCCAGTTCAAGGCTCGGTTCCCCAGGTCCCACGTTAGCCAGATGCACAAGGGGGCGTACGCATCTGGAGTTCGTTTGCAGAGGCTGGAAGCCCTGGCGTGCCCATTCTCTCTCTCTCCCTCTATCTGTCTTTCTCTCTGTGTCTGTTTCTCTCAAATAAATAAATAAATACATAATTAAAAAAAATAAAAGGATCAAACTTTATTTTACTTTAAAAAATACTTTATTTATTGTTTGCAAGGAAAAAGTGAGAGAGAGAGAATGAGCATGCCAGGGCCTCCTGCTACTATAAACAAATTCAATATGCATGTGCCACTTTGTACATCTGGCTTTACATGAGTACTCAGGAAATGAATGCAGAAGGCAGAGCCTCAGGCTTTGCAAACAAGCACCTTAGCCACTGAGAAATCTCTCCAGCCCAAGAATTTTAGAGTTATTAGGTTACCTGGTCCATTTCCAAGAATGAACTCTACACAATGTGAAATAAACATAGCCTCTGCCAAGGAGACACCTCACATATTGTGATAAGTGCCAACTGTCTCTGGTTGCTATAAGAGGAGAATGAAATCATGCTCCCATTCATACAAAGTAGAATGAAGGGATGAAAACTTTGGCAATCATCAGTTCAATCATTACCTTTAGTATAGTTATATAGTAAAGTTATAACATTTATACTAATGTCAATGCCACATCTATACAAAGTTATGCATAGGCTGAAGATGGAAAGGAGTACATTTGAAATTCTTTCATTATAGCAACTGTCCATTAATTTTAAAAGTTAATTTTCATAAGTATGTGCTCCTTACAACCTAATATTTTCAGATTAGGATGTTTGCTATGGATTTGATGAGGCAATGTAAAGAAAATGACTAATTAAAGCATCTAAGTTTATGACTTTACTAAACAACAATATTTTACTTATATAGTGGGAAAATTGAAGAAAAAGTGGTTATTTTGTTTACATATATATGAATTATCAATTACATAATAACTCAGTACCACTTTTAATCAGAATTAGAGATCTAAAATTCTCCTCTTTACACTTAATGAATAGAGTATAACTGTTCCAATTTTGTTGTTCTATAAATCCATAAATCCCATAAACATTTTTAAGAAGATATTTTTAGCTTAGTGTAATTATCCATATTCCAATATATTTTACTTTGTAATAGAGATTTATGTGGTTTCATAAAAATTTCACAAAATTGGGCAGATGCTCACATATATTTGTGGGCATTTCTAAATGAATGTACCTTGGTGTACTCCATCTGTTTGTTACTTTAAACTCTGTGAAAATGACATCTCAGAGACTCAAGGAGCCTTCCATGCACATAATATGACTTCAAGCACATTTCACAGTGAAATAAAAACATACTCAGTGAAGCTTAGAATGTTTCTTTTATTAAAACTAAGTATTATGTAAAATAGCACAGGATGTATATAGAATCATTTTTCTTGTTTACTTGTGTTGTCCCATTTTTTTCAACATCTTTGGCTGAAAACCTGTTCTATTATGTTGTGAGTATTGTAGACATCTGGGGGTAGGGATGAGAATGATCTGGGCTTACTGCTGAGCAATTCCGGTAATGGTGAAGGGCTTCTATAACTAAAGAAATTAAGGATTCAATTTAATTCCAGATCTGTTGAAGACTACAATGGTTCTCTTAAAATATGTTGTAATGTTACTAAGACATTTCAACATGAGCCATATATTTGTGTACCTAAAGAGGAAATGCTAGATAAACAAGGTTTTCTTCCCTGAGCTCTGATTATCTAGCATTCACCCGTGTAATCCCTTCATCATCACTTAGAGAGTGAACAGGTTAAGATTTTCCCTTAACATATACATGAAAGAATGGTTATCTACAGTAGTTGGATAGAGACCCCAAAATCAATAAAACAAAAACTTTTCTCTTTTTTTTAACTAAAAATTAGACTAATAAATTGACCTTAGAGGTATGTAATATCCAAAAAATTAAACCAGAAGACTAAGAAATTGAAACATAATTTTGTCTCAGGAAGACTACACATTGCTTTGCTAGGTCATGTAACAAAACTTAATATGCTCTGCTTTAAAGATGGGCGTAACTTGGGTTAGCATTTTAAATGGAAATTTAAATTCATATATCTGTTAAAGTCCTTTAGATCAGAATAAGATTGACAGCTTTATTTTGCTTTAAAAACTGCCAATTTGTTTCCTGGGGGAAAATCTTCCATATTGAACTTTCTCTGTAGAAAGTATGGACAACTGGAAAAAGAAATATCTTTTCTGGATAAAAATTCATGAATTTTTCAAGACACATGAATGTTGACATGATTTATCCTCTTTCATTGGAAGAGAAGGGGACAGAAAGCCAGGAGGAGTAAGCAGTATGGGGAATTTGGCAACTATGAATATAAATGTCTTTTGAAGCATTTCACTGCAAAGAGAAGAAAAAAGTAGATTTGGAGCTAGAAGGAGATACAGGACCAGAAAAGTTTTCTGTTAGTTCTGTTCCTTTTCTTGTTTTTCTTTCTTTTTTTTTTTTTTTTAATAACAGATGTAGTACAGCATATATAAAGAAGGACACAGGAGAAAGGGAGGCTGGCATAACAACATTTAGAGATAGGGTATCATGCATTGCATGAGGAACCAGAGCATAAGTCTAAGTGTGTATGTAGTCATAGGATACTGGTGGCCTTGTAGGAATATTAACATCCCATTTCTAGGAAAAAAAGGGAAAGACAGAACTCATGATCACAGATGTAGTTAGTTTGGAACACTGGTAGGAGCTTATGGGGAGTAGTTCACAATTGCTGCAACTTTTCTCACTACATACATGAGATATTCCTAAGATGACTGTTATCATCTCGTTTGTCCTTTGCCTTTCTTTTATTTCCTTCCTCCCTTCCTTCCTTCCTTCCTTCCTTCCTTCCTTCCTTCCTTCCTTCCTTCCTTCCTTCCTTCCTTCCTTCCTATCTTTCTTTCTTTCTTTCTTTCTTTCTTTCTTTCTTTCTTTCTTTCTTTCTTTCTTTCTTTCTTTCTTTCTTCCTTCCTTCCTTCCTTCCTTTCTTTCTTCTTTCTTTTTGAGACAGCACCTGCGTTCAACCTAGAGCTCAGTGAGTTGTTGCTTTACATGCCATTTTTCCATGAGTACTGGGGATCCAAACTCAATTCTCATGCTTGCATGGCAAGCACTTACCCCTTGAATTATCTACCCAGCCCTCAAAGCATTTCTTTTTAATCAGGACTCAGAAAGCCTTCCAAGATGATCTACAAGGCAGTCATTAGTGCATCGGTAACACATTTATATCAAAGATGAGACTCTGCTTCATTTTAGCTGTGATCTCAAAGTCTGAGAAGGATACAAAAGCATCCAATATTCTGTGTCCTACATCAATTGTCTAGTCGACCTCATCGGGTGATGCTGAAAGTTTGTGAAGCTAGTTTGGACTATTTAAACTCACACTTCAGGTGTCTCTGTTGTAAAGGGATGTTGGACAATGTGAGTATGTTAGAAAGTGTGGTTAGAGTACCATAGTGTTCCACCTTCTCCTCTCTTAAGCACAGTAGGCTCCATCAGGCCTTTTGCAACATTGAGATTGCGTGGCATAGTTTAGAGCAAAGAGAAAGAAGGTCTCTGGTGATATTGTACCTGAAAATTGTTTTATGGGCTATGGAATTTGCCTGAAATTTAACCCAGGAGCAAAAATGTAACTGATCCAAGGAGCAGGATTGAAGAATATTGAAGAAAGGAAGTTATGTGATGTGTTACCTATGGAGTATTGTTTTCAGCACATCAGGTCCTCAACTTCACTGAGAATGTAGATGCATTGGGTATTGTTCAGGTACACGATCAGATGGAGCAACGGGCCAGATACTTCCAGGGTGGTGGGATGGGCACTACTATGCAAATTTTTGCAAACATTTGAGATGAGAAATGTTATGGCTATGTTATACATAAAAATGAGATTTTTTAAGTTTCAGCATTTTGTCTAGTATCACATAACCCATATATAAGAAGATACAGAGCAAGGTTGTCTGGCCCCAAATCTAAGCAAAGTGATTATTCTGTTCTGTTCTAGTCCATGCCTACACCATCTTTAATGTACCTGAACTCATCTACTCTGCTCTAAGGCATTTATAACTAATGTATTTCTGGTAATAGTTTCATGACAAAAGCCTAGATTGTTTATGCTGGGAGGTTGAGATTATTTAGATAAAACTAAAACTAAAATGCTGTAAGCCTTTATCTCCTGGCTCCTCTACACTCTATTTGCCTCTACTCTTCCCAGACTTACCCTCTCACCAATCTTAAAAGGCTCACATGACCAACACAAGTGGTAGGTACTTCCTTCCTTTTGCTTTTATGTCTCCATCCATTCCAACATGCAGTCTTCTCCAGCTCCCTAATAATTTCTCCAAGTATGGATGCTCATTGGTCAAATGTTACTGCATCCATAGATTTTACATGCTGTCCTTGCCTTATTATGAAACCACATTCGGTATAATCTTAGCTGAATGGTCACTTTGATACAAGCTTGCAGAGAATCTGATATTAATATTTAACTTATTTTCATTAAGTTTACTAAATTTCCCTTTTAAACATTTTTATTACTTTTTTTATTTTCAATCATGGAGACAGAAAGAGAGAGAGAGAGAATGAGGCTTTATCTGGATAATGGGAAATCTAGCTAGGGTCATTAGGCTTTGCAAGAAAAGTGTCTTAATCACTGAGTCATCTCTCCAACTTCCCTTTACATGTTTTCTTGACAGTTTTTATACATGTACATAATGTGTTTTGATTATAATTCAATCCATCACCTTCCCAACCTTCTGTTGAACTCCTTTCCCACTAATCTGTTTCTGTCTTGACAACTTTCTTTTACCCTCCATTATTATCCATGTTGATGTGTTGATGGGTCCAATATCATGCAGTTCTGGTGCAGGCTAACACAGCCACTGCAAGATCATGAATACAATGACCACTTATGTCCTGAAGACAGTATTTCAAAGCACTCTTCCTTATCCTCCATTATATTCATTCCAACTCTTCTGTGAAGCTTCCTGAGGCTTGGAGGGTGTGATCAAGAGGGCTCATTTAGAACTGAACAACTTATTATCAGAACTTCTCCCTAATAGTCACCACTGTCTACAAAAAGAAAGTTCTCTGACAAAAATTGACAGTAACCCCAATATATATATAATGTTATTTATTACATACATGTATATGAAATATAAATATTTAGAGGGAAGTGTTATGGGAACAGTGTATTTATTTAGCCAAAAACATTAATAGCTTCCCCTCTAGGATCTATGACCTGTCTGGCCATTGGTTTTGAGTAGGTTTTCAGTATCAAGAATTAATTCTCTCCTATGGAGCAGACCTCAAATTCAATAAGAGAGCAGTTGGATTGTGCCAGAGGTGGAATGTAGTGCTTTGATTCAGGTTCCCCCATAAACCTATATGGTCTGAATATTAGGACCCAGCTAGAGACAATTTGGAAACTGGATCTTCCTTGAAGTGATGTAGTGTTAGGGGCAGGCTTATGAATGTTATAACCAGCTAATGTTGTCCCCCTGATGTTGGCCAGGAGGTGATGTCCACCCTCTGTTCACACCATTGTTTTCCCCTGAAATCATGGAGTTTCCCTTTTAAGTATATAAGCCAAAATAAAGCCTATCCTCCCACAATATGCTCTTGTTCAGGTGTTTTCTGCCAGCAAAGCAAATCTGTATGCAACAGTAAAGTTGGTACTAGAGGTGGGGCCATTGCTACTAGAAACCTGACTGTGTGGCTGTTGGTCTTTTGGAGCTTATTTGCAGGGTAAACATTAAATAATTTGAAACCTTGGCCTAAGAAATGCCTTACAGTAGGTACAACTTCATGGAACATTCTGGTCTGAGTTGAAAGACCTGAATGCAGCAAGAACTATGTGTGACCTATGAAGTTTGGCTTATGAGGATGAGGCTGAGCTTCTGGACTAGAAGTTTGTGGGAGAGGCTTATTGCATTCTGCCTGCCTGTGTCCTAGAATCTTGTACAGGGTTGTATTGCATAGGAATCAATTGGTGTGAGTAGAGGGGTATGAGCCCAGAAAAAAAAAAAATGAAATGTTTGGGCCCAAACCCCTGCCCATTTGGCTACAGTTGCTTGAGAGAGTACAACTATTGAGCCATCTGACTATCTGACTTGCACTGGAACAACAGGAACAAGGCACGGTCTTTTGAAAGGGTCTGAAGGAATGTCCTGTTCTTCCAAGTCTGACTTATTCTCCCCATAGATTAACAAGTTAGTGCCCACCCAGTATTATGGAATATAACAAATGCAGGGAATGAGGGACATTAAATTTGCAACACGATTTTGTATTATGGAAATGGCCATGGGCAGTGTGAACCAGGGTTGTTGGATTACCTGCATGGAGACCCAATGAAGCTATGAGGATGAACAGTGGGTTGAAGTTTCCAACACAATGGAGATGCCAAAACTATGGGTTTTCTTCCAAGGAGAGCTGCCAGCACCAGAAGAAGTTTTCTGTGAATAGCCTAGATGGGGTGGGGATGCAGAACTGGAACTGCAGAGACTTTTCCCTGACTAGAATTATTAGATTATGTGCTACAAAATTTGATACTTTCATTGTTTGTTTTAATTCTTGAATTGGTTGAATATTTATTTGTTATGTCTAGTGCTATCTCTTGCAGTGTGAATGTTTATTTTGTACCGATGTGTTTATTATTATTATTATTGTTTAAATATTTTTGTATGGACACATCATAACCAGTGACCCTCTTTTCCCTCGTGCCTACCCCCATTCCATTGGGGTGCTCCTCAGTGGGGTTGCAAGTGTATACTGTGGGGTTGTAGTTTATGCATTGTGGAAGCAGCAATAAGTTACTTTAGGAGGGAGAGAATGCCTCTGGGCATGATGTCTCAACCTGTGGCTCTTACAATCTTTTCCGTGCTCTGTTCTGCAAAATTCCCTGAGCCCTGGTGAGTGAGTTTTAATAAAGTCTACTTTAGTGAAGAGTTCAAAGAGCCCCTGGATCTCTGCTTTGGTAGGTGTTGAGCATCCTCAAGGTCTGTCTCCTTCACCCTGGTGCTGATTATTAGGAACAGCATGTAAGCAGCACTCTTGCTTGTCTCTAATTCCTTTGTGGTTTCACCTGTGGCATGTTTGAACTGTGAAGTCTTGCTACTTCAAAAAAACAAAAAAATTCTCCAATGGGGAGTGAATTCAGCATAGTTTAAAATGGATAAACAGGGGCTGAGGATTTGATTCAACAGTTAAGGCACTTTTCTGCAAAGCCAAAGGACCTTGGTTCGATCCTCCAGAAACTATATAAGCCATATGCACAAGGGGACACATGCATCTGGAGTTCATTTGCAATGTCTAGAGACCCTGGCATGTCCCCTCTCTCTCTGTATTTCTCTCAAATAAATAAATAAAAATAAAACTATTCTTTAAAAGAGGTGTCAACATTATAATTTAGGGAGACTTTGATGTATGTAACCTCTCTTTGAGCCAAAGATAATGAGAGCTTAGCACTAGAGAGCATAAACTTTGTCTCCATAGGATTCTGATCTGGTTCCCCAGTTCCAGATATGGGTTCTTTACAATGAGCATATCTTTTAGTCAATCAGAAAATTATTGGTTACCTGCTAAGGCTGTGTGGCACTATTGGACTGGCATGTACATCCTGTCTGGGTGTTTGCTTCTGAGTAGATTAGACCTTTGGTTGCTCAGTAGCTCAGACAATGCTTTCCAGCACTAACTAACTGGGAACAAGCTTTCTTCTAAATTCTATCCAGGTCTTTCTATGCTCTGTGTCATCAGCATATGGTATCTTTAGCAATAGGGTCTTAGTTTTTGCCTCAGGTAGGTTATCAAGTGCTTTTTCAGAAAGCTGTCTTTATTTGGGGACCTCATAGGTCTCTCTGATCAACAGCTCACTCAATATGGGTAGCAACCAATCTCTAGTACTGGGAGTTATGAGCCAGAGACAGAATTTTTTTTTTCTTTTAAGCTTTGGCTTCATCCTACCCTCACTAGAGCCCTACTTTTCATGTTCTCCCCTTGACTCCTTTTGAGGGTTATATCTTTTAGGATATCTCTAAGAATAAAGTTTTCGATGGTATCAACTCATTTTGAATTCAATTTTGTGTTTGTTTTTGCCCTTCCCCTTTCCTCCTCCCCCAAACCTTCCATCCCTATTATCTGGGCTATAAGTTGCCTATCAGCTATAACAGCAACACTATTTAGGTTCAGGTTGGGAACTACAGATAATTGACAACATGTGGCATTTATCTTTCTGTGATTGTATGAGATCACTGATATCGCCTGTTCCAAGTCTGTTGTAATTTCATTGTAATGTTTTTTTCATACTGCTGACTAGAATTCCATTGTGTAAATGTGCCACAACATCCTTATCCATTCATCCAATGACGAGCATCTGTGTTGATTCCAGTTCTTAGCTATAATAAAGTGAGCAGATATAATCATTTTTTGAGGAAATGTCTCTGTATTGATGCATGGAGCATTTAGGATAAATGCCAAGTAAGGGAATAACTGGATGTGTTGGTAGCTCTATGTTCATCCTTTTCAGGAATCTCCAAATTGATTTCCATAGTGTTTGAACCAGTTTACATTCCTGCCAACAGTGGAAGGGGTTCCTCCATCCCCATATCCTTGCCAACATTTGTCATTGTTAGTTATTTTAATGTTTGCCATCCTTACTGGACTAGGGTAGAAGTGCATGGCTGTTTTAATTTCATTTCCTAATGTTTAAGGACATTTAACATTTTCGTAAGTTTGTGTTAGTCATTTGTTATTCTTCCTCTGAGAATTCCATATTCAGTTTTCTGCCCCATTTTTGGTGTGGGTTGTTTGATTTTTTAAAATTTAAAAATTTTTATTTATTTATTTCAGAGCTACAGAGAGAGAGAGAGAGAGAGAGAGAGAGAGAGAGAGAGAGAGAGAGAGAGGCAGATAGACTGCAAATGAACTTGTGCATCTGGCTTACGTGGGTCCTGGGGAATCAAGACTCGAACTGAGGTCCTTAGGCTTCACAGGCCAGCACTTAACCACAAAGCCATCTCCTCAGTCCTGTTTGATTTTTTATTTAGTTTTCTTGAGTTCCTTGTAGATTCTATATACTAGGCTTCTGTCAGTGGTATAGCTGGTGAAGATTGTCACCCATTCAGTGGGTATTCTATTGGCTCTGCTTGTGTTCTGTGCAAAAGATTTTAGCTTCATGAGATCCTGTTGGTTGAGTGCTTGTTTAATTTCCTGGGCTACTGGGGTTTTGTTCCGGAAGTCTTTCCCCACTTCTATATAATGGAGAGAACCTTCTATTTTTTCTTTCACTAGGAGAAGATTTTCAGGTCTTATGTTGAGGTTTTTAATCCATTTGGATTTGATTTATGAGTATGGAGAGATGAGTGGAGCTAGTTTCATTTTTCCATACATCCAATTTGTCCAATACCATTTGTTGAAAATGCTGTCATTCTTCCATTCTACATCAAGTAGCTATAGTCACTTGACCTAAGGTCAGAGTATTCAATTCTGTGATATTGGTCTAGGTTTCTGTTCCTATGCCAGTACCATGTTTTTTTTGTCACAATGGCTTTGTAATATAGCTTTATGTTGGGAATGATAATACCACTAGAGGTGTTTCTTTTGCTGAGGATATGTTTGGATTCCAAGATGTGTTACCATTCCATATGAATTTTGATATCATTTATTTCTATCTCTGTGAAGAATGATGCTGGTATTTTCATTGGTATTGTATTAAATGTGTATGTTACTTTAGGTAGAATTTCTATTTTCACTATATTAATTCTACCTATCCAGGAGCATGGGAGGTCTTTTCATCTTCTCAACTACTACTCTATTTCTTTCTTGAGTTCTTTTATTTTTAATGTTTTCATCATATACAGCTTTCATATCTTTTGTTAGCATTATTCCAAGGTATTAATTTTTTGTTGCTATTGAAAATGGGACAGCCTCACTGATTTATTTCTCTGCATATTTGTCCTTTGCATATAGAATGGCTACTGAGTTTTGTGCATTGATTTTGTATCCTGCCACTTCACTGAAAGAATTAATCACCTTTAGAAGTTTTAAGATAGGGTCACTTATGCACAAGCTTAAGTCATCTGCAAATAGGGCTAACTTGACATCTTCCTTTCCAATTTAAATCCTTTTTATTTCTTTCTCCTGTCTTACTGCTTGGGCTAGTACTTCTAGTACTATGTTGAAGAGCAGTGGTGAGAGTGGGCTCCACTGTCTTGTTCCTGATCTTAATGAGAACCCCTTGACTCTTTCCCCATTAAGTATTATTTGGGCTTTGGGTAGTTTACATATAGTTTTTATTGCATTGAGACATAAACCCTCCATGCCTTTTCTTTCCAGCATTTTTATTGTTAAGTGGTATTATATTTTGTCAAATGCCTTCTCTACATCAATTGAGCTGATCATGTGGTTCTTATGTTTTTTTTTTTTTTTGTGTGGTGTGTTACATTGACTGATTTCCATATGTTGAATCACCCGTGCATCCCTGGGTGAAGTATACTTGATCAAGGTGGATAATGCTTTTCATGTGCTGTTGAATTCCATTTGTGAGAATTTTGATCAGGATCTTTGCAGCAAAATTCATAAGGGATATAGGCCTATAGTTTTCTTCTCTTGTTGAATCTCTGTCTGGTTTTGGTATGTGGGTGATGCTAGCTTTATAGAAGGAGTTGGGGAAGATTTCCTGTTCTTATTTTATGAAAATAGTTTGAGGTAAATTGGTTTCACTTCTTCAATGAAGGTTTGATAGAATTCAGCTGAGAGGCCATTTGGTCCTGGAATTTTCTATTTGGGGAGGATTTTGATTACCTTTTCAATCTCCATGGATGCAGTAGGTTTGTTTAGGAGATTAATTTTCTCTGAGTTCAGATCTGGTAGTTAGTATGTGGCTAGAAATTCATCCATGTCTTCCAGATTATCTTGTTTTGTTGAGCAGAGGATTGAATTTGAATGTATGCCCTGATCATTCTTTCCATTTCATTGAAGTCTGTCATGACTTCTTTTTAATTTTGGATTTTGTTAACATGAGACATTTCTTTTTTTTTGTATCATCAAATTGGCCAAGTGTTAATAAATCTTGTTTATTTTTTCAAAGAACCAGCTCAATGTTCCATCATTTTTTTTTAAAAAAAATTGCTTTCTTAGTTTCCAATTCATTAATTTCTTACCAGATCTTTTTTTTTTTCCCAAATAGAGATCTTAGGGTTGGATTATTATTATTTTTCCAGTGCCTTTAGGGGGATATATAGGTTACTGACTTGGGATCTCTCTGTCCTTGTTTTGATAGCATTTAGTGCTATGAATTTTCCCCTTAGTGATACCTCCATTGTGTCCCATAAGTTTTGGTATATTGTGTTTTCATTATCATATAATTTTAGGAATTTTATGATTTATTTCTTGATTTCTTCTACAACCCATTAATTGTTTAATTGTGTGTTGTTCAGTCCAGGATCTGGTGGAGTTTCTGATGTGTCTCCTTTTCATTTCTAGCTTTAAAGCATTGTGATCTGGTATGGTGCAGGAAGTTACTTCAATTTTCCTGAATTTATGGAGGCACAATTTATGGCCTAATATCTTGTCTATTTTGGACAAGGTTGCATGGTCTGCTGAGAGGAATGTGTCTTCTGTAGAACTGGGATGGAAAGTTCTGTAGATATCCATTAGGTCTTGTTGAACTATGGTGTTGTTGATCTCTATTATTTCCCTGGTCGATTTTCTGCTTGGATGATCTGCCTATTGATGATGGTAGAGTACTGAAGTCTCTGACTCTGATGGTGTTTGTGTTTATTTCTGTTTTATTGTCAAGTAGGTTTTGTTTTACATACTGTGATACATCTTTTTTACTCATGTAGATTTATAATTGTGATGTTCTCATGTTGGATTATTCCCTTGATAAATAAGAAGTGGCCTTCTTTGTTCTTTTTGATTACTTTTGGTTTGAAGTCTATTTTATCATATATTAATATAGTAACACAGTAATACCCACTTGTTTCTTATTTCCATTGGCTTGGAATGTTATTTTCTATCCTTTCACTCTGAAGCAATGTCTGTGCTCAGTGGTGAGGTGGGTTTATTGAAGACAGAAGATAGAAAGGCCAAGTTTTTTCATCCACCCAGTTAAGTTGTATCTTTTTATGTGTGAGTTTAGACCATTAATATTGAAGTTATCACTATGAAGTTTGATTTATTCCCTGTTTTGATGAGGTGTCTTATGGGGTTTGGTGCTTCTTGTGTTTTGTACATTTTTGATGCTGGTCTGGTTTTGGTTATTGTGATATTCTTGTTGGCCCTTGAGATGGGTTGTTTGACTCTTCAGTGTGGAGTATTTTCTGTAGGTTTGGCTTCGTGATTATGTAATCATAGAGGTATCTACTTCATGGAAAGTTTTCCTTTCACCATCTATAATGAGGGATGCTTTTCCTGGGTAGAGTAGTTTGGGTTGGAAGCAATAGTTTTTTAGATTTTGAGGTGTTTCAATCCAGGCTCTTCTGGCTTTCAGGGTTTCCATAGAGAAATGTCAGGTAATTCTGATGGGATTGCCTCTGTATGTAGTGAGTTGTTTCTCTATTGTAGCTTTCAGCACTATTTGTTTTCATTATTCAGTGTTTTAATTATGATGTGCCTTAGAGAATTTCTTCTTTGGTCCTGTCTGTTTGGTGTTCTGTGGGCTTCTTGTGTCTGGATGGGTCTCTCTTTTGAAAGATTGGGAAAATTGTCTTTATTAATTTTGTTGAATATGTTCTCAATACCTCTGACCTTGATTTCCTCTCCTTCTGGTATACACATGATCTTGGATATTTGGTCATTTTAAGGGTTAAGGTTTTAAGGTATCCCACAGTTCCCTTGTATTCTGTTCACATGAGTTTTGGGACTTAGGAAAGTTTTTGGCCTCCTGATCAATTTCTTCTTTCTTGTCTTGTAGGTCAGAGGTTCTGTCTTCCACATGAGTAACTCTATAACGATTTTGATATTTTTTGTGATATTTTGCACCCTCTCCATATGTTTTTATGAGGTCCAATTTCAGTTCCAGTTCTGATTTTCTTGATGCTTCCTGGAATTCATTCTTACATTTGATCACACTTGATCATGCCTTCATTAAGCTTAATCAATTGATTATTGAGATCTTCCATCTGTTTACTCACCTTCAAGCCATTTAGATCCTTTTGTGGTCTACCTGTCTTGGGAAAACTTTTATTCTATTGAGCAGGAAGCAAGTATTTGTAATCGTAGGATTTGCAGAGAGTGTTCTATTTTAAATGTGAATTGGATTGGTGTACAATGGGGTTATAACTGCAGATGTACAGATTTTGGAGATTGCAGGTACATTATAGGTACCTAGAAAACTGGTAGGTGAGGAACTGGGAACTCCGGCCTCCATAGTCCACTTGTACATACTCTTCAGGACACTGGGATCAAAGGTTGGGAAACCAGGAGCCAGGAAGCTGGAGAGCCAGGGGCAAGAGGCCAGCTCCGACAGTGGCCCTATATTCTCTGACTCAGGGGAATAGGGATTTGGGTACCCAGGGGCCAGTAAATCAGGAAACCAGAGCAAAAGGCCTGCTTCATCAGCCCACACACAGGATCCAGGCTTCCCCAAGGCATGAGGGGTATTGGAACCAGGAAACTTGTAGGTGGAGAATCAACCAGGAGCTCTAGCCTACTCACTTTATGCATGCACCCTCCAGAGCAGGGGATCCAAGAGTTGGGAACCCAGGGTCTATTCAAACAAGAAAGTGGAGCAAGGGGCCTACTGCTGGAGCAGAATATCTGGGATTGGGGACTCAGGGGCACTTCTATCAGGAAGGTGGATCAAGGGGTCTACTTCAGCAGTAAGCTAGCAGTGTCCAGCAGCCCCAAGCCAGAAGCAGTGGAACCTACTAGGACCAGTGAACTGGGAGGATGGGGTGGCAGGGAGATCTGGCCTATTCACTCCATCAGTGCACCCTCAGGAGCTAGGGAACATGGAATTCAGGACTCATTGTCCATTCAGTCAGGAAGGTGGAGCAAGGGGCATGCTTCAGCTGCAAGCTCACAGGGTCCAGTCAGCCCCAGCCAGCTGTAGGGGATCCTACTAGGACCAGGACACTAGGAGCTGGGAAGGAATAGGGAGACTGACCTACTTACTCCTTGTGCACAGCCTCAGGAGCAGGGAATCTTTTTTCTTTTCTTTTCTTCTCTTTTTTTTCTTTTATTTCTTGTCTTGTCTTTTTTCTTTCTTTTCTTTTTGTAGACCTTGGTTATAGTAATATTTGAACATAATTTGATTTTAAAAGAACTATGGGGACTTTTAAAGTTGGATTGAATGCATTGCATTCTACATCATAGAGGGTTATCAGTTTATGGGACCAGGGGCAGAATGTGGTGGTTTGATTCAGATTTCCCCCATAAATTTATGTGTACTGAATGCTAGCTCCCCATCTGGTGGCAATTTGGAAATTAGAGCTTCCTGAAGGTGATGCAGTGTTATGGACAGGCTTATGAGTGTTATAGCCTGCTTCCCTTTTCCAGTGTTTGGCACACTCCCTTGCTGCTGTGTTCACCTGATACAGGCTAAGAGGTGATGTCCACCTTCTGCTCATGCCATTATCTCCCTTTGCCATCATGGAGTTTCTCACTTGAGTCTCTAAGCCAAAATAAACCCTTTCCTCCCACAAGGTGCTCTTGGTCAGGCATTTTCTTCCAGCAATGCAAATGTTAATGCGACACCCCATAATTGCCATGACACCATTGCACCAGTGGACATATTTTGCCTGGCTGGCTGATGGGTTAGTACACAGTCCTAAGTCATCACTGGATAGGACTGTTGATGACTCTTCTCTCCCAGCAACCTGTTTTAGCACTTTTCAGCAAATTGTACATTTTCTTATGGCATTTTCATATCTCCTACATTTTGTTTGACCCATCCCCACTCCTTCTTCACCTATATTCTCCACCCTTATCGGTGCTTAGCTCTCCCTACTGTCTTCATATCACTGGCCTTTCACTGTCTTCTCCTCTTGACTGTGCCTATCTCCTCACTGATATTCTAAGGACTGATCCCTGCCATTCCTTTTCTTTCTCCATCATAATAACAAAATACTGATAATGTTAGTGACCCATTCAGCTGAGTTAAAGATATTAATGGTAAATAATGCTTGGAAATGTATGCATATTTTTAAGCAGTATAAGTTATTAAACTGGAATGAAATGAATATATTTCTATTATTTCCTTAATACATACATTTAATGTGATCCAAAAACATACAATCAAACAGGAATGCTTTATACAAAGGTCAGCTAAATGTGAAAAAAATAATAGAAGATTTTAGGCTAAGAATTCATTTTCTGCTCTTTTTGTATAAATGGAAAGTTCAAGGATAAAATAAGTAAGCAAGTTGTATTTTTGCTATAGAGATCCAAATGGCAGTCAATCCTCAAAGCAAGTCTGCATTGTTCAATCACAAAACTGTTATTTAACAGTCATCCCAGCCAGAAGGGAACAACAATTAATATTAACATCCCACTGTGAACACAGCACAATGCTGGGCATTTAGAAGGGGGTTGTAGGCATTTATTTTATTTAATCTCTGCTTTTAAGCAGCTTATGGTTAAGATAAATGGATTGAAAGAGGCATGCATATCCATACATGTATTAGACAGAAATCTAAATGATAGGATATGGATTAAGGGGGAGGAGAAGTACCAAACATTTCAAATGTTCTCTGCATTCTCTATTGTGATGTCACTATGAATTGATTTGTAGAAAAGAGAGAAAATGAGTAGAACTGGAAATGCTGAAAAGAGAATAAAATGTAAATGTATTTTGTGGGAGGACTCATGTCTTCAACTGCTTTTTCCTGCCCTTACATCCCCAGCATGTAACTAGAATGATCAATAGGTATTTCATAAATCTACCAGCATTCATTATAAGTAAACTTAAAATAACCTAATGAAACAAACTCCTTGTTCACCAAAGGCTACTCATCCTATTTCACTGACCCATCTACTTCCCTCCCTCTTTCTCTCCCCCTTTGGGGTTGCTGTGTTTTCATTTGTTTTTCTCTCTTCCGGAGAGATTTAAACATATGGGCCTTTTCTCTCATTGCCTGTGAACAACTCAGTTGTTATTGCTAGTTGTTGAGATATTGTGCTCTTTCTAGTGGTGGCAGAATTTCCTTCCTTCCTTCCTCCCTCCCTTCTTTTCTCCTCCCTCCCTCCCTCTCTCCCTTCCTTCCCCTTCTCCTCATCTTTGTTGTCCTTTGAAAGCTAAATACATTTGACTTTATGTGGGTAGTGGAAAATTGAACCTATGTCTTTAGGCTTTGCAGGCAAATATCTTAACTGCTGAGCCATCTCTCCATCCCCCATTTTTCTCCTTTTTTTCAGTCATTTTCTTCTATGTGACAACATAGTTAGTAGGTGACATAGTCTAAGCTAGGAAGACAGCTGTCACCCATGCCCAACCATTTTGCCCACTGATCTCTGACTTTCTCCCCCAGAAATGTGGGAAAATAAATTTCTGGTGCTTTTGTCACTCATCTCATTGTTTCTGGATACGGCATCCTGAGTAGATTAAGCGAGTTACCTTCCTAAAAATAGATTTGAATGTACTTCTGCATTTCTTACTAACCCAGCTTTTGTTTGGCTGAGATTTGGTCTATGTTCCTCACCATGGAGTGCAGCTCTTGACAATTCAGTCCTTGTATCTCATTTGTATTATCTGTGTCATCACACCCATGCCCTGAGTGATCTAACCACACTTTCATCTCACTATCCTCAAACCACTTTGCCTTCAAATTATCCTGGCTATTGTAGTCAATAAGCCACTACCTCTGTTTTTTTTTATTTTTTAATAAACTCTTAAAAATCAGTTTCTGTCATTTCAACAAAATATAATTGATGATGTCTTTGGAGCAGTTATTAAATGAGAGGGGGCACACATAACTCTGTAGCTGGACTTCCCTGCCTCATTAGCTTAGAGTGTCCCTTACACATCTGTGTGTACAGTTACCTTATTGTTGTTGGGACTAAACATACAACCAGAATTTTCTTATAGAAAGAAAGAGTTTCTATATACCTTACAGTTTTGAAGAGAAGTTTTTATCATAGCAGCAAAAATCTGACAGGAACATTCAGCATGGTGTCACGCTATACTGAGGCAGGAGGGCAGGTGTCATTTTACATTCAGGTCACCACAGTGTTCCTAACACCAAGGAAAGTTCATGGCATTGAGGAAGTATTCAGGAAATATTTATAAAGGAATATAGGGAAAAGGGGAAGGAAGGAAGGAAGGCAGAGACAGAGGGAAGGAATGGAGAGGCAGATAGATAATAGGACTGGATTTTGTTTGGCAGCTCAAGTAAGTGAAATATTTCCATTGACATGAGCATTTATTTCCTGGGATGGTCCAAGGAGTTTTATATTAAATACTTTCCCCCCCCATAGGAAATAATTAAGAAATATATCCTCAATCACTCATTGTCCTTAGGATCCTCATTCTAAAAGTTTGGGTGGGTGTTGACAAATAAGTTTACATGATATTTGTGGCAGTCATGTTCACACTACTGCAAGAAAATATTTGACCAAGAGCAACATGTGGGAAAAAAGAGGTTTATTTTGGCTTATAGACTCAAAGAGAAGTTCCACAATGGCAGGGAAAACAATGCCATGAGCAGAGGGTGAACATCACCCCTGGCCAACATAAGGTGGACAAAAGGAACAGGAGAGTGTGCCAAACACTAGCAAGGGGAAACTCACTATAACACCCATAAGGCTGCTCCCAATAATACACTGACTCCAAAAGACTTTAATTTCCAACTACCATCAGCTGAGGAACCTAGCACTCAGAACACTTAAGTATATGGGAGACACCTGAATCAAACCACCACATTCCACCCCTGGTCCCCATAAACTGTTAACTAGCCATGATGTAAAATGCAATGCTTTCAGTCCAACTTTAAAAGTTCCCATAGTTTCTATCAATCCTAATGATGTTCAAACATTCCCATAGTCCAAGATATTTTAACTGAGCCATAATACAAAAAAAAAAAAAAAAAAAAAGTCTCTCCCACCAAAACCCATAATGGCACAGAATAAACATTCACACTGCAAAAAACAGCATTGGGCATAGCAGAGGAATATTCTACCAATACAAGATTTAAATAGGGCAAGCATCAAACTATGTAGCTCCAAGTCCAACAACTCTAGTCAATGAGAAGTCTCCATGTTTAGTAATTCTAACCAGCAACAAGTGTCTGGAGTTCCAATTCTGCCCCTCTAGCTCGGCTACTCACAGGCCTGGAAAATTTCATCTGAGGCTGGCAGCTTTCCTTAGCAGCCATTTCATGGTCCAGCATCTCCACTGTGTTTCCACTGCAACCCATGGTTCATATTCACAGCTCCATTGGGTCTCCATGTAGGCATCCAGCAAACCTGCTTCACACTGCCCATGGACATTTTCACAGCATAAGACTGGGTTGCAAATTCAATGACCCTCTCTTTCCTGCATTTATTATAGTTCCATAATACCAAGCAGAGTGCCAATTTGTTAATTCAGAGGGGAATTAAGCAGATTTTGAATAACAGGACACTCTTTTAGCATTCAGGCCCCTTCAAAAGATTGTATTCTTTCTGTTGTCCCAATGCAGGTCAGCTGACCCAATCTCAATGGTTGTAATCTCCCACACATTTGCAGCTAAGTGGGCAGCAGTTTTGACCCAAAGATTTCTTTCTGTGCCATATCACACAGCACACACCATTCCATTTGTATGTAATGCAACTCTGTACAACTTCTCAGGACACAGCTGTAACAGCAAGCCTCTCACACAAACTGCTTCTAGCCCAGTCCAGACAAAGTTCCTTTTAACCCTCATAATCCAAACCTCATAGTCCATATTTCTTACTTCATTCAGGTCTTGCAACTCTGACTAGAAGAATCCATCAAGCTGTACTTATAGCATTTCAAGGGGTCTATTAAGCCATGGTTTCAACCTTTCCACATTCCTCTTAAAAATCAGCTCCAAAGGCCAAAGCCACACAGTCAGGTGTCTATCAGCAAAGTCATTCTTGGTACCAACCTTGCTATTGCAGTCAGGTTCACATTGCTGGCAGAAACCTGACCAAGAGTAGCATGTGGGATAAAAGGTTTATTATGGTTTATAGACTAGAGGGGAAGCTCTATAATGGCAGGGGGAAAAGATGGCATGAGCAGATGGTGGACATCACCCCTGGTCAATATCAGGTGAACAAAAGCAACAGGAGAGTGTGCCAAACACTAGCAACGGGGAGCTGGCTACAACACCCATAAGACTGCCCCCAACAATATACTACCTCCAGGAGGCTTTAATGTCCAATTGCCATCAGCTGGGGAACCTAGCAATCAGAACACCTAAATTTATGGGGGATATCTGAATCAAGCCACTGCAATACCCAAATGAAAAGAACCTAAAAATTAGAAAGCATAGCACTAGATTTTAGAGGAAAATAATTGTTAAAACAGTTCTGAACTCAGGCAAAAGATAACTAAGTTAGACAGCAAAACAAGGACCTCATCAATGCCAAGACTCAACATTCCACAACTCATGCATTCACTATGAAAAAAAAAAAAAAATAACCTCACACCTATGTGAAAACTAAATAAAACATCAGTTTAAAAGAGTAAAAAGAGTCAATGATAACTGAATGTGTTCTATAAAGAAAAAATAAAACTAAGTAGAATCTGCTTAGATTTGTTTTAAGCATGAGCCAGTAATTGGATCAAATATAAAGATACTGCAAATCCCATACTGCACAGCTATCTGCCTCAGGCTTACCTGGAGAACAGGCTTCTTGGTGGGAAAAACAGGAGTAGAACCACTGAGTTACTCTCACTGCAGTGCTTCCCAGTGGTACCAGGAACACTTATATTCAGAAATGCTTTACATATGGTAATTCTATTCCCTATGCCTAGGTACCTTAAATGAGAAAGATCCAAATCTGTTACTTTTTATTTCTCAGTGTGGTGTGACTGCTGTGAAGTATAAACAATGCCTATTCCTCACAGATAGGAAACAGGCATGAACCAAGAAAACTATTCCAAATGCAGGTTGGTAAACCAATGAAATTTTGGGGGAATGTCATAGGAGCTTAGCTGAGTGGATACTTAAATGAGCATGGGTGACTCAAAGGCAGCTGCATCATCAAAACACTGATCCAGTCAGTACCAGTGGATGATCATGCAAAGTTAATCTCTAGAGCTCCCTAACTAATTTACAGCTAGCTCCACCAAAGAAGTCTCTCTGTGCATCTGGCTAACGTGGGACCTGGGGAACATAAATAAAAATTAAAAAAAAAAAAAAAAGAAGTCTCTCTGCAGCAATTGCCGATTGGTTTTATAACATAGACCCTTGGAAATCTTGTAACTTCCTGAGCTTTTTAATCCTAGTAGGTTCCCATAGATAGCTTCCTAATCTTACTCCCTCTAGGAAGTAATGTTTCAATTCAGGGGAAATAGATAAGCAACACTCAATCAAGAGTAAGATTATTGTTGTTGTTGTTGTTTTGTTCTTTTGGCTGTAATGGGGATTAAACCTATGACTTCTATCATGCTAGCTACAGTCCCGAGCCAAAATTTTACTTTATTTTTTTGTGATAAGATTGGCAGGATTAATATTAAAATAGAAGAAAGTGAATGTGTAAAGTTTCTAAAACTTGGAATTTCCCTTATCCAGTTCTTGTTTCTAGTTTTCTAGATGTTTCCATCTGAGTAGTTTTTTAAAATAGTTTTTAATGAAAATTCACCATTTTCTACTATGTTTTGTGACACAAAAGGGAAAATTGGCAGTTCCATTAAAATCATTAGTGATAGTTCATACAATACATGAGCATGAATCAAATTTAAAATTTAATTTATCAAAGGGAGAGACTGTCTGGTCACATTACCATTGATTGCTGGAAGCTGGGCATATCAGAATCACTCACTGATGTCTCCAAAATACTCAATTACAGATCCAAAGCAAACATAATGTAAAGATAGGCAAGTTCTAATGCAGTTGAATCTTACATCTTCTTTTCCTTGGCTCACTATAAGTCAAGCATCCATTCAATAATAAATGTAAAATGTCATCAAGCTTTAACACAAAGACAATGTCACTGTCATCTGAACTCTAAGTGATAAGTGTTCCAACTCTCAGGGCTAATAATATGTAATTATAAGAAAAAATAATACAATCATCACATTCTGTTTATACAAAGAAATAGTGACTACTAAGAATGTAAAAGACTTTAAAAGTCAGGTAAAATTTTGTCAGAGATTTATTATGTAAAATGATTATGTTGCCTAGAGCTCATCTAATTGTTAGGTGGAAAATTTATGTTTTATTTGCAATGTAAAGTTTATACTAGAATAATAAGTGACTCTTTGCATCTCAATGGTTAAGTATTTAACTAGCTTGCATGAGGCACTGGGTTCAGTTCCCATCACTGAAAAACAAAATCTGATTTTCTAAATTAACACAAATAAGTAAATAGAGATTTAATTTGAGCTTTGTTTGCTTATCTGTGTATTGGAATGGTTGCATTATTGAGATTATTGTTTTAGGATATGTAGACAAAACCATTACATACAAGTTTTATGTAAATGATGCAGCTATTTTAATATTCTAAGTAAGCACATAATTTTTAAGTTATCAAACCTTATGTGAATCTGCTCAATTTATACTCTTTTACATATGAATAAGAAAAGCCTATATAATACATCTATTGATCTTTTAAAATGTTTTATTTATTTATTTGACAGAAAAAGAGAGAGAGAGAGAGAGAGAATGGGTACACCAAGGCCTCCAGCCACTTCAAACAAACTCCAGATGTGTGCACCCCTTTGTGCATCTGGCTATCTATTTATCTTTTATTGAGTACTTAGTATGTGTTAGATATTGGATTAGATGACATGGAGAGTTCACAGAATAACAACCATATTTCAGGGGATGAAGGCCTGAACTATCCCAGATGAAGTTTGTTATAGCCTCATTTGACCTGGATTTTGAAAAGAGAGAGATTGAAAAAAAAACTAACATGGAGGCAATAAAAGATGTTCTTAGTCTGAGACTTGTAAAGAGCTATATGTTTCTAGAATATAGAATAGCCAGGATACCAAGGAGATTCACAGGACTTATACCTCTAATGGAATCTTATCCAAGTGCATAAATTTGAGAAGTTTTTCCCTGAAGATATTAGGAATTGACCAGAAGATTTTACACTAATATATGTTTGTAGGAGGGAATGAAGGTGTGGTTATGTGACCAGACTTGTGACTGCAAGAAGATTAAGCACGGGAGTCAATAAGTCTACAATTAAGCATTGAGTAGATAATATCTGGTGTTATCTCAGTATAAGTAACTACAACATAAGGCAGATTTCATCTTCTCCCCTTTCTGGTCATTACGCAAAAGCCAGGAAAATCTTGGTAACACAGCATGTCCACCACCAGACTGTCTGCAGTGAATGCACATAGTCTGTGAACAAGATGGAATAACAAATTAAAGTAGACTTTTTTTTTTTCAAGGCTCTTACAATAGGATCTAAGACCACTGAAATAAGAAACAAATTGAACTTAACATAACTGTTTTAAAAAGCGGGAGGGAGGAAGAGTTTAAAATGCTGTAGTGAGTTGGAAAGTATTGGAGAGTGTTAATGAAAGGTAAAGCTGTTTTTGCTGGTTTTGTGTTCATGGAAATCTGTCCTCCCCATACTAAAGAAATTGGGATATAGAGCTGTTATGATTTCCCTATAAAGACATAGATCTTAGGACCTGGAGAAAGACATTCTTGGCTAACAAACATACAGGAAACTGGGAGAAAATTTACCACTCAGTTGCAAAGATAAAATTTAGAATTGCAAGTGCTTTTGGGAAACATTCTAAGACAAGGGATGTCAGGGGCTTGTGACCCAGGTCATCGTCAGAGGTATAATTCTACAGATCAGCATGTGGGAACATGATATTCATTCTCTGCTGTCATTGAAGAGCTGTCAGTCACTCACTCTGCTCTCACCTACTATCCACAGGTCCAGGAAAAAGGTATGTTAACTGTGATGTGATGTGATGTGTGTGTGTGTGTGTGTGTGTGTACATGAGCCCACAACACAGTTGCTAAAAACGTCTCTCTTCCCTGAACTGACAGATCACATGGTCCTTGGGGTCTGTGTCTGCAGCCCCAGGAAGCATAATAACCCCTCAGGCTGGGGAAGCCTGGACAGCTCTTCTCTTCTCTTCTCTTCATTCCATGGCCAGTGTCACTAACAGTTTTGCTTATCCAGATGTCTTCCAGATACTGATGCTGCTGTACCAAGCAAATTCCCAGGGACTGCTCAGCCCTTTGGATTGGAGATTTTAATTTTACTAGATAATGATCTTAGTGATTTTAAACATATCCTGTTGCATATTAAACTGCCTGCTCGATTCAGCTCTAAATAACAGCTTAAAGCCTACAAGTAAAAATTTAGCTCCTCGTATTTAACAACTACTATAATTTTAAAATCTACTTTCAATTAAGAAAACCTTGCAATTCTCAAAGATAGTTGTGTTCCAAAGAAGTGTTGAAATGTCAGCTGAATACAAGTCCATTTAAAGTCTGGTAGAAACCATTCTGTTATCATGTGGCTTTGCATTGAAAACCTCACTCAATAGTGCTACTGACATGACTGATTTTGTGAGGCATTTAATATTTGTCTTTATACATCTCCCCATGATGTCAGAACAATCTTCAGTACTCAAAGGCAATGAAAAAGCTAGAATAAAATATTTGTTAAGTCTAAATATATACAATTGATTTTTTTCAAGAAAATGTGCATAAGAGAGGGTTATTTAAGATATGAAGATAATCTATGATTCTAGAGACAAGGTAGATTTTGAAAATATGAAAATAATCTCTTTTTTACTAAACCACTCCCTATAAATTTAAATACCCTTTCAAATAGAAGGATAATCTTTAATGTAGCACCCATTTTTGAAATTTATTCTAATAGGACTCTGTTATTTAATAAGTAAGCCCAAGTTCATGGTTCTTGCTATTTACCAATTAAGTTAAAATTAGTGCATATGGTGGACCACAGAAGTGAGTTCAAGAACTTACATAGAGTTCACGTTGGTGCTACTTGCTGCAGAATATGTTGGAAGCCATCAGCAGATAACTTTCTATACACTGTGTGACACCATGTATTGCAGACCTAAAGATAGGTTTTCTGTAAGCATTGCTTTAACAAGAATAGAGTCTGTTGTTTAACAGAGGAAAGACAAGGCCATGGCTATGTGTTGAAATAAAAGAAAGAACAAGTTAATAGGAAATTGTGTAGCTTTGAGTCCCTTCACAAAGTTCACTCTATAATTGAGTGCTTTATCACTTTCAATACACATAATTGAAAATATTTTGCTCAAATTTTATGTTTCTGTTTGTTTCCATGATATGATATTCCTATAACTGTAGGTCATGAAATGTTCCAGCTAATTTTTGCTCTCTTTGTTATTTTAACTTTTACTTTTCTTTTTTCAGATTAGCACTCAGCCTTGAGGAATTGTGATTAGAGAGAGGTTTGCAGAGATGGCTTGTAGGAAGAGCTTCACAGCTTGCACAGGATGAGTATTAGCTTTGCTTTTTCCCCTAGTCTTTTATCTGGCCAAGGACATCTACATATTGTGTCAATAAGCATGTGGAAATTTATAGACAAAAGTTCATTCCAAGGTTCTTTCCCTCTATAGACATAGAAGTAAAGATGTCGAATTGAATGCATTTGTACTAGAGAGGGCTCAAGGCTTGTCCTTAGCCTGAGTTATGTACATGCTTTCTTTTAACATGTGCTTTTTTAATGTAGGGGGGATTCTATTTTGTATATATTAAAGTAGAAATGCATGGTGATGTTCACTGAAAGATTTATTCCAGCCTCTTGAGTTTTGCAGTGGTCAGAGCTCTGGCTTATGCCTGCCCTAAGCAGTCTTATTTATCTGCTGCTCCTTCTTGCAAACACCTGGTGATTGTCTTTCCCATCAGTGATATGGTTCTATGGTTCTACTTAAAAGGCACATGCTTAGAATACATGTGAGAACATATTTAATTAATTCATTTATTTTTATTGCTTGAGCTAGCTTTCATAAATTTAGGTATCATTCACTGTGGCATCTTCAAATACAAGTTATTTTTTTAAATTTTAGCATTTTATTTTGTGTAAAAAAGGGCAAATTTAATGAATTATTTTCATCTTGTACACAAAGTTATAATTTTAATGCTTTTCACATCCATGCTGAAAATTTGCAATTTGGTAAAAATGAAAGGAACATAAATTTCTCTGAAGGAATTTTTTATGTCATTATATACACTTCATGAGAAAGTTTCAAACACTCTCTCAATGATCACAAGTTACCAGAAAATAAGTTTAAATTTGTACAGATATTGATCTATATATCAAATACATACAGAAATGATGTAAAAACCTTACGTAGTTTACTTTGACCTCTATCCTCAAATGGTTTGCCCAGGGACATATGTTTTTCATTTGTATAAATGACTGTGGCTTTATTTAAAATATGAAAATTAAAGGAAGAAACCCAGTTTAATCACAGTATATTTTAAAATCCTTCCCCAATATTAAAGGATCATTACCAAATATGTAGCACCATAGTATAAATATTGATGGGTACAAGTTCTTTTAGTTGGTTCCCAATCTTCCTCTCCTTCTCCCGCACCATTCACTCCAAGATTGCCCCCCTTATGTTCATATGCCATGTGTCCTTCTGTTTGCCACTCTTTCCTCTTATAGCTCCTCTGTTTGTACTCACTTTTGGTTGATTATACCTTTATTTTACCCACATTTGTCATAGGTGCACCCGCCTCACACACACACAAACTAAAGCCTGCATATCAGAAAGAACATACAGCTTTGGGCATTCTGAGTTTGAATCACTTCATATAGTACAATTTTCTCCAGGTCCCTTCATTCCCCTGAACACTTCATGATCTCATTTTAATATACTGCCAAATTTAATTATTGTATATGTACTGCATTTTTATTATTCATCTGTCAATGGACATCTAGGTTCATTCTAATTCTTAACTATTGTAACTATTGTAAATGGAGCCACAATAAACATGGGGGTGCAAGTGTCTCTACATTAGACAGAATATACCCAAGAGTGGTACAGCTGGGTCATACAGAAGTTTTACTTCTAAATTTTTGCTAAATCTCTATACTGAGTTTCACAATGGCTGCACAAGTTTGGGCTTGCACCAACAATAAAAATGCTGGCAAGGATGTGGGGACAGAGAAGAAATTACTTAAAGGAGTTATACAGAAATTTTGACATAGTCATTGATTACTAGAAAATGAGGTAAAACCCTTATTTTTCAGCTGCTTGCATTGAGCTTCAATGGCACTTTTTAAAAGCTAAAATAGGATGGTAAAGGCTATTGACTGAATATATCCATTTGAGTTTATTTTACAAATATTAACTCAACATGAAGCAATAGCAGTTTTCCAACTTTCAGCATAAAGTTACAATGCCAAACATGATATGGCATGCATATTCATCACAGCAAACAGGTTTCAGGCTTTTTTTATTTTCATGCAGGAAATGGGTTGATTAGTTTCCCAAACAATAAACTTGTGGTTTTTTTTTTTTCTTTCTTTCTGAAACTAATTACTCTGTTACTTGCAGATCAGCTTATCATATTTAGAAGCAAAGCAGGGGCTAAACCCACTTTAGCTGGTGCTCACAATTTATGAAGATATAATCCAGTTCATAGCAACTGAAGCACTTCAAGTATTGGAGCATGGGAAAAGTTTCTCTGTCAGCATGGGCTCAGCCTCAGATATGTCTCCTACTGATCTCTTGACTGTTGCTACAAGCAAGGCTGATCCACACAGGAATACTTGTAAGAGTTTCTAGGATTTTTTTTACTATCAGGAAAAAAACAAAACCTTAGAATCACTTTCCCCATGGCTTAGAGTGAAGATATCAGTATGAGCATTTTATGCTTATAGCAGTTGAGGTATGTAATTCACCTGGTGCTGACTTCTATAATATGAAAAATAAATTACTATGGGGCACAGTGGTGGGAAGAAGAATATTACTTTTAAAAAGAGGGGAAAAAATCACATTTTAGAAGGAAGGATTTTAAGTCTTTTAACATTATTTTTCAGAATTATGGACTTAAACATACTCATCTACCCTTCCCTATCACTCCCTAAAAGCTTGAAGTTTTTAAACTAAATAAGTACACATACCCCATAACTTTTCTTCTGTCAACATTATGAAATGATCTCATTCACTAGGAGAGTTGTTAACAGATGAAAATGATTAAAGTGCCATAACTCTATTCAAATTAGATAGCAAGTGCATGTAAATTATCCCCAATATTATGCATATCCTTGACTTAGAAACATCATTTTAAGAATATGGAAACAAGTCAGTCATGGTGGCTCAGGGCGTTAATCTTAGCATTTGAAAAACTACTGAAGGAGTTCTTGGATATCCTGGGCAAGAGGGAAATCCTGCCTTGAAATGGGGGAGGGATTGAGTAAAGGAAGTGTGGGAGGAGGGTTAATCAAATTTTAAGATGGTATGTATAAGCGATATGGAAATCTACATGTCTCTTGAAGGGTGAAAGGGTGAATTAAGGCCATTAATATTTAGGATAGTGACTGTGAGGTTTGTTTTGATCCCTACATATTGTGCTGGTATATGTGGTTTGGTGTTTTCATGGAATTTAACATTTTTTGTGCTTACTCTGAGTTTGGTTACTGTGATCTTTTTTTTTTTTTTTTTTTTTTTTTTTTGGTTTTTCGAGGTAGGGTCTCACTCTGGTCCAGGCTGACCTGGACTTAACTCTGTAGTCTCAGGGTGGCCTTGAACTCACTGCGATCCTCCTACCTCTGCCTTCCTAGTGCTGGGATTAAAGGTGTGTGCCACCACGCCTGGCATTATGATCTACTTCTTGTAGGCATTTGAGGTAGTTGCATGTAGCTGAAGAGTTTCTTCACAAACAAACATACAATAAGCAAAGCCAATAGCTACCTGATATTTGACAAAGGCCCTAACAATATAGGCTGGAAAAAAGACAGCATCTTCAACCAACGGTGCTGGACAAACTGGATAACCATATGCCGGAAATTGAAACTTGATCTAAACATCTTGCCATGCACAACACTTCAAGTCTAAATGGATCAAGACCTCAATAGAAGACCAGAAATTCAGCTATTACTAGAAGAAAATATAGGAGGATCTTTCCATGATATAGGAATAGGAAAAGACTTCCTGAACAAAACCCCAGTAGCTCACAATCTTAAACTGTCACTCAACCAATGGGATCACACGAAGCTGAAGAGTTTCTTCACAGACAAGCATACAATAAGCAAAGCCAATAGATTTGCCACAGAATGGGAGAAATATTTGCTGAATATCCATCTGACAGAGGTCTGATCTCTAGAACTACAAAGAACTCAAAAGCCTAAACAATAAAAACAGCCCACTCACAAAATGTGGCAAAGAGCTGGACAGGCAGTTCAAAGAGGAAGAAATACAAATGACAAACACACACTTAAGAAAATGTTCATCATCCCTAATCATCAGGGAAATGCAAATTAAAACAACTATGAGATTCCACCTTACCCCAGTAAGGATAGCAAACATCAAAAAATCAAAAGAAAATAAATGCTGGTGAGGATGTGGAGAAATAGGAATGGTGGGCATGTAAGATGGTACAAACACTTTGGAAAGCATTGTAGAGACTCTTGAAAAAGCTGACTATAGAGTTATCAACAGATCTAGTTATTCCCTTACATGATCTGAGTTTAGGTCCCCAACGTTTGCATACTATCCAGAACAATGGCACGCTTTGATAGTTCAGGCACTGGGTAAGCAGATACAGAAAGGTTCATAAGGCTTGCTGGCTAGCTAGTCTAGCCTAATCAGGGAATTTTACATTCAGTGAGATGCCTGTCTCAAAAAGCAATTTGGAAAAGCCATAAAGGAAAACAGCATGCATTGACCTCTAGCCTGTGCACCCACATGTGCACAACTAATATGTTAATCTGCACACATACCCCCTCACATTACCTAAGTTATTGATTATATAAGTACACCCTTAACTAGAATCAGAGAAAAGAGTCAGCCCCAGGTACTTTTCTAAAATGTCTTAATGAAAAGCTGAGTCAGTGCCAGAAATGAAGTGTTCATATTTAGAAAGAAAACAAGTTAAACCTCCGCTCTCTAAAAAATAATTCCAGCTAAACTAAAAATATCTTATTTTTAAAAGGATATTATTGATACTCTTTTATGTCAATATGACTGAGTTAACTTTATCTCCAAGAAGTAATGACAGCCTGATGTATCAGACTATCATGCAAGTTCTGCTTGATGTCAACTATATCTCCTTTTAAAGATTACAATACTTTATTTTTTATATAGGCTCAGCAAAAAGCTATATCAGACTAAAAAATTTGCTACAATTATCAAACTTTGCATAATTTCATCTAATTATACAAAAGTAATGTGCAGCCTCCCTGTATTAATAATAAAGCAATTAACCTAAAATACCAATTGGTGTGAGTTTCTTGACTATTTTCTCATTACATCAGATTGTTCCCAGTTTGGCATAATGAACATTTTACTTTATAAATGTTAGCTCCAGATAAAGTTTATTTTTTTACATCGATCACAATAGTCTTGACACTTATCACTTTCAATTTTCTCACCTTTCCCCTTCCCTAAATTTGTGTGTGTAAAATGTGATTTCTGCTACAGGAGTTCATGATAAGCCAAATGAAGTTAAGGATAATAGGAGCATTAAAATACACAATATTATATTATCATAACCTTCTGAATTTCCTTTTTAAAAATCCAACAGATTTTGTAAGAGGCAATGCCATTGTGCCTGACACATCTGATGTTATGGTGTCAATGAAAGTATGTGTGAAAACCATTACCCTGTCAATTTTGTGATGTCAATGGCAACTTGATGTCAATGAAAATGTATAAGGTTCTTCCATTGTCATTTTAATGGACTCTCTAGTCTTTTCAACTATCAAAAGATACTAATGGGTAAAAAAGTCTAAATACATGAAATTGCTGCCTGCATTTCTTGAAATTAGAGCAGGGTATTATTTGACTATTTCTTCTTACAACTCAGCTTTAGAAAAAGTATGTAGGAACACAAAATAACAAACAGCTATCCTATTACTAATAATGTAAATATATGAAAATTTTGAATTTTCAGAATTAACATGACTAGTACACCTAAGGAAAACATTGTTATTTCTAAGTGGAATAATGAAGAGAAATTTACTTGCATGAACTCCAAGTATGTTAGGTTAGATACTTATTATGAACTTCACAGGAGCAGGGCCACTGGAACCAATTACTTTACCCAAAATGATTCCATCAAGCCAAGATACCTCTTGTGATACTGAGCTGTTTCATAGAGTGATTATCCAGGAAGATGTAACCATGGTGTATCACTAATCTTAGGTAAATGACACTTAGGTCCATGTGTATAAAATAAATATAGAATGCATTGCACTTGTATATGAATTATGTTGTTATCACTCCTACTGAATGAAGTGTGACTTAATTTGTTGTGGTAAATATTCAGCCTCATAAAAATATTTGAGTCATATTCTTTTAATCTATCTCTCTCTCTCTCTCTCTCCTCTCTTTCTCTGCCTGTGAAATTTAGTGACATCATTTGCTTTGAACTTATGAATCTTGAAGTCTTGTGAGACTTTTATAAAAGTAAACCATGCCATTTTAACTGTCATTAGGAAAATATACAGTTTTATAAGTAAAAGAATAATAAATGTCAATGTCATTTCCATGTGAAATGAGTTGATAAAGAATAAACCTACTGGGCCAGTTGGGTGCTGCATTCTGGAATGAGTAGGCCAGACTCCTGTTTCCTGGCTCCTCCCACCTCCCCTGTCTGGGTTCCCTGCACAGGTCTGTGTGTGGGTTGTCAGGGAGGCCTGGGGTGAATATGCCAGACCTGTTTCCCAGTTACTCCCACAGCCGGCCCTGGTCTGGGGTGTCAGTGGAGACAGTGTGTTAGCAGAATGGCGCAGCAATGTGAAGTGTGTAGGCCAGCTCCTTGGCCTGAGTTCCCTGCACAGACTGGACTGTGTGCTGGGGGGCACAGCTATGTGGAGTGAGAAAACTGGATACCTCCTTACTTGCTCCTTCCAGTTCCCAGGTCTGTATGCTGGAGAGTGTGGCTCTGGTGGTAGGCCAGAATCCCTGTTCCCTGGTTCTTCAGAGTCTCCTTGTCCTGGTTGTTCCCACTGTGCCTTGCAGAAGCAGGCCTGGTGCCTGTCTGAGCTATGGAATCAGTCCATTTGTTCTGGTATCCTAACACTGGTTACCAACATCTCTGTTCACCTAAGTCAGAGGGTGCACAAGCCAAAGGACAAAAACTTGCTTCCTCCTCAATAAAATAAAGAGTCTTCCTAAAATGGGTACACAACAATGCAAAAAAGCCAATAAAGGCCATAAAACTGAGAAATCTCCATCAAGGATGCCTAGTTCTATAATGGAAGCCACCAGTGAAATCACAGAGAAATCAGCAGAAATTAATTCCCAAAATGAAAACACAATAACCAATGAGACCATGATTAAAAAAAAATGCTTAATTAGAAGCAAACAATCAAAAACCTAAAAATTGGGCTGGAGAGATGGCTTAGCAGTTAAGCGCTTGCCTGTGAAGCCTAAGGACCCTGGTTCGAGGCTCAGTTCCACAGGACCCATATTAGCCAGATACACAAGAGGATGCACACATCTGGAGTTTGTTTGCAGTGGCTGGAGGCCCTGTAGCCCCCATTATCTCTCTCTTTCTTTATGTGTCTATCTCTCTCAGTAGATAAATAAAAAATAAAGAAAAAAATTTAAAATCCTAACAATCATATTAATACAATTGAACAGAATTGAAGAAAACATTAGAACCCTCCAAAGAGATATGAATGAATTGAAGGTGAGTCAAGAAATGGAGATCTCAACAATCACTTGGTAAAGGTTAATGAAGACTTAATCAAATGCAAGAATGAACTCCAGAAAGCATCAAGAAAATCAGAACTCAAATTGAAATCATACCTCAGAAAAGAAATGGACATGATGCAAATAACACAACAGAAAACAAAAATCAAATAGAAATTATAAAAACCCTCTCTAGAACCCCTCATCAACAGTTACTGATGTGGAAGACAGAATCTCAGACCTGGATGACAAGAGAGAAGAAATTTATCAGGAGGCCATAAACTTTTTTAAGTTCAAAAAATCAAGTGAACAGAATATGAGGGAACTGTGGTACACCCTGAAAGGATCAAACATTGAGATCATGGGTATAACAGAAGGAGAGGAAATCCAGGCTATATCTTAGGTATAGAGACCATATTCAATCAAATTATTGAAGAAAATTTTCTGAGTCTCTCAAAAGTGAGGCCCATCAACATACAAGAAGCCCATAGAATACCCAACAAACAGGACTACAAAAGATACTCTCCAAGACACATCATAGTTAAAACTCTTAACAATTAAAACAAACTTACCCAATCACAAAAAAAAAAAAAAAATCGCCACATAGTCTCACTCATTTACAGCACCTAACCTTAATCTAACCAAGATACCTTACCCAGAAAGCATCGCATTTACTAGACCCTAGGATGGAGGGGGAGGGAAGGGAGGGCATCAAAGGGGTGGGAAACACTAATCTAGACCCAAATTGCAATAGTACCATAAAATTCTACTTCCTAAAAGGCAGACCAAATGGCTGAACCTTTGCCAGGCCCTTACAGGAAACACCTAAACCACAACACACTGGAGAGGGTAGGATCAAGTCTAACCTAAATCTTCTACATCTTCCGTCCTTCCCACTCCCGCCCCGTCCTGCCTAACTCTTGTATATTAGTTAACTTTTTCCTCATTTTCTTAGTGGGCACTGACCTGTACCTCCCAGTACCAGCATGGGGCTATCATCCACAATGAGCTTTTGATCAGAGAAACTTCCAAGGTTTCCTAAAAGAATGACAGATGTCTGTCAGAGTACTTGATGACCCACCAAAGATCAGTGGTAAGACCCTATTGCTGAAGACTCCATAAGCAGCTGACACATAAAATGGAATGGCATGGCTGGAGGCCAGGAGAGAGTCAGTCCCCAGACAGTCAGTGTGTCTAGTGTCAGAAGGTGCTACATGGGTGACTGGGGGAAATGACCAATATCTGTCCAAGCAACTCATGGTCTAACCTACTTAGCAGTAAATAACCTGGTGTGATGCCCACACAAGTACAATAGTGGCACACAGCCATGGTGGGGAACCAACTGCCCTTTTTTTTTTTTTTTAATATTTTTTTTAATTTTTTTTTTAATTTATTTATTTGAGAGCGACAGACACAGAGAGAAAGACAGATAGAGGGAGAGAGAGAGAATGGGCGCGCCAGGGCTTCCAGCCTCTGCAAACGAACTCCAGACGCGTGTGCCCCCTTGTGCATCTGGCTAACGTGGGACCTGGGGAACCGAGCCTCGAACCGGGGTCCTTAGGCTTCACAGGCAAGCGCTTAACCGCTAAGCCATCTCTCCAGCCCCCAACTGCTCTTGATTTGGCTAACTCAACCCCTCAGTGGTGCAGGACCCAGAGCTGGAGCTGGGAAACAAGTCAGAACCATATCCAAACATAAGCCCACTCTCCAATGTCAAGCTACCATCAATCATGGGGTACAGAGGGCCTACACCTATTAAACTCTGTATTAAAAAAGTAAGGGTTATCTCATTTTTCCTGGTGCTAACTTACTCTCCATTACAGATACTGCTTCTGTTTTGTTTTTTTTAAATTTAATTTATTAGTTTTCTTTTCAGTAAATACAGGCAGTTTGGTACCATTGTTTAGGCTCATCTATGATCTACCTCCTCCCATTGGGCCCTCCTTGTTGATGTAAATGGGTCATGCATTGGGGAGTTAGCCCACAGTTATTGATATGATAAATGTCTCTGAAAATCATGACCCAACATGTGACTCTGACATTCTTTCCACCCCTCTTCCGCAAAATTTCCCTGAGCCATGTTGGGTTCATTTTGCTCTGCTTCAGTACTGAGGTGTTGGGGCCTAGAGGCTCTGGCTCTCTGATTTGGTAGGAGTTGATTTTTCTCTGTGTTGGTCTCCTTCCCCTTTGTGCTGGTATCTGGTTCACAGGAAAACATCACCCTTGCTTGTTACACCAATTGTCCTTAGTTTCAGTCAGGCCCCTTTTGAGGTATGTTGGGGCAGCTCTCTCCTTAGGATCTGCATCTATCTGAAAAAGAGAAGCCGATTCTCCAACAGAGAGTAAGTTAGCACCCAGAAAATTGAGATGACACTTATTTTTTTGATAGACAGTTTGATAGGTGTAGGCTCTCTTGTACCCCATGACTGATGGTAGATTGATATGGTAGAGTGGGCTTGTGTTTGGGTATGGTTCTGACTTGTTTCCCCACTCCAGCTATGGGTCTCGTACCACTGAGGGGATCAGTTAGCCAAATCAAGAGCAGTTGGTTCCCCACCAAGGCTGTGTGCCACTATTGCAATTGTGTGGGTATCACATCAGGTTATTTGTTGCTAATTAGGTTAGACCATGAGTTGCTTGGACAGATATTGGTCATTTCCCCCAGTCACCCATGTAGCACCTTTTGGCACTAGACATGCTGACTGTCTGGGGACTGACTCTCTCCTGGCTTCCAGCCATGCCATTCCATTTTATGTGTCAGCTGTGTATGGAGCCTTCAGCAATAGGGTCTTACCACTGGTCTTTGGTGGGTCATCAAGTACTCTGACAGAGGTCTGTCATTTTTTTGTGAAACCTTGTAGGTTTCTCTGATCAAAAGCTCATTGTGGATGGTAGCCCCAAGCTGGAAGTGGGGGTTACAGGTCAGTGCCCACTAAGAAATTGAGGAAAAACATAACTAATATACAACAGTTAAAGAGGAGAGATATAGATGGGAGAGGGGGAGAGGGAGGGAGTGAAGATGTAGAAGATTTAGGTTAGACTTGATCCTACCCTCTCCAGTGTCTTGTGGTTCAGGTGTTTCCTGTAAGGGTCTAGTGAAGGTTCAGCCATTTGGTCTGTCTTTTAGGAAGTCGAATTTTATGGTACCATTGCCGTTTGGGTCCAGATTACTGTTTTCCACCCTTCAATGCCCTCCCCACCCTCCCCATCCATCCTATTGTCTAGTCCATGAGGTGCTTGCTGGGTATGTAAGGTATCTTGGGTAGATTAAAGTTAGGTGTTGTAGATGAGTGAGACTATGTGTTTATTTTTTTTTCTGTGATTGCGTAAGTTCACTGAGAATGATCTGTTCCAGGTTCAACCATTTTTCTTCAAATTTCTTTGTGTCATTTTTTCTTACTGCTGTACAGAATTCCATTGTGTAGATATACCACATCTTTGTTATCCATTTTTCTAATGATGGACATCTGGGTTGATTCCAGCTTTTAGCTATTATGAATTGAGCCACTACAAATATGGTTGAGCAAATCTCTCTGGCCTGTGGTTTGCAGGTTTTAGGGTATATGCCCAGTAAGGGTATAACTTGGTCTGTTGGTATTTCTATAGTCAGCTTATTCAGGAGTCACCAAATTGGTTTCCAAAGTGGTTGTACCATCCTGCATTCCCACCAACAGTGAATGAGTGTCCCTGCTTCTCCACATCCTCACCAGCATTTATTTTCATTTGATTTTTTGATGTTGGCTATCCTTATTGGGATAAGGTGGAATCTCATATTTGTATTAATTTGCATTTCTCTGACGATTAAGGATGATGAACATTTTCTTAAGTGTGTGTTTGCCATTTGTATATCTTCCTCTATGAATTGCCTGTTCAACTCTGTGCCCCATTTTGTGAGTGGGGTGTTTGTCTTCTTACTGTTTAGACTTTTGAGTTATTTGTAAATTCTAGAGATAAGGCCTCTATCAGTTGGATAACCTGCAAATATTTTCTCCCATCCTGTGAATATTCTAATGGCTTTGCTTATTATATGCTTGTCTGTAAAGAAACTCTTCAGCTTCATATGATCCCATTGGTTGAGTGACTGTTTAAGAACTTGTGCCACTGGGGTTTTGTTCAGGAAATATTTTTCCATTCCTATATCATGAAAAGTACTTACTAAATTTTCTTCCAGTAGTATTCAAGTTTCTGGTCTTATGTTAAGGTCTTTGATCCATTTGGATTTGAGTGTAGTGCATGGTGAACGTGTGGATCAAGTTTTAGTTTCCTGCATGCGGTTACCCAGTTTGTCCAGCACCATTTGTTGAAGATGCTATCTTTTTTCCAGCCTATATTGTTTGGCCCTTTGTCGAATATCAAGTAGCTATAGTTGCTTGGTCCAAAATCCGGGTCCTCAAGTCTATTCCATTGGTCTATACTCCTGTTTTTATGCCATTACCATGCTGTTTTTATTACTATTGCTTTGTAGTATAGCTTTAGATCAGGTATGGTGATGCCACCAGAGGTATTTCTTTTGCTGAGGATATGTTTGGATATGCGAGGCCTTCTGCCTTTCCATATGAAATTTGAGATCATTGTTTCTATCTCTGTGAAGAACACTGTAGGGATTTTAATTGGAATTGCATTAAATCTATATATTGCCTTTGGTAGGATTGTCATCTTCACAATGTTAATTCTGCCTATCCAGGAGCATGGCAGGTCTTTCCATCTTCTCAAGTTCTCCTCAATTTCTTTTTTGAGAGTTTTTATATTTTCGTTGCACAGACCTTTTACTTCCTTGGTTAACATTATTCCAAGGTATTTTTGTTGTTGTTGTTGCTATTGAAAATGGGACTTTGTCCTTTATTTCTTTTTCTGTATCTTTGTCATTTACATACAGAAATGCTACCGATTTTTGTGCATTGATTTTGTATCCTGCTACTTTGCTATAGGAGTTAATCACCTTCAGGAGTTTTGGGATGGAGTCTCTCGGGTCTCTTACATATACAATCATATCATAAGTGAATAGAGCTAAGTTAACTTCTT
This sequence comes from Jaculus jaculus, assembly GCF_020740685.1. Classification (NCBI taxonomy): domain Eukaryota; kingdom Metazoa; phylum Chordata; class Mammalia; order Rodentia; family Dipodidae; genus Jaculus; species Jaculus jaculus. Next base: position 27,415,933 of record NC_059120.1, read on the forward strand.
CCTTTCCAAATTGCATCCCTTTTATTTCCTTCCCCTGTCTTATTTCTTGGGCTAGGACTTCCAGAACTATATTGAAACACAGAGGTGAGAGAGGACATCCCTGTCTTGTTCCTGATCTCAGTGGGAATTCCTCCAGTCTCTCTCCATTAAGTATTATTTGGGCCTTCGGAGCTTTGTATATTGCCTTTATTATGTTAAGATATGTACCAACTATGCCAATTCTCTCCAATGTTTTGATCATAAAGTGATGTTGTGTCTTGTCAAAGGCCTTTTCTGCATGTTTCGAAATGATCATGTGGTTTTTATGCTTAAGCTTGTTTATGTGGTGTATTACATTGAGAGATTTTCGTATGTTGAACCACCCTTGTGTTCCTGGGATAAATCCCACTTGGTCAAGGTGGATAATGCTCTTGATGTGTCATTGGATTCAGTTTGCAAGTATTTTTTTCAGGATCTTTGCATCTATGTTCATTAGAGAAATAGGCCGGTAGTATTCTTTTCTTCTGGCATCTCTGCCTGGTTTTCAGATTAGGGTGATACTAGCTTCATTGAAGGACTTGGGGAGCTTTCCCTGTTCTTCAATTGTGTGGCACAGTTTTAGAAAGATTGGTTTGAGTTCTTCCATTAAGGTATGATAAAATTTGGCTGGGAATCCATCTGGTCCTGGACTCTTCTTTTGTGGGAGGTTTTTTATTACTTTTTCAATCTCCATGAGTGTGATGGGTTCATTGAGGTGATTAATCTGCTCTGATTTTAGCTTTGGTAGATGATATGCATCCAGGAATTTATCCATCTCCTCCACATTTTCCAGTTTTGTGGAGTAGAGGTTTTTGAAATAAGTCCTGACAATTCTGCCAATTTCACTTATGTCTGTTGTGATCTCTCCTTTTTCATTAGGAATTTTGTTAATTTGGAGTCTCTCCTTTTTTTGCTTGATCAAATTGGCCAGAGGTTTGTCAATCTTGTTTATTGTTTTAAGAGAACCAGATCTTTGTTTTGTCAATTGTCTTAATTGTTTCCTTGGTTTCCAATTCATTAATTTCTGCTCTGATTTTAATTATTTCTTTCCTTCTGGAGCTCTTTGGGTTAGATTCTTCTTGTTTTTTTCAATGCCTTTAGGTGGATGGTTAGGCTATTGATTTGGAATCATTCTGTCTTTTTTATGAAGGCATTGAGTGCTATGAATTTTCCCCTGAGGACTGCATTCATTGTGTCCCATAAATTTTGGTATGATGTGTTTTCATTGTCATTCAATTCCAGGAATTTTGCAATTTCATTTTTCATTTCATCCACTATCCATTTATTGTTTAAGAGTATGCTATTCATTTTCCAGTTGCCATTGGGGTTCTTGTTTGTTTTTTTGTTTTTGATTTCTAGGAATATAGCATTATGATCTGATATCATGCAGGGAAATATGTTGATTTTCCTAAATATGTGGAGGCAGTCTTTGGAACCCAGTATATGGACTATTTTATAAAATGTTCCATGGGCTGGTGAGAAGAATGTGTAGTCTGTGGATTTGGGATAGAAAGTTCTGTAGCTGTTCGTGAGGTCTAACTGCTCTATGATTTTGTTGAGCTCTCTTATTTCCCTGTTGAGTTTCTGTTTGGATGATCTGTCTAGTACTGATAATGGTGTATTGAAGTCCCCAGCTATGATGGTGTTAGTGGTTATTTCTGTTTTATTGTCAAGTATGTTTTGTTTTATGAACTGTGGTGCCCCTGTGTTTGGTGCATACAAATTTATGATTGTAATAGCCTCTTGATGGATCATTCCCTTGATGAGTAGGAAATTGCCTTCTTTGTCTTTTTTGATTATATTTGGTTTGAAGTCCATTTTATCAGATATTAGTATAGATACACCTGCTTGTTTCTTATTCCCATTTGCTTGGAATATTGTCTTCCACCCCTTTACCCTGAGGAGGTGTTGGTCTTTAGTGTTGAGGTGGGTTTCTTGAAGGCAACAGATTGAGGGGTCTAATTTTTTGATCCATCCTGTTAGCTGTGTCTCTTGATGGGTGAATTAAGGCCATTGATATTTAGGTTAATGAATGTGAGATTTGATTTGATCCCTGCCATATTATGGTGGTAGATTTGTGTTGGTGTTTTCATGTGCTTTGAATTTTTTTTGTGCCTACTCTGGTTTGGTTGTTGTGATCTGCTTCCTGTAGGCATTTGAGTTTGGTTCTTTGTTTTTTCTTTGCTGAGAATTTCCGGAAATACTCTCCGTATGTTTGGTTTTGTGTTTATATATTTGTAAAGCTGAGTTTTGTCATGGAAAGTTTTTCTTTCACCATCTATTATGAGGGATACTTTTGCCAGGTAGAGTAGCTTGGGTTGGAATCCATAGGTTCTTGGACTTTGGAGAGTTTCACCCCAGGCCCTTATAGCTTTCAGGCTTTCCATTGAGAGGCCTGAAGTAATTCTGATGGGGTTACCTTTGAAAGTGGTGCCCTGTTTGTCACTAGCTGCTTTTAGGATTTTCTCTTTGGTGTCAATGTTTAGAATCTTAATGATAATATGTCTTGGAGAGTTTCTCCTTTGGTCCAGTCTGTTTGGACTTCTGTTGGCTTCTTGTATCTTGATGGGCCTTCTTTTAAGAGACTGGGAAAGTTTTCTTCAATTATTGTGTTAAATAAGTTCTCCATGCCTTTGGTCTGAAATTCTTCTCCTTCTGGTATTCCAGATGATTCTGATATTAGAACGTTTAAGTGTATACCACAATTCCCTCATGTTCTGTTCACAGGAACTTTTGAACTTACTGAAATTTTTGGACTCTTGAACTGTTTCTTCCATCCTCTCTTCCAGATCAGAGTTTCTATCTTCCACTTCGCTGACTCTTGCTTCTCTTTTTCAGATAGATGTAGATCCTAAGGAGAGAGCCACCCCATTTTACCTCCAATGGGCCCTGACTGAACCTAAGGAAAATTAGTGAAGCAAGCAAGGGTGCTATTTTCCTGATGAACCAGATAGCAGAACAAGTGTGAAGGAGACCAACACAGAGAAAAATCAATGCCTACCAAATCAGAGAGCCAGAGCCCCAGAGGCCCCCAAAACCTCATCACTGAAGCAGACCATAAATGAGCCCAACATGGGTCAGGGAAATTTTGCGGAAAAGGGGATGGAAAAAAATGTCAGAGCCACATGTTGGGTCATGATATGCAGAGACATTTATTGTACCAATAACTGTGGGCTAACTCCACAATGCATGACCCATATACATCAACAAGGAGGGGCCATTGGGGAGGGGGGAGGTCGCAGATGAGCCCAATAATGGTTCCAAACTGCCTGTATTTGATGAATAGGAAACTAATAAAAAAAACTTAAAAAAAAAAAGACAGTGTTATAAACAGCAATCCAATCAAAATTCCATAAGATTTCTCAGTGGAACCCCTGAAAGCCAGAAGGGCCTGGAATGAAACACTTCAAAGTCTGAAAAAATTATGGCTTGCAACCCAAATGCTCTACCCAGAAAAATTATCTCTCATAATAGATGGTGAAAGAAAAACTTTCCATGAAAAAAGTCAACCCTATGATTATATGAACCCAAAGCCAAATCTACAGAGAGTACCTGAGGAAATATTCCACACAGAACAGTCAAACAGCCAATCTGAAGAGACAAGAAGAAGAGTACAGTAACCAAAATTGACCAGGCTCACAATAGTACAAAACACAAGAAAGCACTGAATCCTACAAAGCATCTCATCATGGCAGAGATTAATTCAAACCTCACAGTAATAATCTGAGATATTAATGGCCTTAACTCACCCATCAAAAGACACAGGTTACCAGGATAGATAAAAAATAAACTGGACCCTTCTATCTGCTGTTTTCATGAAACCCACCCCATCACTAAAGATAGACACCTCATGGTGAAAGGTTGGAAAATGATATTCCAAGCAAGTAGAAATAAAAAACAAGCAGATGTTGCTATCTTAATACCTGATAAAATAGACTTCAAACCAAAAATAATCAAAAAGGACAAAGAAGGCCACATCTTACTCACCGAAGGAATGATCTAACAGGAGCACATCACAATCACAAATATATATCACCAAACACATGTGTGCCACAGTTTCTAAAACAAAATCTACTTGACAATAAAACAGAAATAAACACCAACACCATCATAGTCAAAGACTTCCATATTCCACTATCATCAATAGACACATTATCCAAGCAGAATATCAACAGGGAAATAATAGAGTTCAGCAACATCATAGATCTGACAGATACCTGCAGAAATTTTCACCATAACTCTTCAGAATACACATTCTTCTTAGCAGTCCATGGAACTTTCTCCCAAATTGAGCATATATTAAGCCATAAAGTGTGCCTTCATAAAGTCATGAAAATTGATGTAATTTCCTGCATCATGTCAGATCACAATGCATAAAAGCTGGAAATTAATAACAAGAGACACATCAAGAACTCCACCAGCTGCTGGGAATAATCATCCCACTTTCAAACAACGAGTGAATAGTGGAAGAAATCAAAAAATAAATTGAAAATTCCTACAATTGAATGATAATGAAAAGACAAACTACCAAAACTTAGGGGACACAATGAAGGCAGTCATAAGGGGAAAATTCATAGCCCTAAATTCCTTCATTACAAAGATAGGGAGATACCAAATAAATACCCTGACTGTCCACATAAATTCTTTGGAAAAAGAAAAAGAATACAAACCAAAGATTTTCCAGATGGAGAAAAAAATCAAGATTACAGCAGAAATTAGAGAATTGGAAAGTAAGAAAGCAATTTAAAAATTGATAAAACAAAGGACTGGTTGTTTGAAAAAAATAAACAAGATGGTGCTGGAGGGAATGCTTAGTGGTTAAGGCATTTGTCTGCAAAGCCAAAGGATCCAGGTTCAATTACCCAGGGCACACATTAGTCATATGCACAAGAGGGTGTACATCTGGAGTTTGTTTGCAGTGGATGGCGGCCCTGATGTGCCCATTCTCTCTCTCTCTCTCTTTCTCTCTCTCTCTCTGTCAAATAAATAAATATACAAATATAAATATGAATATTTAAAAAATTGAAGAAAGTACACAAACCCCTGGCCAAATTGATCAAGATGCCCCCCAAAAAAGTGAGAGAGAGAGAGAGAGAGAAAGAGAGAGAAGAGAGAAGTTTCAAATTAACAAAATCAGAAATGAAAGAGATCATAACAGACATCAATGAAATTGGAAGAATCATCAGGACATCCTTCCAAAACCCTCTGCTCCACAAAATTAAAAACCTGGAAGAAATGGATGAATTACTAGGCACCTACCACCTACCAAAACTAATCTCAAACCAGATTAATCTCCTAAACAAACCTGTCATATCCATGGAGATTGAAAGGGTAATCAAAAACCTCCCCCAAAAGAAAAGTCCAGGACCAGTTGGCCTCTCAGCTTCATTCAAGATCTTAAGCCAATTTTTCTCAATGTATTCCACATATTTAGAGATCAGGGAATCCAATCCAACTCTTTGTATGATGCTAGCATCATCCGAGTACCAAAACCAGATAGAAATCCAACAGAGAAATAAAACTATAGGCCTATATCCCTAATGAATTTAGATACAAAGATTCTGAACAAAATCCTTCCAAACCAAATTCAACAACACATCAAAAACATTATCCAACTTGAACAAGTAGGCTTCATCCCAGAGATGCAGGGATGATTTAACATAAGGAAATAGGTCAACATAATACACCACATAAAAAAGTGAACCCTAAGAACCGCATGATCATCTCAGTTGATGCAGAGAAGGCCTTCCTTTGAAGAATACATCACCACATCATGATCAAAACACTGGAAAGAATAGGTTTGGAGGATCTGTGTCTCAACACAATAAAGCTGTATGTAAAGCTCCTAATGCCAAAATAATACTTAATGGTGAAAAACTCAAGGAGTTCCCCCTGAGATCAGGAACAAAATAGGGGTCCTCACACTGCTTTTTGCCATAGTACTAAATGTACTAGCCCAAGAAATAAGACAGGAGAAAGAAATAAAAAGGATTCAAATTGTAAAGGAAGAAGTCAAATTATCCCTATTTTCAGATGACAAGATCCTACACATAAATGACCTGAATGTCTCCATCTTGAAACCTCTAAGTGATAAATCCCTTCATCAAAGTGGCAGGATACAAAATAAATGCACAAATCAGTAGATGCAAAGGACAAATATACAGAGAATGACATTAATGAGGCTGTCCCATTTTTAATAGCAACAAAAAATTTAAATACCTTATGGTAACACTAACAAAACATGTTAAAACATATATAATAAAAAACATTAAAACACTCAAGAAAAAATAGAGGAGGACTTGAGAAGATGGAAAGTCATCCCATGCTCCTGGTTAGGTAGAATTAATATTGTGAAAATGGCAATTTTACCAAAAGCAATATATAGATTTAACACCAATAAAATACCAGCATCATTCTTCACAGAAATTGAAAAAATGCTCTCAAAATTCATATGGAATGGCAGAAAGCATTGCATACCCAAACATATCCTCAGCAAACAAGCAAACAAACAAAATCACCTCTGATGGCAGCATCATACCTTATCTAAAGCTATATTACAAAGCCATAGTGACAAAAACAGCATGGTCTTGGGATAAAAACAGAAACATAAACCAATGGAACAGGAATGAAAACCCAGACCTAGGTCAAGTAACTATAGCTGCTTGATCTTTGACAAGATGCCAATAATGTAGACTGGAGAAATGACAGCATCTTCAACAAATGGTGTTGGATAAATTGGATAACCATATGTTGAAAAATGAAACTAGGACCACTCATTTTGTCATACACAAAAATCAAGTCCAAATGGATTAAAGACCTCAACATAAGACCTGAAACTCTTCAGCTACTGGAATTGATAATAGGAGGCATTCTCCATGATATAAGACTGAGAAAAGACTTCCTGAAAAAAAGAAAACAGTATCACAGGAAATTAAACAAGAACTCAACCAATGGGATCTCATGAAGCCAAAAAGCTTTTGCCCACATAAGCATGTCATAAGGGGATCCAATAGATTACCCACTGAATGGGAGAAAATTTTCACCAGCTATACCACTGACAGAAGCCTGGTATCTAGAATCTACAAAGAACTCAAAAAACTAAACAATAAAAAAATCAACCCATTCCAAGAGTAGGGCAGAGATGAATAGGGAGTTCTCAGAGGAAGAATTACCAATGGCTAACACACACTTAAGGAAATTTTCAACATCCCTAACCATTAGGGAAATGCAAAATAAAACACTATGAGATTTCCTTACCCTAGTAATGATAGCAAACATTAAAAAAATCAAGTGAAAACAAATACTGGTAAGGATGTAAAGAAACAGGAACACTCATTCACTGTTTGTGGGAGTGTAAGCTGGTACAACCACTATGGAAATCAATATGTAGACTCTTGAAAAGGATAAATATAGAGTTACCAACAGACCTTGTTATTCCTTACTGGGCATGCACCCTAAAAGCTCCACATCTCACTTCAGAGATATTTGCTCAACCAAGTTCATAGCTGCTCAATTCATAATAGCTAAAAACTGGAATCAACCCAGGTCCTCATCATTGGATAAATGCATACCCAATGATGAAGGTCTCTTTCAACAGGGTTCTTTGGTGTCTGGATGCCTGGAGAAGACTGTCTTAGAAAACAAACCCTCTTTTAATAATGCTCTATTTCCCCATGTGTGAATGGTGAAAGTTAATGGAACTTATAAGAAGATGTTCTTGAAACTTACTGAACTTTTTCCATTTTTAATTTAAGTATCTTATATAGCATGAATCGAATGCTGTCAGCCTATTAAACTCACATTTACAATGCTCCAGGAAGTTCATATATTTTAATTATGGAGATAATAGCAACATGGAAAATAATACAGAGCTGTTCAAGGCAGAATGCAAAGCAAACTGTGAAGGGGCTGGAGGTTATTCAGGTTCTCAAATCCTAGCTTGATTTTCTCTAGGAAGCTGGCCTGGTATTCTTTCACTGCAGTGTAGACTTTGAACAAAGCTGTCTCTCTTAGCTTGTCTTCATACCCTTTCATGAACCTCCTATTCTATTTCTCTCAAAAGCTGGAGCTGTGAAGACAATGTATTTCAAACTTAAAAAGTCATACTTCCCAAGCTAAAATCAATAGCATAACATTCTGTAAAATGGAAGTTCATTGGTACCTGTGGTTAGTTAATCCCAAATTCACATTAGCCCCAAAAGAACTGCTTGAAATTACCTTACCTATTTCACAAAAGTTATTATCAGGCGATTACTACCAACCATTCTGTAAGTGCACCAACATATTAAGATGCACTAGTGATTCAGGGAGCATGTTTCTTCAACTTTAGCTGCCTACCAAGTGTTTTTTGATGCCTTCATATTTATTTTCAAGCATCATTTAGAAAACATTAATCAGTATTGCTGCATCCACAAAACTTTTAAGCCACTTATTTTGTTTCCAATTAACAAATATATTTCAAAGGCAGTGAAAGCTGATTGAAAAACCAGCCACACATCTACTTCATAATACAAAATAATTTATATCAAATGAATTTCAAAATTTAAAATTAGACTGTTTGCCAAGCATATCATAGATAATAATGTCTCCACTTTGTCCTTTAAAATATGTATTTGTTCAAACTTTGATATATTTAGAGCATTAAATATCAGCCTAAAAATAATCTAGATAGTGTTAAGTATTTTTTTTTGTTTGTTTGTTTTTGCTTCCAGACATTGATCAAAAGTTTATAGTATTCCTGGGACTATATTTTGCTATTGTTCCTAATCTCAAGATGCTATAAAATAAAGATGGTTTTAGTAGACAGCCTCATGCTACTAGGATGAACCACCAAACCAGGCAAAGTCTATGGAAGGAATGGCATTTATTTGAAGAGTACAAATCCAAGGGAAGTTCCATAATGGCAGAAGTTGGCCCACTTTTCCAGGCCCACACACGGAGAAAAGCCAGGAACAGCAGTCAATGCTCAGGTACTTTGCATAGCTGTAGACTGGAATTCCAAATCCACCCCCACACGTTAGGGCTAGACCAGAGGATCTGCCCAGTGACACCGCCTCCATCCAGGCAGCTGTTGATCTGTACTGCCAGCTTTAATAAAACCCTGAACATACTGGGGGACATCCATTCAAAGTACCACAATGGTTATTATGGATTATTATATATATTTACAGATGAGAAGACAGATATGATGTTGAATAGCCTTCCATTGTGACTGTTAAGATTTGAAGCTGGAAACTGTACCTAGTTTTCTTTACTTTCCCAACAAGAGCCTGGTAATATTTAAATAACTATTAAAGAAATATTAGAACTGAAAATATATTCCTTGGCTATTTTGTATTCCACATAAGTTTTGTTCATTTTGAGTTGAATTAGGTCATTTTTTCTTAATTTAAGCAGGATGGCAAAAATGCTGGAATCTAAGGGAAGAGGGAAATAGAGGTAGAGAGGCAGCTTGGATAGTGGATGACTGGCAGCGTCATCAACCCCAGTTCTTGACACTCAGTATGATTCAGGAGACAGCAGATCCAGGTTCAGCAGGCAGCCTGTTGGAAATGCAGGCTTTCATCCACAGCCAATGCTGAGCTCATTAGAATCCTTTCTTTCTTTTTTTTTTTTTCTTTCTTTTTTATTTTATTTTTTATTTTTTTATTTTTGAGGTAGGGTCTCTAGCTCAGGCTGACCTGGAATTCACTATATAGTATCAGGGTGGCCTCGAACTCACAGCAATCCTCCTACCTATGCCTCTCGAGTGCTGGGATTAAAGGTGTGGGCATCCACACCTGACAGAATCCATGCTTTAACCGCATCATAGAAGCAATGATGGGCACATTAAAACTCGAGGCCCACTCTAAGAGACTGTTTTTACTGACAGAAGCTGAGTAGCCACATTCATTGACTCAGGAGAGCTTGAGTTGACCTACAGTACTGTCTGACTACCAGTGTTTCCTGCTGTAATAAAGAGGGAGATGCTGGGTTTGGGGGTTCCAGGTGACTTCTAAGGCAGAGCCACTGGCAATCTTTCTAGCCAGACTCTAGCTGGTAGAGCCTTGCTGGAGAGATAGCTTACCAGTTAAATGCTTGCCTGTAAAGCCTAAGCACCCTGGTTCAAGGCTTGATTCCCCAGGCCCACGTTAGCCAGATGCACAAGGGGCACACACATCTGGAGTTCGTTTGTAGTGGCTGGAGGCCCTGGCACACCCATTCTCTCTCTCTCTCTCTCTCTCTCTCTCTCTCTCTCTGTTGCTCTCAAATAAATAAATAAAAATAAACAAAAACATTTAAATAAAAAATAGTAGAGCCTTGGTGAGCTGCCAGTCTTATCACAAAAGCATCTTGTTTTTCTCTTTTTGTCCAGTTCCGTGGCTTCTGTCCATACCAGCATTCACTTATCTCCTGTCTAGGCATGAAAGGGAATCAGTGATGTCAGGACAAGATTGACTGCAGAAAGAGTAAACAACTGGAAAGGAATTTTAAAAGTAAGTACTTTAGATAAAGTAGTTAGCACATATTTCAGGGATGAAAAGAAAGCTAAACATATATAGATGGAGGAAAGAGAGGCTTGGAATTTAAATTTAACATATTCAATCTATTTTTTATCTAAATATATGATTTTCATATCATCAAGAGAAAGAAAAAAGTTCACTGGATGTAAACCTTTACTAGTGACAGATCTTAATCCATTAATGCCTTATTGAATTAAAAGTGTGTGACATTAAATTATAACCTTAACTGTCATAATAATATGGCATAATAGCATAATTATGACTAAGTTATTATCACTATTACATCTGTCATAGAAAAATCTCCTAGATAGATGAAAATTGTGAATTTGTTCATTATTTTACTTTCCCAGCTAGTGTCCTATAGTCGTGTCATAAATTTACATAATGTCCTTGAGAGCTGGCTTTTCTGTTGGAAATTCAGTTACAGTGAAATAGAAAACCTACAGGTGGCGGTACAGACTCCATGCTGAATGTGTATTTGATGCGATCATGCATCTCACTGATTCTAGCTACAGATGAAATATTTTGCATTTATAAACTGTACCATGGTTAGACTTGTTTTGGTGTCAGGATGTGCATAGTGATGAGCTGGGTTAGAAACTTTAAAGCCTAGGAAGACTTGGCCTTTTACTCTGTGCATGCAGATGCCTCAGTGCCTTTGAAACACATGGCTGTAAAGTTTACACAGTACAAGTTATGATCAAATATGTGTAAAGGACATCATTAGTGATTTAAAGAAAAGAAAGAAAAAAGAAGAAAAAGTGGCATACATTTATATAGCATACACACAGAACAAAAATTACTTCTATATGTATTATTTTGCACAATCCTTGCTAAAAGTTTTGCAGTTATGTACTATGAACTTAGAGTAGTTCAGTGGTCTGGCAGATGTCACAGTTATTTATTTAGTTCTTTATCTATAATCTTTTTTAAAAAAATTTGTTCATTTTTTATTTATTTATTTGAGAGTGACAGACAGAAAGAGGGAGGGAGGGAGGGAGAGAGAGAGAGAGAGAGAGAGAGAGAGAGAGAGAGAGGGAGAGAAAGAGATTGAGAATGGACACGCCAGGGCTTCCAGCCACTGCAAATGAACTCCAGATGTGTGTGCCCCCTTGTGCATCTGGCTAACGTGGGTCCTGGAGAATTGAGCCTGGAACTGGGGTCCTTAGGCTTCACAGGCAGACACTTAACTGCTAAGCCATCTTTCCAGCCCTTATCTATAAACTTAAAAGTTCAGTCTAATTTTTTGTACATTCATTAAATACAGAGTGACTGCTCTGATGCAAGTAATGTGGTATAAACTGGTGGTATATAATAACAAGCAAAGACAGACAGTATTTGACATTTTTTGAACTTCAAATATTAATGTGAGCAAGAAGGGGCCTAGGGGTGGAAGTCAGTAAAGCACTCCATATCATTTAGTTTTCTTACACCTATGGCAAAATTTCTAATAGAATCAACTTAAAGGAGGAACAATTTATTTTGGCTTGCAGTTTCAGAGGTTCACCCTTCATTATGGTGAGTCTGTGGCAGCAGAGATACCTCTCACATGGTGCTGTGCCCAGAAGCAGAGGAAACCAGATTAAAGCAATGGTGAATGTAACTTTCAATGGCCCAATCACAGTGACTCATTTCCACAACCTTCCTAAAGGTTCCTACATTCTTCAATATACAATACACAAGCTGTAGACTAAATATTGAAAATAAGATTCTGGGGGGGTCATTCCACATTCAAATACAATATACTCTGTAATGTGCTCTCAAGAGGATGTCAGACAAGAGAGTCTTCACATCCACTGGTACTCATTAGTCTACTGGCCTAAACTCATTGAAATGGGATTTGAAAGATGAAATACAGATAGCTTCATGAACTGGAAGGCATTTGTGTAAATGTGGTATTTGAGCTGAGATGTTCTGAGGGCCTAGAGCAGTGGAGCAGACAGTAAAGCCTAAACATAGCAGGGTGCTTGGCATTTTCCAAGAAGTAAAACATAGTTCCTGTGTTTGAAGTTTGTGTCAATAGGAAGAGTGGAGGGGTAAGAGCTTGGAAGGAGGAAGGGACATTTAAGTCCATGCATGGACTGAAAACTCTGAAAGACTGTAGCTCCCATGAAAAACTGGATCTTTGAGTCCAACTCTAGATGTGTTCACAGCAGTTGGAGCTCTGGCCATCTTGTGCTGCAGGGTGTTGATGATGTCTCTCTGTTTGCATCCATGGGAGTGAGCCAGTTTCTTCAACCACTGATGGTGTTCCCCTGGGATTTTTAAGCCTGAAATAAATCATTTCCTTTGATAGGTTGATTCTGGTTGGGTGTTTGTCCCAACAATGAGAAACTGACTTCAAAAGTCATATTTATAGGTATCTATATATCTATATCTTAGTCTTTTTAAAAAAAATTTAAAAAATTATATTTATTTATTTACAAGGAAAGAGAGAGAGAGACTATGAATGGGTATGCTAAGGCCTCTAGTCACAGCAAACAAATTCCAGATGCATGTGCCCCTTTGTGTATCTGGCTTTATGTGAGTACTGGAAAATCAAACCTGGGTCGTTAGGTTTTGCAGGCAAGTGCCTTAACTGCTGAGCTATCTCTCCAGCCCATTATTTCTTGATTTGTTAATTTCTGGCAATGACTTCTACTTATGGTTTCTTAGCACTTTGTTTCCTCCATTTTAGTTCTCCATATTTTCCATTGTAACAATATGATCTTATTTAATGCTGAGTGCATTAATATGTTATTATGTAGCTATTCCAATATGATTCGTGCATTGAATTTTTATTTTTGTTTTATGAATTTTTATTTTCCTGTAATATTTGTATTTATTTTTGTTTATATTTTTATAGATCTACTTCTATAATTTGTGAAATATTTCACAAATTTCAGCATGAGTATTTTTTTACAAAATTCTCAAATGCATAAAATGCCTCACTGGTTCTATTTCCCACCGTTTACCATCCATGACTAGTTTCCACCTTCACTAGCTACTTTGCGCACCAACTACTTAGACATTGGCTGGGCATCTTTCTTTACCATTCGCATGGTATTGATTTTTCTTCTCTCCGCCCATAAGTTCCTTGCCTGACTTCTCTAGGTCAGATACACAGATGGCTTTTCCCTCTGAAAAGTCTTTTAGTATCTCATCTGATTGCTGGCATTTTAGAATTATGATTGTGGGACTAGTGGGTACTTCTGAGGCATAGGATTATGTAAGTTCCTTTGTGTCACTGTGATCAAATATCTAGAACAATTTAAAGGTGGAATTAGTTACTTTGGCTACTACTAGAGCTTTCAGTCCATCTTTGAGTCCATATGCTGAGGTAGAACATCATAGCAATTTGAGTGTGGGGAGGAGACAATACACCTTCAATAATCTCTCTCCAAGTAGGCTGTAGCATGAAACATTTCCAGAATCTTCCAGAATAGTACCACCAGTTGGACTGAGCACACAAGGCTATGAGAGCATTTCGTATTTAAACAAGGTTCACATTTTTCCTAATATGTTTTGGTAAATTCCCTCTGTTCTCACTGACCTTGTCTCTTAGATGGATGGTGTGGTAGTTGAATGGATGTTCTTTCACAGATACAGGAGTTTTATTCAAGCTTCTAACTTAGATCTCCAGCCACCTGGCGGGAGGTGGTGTCAATGTGGACTGATCCTAGGGGCCAGCCCCAAGGTGTGTTTGGGGGCAAATCTGTTTCCAGACTAATAATATGCAGAGTGGTTGAGCTCTGCTTGGGGTTCCTGGAGTGTGTTTGCTTGTGGTGATGGTGGTGGTGGTGTTATCTCTCTATTTCTCTTTGCTTGGACACGTGAAAGGGGTCCAGTTCCATCTGCCATTATGGAGCTTTCCCTAGATCTATAAGCTTCAAATAACTGTGCTTGATTTGGAAGTTCATCCCAGCAACTGAAACTGACACTTGGAAATTTGAGGATGGCCTTCATGGATTCAGGACTTTGCTCCACGTAAACTGTATGTCTGAAATTTTGTTATTTATGAGAGTTCTTGATTTTTAAAATCCCCATTTTTTGTACTATTTTGGGAACATGGTCTTGATTTCAAGAATCTTTTGCTTTTTCTGTTTTTTTTTTTTTGATATATGCACCCTTTTGTTTAACTTGAATACAATTTTTCCTTATTTTTTACATTTCAGAGAAACTGAATTATAGAGTTTTAATTAAAGAAGTACTTTTGTTTGTGGGGATATTTTTTTTTTGCATTTAGATGATTATGATAGGAAAAGTTATAAGAAACACTATTGAAAAATCATTAGGAGGGAATTACCATGGGATATATTTTATAATCATGGAAATTGTTAATAAAAATTAAAAAAAAAAAGAAAAATCATTAAACTTTGACCCTGGGGAATGAGAGTATATTGAAAATCACATAATAACACAACATAAACTGTTTTAAGGAAAAACTAAAATAACTCAAATAATTACAAGGTAAATAAACTAGTTAACAATTATAGATTAAAAATTTCTCAATATTTTAGTAAAAAAATAGAAAGAATCTCATGAATATCATTTCAGAAGAATATAGGTTTGAGTGGCTTTGATTTTCTCTCTCACTACACAGGTAACCATTTAAGTAACACCTTTTAAAAAGCACAAAGGCTATTTTCAAAAGCTTACAACATACTGCTCCATAACTACAGCCTCAACAAGACTGAAATCACAAAGGAGATAAAAGTGGATCATGATGAAATTAAGGTAAATGTTAATAACAGGATAATAAACTGAACCCCTACTAACAAATTAAGAAAACAAGTTAAATCAAAATAGTTTTAAACTGGACCATAGCAAAATATAAATATCAGTGGCTAAAGGAAATGGCTTGCAAATGCTAATGTCCCTGGTTTGATTCCCCAGTACCCAAATAAGGCCAGAAACACAAAGTAGTGCATACATCTGGAGTTCTTTGCAGTGGCCAGAAGCCATGACACTCCCACTCATTTTCTCCCTCCCTTCACAAATAAGCAAATAAATAAAATATTTAAAAAACTATAGAAAATACATTATAAAAGTAGAAACAAAATATACAATAGAGCATCAAAAATACAAAAGTTCATATTATTGTTTTATATGTAAAGTTACTAAATCTATGACTGACAAAGCAAAAATTAAGAAGCCTGACAAATTTCAAATTGTCAATTCTAAAGGGTGTCATAATATATTTTATAGACAATTGATGAGACTATTAGTGGGTATTACCTTTATAACTATTAAATATGAATAATAGGAATGTTGGAAAGATATTCAATTCTGGGCAAAAAATCAGGATTTAACAGTTTAATTATAAAACCAAACAAAGCAATCAACAAACAATTTGTGAATACTGGCAAATAGATGGGTGAAACCAAGATTATTGAAAGAACTAATACAATTTTATTGAGATCTATATTCTACTTTCTGTAAATTACGTATAGGATGAAGTACAATGAAACAGAGTTAAGTCAGAAAGTGTTACTAAGTTGATATGGCAGATATGAAAATTGAGGATGTGAAAGGAAGTAATAATTTTTGTGCTGAGTCCAACAGGTAGGAATCAGCAAAATGATATTAAGAAAGAGAAAATTATATTTTCTCAGGTTTTTGACTGAGTGCTACTTGGGACTTGCATGAGAGTGACACCAGACTGCCTCAAATCTGCCAGGGAGAAAGAGGGAGCATGGCCTTTGGAGCTTGTATTACATTTTTCCTGGCTCATATTCTCAGTGCCAGAGTAGGGAATAGAGTCATCAGTACAGATACATAAGTGTTTGCCTATCTACTTGGAAGAATGCTATCTTAATAATATGGCTAACAGAATACTAAGTACTACTTTCTAGTCTGACTTTTAAATATGATTATATGTAGCTAGCTGGATGAAAGAAAGTGTCTAGGGACTTCTGGTTAAGATGGAGGAGTAGGAACCACACCAAAGCAGCCGGGAGAGGGGGGAATAAAAGAATACACAGCAAAATACACACTTTTACTAAAAAGTGAGGTGTATAGGAAACTGAAATGGCAGTGGAGAAGTAGGAGAGATCCAGAGCATCCAGAGCCTGCACAGGTTGCCAGAAGTGGCACCAGGTCTGTGGGACCACAGGTGCCAGGCTCGGCTTGAGCCACAAGAAAAGCCAGGTGAGGGGATTTTCCACTTACTCTGGAGCTCTCTGCAAACTCAAGAAATGCAAAGAGAGAATGGCAATGAGCAGATCACAAGTTAGAAGAACACGTGGACCAGCAAGAAGAAATAGAGCCAGCAGCGGCAGCCTCCCCTCCCCCACCACCAGTGCCCAGCTCTGGCGAACACAGCAGCTATCCAGCAACCCCGCCAGCCTACTTGAATCCACAGCACACCAAAGAGGAACCTAAGCAGGAGCACAGCATAACTGAGACCAAAATCATCCCAAAAGGTAACTGGGATTACAACACGTCAGTACCTGCCTAATAAACCTGGTATATAGGGCTTAACCAGAAGTGCTAATTGCACCTTCCATATCAGGATAAATTATGTGTTAAATCTGATGGATGGTCAGATTTGCCATTCTTAAATAAGCTATATTTCAGGCTTGTTACTTGTTGCTTCTTGAATTATAGTGTCTTTGTTTCCTCTTCTGTTATACATTAGGGAAGGGTCTCACCTGGTCACAAGCTGACTTGGAACCCTCAACAGACAATAAATCTTAACCTCCTTGTTGTCAGGATTAAGGGAGTGGGTGTGGCACCACACACCCTAAGGGACAGACAGAGGATCTGGTTATCATAATATGTGTTCTTGGAAAATACTCTGTGCTTTTTTTCATTGAAAGTATACATTGTTTAGTTAAATTCTAGAAACTATCTATATTTTGTTCTACTCACCCTATTGAATACTCTCATAGCAGGCAAACCCAACCTACAGTCACTTTTGTAGATACTGAGATTCTTGAGAGCAACACCTTGCACCTCAAGCTAATACCCTGAAGATATGTAAGATGAGATTGATTGATACATCTAATAATACTCAGCTAATAAGAAAATCCAATCATTAAATAATCCAGGATGCAAAAATATATACATTATAACACAAGAAACACCAAAAATCAAGACAATATAAATCCACCAAAAAGTATTAATGCATCAGAAATGACCTCCAGTGAGAATGAGTTAGAGGAAATGCCTGAGAAAGATTTAAAAAGAATGATTATAAATATGTTCAAAGAAGTCAAGGAAGAAATCAAAGGAATCAAAGAAGACACAGGAAGCCAATTTAATGAAATAAAGAGGAAAATACTAGACATAAATAAGGAAATAGAAATAATAAAGAAAAACCAGTCAGACTTACTAGCAATGAAGAACACAGTTAATGAAATAAAAAAAAAACTCTGTAGAAAATCTCACCAGTAGAATGGATGAAGGAGAGGACAGAATCTCTAAGCTAGAAGACCAGGTGGCAGATCTAATACAATCCAACAAAGAGAAAGACAAACTAATGCAAACATATGAGTGGGAATTTCAAGATATTCAGGACACTAGGAAAAGATCAACTATAAGAATTCAGGGCATAGTAGAAGGATAAGAATTTCACTCCAAAGGCATAGTAGGGATCTTCAACAAAATCATAGAAGAAAACTTCCCCCAAATTGGGATAGAGGTGCCAATGCAGATACAGGAATCCTTTGGAACACCAGCCAGACAAAACCTGAAAAGAACCTCTCCTCACCATATTAGAATCAAAATACCAAACACAAAAACCAAACAAAAAATATTGAAAGCTGTAAGGGAGAAAAATCAAGTTACCTACAAAGGCAAGCCTTTCAGGATTACAGCAGATTACTCAACACAAACTTTAAAAGCCAGAAGGGCGTGGAGAGATATATTCCAAATTCTGAAAGATAACAACTTTATCTGAAAGATAATCTGAAAGATAACATCAAGGGAAGTTACTTTATCCTGAAAAGCTATCCATTCAAATAGATGGAGAAATAAGGACATTCCACAACAAATGCAGGGTAAAGGAGTATTTGAAGACAAAACCAACTCTACAGAAAATACTTGAAAGAATCCTTCATCCTGAAGAAAAAAAGCACACATATAAGGAACTTGGAAAAAACAAACACTACTCAAATACTAGTTAACACAAGAGAGCAAAGGTAAAACCAGAAGAACTACAAAAAATGGCAAAAATAAATACACACCTTTCAATAATATCTTTTAATGTCAATGGCCTCAATGCCACAACCAAAAGACATAGGTTTGCAAACTGGGTTAAAAAGCAGGATCCTTCAAATCTTTGCATCCAAGAAACCCACCTTTCTACAAAGGATGGACACTATCTTAGGGAGAAAGGTTGGAAAATAGTGTTTCAAGCAAATGGACCTAGAAAACAAGTAGGGGTTGCTATTCTAATATCTGACAAGGTAGACTTCAGTCCAGCATTAGTTAAGAAAGACAAGGAAGGTCTACCTTAACTCCTTCTTTCTATCTTATATAATGTATTAACATATTTTTAAGGATGGATATGGAATTATTAGGGAAGCAATGTTAAGCCTACAAATGACATATCCAAGGAATTCAATGAAGAATATATAAAAAGAAATATAAATAAAACCATGTCAATGCATAATTATTGAAAATCTGTTGCAAAGCTATGAACTAAAAAGGGAGCTAGCAAGAAAAATGATGTAAATAACAGCACACCTATTTTCATTACCTTTGCAAGCCAGACCATCAGGAGGGGAAATCCCTAAGACAATAAAATTTCAACTTTAAATTATGCACTCAACATAAAGCTTCTACACATGTATCTTTCATAATGAAGGAAAAAACAAAGAATGTCAGGAAATGAGAGCTTAGAGAATTATCAGTATCTGCATTGCTCTACAAAAAGTGTTTTATGGGCTGGAGAGATGGCTTAGCGGTTAAGAGCTTGCCTGTGAAGCCTAAGGATCCCAGTTCGAGGCTCGATTCCCCAGGTCCCACGTTAGCCAGATGCACATGAGGGCGCATGCATCTGGAGTTCGTTTGCAGTGGCTGGAGGCCCTGGCACACCCATTCTCTCTCTCATCTCTCCCTATCTACCTCTTTCTCTGTCTGTTACTATCAAGTAAATAAAAATAAAACAAAAAAAAATTTTTAAGTGTTTTATAAAAAACAAAAATATGTACATAATAAGGGAATTGGTATAAAATATTAATCTATAGAAAAAATGTTTTACAAGACTATCCAGATAATGAATATATCACTACTGTAAATGACATTTAAAAAACCAACTTACAAAAAGGTGCTCTTGGCTTCCGGTTAAGATGGCAGCATAGGTACCATGCCAAAGCAGCCTGGGGGAAAAAGACCAAAAAACTCAGCAAAATACACACTTTTACTAAAAAGTGAGGTGTATAGGAAATTGAAGCAGCAATGGAGAAGTAGAAGAGATCCAGAGCATCCAGAGCCCACACAGGCCAGCAAAAGCGGCCCTGGCAGCTCCGCCAACTGTGGCAGTGGTGCACCAGAAAGCCGACAGACAAGGCACCAGCCACAGGAAAAGCCAGGTGTGGGGATTTTCCACTCACACCAGTGCTCTCCGCAACTCAGGAAACGTGAAGGGAGAGCGGCAGTGAGGAACGGAGGAGCAGACAAAGAGGAAACTTAATCCAAGATGCAAAAATATATACATTATAACACAAGAAACACTAAAAATCAAGACGATATAAATCCACCTAAAAGTATTAATGCATCAGAAATGACCTCCAGTGACAACGAGTTAGAGGAAATGCCTGAGAAATATTTCAAAAGAATGATTGTAAGTATGTCCAAAGAAGTCAGAGAACAAACCAAAGGAGTCAAAGAGGAACTTAAAGAGGAAATCAAAGGAATCAAAGAAGATGCAGGATACCAATTTCATGAAATAAAGAAGGCAATACAAGACATAAATAAGGAAATAGAAATAATAAAGAAAAACCAGTCAGACTTACTAGCAATGAAGAACACAGTTAATGAAATAAAAAAAAAACTCTGTAGAAAATCTCACCAGTAGAATGGATGAAGGAGATGACAGAATATCTAAGCTAGAAGACCAGGTGGCAGATCTAATAGTCCAATAAAGAGAAAGACAAACTTATAGAAAAGTATGGGTGGGAATTTCAACATATTCGGGACACTATGAAAAGAAAGAAGAATTTCACTCCAAAGGCATAATAGGCATCTTCAACAAAATCATAGAAGAAAATTTCCCCCAAATTGGAAAAGAGGTGCCAACACAGATACAGGAGGCCTTTAGAAACTCAGCCAGACAAAACCTGGAAAGAACCTCTCTTCGCCATATTATAATCAAACTTCCAAACACACACACCAAAGAAAAAATATTGAAAGCAGTTAGAGAGAAAAATCAAGTTACCTACAAAAGCAAGCCCATCAGGATTACAGCAGATTATTCAACACAAACTTTTAAAGCAAGAAGGGCTTGGGGTGATATATTCCAAGTTCTGAAAGATAACAACTGTCAACCAAGGTTATTTGTCCTGCAAAGTTATCCATTCAAATAGATGGAGAAATAAGGACATTCCATGACAAAAGCAGGTTAAAGGAGTATTTGAAGACAAAACCAGCTCTACAGAAAATACTTGATAGAATCCTGCATGCTGAAGAAAATGAAAAGCAGACATATAAGGAACCTAGAAAAAACAAGCAATACTCAAATACTAGTTAACAGAAGAGAGCACAGGTAAAACCGGAACCACCAAAAAAAAAAAAAAGGCAAACATAAATACACACCTTTCATTAATATCTCTCAATATCAATAGCCTCAATGCCCCAACGAAAAGACATAGGTTTGCAGACTGGGTTAAAAAGCAGGCTCCTACAATTTGTTGTCTCTAAGAAACTCACCTTTCTACAAAGGATAGAAATTATCTTAGGGTGAAATGTTGGAAGACGGTGTTTCAAGCAAATGGGCCTAGAAAACAAGCAGGGGTTGCTACCCTAATATCTGACAAGGTAGACTTTAGTCCAACGTTAGTCAAGAAAGATAAGGAAGGTCACTTTATATTGATTAAGGGCACACTCCAACAGGAGGACATTGCAATCCTAAACATATATGCACCTAACATGGGGGCTCCCAAATTCATCAAACAAACACTATTAGAACTAAGGTCACAGATAACACCAAACACAGTGGTAGTGGGTGACTTTAACACCCCACTCTCATCAAGTGACAGGTCATCCCGAGAAAAATAAACAGAGAGGCATCTGGACTAAATGAGGTCATAGAAGGAATGGACCTAACAGATATATACAGGACATTTCATCCAAAAGCTGCAGAATATACATTCTTTTCAGCAGCACATGGAACATTCTCTAAAATAGACCATATATTAGGACACAAAGCAAATCTTAACAAATTCAGGAAAACTGAAATTATTCCTTGCATTCTATCTGACCACAATGGAATTAAACTACAAATCAGTAGCAAGAAAGGGTATAGAGCATACACAAAATCATGGAAACTAAACAATACATTACTAAATGATGAATGGGTCAATGAAGAAATCAAGAAGGAAATCAAAAAATTTATAGAGTCAAATGATAATGGGACACAATGAAGACAGTTCTAAGAGGTAAATTTATAGCCTTAAGTGCCTATATTAAGAAATTAGAGGGCTGGAGAGATGGCATAGCAGTTAAGTGCTTGCCTGTGAAGCCCAAGGACCCCGGTTCAAGGCTCAATTCCCCAGGACCCACATTAGCCAGATGCACAAGTGGGTGTGTGCATCTGGAGTTCGTTTTCAGTGGCTACAGGCCCTGGCGTGCCCATTCTCTCTACCTGCCCCTCTCCCCCCACCCCGTCTCTCTCAAATAAATAAAAATAAACATTTAAAAAAAAAGAAATTAGAAAGGTTACAAGTAAATGACCTAATGCTTCACCTTAAAGCCTTGGAAAAAGAAGAACAAGACAATCCAAAAAACAGTAGACGGGAAGAAATAATAAAGATTAGGGCACAAATTAATGAAATAGAAAGAAACAAAGAAAAAAAAATACAATCGAAAGAATTAATGAAACAAAGAGTTGGTTCTTTGAAAGGATAAAGAAGATTGATAAACCCTTAGCAAATCTGACCAAAAGAAAGAGAGAAGAGACACAAATTAATAAAGTCAGAGATGAACAAGGTAACATCACAACAGATTCCAGAGAAATTCAAAAAATCAGAGGGACATACTATAAAAACATAACTCCACAAAGTATGAAAATCTGAAAGAAATGGATGATTTACTTGATTTACATGACCTACCTAAATTAAATCAAAATGAGATTAATCACTTCAATAGACCTGTAGCAAGCATGGAGTTCCAAACAGTTATCAATAATCTTCCAACCAAAAAAAGCCCAGGCCCAGATGGATTCATTGCTGAATTTTACCAGACCTTTAAGGAAGAGCTAACACCATTGCTTCTTAAGCTTTTCCAGGAAATAGAAAAAGAAGGAATTCTACCAAACTCCTTCTATGAGGCCAGCATCACCCTGATACCAAAACTAGGCAAAGATAGAACAAAAAAAGAAAATTACAGACCAATCTCCCTCATGAACATAGATGCAAAAATTCTCAACAAATTATTGGCAAACAGAATACAAGAGTATATCAAAAAGATCATTCACCCTGACCAAGTAGACTTTATCCCAGAGATGTAGGGATGGTTCAATATGTGCAAATCTATAAATGTAATACTTTATATAAATGGGTTGAAGGACAAAAATCACATTATCATCTCATTGGATTCAAATAAGTCATTTGACAAAAATCCAATGTCCCTTCATGATAAAAGTCCTACAGAGACTGGGAATAGAAGGATCATATCTCAATATAATAAAAGCTATTTATGACAAGCCTACAGCCAACATATTACTAAATGGGGAAAAACTGGAAGCTTTTCCACTTAGATCAGGAACAAGACAAGGGTGTCCACTGTTCCCACTTTTATTTAATATAGTTTTGGAAGTCTTAGCCACAGCAATAAGGCAAGAGACACACATGAAAGGGATACAAATTGGAAAGGAAGAGCTCAAGTTATCATTATTTGCATATGACCTGATTCTATACATAAAGGACCCTAAAAACTCTACAAGCAAACTGTTAGAGCAGATCAAAACCTACAGCCATGTAGCAGGATACAAAATAAATACACAGAAATCAGTAGCCTTTATATATGCTAACAACAAACACACAGAGGATGAAATCAGAGAATCACTCCCATTCACAATTGCATCAAAAAAAAAATAAAGTACCTTGGAATAAACCTAACCAAGGAAGTAAAGAATCTCTACAATGAGAACTTTAAAACACTCAAGCGAGAAATTGCAGAAGACACTAGAAAGTGGAGAAACATCCCCTGTTTCTGGATTGGAAGAATCAATATTGTGAAAATGACAATCTTAACAAAAGCAATCTACACATTTAATGCAATCCCTATCAAAATTCAAAAAGCATTCTTCATAGAAATAGAAAAAACAATCCAAAAATTCATTTGGAGTCACAAAAAACCTCGAATATCTAAAATAATACTGTGCAACAAAAATAAGGCTGGTGGTATCACCATACCTGATTTTAACCTATACTACAGAGCCATAGTAACAAAAACAGCATGGTACTGGCACAAAAACAGACATGTAGATCAGTGGTACAGAATAGAGGACCCAGATGTAAGCCCAAGTAGTACAGCCACCTGATATTCAATAAAAATGCCAAAAATACTCATTGGAGAAAAGACAGCCTCTTCAGCAAATGGTGTTGGAAAACTGGATATATATCTATAGAAGGATGAAAATAGATTCTTCTCTTTCTCCATGCACAAGAGTTAAGTCCAAATGGATTAAAGACCTTAACATCAGACCTGAAACTCTGAAAGCGCCAGAGGAAAAAGTAGGGGAAACCCTTCAATATGTTGGTCTTGGCAGAGACTTTCTGAATACAACCCCAATTGCTCAGGCAACAAAACCACAGATTAATCACTGGGACCTCATGAAATTACAAAGATTTTGCTCTGCAAAGGACACAGTGAAAAAAGCAAAGAGGCAACCTACAGAATGGGAAAAAATCGTCGCCAGCTATATATCTGATAGAGGATTAAAATCTAGGATATACAAAGTACTCAAAAAGTTAAATAATAAGGAATAAAACAAGCCATGAAAAAAAAAATGGGCTATGGAGCTAAATAGAGCATTCTCAAAGGAAGAAATACGAATGGCATATAAGCATCTAATAAAATGTTCTACCTCACTAGCCATCAGGGAAATGCAGATTAAAACTACATTGAGATACCATCTCACTCCTGTCAGATTGGCCACCATCATGAAAACAAATGATCATAAATGTTGGCGGGGATGTGGAAAAAGAAGAACCCTTCTACACTGCTGGTGGGATTGCAATCTGGTCCAGCCATTGTGGAAATCAGTGTGGAGATTCCTAAAACAGCTAAAGATTGATCTACCATATGACCCAGCTATAGCACTCCTAGGCACATATCCAAAGGACTCATCTCATTTCCTTAGAAGTAGGTGCTCAACCATGTTTATTGATGCTCAATTTATAATAGCTGGGAAATGGAACCAGCCTAAATGTCCCTCAACAGATGACTGGATAATGAAGATGTGGCACATTTATACAATGGAGTTCTACTCAGCGGTAAAGAAAAATGAAGTTATGAAATTTGCAGAAAAATGGATGGATCTGGAAAGGATTATACTAAGTGAGGTAATCCAGGCCCAGAAAGCCATGCGCCACATGTTCTCTTTCATATGTGGATCCTAGCTACAGATGATTGGGCTTCTGCGTGAGAAGGAAAATACTTAGCACCAGAGGCCAGTAAGTTAAAAAGGAGACATAAAGGGAAGAGAAAGGAAAGGAGGAGGGTGCTTAATAGGTTGGTATTGTATATATGCATGTACAATGATTGTGATGGGGAAGAAATATGATGGAGAATGGAGAATGGAATTTCAAAGGGGAAAGTGTCGGGGGGGAGGGTGGGAATTACCATGATTTTTTTTTTCATAATCATGGAAAATGCTAATAAAAATTTTTTTTAAAAAAAGGTGCTCTTCCCTCCAGAGTCTCAGGATCATGTCGACACAATCTGCAGCTGCCGTCAAGTAAGTCCAGCCCTGAGCGTGCTCAGCTCTCAGCCTGCAAGACTGTAGCTCATTGCATAAGTTGTAAGCAGTGTTCTGCACACTTATTTACATCCGGCCATAGCTGCACCGCTGACAGGAACTACTCTTGCAAACAGAAAATGCAAATCACCCCAGGAAACCAAGTACTGCTCAGAACATACCTGCCATCCCAGGAGGATGAGGCAGGAGCACTGTGAGTTTCAGGCCATCCTCTGCTACACAGTGAGAGACTTTGTCTCAAAAGCATGGTGGTGCACACCTTTAATCCAAGCACTTGGGAGGCAGAGGTAGGGGGATCACTGTGAATTTGAGGCTGGCATGGGACTACAGAGTGAGTTCCAGGTCAACTTGAGCTAGAATGAGACCCTACCTCAAAAAAATAAAAAAAATAATAAAAAAAGCCAGGCATGGTGGCACATGCCTTTAATTCCAGCACTTGGGAGGCAGAGGTAGCAGGATCACCATGAGTTCAAGGCCACCCTGAGACTACCAAGTGACTTCTAGGTCAGCCTTGGCCCTACCTTGGAACCCCCCCCCCCCCAATAAAAAGAGTAAAATGAAGGGCTGAAGAGATGGCTCAGTGATTAAAGGTGCTTGCTTAAAAAGCCAAAAAAAAACTTACTATTTGGGCAAACTAGCAGCATCTTGGAGGCACAGCGAGCATACAGAGTGAAGTGCAAGGCTGGACTGAGAAAGGCAGGGAAGCACACCCGAACCATCTGAGAAAAACTGTCACCAGTGAAGATGTACTTTATTTGCCTTCAAAAAATCACATCAATAAAACAGAGACGGGAAATCTAAGCCAATGACAGCCATTAAACTACAGAAGCAGAGAAAGGACAAAGAAATAGCTTATGGTGCATGAAGAGAAGGAATAACAAGGTACTGAGTTTGAACCCATTCAGCTCAAAGAGTTTTTCAATTGGGATCAAAAGCAATACCCAACACAACTCTACTGATAAGAACCTATCTCTATATAAAGACTCAGATAGATTAACAAAAGAGTGGAAGAAGGAATGCCCTGAAAGCTATAATCATGAACTTGGAAGGGCTATGTTAATAACAGCCAGAGCACACTTCATAGCAAAGAATATTACCAAGGTTAATAAGAAACTCTTAGCAGGGATAAAGGAACAGATTCATCAAGGAGACATAAAAGATCTAAATGTGTTATTAGCATAACACAGCAAAAACTGATCAAGCTCAAAGACACAATTATAGCTGGAGATTTTGACACATCTCCTTCAATTATTAGCAAAGTATAGGAAAAGTCAATAAAATGTAGACTAAGTAATACTGTTAACCACCTTGACCTGTGTGACATTCAGAGCACTTCACTAATGGTACAAGAATCCACATGGCTTCCATTGCACAGTGACACTCACCAAAGCCAACCACACATCAAACAGTGAAATGAATCTGACCACTTTCAAGAATGAAATCCTAAGAAGATGGAATTTAAGAGTGGCTGATACTTAGTACTGCAGAATTATAGTACAAACACATAACAAAAAATATGCAGAAAAGTCCCAATGTTTAATGATGAACTTCCAAATAATCAAGGTCAGAGAAGCAAAACAAAACGGAAATGAAAAAACATTTTCAATGTGATGAAAGCACAAATACAACATCTGATACCAAGTAGGGCTAAAGGGAATGTGATGTAACTATATTAAAAACAGAAAGGTCTCAAATAAAATACTTAATACTTGATGGTAAGAAATTAGAAAAGAAGAGAATTTAAAAGGAAGAAATAGCAAAATTTGTTTAATGGTCTGAAAAGATTGCTTAGTAATTAAGGTGGTTGTCCGCAAAGTCTAAATACCTGAGTTCAACTCCCTAAGTATCTACATAAAGACAGATGCACAAAGTGGCACATGAGTCTGGAGTTTGCAGCTGCCAGAGGCCCTGGAATGTCCTTTCTTTCTGTGGATCTCTCTTTTATCTCTCTTTGCTGGCAGATAAATAAAATAAGAAATAATTTAAAATATGTATTACATCACTTATGTATACATGTTTATATGGATATGTTTCACCAAATATGATATAACATAATAGTAATTCTTCATGGTCCTATTAGAATTGAGCAAGGTGTACTCCAGGGAGTTGAAGGTCATCGTGTGTTTGAGACATGCGCCTGTAGGGTCCCAGCCAGCTTGTTTGGGGCCTGTGCGCTCTAGATTGGTTGAGGGACTCAGCATGTTTGGGGCTTGTACACTCCAGGTCGGTGAGGTGCTTGGTGTGTTTGGGACCTGCATCCCTGGGGGCTGTGTGCTCTGGGAGGGTGAGGAGTGTGATGTATCTTGGGCTTTGTGCTTTTGGGGTGCTAGCATGCTTGGGGTCTGTGCACTCAGGGATGATGAGGAGCACTATGTGCTTGGGGCTGCTGCACCCAATCTGTGCTTCCAGCACCCTGAGGGGCCCCACTCGCCACCCTATAACTCATGCCTCAGCAGATCTTTTCCCCATCAGCCACCCATTCTGATCCTGCCAAGCCATGCTGCTGGCTGCCTCCACTCCCGAGTGCTCTTATACCAGCTAACTCTGACCAGGAGACCTAGCCTGGTCCATGAAGCCCAGTGCCCCACACCCCTCCCCATCTCTACTCCCGCCCCCACTGCCAGCATCCACCTACAGGTGTTCCCTTGGGACATCTCTCTTGTCCCAGACTGGGAGCACAGTAATAGCTGACCACCAGTGAGTTCTCTACAAGCTGCTCAGCTGGGTACAGCAGGGAAGCAGGGGCAAGTGCGACAACACCTGGGCCCCACAGGCAAGGCACAGCTGTGACCTTGGGCTGAAGAGAGGCCAGACCTCAAACCAAAGCTCTCCTATCAACCAACAGCCCAGAGCTTCAGGCATACTTGCAACCTCCACAACCCTGGTATCTATGGAAACAAGGCTGTACCACGCCAACACAGTTCAAACACAAATTAGAACACTCACTGAAGAACCTGCAAGGACAAATACTTGCTTCCTCCTTAATATAACAAATTTTTACTGGGATATGGTTAGACCCCCAACACATTAAAAAAAAACAAAAACATGAGACAACAAAGAGATATCTCCACCAAAGTTGCTTGGTCCCACCATGGAAGTCTTTAATGAAAACATAAAGGAGACAACTGAATTTGAATTCCAAAATGTAAGTGCCGCAGGACTTTGGGATTCAGGGGGAGGACCTAACAATTTATGAATGCCAAGTTTTGGGTTCTGTCCTAGCTTTAATATAGAATTAATAAAGATAGGCTCAAGAGTTTATTTAGGGTGAGTCACAAAGTGTGGGGTTTAATAAGGGAGATGGTGATGTAGTAGGGTAGGTGAGAGCAGAACCATAAACACGTAGGAGTTAGAAACAAGCTCTCATGTGGAAACACTGCATAGTCGATTAGACTCTGCTGAAAAATTGAGGTTTTCAATGGCAAAACTGGAGTAGAACCACATGCACCTGGAGGGCAGTTAACTTGAGGCTTTCAAGGAAAGACTGAGGCAGGGATACAAGAATATGGAAGATAAAACTTAATTTATATGAGACTTAGATGGAACACACAAGTCATCTGCCATATGCTTTCCTGTGGAAGGAAGTTAAGAGGGCAAATGCTTAGGCTTATGGAAAAATAAGAAGAAAAATATCAAAACAGAGACCAAGACCAGCCATTGTGGAAAACAGTGTGGAGGTTCCTAAAGCAGCTAGAGATTGATCTACCATATGACCCAGCTATAGCACTCCTAGGCATATATCCAAAGGACTCATCTCATTTCCTTAGAAGTACATGCTCAACCATGTTTATTGCTACTCAATTTATAATAGCTGGGAAATGGAACCAGCCTAGATGTCCCTCAACAGATGAGTGGATAATGAAGATGTGGTACATTTATACAATGGAGTTCTACTCAGCGGTAAAGAAAAATGAAGTTATGAAATTTGCAGAAAAATGGATGGACCTGCAAAGTATTATACTAAGTCAGGTAACCCAGGCCCAGAAAGCCAAGCGCCACATGTTCTCTCTCATATGGGGATCCTAGCTACAGATGACTGGGCTTCTGTGTGAGAATGAAAATACTTAGTAGCAGAGGCCAGTAAGTTGAAAAGGAGACATAAAGGGTGGAGAAAGGAAGGGAGGAGGATACTTAATAGGTTGATATTGTATATATGTAATTACAATGATTGTAATGGGGAGGTAATATGATTGAGAATGGAATTTCAAACGGGAAAGTGTGGGGGTGGGGAGGGAGGGAATTACCATGGGATATATTTTATAATCATGGAAAATGTTAATAAAAATTTAAAAAAAAAAAACAGAGACCAAGATATACAGAGGACAAATGAATAATGAAGAAAATTACACACATGGTTATCCCAAGTTTAAAGAAATTACACAGGTAGCAAACCTAGAGTTATCAAAAGAGTGAGTTAGTGAAAGCACCAATGTGGCATATCTGGAGTCCAAGAACAATATGCACATTGTAGATTTGAGATCAGAGCAAAATCATGCAGTCAAAGTGAGAAGTTAGCCCAAACTATGAAGGAAAGGCAAATAGAAAAGATCCCCAGACAAAGAAACAGTTTTATGCACTGTCCCTCACCCCCCACACACACACGTGGCAAGGCAGGGTGAGGGGGAAGCCAGAATCACTCGTGTCCCTGTGGCCCTAGTGAAGAGTGGCAGGCAGAGCAGCTGAGCCAGAAAAAGAGAGCAGAGCTGAGCAGTGGGGGGCAAAGCTAGAAAAGGGAAAAGGACAGCAGACTATAGGCAAGGGGAAGACCCAATGGTTTGTAAGTTTGATAGGTGGATCCCAGAGTTAGCCAGTCTGGGCCAACTCACTTTACCCTACCCATTAATGTAATATGCTACACTTTGGGCAGCAGAGGATGCTGTAGATCAGTCTCCAATAGACTAGAGTTCCATTTCTTAATTGCTAAGCCATCTCTCCAGCTAGACATGAATTCCATTTCTTTTTTTTTTAAATTTTGTTTATTTTTATTTATTAGAGAGCCACAGGCAGAGAGAGAAAGGGGCAGATAGAGAGAGAGAATGGGCGTACCAGGGCCTCCAACCACTGCAAACGAACTCCAGACGTGTGCACCCCTTGTACATCTGGCTAACGTGGGTCCTGGGGAATTGAGCCTCCAACTAGGGTCCTTAGGCTTCACAGGCAAGGGCTTAACTGCTAAGCAATCTCTCCAGCTCTCTCTCTCTCTCTCTCTCTCTCTCTCTCTCTCTCTCTCTCTCTCTCTCTCTATATATATATATATATATATATATATATATATGTATATATATATATATATATATATATAATAAATATATATATTTTTTTAATTTTTATTGACAACTGCTATATTTAAAAACAACCAACCCCACTTTCCCCTTCACAGCTCTGCTCTCCATCATATCCCCTTCCTCTCTCATTAGTCTCTCTTATAATTTGATGTCATCACGTTTTTCTCCTGTTATGAGGGTCTTGTGTGGGTATTGCTAGGCAATGTGAGGTATTGGATATGGAGACCAAGTTCTTTCTGAACAGTTGTCTGTAAGGAGTGGTACTCTTCCTTTGGCTCTTACATTCTTTCCACCACCTCTTCTGAAATGGACCCGGAGCCTTGGAGGGTGTGAGATGTTTCAGTGCTGGACACTCCTCTGTCCCTCTTCTCAGCACTATGCTGCTTTTGGGTCATTCCAGTGGTCATTGCCATCGGAAAAGAGAAGCTTCTCTAACCAGAAGTGACAGTAGCATTAATATGAACATTAAGTGTAGTGCTTTTAGGGCAATTTGGTGAGGGTAATATTTGCAATTATTCAGACAAGGCCAGGCTTTATACCACTAGGGCTCATGGCCTCCCCTGCAATGGGCATTTGATTAGGTTTACAATACCAGGCACATATTTCCTCCCATAGGGTGGGCCCTCATTTAAACTAGAGAGCAGTTGGTTTCCCCCAGGGCAGACATGCCACTATTGCACTCATTCAGTCATTTGGCCTGTCTGCCAAACTTGAGATTTGCAGTGCCCACTGGTTTCACCGCTGATGACTTCTGTCTCCCATAAGACTGCATACAGTGGAGTTTTTTCCAGCTTTCAGTTGGGAGAAGGTTTTCTGCTCAGCACCGGCTTGATTTCTAAGTGACTTTGCTGCTCAGGCATGTGAAGTATTCAGCAATAGGGTCTTACCATCTCCTTCTCAAGGTAAACCAAGAGCTTTGGCAATTGCCTATAATGTTTTGGAGGCAAAAGGGACCTCCCTGGCCAAAAATTCACTGGAAGGTATCCCATCCCTGGTACTGAAAAATTTTTAGTAACCATCTATGGCTTCTGGTTGTGCCAGCCATTATTAGAGAAAGTAGATTGGTTTTCATGTCTTATTCAGAATATCTTAAATTTTGACTAGCCCTCCCCTACCTTTCTTTTATACAATCTCTTCCCCTGACCTCACTTAGGCCTTTCCCCTCCCTGTAATCTGTTCTTATACTTACATATATTCAACACCATACCCTTAAGACCTTACCTCTCCCCCTCCCTTATAGCCTTTTTCTAGCTTATGGCCTCTGATATGGATTTTTGGTTCCAGTAGCTAGGATCCACCTATAAGAGAGAACATGTGATGTTTAGCTTTCTGGGCCTGGGTTATCCTTTCCAGATCCATCCATTTCCCTGCAAATTTAATTTTTCATTA
Organism: Jaculus jaculus; assembly: GCF_020740685.1. Taxonomy (NCBI): domain Eukaryota; kingdom Metazoa; phylum Chordata; class Mammalia; order Rodentia; family Dipodidae; genus Jaculus; species Jaculus jaculus. The sequence goes on from NC_059120.1 coordinate 27,448,254, forward strand.
CCTCTGAATAGAACTCCATTGTGTAGATGTACCACATCATTATTATCCACTCATCTGTGGATGGACATCTAGGCTGGTTCCATTTCCTAGCTATTGTGAATAGAGCAGCAATAAACATGGTTGTGCAAGTATCTCTAAGGTAGTGAGAGAGTCATGAGGATATATGCTTAGGAGTGCTATGGCTGGATCATATGGCAAATATATTTTTAGCTGTCTCAAGAACTTCCACATTGATTTCCACAATGGCTATACCAGATTACATTCCTACAAACAGTGCAGAAGGGTTCCCCTTTTACACATCCTTGCAACCATTTATTGTCATTTGTTTTCTTGATGGTAGACATTCTGATGGGAGAGACAAGGAATTTCAAGGTAGTTTTAATTTGCATTTCCCTGATGGCTAAGGATATAGAACACATTTTAGATATTTATATGCCATCTGCATTTCTTCCAGTGAGAACTCTTTAGTTCCATAGCCCATTTTTTGATTGGGTTGTTTGATTTCTTATTGTTCTTTTTTTTGAGTTATTTGTATATTCTGGACATTAATCTTCTGTCAGATGTGTAGCTGGCAAAGACTTGCTCCCATTCTGTAGGTTGTCTCTTTGCTCTACTCACAGTGTCATTTGCTGTACAAAAGCTTTGTAATTTCATGAGATGTAGTTGATTAGTGGTTTTATTTTCTGAGCAATTGGGGTTATATTCAGAAAGTCATTACCTAGGCCAATATGTTGAAGGGTTTCCCCTATCTTTTCCTCTAGCAATTTCAGAGTTTCAGGTTTGATATTAAGATCTCTGGTTCACTTGGATTTGATTCTTGTGCATGGAGAAAGACAAGGATCTATTTTCATATTTCTCTATATAGATATCCAGTTCTCCCAGCACCACTTGTTGAAGAGGGTGTCTTTTCTCCAATGGACATTTTGGGCATTTTTGTCAAAAATCAGATGGCTGTAGCTGCCTGGATTAACATCTGGGTCCTCTATTCTGTTCCATTGATTTACATATATTTCTTTATGCCAATACCATGCTGTATTTGTTGCTATGGCTTTGTAATATAGCTTAAAATTGGGTATGGTGATGCCACCGGCCTTATTTTTGTTGCTCAAAATCATTTTGTCTATTTGAGATTTTTATGCTTCCAAATGAATTTTAGGATTTTTTTTTTCTATTCCTGTGAAGAATGTCATTGGAATTTTAATGGGTATTGGATTAAATATGTAGATTGCTTTTGGTAAGATTGACATTTTAACATTATTGATTCTTCCAATCAAAGAACATGGGATGTCTTGCCATTTCCTCATGTCTTCTGCGATTTCTTGCTTGATTGTCTTAAAGCTCTCATTGTAGAGCTCCTTCACTTCCTTAGATAAATTTATTTCAAGGTACTTTATTTTTTCTTTTTTCCTTTGAGGCAATTGTATTTTTTTTTTTCCTTTGAGGCAATTGTGAATGGGAGAGATTCCCTGATTTCAATCTCTGCATGCTTGTTGTTAATATATAAAGCTACTGATTTCTGTGTATTTATTTTGTATCCTGCTACATTGCTAAAACTGTTTATAAGCTCTAATATTTTGTTGGCATAGTTTTAGGGTCTTTTATATATACAATCATATCATCTGCAAATAGTGATAATTTGATCTCTTCTCTTCCAATTTGTATCCCTTTTATGAGTGTCTCTTGCTTTATTGCTATAGCTAAGACTTCTAGTACTATATTAAATAAAAGTGGACACTCTTGTTTTTTCCTGAATTTAGTGGAAAAGCTTCAAATTTTTCACCATTTAGTATTATGTTGGCTGTAGGTTTGTCATAAATAGCTTTTATTATGTTGAGATATGTTCCTTCTATTCCCAGTTTCTATAATACTTTTACCATAGGAGGATGTTAGATTTTTGTCAAATGCCTTTCTGCATCTATTGAGATGATTATGTGATTTTTGTCCTTCCGACCATTTATATGATGTATTATATTTGTAGATTTGTGTATGGTAAACCATCCCTACATCCCTGGGATAAAGCCAACTTGGTCAGGGTGAAACTTTTTGATATATTTTTTATATTCTGTTTGCCAATATTTTGTTCAGAATTTTTGCATCTATGTTCATGAGGGAGATTGGTCTGTAATTTTCTTTCTTTTATTTTTTTTAATTTGTTCGGTCTTTTCCTGGCTTCAGTATGAGGGTGATGCTGGCTTCATAGATGGAGCTCAGTAGAATTACTTCTTTTTCTATTTTATGAAAAAGTTTGAGAAGCATTGCTGTTAGTTCTTCACTGAAGGCCTGGTAGAATTCACCAGTGAATCCACCTGGGCCTGGGCTCTTTTAGTTGGGAGACATTTTATACTTGCTTGAATCTCTGTACTTGATATAAATCTATTTAAATGGTTTATCTCATCTTGATTTAATTTTGGTAAGTCATATGAATCAAGGAAATCATCCATTTCTTTCAGATTTTCAAACTTAGTGGAGTATATGTTCTTATAGTATGTCCCTATGATTTTTTGAATTTCTCTGGTATCTGTTGTGATGGTACCTTTACCATCTCTAATTTTATTAATTTGTGTCTCTTCTCTTTTTCTTATGGTCAAACTTGCTAAGGGTTTATCAATCTTGTTCATTCTTTTAAAGAGCCAAATCTTTGTTTCATTGATTCTTTGTATTTTTTTCTTTTTTTTTGTTTCTATTTCATTAATTTCTGCCCTAATCATTATGATTTCTTCTCATCTACTGAGTTTTGGTTTCCCTTGTTCTTTTTCCAGGGCCTGAAGGTGGAGCATTAAATTATTTGTGAACTCTCTAATTTCTTAATATAGGCACTTAGAGCTATAAATTTTCCTCTTAGGTCTCCCTTTATTATGTCTCAAAGGTTTTGGTATATTGTATTATCATCATCATTTGATTCTATGAAGTTATTGATTGCCTTTTTGATTTCTTCAATGACCTATTGATCATTCAATAGTGTACTATGTAGTGTCCTGAATTTCTATATGCTCTGTAGCTTTTCTTGTTGCTGATTTGCAGTTTAATCCCATTTTGGTCAGATAGAGTACAAGGGATTATTTCAATTTTCATATATTTGTAGAGATTTGCTTTGTGTCCTAATATATGGTCTATTTTAAACAATGTTCCATGTGCTGCTGAGACAAAATGTATATTCTGCAGGATTTGGATAGAATGTTCTGCAGATATCTATTAGGTCCATTTGTTCCATGACATCACTTAATTCAGATGTCTCTCTGTTTATTTTTTGCCAGGATGACCTGTCAATTGATGAGAGTGGAGTATTGAAGTCTCCCATTTCAATTGTGTTTGAGGTTGTCTGTGACCTTAAGTCTAATAGTGTTTGTTTGACAAAACTGGGAGCTCCCATGTTACGTGTATATATGTTTAGGATTATAATGTCCTCCTGCTGGAGTGTTCCTTTAATCAGTATAAAATTGCTTTCTTTATCTTTCCTCACTAATGTTGGCTTGAAGTCTATCCTGTCAGATATTAGGATAGCAACCCCTTCTTGTTTCCTAGACCTGTTTGCTTGAAATACCTTTTTCCATCCTTTCACCCTAATGTGGTGTCTATCTTGTATTGAGAGATGAGTTTCTGTGAGGCAACAAATGGCAGGATCCTGCCTTTTAATCCAGTCTGCAAGCCTGTGTCTTTTGGATGGTGCATTAAGGCCATTGATATTAAGAATTATTATTGGGGCTGGGGAGATTGCTTAGTGGTTAAGCACGTACCTGTGAAGCCTAAGGACCCCGGTTTGAGGCTTGATTCCCCAGGACCCACGTTAGCCAGATGCACAAGGGGGCGCACACGTCTGGAGTTCATTTGCAGTGGCTGGAGGCCCTGGCGTGCCCATTCTCCCCCCCCCTCCCTCTCTCTCTCTGTGTGTGTGTGTCTCTTTCTCTCTCTCACACACTCAAATAAATAAATAAAAATGAACAAAAAATTTTAAAAAAAAGAATTATTATTGAAAGGTATGTATTTATTCTTTCCATTCTTCTTATTTTGTAGTGTTTCCTGTTTCCCTTTAGTCATTTGTTTTAACTGTTATTTGAGTGTGGTTTCTTTTTTTCCAATTTCCTCCTGTGTGTGTTTTGCTTTCTCTTCAGCATTAAGAAATCCTTCTATTATTTTCTGTAAAGCTGGTTGAGTTGTCATAAATTCCTTTAGTCTGTTTTTGTTGTGGAATGTCCTTATTTCTCCACCAATTTGGATATATAGCTTTGCAGAATAAAGTAATCTTGGTTGACAGTTGTTATCCTTCACAACTTGGAATACATCATTCCAAGCCCTTCTGGCTTTTAAAGTTTGTTGAGTAATCTGCAGTTATTCTGATGGACTTGCTTTGTAGGTGACTTGCTTTTTCTCTCTAACTGTTTCCAATATATTTTCTTTGGTTTGTATGTTTAGTAGTTTAATTATAACATGGCAAGTAGAAGTTCTTTCCAGATTTTGCCTATTTGGTGTTCTAAAAGCTTCTTGTATTTGCATAGGCATTTCTTTCCCAATTTGGGGAAATTTTTCTTCTACGATTTTGTTGAAAACACATACTAAGCCTCTGGGTTGAAATTCTTCTTCTGTTATACCCTGAATTCTTATGTTTGATCTTTTCATAGTCTTCTGAATATCTTGAAATTTCCATTCTTACTTTGCTAGTAGCTTGCCTTTCTTTTTGTTCGACTGTATTAGATCTGCCACCTAGTCTTCTTGTTTCAATATTCTGTTCTCTCCTTCATCCATTCTACTGGAGAGACTTTCCACAGAGTTTTTTTTTATTTCACTAACTGTATTCTTCAGAGCCAGGATTTCAGCCTCATTTTTCTTCAGTATTTCTATTTCCTTACTCATGTCTTATAATTACCTCTTTAATTTATTAAGCTGGTTTCCTGTGTTCTCTTTCAGAAGTTTGTTTTCTGCATTGATTCCCTTCATTTCTTCTCTGATTTCTTTGAGCATAGATACCCTAATTTTCTTGAAATCTTTTTCAGGCATTCCATCTAAAACAGTCTCATTGGTGAGTTTCTGATGGATTTAAAACTTTTGGTGGGATTGTATTGCCTTGATTCTTTGAGTTTCTTGTATTATATTGTAGCGACTTTTGCATCCTTTATTGATTTGTTTTGCATCATTTATTGATTGGATGCTTGGGTTTTCTACTTATCTGAAGTACTCCCAGATGTGGCAACCCACCTCTGTATACACTCAGGATTTGAGTTCAAGGTGCCAGTTGTAGCTCTTGTACCCCCAGTCAAGCCACATAAGTAATCCTAGGTATTGAGTTTGATTGCTAAGCAAGTATTCTAGTCGACTGGGCGGAATAATTTACTGGCAAATATTAAACTTCAACAGAGTAACATACACAATATAAATCAGCAAAAAAGTATGCAATTGTGGGGATTAAAACAAACAGATAGTCATATAAAGCCAAAACCCCTAAGAGTGTTTGTTGTTCTACACCTTTAATCTTGTCAGCTGGTAGGTAGAGATCTCTGTTCTGAATTGGGTTCCAGGTCAACCTGGATCTGGATCAGACCCTACCCCAATAATGACAGAAGCAAAAAAACAAAAGATCTATGTATATGAAAGCACCAAAGGCAACAATATTCAACCCCCAAATATAGGTTATTTGAAAATGGTAAAGCCAACCAAGAATATATACCCCATAACGTGCCCTGACAAGGAAAGAGATTAGCTCTTGCAGGCGTGTGTACCTTTTTTTTTTTTTTTGTCAGTCTCATTACCCTTTAGGGTGGCTTCAAATCTCACCAATGCTTGCTTCCCACCTAGATCCCTCCAGGCTGTGCTGTGCAGCTGCATCTCTGATCCACTTTGCTGGCTGTGCTAACACTGGGGGTTGAATGCTAGAGGTTCAAGATTCTGATGGTGGGGGATGACAGAGTTCTGGAGTTCCACAATTTCAGTAGCTCTTTAGCTGATCTCAGCTGTCTTTCCTTCAGATTTCTTAACATTGCAAGAAGGCTGATGCAGTTGAAAATCTGTTGCTTGGTCTCTGCTGCTGCTGCCTCCTGGCATGCCTGGTGGGACTGAGCCAGGTGGGCATGCAGATCAAGGGCTGCAAGTGCATCAGTTGGACTCTGGCCATTTTCCTACTTTGCGGTGGATTTTGTTCTCTCCAGCTTCTAGGCTGTGTCTAAGAATAACTATACCGCTTCACTTTTCAGAAGAAGAGTATTTTGCTGGGGTTTTGTTTTAATCCCTCCCTAGGCTGGTTTGGTGTAGCTCCTAAGCTGCCATCTTACCTGGAAGTCTCATGAGTTCCATTTCTTCCAAGAGTTCTGTTCTTGTGTCAGGATGAGGTGGCATGTAGGGTGGCATTTCCTGGCTCTTTCTGGGCCACAATCTCTAACAGCAGCTGCCTAAAATAGCTAGCTTTCTCCTATCCTCCTTCAAAAGCACAAAAAGGACATATTTCCAAAATACCTTTTTGGGTATAACCTGGAAGAAATGGATGAATTCCTTGACACTTGCCAAAACTAAATCCAGAGCACATGAATCTCATAAACAAACCTATTGTATCCATTAAAATTGAAAATGTAAGCAAAACCCTTCCCAGAAGGAAAAGTCCAAGACCTGGTAGACTCTCAGCTGAATTCCACCGAATCTCCATCGCAGAACTGACACCACATTTTCTCAGGCTATTTCACATAGTTGGAGATAAGGGAATACTCCCCAATTCCTTCTACATAGCTAACATCACTTTAATACCAAAACCAGACAGAGATACAACAAGAAAACTATAGACCTATATCTCTGAAGAACTTGGATGCAAAAATCCTTGCAAACTAAGTTCAACAACACACAACAATCATTATACAGGCTAGACAGTTTTCTTAGTGGTTAAGGCACTTGGCTGTGAAGCCTAAAGATTCATGTTCGACTCTCCAGGTTTCACATAAGCCAGACCCACAAAGTGATACAAAGTGCACAAGGTTGCACATGCACACAAGGTGGTGCATGCATCTAGAATTTGATTATATTTTCTGGAGACCCTGCATACCAATGCTCAATCTCTCTCTCTTTCTCTCTCTCTCATTAAATAAAAGTCCAGTCTGTAAGGCTTCCCTCAAAAAAAAAAAAATAAATAAAATAAAATTTAAAAAAAAACAAAACCATTATCCACCTCGATCAAACAGGCTTTATCTCAGGAATGCAGTGTTGATTCAACATATGGCAACCATCATCCTAATATGCCACATAAATAATCTTAAACAAAAGAACAACATGATCAATTCAATTGATAAAGAGAAGGCCTTTGACAAAATACAACACCAGTTCATTATCAAAACTCTTTAGAGACAAGGCATGGAAGGATTAAATCTCAACTAATAAAGGCTATATAAGAGCATCAAAAACCCAAATTATATTTGATGGAGAAAGACTCAAAGAATTTCCATTCAGATTAGGTACAAGGTGCTTACACACACCACTATCTTCAACATACTATTAGAAGTCCTAGCCCAAGCAACAAGACAGGAGAAGGATTTAAAAAGGATACAAATCAGGTAGCCCTTTTTGTAGATGACATGATCCTATACATAAATGATCTGAAAGACTGTACTATAAAACTTCTAAAGGTGATATATTCCTTCAGCAAAATAGCAGGATACAAAATCAACATACAAAGTTAGTAAACTTCCCATATGCAAAAGACAAATATATAGAAAAAAGAAACCATTGAGGCTGTCCTATCTTCAGTAGCTACAAAAAAGCAAATATCTTAGAATAACACTAATCATGAATGTGAAAGACCTATAAAATGAAAACATAAAAACACTCAAGAAAGAAATTGAGGAGAAGACAGAAGAAAGTTCTGGACAAGTAGAATTAATATTGTAAAAATGGCAATTCTACCAAAACAATATACAGATTCAATGTTATATCTGTAAAAATCCCATAATCATTCTTCAAGGAGATAGAATACATAATAGAAAAATTAATATGGACTGGAAGAAAGCCTCAGATATCCAAAAATATCTTCATCAAAATTAATACCTCTGCAGGTATCACCATCCTAGATTTTAACTCTACTACAAAACCATAATACCAAAAATAGCATGGTAATGTCATAAAAACATAAATATAGACAATTGGAAAGAAGTGAACACCCAGCCTTTAGTTCAAGTAACTATCAACCTGCCAAATCTTATGGGACACAATGAAGACAGTCCTAAGGGGAAAATTTATAGCACTAAGTACCTTTATGACAAATACAGAGAGATTTCAAATTAATAACCTAACTGTCCACCTAAAGGCCCTGGAAAAACAAGAAGATTACAACCCTAAAAGCTCCAGATGGAAAGAAATAATCAAGAGCAGAGCAGAAATTAATGAGTTAGAAATTAATGAAAGAATTTTTTTAAAAAAATCAATGAACAGAAAAGCATGTTCTTTGAAAAAATAAACAAGATTGATAAACCACTGCCTAAACTGATCAAGCAAAAAAAAAAAAAAAAAAAAAAGGAAAAAGAGAGAAATCTGAAAGTAACAACATTAGAAATGGAAACAGACATATCACAACAGACATCACTGGAATAATCATCAGGGAATACTTGCATAATCTCGACTCCACTAGATTGGATAATCTGGAAGAAATATATGAATTCCTAGACACATACACCCTACCAAAACTAAATGCAGAGCACATTAATTTTTTGACAAACCATCACATCCATGGAAATTGGAAAGGTAATCAAAGGCCTCCCCCATAGGAAAAGTCAAGAACCAGATGGCTTCTCTGCCAAATTCTGTCAAACCTTCATTGAAGAACTGAAACCAGTTATTCTCAAACTGTTTCCCATAATCAGAGACCAAGGAATCCTCCCCACCTCCTTTTATAAAGCTAGCATCACCATAGTACCAAAATCAGACAGAGATGCAACAAGAAAAGAAAACAATAGGCAGATATCCCTCGTGAATTTAGATGCAAAAATCATGAGCAAAATCCTCACCATACAAATTCAAACACATCAAAAGCATTATCCACCTTGATCAAGTGGGCTTCGTCACAGGGATATAGGGAAGTTTCAACATATAAAAATCAGTCAATGTACTACAACACATAAATAAAATGACCCATAAGAACCACATGATTATCTCAATTGATGCAGAGAATACCTTTAAGCAAATACAACACCATTTCATGATCATGATCATGGAAAGGATAGGCATGGCAGGTTTATATATCAGCACAATAAAGGCTGTATATAAAGTACCCAAAGCCCAAATAATAATTCATGGGAAAAGTCTCAAGGAGTTCCCACTGAGATTGGAAACAAGATAAGGGTGCCCACTCTAACCACTGCTCTTCACTATAGTAGTAGAAGTAATAGCCTAAGCAATAAGACAGAAGAAAGTAATAAAAAATGTTCAAATTGGAAAGGAAGTAGTCAAGTTAGTCCTATTTGGAGATGACATGATCTCATATATAAGTGACCTAAAAGTCTCCATCTAGAAACTTCTAGGTAAGATTAATTCCTTCAGTAAAGTGATCGGATAAAAAGTCAATGCACAAATGTCAGTAGTCTTTCTATATGCAAAGGACAAATATACAGAGAAGTAAATCAGTGAGGCCATCCCATATTTCATAGCACCAAAAAAAAAAAAAACCAGGAATAAAAGTAACCAAGGATATGAAAAACCTACATAATAAAAACTTTAAAACGCTCAAGAAAGAAATTGAGGAGGACTTGAGAAGGTGGAAAGACCACCCATGCTCCTGGACAGGTAGAATTAATATTATGAAAATTACAATTATATCAAAAGCAATATGCAGATTTAATGCAATACCAATAAAAATGCTAGCATCATCCTTCACAGAAAATATGAAAATATGATCTTATCAATCATATGGAATGTAATCAGCCCTCAGATATCCAAACATATACTCAGGAAAAAGAAAAAACAAAACACACCTCTGGAGGTATCACCATACCTGATATAAAGCTATACTACAAAGTCATAGTAACCAAAACAGCAGTAAACTGGTAAAAGAACAGAATCATAGAATGGAAGAGAACTGAAGGCTCAGATCTTAGGTCATGTAATTATAGCTACTTTATTCTTGACAAAGGAGCCAATAACGTAGACTGGCTAAAAGACAGCATCTTCAACAAATGGTGTTGGACAAATTGGATGATTATATGTAGAAAAGTGAAACTAGACATACTCATCAGACCATATACAAAAATGAAGTCAAAATGGATTAAAAACCTCAATATAAGACCTGAAACTCTTCTCCTTCTAGAAGAAAAAATAGGAAGCCTTCTCCATGATATATGAGTGAGGAAAGACTTCCTAAACAAAACTCCAGTATCACAGGAAATAAAACAATCACTCAACCAATGAGATCTCATGAAGCTAAAATGCTTTTGCACAGACAAGCACATCATAAGCAGAGCCAATAGATTGCCCAATGAATGGAAGAAAGTTTTTGCCAGCTATATCACTGACTTCTGGAATCCCAAAATCTAGAATCTACAAAAGGACTAAAAATAAGCCTAAACAATAAAAGAAATCAAATAACACACTCCAAAAATGGGCTAGAGAACTGAATTGGGAGTTCTCAGAGGAAGAATTACAAATGGATAACACACACTTAAGAAAATGTTCAACATCCCTAACCATTAGGGAAATTCAAAATAAAACACTATGGGATTCTACCTTACCCCAATTAGAATGACAATCACTAAAAAACTAACAGTGACAAATGTTGGCAAGGATGTGGGGAAAGAGGTAAACTCATAAACTTTTGGTGAGAATATAAACTTGTATATCAGTATGGAAATCAATTTGAGGATTTCTGAAAAGGATGAACATAGAGCTAACAACATACCCAATTATTTTCTTACTTGGCATTTATCCTAAATGCACCAAACATCAATACAGAGACATTTGCTTAACCATGTTTATAACTATTAAATTCATTATAGCTAAGAACTGGAATCAACAAGATGCCCATCATTTGATGAATGGATAATGAAGTTGTGGTATATTTACACAATGGAATTTTATTCAGCAGTAATAATAAAACAATCCAATGAAATTTGTCAAAAAATGGATAGACTTGGAGCAGATCATTCTGAATGAACTCATCGAAAGACAAATGTTAAATGGTGTCACTTATCTGTGCATCCTAACCTGGACTTGCTTGAGCTGCTGTCATACCTGATAGGCAACTCGAGGTCTAGACAATAGGGATAGAAAGGCTTGGGGCTATGGGTAGGTAATAGGAGGGGAGGAAAGAAAAGCAAACACAAAATTACACCCAAAACAAGCTGATACCATAGAAATCTTTATCCTTGAAGATAGCCTAAAAGACATAACCCTCAAAAGGAGTAAGGAGGAGCACCTGAAATGTGGGGCTTTGGTGAGGGTGGGATGAAGCCTAAGCTTAAAAGGAATGTTTGTTTTTGTTTCTCTGCCTCTGACCTGTGACTCCCAGTAACAGAGATTGGTACTCTGATCAACATTGAGCTGTTGATCAGAGAGACCTACAAATCCCCAAATCAAGACAGCTTTCTGTAAAAGCACTTGATTGCTTGCCTGAGGCAAAATCTAAAACCATATTACTGAAGACACCATATGCTGCTGACACAGAGCATGGAGAGACCTGGCTGGAATTCAGAAGAGAGCCAGTCCCCCAGACAGCCTATTTAGTGCTAGAAAGTGCTACATGAGCTACTGGGGAAAAATGGCAAACAATGGTCTGAGTGACCAGAAGTCTCAGCTACTCAGAAGCAAGCACCTTGACACTATGTAAATGCATGCAATAGTGGCACACTGCCTCAGTGGCTAACTAATAGCTTTCTGATTGGCTAAGAGATCTTCTCAGTGTAAAGCAACTCATATCTGGAATTGGGAAACAGATCAGAATTCTATGGAGACAAAGATTATGTTCTCCAGTGTCAAGGTCTCATTAGTCTTTTGCTAAAAGAGGGGTTACATACATCAAATTCTCCCTAAGTTAATAATGCTTATACTATTTAAACTACACTGACTTCACTTCCCTAATGGAATGGGGGCAGAGATGAGGGGAATGAATGACAGTAGCAATGTAAGATGTATCCATACGAAATATCTTGTTAGTAATAACAATAAACATTAAAAATTAAGATATATTGAGTTAATATCCAAACTTTCTTTCATTAAATCAGATATACATAAGGTGAGAAACTCAAAAATGGAGTGAAGAAATGTGTAAATGAATAACTGAAGTTATTTCAAATAGATTATTTTAATGAATAAAATACACTGATATAACTACATACCAAGAAGAGGTACTTATTCATGTGTTTGTGTGAGAAAACATAATACAAAAGCAAAAACTAGTTTTATAATGGTACATTTTTATTTGTTTAAAGATATTTATAACACTTATTTATTGATTGAATAATTTATTTTTTGTGAAGCTCTACATAGATACATCATGTGTTGATACAATCATTTCCCTCCTCCCTGCCCCCATTTGGCTGAGGGTCCTCTGCAGTGGGGTTTCTGCTATTCACCATGGAGTTGGGAGAGCAGCAGAGAGTCTCTGTCAGTGATGGCAATGCCTCTGAATATTCCCTCCTACCTGGTTGCTCTTACATTATTTCCAACCCCTCTTCTGCAAATTTCCTTTAGCCTTGGAAGATGTGCTTTAAGTCTACTTTAGAGTTGAGCTCATAGCTGCTTCTGGATTTCTGCTTTGGTGCTTTTGAGTATCTTCAATGTCTGCCTCAATCACTCCGGCACAAATTTTCAGGCTTACCATAGAAGCAGCAATCTTGCTCATCTTGCCAGTTCCTATGTGGTTTCACCTAGGCCCCAGTTACTGTGCTAGGAGTGGCTCATCAACTGACAGTGAGATAGCTATCCTTATCTTGCTGATAGATTTTGGTTGTCCTCAGTTTGTGCTGCTTTCTGAAAAAGAGAAACAGTTTCTCTAATGGACAGTAATATCAGAGCAAATTAAAGGACATAAACATTGTTAATTTAGAGAGACTTTGATGAGTGTAGCCTCACTTTTGGCCAAATAATTGTGGGAGCTTTTCATTAGATTTTGTAATCTTGGTCTCCATACTTTGTTAACTTTGTTCCCTGATCTAATATGGGTTCCTTTCCTGCATGTGGACTTCTTATCCAATTAGAGAGTCATTGGTCACCCACACAGGCTGCGTTCCCCTACTGTATAGGTGTGTATATCTTGTCACCTTGGTTGCTTTCATCTAGCAGTGTCCCCTGCTTGCTCACAATGTTGTTGGCCATTTTCCTCCAGCAGCTTATATAGCACTTTCCAGCAATATATGGGCTAGCCATCTAAAACCTGTCTTCCTTCCAGATTCAGCCATAATTCTCAATATTCTGTGTTGGCAGCATGTAGTATCTTCAGCAATAGGATCCTAAGATTTATTTCAGGTGGGAATCAAGTGCGTTGACAGAAACCTGTCTTGTGTTGGGGACCTCATAGGTCTCTCTGATCAACAGCTCAATGTGGATTGTAAACAAGTTCTGGTATTGGGATTTATCAGCCAAGGCCAAATATTAGGCTTCATCCCACCCTCTCCAGGTACCTTCTTATGAGACAATCCTTGCATGGTCCTATGGAGGTAATATCTTCTATTCTGCTATCCATGAGGAAGATTTCTGTGGTACCAATTCATTTTGGATCTTGTTTTGTCTATATCTCCCCATGCCAACCTGTTCTCCCTCACCCAAACCATTCCATCCCTCATAAGGGTTCCTCAAGTTGCTTGTCAGGTATGCCTGCTACTCAAGCTGTTCCAGTTTAGGAACAGCAGATGAAGGAGAACATATGGCATTTGTCTTTCGGTGCTTCTGTGAGTTTGCTTAGTATGATCTGTTATAAGTCATTCCATTTTCCTACACATTTCATTATATCATTTTCCCTTATTCCTAAGTAGAATTCCATTGTGTATATGTACCACATCAGTAATATCCATTCTTAAAACAATTGGCCCCTGGGTTTATTCCAGTTCTTAGCTATTGTGAACTGAGCAGCTATAAACATGGCTTAACAAATATCTCTTCAGTGAAGAGAGGAGCATTTAGAGTAGATGCCCAAAAGAAGAATAGGTGATTCAGTTGCTAGCTCTATCTATCTTCATCTTTTTTCTGGAATCTCTATGTTGATTTTTACAGTGGTTGTACAAGAATCCACACCTACCAGCAAAATGAGGGTTCCTTTTTTCCTGCATCCTGGCCAACATTTCTTATCATTTGAAATTTTTTATGATTAACATCATTCCTGAATTAAAATGAAATATCATAGTTTTGACGTGCATTTGTCCTGATATCTAAGAAGGTTGAACATTTTCATACGTGAGTATTAACCATTTGTATTTCTTCCATTGAGAATTTCTTATTCATTACTTTTTAATTTTTTTTTAATTTATTCATTAATTTTTTAATTAGATTTCTATTCTGCAAGTACAGGCAGTTTGGTACCATTATTAGGCTCATCCGTGACCTAACCCCTTCCCATTGGCCCATCCCTATTGAGGAATAGGGGTCATGCATTCTGGAGTAAGCCCACTATTATTGATATGATAAATGTCTCTGCATATCATGACCCAACATGTGGCTCTGACATTTTTTCCACCCCCTCTTCTGCAAAATGTCCCTGAGCCATGTTGGGTTCGTTTATGGTCTGCTTCAGTGATGAGGTGTTTGGGGGCCTCTGGGGCTCTGGCTCTCTGATTTGGTAGGCGTTGATTTTTCTCTGTGTTGGTCTCCTTCCCACTTGTTCTGGTATCTGGTTCATCAGGAAAACAGGACCCTTGCTTGCTTAACCAATTTTCCTAAGGTTCAGCCAGGGCCCATTGGAGGTATGATGGGGTGGCACTTTCCTTAGGATCTGCATCTATCTGTAAAAGAGAAGCATATTCCAAAACGGAGAGTAAGTTAGCACCAGGACAAATGAGATAGCCCTTTCTTTTTTATAGAGAGTTGAATAGCTGTAGGCCCTCTTGTAGCCCATGATTGATGGTAGCTTGATATTGCAGAGTGGTCTTATGTTTGGATATGGTTCTGACTTGTTTTCCAGCTCCAGCTATGGGTCTTGTACCACTGAGGAGATCAGTTAGCCAAATCAAGAGCAGTTGGTTCCCCAACATGGCTGTGTGCCACTGTTGCACCTGTGTGGGCATCACACCAGGTTATTTGCTGCTAAGTAGGTTGGACCGTGAGTTGCTTGGACAGATATTGGTTGTTTCCCCAGTCGCCCATGTAGCACCATCTGGCACTAGACGTGCTGAATGTCTGGGGACTGACTCTGTCCTGGTTTCCAGCCATGCCTTTCCATTTTATGTGTCAGCTGCATGTGGTGTCTTCAGCATTAGAATCTTACCACTAACCTTGGGTGGGTCATCAAGTACTCTAACAGAAATAGGTCATTCTTTTAGAAAACCTTGCAGGTTTCTCTGATCAAAAGCTCATTGTGGATGATAGTCACATGCTGGTACTGAGAGTACAGGTCAGTGTCCCCCAAGAAAATGAGGAAAAAAAGTAACTAATATACAGGAGTTATAGAGGAGAGAGAGAAAGAGGGAGAGGGAGAGGGAGGAAGGGAAGATGTAGAGGATTTAGGTTAGACTTACTACGGCTTTGTAATATAGCTTTAGATCAGGTATGGTGATGCCACCAGAGGTATTTCTTTTGCTGAGGATATGTTTGGATATGTGAGGCCTTCTGTCTTTCCATATGAAATATGAGATCATTTTTTCTATCTCTGTGAAGAACCCTGTAGGGATTTTAATTGGAATTGCATTAAATCTATATATTGCCTTTGGTAGGATTGTTATCTTCACAATGTTAATTCCTCCTATCCAGGAGCATGGGAAGTCTGTCCATTTTCTCAAGTCCTCCTCAATTTCTTTTTTGAGTGTTTTTGTGTTTTCATTGTATAGATCTTTCTCTTCCTTGGTTAATGTTATTCCAAGGTATTTTATTGTTTTTGTTGCTATTGAAAATGGGACTATGTCCCTTATTCTTTCTCTGTATCTTTGTCCTTTGCATGTAGAAATGCTACTTATTTTGTATCCTGCTAAATTGCTATAGGAGTTAATCACCTTCAGGAATTTGGGATGGAGTCTCTCAAGTCTTTTACATGTACAATCATGTCATCAGTGAATATAGCTAACTTAACTTCTTCCTTTCCAAATTGTATCCCTTTTATTTCCTTCTCCTATCTTATTGCTTGAGCTAGGACTTCCAGTACTATATTCAAAACCAGAGGTGAGAGAGGACAACCCTGTCTTGTTCCTGATCTTAACGGGAATTCCTCCAGTCTCTCTCCATTAAGTATTGTTTGGGCCTTCGGAGCTTTGTATATTGCCTTTATTATGTTAAGATATGTACCAACTATGCCAATTCTCCCCAATGTTTTGATCATGAAGTGATGTTGTGTCTTGTCAAAGGCCTTTTCTGCATGTATTGAAATGATCATGTGGATTTTATGTTTAACCTTGTTTATGTGGTGTATTACAGTGACAGATTCTGTATGTTGAACCACCCTTGTATTCCTGGGATGAATCTCACTTGGTCAAGGTGGATGATGCTTTTGATGTTTCGTTGGATTCAGTTTGTGAGGATTTTGTTCAGGATCTTTGCATCTAAGTTCATTAGGGAAATAGGCCGGTAGTTGTCTTTTCTTGTGGCATCTCTACCTGGTTTTGGAATTAGGGTGATATTAGCTTCATAAAAGGAGTTGGGTAGCTTTCCTTGTTCTTCAATTGTGTGACATAGTTTAAGGAAGATTGGTTTGAGTTCTTCCATGAAGCTTTGATAGAATTCAGCTGAGAAGTCATCTGGTCCTGGACTCTTCTTTGGGGGGAGTTTTTTTTTTATTACTTTTGCAATTTCCTTGAGTGTGATGGGTTCATTGAGGTGATTAATCTGCACTGAGTTTAGCTTTGATAGATGGTATGTGTCCAAGAATTTATCCATCTCCTCCACATTATCTAGTTTTGCGGAGTAGAGGTTTGTGAAATAAGTCCTGACAATTCTCCCAATTTTACTGATGTCTATTGTGATCTCTTCTTTTTCATTTTGAATTTTGTTAATTTTAAGCCTCCCCTTTTTTTTTTTTGCTTGATCAAATTGGCCAGGGGATTGTCAATCTTGTTTATTTTTTCAAAGAACCAGATCTTTGTTTTGTCAATTGTCTTAATTGTTTCCTTGGTTTCCAATTCATTAATTTCTGCTCTGATTTTAATTATTTTCTTCCTTCTGGAGCTCTTTGGGTTGGATTCTTCTTGTTTTTCCAGTGCCTTTAGGTGGATAGTTAGGTTATTGATTTGGAATCTTTCTGTCTTTTTTATGAAAGCATTGAGTGCTATGAATTTTCCTCTGAGGACCGCCTTCATTGTGGCCCATGAGTTTTGGTATGACGTGTTCTCATTGTCATTCAATTCCAGGAATTTTGCAATTTCCTTTTTTATTTATCCAGTATCCATTTATTGTTTAAAAGTGTGCTGTTCAGTTTCCAGGTGCCTTTGGGATTCTTGGTGGGTCTTTTGTTGTTGATTTCTAGCCATATAGCATTGTGATCTGATAACATACAGGGAATTATGTCAATTTTCCTAAATATGTGGAGGCAGTCTTTGTGACCCAGTATATAGTCTATTTTAGAAAATGTTTCATGGGCTGCTGAGAAGAATGTGTAGTCTGTGGATTTGGGATGGAATGCTCTGTAGTTTTTCGGTAGGTCTAAGTGCTCTATGGTTTTGTTGAGCTCTCTTATTTCCCCGTTGAGTTTCTGTTTGGATGATCTGTCTATTACTGATAATGGTGTATTGAATTCCCCAGCTATGATGGTGTTGGTGGTTATTTCTGTTTTATTGTCAAGTAGGTTTTGTTTTATGAACTGTGGTGCCCCTGTGTTTGGTGCATACAAATTTATGATTGTAATAGCCTCTTGATGGATCGTTCTCTTGATGAGTAGGAAATAGCCTTCTTTGTCTTTTTTGATTATACTTGGTTTGAAGTCTATTTTATCAGATATTAGTATAGATACACCTGCTTGTTTCTTATTCCTATTTGCTTGGAATATTGTCTTCCACCCCTTTACCCTGAGGAGGTGTCTGTCTTTAGTGTTGAGGTGGGTTTCTTGAAGGCAACAGATTGAGGGGTCTAATTTTTTGATCTATCCTGTTAGCTTGTGTCTCTTTATGGGTGAATTAAGGCCATTGATATTTAGGTTAATGAATGTGAGATTTGATTTGATCCCTGCCATATTATGGTGGTAGATTTGTGTTGGTGTTTTCATGTGCTTTGAATTTTTTTGTGCCTACTCTGGGTTTGGTTGTTGTGATCTGCTTCCTGTAGGCATTTGAGTTTGGTTCTTTTTTTCTTTGCTGAGAATTTCCAGAAATACTCTCCGTATGTTTGGTTTTGTGTTTATATATTTGTAAAGCTGAGTTTTGTCATGGAAAGTTTTTCTTTCACCATCTATTATGAGGGATACTTTTGCCAGGTAGAGTAGCTTGGGTTGGAATCCATAGGTTCTTGGACTTTGGAGAGTTTCACCCCAGGCCCTTGTAGCTTTCAGGCTTTCCATTGAGAGGCCTGAAGTAATTCTGATGGGGTTACCTTTGAAAGTGGTGCCCTGTTTGTCACTAGCTGCTTTTAGGATTTTCTCTTTGGTGTCAATGTTTAGAGTCTTAATGATAATATGTCTTGGAGAGTTTCTCCTTTGGTCCAGTCTGTTTGGAGTTCTGTTGGCTTCTTGTATCTTGATGGGCCTTCTTTTAAGAGACTGGGAAAGTTTTCTTCAATTATTGTGTTAAATAAGTTCTCCATGCCTTTGGTCTGAAATTCTTCTCCTTCTGGTATTCCAGTGATTCTGATATTAAGACGTTTAAGTGTATCCCACAAATCCCTCATGTTCTGTTCAGAGGAACTTTTGAACTTACTGAAGTTTTTGAACTCTCAAACTGTTTCTTCCACCATGTCTTCCAGATCAGAGTTTCTATCCTCCACTTCACTGACTCTGTTCTTGAGGGTCTCTAGAGAGTTTGGGGATTGTTCAATTAAGTTTGCATTTTCTACTACTTTTCTTTGTATCATTTCCATTGCTCTGTCAAGCTCCCTTTTCACATCATTTTCTGATTTTCTTGATGATTCTTGGAATTTATCCCTGCATTTCTTTATGTCTTCGTTTAGTATGGCCAGCTGATTTTTGAGGTCCTCTTTTTTTTTTTTCACTCCCCCTCAAATCTATTACCTATCTTGAACTCCTTCCAATATTTTACCAATTTGTTCTAGATTAGTAATGATAGCATCCACATGATTATCTCTCCTTTGTTGCTTTCCTGCAAGTTCTATCAGTAGGTTGGTCAGGGTTGCATTGCTCATAACTTCAATTTGATGTTCTGATCCTAATAACTCTTCTATGTTTTGGTTAGATGCATTCATTGTAGGACTAGGTGGTCTAACTGGGTTTTCTTGCATTTGATTTTTCATGTTATTTCTTTTGTGCTGTGGTCTGCCCATGACAGTGTATGGGCAGGTAGGTGGGTGGATCATCCTAGGCTCTAGCCTAATGGGAATCTGAGGCAGCTTGGGACAGTTGTCAGGCAGCCTGGGCTTTGGCTCCCACTTGCCAAAGCCGCCTATCTACTGTGTGACTGGGAACCAAAGTTGCCTGAATTCTGGAGTGGTAATGCGCCAAAGCTGCCTGCCTTGAGCTTAGAAAGGGTCTCAGTTACAAAGCCCTGAAGCAGCCCAAACTCTGGCTGGAAACCCTGGGTCCTGGAAGTAGTCTGCTCTCCCCTGCCACAGGAGAATGTAGGATGGTGGGTACGCCAGACAGGTAGGAGAGGGCACCTGAGCTGGTGCAGGTGAGAGACACTCTGGCCTTGTGTGGCAATTTCATGGGACTGGGCTCGCTGAACAGTAGTGTGGGCAAGTGTGCAGAGTGGTTTAAGCTTCCGCACGCACGGATCAATCTGTGCACACAATCTGGGTGCCGAAGCGGGGCACCAGGGTGCGGGACCTCGAAGACGGAGGTGGGCGCGGGACCTGGGTGGTGGTGTGGAGCCGTTGTGGTGTATGTAGAGCCCATGAGGGCAGTGCAGGGCCATGGCCTTGGGGCGTGAAGGCTATTTGGTGTTAGCTGTGGTCTACCCGCCCATGAGAGGATCCACAATTCACTGTTCCCCCACTCTTCCCTCCCACTGATAAGAAGTCCCACAAAATCCTTAATGTTTTGCCTTTTTTTCCCTGGGATTTGCAAGGCAGGTAGGCAGTCGCAATCTTGGTCGGAAGTCCTCTTATTCATTTCTTTATCCTACTTTTTGAGTGGGAGTGGATTAACTTTTTATTATTTACTTTTTGATTTCTTTGTAGATTCTAGATATTAGGCCTCTGTCAGTGATATAGCTGGTTAAGATTTTCTCCCATTCTGTGGGTAATCTCTTGACTCTGCTTATTGTATATTTGTATTATTCAGGAAGTCTTTCCCCATTCCTATGTCATGGAGAGTTCTACCTATTTTTTGTTCCAGGCAATTAAGAGTGTCAGGTCTTATGTTGTAGTCTTTAATCCATTTGGAGTTTATTTTTGTGCATGTTGAGACAAGTAGGTCTGGTTTCCTTTTTTAATACTTGTGATTACCTGATTTGACAAGCAACATTTGTTGAAGATGTCTTCTTTTCTCCAGTGTAGAATGTGGGCTTCCTCATCAAAGATAAAGTAGCTGTAGTTTCTTGAATAAAGCACTGGTTATTCAGCTTGGTTCTATTGGTCTATATGTGTGTTATCATGCCATTACCATGCTGTTTTGGGTGTTATGGCTTTGTAGTAGTGCATTAGATTAGGTATGGTGATACTTCTAGAAGTGTTTCTTTTGCTGAGGATATTTTTGGATATCTGAGGCCTTCTTCCATTCCACATGAATTTTGAGATTATGCTTTCTATCTCTATGAAAAATGGTGTTGGGATTTTTATAGATTTGCATTGAAACTGTATTTAAAATGGGACAGTCTTGCTAGTTACTTTTTCTGTATGTTTATATTATTACATATATGAAGACTACTGTGTTTTGTGTGTCACGTTTGTATCCTGCCACTTTGCTGAAGGAACTTATCATGTTCAGAAGTTACAAGATATAGTCTTCCACATCACTTATATATAGAATCATGTCATCTCCAAATAGAAGTAGTTTGTCTTCTTCTTTTCCATTTTTTCTCTGTTTTATATCTTTCTCCTCTCTTATTGTTTGGGCTATGACTTCTTGAACTATTTTGAGATCTAAACTTTCCATGACTAGTCTCTTCAGTGTTTTGATCATGAAGTGATGTTGTATTTTGTCAAAGGTCTTCTCTGCATCTATTGAGATGATCATGCAGTTCTTATGTTTAAGTTCATTTATTTGGTATAATACATTAGTTGATTTCTGTATGTTGACTTATTATTCCTGGGCTAAAGCCTGCTTGATTGAAGTGGATAATGATTTTGATGCATTATTGGTTTCAGTTTGTGAGGATTTTGTTCAGTAGTTTTGTTTGTATGTTCATCAGGGATATAGGTCTGTAGTTTTCTTTTATTGTTGTATGTCTGTCTGACTTTGATATTAGGGTGATGTTATCTTTATAGAAGGAGTTGGGAGGATTTGCTGTTCTCTGACTCAACTGGGTTTTATCATCTTAGAAAGACATGTGTGTTCAGCTTTCTTAACTTCCCATGACCTTTAGCTACTAGATCTAAGTATTCTAATTCTTATTCCTTGCTACTCAGACATTTGTCAGCCTAAAGTTCTTATGTGTGTTATACCCATCATTTTTCCAAAAGAATAATGAAATATGTCTGACGGGCCTTAGAACCCTGTTGGACTAGTACCACATGGAAGTTGGGACTCCAAATAGGTAATCAGCATGACTTTTCTGGCTATTTGTAGGATTCAGGGACATGAACCTTCTCATCTCAGTTCATCAAGGTAAAGTGAGATTGCTGTTTGTCTCTTTCCAGCCTTCCATAACCAAGGATAAAATAGTAGACCTTGGTACTATCAAAGAACAGCCCCTGCTATGTTTTATCTAATTGCTGTCATATATTCATTTCATCTTTTGCTTAAAGATTTGCCATATGTCTTCTTTGTCAAGAACATTAGACTTAAAACTATCTTGTTTTCATGTTGCAAAATATATGAGTTTGTGTGTGCAGAATTTTATTTTTTTCTCTCAATTTTTAAATACAAAATAACTCAAATGCCCTTTTATTTAGAGTGTATGTTTATACAACATACAGCTACTCAATGACTTTTTGTGTTTTGCCTAAGGCAAATATCATTATTATGAGCTAGTTAAATGAAATCAGGGTAGAATTGGGCCCATGGAAGCACAAGGAGTACAACTGGAAGGAAATGGGTTTATATTCCCAATACAAGTATCAATCCTATTAATAATTTGTAAGCATCAAACATTATGATTTGTGTCTTGAAGTAGTAAATTTCAATGTTACAAAAGACTTATGGTAGTTTATATGATTATATTATTCATAAAAATAGAATTCTTGAGCTGTGGAATTAGCTCACTAGGTAAAAGTGCTTGTTGCACACCAATGCCTGGCTCCTCCCCGGGGAGGTAGTGCTGTGGAAGGACCAGGCCTGCTGGTTCCTCCCAAGGGGTTGAGGAGGAAGATGAGTGTACAACAACTCAGAAACCTCTCCTGGCCACCAGAAAACAAAAACACACTGAGTTGGGAGTCTTGTAGAAGCAGGAACTCACAGGAACTCACTTATTGCTATGAGCAGTGGCCTATATCATGTTGGGAACAAAGGCAGGGATTTGAGGATGGTGTGTGGGGAGAGATAAGGGCAAATAGTATACTGTAACTATTGAAATGGTAATTTCACTCCTGTGTGGAAGTAGCAGGCAAAAAGCCATTAGGTGTCTTGCTGAGTCCTAGCTGGCCAGAGACAGGTCGCCAAACTTTAGCTAGCCCCAGGAAGTTCACTACGCCTCATGCCTGGGCCTTTCAGGGCCCAACATGTACCCCTTTTGTTTTTGTAAAAGCATCAGTCACCATGACCCCTGTCTTAACTTGTCCCCCTCTGGGGATCTTACCTGTCATTGGGTACTATGTGTTTAGCTCACGGAGAACCCACTCCATGGCCTGTATTAGGTTGGGCCCCTCTGGGGATCTTACCCATCATTGGTCACATGGAGGCAGAGGAGGTGGCAGTGGGTCATCTGAGGAACTTAATTTCTAAGTTGCCAGCCTGTGATAATGTATCTTGACCTGATAAAATTTTATTGCCTCTAGCCACTGGTGAATAAATTGTGTAATTTTGTTAATTTCACAAGGCCCGACAGTGAGGAGAAGGAGAAGGAAGGGGAGTGGTCCAGGTAGAGAGAGAAGGTAGGGTAAGAAGTCACATAAACCAGTCTGCATCGGGTTGTCCTGGAGGTCCCACTGCTTCTTCTCCAAGTCTTTCTGGAGCCTCTTAATCTTGTCCTGGATGATTCCCAATTTATTGGCTTAAAAGCAGCATTTTTCCTGTAAAAACATACGCCTCCCTTTTCGGCCATTCGTCAGTCTAGTCCTCTCCTGTTTTGTAGGACTACCTCAGCTAGGGAATCTAGCTTCCAGGAATGATATCTACATTTGGGATCAAGGTGGCTGGGGCACAAAGGCCTGTCCAATTGGTGGGCAGAAAGTTATAGGCCATCCCGCCTCCACAAACATAAACCATTCCAGAAGGCGGACAGCATTGGGCACTGGGCTCAGTTTTGTTAAAAATGCAGAAAGAAGGATGAATGGATCCCACATCTATAGTGGAATATTAGGGGAAGGTGGGGCCCAAATGCCCACAGGAAACATTGGAAAAAGCTGGACGGGGATGGGGAAAGTGGCTAAACAATTGTACTGCAAGCAGCCGGGGAGTCCCAGATATCTTAGGTCTCTCGCTGGTACCCAAATGGGTCTTTTTCTTTTTACAAAGTTTTTCCATGGACAAAAATTCCATGAGCTTTACATAAGTTTCTATGAAAAAAACTCCTTTCTGTTACAGAGTTTTTGTACTTTAATCACTTTTCAGTATAAAAGATTATCCCAAGGTTGGGAAACAAATAAACCCTTTGATCTCAGCAATACAAACATAAATCTTAAAGAATGGCCAATTCTTATCAGTAACACTGAATGTGTATAATCTTGCTTACAAGTAGGTGCTAAGGTCTTGCTGTCAAATGGCCCAGAGCTATGGATACAAGGCCAGCCAAATGGCTCCGGACAATTTCTTTTCCATTTTATTTTATTTTTTATGAACCAGGCTCTCTGGCCCTCAGTGCAGAAAGTCTGTGTCTTAGTTTGCCCTCTATGATATTTAGGCCTTACCCATCATCAGTACATGAATTCCATCATTAATGCCCTGTCTTAGGTTGACCTAACTCTAGAAAATCTTACCCATCTTGGACTACCAGCCTCTGCAGGGGATTTAATATAATGTCTCAGGAAGCTGGAGTTGGGTTGAAGCTGTATCCCATGTATTTTTCTGTGGATATCTATAAAGGATCTTAAAAGGCAGCAGACATAGAATAAGCAAAAGACAAACACCTGTAGCAGTAAAGCTTCCTATCCAAGAAGTGAGAGAATTCTGTCCAGGCAAGGCAGACTTTAAAGCAGATATTAAGTCATCAGCAGCTTGAGCTATATTAAAAATAAGTGGATTATTTTGTAAAGACAAATTCTCTGAATGTAACTAAATCAGAACTAAGGACATATTATCGTTGTGCCAAATATCTCTTAAATGCATTGTCCCAATGCTGTTGACTGTTACTATATTTTTTAGAAGTAACACAAATCCATTGACAATCCACATGACACTCCAAACAAGTTTTAACTTTCAACCCTAGTATATAGAGCATCTAATAGGTGAAACTCTATCTATGGTTAGGATCAAGCCCAAGATCTTAAAGGGAGGTACAGCTTGAACTTTGTCAGGAGCTACTTTAAATCTGTGAGTATGAAGGATAGTTAGACATTAAAAGTACAAGCCCAAAGCCAAATCTTACAGCACACTTTAGGAACTCCTGCTAGGCACACTTTGTATATCTTTAGATTGAAATCTGAAACCCACCATCACACCTTAAGATAAACAATTGAATACATTGGGGGCCATTTATTTAAATTTCCACATTCTGCCCCTGGAGCCCAATAGATTTATAACCATCATACATTATAAATTGTTAGAACATTTTAAAAATATTTAGGGTAAATAATGGCTTTTTTAGTTGGTCATGTGGGGATAAGGATTTCCCCTTTTGTTTTTGTAATTGAGACTTGAGAGTCTGATTATATCTTTTAATGATATCCTGGCCCCAGGAGTTGTATGAAATGCCTGTGGAATGTGAGATTTTCCAGGTCTGGAGAAAATCTACAAAGGCCTTGCTTATGAAGCAGGAGCCATTATCTGGAGAGGGAGGACTTCTCCTCTGTCCCCACCTGGGTCAGTCCATGGGGGCCACGTGGCAGTCTTCCAGTGGGTGGATTGCCCACCAATTCTCAGTAGGGGAGGGTCTGGCACAAGCTTCCAGGAGGGGGGCCCTCTATTTAAATTACCAAATTTCATCCCTGGTTCCCAATAGATTTATAACTATCATATATTATAAATTGTATTCAGTTTAATTTTAATGGTCCCCACAGTCATGACCAATTTAAGATATTAAGACCTGTAAAATTAAACAAGTTAAACACTTCTAACATATAAAGGCACAGAGTAAACATTTTAAACTGGTATAAGGCATAGCAAGGAGAGACTAAAACAATGTAAACTGAACCACCATAACCTAAAATTAGTCTCAGTGCCTGTAATTTTAACTTGCTTAAGGTTTGCTAGCTTAAAATCTTAAGTCTTAGCCAGTCGTGGTGGTGCATGCCTTTAATCCCAGCACTCATGAGGCTGAGGTAGGAGGATTACCATGAGTTTTAGGCCACACTGAGGCTTGATAGGGAATTCCAGGTCTGCCTGGGCTAGAGTGAAACCCTACCTCGAGAAACCAAAACAAAACCAAAAAATCTTAAATCTCTTAATCCAATATCTCTAGCTAAGTATATCAGTCTATTACAAATTTAACCTTGACTAAACTCTCTGGGCCTGGGCAGCAGAATGCAGCCAGCCCTTATGCCGGTAGCCCAGTTCCAACGAAGTCCCCTGTAGTCTTTCTTTCCACCTAGAAAGCTTATAAGCCAAGCCTCAAAGTTTAATGCTGTCTGCACTTAGTATTTTTAAACTTTTATCTGAATAGTCCATAAGATTTTGGCTTACCACTCCAGAAGACACCTTTAGTTGTAAGCATCAAGTCCATGCCTATTTCTCCAAAACAAATGTTCCAAAAGATTAACATTCACATGGTCAGGTTTATTTTAGTTCATTCCTAGGTAAATATGAAGACTGCCTTATAACTTATGAGGGTACACTCACCCACACATATGTACCAATTACCTCCTCAATGACTGCCTCTCACATGGCACAAGTCTGCTGGATGCCGTGTGCCCCACATTGGGCTCCAGATGCTGGGCTCCGCCAGCAGTCAGGTAGTGCTGTGGAAGGACCAGGCCTGCTGGTTCCTCCCAAGGGGTTGAGGAGGAATATTTGCATACGATGACTCAGAAACCTCTCCTGGCCACCAGAAAAAAAACACACTGAATCAGGAGTCCTGTGGAAGCAGGAATTCACTTTATTGCTATGAGCAGTTGCCAATATCATGTTGGGGACGAAGGTGGGGATTTTAGGATGAGGGGTGGGAGAGGTAAGGGCCAATAGTAAACTGTAACTATTGAAATGGTAATTTCAACTCCTGTGCAGAAGAAGCAGGCCAGAAGCCATTAGGCATCTTGCTGAGTCCTAGCTGGCCAGAGACAGGTCGCCAAACTTTAGCTAGGCTCAGGTAGTTCCACTAGTCCTTACGCCTGGGCCTTTCAGGGCCCAAGACACCATGATATCTTGAGTTTGGATACTAAGAACGCATGAGAAGTCAGATATGGTAACATGAACTTCTGTAATCACAGCTCTCCTACCATAGGATAGGAGACAGAGATAGGAGAGTCCTGAGAATATCACAGGCCAACTTCCCTGGACTATACAAAAGAGAACAAAAGAAAGAAAGAAAGAAAGAAAGAAAGAAAGAAAGAAAGAAAGAAAGAAAGAAAGAAAGAAAGAAAGAAAGAGAGAGAGAGGGAGGGAGGGAGGGAGGGAGGGAGGAAGGAAAAGAAAAAGAAAATATCTTCAAAACAAGGTGAACAAGGTGAACAAGGTGGAAGGCGAGAACTGACACCCAAGGTTGTCCTCTGACCTTCACTTTTATGCAATGGTACACATGCACACCCATGTTCAAATGCTATGCATATGTGCATGTGCTCTCTCTCTCTCTCTCTCTCTCTCTCTCTCTCTCTCACACACACACACACACACACACACACACACACACCCTATATAGAGATAGAGTTCTCTCTAAGGGAGAACTATGTCAACTCTTGTTTTACAAATAAGACAGTAAGATTTGGAATATAAGTACAATTTGTATAAGAATATACTATTTCTCAATAATAGTACCTGGATTATAACCCAACGTTTTGGGGCTGAATACATCAGAAAGATGTCAGAAGGTCCTCCTTTAATTTGAAGAAAGTTGTTAACCTCTTTGGAGATAGGTATTTTATTCATTGAAAATTTTATAAATTAGTTATGTGATCCAAAAAGATAGAAAAATGCTATGAACTAAATAATGTTATAAAATGAATTACACATATGGGAAATAAATTGCTTGGCGGTATTGCTTTAGCTGAGTTCTTAAAATGAGTCTGTGAATACTCTTATTCAAAAACTGATTTGGCTCTGGGATATGTCAGTAAAGTAGTGGAGTATGTAGAAAGAAATCCCTCCCAATCACTTAACATTGTCATGTACATAGATTTGTAGCCTATATTATTAGGAACATGATAAGTGAATAAGATTGTTACAATCCAGTTTGGCCCAGATGGAAGATCACTGAGAAAACATGGCTTTGATTGATTTTTTCAAAAGATGTCAAATGGGATTCTGATGGGAAAACTCACCAGCTTTTTTGAAGCTGAGCATCATTATAATGTGAAGCCATAGAGTTTTGCATTTAATACAGTTTGGAAAATGAAATACAAAATGTATGCTATGAGATGAATATTAGTAAGATCATATATCATGGCAGCTTTACAACTACAACATTATCATTAGGGTAACAGTTTTCCACCCAAGTTCCTCCAGTACTCTACTACCTTTCCCCAAATGAAACATCTATTTCCAGTTTTTGTTGTTTTCAAGGCAGGGTCTCACTCTAGCCCAGGATGACCTGAAACTCACTCTGTAGTCCCAGGCTAGCCTTGAACTCATGGCAATCCTTCTATCTCTGCCTCCCAAATGCTGAAATTAAAGTATGTGCCTCAACACCTGGTACAAATTTTTATATTTATAATTCCTTTTATTTCTAAAATGCTTTTATGGTTTATATTTATTGTCAACTTGATAGAGCATAGAATAACCTCTGAGAGATTATCTTGATTAGCGTAAACGAGGTGGGAAGAAACATCCTAACTGTGGGTGGCACTGTTCTTTAGGCTATGGTCCTAAACTGTATGAACAGCATGAACAGCAGAGAGCTGGGTGAGCACTTAACATTCATTACTCTCTGCTTCCTCATTGTGGACTGACAGTGACCAGTTGCCTCAAGATATCGCCACAATGTCTTCCATAACATGGTGTCTCAAACTGTAAACTGAAATAAACATTTCCTCTGTTTTCATCAGATATTTTTAACAACATTTTTATCAGAATTTTATCAAATATTTTATCCCAGCAATCGGAAAGGTGACTGATACAAACATCTTTATCCCATGTTAATAAGTGGAACAATAAAGTAGTTCTTGTTTTGAGCCATATGAAGTCCATTTATATTACACACACTCATGATATTTAACATAAGAGCTTTATTTCATGATTGTAGATTGTGTAATAACATGGGAATGTAGTACATTTTCATCTCTTCTGTAGATGAAGAACATTTGACCTACACTCAGTTTTGATCATTGAAATATGTTTGTATATGCACTAAGTTTGTAGAATGGAATTGCTAGATTGTGTGTCATATGACTGTTGAATGTTATGAGATAGCACAAATTGTTTTAGAGATGCAGTTGCTTAGAATCCCAGTATAAGTCCTGTTTAACTGCACCTATTCTTAGATGTTCTTCATATCAATTTTATTCATTTGCTAATATTTCCCTTTATTTAATTTTTGCTGTGTCTTGATAAAGAAATAATTTCAGCCATTGCAAATGAACTCCAGATGCATGTGCTACCTTGTGCATCTGCTTAACATGGGTCCTGGGGAGTCGAACCTGGGTCCTTTGGCTTTGCAGGCAAGTGCCTTAAGTACTAAGCCATCTCTCCATCCCTAAAGTGCATATTTTCTAAATATATGCTTAGCTCTACAAACATGCTTTTGATATAATGACTATATTTTTTAGGCAAGCCCAACAGACTGGCTTTTTTTTTTAATGCAGGACAGTGAGAGTGAGAGAGTACACACATGCATGCATGTGAGATAGAGGAAGGATTGGTGCACCAGGGCCTCTAGCCACTGTAATCAAACTCCAGACTCCTGCACCATCTTGTGTGTATTTATAACCTTATGT
This sequence comes from Jaculus jaculus, assembly GCF_020740685.1. Lineage (NCBI taxonomy): Eukaryota > Metazoa > Chordata > Mammalia > Rodentia > Dipodidae > Jaculus > Jaculus jaculus. The sequence goes on from NC_059120.1 coordinate 27,477,939, forward strand.
GATTGCATCACCTTGTGGATCTGGCTCATGTGGGATCTGGAGAATCAAACATGGGTCTCTAGGCTTCACAGGCAAGCACCTTAACTGCTAAGCCATCTCTCCAGCCCTATGATTACTATTTATCCAGACATCTTTCAAATTTTGATTTATTTGCAGATTTTCTATATGTTCTTTAAAAGAATGCATTAATAGTTTTCACTATTAGGTAGAAGGTTCTATAAATGTAGATTAGTTGAATGTGGTTGGTTGTCTTGTTAATCTTGTATGTATTTACTGATTTTTCTGTTTACAGTAACTAAGAGGAAAGCAATTCTGACTTTAACTACAGAACCTGACATTTATTCTTTTATTGTATCATGATGTCCTGGTATTAGATAAACAATCTTAGAATTTTTACATTCTCTTGATTATCATCTATTAATTATTAAGGACTGATTTATCCTTGATAATATCTTTTTGCTTTAAAAGCCACTTTGTCTAAAATTAACAGTCACTCAAGTGTCCTTTCGATTGGGCATTACTGACATAGAGCTATACTATATTTTCTATTTTATTTTATTTTTGTGTGCTATTAGTACATATGGTGGTGGTGGTATTGTTTGTTTGTGTGTCATACATACATATATGTGCAGATATGCACACCTGTGTGTGCTCATATGAAGAGGCCAGAGGAGACTTCTGGGTGTCTTCCTCTATCACTCATCTGTATGTTTCCTTGACACAGAGAATCTCTCACTGATCCTGGAACTTGCCATTTTTGTGAACGCCAACAATTCTGCTCCCTAGATCTGGAGTTATAAATAAACGTGGCCATTCCGCAAGGTTTACATGAGTGCCAGAGAATCCAACCCAGGCAGCCTCATGCCTTCTCAGGCTCTCATGTTGCGTGCAAAGTGTGCTTACGAACTAAGCCGTTTCCTGCAAGAGAGTACAGGACAGAGTCAGCAAACTTTTATAAGGAACCAGATGGTAAATATCTTGTGGATTACAGCACACATAGCCTTTGTCACAGGTAATGTGTTTTGCCTCTGACATGGTAGCCTCCAAACAGATCAACAGGCATAAGAGAGTGGGCCTTAAATACTTTGAAATACGCTTATGCATGTCAAAATTTGAATTTCATATAATTTAAACATTTTTAAAATACAATTCTTCATTTTCTTTTGGAAAACCTTTTCAAGCTGTATGTTCTTAACTTACATATTATAAAAAATGCAGTTGGATAGAGGTCATTCTTTTACTTTTAATATACTTATTTATATGGATAGTCTGTTTGTTTATGAGTAATAAGTATAGATCTTTAAATTCCAGCCTAAAATTATTGTGAAATAAGATTATATTTCTGGAGGCATCACCATATCTGCTCTAAAGCTATATTACAAAGCCATAACAGCATGGTACTGGCATAAAAACAGGAGTATATACCAATGGAATAGAATTGCGGACCTGGACTTTGGGTCAAGCAACTACAGTACTTGATATTTAACAAAGGCCCTAACAATACAGGCTGGAAAAAAGACAGCATCTTCAACAAATGATGCTGGACAAACTGGATAACCAAATGCAGGAAATTGAAACTTGATCCACATATCTTGCCATGCACTACACTCAAGTCCAGATGGATCAAAGACCTCAATATAAGACCAGAAACTTGGTTACTACTGGAAGAAAATATAGGAAGAACTTTCCATGATGTAGGAATGGAAAAAGACTTCCTGAACAAACCCCCAGTAGCTCACGATCTTAAACAGTCACTCAACCAATGGTATCACATGAAGCTGAAAAGTTTCTTTACAGACAAGCATATAATAAGCAAAGCCAATAGATTACCCACAGAATGAGAGAAAATATTTGCTGATTATCCAACTGACAGAGGCCTAAATTTCTTTTATTCAATACAAAGTAGTTGGGATTGCTTGTTTGTTTATTTTGGATTTTCATGGTAGGGTCTTGCTTTAGTCCAGGCTGACCTGAAATTCACTCTGTAAACTCACTCAGAGTGTCCTCCTACCTGCGTCTCCCAAGTTCTGGGATAAAAACTCTGATCTTGCCTTTTTTCTATTACATTTATTCCTTTCCTGCTATTCTCCTTTCTTTTTTATTTACTTGTTTTAACTTTTATATAACTTTTTTCAGTATTTTATGTTTTCTTATTCACTCAAAATCTTTACAAAGTGTTCCTTATTTAAAAGATATATATAAATTAAAGCCTACTTTGGAGTAATATGTGCTAGTCTGTAGACTGTTTAAGTCTTTTCAACAACATGCTTGTATTTCTTTACTCCCAGATTTTGTTTCATTGATGCCATGCAATTTTATTTTCTCATATATTGTAAATTACATAATTCATCATTATATTTATTTATATATTTAAGTATACTTTACAAAATTTTAAATTAAAATATTTAACATGTACTTATCTACTCATTGAGCCTTTTTGGTGTTCTTCAACTTCATGAGTAGATTCATATTTCTTTTTGATGTGATTTTCCTTTTGCGTATAAAAAGTTTAACATTTTTTAATAATACAAATATATTGTTGCGAATTACTTGCCTTCTGTTTGTTTCAACATGTTGTTACTTCACTTGAATACTTGAAATATAACTTTGCTAGGTTGACAGTATTTTTTTTTTTTCTTGCATCACTTTAAAGGTATTCATCTAGTATTTTGGTTTGGCTTGCTTTGTTTTCAACAAGATGCTTGCTATCATCTCTGATGGGAATTTGCTTGCCATAGCTGCATAGGCATGCAGAGAACAAGACCCTCTGTCAGGAGCATGAGGAGACTCACTGGATGGAGGAAACTGCAAGCACATGATATTTAGTAGCAAGCTACAGAACTACAAAGGGAAAAATCAGAGAATGAAAAGAAAATTGTTTTAAAATTATAGCAGGAAACTGAAACTATGGAGAATAAAATATCAGATCATAAATAAGAACTAAGTAGAAGTTTGAAAAATAAAAACTACAATAACCTGAGTGAATAGCTCTGTGGACAGTTTGAACAGTACTAGTGCAGTGCAATATAATCTTTGTGAACTGGATTCCATGCAGAGTAAGTTATGAAGGAAGAAACTAGAAAGACCAACATTTGCTTTTTAAGACACTAAAATTTTAGAACATAAAAAATAAGAAAGATAAACAATTATAAATGATGGAAAAGTTCTTTGCTTTAACTAATTACATTTTCAGAAAATAACAAGCCCTGGGAGTTGCAAGATTTTTCCACATTTCAGTTTTAGGCATAAGGATAAAAGGTGACAGTCAATCTCATTCCTTTTGTAAGGCTCATGGGCAGTGTCTTTGACAATTAACTCATGATAAAAAGAAGCTTATCTTTACCTTTATATGACAGTTAGTGAAATAGCAAGACCACATTAACTCTGGGAGTTTAAAACTCATTAAGATGGGCTGGAGAGATGGCTTAGTGGTTAAGCACTTGCCTGTGAAGCCTAAGGACCCCAGTTCAAGGCTCGATTCCCCAGGACCCATGTTAGCCAGATGCACAAGGGGGCGCACGCATCTGGAGTTCTTTTGCGGTGGCTGGAGGCTCTGGCGTGCCCATTCCCTCTCTCTATCTGCCTCTTTCTCTGTCGCTCTCAACTAACTAAATAAAAAAATGAACAAAAAAAATTTTTTTAAATCATTAACATAACAAAAGTGTGAACAAAGCTGAGTGACCCCAACGGAATGAGAAGGTATTTATGATGATGAATTTTTAATTTTTAAAAACAACCTTTACTTATTTGTTCATTTGAGAGGGAGAACGGGAGAGAGGAAGAGAGAAAGAGAGAATGGGCATGCCAGGGGGTCCAGTCACTGCAAATGAACTCCCTTGTGTATCTGGCTTGGAGAATAGAACTGGGATCCTTTGGCTTTGCAGGCAAATGACTTAACTGCTAAGCCATCTCTTAGCACTGATGGTGAATTTTTATTGTCAATTTGATTGAATTGAGAAGAGCCTAGGAAGTTAGTAAAGCACACTTCTGGGTTTGTTTGTATAGACATTCACAGGGAAGATCCAACATGTAGGGAAACTCCATCCAGAGAAAACAAGCACAGGTGTTTATTCTATCTCTCTTTTTCTCTTCTTCCTGTCAGTTTGATATGAATTGCTTTGCCTGCCCTGCTTTTCCCACCATAATGGACTGAAATCTCTGAAACCCTGAGCCCAAATAAATCTTTTTTTTTTTTATGTTGTTTATGTCAAGTATTCTGTCACAGAATAAAAAAGGCGAACTTGCATTCATAACCTTTCTTAGATGCATTTGGTACATGTATACTGGCCAGAAGGTCACCAGCCAAGGTAATCCATGAAAAACACTGAATACAATGATAAATTATACCAAAATTATGAACCTAGTATTTCAGGATGTAGGTACTACATGCCCTCATGAAGATCTCAGAATGAAGAAGGCTTGCTCTCAGCACGACTTGACTACAGTGGTCAAATGGGAGCCAGACACATGTTTATAACAACACTCTTTCTCCTTAATTTTTTTTTTTTTTTTTAATGAAGAGTACAGATACTTAATTTAAAAAAAATAGGAACCGGGCTGGAGAGATGGCTTAGCGGTTAAGCGCTTGCCTGTGAAGCCTAAGGACCCCGGTTCAAGGCTCGGTTCCCTGGGTCCCACGTTAGCCAGATGCACAAGGGGGTGCACGCGTCTGGAGTCGTTTGCAGAGGCTGGAAGCCCTGGCGTGCCCATTCTCTCTCTCTCCCTCTCTCTGCCTTTCTGTCTGTGTCTGTCGCTCTCAAATAAATAAATAAATAATTAAAAAAATAGGAACCTATGAGAGTAAAATATTGATTACTAAATGGCAATTTATAATTGAATAAAATAATGATTATAATAGAATAAAATGATGATCTCATATTAACTTCTACTGCAGCATTAGAAAATGATAAAATCTTTACTAGACACTTTTATCAAGTTTGTATATATTTTTTCCTATGTTTTTCTTAAATATCTTTTTTAAAACTTTTTGTTTTATTTTTATTTATTTATTTAAGACCAAGAGAGTGAGAGCGAGAGTGAGAGAGCAAGAGAACTAGAGAGAGACTTCCGGCCAAGATGGCAACCGCCTAACTGCCCTGCAAATCCTGGGGAAAAAACAGAAAGATATTAAGGATTCTGTGGGACTTCTTATCAGTGGGAGGGGACAAAAGGGGGAAACAGTGAATCTTGGATACCCTTGTGGGCGGGTAGACAACCTCAAACACCAAATAGCCTTCAGGCCCCACGCTGTGGCCTGGCGACCTGATGCCATGGCCCCAGCCGCCCCTCTGCCGCTCTGTGCCCGCTGCCGCCGCTCCGTGACTGCCACCGGAGTCATGCACCCTCCTCCATGGACTGGGTCCCGCACCCATCCACCACTGCCACACCCGCTTCCACGCCCAGATCACCGCACAGATTGATACATGTGTGCAGAAGCTTAAACCGCTCAGCAAACTTGCCCACACTACTGTTCAGCAAGCCCAGTCCCATGAAATTGCCACACAAGGCTAGAGTGTCTCTCACCTGTACCAGCTCAGGTGCCCTCTCCTACCTGTCTGGCGTACCCACCATCCTACATTCTCCTGTGGCGGGGGAGAGCAGACTACTTCCAGGACCCAGGGTTCCCAGCCAGAGTTTGGGCTGCTTCAGGGCTTTGTAACTGAGACCCTCTCTAAGCTCAAGGCAGGCAGCTTTGGCGCATTTACCACTCCAGAATTCAGGCAACTTTGGTTCCCAGTCACGCAGTAGATAGGCGGCTTTGGCAAGTGGGAGCCAAAGCCCAGGCTGCCTGACAACTGTCCCAAGCTGCCTCAGATTCCCATTAGGCTAGAGCCATGATCCACCCACCTACCTGCCCATACACTGTCATGGGCAGACCACAGCACAAAAGAAATAACATGAAAAATCAAATGCAAGAAAACCCAGTTAGACCACCTAGTCCTACAATGAATGCATCTAACCAAAACATAGAAGAGTTATTAGGATCAGAACATCAAATTGAAGTTATGAGCAATGCAACCCTGACCAACCTACTGATAGAACTTGCAGGAAAGCAACAAAGGAGAGATAATCATGTGGATGCTATCATTACTAATCTAGAACAAATTGGTAAAATATTGGAAGGAGTTCAAGATAGGTAATAGATTTGAGGGGGAGTGAAAAAAAAAAAAGAGGACCTCAAAAATCAGCTGGCCATACTAAACGAAGACATAAAGAAATGCAGGGATAAATTCCAAGAATCATCAAGAAAATCAGAAAATGATGTGAAAAGGGAGCTTGACAGAGCAATGGAAATGATACAAAGAAAAGTAGTAGAAAATGCAAACTTAATTGAACAATCCCCAAACTCTCTAGAGACCCTCAAGAACAGAGTCAGTGAAGTGGAGGATAGAAACTCTGATCTGGAAGACATGGTGGAAGAAACAGTTTGAGAGTTCAAAAACTTCAGTAAGTTCAAAAGTTCCTCTGAACAGAACATGAGGGATTTGTGGGATACACTTAAACGTCTTAATATCAGAATCACTGGAATACCAGAAGGAGAAGAATTTCAGACCAAAGGCATGGAGAACTTATTTAACACAATAATTGAAGAAAACTTTCCCAGTCTCTTAAAAGAAGGCCCATCAAGATACAAGAAGCCAACAGAACTCCAAACAGACTGGACCAAAGGAGAAACTCTCCAAGACATATTATCATTAAGACTCTAAACATTGACACCAAAGAGAAAATCCTAAAAGCAGCTAGTGACAAACAGGGCACCACTTTCAAAGGTAACCCCATCAGAATTACTTCAGGCCTCTCAATGGAAAGCCTGAAAGCTACAAGGGCCTGGGGTGAAACTCTCCAAAGTCCAAGAACCTATGGATTCCAACCCAAGCTACTCTACCTGGCAAAAGTATCCCTCATAATAGATGGTGAAAGAAAAACTTTCCATGACAAAACTCAGCTTTACAAATATATAAACACAAAACCAAACATACGGAGAGTATTTCCGGAAATTCTCAGCAAAGAAAAAAAGAACCAAACTCAAATGCCTACAGGAAGCAGATCACAACAACCAAACCCAGAGTAGGCACAAAAAAATTCAAAGCACATGAAAACACCAACACAAATCTACCACCATAATATGGCAGGGATCAAATCAAATCTCACATTCATTAACCTAAATATCAATGGCCTTAATTCACCCATAAAGAGACACAAGCTAACAGGATAGATCAAAAAATTAGACCCCTCAATCTGTTGCCTTCAAGAAACCCACCTCAACACTAAAGACAGACACCTCCTCAGGGTAAAGGGGTGGAAGACAATATTCCAAGCAAATAGGAATAAGAAACAAGCAGGTGTATCTATACTAATATCTGATAAAATAGACTTCAAACCAAGTATAATCAAAAAAGACAAAGAAGGCTATTTCCTACTCATCAAGAGAACGATCCATCAAGAGGCTATTACAATCATAAATTTGTATGCACCAAACACAGGGGCACCACAGTTCATAAAACAAAACCTACTTGACAATAAAACAGAAATAACCACCAACACCATCATAGCTGGGGAATTCAATACACCATTATCAGTAATAGACAGATCATCCAAACAGAAACTCAACGGGGAAATAAGAGAGCTCAACAAAACCATAGAGCACTTAGACCTACCGAAAAACTACAGAGCATTCCATCCCAAATCCACAGACTACACATTCTTCTCAGCAGCCCATGAAACATTTTCTAAAATAGACTATATACTGGGTCACAAAGACTGCCTCCACATATTTAGGAAAATTGACATAATTCCCTGTATGTTATCAGATCACAATGCTATATGGCTAGAAATCAACAACAAAAGACCCACCAAGAATCCCAAAGGCACCTGGAAACTGAACAGCACACTTTTAAACAATAAATGGATACTGGATAAATAAAAAAGGAAATTGCAAAATTCCTGGAATTGAATGACAATGAGAACACGTCATACCAAAACTCATGGGCCACAATGAAGGCGGTCCTCAGAGGAAAATTCATAGCACTCAATGCTTTCATAAAAAAGACAGAAAGATTCCAAATCAGTAACCTAACTATCCACCTAAAGGCACTGGAAAAACAAGAAGAATCCAACCCAAAGAGCTCCAGAAGGAAGAAAATAATTAAAATTAGAGCAGAAATTAATGAATTGGAAACCAAGGAAACAATTAAGACAATTGACAAAACAAAGATCTGGTTCTTTGAAAAAATAAACAAGATTGACAATCCCCTGGCCAATTTGATCAAGCAAAAAAAAAAAGGGGAGGCTTAAAATTAACAAAATTCAAAATGAAAAAGGAGAGATCACAATAGACATCAGTAAAATTGGGAGAATTGTCAGGACTTATTTCACAAACCTCTACTCCGCAAAACTAGATAATGTGGAGGAGATGGATAAATTCTTGGACACATACCATCTATCAAAGCTAAACTCAGTGCAGATTAATCACCTCAATGAACCCATCACACTCAAGGAAATTGCAAAAGTAATAAAAAAAAAACTCCCCCCAAAGAAGAGTCCAGGACCAGATGGCTTCTCAGCTGAATTCTATCAAAGCTTCATGGAAGAACTCAAACCAATCTTCCTTAAACTATGTCACACAATTGAAGAACAAGGAAAGCTACCCAACTCCTTTTATGAAGCTAATATCACCCTAATTCCAAAACCAGGTAGAGATGCCACAAGAAAAGACAACTACCGGCCTATTTCCCTAATGAACTTAGATGCAAAGATCCTGAACAGAATCCTCACAAACTGAATCCAACGAAACATCAAAAGCATCATCCACCTTGACCAAGTGAGATTCATCTGGCTCTCTGACTTGGTAGGCATTGATTTTTCTCTGTGTTGGTCTCCTTCCCACTTGTTCTGGTATCTAGTTCATCAGGAAAACAGGACCCTTGCTTGCTTAACCAATTTTCCTTAGGTTCAGCCAGGGCCCATTGTAGGTATGATGGGGTGGCACTTTCCTCATTTTCTTAGCCGACACTGACCTGTAACTCTCAGTACCAGCATGTGACTATCATCCACAATGAGCTTTTGATCAGAGGAACTGTTCAAAAGCAAGCAAGGGTCCTGTTTTCCTGATGAACTAGATACCAGAACAAGTGGGAAGGAGACCAACACAGAGAAAAATCAACGCCTACCAAGTCAGAGAGCCAGAGCTCCAGAGGCCCCCAAACACCTCATCACTGAAGCAGACCATAAACGAACCAACATGGCTCAGGGAAATTTTGCAGAAGAGGGGGTGGAAAAAATGTCAGAGCCACATGTTGGGTCATGATATGCAGAGACATTTATCATACCAATAACGGTGAGCTAACTCCACAATGCATGACCCATATCCCTCAACAGGGAGGGGCCAATGGGGAGGTGGTAGGTCACCGATGAGCCTAATAATGGTACCAAACTTCCTTCACTTGCAGAATAGAAAACTAATTAAAAAAAAAAATCAGGGCCTAAAAAGAGAGAGAGAGAGAGAGAGAGAGAGAGAGAGAGAGAGAGAGAGAGCAGAGAGCAAGTGAGATAGAGCATTCCAGGGTCTCCAGCCACTGCAAATGAACTCTACATGCATATGCCCCCTTGTGCAACAGGCTAACATGGGTTCTGGGGAACTGAGCTTTGAACCGGGGTCCTTAGGCTTCACAGGAAAGTACTTAACCACTCAGCCATCTTTCCAGCCCTTTTCTGTGTTTCTTGATCTTTGCTCTAAATAGTTATTTTCTTAATGGATATGTTATTAGCAGTACTTAATTAAACAATTGTTTCTGGATATATTATGATCAACTTTATTTAAATGATATGCCCTCATGTGCTATTTATGATTTTACATACATATGGACTGGAAAGATGGCTTAGCTATTAAGTATTTGCCTGTGAAGCCTATTTCTCACTATCATACAAACAGTCTCTACTCCCCTATTATTGTCTGTACTATAAAGATCAGGAATGGAGAATGTGGCTGGGAGATGGCCTAGCAGTTAAAGGCACTTGCTTACAGTGATGGTTTGAGTCAGATATCCCCCATAATCTCATGTTTTTGGAATAATTCCTCCTCTACTGGTGGCAATTTGAGTGGTGAAGCCTTTCTGGAGGAATTATTTGCTGGGAGTGGGCTTAGGTCTATTACAACCAGCTTCTCCTCACCAGAGCTCAGCTTACTCTCTTGCTAATATTTTCTAACTACAAAGCCTGAAAGCCCAGATTTCAATTCCCAAAGCATCCATGAAAGCCTGACACAAAAATTGGTGCAAGTGTTTGACATTCTTTTGAAGCAGCAAGAGGCCTTGATGTACTCAGGCACATGTGTATGTACACAAAAACACACAGCAACTGGCATAGAATAAGAAAAAATTAAATACATAAAATATGCCTGATCAACTTTATTTAAATGATATGTTCTCATGTGCTGTTTAAGATTTTACATACATATGGACTGGAAAGATGGCTTAGCCATTAAGCATTTGCCTGTGAAGACTAAGGACCCTGGCTCAAGGCTCTATTCCCCAGGACCTATGTTAGCCAGATGCACAAGGGGGCACATGTATCTTGAGTTCCTTTGCAGTGGCTGGAGGCCCTGGCACACCCATTCTCTCTCTCTCTATCTTCCTCTTTTGTTCTCTGTCTGTCACTCTCAAATAAATAAATGAAATGAACAAAAAAAATTTAAAAATATTTTACATATACATATATATATGTATATATATATTTAATAAAATAATCTTTTATGCACACATGGAGTAAAAAGTTCTATCAGGACTCACGTCAGCACATTTCAGTATAACTCACTGTATGTCACCATATGTTACATAGTTGGAGCACCCATGTTCAAAAACCTCAACTACACTTGCATAGCCTAGGATGCAGATATAATGTGGGTAATATCAGCCTCATTAACTGATGTTTTTCAACCCCAAGTGCTTCTTTTCCTGGATTTAGTTCAAAAAGAGTTCCTAAAAAATAGAAAAATACTGATTTGAATTTACTTTTTGATTTAACTTAAAACTGCTTCAAGCCAGATTTACATTCTTGATTTGATCCAACTACTGCCTCAAGGATAATATTAATTTTACATAGTAATTTTGAATTGACTCTCAGATATAAAGCAAATTCTAATTATTTGAGGATTTTTTGGTATGAATGTAGCTTATTTTCACTAGGAATAAGTTAAAATTCTTTATAATCTCTAACATGCCTGGATATTTCAGGGGTATTATTCTATTTAGAATGTGAATTGCTTTCATTGTAATAAAATTCTCAGCTTTAGTGTGATTAATAAAGGAGAATCAAGATGATATTTAACAATGGATTTTTTAGGGCTGATAGGCCATATATTAAAGCCATATTATTTTACTGTGATCTGGAAAGAATTGAACATAGGATTTTATTGATGACCCTCTTTACAACATACTTCCTCTGAAATTTCTAAAAAGAATTTCATGAAAATGTAATAAATGGCATTTTGCTCAGCTGTATAGTTTCTACAGACCTATAATAGATTTTTCCTCAGAAATTTTATATCATGTTTTATTGCTTATTCTGTGGCTAGTTTATTTTATTTTGATGTTCTGCTTTGCAGTTCTGAGTGTTAATAATTACACTAATTAGCAATGCACTTCACACAGATCTCAGTCATGTTATGTCAGCTCATTTCTGCTACATTTTAAGACAGAAGTCAATTTCAAGGTAACTATTTTTATTTTAGAAATCTTCCTCTGTGAATGAAAATCCTCCAAACTCCATTCAGGTATACACAAAAATTCAGACTGTCTTTTAAAGAATGCATTTTCTCCTCAGTTATCATCCTTCAATACACGTCAAATAACTTTGGTCCCCTGGGTTCATTTCCAATGCTCATTCATTAATCTAAAATGTGTAAAAAAAAATAAGTGCCTGAATAATAACATGTGTTTTTATGAGACAAGTTCTACATGGCTAAGAAAGCGAAATAGCCAACATGTCTATTCTTCACTATCAGTGGATAAACTATAGCCATGACTGCTGGCCTGTGTAACTAAGTAGTACCTTATCGTAAGACCTTGTGAGTTATGTTCCCTAGACATAACTTGCCATCATCTTACCATACTTTTCTCCTGCTAAGTTAGGGCTGACTTTTCAGCACATAACTCCCTGCATATGTAAATTTTCACTTTTGAATATTTGAAGTCTTTGAGACCTATTTGTTTATGTTTAGAACCAGCAAAATTCCAAGTCAGAATAAGCACTCCAAATTTTGTTGTGTAGATAAACTGGGTTAATTAAAGATAGCTCTAGCATTTTTCCTATTAACTAGTTTATTATAAACCATTGCACAAACATTAGAATACCTACTATGTGTCCTACTATGTGCTAACTAGTGAGAACAGCATGCATGGAAGTTTTTGTTAAGAGGAGCTACATATCAATTTAGAATGAGCAAATATTTAGAATTTATGGGCTTTTCCCTTCAGCATGATGTCCAACATTTATGACTTTTCAATACTTTAAATAGAAAAGGGTAGTGCTAAGTACATTGCACCTATTTCAGCACTTTAAGTACTGATTAACAGTGACTGGCAGCACCTCCCTTCTTAATTTGCCAGCCACCTCTGCATCAGTGTAGATTAGTCGACCTTTGACCCTTGCCAGTTCTGACATACTCATTGCGCTTAGTGCCTGGAAAGAGCCATAATGAGGAATATACTATCTCTGATGTTCTAGGGAAAAGGCAAGTATTTTACAATGATTAATGTTACAAAGAGGCCAGAAGAGCTATAAGGATGATGATGTGAATGAAGTCTTAGAAGGACGATTGTAGAGCTTTTGCAGGGTTTACTGGACCTAGACAGCTCTTTTCACCATCACTTAATGAGCTTAATTTTCAGATTTCAATCTTGCTGCTGCTTCTTAAAGACATTACCTTGACCTCCTCACCCTCAACCCAAGACTCATCACTTAGATCCTCCTTTAAATCTCTTAGGAATTGTGTCATCTGCCTTCAAGCTAGTTTTTATGATTAACATTATATGTGGATTTATACAATGATTTAGTGTTTGTGTTTCACACTAGACTTCTAAGTTTCATGAAAATGAAAGGTGTGTTTGTCCCATATTCAAATTCCATACCACATTTTAATTAATGTTTAAAAAATAAAATTCATTTGATGCATACGTGAATTAGTAAATATATAAGTTGAATGAGTTGGTTTATCAAAAATGAATTGGAAGTATACAGATAGAAAATGAGGCACAGTATATTCCAAACAGATGGAACAGAGGTAAGGATATTCCTGAAATGGAAGATAAATGACAATTTCTGAAACAATCCTTAAAGACTGGTTGTCTTAAATACAATAGAAAGGCCTAAGATGAGGTTGGGAATGTTGGAATGCGAAATATTCTCCAGTGCCTGTTGAAGTTGATAAAATACTACCATTATATATAATATTTGCGCATACATGCATGTATGTCTTAAGTGTGTGTATCCATTCACATGTTCAAACACACATATTATGTATAATTTAGCCCTATGGACAAGAGAAGCTTCATATTTCTGTACCTCCAAACACTAAAGTATAATATAGCTATTTGAAGCAATGTTTTTAAAGCAGATTTCTACTGGAGATTATACAATAGGCAAAATGACTTGTTTAAGAAGTAAACGTGACTCAGAGCAAATTCAGGAGCAAGCGAGCCCCTCATATGATGAAAAGCCCATATGGCAATAGTTATATAATGAGATGCTAGCTGCTTCTCTAACTTAGTGGTGTGTGTGTGTGTGTGTGTGTGTGTGTGTTTCTCTAATTTCTATAATTATCCATAGTTTGAAATGTTGTTAAATGCTAATGAAATACTGGGAATAGAATTTTCTACCTAAGTCTTCACCTAGCCAGACAAACTGTGATAGCTTCTTTCTCAGATAGTTTCTACATACATGCAGTCTTTATCCTAGCCCACATGATTACTACCAAATACAAGTGAGGTTAGAAATTACATTTCAAGCCGGGCGTGGTGGCGCATGCCTTTAATCCCAGCACCCGGGAAGCAGAGGTAGGAGGATCACCGAGAGTTCAAGGCCACCCTGAGACTCCATGGCGAATTCCAGGTCAGCCTGAGCCAGAGTGAGACCCTACCTCGAAAAAGAAAAAAAAAAAGAAAAGAAATTACATTTCATTGTGTATAGACTCGTATTCAAACTCAGATTATATTTGGGAGTCACAGAGACTTACCGAGTCAGTAATGTTTATGAACACCAGAACACTTGGAGTTTGGCTTGAAGTAGGAATGTACTATGTTGAAGACATTGGCTGCAACTGTGAGTGGATGGATATTTAAGACAAGGTGATATAAACAAAAGTAGAATAGATTAATTGGGGTAAAAAAGGACTAAGTGAGGTCAGGGGAAGAGATTGAATAAAGGAAAGATGGAGGAGGGCTAATCAAAACCTAAGAGGATATAAAGCAATCATGTGAAAACCTACTTTTTTGGACAATGGAATACACAGGAGCCATAGATTGTTACTAGAAAATTTTCAGTGCCAGGGATGGGATAACTTCCAGGCAATAGATGGAAAGACCCTGTTGCAGAAGACTCCACATATTTGGGCTGCAAGGGCACTGAGAAATCCTGCTGGAACTGAGCTGATGACCTCCTCCATGTAGACCAGCTGACAGAAAGCTGGAAGAAGACATTCTGCATGAAGTTCCATGGGAGAGAGAGAAATCACCAGTGAAGACACTCAACAGTGGACACTGCAAGCCTTATATTTTTCTAGGCATGCCAAAGGAGCCAACAGATGCAATGGTGGCACATTTGTCATGGTGGAAACCAATTGCCCTCTGATTGGACTGGAGGCCCATTCCATGGGAAGGAATACATCCCTGGTACTGAAAACCTAAAACAGGGGTAGTCATGAGCCCTAGGGGTATAAAGTCTGCTACTGTCTGGCTAAATGTATATACTATGCTCATCAAACTGCCCAGTAAGCACTTCTCTTAATGTTCATGCCCATACATTAATGTCGCTCTCACTTTTTCATTAGAGAACTTTCTCTTTTCAGATGACACTGACCTTGGGATGACTCAGAGAGCATCACAGTGCTGAGAAGAAGTGACAGAGGAGTGCTCAGCACTGCAACATTTCTATCACACCTTCCAAGACTTAGAGTCCATTGTGGAAGAGTTGGTGGAATGAATGTAAGAGCTGAAGGAAGGGTAGGACTCCTTACATGCTCCTCCACACACAAAATGGCTTGGATATCCATGACCTTACAGCACCTGACACTACCTACACAAGCCCATCATAATAGGAAGAAAAGATGATGACATCTAAATAATAGAGAGGAGCTGGAGAAATGGCTTAGCAGTTAACTGCTTGCCTATGAAGTCTAAGGACATGGGTTCGAGGCATGATTCCCCAGGACCCATTCAAGCCAGATGCACAAGGTGGCACATGCATCTGGAGTTCATTCGCAGTGGCTGGAAGCCCTGGCAAGCCCATTCTCTCTCTCTCTCTCTCTCTCCCTCTTTCTCTGTCTGTCACTCTCAAATAAATAAATGAAAATAAAGAAAATATAAATAAATAAATAAAAGGGAGATTGATTCAGAGGAGGAGGGGATATGATGGAGAGTGGAGTTTCAAAGGGGAAAGGGGCAGGGCGGGAATTACCATGGGACATTGTTTACAATCATGGACATTGTAAATTATATAAAAAAATTAAAAAAACAAAAGCATTGAAACTTCTGGATTCTTCTACTACATCAGTTTATGAATTCTCACAGGTCATTTTGGTATGCTGAAAATTCTGTGTTTTTTTTTTTTTTTTTTTTTTCCCCCTCCATCTGGAAGCAATCAGAGGATAAGAACTTTCCCATTTGGAGACCTAATACAAACTCTTGGATACCTGCAGTATCTGTTATGCCATCATTTATGCAAAGATATGATTACTCTTGGTGACCTTGCTGCCTATCTATCAATTTATCTAGTATGTATGCCTGACTGGGTAGGGGTCATGCAAGCAACAGACTTGGACCAAATTCATGGAGTATATCCAAGAGCTTGGGTTCTCTATACCCATGACCCTCTTCGAGGTGATTGGATTATATCTTCAAACATTATTAATTATTTTCAACCCTGAATCCTTCCAAACTATATCATAATGAAACCAGATACCAGCTTGCATTTTTGAAAGTGTATTTTCCTGAGCTAGAGAGATGTCTTAATGGTTAAGGTGCTTGCCTGTAAAGCCTAAGGCTCATGTTCTACTCTCTAGATCCCATGTAAGCCAGATGCACAGTGTGGTGGTTTGATTCAGGTGTCCCCCATAATCTTAGGTGTTCTGAATGCTAGGTTCCCAGCTGATGGAGATTTGGGAAATACCTCCTGGAGGGAGTGTATTGTTGGGAGTTGGCTTATGGGTATTAAAGCCAGTTTCCCCATGCCAGTGTTTGGCACACTCTCCTGCTGTGGTCCACCTTATGTTGGCCAGGGGACGATGTCCACCCTCTGCTCATGCCATTGTTTTCCCCTGCCATCGTGGAGCTTCCCCTCAAACCTGTAAGCCAAATAAAACTCTTTTTCCCAGAAGCTGCTCTTGGTTGGGTGATTTCTACCAGTAATGCGAACCAGACTGCAACACACAGTGATGCAAGCATACAAGGTCATACATGTGCACAAGGGGGTGTAACCATCTGGAATTCAATTGCACTGGCTGAAGGCCCTGGTACACCAATTCTCTCTTTCTCTCTCTCTCTCTCTCTCTCTCTCTCTCACTTGCTCACTCTCGCTCTCACTGTCTTGCATTAAAAAAGCCAGTCTGTTGGGTTTCCTCAAAAAAAAAGGCATGTTTTCCCAAATCCTTCTCATATATGAAATCAGTTATTTTTCAGAACAAACCAAGAAGGTAAATGCAGATAAGAAAACTGAGGCACAAAAAGGTTATCCAAGGTCCTGGAACTAGAATGTTGATGCAAGCAATGAGATTCCAGGATGCTCTGTCCCAGTGGGTATGTTGCATCACTGCTGATATCCTGAGAGCTCTGACACACTGGTTAACCTATTTATGTTAACAGTGTGCATACTTTAATTCTATTATAAAGGTGATTTTATACATCAAAGTTATGATTTTATCAATATTTCTTTGAAGAGTGCTAAGTTAAAAAGATGCTTGTGGAATCACTGGTAAAGCACGGGCTTATCCTACCTAAGTCCCTGGATTCAATGCCTAGTGCCAGACACATACAATGAATGATACAATTTAAGTTGATTTATAAAAAATTATTAAAATCATATATACTATAAATGGATTATATATATGAAAAATGTTTTGCAAAATAAATGAAGAAAATAATGTTACATAGTTCTAATACACGTAAGTACATAGAAGCAGAAAATCTGTGATTTGAGATAATACCTGTAACATGGAAATGCCTCTGGTTTTGTACAGTTGAGGACATTGCTATTTAAAACATAGTCCTAAGATTAGGTGTCATGATCTGTTATCATGT
The DNA here is from genome assembly GCF_020740685.1 of Jaculus jaculus. Lineage (NCBI taxonomy): Eukaryota > Metazoa > Chordata > Mammalia > Rodentia > Dipodidae > Jaculus > Jaculus jaculus. The sequence continues at coordinate 27,495,446 of NC_059120.1, forward strand.
GATTATGGTGTCATGGAAGATTGACACAATTGAAGGATTTTTTTGGATTTTAGATAAAGCTTTCTAATAGATGACCTTGAATCATTAAAGTTTATTGTTTCAAATCATTTGTGGCTAATTACAATATAGCTTGTGGTGATTGGACATTACTTGAGGATAGGTCTAGTCACATCAGATCTCTGTTAACACCTCCCTCACACACGAACAGAATACAATACTTGCTGGTTTAAAATTGATAGATAAGACGGGTGTGGTGGTGCACACCTTAAATCCTTGCACTCAGCAGGCAGAGGTAGTAGGATTGCTGTGAGGTTCGAGGCCACCCTGAGACTACATAATGAATTCCAGGTCAGCCTAGGTAGTGTGAAACCCTACCTCAAAAAATAAAATAAAATTGATAGATATTTTTGTTTCTAAACTTTGTTATGGTATAGAGAATTATTCTTTTTCTAACTTAAATACCATCTGCCAGGTAATAAACTAGGTAACCTCAAATACATGGTCTTCATTCTTTGATATTGTACTTCAAGCTTCTGTCAACCAAAAGCTTATCTCAATATCTTACATCATGGAAACACACTTTCCTAAGTACATAGCTAAAGTCAACTTATGAAGTAATTATTCTACCCTGCAACACACTGGTTATGTTTTGAGAAAAATTAATGGATGCAAAGTTATAAGAATTAAGCTTGGTATAATTACTAAAAGTCTAGGGCTTGGGATTAAGAAAACAAACAAAGTCTTATTTTGAGGCCAATATATTTCTTCACAAATAATAACAAGAAAACCTTCATCAGTATCCAGTAGCCTGTGCTCCCATCTGGCCAACTCATGTTTCTATCATACTTCTAGAGTCTCATTTTAAATAACCTTCTTCATAAATTTAGATATCTATGAAATTTAAACAGTGCTACAGTTGGTTCTGTGTTGCTGGAACAAAATACCTAAGATTAGATTATTGGTATGTCAAATGCTTGATTTGGCTCATAATTCTGGTGGTAGTTTTTGCCACACACAGCAGAATCTCCTTAGGCTATGTGAGGACATGATGGAAAAGTAGGAAAGAGAAATATCCATATACAGAAGAGATGAAGCATGTGAACTTCCCTTACGTTATAATAAACTGCTCTGTGAGAAGTCATTCATTCCTAAGAAACCACACCCACTCTGAAATCAGAATCAATCCACTCATGTGGATGGAGTCCCCATAAACTAGTTACTTTCCAGGAGGTCTTAACTCTTAAATGGTTCTGCCACCTATAACTAACCTGATAACTATACCACCAAAATGGGCATCAAATTTCTGTGTATTAACCTATGAAAAGACCTTAAATTATTTTCAAGCCAAAGCACTCAGAGGATGGATATCAGAGTCTTTTCAAATGAAGTACTCCTTAGTCCTCTATTTTGAAAAAAAAAGTTTCCAGGTATTTCCTATCAAAATAATGATAATTGTATAAGGAACATAAATGAGATTATAACTGGCCTTTAAGATGAACACACACACCACCATATTATTTTCTCTTTTTGGGTGTACATGTGTAGTATGCTGTGCTATGTATACATGTGTGTGGCATGTGCAAACATGTTTACTCTAACCAGGAGTCTTTATTTTCCTGAGTCAAAGTGTCTCACTGAATGCCAAGCTTGCTGTTCTCAGATTCACAGATGAATGACTACTGCCTACCCTCTTGTTTCTTCCTTCCTACCTTCAGCACTGAGATGTCACAGATGTGTGACTATCAGCTTTATATGTGGATGCTAAGGATTGAATTCAGGTCCTCAGGCTCTTGCAGCAGGTACCCATACCCACTGAACCACCTTCACATACTTTGACATTGGTGTCTTTGTTGGCCTTTATGTCAAATTCATTAGAAAAAAGTATAAATTCCTTAAAAATTATTTCTCTCCTTACAAAGTAAAACAAATGGATTTCAGATAACTTAGAATACTACTAAATGAATTGGTAAAATCACTTAAAATCTATCACCCACTGTGGTTTTAATATTTTAGATAGTTAGATAGATGATAGGTAGACATACATAGACTCTTTTACTCTTATGAACATGTGTGTATAGTGTGTAATATTTGACTGTTTTTCTCAAACATATTCTATATGTTAAAACATTTGTATATATATACATATACATACACACACACACACACACACACACACACACACATATATATGTTATATACACACATACATATAATCTTTGTTTCTGTTTATGAGACAAGGCTTTGCTGTGCATCCTTAGCTGGGCTGTCTTTATGTACACCAAGATCTTCCTAAAGTCATGATCTTCCTTCCTTAGCCTCCCAACTGCTGTGATTATAGGCATATGCTACCATACTCAATATATACATACATACATACATACATATATATATATATATGGCATGGTGTGATGTGTGTGTGTGTGTGTGTGTGTGTGTGTGTGTGTGTGTGTGTGTGTGTACTATATGCATGTGTATGTACAGGCCAGAGAAGAACTTCAGATGTCCTTCCTCCAATGCTTAACTGAGAATTTCCTGAAGACATTCTCTCTCTGAATTCAGAGCCACAGTTTTCATGAGCCAAAATGATCCCGCAGTCTCTGCTCCATGAGGTCTGAGGTTCCAGATGTCCATGGCCATACTCAGCTCTTTTTGTAGGCCCTGAGGAATCTAACTTAAGTGTTTTCAGTCCCTCTCAGGCCCTTGTGCTCGTGGCAACTGTTCTTACCTACTGATCCATTTTCCTGGCCCTTTATCAAATATTTTGAACACATTTCAATACCACTTGTTATTTTACAATGCATGTTATTATATTTTCTGAGGTTTTTCTTTTTTTTTACTATACACGTGTATCCAAACACTTTGAAAAGTAATTTCTGTTTGTCACGATAAACATTGCATTGAAATTCTTTATAGTTTACTGAATATGTCATAATTTCCTTAAAATATGATAGTACTAACAATCCACTTTCTTCTTACAGAAGAGAGAAGTGCTAGACACTGTGGTTTTTGAAGAGTGAGGGCCTCAGTGGGATGTCAGACTGAGGGAGGATAGTGGGTTATTATTAGTCAGCCACATGAAATGACAGTAATATACAACCTTTTGGGGAGGTTTTCCAAAGAAGTTCTCCTTCACAGAGTAACTTGCAGAGTTGAAATGTACTTAATCTGCTCTAAGATGATTTCCTTATAGTGCTGTGTTGATTCTTCTATGTGCATTGCTCTTCCCTCTCTTCTCAGACTATAAGTACCTTCATGACTATGACATAACATTTCCAAACAAAGATGTATATATATATACATACAATTTCTTAAATTATATTTTTAATTAGCTGCTTGGATTGAAGGTCAGTTTTAGAAGAGGAAACTTATGTCTGGTACCATAAACCTAGCAAAAGTTATTGGTTTGGGAAGTCATAGGCCCTGGGAGAGGGGCAAGTTACTACTATTGTCTTGCTAAATGGATGGGCTGTTAAATTGCCTTCTAAACATTTATCTTTATACCCACAGAGAAGTGTTGCTCTCAGCTTTGGTCCAAAAATAGTCTTTTTGCAGTGGGTGGCAGTTAATGCGGTGACTCATGATTAGTGACTAGTCACAGTGCTGAGAATAAGTGACTGATGAGGACTCAGCCCTGTAGGAAATCTATATCACTCCCTCCAAGCCTCAAAGATCATTGCAGAAGAGATGGGAGAAAGAATATAAGAGCCAGAGAATGGAAGGAATGCTGAAAAATTCTGTCTCATGGACATGCTATGACTGTCACATTCATGAAATGACATTGACTGCATTTACTTGTCTCTACTTGATCATCTAGCATGGATAAGCTAGGGGTTCTGAGACCCTACCTGTGGTTATTTGACAGTGCAATGTCCCCCATAGCCTCAGGCTTGTGATTAAGCTTCATGTTTGATCCTCAGCTGGTAGCAATTTAGGAAAATGCTGGGGCCTTTGGGAGGTGGAGTCTTGCTGGAGGAGGTGTGCCACTGGAGCAGGCATTGGGTTTTATCATACACCCTTGCCTGTGCATGGAGTTTTCTCCCTGCTGCTCATATATGATGATGCAAGTCAAGTTCTAGCTCCTGCTGTGCTTTCCCCACCATGACGAAACTTCCCTTCTAAACTGTCAGATGGAATAAACACGTTCCTCTCATACTCTGCTTCTTGTCAGGTGTTTTGTCTCAGCAATAAGTTAGGTAACTTCCTTATCACCTCTCCTGGAGGAGTTATTGGCAGTTAAAGCCTAATGGGGGAGGGGAAGGTATAGCCACTGGATGGTGGCCCATGTGTAAGTATATAATCCTATACCCATGCTCATGCAAGCAAACCTAATCAAACTCAGTGGATCACACACACACACACACACACACACACACACACACACACACACACACAAAGTGTTGAGAGGAACCTGTTGGGAAGAGGAGGGGGTTCAATTGAAGTTGTAGAAGGATAAAATAGAGTAATTAAGGTGGGCTGGTTCAGCAATTAAAGACACTTGCTTACAGAGCTTACTGGTGTGGGTTCAAATTCACCAGTACTCATGTAAAGCCAGCTGTACAAAATGGCTCACGCATCTAGAGCTCATTAGCAGTGAAAAGAGCCCATACTCTTTCTCATTCTCTCTGTCTCTTGCTTTCTGAAATAAATGCATAAATATACATTTTGTAAAAGGGGATAATGAAGGTATAATGATCAAAATACAATATAAACATGTGGAATTCTCAATGAAAAAAATAAATAAATGTTTCATTAGATCTTTGTTTTGTAGCATGTTATTTCTACTTCTATTCTGAATTAGAAACCTTTGTTTAATCTGAGATTTTTTTTATTTTAATAAGTGAAATATTTTGTGTCTGTAATAGATAATACACTTGGAGCATTGCTAAGTTTGAGTAACCCTTACTATTTTCTAAGGGAATCATCCCTGCTGTGCTGGAAAAAAAATACAAAAATAAACAAAGTCTTATCCTTTTAAATATAGCCTTTGATTCAATAAAGATATTTCTGAGGAACTGTCATCAGGGCATATAATATTGGTGCAATAATGATGTAAAATTACCAAGAGAACCAAATAAATCAATTTGCAAGTTGCTATTTCTTGTATGTTAATATTGACTCAGTGGACACACCTCTAAACACATTTTTTTATCTTCTCCTTGAAAATTAATTAATAAAATGTTCTATACAAATGTATTTTTCAGACACTTGAAGATCTCCTCATCCTTGCATTATTGGGTCAGTTTCTAGTTAAGACCTCTAGACTCCCCAAGGGAATGGAGAGTCTTTAAGTAACCTGCAGCATTAGCTGAACACTCACAAATGTATGCCTCATTCTTTAACCCAACCAGTTGGTGCTGTCCAACTTTACTTTTGAAAAGAAAGAAAATGCTGAGAATCTATGTGCTGGTCAACTAGTGCCAGGATACAGGTTCCATTCAATAATTTAAATCTAGAGTGAAATGCAGAGCTGTTTCTTTGTATATTAATTATACTGCCTCCAGTTTTTAAAATGGAGAAGAGATGTAGACTTGTCTCTTTAATTCAACAATTTTCTGATAGGTCACTGAGAGCTTTGTCTTCCCTACAATATTTTTGAGGAGAAATGTGTTTTAATAAGTAAAATTATTTCTCAAGAGCTTGAGAATTTGACACTGATAGACCAGAGCTGAGGATGCTCTGCTCTGCTGGAACCTTCTGCATTAGTTCATATCCTCAGGAGTTTTGGACTGTCAGTGCTGAAGGGTTTGAAATTGGGAAGTATATTACTCAAGTTTACCCATTAAAATATTGGAGGGAAAAATGTACAGAAGTTGCAGCTAGCATGACATGCAGTATGTGACATTGGAAAAATGCTATGAATTTCAGGGGTTGTCTGAGCACAGACTCATGTGAAATGACAATTGCAGGTCATACGGTGTGCGTGCGTGCGTGCGTGCGTGCGTGCGTGTGTGTGTGTGTGTATGTGTGTGTGTATGTGTGCGCGCGCATGTGCGTGCATGTGTACAACTGATTTAACAGGAGATAAAACTCTATGGGAAAGCATCTGGGTGTGAATTTCTCCATCCCTGAACTCAATGCTATTAATTTTTTAATGTCAAAAGTCAAATTTTGACAGAAATGGAATATGTTCTGCCATTCTCTTCCCAAACTCATAGGTGCCACCAAACACTGACATTAAAATATGTCTGCGTTTGAACAACTTCCTAAAACAAAGCAACTAAGAACTATTATTGTTGGCATGGTAATTTCCTGAGTAAAGTTCAACAAAAACCATTGTCATGTTCCTTTATTTTGCTGTTCTTAACTACTTTCAGTCATTTATCTTGAACATATAATTGTGGCATACTCTCTTATTTGATATCATGAATACAAAGAGTTAAGGTTCCAGAGAAGAAAAATGATGACAATAGTCATTTTATTGATGAGTACTACATAAAATTAGTGACAACAATTCTGTCTAAACAGATATATCAAATGTTTGGGTATGTTGTGTGCTTCATATTCAAAATACTTTTGAAATTATACAAGTGTTTTATTGTTAATAATTTTGATGTTTTTTACAGCAATAGACTCAGTTTCTTTTATATATCAGAAATTATAAAGAGCTCCTTCTCCCCTCTCTCTCATAATGTTTTAATATCTACCTGTGTCCAGCCTTTATACAACTGAGTGTGTGTTAATGCTTCTTAAATAGATCCTAAAGGTCAACAAAAATGACAGGGGGGCTGGAGAGAATGATTAATGATTAAGGTGCTTGCCTGTGAAGACTAAGGACCCAGATTCAATTATTCAGCACCCACATAAGCCAGATACACAAGGTAGACCATATGTCTGGAGTTCATTTGTGGTGGCTAGAGGCCCTGGGATGCCTATTTTTTTTCTCTCTCTCTATCTTTCTCTCTTTCAACTAAATAAATTTTTTTCAAAGTGATGGGAGATATCACACCTCACACAATTCCAGCACTTTAAGTATCTTCCAGAGTGTTCCTTCCTGCTCTCTTTCACTTATAGACAGGACATCTCTTCTCTCTGGGGTTTCTCTAATCAATCCCTTGTTGAAGGAATTTATTCATATGTTTGCAGAGTTCTCTGACATCTGTGTAGACTTTTTAACACACAATTACTAGCTACATGGGCACACCAAGTGATAACACCTCATCAAGAAACCCCCTCACCTGACTTCTAGAATATGGTTTACATATCACCTCCATGGTGGGGGCTACAGAATTGGAAAGGCTGATATGACGCTTTGTGGTGGTACCCATCAGAGAGAGTATTTAAAATGACATGCTATCTAGATCTTGTTAAAAGCCTAGTTGTGAGGGAAGAAAAAAAAATATTCTAGATCAATTTTGGTAATACATAACACACAGTTTAAAAGTGTTCATATAGCAATTCCATGTTTAGGAATTCATCAGAAACATATTCAAAGATATATGTACAATGATGAATCCTACCACTTACAACAGAGGGAAAATTGTAACACTGAATATTCAAATTAAGTTTAATGAAGCTCTGCAGCATCGCACCCACAATGAGGTACAATACTGATGATGTATGATACTATCCACTGACTTAGGGTTTCTGATATATCTGTAAATGAAGTATGAGACATAAATAGTGAATACAGTATCACTGAAATTTAGAAATAAAGAACTTTCACTTTATGCATGTTATGAATGAAAAAATATTGGCTAAATATACAGAATAAAAGATAAACATTTATCTCTGCACCATATGATTCCAAACAGCTTATTTAGCTTTTTCTTTTGTTTGTATATGAGCATGTGGGTCCATGTAAGAATGTGTATTTCCATTATATGTGTATTATTTTGTAATTAAGGTTAAAATGTTGATGCAAAATAAAAAGCACCTTTCATAGCGTACTGAAGTCTCTGAAGATTTGCATAAGAAGCAGGCTATGCAAACATTTCTCAGGTCAGTTTAGAGCACATAAAGATAAGATCAAGCATATTAGCTCAGCCTATCTAAGCGTCACCTTCTCATTTACACTTGTGTTTTTTTTTTCCAAATGACATTAATGGTGGAATTGCTATTCATAATGATGTTCAATGTCCATTTTATATACTTGCATATAATAAATTGGTTTTAGCACTTAGAATGGATCAATGAAGGCTGTACACATGTATGGAAATATATGGAGAGAGAGAGAGAGAGAGAAAGAGGTAGAAAGAGGCGGGGGAGTGAGAGAACGGGTACATCAGGGCTTCTAGCTACTGCAAACAAATAGCAAATGCATGTGCCACCACCATGTATATATGGCTTCCGTGGGTGCTGGGGAATCAAACCTGGGTCTTTAACCTTCACTGGCAAGTGACTTAACTGCTAGGCCATCTCTCTAGCCCATATTTTATTTCTCTTCTTTACTATAGTCTCTTTTTTTCTTTTTTCTGTCTTAAGTTTTTTTAATAATATTTTATTTTCATTTATTTATTTGAAAGAGAGGGAGAGAAAAGAGAGAAAGAGAATGGGCCTGCCAGGGCCTCTAGCCACTGCAAAGAAATTCCAGATGCAAGTGCCACCCTGTCTATCTGGCTTACGTGGCTCCTGGGGAATCAAACCTGGGTCCTCTGGCTTTGTAGCCTGTGTCCTCAGCACTAAGCCTCTCTCTCTATTCTTTCTTTTGTACATTATTAGGAAAAAAAAAACTCACTGTGCAAGTTTAAGAGCACATAATATCACCAAAAGTAAATTAAAGGACCATTCTTGTTATGGTATGTCTGAAACTCTTAGGAACAATGCCTAATTGTGTGTGTATAGTCATATTAAGCTGTTTTTGATTTAATCTATAGGATATTATATAGCACTTTACACATAGTAGACAGGTTAGCTTTTCTGGAACTGTAGGCCTATCTGAGAACATTTTTATGATAATACTTAGTAATAGATGAGATTATTGTCTTATATCTAAAGCCATTCCTAACCTCTTTAGATTTTGCCCTGTTTGCCAGTCAGACAATATGAAAACCCAACTATTGACATTCCCATTGTCCTTTGTGGTTATGTGTGGCTGCATGCTTAACATGTCTCCTTGTAAAAACTGAGGAAAGATATCTTCCTTCTTGATAAAGCAGTGAATCCTACTTCAGTCCTTCGTCTGTGCTTACTCCACCTGTCTCTTTCTGATATTGTAAAAGCAGAAGAAACATAGGTGTGAGAAGAATTTTCGAACATAAGATAAGTTGAAGGATGAAAAGCTGGACTGCATCAAATGGTGCAGGGAGAGGATGGAAAGAGCCTGAGTTCTTCTTGGTTTCAACTACCCATGGATAAAATGGCAGTCACCAAGATGACCTTAGCTGAGTGTAGACATACTGTCCTATGCATAGAGCACACTTCCCTTTGATTATAGAACTGCTGTCCACACTGTCTCCTACCTGTGCCTGACGTAATTCTGATGTCACAGAATTACTGTGAGAACTGAATCAAATGTTGTATTTACAATTTATAACTCCACAGATTAATATTTGGAGAAGCAATGCTCACCAGTGGAAAAGGCATTCAACTTGGACTCCAACATGTTTAGGATGCAATCCCAGTGACCTCATTAGATCCCCTTATAGGAAAATGTAAACAGCTTTTCTGTGTGTCAATAATTTATAAAGTGTAAATTAGAATCTTAAAGGGTTATTATGAAGGTTAAAAGAGTCAAGATATAGGAAAACTCTTGGCACAGGGCTTCATACATCTTTCTCAATAAGTGTTTCTGTGAGAGAAAAAGTTACAAGTATCTGAAATGCATCCTACTACAAACAAAGGTAAGTCCTTTACCTGAGTCATATTATGTTGTCTCTTGAAGCTATGGATTATGCAATGTTTGTAAAAGATATATTAGAATGTCCTATTAGTAAAAGAAGTACAGGGAACTTCAGTAGATTACAAAGTGTTATAGCACATATAACTAGCCAGCATTTTAAGGATGTCATATATCCTGACCAATGTAGCATCACAAAAATTTGTGTAATAGTTGCTATCATTCATTTATTTATAGACAAAGGAAAATGTAGTAGAGGGAAGTTAAGATACTAAGCAGATTGCACACATAACACACTGAGTGATAGGGATTAAAACCTGTACTTTTGATTCTTACCTTAAATCTAATGATGACAATTATTAACACACCACATGGAAATGGAAAATTTGGATACAAGTAGCCCCCGCTTTCAGTCCAGGATTATTCACAAAAGAGAGAGCAGGCCTGCTTCCCATTATTAGCTCCTGAAAAACACACTGGAGTATCCCATCTAGGAAATAGAAGGGCCTTACAATTTCTGGGAAGTTGAAATGGCAGCAGGATCCAGTTTCCCCTGGGCTTCATCACATTAGACTTCCTTGGGTCTAATGTCATAAAGGCCTTTTGCCCAGATCTGGCTAGGCAAAAATCTGAGCCCAAGCATTCTTATTGGGTTTTTAAGAAAAGGAATAAATTATTTCCCAAATAGATAAGGGAGCACTAGAGGGAGTCAAAAGAAGAAGCCCTGAAATTTGCCTAGATCACTTATTCTTCCTTAATACAGGTTTGCAGACACCTTAATAAGAAAGGCTTTCCCGCATTTCGGCCTGCTCTCCTAGAGGAGAAATAATATTTATTAATATTCCTTATTCCTATAAAATGAAATTTTCTTTACTGAGATACAAGTGATTTGAGACGAGTTCCCATTAGGATGCCCAGAAAATTCCCCAGAGTAAGCAGATGTCTGAGCTAGACATAAATCTATGTAAGTTTATAAGAGTGAAAGAAAATGTGGGCTCCCTTGAAATGAATATAGATGTTACTCTCCTTCTAGTGTGTCTTCCTGTATTTCTGAAGCAAGAAAGTTAAAAAAAATATTACATGTGGACATATTGCAGCTAAATTTCTGGATGTGAATTCATTCCAGCTAATCAGATGGACTCATATGTTCCTGGAATGTGGAAATAGGGAGAGTGGTCAGCTGCTAGACAGTTTGCACTGGTGGGAAGGATGTGTATTCTAGCAAAGTCAAGAAGCCAGAAGTGACAATCTGGGTCCCACGCTGCCTGCTTATCCTGGGATTTTGCTCAGGGAAAGGATATAGCTTTTCCTGGACCAACCTGAACCAGAGTAAAGTGCAGGCTGAAAATGCTTGTGTACAAAACCTCATGTTTTTAGATGAAATACTGAAAAATGTAATGGGGGCCTATAAACTTGCATTGATGTGGGCCCAGGCAAGTGGCTAAGGAAATCTGAGGTGAAAAGTTTGAGTAAGAGGATAGATGGAGGTTCTCACACATATTATCAACAGTGTTCAAAGCCTGCAAAAGGCAAAGCACCAAATGAAATATAACTGAAGCTCAGTGAATTGAAAGTAAAATGTTTACCAGAGGTACATGCTGAGAAGATCTTAGCGTCTGAAGTCAGTCTTAGTCCTGACATGGTGCTGACACAGCTCAGCCACCATCTAGTCCTGGGGAATCCAGAATGGCCTGTTTCCAGCTGAGATGATTGTGGTAACAAAACTCACACAGGCCCTGAATTCCAGATCACATGTCGCACCTTGATGTGATATACACTGAACTCACATCCCAGAAGAACAGAGGGCAATTCTGTGAACTAGACAATATATACTTTTTAAGACAAAAATGTGGAATATTGGGAGTTGTAGAGATATATCAGTGGTTAAGTTACTTGCCCTCAAAGCCCAACAACCAGGCTTCATTCCCCTAGTACCCATGTAAAGCCAGATGCACAAAGTGGCACATGAATCTGGAATTTGTTGGCAGCAGCTAGAATCCTGGGGATGCCTGTTCTGTCCCTCTCTCTTCCTCTCACTCTCTCTCCTATCTCTTTCTCTCTGCTTGCAAATAAATAAATAAAGAAATAAAAACGTGGAGTATTCTCCAGGAAATACTTAAATTATTGTCTTCTTCTTATTATTAGTCTTGCTTTCCAGTGAGCTTATCAGAAGAATGCTTACAACAAGGGGCGGAGAGACTGTTCAGAATTTAAGGAGTTTGCCTGCAAAGTCTAACAACCCAACTGTATCAGCCGGTGCCCACATAAAGCCAGATGCCCAAGGTGGTAGCACTTGCATGATGTGGGGCATGTTGGCAGTGTTTGGAGGCCCTGGCATGTCCATTCTGTCTGTCTTTACTCTCTCTCCTTCTATCTGCTTACAGATAAATAAATGAAAATATATATTTAAAACAAGAATGTTTACAACAAGAAATGGCTCAGTGGTTAATGGTGATGGCTTGTGAAGCCAGCTGACCCTAGTTCAGTGCCCCAGTATCCATGGAAAGACAGATGCACAAAGTGTCATATACATCTAGAGTTGATTGGCAAGTGACCCCAGCATGATTCTCCTCTTAAATAAATAAATAAAAATATGAAGAATGTTTACAACAGACTCAGGAGATTAAAATATTGTTTTTCTTTTTTTCTGACACAATGAAAAGAAACTACAAGTATCTTTCTCACTCTACTACATAAATGAGTTTATTCTCACTATTTGAAAACTTAATTAGCTGACACCAGATCAAGAAATAATCATCCATGAAATAGAAGCTTTTCATGGATTAAATATAACGTACGTTTTTCATCAGAGTAGAGTAGGAACTGTGTTGAGCAGGGAAACAGGTGGCATTTCATTTTACTTTTTGAAGATATAATATTATTTATTTAGTTATTTAGTTTCAATTTTCTCCCTCTCTCTCTTTTTTTGTTTTTTCAAGGTACTGTCTTGCTCTAGCCCAGACTGACATGGAATTCACTATGAAGTTTCAGGGTGTCCTTGAACTTGTGGCGATCCTTTCTGCCTCCTGAGTACTGGGATCAAAGGTATGTGCCAGCATACCCAGCTATTGTTTTAACTTTGTTGAATACTATATTATGTAGTCAAATTTATGTTCAAAGACAAGCAGGTTATACGTGAATTTGGCATTGACTTTTAGTCCATTTAACTTGGGACACTGCAGTAGTCAGCCTCACCGCGGTCTGCTCCTTGAGCCCTCTCTTCGTGCTGCACCCCTGACCTCCATCACAGCTACGGGGCCGGGGGGGGGGGGAGTTGCTTATAGAGGGCCATTTTGCTTCACAGGACTCCAAAGATAGGAAAACACTGTGATGCATATATTGTCAGCCCACATTACATTCATTCCCTCAATTTAGCTTCCTTCAAAGTGCCCCAGGTTGGCAGAACCATACCTCTTGTCTCCTCATTCTGTTAAGATCTCTTCTAATGCCCATTAAAATATTTGTGGAATAACATGTGGATACACACATACACACACACACACACACACACACATATATGTAAGCAGAGGGAAAAAGAGAGAGAGAGAGAGGAGTCAGGGCAACCTGCTGCTGAAAATGAACTCTAGATGCATGTACTACTCAGTGTACCTGGTTTTATGTGGATACTGGGGAATTGAACCTGGGACTTTTGGCTTTGCAAGCTAGTACCTAAACTGCTGAGCCTTCTCTCCACCCCTAAAGAGCATATTTTATGGATGTATTTTTAAAAAATACAAAAACAATATAAATTTAGAGAAATGAAAGTGCTCTATACTTACTTTTTTATATCCATAGTGTAGTGAGGTATTGTCATGGTTAAAAGTGTCAGGATAACTTCATTTTTCTTTACCGCTGAGTAGAACTCCACTGTATAAATGTGCCACATCTTCATTATCCACTCATCAGTTGAGGGACATCTAGGCTGGATCCATTGCCCAGCTATTATAAATTGAGCAGCAATAAACATGGTTGAGCACGTACTTCTAAGGAAATGATATGAGTCCTTTGGATATATGCCTAGCTGGGTCATATGGTAGATCAATCTTTAGCTCTTTTAGGAACCTCCACACTGTTTTCCACAATGGCTGGACCAGATTGCATTCCCAACAGCAGTGTAGAAGGCTTCCTTTTTTTCCACATCCCCGCCAACATTTATGATCATTTGTTTTCATGATGGTGGCCAATCTGACAGGAGTGAGATGGTATCTCAACGTAGTTTTAATCTGCATTTCCCTGATGACTAGTGACGTAGAACATTTTATTAGATGCTTATATGCCATTCGTATTTCTTCCTTTGAGAATGCTCTCTTTAGCTCCATAGCCCATTTTTTCATTGGCTTGTTTGATTCCTTAATATTTAACTTTTTGAGTTCTTTGTATATCCTAGATATTAATCCTCTATCAGATATATAGCTGGCGAATATTTTTTTCCCATTCTGTAGGTTGCCTCTTTGCTTTTTTCATTGTGTCCTTTGCAGTGCAAAATCTTTGTAACTTCATGAGGTCCCAGTGATTAATCTGTGTTCAGCGGTAAAGAGAAATGAAGTTATGAAATTTGCAGAAAAATGGATGGACCTGGAAAGGATTATACTAAGTGAGGTAACCCAGGCCCAGAAAGCCAAGCCCCACATGTTCTCTCTCATATGTGGATCCTAGCTACAGATGACTGGGCTTCTGCGTGAGAATGAAAATACTTAGTAGCAGAGGCCAGTAAGTTAAAAAGGAGACATAAAGGGGGGACTTCCAGTTAAGATGGCGGCGTAGGTACCACGCCAAAGCAGCCTAGGGGGGAAAAAGACCAAAAAAACTCAGCAAAATACACACTTTTACTAAAAAGTGAGGTGTATAGGAAATTGAGGCGGCAGCGGAGAAGTAGAAGAGTTATAGAGCATCCAGAGACTGCACAGGTGGGAAAAGCGGCTCCGGCAGCTCGGCCGTGGTGCAGCAGAAAGCCGCCAGACTCTCGGCTCGAGCCGCAGGAAAAGCCAGGTGCGGGCGCTTCCCCTCACACAGCTCTCTCCACAACTCGGGAAACGTGAGGGGAGAGTGGCAGCGAGCAGCGGAGGAGAAGACCACGAGGTAGAAGAACACGTGGAGCAGCGAGACAACCAGAGCAGCCGTGGCTCCCTCCCCTCCCACACTGCCTGAACCCAGCTCCAGCGAACACAGCAGCGGCCCAGGACCGGGCCGCGCCAACTTGGGCTGACAGCAGGACCCAAGCAGGAGCAGAGTTCGGCAGCAACTTCAGCGGCTCCAGCACCGGTACCAGCGGCCCCAGCAGCAGCGGCCCCAGGAGCGGCAGCAGCGGCAGATCCCGCAGCAGCGGCTTCGGGGGGAGCAGCGGCGGTGGACACGGCAGCGGCAGCTTCAGCAGCGGTGGTGGCTCCAGTGGTGGCAACTACAGCAGCAGCAGAGGCAGCAGCAACGGCTCGGTTTGCCCCGTAGAGAAAGCAAGTGCCCAGCTCCAGAAATCAGAACAGCAGCCCGACGACCCAGGCAGCAACTTGACTGAGACCAAAGTCACCCAAGGTAACTGGGATTGCACCAGGGAAGGGTCTCACTTGGTCACAAGCTGACTTGGATCCCTCAACAGACCAGAAATCTAAACCTCTTTGTTGATAGAGGATCTGGTCATTATAATAACTACTCTTGCATACATACTCGGGGCTGTTTTTCATTGAATGTGTACAGTGTTCAGTTAAATTTTAGAATCTACCTGTATTTTATTCCACTCAGCCTGCTTGAATACTCCTATAGCAGGGAAACTCAACCCCTAAGAACATCTTTGTAGATACTCTGAGAGTCTTAAGAGCCACACCTAATACCTTAAGGTCCTACCCTGAAAATATATTACATCAAATCAATTGATACAGCTAAGAATACAGAGTTAGCTAGAAAATCCAAGCATTAACGTAATCCAAGATGCAAAAATATATACATTATAACACAAGAAACACTAAAAAGCAAGACGATATAAATCCACCTAAAAGTATTAATGCATCAGAAATGTCCTCCAGTGAGAAAGAGTTAGAGGAAATGCCTGAGAAAGAGTTCAAAAGAATAACTATAAATATGTTCAAAGAGGTCAAAGAACACATGAAAACAATCAAAGAAGAAATCAAAGAGGAAATCAAAGAGGAAATCAAAGGAATCAAAGAAGAGGCAGGACACCAATTTAATGAAATAAAGAAGGCAATACAAGACATAAATAGGGAAATAGAAATAATAAAGAAAAACCAGTCAGAATTACTAGCAATGAAGAACACAGTTAACGAAATAAAAAACTCTGTAGAAAATCTCACCAGTAGGATGGATGAGGGAGAGGACAGAATATCTAAGCTAGAAGACCAGGTGGCAGACCTAATGCAGTCCAACAAAGAGAAAGACAAACTTATAGAAAAGTATGAGTGGGAATTTCAAGATATTCGGGACACTATGAAAAGATCCAATATAAGAATTCAGGGCATAGTAGAAGGAGAATAACTCCACTCCAGAGGCATAGTAGGCATCTTCAACAAAATCATAGAGGAAAATTTCCCCCAAATTGGGAAAGAGGTGCCAATACAGATACAGGAAGCCTTTAGATCCCCAGCCAGACAAAACCCAGAAAGAACCTCTCCTCGCCATATTATAATCAAACTTCCAAACACACAAACCAAAGAAAAAATATTGAAAGCAGTTAGAGAGAAAAATCAAGTTACCTACAAAAGCAAGCACATCAGGATTACAGCAGATTATTCAACACGAACTTTTAAAGCCAGAAGGGCTTGGAGTGATATATTCCAAGTTCTGAAAGATAACAACTGTCAACCAAGGTTACTTTATCCTGCAAAGTTATCCATTCAAATAGATGGATAAATAAAGACATTCCATGACAAAAGCAGGTTAAAGGAGTATTTGAAGACAAAACCAGCTCTACAGAAAATACTTGATAGAATCCTCCATGCTGAACAAAAGGAAAAGCACACATATAAGGAACCTAGAAAAAACAAGCTATACTCAAATACCAGTTAACAGAAGAGAGCACAGGTAGAACCAGTAACACACACACACACACACAAAATGGCAAACATAAATACACACCTTTCAGTAATATCTCTTAATATCAACGGTCTCAATGCCCCAACGAAAAGACATAGATTCGCAGACTGGGTTAAAAAGCAGGCTCCTACAATTTGTTGTCTCCAAGAAACTCACCTTTCTACAATGGATAGACATTATCTTAGGGTGAAAGGTTGGAAGACGGTGTTTCAAGCAAATGGGCCTACAAAACAGGCAGGGGTTGCTATCCTAATATCAGACAGGGTAGACTTTAGTCTGACGTTAGTCAAGAAAGATAAGGAAGGTCACTTTATATTGATTAAGGGCACACTCCAACAGGAGGACATTACAATCCTAAACATATATGCACCTAACATGGGGGCTCCCAAATTCGTCAAACAAACACTACTAGAACTAAGGTCACAGATAACACCAAACACAGTGGTGGTGGGTGACTTTAACACCCCACTCTCATCAATTGACAGGTCATCCAGGGAAAGAATAAACAGAGAGGCATCTGGAATAAATGAGGTCATAGAAGGAATGGACCTAACAGATATATACAGGACATTTCATCCAAAGGCTGCAGAATATACATTCTTTTCAGCAGCACATGGAACATTCTCTAAAATAGACCATATATTAGGACACAAAGCAAATCTTAACAAATTCAGGAAAACTGAAATAATTCCTTGCATTCTATCTGACCACAATGGAATTAAACTACAAATCAGTAGCAAGAAAGGCTATAGAGCATACACAAAATCATGGAAACTAAACAATACACTACTAAATGATGAGTGTGTCAATGAAGAAATCAAAAAGGAAATCAAAAAATTTATAGAGTCAAATGATAATGAGAACACAACATACCAAAATCTCTGGGACACAATGAAGGCAGTTCTAAGAGGTAAATTTATAGCCTTAAGTGCCTATATTAAGAAATTAGAAAGGTCGCAAGTAAACGACCTAATGCTTCGCCTTAAAGCCTTGGAAAAAGAAGAACAAGACAATCCAAAAAACAGTAGACGGGAAGAAATAATAAAGATTAGGGCAGAAATTCATGAAATAGAAACAAAAAGAACAATCCAAAGAATTAATGAAACAAAGAGTTGGTTCTTTGAAAGTATAAACAAGATTGATAAACCCTTAGCAAATCTGACCAAAAGAAAGAGAGAAGAGACACAAATTAATAAAATCAGAGATGAAGAAGGTAACATCACAACAGATTCCAGAGAAATTCAAAAAATCATAAGAACATACTATAAAAGTATATACTCCACAAAGTATGAAAATCTGAAAGAAATGGATGATTTCCTTGATCTATATGACCTACCTAAATTAAATCAAAATGATATTAATCACTTAAATAGACCTATAACAAACATGGAGATCCGAACAGTTATCAATAATCTCCCAACTAAAAAAAGCCCAGGCCCGGATAGATTCACTGCTGAATTTTACCAGACTTTTAAGGAAGAGCTAACACCATTGCTTCTTAAGCTTTTCCAGGAAATAAAAAAAGAAGGAATTCTACCAAACTCCTTCTATGAGGCCAGCATCACCCTGATACCAAAACCAGGCAAAGATAGAACAAAAAAAGAAAATTACCGACCAATCTCCCTCATGAACATAGATGCAAAAATTCTCAACAAAATATTGGCAAACAGAATACAAGAGTATATCAAAAAGATCATTCACCCTGACCAAGTAGGCTTTATCCCACAGATGCAGGGATGGTTCAACATACGCAAATCTATAAATGTAATACATTACATAAACGGGTTGAAGGACAAAAATCACATGATCATCTCATTAGATGCAGAGAAAGCATTTGACAAAATCCAACATCCCTTCATGATAAAAGTCCTACAGAGACTGGGAATAGAAGGAACATATCTCAATATAATAAAGGCTATTTATGACAAGCCTACAGCCAACATATTACTAAATGGGGAAAAACTGGAAGCTTTTCCACTAAAATCAGGAACAAGACAAGGGTGTCCACTGTCCCCACTTCTATTTAATATAGTTTTGGAAGTCTCAGCCATAGCAATAAGGCAAGAGACACGCATAAAAGGGATACAAATTGGAAAGGAAGAAATCAAGTTATCATTATTTGCAGATGACATGATTCTATACATAAAGGACCCTAAAGACTCTAATAGCAAGCTGTTAGAGCTGATCAAAACCTACAGCAATGTAGCAGGATACAAAATAAATACACAGAAATCAGCAGCCTTCATATATGCTAACAACAAACACACAGAGGATGAAATCAGAGAATCACTCCCATTCACAATTGCATCAAAAAAAAATAAAATACCTTGGAATAAACCTAACCAAGGAAGTAAAGAATCTATACAATGAGAACATTAAAACACTCAAGCGAGAAATTGCAGAAGACACTAGAAAGTGGAGAAACATCCCTTGTTCCTGGATTGGAAGAATCAATATCGTGAAAATGGCAATCTTACCTAAAGCAATCTACACATTTAATGCAATCCCTATCAAAATTCCAAAGGCTTTCTTCATGGAAATAGAAAAAAAAATCCAAAAATTCATTTGGAATCACAAAAAACCTCGAATATCTAAAATAATACTGAGCAACAAAAAAGAGGCTGGAGGTATCACCATACCTGATTTTAACCTATACTACAGAGCCATAGTAACAAAAACAGCATGGTACTGGCACAAAAACAGACATGTAGATCAGTGGAACAGAATAGTGGACCCAGATGTAAGCCCAAGTAGCTATAGCCACCTGATATTCGATAAAAATGCCAAAAATACTCATTGGAGAAGAGACAGCCTCTTCAGCAAATGGTGTTTTGAAAACTGGATAAATATCTGCAGAAGGATGAAAATAGATTCTTCTCTCTCGCCATGCACAAGAATTAAGTCCAAATGGATTAAAGACCTTAACATCAGACCGGAAACTTTGAAACTGCTAGAGGAAAAAGTAGGGGAAACCCTTCAACATATTGGTCTTGGCAAAGACTTTCTGAATACAACCCCAATTGCTCAGGCAATAAAACCACAGATTAATCACTGGGACCTCATGAAATTACAAAGATTTTGCACCTCAAAGGACACAGTGAAAAAAGCAAAGAGGCAACCTACAGAATGGGAAAAAATCTTCGCCAGCTATATATCTGATAGAGGATTAATATTTAGGATATACAAAGAACTCAAAAAGTTAAATAATAAGGAATCAAACAAGCCAATCAAAAAATGGGCTATGGAGCTATATAGCGAGTTCTCAAAGGAAGAAATACAAATGGCATATAAGCATCTAAAAAAATGTTCTACGTCACTAGTCATCAGGGAAATGCAGATTAAAACTACATTGAGATTCCATCTCACTCTTGTAAGATTGGCCACCATCATGAAAACAAATGATCATAAATGTTGGCGGGGATGTGGAAAAAAAGGAACCCTTCTGCACTGCTGGTGGGAATGCAATCTTGTCCAGCCATTGTGGAAAACAGTGTGGAGGTTCCTAAAGCAGCTAGAGATTGATCTACCATATGACCCAGCTATAGCACTCCTAGGCATATATCCAAAGGACTCATCTCATTTCCTTAGAAGTACATGCTCAACCATGTTTATTGCTGCTCGATTTATAATAGCTGGGAAATGGAACCAGCCTAGATGTCCCTCAACAGATGAGTGGATAATGAAGATGTGGTACATTTATACAATGGACTTCTACTCAGCGGTAAAGAAAAATGAAGTTATGAAATTTGCAGAAAAATGGATGGACCTGGAAAGTATTATACCAAGTGAGGTAACCCAGGCCCAGAAAGCCAAGCGCCACATGTTCTCTCTCATATGTGGATCCTAGCTACAGATGACTGGGCTTCTGCGTGAGAATGAAAATACTTAGTAGCAGAGGCCAGTAAGTTGAAAAGGAGACATAAAGGGTGGAGAAATGAAGGGAGGAGGATACTTAATAGGTTGATATTGTATGTATGTGATTACAATGATTGTAATGGGGAGGTAATATGATGGAGAATGGAATTTCAATTGGGAAAGTGTGGGGGTGGGGAGGGAGGGAATTACCATGGGATATATTTTATAATCATGGAAAATGTTAATAAAAATTAAAAAAAAAGGAGACATAAAGGGCAGAGAAAGGAAGGGAGGAGGATACTTAATAGGTTGATATTGTATTGTATATATGTAATTACAATGATTGTAACGGGGAGGTAATATGATGGAGAATGGAATTTCAAATGGGAAAGTGTGGGGGTGGGGAGGGAGGGAATTACCATGGGATATATTTTATAATCATGGAAAATGTTAATAAAAATTTTAAAATAAAAATAAAATTAAAAAAAAAGGTGTCAGGATAAATTGGTATTTGTAGCATGTTCTTTGTGATTTGGGCCCTACCACTACTCTGAATTTTCTCAGTGATTAATTTACTCCTCCATTCCTTCTGTTAGTCAGTCTGCAAAAAGTGATGACCTCCTGGGTTCTATACAGACAAAATTCCAAGTTCTCAAAAAGTCTGGATCAACTCCTACCAAATCAGAGAGCCAGAGCCTCAGAGGCCTCCAACACCTCAGCACTGAAGCAGACCAAAAATGAACCCAACATGGCTCGGGGAAATTTTGTGGAAGAGGGGGCGGAAAGAATGTCAGAGTCACATGTTGGGTCATGATATGCAGAGACATTTATCATACCAATAACTGTGGGCTAATTCCACAATGTACGACCCATTTACATCAACAAGGAGGGTCCATTGGGAGGGGGTAGATCATGAATGAGCCTAAATAATGGTACCAAACTGCCTGTATTTGTTGAAAAGAAAACTAATAAATTAAATTTAAAAAAAAAAAAGTCTGGATGCAGAATGAATCATGCAGTTTTAGATCTCAAAGGTCTGTTTACTCTAATGAAATAAGCAAACTTGTAAGGCATATCCAAGTTAGGTCATGCACAAGCACACTCACAGATTGTACTTTAAGTATTGAATAGAGGGTTGGAATTTTTGCCTGAATTGTTTGAAAACTATTTTATTTTTTTACAAGGGGGGGGGAGTGAAAGAGAGAAAGGGGGAGAGAACGTCCCAGGGCTTCTAGTCACTGCAAACAAATTCCAGATGCATACACCAACTTCTGCTTCTGGATTACATGGTAACTGGGGAATTGAAACTGATCATTATGCTTGACAGGCAAGTGCCTTAACCGCTGACCCATCTCTCTATACCTGTACCTGAATTTTAACCTAAAAAATTGATCCACAGTCAATATATGTTGTAGCACAGGTGCATGTATTTGTTGTTTGGTAACACAGTGACATATGACACAGTAAGGTATATAATTTTTTAAAGAAAACTGTTACTTTTGTATGTTATTTTTTTTAATTTTTTTTTTATTATCTATTTATTTGAGAGCGACAGACACAGAGAGAAAGACAGATAGAGGGAGAGAGAATGGGCGCGCCAGGGCTTCCAGCCTCTGCAAACGAACTCCAGACGCATGCGCCCCCTTGTGCCTCTGGCTAACGTGGGACCTGGGGAAGAGAGCCTCAAACCGGGGTCCATAGGCTTCACAGGCAAGCGCTTAACCACTAAGCCATCTCTCCAGCCCGAAAAGTGTTACTTTTATAAGACAGATTTGAGGGATAAATTTTTACTTGTTTATTAATAAGTTCAATTTGAAGAAATCATAAAGAGACTTACATCAACCATATGGAACGATGCTGAGTTTTGAATGTGCTTTCAAGGAGATTATGCAATAGGAACACATTAGCTGGTCCTCTGATGTTTTAAGACACAAAAGACTGGAGTGTCAGAACAAAATAGCTTGAGAACACTACTGGATTTTCTGTTACTTGAATTCCATTCCACTTAGAGAAATTTATGTTTATGATTACTTGATTTTTTTTTTTGTCTGCCTTTTCTCCTTGGTTGAAAATCCCATGAAGTCAGGGACACAGTATACCTACCTTTTCTTCATTTGTTCCCAAGCCTATAGCAATGTCTGATACAAAAAGAGGTTTAATCAATATTTGTAGAGAGGGGGACACTGGAGAGGCATGTTGCCCACCATGGTGATTACTAACTTTAGAAAAAAATAAAATTTGCATATTCATCTGCTTGCTTCGTGATATTTTATTAACCTAAAAATCACAAAAGCATGTTGTTTAATCATAGACAGTATTCTAAATGCTCCCCAGACAGAAATTTAACAAATCCTCATAGAAAACCTAAAGGGATAATACCATTTATTAGTGTTGCAGGTGAAGATACAGGGATGGGGAATTCTCTATATCCCACCTTTTTAAACTGGAGGTCACAGCTGCATAAATGTAGAAGCCATGAAAAATTTAGCAATAGTAAAACATCTCTGAGCATCAGATGATCAAAGCTTCAGTCAAAATAAAATGTCCAATTAATTGGAGGGGTTTCTGGCAGGGCTTGCCCTTGCTGCCTTGTGTAAACTACTGAAGCCCTCCTTGGGAAAACACAACGCATGCACTCGGGACTAGCATGTCATCCCATCATGCAACAATGAAAGGTGCTTAAAACACCTCTGCTCAGGTTCAACATCGTTGCATGCTCTGCATGCTCTGTGGTGTAGTTTTTTTATTGTACATACAGTGTTTTCTGCTTTTCAAGAAAAATAACGTTTTAGTTATAGAAAACAATACCTTCCAATAATTTCCACTCTTCATTGCTCAGCATGTGAGTTAAATTAGCATATGCTTGAGTTGTATTGTATTAGAATGCTTAATTTTTATAAACTGCTATTTAAATTTCTGGCATGAATGGAATAAAAATCAATTTCCCCATTAACTGACATCTTATTGACAAATATCTGCTGTAATCAGTTCATCAGTATTTAAACATCATTGTTAATTAAATGTCATTGTTTATTCATATTTCATCAAAAGGACAGTCAAAACATGTAGAGTTTAGAGCTCAGGTGGTGGTTCATCATTTAAAAGTTCTTGCTTACACAGCCTACTGGCCCAGATTCAATTCCCCAGTACCCACTTAAAGCTAGACACACGAAGTGGCCCAGGGCACAGTGGCAATATGCCCTGGTACAGCCATACCCATACATATTCTCTCTCTCAAATGAAATAAATAAAAATACTTTTTAAAAGCATGTTTTCAGGACACTTGTCTTTACAGGAGCAAAGCAATTCTGGCCACAGGGAGGCATGTTGAAGATCAAATGAAATCACATGCATTTTAGTCATAGCCCTTAGTTTCAAGCTTTTCTTCTCTAAAACACATTTGTAGCACCTATTAATGTTACAGAGGTAAAAGGGTTGTATAATTGTATTGTCCAAATTGTATTACTTTTGAGAACATAAATTGCCTCCCTAGAAAGAAAGTACGCTGAAATGAGACCAATAATGGGGATTGTTTGCACAGAATATAGAATCCACCTGCAGATAAAGAAAAATCTGTTCACAGAATATTTGTTCACCTAAGGTAAGAGTACTCTAAGCTACCCTGTGGGTTAGAAAGAACAAAAACCCCCTTTTTTATGGGTGTATCTTATTAAAAGTATAATATAAATTTGCCACGTAAGTTTGAAAGAAATAGAACTTTGTTTCAGAGTCTCATTTTTTATACCTTTAAAATGGAGATGAGTGAAATATTCTGCTGCATTAAAGGATCATTGAAATAAAGTTTAAACATGTTTCCCAATGTAGGCACATAGTATATGCTCAATAAATATTACCAGTGAGTAATGCTTGTTTTGGTAAGGAAATTAAAGGACGATATTTGGTCAAATATTTCTGCTTGCTAAGATGTCTCTGAAACATATGGATGATAATATACAGTCACTTCACATTTTGCATTTTGACTTACTGCTTTTGTTCCAGTGACTTTTGTGTAGACTATTCAACAGAGATAAATTATCTCAGATTTTAGTCCAACAGAGTAGGGGGCTCCATAGTGATAAGGATCAATATATGGGGGCTGCCAGAGGCTTTAGTGCTGGGCCGACTTAATGGGTCTTGGAAAGAGTTGTATTAAAAGCTTTTAGAGGAAAGCTCCCTGTTGCTGCTTTTTGTACTCTGCCTAGTACTTTAATGAATGCCACTATAAAGAATGTTTTATCTCTGTGTTATGAGCCCAGGTTTGACTGTTTGTACTCTCCAAAGAATTTTAGCTGTCATGGGATAAGATGTTATGAAGGCAAGAAAAACTCACATGGAAATATGATTTTTATAATGAGTACTAATCTGAAGAAATTAATGCAATCACTGGTATTAAATCCCCAAATCAGAGATTTTGGACTGATTAAAAATATGTACCACTCAAACAACAGAATTTTATAACAGATTCAGCTAGAATAATTATCTCTCTATTACTGTAATGTTTGAGGCTGAATTGTGAATTTGTGCTCTAGGATACCTAAAAGAGTTATGAGAGATCTTAATATAAAACCTTAGTAAAATTATAGCCATTCTTCAAGATTACTCAAACATTTTAAATCCCAAAGCTTACCTTTTGTAATTATACAAGGGTTATATTGTTGAATAATGTTATGATTTTTAAAATATAAAAGTACTCTTGTACCAAATGTATGGCAACATGACTTGTCTGACTTCTAAGGAAGGTAGAAGGCACTTCCTTTGCAGGTATTTAAACATTCCATATATTATACAGCTTGCTTCTTAATCATTTTTCTGTATAGCTTTTGTTTTATCCTTGGTTATTTTACGACTATATTTTTATCTGGAGTCAGCACTTTAACAGACATCATTTAGAGCCCATTTTGATGCCCACTTATGATGGAACTTAGTAAGGAAGGAATGGGAGCATGGTATTGAGTACATTGAAAATGGTTCTACTCTTTGCTCTCCTGTGAGTTGTTTCAAAAAAGCATAAACTCAAGAGCCATTAGCAGAGCAATATCAAGATACTTTCTTTGGTTGAAATGGAGATGACTTATCAGGATGTTAGTAATAAATAGTTCCTGGAGTAAGCCAAAATATTTTATTTCCCTCTAGTTTTATTAATAGCATATACAAATATGAACCAAATACATGAAACCATTGCATTTCAATCTATTATTTCTTTGAAAAAGTGAATTTCTAAAATATTTGATCCACTTTTGAGGCTATTACTATGATTATACATTTCACTAGTTTCTCATTCAATTTTGATTTTTTATGGCAGTTACTATGCTATAGAAATTTGTCTATGACATCATCACATTTTAAGTTTGTTTACTCATAGATGTGGCTTATGTATTCATTGTTAAAATACTTTTAAAAATAAATTTATTTATTTATTTGATAGTGACAGACAAAGAGGCAGATATATATAGAGAGAATGGGCATGCCAGGGCCTCCAGCCACTGCAAACGAACTCCAGACGCATGTGCCCCCTTGTGCATCTAGCTAACATGGGTCCTGGGGAATCGAGCCTTGAACCGGGGTCCTTAGGCTTCACAGGCAAGCACTTAACTACTAAGCCATCTCTCCAGCCCAATTGTTAAAATACTTTTATTAAGCATTTATTAAGACCTTTGACTGAAATCATAAAAATGAATAGTTCTTTGGTTACTTTCCATAACTCATGACCTGTGTTGAGGGGATCTTCACAGGTATAGCATGAATATTACTAGAGACCACACAGTTTGTGGAAGTTCTGTGAGTAAATGTGAATTGCTGGATATATGATTCATAATAGAATTTTCCATTTCTGTTTTCTCTTTATAAGATTATCAAATTTGCTTTAAGAAATTGGTATTTTTGTATAAACTTTCAGTTTTTTTCACATAAAATAGTATCTGTGTTTTACGTATCTAGGTGCATGCTGATGAGTCTCCTTTTTCTTCACTTAACCCTGTATCATAAATATTTACCCATGCCAATATTTATTCTTCTATAATATTACCTTAATAGCTGGATATTCTTTGTTACATTATTTAGATGCACTATAACTTATTTATTTGGCCAATTCTTCCCAATTGTATATGTAAAGATTTTTTAATGTTATCATATATATGGTTTCAATGAAAACTTCATACACAAATCTAATGATTTCCTTAAGAAAATGTTTAGGGCTAGGCATATTGATCTAGCTTAGGGACATCCAGTTTTTTACTTTCACTTGTTAATGAAGTTGTCATTTTTAATATTTATTTTATTATTTTACTTTTATTCATTTGAGAGAGTAAGAGGGAGAGTGAGAAAGAATGGGTACCTCCTTGCCTCCAGCCATTGCAAACTACAGACACATGTACCACCTTGTGGCTTACATGGGTCCTGGGGAATTGAACCTGGGTCCTTTGGCTTTGTAGACAAGTGCCTTAATAGCTAAACCATCTCTCCAGCCCAGGAAATTGTGTTTTAGTACTCTATATTTCTGTCACCTTTGTCAAGAATTGGATGGCTGTAGCTCTGTGGACTTATTCATAGAGCTTCAATTTGCCTATAAATAGAGAATCTCGATAACCAGCTAATTATGCTTGATGAAGACATGATCAAATGTAAGAATAAATTCCAGGAAGCATCGAGAAAATCAGATTTCAAACTGAAATTGTACCTTAAAAAATAGATGGACATGATGCAAAAAAAAAAAATCAAATAGAGTTTTTGAAAATTTCTTTAGAACACCACATAATTCAGTCACTCATGTGAAAGACAGAACCTCTGAGCTGGAAGAAAAGACAGAAGAAATTGATCAGGAGTCTAAAAACTTTGATAACTTCAGAAACTCATGTGAACAGATTGGGAAACTGTGTGATACCCTGAAACATCCAAACATCCAGATCATGGACATACCACATGGGGAAGAAATCCACATCAGAGGCATAGAGAACATATTCACCAAAATTATTGCAGAAAAATTTCTCAACCTCACAAAAGAGAGGCCCATCCAGATGCAATAATCTCACAGAACACTAAACTGACAGGAGCAAACAAGAAACTCTCCAAGGCACATCCTAGTTAAAGGTCTTAACAATGAAAACAAAGCAAGAGTGCTAAAACATCAAGAGAAAAACAAAGTATTATATATAAAGGAAATCAACCTGAATTATCTCAGATTTCTCAATGGAAACATTGAAATCCAGAGAGATTAAACACTTCAAAGTCTACAAAAAACAATGGCTTCTAACCCAAGCTACTGTACCCAGAAAAAACATCCATTATAAAAGATGGTGAAGAATGCATTTATTGATGAAAACCTTTCATGAAAAAAGTTAACTCTATGATCATATAAACACAAAACCATACATTTAGAGAAAATTCAGAAATACTTTACACAGAGGAGTCAAACAACCAATTTCAAGAGCCTACAAGAAGAATATCACAATAACCAAAAATGCAGAAGGCTCAAAAATGAAAACAATTGGGCTGGAGAGAAGGCTTAGTGGTTAAGCGCTTGCCTGTGAAGCCTAAGGACCCTGGTTCAAGGCTCAATTCCCCAGGACCCACATTAGCCAGATGCACAAGGGGGCGCATGCAACTGGAGTTTGTTTTCAGTGGCTGGAGGCCCTGGTATGCCCATTCTCTCTCTCTCTCTCTCTCTCTCTCTCACTCCCTCTTTCTCTCTGTCTGTTGCTCTCAAATAAATAAATAAATAAACAAAAAAATTTTTAAAAAAATCACAAGAAAGCACCAAAACCCATAAAACACCCCTTCATGGCAGGGGTTAAATAAAGACCTCACAGTTATAAACTTAACCATTAATGGTCTTCATTCACTCATCAAAAGACATATGTTAACAATATGGATCAGAAAAAATTACTCTTGTGTCAACTTTCTTTAAAAAATCCAGGGCTAGAGAGATTGCTTAGTGGTTAAGTGCTTGCCTGTGAAGCCTAAGAACCCTGGTTCAAGGCTCAGTTCCCCAGGTCCCACGTTAGCCAGATGCACAAGGGGGCACATGTGTCTGGAGTTAGTTTGCAGAGGCTGGAAGTTCTGGCGCTCCTATTCTCTCTCTTCCTCTATCTGTCTTTCTCTGTGTCTGTCGCTCTCTAAATAAATAAATAAATAATTTAGAAAAAAATTTTTAAAAAATCCAGCTTACCACTAAAGACAGATACTTCCTCAAAGTGAAAGGATGGAAAATGTTATTCCAACCAAATGGAAATAAGAAATAAGCAGGCATTGCTACATTAACATTTGATAAAATAGTATCCAAACCAAAAGTAATCAAAAGTTACAAAAAAGGCCTCTTTTATTCATCAAGAGAAAGATCCAACATGAGGACATCACAATTATAAATCTGTATGTGCCAAACACAGGTCCACCACAGTTTATTAAACAGAACCTACTTGACAACAAAACAGCAATAAACCCATCACCATCATAGTTGGTGGTTTGAATACTCCAGTATTATCTATAAACAGATCATCTTAGCAGAAAAGCATCAGGAAAATAATAGAGCTCAACAACACCATAAATCAACTAGACCTACTGGACATCTACAGAACTTTTCACTTCAATTTTACAAAAAACACATTATTCTTGGCATAATACCTGCCTCCATACATTCAGGATAAACAAAGTAATATCAGATCATATCATATCAGATCATAATGCTTTAAATCTAGAAATTAACAACAAAAGACACACTAGGAACTCCACTTGTTCCTGGAGACTGAACAACACAATTTTAAACAATGAATGGGTTGTGGAAAAAATACCAAAAAGGAATTTGTTAAATTCTTAGAATTGAATTTCGCTGAAAACACTATTATACAAAACATATAAGATACAATGAAGGGGAAAATTTATAACACTAAATGCCTTCATAACAAATACATAGAGAGTCCAAACAAATAACCTAACTACCCAAAAAAGGCATTGGAACAACAAGAAGAATATAACCCTAAGAGGTCCAGACAGAAAGAAATAATCGAGATCAGAGCAGAAATTAATGAATTGAAAACTAAGAAAATGATTTTAAAAATTGCTGAAATGAAAAGCTGGTTCTTTGAAAAAATAAACAAGATTAATAAATCCCTGACCAATTTGATCAAGTGAGAAAAAAAGAGAAGTTTCAAATTAACTAAATCTGAAATGAAAAAGAGATCACAACAGACATTGGAAGAATAATCAGGGCATACTTCCAAAACCTCTACTCCACAAAATTGAATAATCTGGAAGAAACAGAGGAAGTCCTAGACACATACCCAAACTAAATTCAGAACAGATTTATCTCCTAAACAAACCTGTCACCAGTGTAACAAAACTAAAGACCTATACCTTAAGTCAAGTAGCTATTGTTACTTGTTCTTTGCCAAAGGTGCCTATAATGTAGACTGGGGAAAAGACAGCATCTTAAACAAATGGTGCAGAACAAATTGGACAACCATATTTAGAAAAGTGAAACTAGACCCACTCATCTCACCATACATAAAAATCAAGTCCAAATGGATTAAATTGATTAAAGGCCTCAATATATAACCTTTATGTCTTCTCCTCCTGGAAAAAAAAAAAAAATAGGAGGAACGCTCCACAATAGAAGAGTGGAGAAAGACTTCCTGAAAAAATAAATAGAGTAGCCCAGAAAATTAAGCAATCACTCAACCAATGGGATCTCGTGAAGCTAAAAGGCTTCTGCACAGACAAACATTCCCTAAATGAGAGAAAAACTTCACCAGCTATACCATTAACAGAAACGTAGTATCTAGAATATAGAAAGAATTCAAAAAATGGAACAGAGAACTTAATAGGGAGTTCACAGGAAGAAATACAAATGGCTAACCCACACTCAAGAAAATGTTCAGGTTAGGTGTTGTAGATGAGTGAGACTATGTGTCAAATTTTTTCTGTGATTGGGTAAGTTCACTGAGAATGATCTGTTCCAAGTTCAACCATTTTCCCTCAAATTTCTTTGTGTCATTTTTTCTTACTGCTGTATAGAATTCCATTGTGTAGATATACCACATCTTTGTTATCCATTCTTCTAATGATGGACATCTGGGTTGATTCCAGCTTTTAGCTATTACAAATTGAGACACTACAAACATGGTTGAGCAAATCTCTCTGGCCTTTGGTTTGAAGGTTTTAGGGTAGATGCCTAATAAGGGTATAATTGGGTCTGTTGGTATTTCTATAGTCAGCTTTTTCAGGAGTCTCCATATTGCTTTCCAAAGTGGTTGTACCATCCTACATTCCCACCAACAGTGAATGAGTGTCCCTGCTTCTCCACATCCCAGCCAGCATTTATTTTCATTTGACTTTTTGATGCTGGCTATCCTTATTGGGGTAAGGTGGAATCTCATATTTGTTTTAATTTGCATTTCTCTGATGATTAGGGATGATGAACATTTTTTTAAGTGTGTGTTTGCCATTTGTATATCTTCCTCTGTGAATTGCCTGTTCAACTCTGTGCCCCATTTTGTGAGTGGGGTATTTGTCTTCTTGTTGTTTAGACTTTTGAGTTCTTTGTAAATTCTAGAGATAAGGCCTCTATCAGTTGGATAACCTGCAAAAATTTTCTCCCATTCTGTGGCTATTCTATTGGCTTTGCTTATTATATGCTTGTCTGTATAGAAACTCTTCAGCTTCATATGATCCCAATAGTTGAGTGACTGTTTA
This sequence comes from Jaculus jaculus, assembly GCF_020740685.1. NCBI lineage: Eukaryota > Metazoa > Chordata > Mammalia > Rodentia > Dipodidae > Jaculus > Jaculus jaculus. Next base: position 27,526,800 of record NC_059120.1, read on the forward strand.
AGAACTTGAGCCACTGGGGTTTTGTTCAGGAAGTCTTTTTCCATTCCTATATCATGGAAAGTACTTGCTAAATTTCCTTCCAGTAGTATTCATGTTTCTGGTCTTATGTTGAGGTCTTTAATCCATTTGGGTTTGAGTGTAGTGCATGGTGAAATGTGTGGATCAAGTTTTAGTTTCCTGCATGCGGTTATCCAGTTTTTCCAGCACCATTTGTTGAAGATGCTATCTTTTTTCCAGTCTATATTGTTTGGGCCTTTGTTGAATATCAAGTAGCTATAGTTGCTTGACCCAAAATCCGGGTCCTCAAGTCTATTCCATTGGTCTATACTCCTGTTTTTATACCAGTACCATGCTGTTTTTATTACTATGGCTTTGTAGTATAACTTTAAGATACCTTACATACCCAGCAAGTACCTCATGGACTAGACAATAGGATGGATGGGAGGGTGGGGAGGGCATCGAAGGGTGGAAAACAGTAATCTGTTGGTACCATAAAATTCTACTTCCTAAAAGACAGACCAAATGGCTGAACCTTCACTAGACCCTTACAGGAAACACCTGAACCACAAGACACTGCAGAGGGTAGGATCAAGACTAACCTAAATCTTCTACATCTTCCCTCCCTCCCTCTCCCCCTCTCTCCTCTCTACCTCTTGTATATTAGTTATGTTTTTCCTCAATTTCTTAGTGGACACTGACCTGTAACCCCCACTTCCAGCTTGGGCCTACCATCCACAATGAGCTTTTGATCAGAGAAACCTACAAGTTTTCCCAAAACAATGACAGACTTCTGTCAGAGTACTTGATGACCCACCAAAGGCCAGTGGTAATACCCTATTGCTGAAGACTCCATACGCAGCTGACACGTAAAATGGAATGACATGGCTGGAAACCAGGAGAGAGTCAGTCCCCAGACAGTCAGCGTGTCTAGTGCCAGAAGGTGCTACATGGGTGACTGGGGGAAATGACCAATATGTGTCCAAGAAACTCATTGTCTAACCTAATTAGCAACAAATAACCTGATATGATGCCCACACAATTGCAATAGTGGCACACAGCCATGATGAGTAACCAACTGCTCTTGATTTGGCTAACTGATCCACTCAGTGGTACTAGACCCATAGCTGGAGCTGGGAAACAAGTCAGAACCATACCCAAACACAAGCCCACTCTACCATATCAAGCTACCATCAATCATGAGGTACAAGAGGGCCTACACCTATCAAACTGTCTATCAAAAAAGTAAGTGTTATCTCAATTTTCTGGGTGCTAACTTACTCTCCGTTGGAGAATCGGCTTCTCTTTTTCAGATAGATGCAGATCCTAAGGAGAGAGCTGCCCCAACATACCTCAAAAAGGGCCCGACTGAAACTAAGGACAATTGGCGAAAAAAGAAAGGGTGATGTTTTCCTGTGAACCAGATACCAGCACAAGGGGGAAGGAGACCAATGCAGAGAAAAATCAACTCCTACCAAATCAGAGAGCCAGAGCCTCAGAGGCCCCCAACACCTCAGCACTGAAGCAGACCAAAAATGAACCCAACATGGCTCAGGGAAATTTTGCGGAAGAGGGGGTGGAAAGAATGTCAGAGTCACATGTTGGGTCATGATTTGCAGAGACTTTTATCATACCAATAACTGGGGGCTAACTCCACAATGCACGACCCATTTATATCAACAAGGAGGGTCCAATGGGAGGGGGTAGATCATAGATGAACCTAAACAATGGTACCAAACTGCCTGTATTTGCTGAAAAGAAAACTAATAAGTTAATTTTTTTTTTTAAAAAAGAATATGTTCAACATCCCTAACCATTAGGAAAATACAAATTAAAACAACTATGAGATTCTACCTTACTCCAGTAAGGAAGACAATTATTAAAAAAATCTAACAACAACAAATGTTGGTGAGGATGTGGAGAAAGAGGAATCATCCACTGTTCTTCAGAATGTGAACTTGTACAACCACTATGAAAATCAATATGGAAATTCCTGAAAAGGAAGAATATAGACCTACCAACAGACCCAGTTATTCCCTTATTTGGCATTTATCCTAAATATTTCCTGCTTCATTACAGAGATATTTGTTCAACCATGTTTATAACTGCTCGATTCATTATAGCTAAGATCTGGAAACAACCCATATGCCCATCATTGGAAGAATGGATAATAAAGTTGTACATTGACACAATGGAATTCTACTCAGCAGTAAGAAATAAAGGTAAAATGAAATTTGTAGAAAAATGGACAGATGTTGAACAGATCATACTCAGCAAACTCACAAAATCACAGAAAGCAAATGCTATATGATCTCACTTGTCTCTGGTGCTTAACGTGGATCTTTCTTGGGTTGCTAACATACCTGATAGGCAACTCAGGGACCACACAATGGAGATGGAAGGCTTTGGGGGGAGGAAACGGGGAGGATGGGGAAAAACAAATACAACTCTAAATCCAAAATGAACTATTACCATAGAAATCTTTATCCTTGGAGATAGATTAATTGATACAACCCTTCAATAGGAGTAAGAGGGGAAAGCACCTGAAAAGAATGACCCTGGAGAGGCTGTAATGAAACCTAAGCTTAAGAGAAAAAATAATAAAGTGTCTGGCCTGTAACTCCCAGTACCAGAAATTGAAAAAAAAAAGCTACCCACAATGAGCTGTTGATCTTAGAGACCTAGGACCTAGGAGGTCCCCAAAACAAGACAGGTTTCTGTCAAAGAACTTGATTACCTGCCTGAGGCAAATGGTAAGACCTTATTGCTGAAGACACAATATGCTGCAGACATAGAAGGCAGAGAGACCTGGCTGGAATCTGGAACAGAGCCAGTCCACAGAATGTTAAACCATCTAGTGCAGAAAAGTGCTACATGAATTACTGATGAAAGTGGTCAACAATGGTCTGAGTAACCAGAAGCCTAAGCTACACAGAAGCAAACATCCTGACAGGATGTACACGCCAGTGCAATAGTGGGAAACAGCCTCAGTGAGTAGCCATTAGCTTTGTGTTTGGCTAAGAAATCTGCTCAATGTAAAGGAACCAATATCTGGAATTGGAAACCAGATCAGAATCCTATGAAGCAGATTATGCTCTTCAGTGTCAAGCTCTCACTACTTTTGGCTAAAAGAGGGGTTACATACATCAAATTCTTCCTAAATTAATAATACATGGGAGAATCTGTTCTTTCTCAGAAGACCAGAGGAGATAAACTATCCCTTGCACTTCAAGTCACAGCTGAAACCACAGAGGAATTGGGGAGATGAGCAAGAGTGCTACTTCAATGCTGAACCTGGTAATCAGCACCAGTGTGTAGGAGAAAGACCCTGAGGATACTCAACACCTACCAAAGCTGAGATACAGAGACTCCTAAGAGCTCATCACTGAGATCAACTTCAAACTCACCCTCTATGGCTTAAGTAATTTTGCAGAAAAGTGGGCAGAAAGATTGTAAGAGCTACAGGTTGAGATATCATGCCCAGAGCCATACCCCCCCCCCAAAAAAAACCTGACTGTTGCTCTCACAATGCATAACTCACAAATCCATGGGGAATATCTGCAACCCCACTGAGGAGGGTTTCCAGAGGAATGAGGGTAGGGATGAGGGAAAAGAGGTACTGATACATGGTGTAGCCATACAAAATATGTTGTTAGTAATAATACTAAAATAAAAATAAATAAAAAATGAATGTTACATAGTTCTAATAAAGAATAATGATGGAAAATGCAAATAGTAGGCAAAATCGTTATGAGTTAAATGGAGGAAAGGAATTAAAGAAATGTCTTTGATTCAGGAAACAGCAAACTAGGCCTGGAAAGTTGGCTCAGGGGGTAAAGGTGCTTGCTGCACAATGAAATCACTTGAGTTTGGGACCCTAAAATCCACATGAAATTGAATGTGGTAGCCTGCATCTATAATTTCAGTGTGCCTACTACAAGATGGGAGATGGCCAGATCAGAAGCAGAGGCTGGAGAATTCCCAAAGCATGTGTGTTAGCTACCCTGGCATATGCAGAGATGAACAAAAGACTCTGCCTCATAAAATAAAGTGGGAGGCAAGGACAAACACCAAGGTTGTGTGACCTCCACAGGCATGCAAATGAAAAACACATAGGAAGATATTATGAAGAATCACAACATAAAATGGCAAGCATAATATAATTTGTGTACAATTTTAATAGCCTGAATAGAAAAATAACTTAATGAGCTGGGGAAATAAAGGTGTTTGCTAAAATCCTGCTGACCCCAGTTTCATTCCCCATTGCCACATAAAGCCAGAAGCACAAAATAACTCTGCATCCAGAGCTTGTTTGCTGCAGCAAGATGCACCGGCACACCCGTACTCACCCTCAGTCTCTCCCTTGCAAAAAAATAAATTAATTAAAACAAGCACTAGTTTAAATAGACTAGTAAGATACATACATATATATGATGTATATGTGTATATAAAAATATATGTATTTGCAAATTTATTGGTAAAATTCTGAATTAAAACAAACTGACTAGGAAGGCTTAACAGACAAAGAAATGTGAAGCATCATGCTTAAGTGGGAATAAAAAAGTAGTCAATGAGAAATAGTTCAACTCAACTCATCAGAAAGATGCAATAATTCTGAGCTCATAAGCATCTTCTATTAGAGCCTAAAACATAGAAAATCAAAGTTGACATTATTACAAGGAGGTCATAAAAACCGCCATGTTAGAGATTTTAAGTCACCTCTGGCAAAAAATTGATAATTGCTGCACAAAAAGTAACAACTTTGAACACAATTTGCATAATACAATTAACTAGCCTAATCCAATGGGCATACATGAATATCCTTCGAACAATTAAAGGATGTTCAGCCTATTTAAACAAACAGTAAATAATCATAGAAAATAATGTGTTTGCTTTATAAGGTGAACTCAAGTTGTTAAGTGTATAAAAACAAAAAAAGAAGTTGATATCATGCAGGCCATGTTCTTAGACCTGAATCCAATAAGTGGAAATTGATCACTAATAAATGAAATAAGTAAGAAGAGTTAGGTACCTGAGCATTTCTGGGAGAAGTAGAAAAATAAGTTCTCTGCCTATTAAAGCTGAGATTACACATCGTACTACTGTGATGACTGAGAAATGACCACTAGTATTCAGGGAACCTCACTTGGTAATTGTCAAAAGGGGGTAAGACCTAATTGTTACATGGAATAGAAATTAGGATACTATATTGTTGAACAATATTCAAATGGATGAATCATACCTATTTATGGCAATATCAATAATGTAAAGGTAAAAGTATTATTTAAAATACAAAAATTACAAATATTGTGTATTATATTTTAACATGTACCTTAATTGAAACATTAAACTAACCACATTAAGTTTGGATATATAAATATACACATTTTGACAAAAATGCAAATACTAATGAAAATGACCCTCCAATTGGTATAATGGCTCTTCTGGGCAAGAGAAAGTGGCAAGGGCTGTGTGATTTCCAAATTTACAAATACTTTTAATTAAAAAATTTTGAGAGTAGAGAGGGCATGGAAAACAGTATGGGTACACCAGGCTTAATGCCACCCTAAATGGACTCCAGGTGTATATGCCACTTTGTACATCGAGTTTTATGTGGGTACTGGGTACTTACACCCTGGCTTGCAAGCTTTATTTTTTTTAATTATTTATTTATTTGAGAACGTCAGACACAGAGAGAAAGACAGATAGAGAGAGAGAGAGAAAGAGAGAATGGGGGCGCCAGGGCTCCAGCCTCTGCAAACGAACTCCAGACGCATGCACCCCCTTGTGCATCTGGCTAACGTGGGACCTGGGGAACCGAGCCTCGAACCGGGGTTCTTAGGCTTCACAGGCAAGTTCTTAACCGCTAAGCCATCTCTCCAGCCCGGCTTGCAAGCTTTATAAGCAGCTACCTTTAATTGCTGAGCCACCTCCCTAGTTCTCACTAGCTATTGTTTTTCACCATTTTGACAATAAATAATCTGAGAAGAAATATAACATTATGTTACCATTTATAAAAACTGATTGGAGAGTTCATGACTAAAATTATCTGTATTATAAAATAGAAGTATAGGGCTTGGGAGATGGCTCAATTAATAAAGTGCTTACCACAAAACCATGACCTGGTTTCAGATCTCCAGAATTCACAGAAAACCATGCCAGTTGCAAGAGCACACTGAGCCTACAATCCAGTTCAGAGTAGATAGAGACAGGAGAAATCCAAGTCCTTGTGCTAGTCTAAATAAATTTGTTAGCTCCAGGTTCTATGAGCTATCTTGTCTCGAATAATTTGGAGAGCAGTTGGAAAAGAGACCCAGTGTTGACCCTTGGCCTTTAAATATACACATACATACATGCATTTGCACATCTATACACATGCACATAAATATGAGAAATATGCATACCATATATATACACATATATATAATTTTAAATTAAGATATGTATTTATAAGAACCAAAACTTTGTGTGAAATTATCACAAATAATTTCTCAGCTTGTCCAATTTTATTTTTAAACACTAAGAATTTCTTCATGGAAGCAAAATGATCTTTCTGTTTTGTTGATTCTGTCCTATTAATATTTATAAATTTCTTCCCAATCTCAAGAATCAAGAAAGATACCAATTCTAGTCTAGATTTTTTCTCTTTACACACAGCTTAATAAATAACCAAGAAATTGTTTTTGCTGTAATTCATGGATTCCTATTTTATCTTGGTTTTCTTTTATTATGTATCTATATAAGAGAGAAATAGAGGGGTGAGAAGAAAGAGAAAGAGTAGGTATACCAGGGCTTCTTATAGCTGAGGACAAAATCCAGACGCACGCACCATGGTGTGCATGTGGCTTTATGCGTGTACTGGGTAATTGAACCCAGCCTGGTAGGCTTTGCAAGCAAATGCCTTTAACTGTTAAGCCATCTCTGCAGCCCCTTATCTTGGTTTTCAATATTCAAAAACTTTCTGACTACTAGTCTAGCTAATGCCTACATTTTCACTGATTAAAAATGCCTTTCTCATGTAGTAATTTTATTTTATTCACTTGCTAGCTTATTGTTATTATTTCTCCATCCTAGTCAGTATTTGTCACTTTTAATTCTCATAGCCTTATACCATATCTCAGCATGTGGTAACAGCACTTTTCTGTCCTCCTCTTTCTTTGGCATTTTATACATGATTATTATTATTATTATTATTATTATTATTATTTTGGATCATCTCAAACAGTTTGCTTCTTGGTGAAACCTAAAATCATGTTGCTAGGCTTCAAATAAAACATTGAGATTGTGACTAGAATTGCACTGAGTCTTTAAAGTTATTTTTAGCAAGAATTGACATTTTTCTATGAATAACTTGTTACTTCCAATCTTCTCTTGGAGGGTCATTTTATTTTTCTTAATTTTTCTAAGAAAAATACCGAATTAGGATAATGCAATTGCAGAAGTACAAGCCATCATAATACCTATCATATACAAGTGCTTATTTTGCTGACGTGACTCTGAGGCTCAAGGTGGTCAGTTGTGTGACAAGCCTCTTGCATGGGTTGAAGAAGCTGTAGGACTATGTGTCTCTGGCCGACTGTGTGCCCAGCACTTTCCATCACTCTGCTCTGTAGAAGCGTAGAAGCAAGCTGTCAGCTTTTAAATTTTAAGCTATTATTCAGAAAGAAGAAAATAAGTGTTTTTTTTTGTTTGTTTTCCGGAAGCTTTTTATTGACACTATTTTATTCGGGTGAGAAGTATATCAAGGATGGTTAGGTAAATTTTCAAAGAATGTCTCTAAGCCACTCAAAATTTTTGAGCAGAGAATTTATCTGAACATGACTCTCCTGAAAGTTAGATATATGCCAGATGCTTTAATTTTGTATCGAGTTTGGAGAGAAAGAAAAAGAGGGAATAAAGGAATGGTGTTGGAAAAACAGAAGAAAGAAATAGGAATCCAGTTTAGCATCAGAATCATTTTCAAAGAAGATGTGTTACCATTGTTAGGCTCATCCATGTCCTACCTCCTCCCCCGCCCCCTCCTTGTTGACAATAAGCCAATTTATTGTAACCTTTTGCATGTCAGAGACCACTATTTAAAATATAATAGATTAATATCATTCTGGTTGGGATCATTTTCCTTATTTCAAGGATGTCTGCTTTTTGTGTGTTTTTTTTTAAATAAATAAATAATCATACAAGAAAAAGATGTGTTAAATTTATCACTTGAAAAATTACCAGGAAATTATGATTTGAACAGGAAAGGCATATTTATTGTTAAACTGCATTTATTTTAAATCTATAGCTCAATATTTTAAATTAACTTTAATTTTTCATTTGTTATTTACTTTAGTGTAGTCTCTTAGGATATTTTCATTTATTATCCTCCTAATATATGAATTAAGATGTTGAACAAATGATATAAGTGTTTAGATAAAGAAGTTAAAAATAAGTTTAAAAATAAATTCAGGGCTGGAGAGATGGCTTAGTGGTTAAGGCACTTGCCTGCCAAGCCTAAGGACCCAGGCTTAATTCTCCAGGTTCCACCTAAGCCAGATGCACAAGGTAGAGTTTGTTTGCAGTGGATAGAAGCCCTGGTGAGCCCATGCTATCTCCCTCTCACCATCTCTCTGTCTGTAATTAATAAATTAAAGAAATAATAAATAAATTCAATACATTGTACAACCTGCAAAAGTTAAACCCAGCTTAATATTATATAGTATATTTGAGCATTGCTAATAGAAAACATCTTAAATATTCTTATCACAAGTACATGGTATGTGCATCTGGCCTTATGTGGATACTGGGGAATCAAACCCAGGCCCCCATCAGACTTTGTAAATGAGCACCTTCAACTATTGGGTCCTTTTCCCAGACAAGGTTTTCCAATTTTTTAATTTCCATGTGAAGTTGGGAAACTTTTTGCTGTAAATTTATTTTTGTGCATTTTAGTTTTGACAGTTTCACATGTGAATACAATATGTACCCATCATACTTATCATAATCACGTTCTCTCTACCCTTCCCGTTTCTGCTACTAAATTCCTTCTTCCCAACAAATGCACTCCCTACTTTCATGTGTGTGTGTTTATGTGTGTGTGTGAAATTGCTGTTGATTTCATGGGCATGGATTGGATTGGGTATTTACCAGTGTATGTACAGCTTATCAGTGGCTCCACCACTTCAGAATACCACTCCCCCTCCCACAACAGGCATGAGTTGGCAGCAGACCCTTGGTAGTGGCTCTCATGAGTCCCTCCTCTGCCTACTAGAGGACGTTGTAAGGCTCAATATTGCACAGAAAACGACAGCTGTTATGAGCTTTTGAGAGTAGCAACCAAGTGGCATCCATCAGAAATGTCCCACAGCACTCCTCTACATCCTCTATCTCTCACATTCTTTCCACACCCCGGTTTTATGATGTTTCCTAAGCTTTGGAGCAGGTGATACATATGTCCCCCTTAGGGATAAGTATATAATAGTTACTTGTTCTCAGCACTTTTGTCAACAATATCTCTTTCCATTAACCTCTGTTAAAAAAAAAAAAAAAGGTTGTGTGGAACTGAGAAGATGGTTCAGAAGATATAAGTGCTTACTTTTAACATCTGCCAACTGGGATTCAATTCCCCAGCCACCCACATGAAGGCAGTTGCCATAGCAAGAGATCCTGGCCTGTGCACACTGCACACACACGCATACCTGGGTGTAGTCATGTCTTTTACCCATTTATGCTATGAGTGTGTGGCTGCCCATGGATGGCAAACACCGAGCCCACTCACCCAGTCTTAAAAGATAGCATATTCAAATTAAGCCATAATCAATAATCTATGTATAAAATTACATGAGTCAAATTTTATAACAAACATTTTTGCACTTCATAAGCTAAGAAGCTTAAATTATATTTACTTGTAACTGGTGCATAATACCATAAAATATGTATTAACATAAAAACATAAAAGATGTTTTGACACATGTACATCATATATAAAGTTAATATCGCAGTAGACCTAAAAATTTCCATGAATCTTTATCATTCTTCATAGTGAAACTTTTAAAAATCTTTTCTTCTAGGTTTTGAAAATGCAATAAAATATAGCCTACGAATTGCAACTTAGTATTTATGAATGAATGAATCTGTTCCCACACTTTCTGTCCTTCCCTCTATTCTCCCCAGCCACTACTAACCATCATTCTATTCAGAACTTGTATATCAACTATGTTTTGTATTACACATAGAATGAAATCATGTAGTACTTATATGCCTGTACAGGGAAGGAATGTGTTTTTTAATGGTGAAGAGGTAAATTTAAAAAGAAAATGAATGTCATTCTCAGTTTCAGACTAAACCCATTCAATCTATGGTCAGCAGATTCCAGAACATGCAATGAAATAAATAAAATTTGAACAGCAGCATGGCCTAACTACAGCCCTGGAAGCATCCATACATCCATATCAGACTCATCAAAATACACATGGATAGAATAACTCAATGTGTAGACAAAAACATCTGTTGTTTTGTTTTTTGGCTTACAACAACTCACTGGTTATAATATGTGGAAAAGCATGGAATACCATAAAAGAAGAGTGGCACAAAGCCTACAGGCTCATGCTGGAGAGATGGCTTACTGGTTAAAGGCACTTGCTTGCAAAGCCTGGTGGCCTGGGTTCAATTCCCTAGTACCCATGTAAAGCCAGATGCACAAAATGGCACATGCATGTGGAGTTCATATGCAGCGGTAGAGGCCATGACATACCCATACTCACTCTCTCTGCCTTTTTATGTCTCTCCCTTTCTTAAATAAAATATTTTTTAAAACCTATGGGCTCAAAAGTGGTAGACAGACAATATTCAAACTGTTGTTTGCCATCACCTTGTAGTCACATAGCAAATGTATATCTGCACTGTCCCAAGTAGGACAGTGCTTAGACAAGAATATTGCAAGATTTATAATATGACTTCAACTTATAAGGAAAGATGGTTTTCCTCTTTGAGACATGTTATAGAGGCAGGCCTACTTGGGCATGTGTGTAATCCCAGGACTTGGGAGGTAGAAGCAGGAAAATCAAGAGTTCAAGTCTAGTCACAATTACTTACAAGTTCAAGACTACCCTAAACTCTATGAGATTGCCTCAGATATATAAACAAAATGAAAAAGAAAATCTATTTTATATTTTCACAATTAGCATGAAGATGCATTATTCTTACAGCAAGTGTCTTTTGAGTGCTTATATTGCAAGGAAAAACGTTTTTGTTTTAAAGGATTGCATTGCAAAATTGCCAAAAGTTAGATTAAAATTCTTTCCTCCTTGTAGATTTCATTATCTTCAAAGGTGCAGATGGTGTGATGGCCAGCTGGAGCTGGGGGCCTGGTCTCCTAGCTCAGAAAGCACCATGAGGCAAGCACAGAGTAGAAATCCCAGGAGATTTTCTTATTGCTTTGGCTGGTGGGTGGTGTGTTTCTTTAGGTTCTGGCAAGGCCTGGGCTATGACAAACTGATCGAGCTTACTGAGCCGGTTTCTGTGGCAAAGATGACCCGAGCTACCCCGGGGACCTTGAACCTTGTCAGCAGCGTGCAGCACAGGAAAGACAATTGTCGTAATATTTCCAGCTATCACTGAATCACTAAGCCAGACTCAGGGATAAATGATCATAATCATTACAGTCTTATATTTATTCTGGCCCCTTCATTATTAGTTCTGGATATGGCATATTTATCTCTTAAATTAAGAATGATTTGTTCCCATGTAGTGCCTGTCACTGGAGAATTTTAAACGTGCTTTATGAGCGCTGGGCCGAGTTTACATGCAGCCCGGAACTCCTGCCAGAGCATCTCTGAATCCCCCCAGCTCTCCAGACTGTGCGACTATTTCCTTAATGGCACTTCTCACTGGCATCTTCTCTGTGGGGATGACAAAGAATTCTGCTGAGGTTTGGAAGAAAATGTGCATTTGAATTTGGAGCCCTAGCTCTCTAATCCTCCCAGACCTCCGTAAAGTACAGGGGTGTGGAAGATGGTCACGTCCATTTTCCAGATGGAGTTACTCCATGTTGCCATTGAAACCATTTCTGTAGAGGTGACTTGCGGGCCTTCGCCTCTCCTCTGCCATATGTTGCCTCCCTGATATAAATTGAAGTGGGAAGAGAACAGAAAGATTGGGACTCCAGGGCTTGTTTCATGAAATCAAGTCACATTTGGTTTTTGAGGCATTTTAACGGGATGGTTTAAGTGTTCCTCTCCCCCCCCCCCCCCTCTCTCTCTCTCTTTCTTATTTTCAAGGTATGAACATACATAGAAAGTCAAAAAGTAGTGTTTTGCATTCTATCCAGCTACAGTAGTTGGGCTTGTTTGTTTCTTAAAATATTTTTAATTTGGCTACTTTTTGTCAAAAATGAGGGCATATTTGTATGTGTTACCTCTCTTTCATTATTTTGCAGCTTCTTATTACTGAACAAATGTTAGAAGAAAAGGATATAAGATCCTGCATTAAAGGTTGTGTTAGGTTGATAAAGAGAGACAGAAATGGTAATTTTTTTGAAACTAATGTGAATTTAAGTAATTTTTTAAGTTCCAACTTAAAAGTAAATACCACATATCACCAATAATTTGAGGTTTATATCTCACATATGTTTCTATCCTTCAAATATATGTGTGTGTGTATATATATATATATATATATATGTATATATATTCAACATAAATACATGTCTTTGTGCATACACACGTACAGACAGAGCTTTTGAAAAGTATTCTTGGAACTTGAGATAATCAGCACCAGAATTCTGACATTTTTCCCACTCTTTTCTTGTGTTAAAAACATACCACTTCTGTCATTTATCACTGGATTTCTTTTTTCAAATGCAGACTTATCCTGTCACTGAAATGGAAACGCCATCAAATAGAAAACTTTAGTTTGTTCAAAAATCAACAGGATGGGTTTTTAAATGCCTGTTCATCAATAATATTCCATCCCTGGTAGAGCATCTGAAAAAGCATAAAATTCCATTTGTTTGAGACTGCTGGGTCCTATAAAGGCCCAATGACTAATTGCTTTAAGGGGGGGGGGGGAGGGAGGGAGAGAGAGAGGCAGGATTCCTTATGTACCTAATTCCTGGGATGAAGAGTTTGATTAATTGATGCTTGATGATTGGTTATCATCAGGCATGACATTTATTCTAGACAAATGAAAACTTGTGGGAAAAAATTAAAAACGTGTGCAAAAGCATTGAAAAAATCACAACTGGAAGGGTCAAAGAGCAACAGGAAAAAAGCTACTTGACACTTAGCTCATATTTACCTTATAAATTTTTTACTAATAGTTGATGCATTTTAATCTCTGACTGTCTTACGGTACAAAGTATAAGTCAATGCATGAGCTAATTGCAGTAAGCAAAAGTGGTGTTTAATGCACTGGGCACTTTCAGTAGCCACGTATTGTATCTCTAATTAGTGTTTGTAACTGATGTGACAGCAGTTTATGGAGCACCAAAATAGTTACTAATTTGTCAAGTGGGTCTAGAGCTTATGGCAGCTTTCTGATCATCTCCCTTGCCGCAGGACCTGAAAGCACCTTCAAAAAGCTTTCTGCCATTGATCTTTAGTCAGATGCTGACTGAAAAGCAGACAGCACTGCCAGAAAGAAGATAGATAGGTGCTGCGCTAGCATGAAAAACACCGTGCCCTTAATGAAAAAGGTTCCTGCATATAACTCATGTGTGTGTGCAAACACATCCACACAGGGGTTTTCGACAGGGAGAGTGGTCTCTGAAAATTAAGGGGCAATGAATTTAGTGTTTATATTTTTCATTCTTTTCACAAACAATTGCCAATCACAGGTGCCTGAGACACACCCGAGCAGGGTATTTTGTGAGATTCCTCAAAATTCTCATATTTTGTCTTTTGTGAAGGTGGGATGCTTTAATGTTTAGTTTATAATATTCAGAAATTCAGGGAGACAATGTAACCATATAAGATCAATACCAAGTTTTGGAGCAATTCTTCAGAAAAAGAAAAACATTATAATGTGGACCTTTTCAGAGAGAAATGCATACTATAGTCTCTTGTCTCATCAATTTATGACATGCTGGTATGCTTCTACTGTAGAATGATGATATGGACCATAAAATATATCAGTAATATATTGTAATTATATGTTGAAATATGTTCAATGACATGAAAAATACCCAGGAGATGTTACTATCTATGCTATTTTTAAAAATTTGTCAGTATAACCAAATATAATATTAAGATATAATGATCATCACACCTACCTTGTATCTAAACATCAGACTTTGAGAGAAAGACAACATGCTCAGTAGTTATGGTAATCATTCATCAAAAAAGACAATCACCCCATAATTAAGGAGAGAATGTGTTTTGGTTTAGGAGTGCAATCAGCAAATTTTGTTGCTACCAGCCTGAGTGGGAAAACATTTTTATCTGTGAGAAATGGATCCTTAGAATTACATGCTGCATAGTTTGGTGTGTTAACTCGAGATCTTTTCCAAGCAAATTATAGCTGGAGATCAATAATGGGAGAAACCTGCAAGGTAGCTGACCACAGTGGAGGAAACTCAAAGCCAACATGACAAAAACATCATTTCTCACCCCAGTCTCTATTCTTGTTCTCCTGTTTGTTTTGTGGATTGAAAGGTGGTTCTCTTTCTCACAAAAATCATTAATTCTATTTTCCTCACACTGTGTCTTTCTCAACCATGCTTCTTTTATCATCTATCCCCAGTCCTTTAGCAAGTTACAGAATTTATCATTTGATAATTCTCATCTTGTTTACTACTATCAGTCTCCTGACACTAACCTGATTTGCCATCATTTTTTTAATTAGATACTGCAAAAACATCCCTGTTCCCACTGTGTTTCCCACTATGTTTCTCACAAACCTTTTCTCACAAAATAAATCTATGATACTGCTTTTCATAAAAAGTTTAAAGCAGCTATTCCTAATTAATTATTCTCAGAATTCTTTCTTACTCCTAAAGTTACTAAAAATACCCAATCCTTATGTAAATATGGATTAATATATTTACAGTTACCATATTGTGAACTGAAACAAAAATTTGTAAATATCTGTTTTGGGGTATATTTTAAATTAGCAATAATGATCTGGCTGAGTAGCTTAGTTGGTTAGCATGTAGTGATAATAAAATAGTAATATGCACAGATTAGACATAATGGAATAACATTCTGAAAAAAACTTGAATTTTCCAAGTAGAGTGAAGAGACATTTTGCAACTATCCATAAGTTTTGGATTGATCTATGATAACTGACTTCTTATATCTTCTGTATTCAATTTGTTGTGATATGCTGGTTTCCAGATGTTCCTTGACTACTAGAGATTAGGTTCTGATAAACCTATTATAAGTTGAAAATGTTATAAGTTGAAAATTGATTTAATGTACCTGACCTACTAAGTATCATAGTTTAAGCAAGAGTGCTCTGTGAAGTATTGGTTGGTCACCGTTGGATCCAAGGGAATACTAGGAACTCCAGATCTCACTATTGTAAGAGAGTTTCCTTCCACACAACAGACCTAGAAAACAAAATTCAAAATTGTAAGTACATTTTTTTTCTTAATTATGCATTCTTTTTACTCCATCATAAAGTCAAAAGACATCTCTGGGCTGGAGAGATGGCTTAGCGGTTAAGCACTTGCCTGTGAAGCCTGAGGACCCCAGTTCAAGGCACAATTCCCCAGGACCCACATTAGCCAGATGCACAAGGGGGCGCACACATCTGGAGTTCGTTTACAGTGACTGGAAGCCCTGGCGTGCCCATTCTTTCCCTCTTTCTTTCTCCCCCCCCCTCTCTCTCTCTCTCTCTCTCTCTCTCTCTCTCTTTTTCTCTCTCTGCCTCTTTCTCTCTCTGTCGCTCTCAAATAAAATTTTAAAAATATTAAAAAAAAAGACATCCCTGCCAAGTCATGGACTGTCTGTAGCTGAAACAACCAAGGAAAACCCAGCTTCTAAGAGATTGGGAGCTTAAAAAAATGGGGGATGTTTTGATAGAATTTTAAATGTTTATTCCTTTTGTATACTAGATGGAAACTTTTTTTTTAACAACTTATTTTTAATTTTTTTTGTTCATTTTTATTTATTTATTTGAGAGTGACAGAGAGAGAAAGAGGCAGATAGATGGAAAGAGAATGGGCATGCCAGGGCTTCCAGCCACTGCAAATGAACTCCAGACGCCTGCGCCCCCTTGTGCCTCTGGCTAACGTGGGTCCTGGAGAAACGAGCCTCTAACCGGGGTCCTTAGGCTTCACAGGCAAGCACTTAACCCCTAAGCCATCTCACCAGCCCTGAAAATCTTTTTCAAAGGCTCATTGCTTTATGGAATCTTCAAACACTGCAATGAACTTTTCACACTCTCCTATATTTAAACTTCACTGGTAAGTTTGGCAGTTTGAGTGAGTTCTGTACCAGGAGTGATATTGTGGCAGCATACACATGTTTGGAAAGTATTACCTCATTGAGTCATATAGATTCTTCAGATGCTGACCATTTCATCATGCAACACCCAAATACCACCATTGTTAGTATCACTTAATGTACATGAAACATCTTTGAGAATGGGGGGGGGTCTCTTGATCTCTTGGTAATTGACATGTTTCTCAAAATTCAACTGAAACCTCTAATATTCCTTATGACGCTGTTGTGCTTGGGGTAGCAGTCTTCAGTTCATCTTTTATTAAATGTCTGTCACAAACTAAATCTGAATAATCAGAGTTTGTCCAAAAATCTTTCTTTAAGTAAGTATTCTGTTACGTGAGAAAAAAAAATCAGGTCCATCAGCTTGCACCTCAGAACTCAGCCAATGTTACTTCCTTCTAGTAGGTGCTAGAATAGCTCTACCTCTTGGTTCAAACACAGATGTCACAAGAACATACACAGATGTCACAACTCAAGGTTGATATTCAAATGAAATGCTCATCATTTTCACTTCTTCATCAAGACATCTCAAGTAATACCGTTCCCTGACACATTGAAAGAGGAGGGGAGACAAAAGCGACAGGGTAGCTGCAGCTGTTCACCCCCACAGCTTGTCCATGGTCAGTGTCAATGGCCATGCAGGTGCGGAAGAACACACCAGAAATACAAAGTTCAGATATTCAACTGTGAATAGGGCTTTAATCATGACTTTATGCACATATTAAGAAATAATAGGCCAAGCAGATCTGAAGATTAGGGAAAGTGTAATTCTGAAGAAGAGATAAACTCAATTTTCATGTCTAACAATTAAGGTTTTAATTCAACTAAAATTAAAATTTGACAGTATTATGATTTCTTCTATTGATTTAGCACCCAACAGGCATTTATAAATGTCAATTGTACAAGGTTTTGTTTGCCTTTTAACTAACTGGATGTGCATCTCCATCTTATTACTTGGAAAGTGCTTTAGTAGATTTTTAAAATTTATAGTCTTAAAATTGATATTTTTGACTTTAAAATATTTCCTCTTGTGTATATCATTTAATTCATTTATTTAATCTCTAAGTGATTAGTCACACAATGGTATCCTAAGTTGACAAGATGATTTTAAAGTTTTGTTGCTTAAGACATCCTACATAAAAATTAACCATTTAGGGCTGGAGAGATGGCTTAGCCATTAAGATGATTGCCTGCAAACTGACTGTCCAGGTCCCACATAAGCCAGACACACAAGGTAACACAAGCACACAAATTTGCACGAGTGCATAAGATGCTGCAGCATCTGGAGTTCTATTGCAGTGGCTGGAGCCCTGGCATGCTAATTCTCTCTCTCTCTCTTTCATAAAAAAACATTTTTAAAAGTTAAGCATCTAAGTAGCTGAATGAAAGGTATTTGGAGAATGTCTCTCCTCTCTCTGTATTTCTCTCTCTCTTTTTTTCTATAATCAGGTTTGCTTGATACTCAGGATCTTCTTGTCTTAGTCACAATGCTGGGATTGCAGGCATGAACCACCATGATGGACATATTTTCCTTTTTTTTTTCTTAACAGCTTTTCTTTGGACTATAGGTTTATGTTTCATGTCTTAGAAAACTCTGGCAGACCAGTTTTATCTCTACTAGGACCTTTGGACCCAGAAAGATGTAGATATAGGTTTAGAAAGCTAGGTCCTTTTTATCTCCTATTTAAAGTCAACAATGGAGTCTAAAATATAAGAAAATGTGTTATAAATCAGTACATTGTATTTTAAAATAAAACTTAATTTCACTATAAAGAGGCATTTTTAGGAAAAAAAGTAATAATATAGAAAAACAATTATTTATTTATTTATTTATTTTTAGTCTTCAAGATAGGGTCTTACTCTAGCCTAGGCTGACAGGGAATTCACTTTGTAGTCTCAGACTGGCCTTGAACTAATAGAAATCCTCCTACCTCAGCCTCCTAAGTGCTGAGATAAAAGGCATAATGCCACCACACCTGGTTCTAGAAATATTTTTAAATTAAAAATAGTTGATTAAACAAAACATGAAAGTTGTACCCTTAGTTGTTTTTTTCTGCATTGGGAAAACTTTGGGATTTCAAATAAATTATTGAAAGATGAGATCATTTAAAACATCATGGCAGATATGAGAGGGAGTCAGGTAGCTTTGTTAGACAGTTAGTATTACTCAGCCCCTTAAAATGTCCTTGTAGTCTCCACTTTGCTAAAGTTCAAAGTATGATTGGACTCCTTGTCTCTTCAGTAGATGTTTTTCCACAATCACCTGAGCTGCTGTTGGGAGAGAGTCCCTTTTCCTAGAAATTAAGTCTAATCCTGCTTTTGTGGTTGGTCAATTTCACCTCCAGAACTTGGTGTCATGGCTAGCCTTTTCCCAAGACAGCTCCTAGCCCAGATCAATCAGCTGTCTTTCCGGGTCACCTGAGCCAAAAGGTAAAGCCCACTATACTATGGTTATAAACATATGTACTAGGGGGGGACAAGTTCTCTTGTGGCTGACTCATCATTCCTGAACCTTCAGGTTCTAGCAAGTCTCTCCCTTAGCTAGCTAAGATGAGAGGAGAGCCATTTGACCCCTACTTCTGCATAGGCTTTTCCCCCTCCTGCCCTGCACATGCAGGAGCTCTTTGTACTTTCTTTTTCTTCCTCTTTAACTCTCTTTCTACATTTCTTCCAGGCCCATCAAGTATACTCTTAGCCCATGTGGGTGTGTTTATTTTCCTTCTCTTAGTCTTTACTTCCCTCAATAAATATAATAATTTAATAATTATCATTCTCAGTCTTATTTCTGATTCTTTGGTTAAAAGTAGACACAAACCTAGGGTTTGAGGTTCAACGACTGTATTCCTGAACCCCTAACACCCCATTTCAGATATAACCAAAAAGAACTAGTCATTGCACAATAGAAATGCCGACAGCAAACCAAGTTGATCCTTGAGGTGTACATACTTATTATTTCTTAGTACCATGACCTTGGAAAATTCTAGAAAATACAAAACCTACTCATATCCCTCAGAGGAATGTTTTCATCATCGTTTATTTAGCTTTTGAACACTCTGCTGTACACTGCGAGAAAGGGTGTGGAAAGCAGATAACTTCTCAGCAGGATATGCATGGATTTTACCCTCTGGACTTTAGGTCCTTAGACCATGTTTTGTGTAATTTTTATTTAATGATGTTTATTACATTCTCTAAGAATTCCTCATCACATCTTTTTTGTTTTATAGTTGCCAGTGTGGTATACCATTCCTGGAGGTACCATGGGTAGATTTTCCTACTGTCAAGTTCTTCCTCTCCAGACCACAATAAAATTAGGCTCATGATAATAAGGAGTCAGACAAAGGAGATTTATTAAAGATAAAGTCAAAAAGCCCCAAACTACCAGGGCCAAAATACTTAGATTTCAGGTGGCATCCAAAAAAAAAAGAAAAGGGAAAAATTGGAAAAGTTGGGCTTTCTGAGTTATAGCTCAGAAAAGCAGATGGGGTCAGCAATGAAGGTCTGTGAGCAGTT
Source organism: Jaculus jaculus (assembly GCF_020740685.1). Taxonomy (NCBI): domain Eukaryota; kingdom Metazoa; phylum Chordata; class Mammalia; order Rodentia; family Dipodidae; genus Jaculus; species Jaculus jaculus. The sequence continues at coordinate 27,546,731 of NC_059120.1, forward strand.
GTACTGAGGGAGGGTCTTCTGTGGGTTTAACTTCATTCTCTTAATAAGAGGATGATTATTTCTCCCACATCATTGGCATGTTTGTAGGTGAGGGTTGATCTCTTGGCAAGGAAATGATTGAAAGGTTATGTTGGATTAAGTCTTAAGGGAGCAACTCATAGCTCTGGTACTCCACCCTTCTTCCTTTCATGCAGTGAGATGGGAGGTTGGGTCCCTTCTCCAGCGACTGGCAAGCCTGCTAATGTCAACCTACCTACAACAGCACTTTAAAAGCACACCAATGCACATGTGGAGCAGACAAAGCCAGCTCCTTTTCTGTCCCCTACCTCCAAAAATCTGTTTAATATATTGTCCTCGAAAAGAGGACATGTCACATATTAAGTGATAGCAGATACTACATTTGACCTTAGCCAAAAGGCCAGGAAGCAATGATAATATCAGCATGTCTCATATGCCTAGTGGTGTCTACCAGGACTTGACCTCTTGTGATGGCTCCAGGTTATACTTCCAACTACCCTCTGCCCAGAGCCAATAGTAAGTTTCCTCCTTCTCCTTATATTGCTGCCAACTTTGCTCCTCCTGTATTTCTCTGTTTTCCTATCTTGCATTCCCTCCTCTCCAGTTAAGGTGACTGCTTAGCTTCCTCTAGCTCTTTGGGGTTTTAGGACTCACGTCTGTAAAGTCAACAGGACTCTTTGTTTGTGCTCACAGTTTTACCTAGTGTATTATTTTCAGATACCATCTGTGCTTTGCTAGCCCTATGATGACTCAGCCCTCTTACACACTCCCACTTCACCACCATCTTCTCCAGTTTACACTCTTCATGATTTTTAGCTAAAACAACAATGTATACATTGTCTTCATTATGTAAATATTATTCTCTGTACAGGCAAGCAATGTATTAAGAATCCATTTCATTTCCATTATAATTTTCCTATTATTACTAAAGTGAGTCATTTTTCATGGGAATCACTCTATTTCATATCAATTTATATATCTCTCGGCATGCATTTGAACATTTACATTTTCTTTGTTGGATCTATCATAGATTTTCTAAATTTAGCATTTTTTCCAAATGCTATGAACAAATCTTAAAGAACCTATCAATTCTATTTTCCATAAGGCAATTTATACTGCTTCTCAAATCTATATTTTTATTTTTGTCTATATTAACTGCAGGTTAATTTTTGGACCATGTAGTCAGTTGTCACCTGTTTATCGTCATCTTCATCCTACTAAGAACAAGATTTTCTAGATTCTGGATTTTTCATTTTCTTGGTGAAAGAGAAATTTGGTGTATGTATGTATGCATTCCAGTAGCTTTATGAGAAAGATATAATGGAAGTAATAGAATGAGTGAGTGCATGTCACAAAATATCTTTATTCTCCTCTGATTCTGTTGTTTTATCTGGAAGTTAGGGAGGTAGGGATACTTAGAAAGTCTCATTTTCATGAAGATTTTCACTTGATCCTTTCATCAGCCTGAAATCCCATACTCTGTGTTCTCTATGACTGGTGTCTGGCCCTAAGTTGTGAACATCTTTGATTCAGTTTATCCAGAGAACCCATGTCCTCCTTTCTGTGGACATATGGTAGGTAGGAAAGAATGCTTATCACTTATCACACAGCTGTCTGGAATGGAGAAGGATGGTATCTGACTGCCTCTCTGGTGTATAAAATTCCCATGCTTTCCCTTTCTGAAGTTGTTATTTCCCTGGTGGGCTTAAATACAGGAGTTTTAGGGATTCATAACTCAGGCCTCATCTTCTCAGCTAACAGTACATCATGACTTTCTCTGCTCCTCAGAAGCGATGGTGATTTATTTCTTCATCTACTTGCTGTCATCTGTCTTTTGGAATAGTTGGCCAAACATGGGTGATTTTGCTTGTTTTGTGAGCTGATGGTTTAAATTTAGTTTTTAATTTTACTTTCACTTTGAATTTTGGAAAAAAAAAAGATGAAATCATCTGGATGTTTTTATCATTTTTCCAAAAGCTTCTTTATCCTTAAAAATAATCTCATATGCATATCTAATATATAGGTTAAAGTAAGATGAACATTTATCCTAGATTGACCAGAATGAAAAGGTTTTGTAGGATGTGAGATATTAAGTGGGAAAACTAATAAATTTCCACCTTTTAAATCCCACTAATCTTTGTCTTTATCCAGAGATTCAGACATATAATACATGGGGTGTACCACTAGAAATGCAGCCAGAAGACATGTCCATTGCGTGGTTTTAAGGGGACCTATGCTCATGCATGCAGATTATTTGTTAGTGAAGCATGTCTAATTCTCAATCCCATGTTGCTGGAAAAAGAAATGTTATTTATTATCTTAAACTTCTTAATCAATGATGACCATGAGGATGATAGTGACAATAGTGATAATAAATAGAACATCTATTGTTTACCTAACTGCAGATACCATTTTTGCTGCTTCATTTATATGAACAAATGAAGTAATGTCCTCTTCAGAATAACCGCATGATTTAGCTATCCCTATTGTGATTTCTTCTTGTTTCTGTTACTTTCTTTCTAACAGGGTCTTCCTGGCAGGGCCTTCAAGTCACTATTGTGCTGTAGTATTCTTCTAATTGACGGCATTATATATATGCACCATAATGGCCCAAATGTCTCTTTCCACCATACCCCCTTTGTTCCCTTACTCCCTCCATGTTTTTCTTCATTTGTTCCTTCCTTCTTTACTTCTTTGTTTTGCTTTCTAGCTCTCTCTCAACAAGCCTCACTCTGTAGCTCAAGTGGGCCTGGAATCCACTGCATAGCCCATACTGGTCTCATGCTTGAAACAATCCTCTTTCCTCAGTATCCAGTATGCTGGCGTTATATAAGTAAGCCATCATACTCACTGTTGATTATGAAATGAGATGATTGATTCTCATCTGAGAAATTTGGTAAAGGTCTTTCAGATTAAATAATGGGAAAGGGGTTTAACCCATAAGAGATCCACTCTAGAGTCTGTACTTATAAATACTATACTAACAGGAAGAGAAACAATGGAACAGCCTAGTTTTCATAATGTTCTCAGGAAGAAGGGGAACCATGATCTTCCACCTTGCATCTGTTTCCTATCTCGTTTGAAGCTCTTTTTCCTCATAAAATAAATGAACTCAAACATAGCCCATCAAAACACACAATTGTTTGCCCCTGTATTCTTTTCCACCACCTAGCCTACATCTCTTTGTCAAGAACAGCTACATTTTAGCCACTAGGACCTCTTTTTGCTTCTGTCTCATTCTTTCTAAAGCTCACATTATTCTGACCACTACCTCAATGGAAATTCTCCCATGTTTTTGTTACCAGGTCCTTAAAAGTGAGCAAATTCCATGACCACTTAGAAATGTGTAATAGAAAATATTAGAAATGTTCCAAAGTAATACATAAAATATTTCTATTCAGATTGTCATGCACACCTATAATCCCAACACATGGGGATAAGAGGCAAGAAATTAATTCAAGATCAGCCTGGGTTATGTACTGAGTTCAAGGCCAGCCTGTGCTATATGAGACTCTATCAGAAAAGAGCAATGATGATAGTAATACATGCTGTTGTCATGCATTTTGTATTAACCATTATTTTCTTCATTTCCACAGGGAGATTAAAGTAAACCAAATAAATATGCTATAAAATATTTATGTTTTGTTGAAAAACAATTAATAAATGTTTTAGAGGAAATCCATAAAAATACACATTTTCATAACAAAAATGCTATTATACACTTTAAGAAGTAAAGTAAGGGCTGGTGAAGTAGCTCAGTATATGAGCACTTGCCTAACATGTGAATAGCCCTGAAATCCATCCATCTCTAATACCACAAGAGATCAAAATTAAGAATAATTTATTGCCAATTTCTCATTTACCTTTTACTTTTACTTTAATCTCTTTATAAGCTTACAGCTTAATCTTGAATTCTTTTCTCATGGTTCTGGAAAGAAAAAGAAAACAAACAAACAAACAAAAAAAGAAAACAACCTTATTCTGAATTTTTGCCCATCCCTGCCTGAGATCAGGATGTCTGGGGCACTTTCCCCTTGTCTTTGTGCATCAGAGGTCCTTCTTCTTGCTTACCCTTCTGATATCTCCCCCAAGATGAGAGGTCTCAGAATGAAAGTTTATATTATCTGTGGCTTTCCCTACATTAGGAATATACCTGAGGATCCTGCACTGCCATATTTCTTTTGCCAAATAGCTCTGAGCCTATGTTAGAGCTCAAGCAGTTTCATCTCTGAGTCATCTCTCATTGGCTTTCTATGATGGCTGCCAGAATTTTCAGTTCCTAAGTTCAAGCAGTCGCAACCAGTACCATCTATCAGGAAAGGGATGTGATGGAACTGTATAAGCAGAAAAATAATGAAACCTTAGATATGAAAAGAGGAGGAAAGGGTCTTTTCAAACAGCTTTTGTGTCTTTTTCCTGGGTTATGCAACTGGTAAACATTGGAATTCAATTTCTCCTTAAGAACTTTATTTTCTTCAAGAAATGGGAGTCTTCCTGTTCCCAAGGCTATTCTACAAAGTATGTTTCTTCTCACTAACAAACTTTCTTATCTGCTGCTACTACCTCTATGTATCAGTGATTCTCAGAACCATATTTTTACCAGGGTACAACCTTCAAATCCCTTATAAATATTAGCTTTCTTATGTCTATGGAAACTTATATCTCTTTGGAGTCTCAGGAGTACCTTAAAATTAACTTACAATGGAACCTACTACCATGACATCCAAATATAGTTTTCTATTTCATTGAATAATAAAATAATGAATGGATGACATAATTAAAGACTGCTTATAAATTAAGACTTTGGATAAAGTAGGCTTCTGGAACTTTTAGCGGTGTGATTTGGAACAAATTTCTTACCCTAGCAGAGACTCAGTTACTTTACTGCTAAATGACAGTTGATATGAAGATGTGTCTGTGAGGCTTCCTAACTGAGGTATGTGCCTACTCCAAAGAAGTAAAAAAAAAAGAGAAATTTAAAATAATTTCAGTGTTTTGGGTCTGTTATATAAGAATTGTTGTCCAATTCTATGACAGCTGGGCAATCAGTGCCTAAATTTTGATGTAAATTTATATCAAAAATCTTATACAGTGCTTTGTTTGGGGCTATGAGCCTGGTGTATTTTAAATGATTTTCTTCTTTACCTAGGCTTATACCTCTGCTCTCTTTGAGAATATTGATGATAAAAAGCAAGAATTGTGAATATTAGTAGTCTGACATGCATATTATGGTGAATATTATCATCTGCCACTTATAAGAAGATGGATGTAAAGCCTATGATAAGCATGTGTTCTGAAATCAGTCTGGGATGCATGGAGAAATAAGCTCCAATCTTGTAATAGCTTTAGGAAATTGAAAATAATTGCTTCAGACAGACTTGGTTGATGGTCAGTAGGAGAATGGAAAGGGGCTTCACAATGGCAGTAAAAGCTATACTCAGTTGTAAGCTCTGCAAATAAGGTTGTGCTTTCTTTGTATTTTAAAGGGGATGTCTGGAAAATTTATATGTTTCAAGCATCCTATCCATAAACACAGCAATCCTGTCAGTAGCATTCTGTCAACAAAAAAATGACAATGATGTCTGTAATCATGTTAGTAACAATTTCAAGGTAGGCTTCACTTTATTCTTTGGGACATACTCAGAGGGAAACATCTTTGCTATGAAATACAAAAATCAAAGGGTTTTGGAAACATGGAGGAAATTCTTTGGAAATTTAGTGCTCATAGGCATGTGGAAATGGCTGGCCAAGAAGTTCATGAAACTTGCTTTAGGCTGCACAGTTGAGGACAGGGTCATGATTAAAACCCTGAGCTACATATTTCCCATTTCATACTCTATGCTGACTCTGACTCAAGAATGGTTTTAGAGTTCCAGATGAGTGAAGAGAGAAAATTGATACTTGACATTGAAGGAGATTAAAAAATTACTGCAGATGGAGAAAACTTTTTAGAGACCAAAAGTCCATTCCAACCTATCAGATGCAATGACAATAGCAAACTTTGGTAAATTTAGACTAGAAACATTCCTTAAAGGACAGTAGTCTGATGAGAAAGGTCAGGACACTGAATTTGAGCTTCTGGTATGTAGCAGATGTCAGCATCACACTAGTACTTTTATTGCTACAAAGGTGTCAGAAGTATCTATAAGACTTTGAAATAGGACATGGGGCAGGCCTCTATCTTGTATGAACTGATTTTATCACTATAGGTTGGACTTCTGGGAGAAGACATCATGTAAGCCTGATAGATATTAGTTTGGTAGTTCTAATACAATAATATAGGACCCCCAAAGCTATGGGCAACCCTAGGTTCAAAAACTTGGGGACAACAGGTAATTTTCCAATAACAATCACTTCTGGAATGCATTTGTATCATATCATTTATCAGTGTCTCTAGGAACTGAGCAGAATAAAACTTTAAGGTACTGTACTAGACTTGACACCATACCCTTGGCCAACCTGTATAAAGGAAGAACAGGAAGCAGTGTCAAGAACCCAAACTCTGGGACTTCTGCTCAAGGTGGCAATCACCTAACTGCACCACACCTCCCCAGGAAGGAAAGGCAAGACATTAAGGGTTGAATGGGTCTTTTATGGGAAAGCAATCTCTAATAGGCTGCCAGTGGGAGGGCGCAGAGGGAGATAAAGGGGAATCACTGTTTCCTCCACTCTCTGGTAGCTCACCAGTCCCCCAATTCCTCCAAGCATCTGCTGTAACCATAATTCCAGCTTCGGGATATTCCTGCACTTACTGTAGAAAAGGGGACTCAGGCCAGCATAGTCCACTTGCCTCACAGCACAAGAGAGATTGCCCTGCTAACCCTGCCCAAGCGTGGCCATGGGGAGGCTCTGCCCACTGACCCACTCCAGCTCAGGCTCCATCTGTCCATCTGCCTGCCACACACACACCAAGTGCAAGCTTAGCCTGCTCTACCCATTTGTGTGCTTACTACTTTGGCTGTCTGTCCACTAGTGCCAACCCAGGCCCAATCCCTAGTCTGCCACACCGGCAGCCCACCCACTGGTGTCCCGTTGCACATGAGTTCAGGCTGCTTCAGGCTTCATGGGTGTCCCAGCGTCCCACCACCTGTGAGTTTAGGTTGCTTTGGCATTCAGCCAAGTGAAGGTTCAGGCTGCTTTGGCAACCAGCCTCAGGCTGCTTCAGCTTCCCCCTGCTCCTGATCTCAGGCTGATCCACCCACCCATGTGTTAGCTCAGGACCACTCTACCCATCTTCTTACCTGCATGCTCCCTCAGGCCAGCTCCCCCAAGAGGCACCACTTTCTCCACCCACCCAGACCATGTTCCTACTCTCCCTGCCCATACGCTGTGATGGACAGACCATAGAGCAAAAGAAATAACATGAAAAATCAAATGCAACTAAATCCAGTAAGATCACTCACTCCTACAATGAACATCTCTAATTAAAACAGAAGAGACATTAGAATCAGAAAACCAAAATGAACCTATGAGCAATGCAACCCTGACCAAGCTACTGGTAGAACTTGCATAAAAGCAACAAAGGAGCAATAATCCGGTGGATGTTGCCATCGCTACACTAGATCTAATAGATAAGAAAATGGAAAGAGTTCAAAGACAGTTAAGAGAGATGAAGGAGAGAGAGAGAAAAAAAAGAGGACCTTAAAATCAGCTGGTGATGCTAAATGAAGACATAAAGAAATGCAAGGATAAATTCCAAGAAGCATTAAGAAAATCAGAAAATGATGTGAAAAGGGAGCTTGACAGAGGGATGGAAGCTATACATAGAAAAGTAGTAGAAAATGCATACCTAATTGAACAAGTCCAAAGCTATTTAGAAGCCCTCAAGAATAGAGTCAGCAATGTGGAGGATAAAAACTCTGATCTGGAAAATAGGACAGAAGAAACAGTTTGAGAGTTCAAAAGTTTTAATAAGTTCCAAAATTTCTGTGAACAGAACATGAGGGAATTGTGGAATACCCTTAAATATCCTTACATCTGGATCATGGGAATACCAGAAGGGGAAGAAATTCAAACCAAAGGCATGAAGAACTTATTTAACAAAATAATCAAAGAAAACTTCCCCACTCTCTCAAAAGAAAGGTCCATCACAATACAGAAAGCTAATAGAACTCCAAATAGATTGGAACAAAGGAGAAATTCTCCAAGACATATCATCATTAAGACCCTAAACATTGATGCCAAAGAGAAAATCCTACAAGCAGCTAGGGAAAATCAGCTCATCATTTTTAAAGGTAACTCAATAAGAATTACTTCAAACTTCTCAAAGGAAACCTTGAAAGCCAGAAGGGCCTAGAATAGAACACTGCAAAGTCTAAGAACCTATGGCTTCCAAACCAAACTAGATAACCCAGCAAAAGTATCCCTCATAATAGATGATAAAAGAAAAACTTTTCATGACCAAATTGAGCTTTACAACTATATGAACACACAACCAAACCTACAGAGAGTATTTCAGGAAATTTTCTAAACAGAAAACTCAAATAATCAACCTCAAATACCTACAAGAAGCAGATCACAATAACCAAACTCAGAGAAGACACAAAAAACTTCAAAGTCCATGAAAACACAACACCATATATACCAACACAATATGGCAGGAATCAAATCAAACCTCACAGTCATTACCCTAAATATTAATGGCCTTAATTCACCCATCAAGAGACACAAACTAACAGGATGGATCAGAAAATTAGACCACTCAATCTGTTGTCTTCAAGAAACCCACCTCATCACTAAAGACAGACACCTTCTCAGGATGAAAGGGTGGAAAACAATATTCTTAGCAAACAGGAATAAGAAACAAGCATGAGTAGCCATATTAATATGAGATTAAATAGACTTCAAACCAAAATAATCAAAAAAGAGAAGGAAGGCCACTTCCTACCTATCAAGGGAACAATCCATCTAAAGGATATCACAATCATAAATATTTAAACGCTAAACACAGTTGTAAGGAGCGGGTGTGGCAGCCATTCCAAGATGGCACCCGGGACGGCTGCCAAGTCGTATGATTTGCACCTGATTTCCTTATACACCCCTGAATAGCCACGTCCACGGTGTGCACTGCGCAGACTCATTACTATGCAAGATCAGACCATCTGACGTTGTGCTGAGGTGAGCCTATTGAAGAGACTTATGCAGCAGACTCTGAGTGGTACAGGCTAGGGATTTAAGGATGGACTGGGAAGGGCTCGGGGTTCATTTTTTTCTTTTCTTTGCATGCGGAAAAGGTTCCTGAATAAACTGCTTTGAGAAGAACGTTGTGTGGCGTCATTCCTTTCTGCTGGTCGGACTGAGAAGTGACAAGTGGTGGCCCGTACGGGAACGTTCAGAACTCATCGCAGTCAGGGCAGCTAGCTGGTAAGTTCCCAGGTAAGTGGATGAGGGCAAGTTGTGGGCAAGAGACAATAAGGTTCCCAATTGAGGGACAAGTTGCACAAGCACTATGGGAAATATATCTTCTGCCACTTCAGTCAGTCAGGCCCTCCAAAGTCTTTTAAAGCGAAAGGAGTTGGCCTTAAGAAAGCTACTGTTGAGAAATTTTTATGGGCGGTTGATGAAGTTGCACCCTGGTTTTCAGTATCAGGACGTCTTATGGCACCCAGTTGGGAGAAGCTAGGGAAGGATTTAAAGTTTGCTGAAGAGCAGGGCATACTGCTGACCAGGGTGCTGCCAGTTTGGGAGCTAGTTAGGAATTGTATAGAGGATAAGGAGGGCTGCGGAGCGGAACTAGAAAAGGGCACAGAGGCGTTGGAGCAGTTAAGAGAGGAGCAGTCGCAGAGATCTGAGGCTGCTGAGAGTTCTGCCTATGAGGATGTCTCTGAAGACGAGCTTGAAAGCATAGCTGAAAGTTTAGGAAGAGTGAAACTAAAAGTAGAACCTTCAGCACCAGGACCACCGCGTCTGCCTCCGTACGCTCCTAATGGAGTTTCGGGATGGAGTTTGCACCCCGAGGTTTGGAGGGAGCTATCCTGTATTTCAGGATGCCCAAGGTATCCCTTTGATGTTTGGCTTTTGTGCGATGTAAATGGGAGCTGTACTGATTTATCACCCATGGCGATGATTGCGGGCGGAGGTATAGGAAATGCTAGTTTTAGTTGGAATGGAACTTTTGAGGCCTCCGTACAAGAGCTGAGCCCTGGACAGAATATTTCCTTTCGGCCTACACCAGTGTGTGTGTGTGGTCTCCTTTTGTTTTTATAGTATATAATGGCAGTCATAATGATAGTGTTTTACATTGTAGTAATGATACCTGTTTTTATATGATGTGCTGGAATGCTTCTGAGCATCAATTGGCTGTTGTTGCCCGCATGCCTCGGTATGTTCCCTGGCCTGTGGAGGCTCCTTCTGCTGTGACCTTGTTTAGATCTAAAAGAGATTTTGGCATTACTGCAGCCATCATTACAGCCATTGCTGTGTCAGCTACTGCTGCCACTGCCGCTGCAGTGATGTTAACCACTACAGTACAGACTGCGGCTACCTTGAATAATCTGTCAGCAGGAGTAGCAGAGGCCTTAGATGTGCAAGGTTATATAAATATCCAATTAAAACAGGTATCCTTTTGCTTAATCAAAGAGTAGATTTAGTCCAGGAACAAGTGGATGTTTTGATGGAGTTAGCGCAGCTAGGGTGCCAATGGCGTTATCCAGGATTGCGTGTAACCTCTGTTCCTTTCCATAATGCAAGTGCTGCTGGTAATCTTTCCTGAGAGCTTTCTAGCTATCTCACAGGTAATTGGTCTCGCGAGCTGGATACCAGGCTGAGGGAACTGTGACAGTCCATTGTCCACATAAATTCAACCAGAGTGGATGCCTCTCTAGCTTCAGGATTAACCAATTGGATTCTTCAAGCAATGTCTCATCTGAAGGAATGGGCTGGACTGGGGTGGGGGGGTTAGTTAGCCCTATGCCTGCTCCTCATCAGTTGCCTAGCGTTCTGGTGCATATGTAACATGAGAGTTCGTCAACAAAAGAATTAAGCCTTGCTTATACACGCATTTGCAGCAATGGAGATGGGACAATCTCCTCAAGTGTGGCTTGGCATGCTAGAGAAGTAGTCAAAGATGGGTAAGACTCCCTGGACGTGCTACCAACCTAAGACAGGGATTAAACCAATGATGTTTGACTCCCCATGATGGGTAAGGAGCATTGTCGCAGGAGGCAACCTAAGACAGGCATTCTCTCTGCCATAAACAATTAAAAAAGGGGGAATTGTAGGGAGCGGGTGTGGCAGCCATTCCAAGATGGCACCCGGGACGGCTGCCAAGTCGTATGATTTGCACTTGATTTCCTTATACACCCCTAAATAGCCACGTCCGCGGTGCGCACTGCGCAGACTCGTTACTATGCAAGATCAGATCATCTGACGTTGTGCTGACGTGAGCCTATTGAAGAGACTTATATGGCAGACTCTGAGTGGTGCAGGCTAGGGATTTAAGGATGGACTGGGAAGGGCTCGGAGTTCATTTTTTTCTTTCTTTGCATGCGGAAAAGGTTCCTGAATAAACTGCTTTGAGAAGAACGTTGTGTGGCGTCATTCCTTTCTGCTGGTCGGACTGAGAAGTGACACACAGTGGTATCACAGTTCATAAAACAAAACTTACTTGACAATGAAACAGAAATAACCACCAACATCATAATAGTTGGGTTCTTCAATACACCATTAACAGTAATAGACAGATCATCCAAACAGAAACTCAATAGGGAAGGAAGAGAGCTCAACAAAACTATAGATCACTTAGACCAAATGGACATCTACAGAACATTACTGGAAGAAAATATACAAAGATCTTTCTGTGATGTAGTAATAGGAAAAGACTTCCTGAACAAAACCCCAGTAGCTCACGATCTTAAAACTGTCACTCAACCAATGGGATCACATGAAGCTGAAGAGTTTCTTTACAGACAAGCCTACAATAAGCAAAGCCAATAGATTTCCCACAGAATGGGAGAAATATTTGCTGAATATCTATCTGACAGAGGCCTAATCTCTAGAACTACAAATAACTCAAAAACCTAAACAACAAAGAGTCAACCTACTCACAAAATGGGGCAAAGAGCTCGACAGGCAGTTCATAGAGGAAGAAATACAAATGATAAACAAACATTGAAGAAAATTTTCATCATTCCTAATCATCAGGGAAATGCAAATTAAAACAACTATTTGATTCCACTTTACCCCAGTAAGAATAGCAAACATCAAAAAATCAAATGAAAATAAATGCTGACAAGGATGTGGAGAAATAGGAACTCTCATCTACTATTGATGGGAATGTAGGATGGTACAACCACTTTGGAAAGCAATATTTAGACTCCTAAAAAAGCTGACTCTAAAATTACCAACAGACCCAGTTAATCCCTTAGTGGGCATCTCCCCTAAAGTCTTCAAGCCTCAGTCCAGAGAGATTTGCTTGACCAAGTTTGTAGCTGCTCAATTCATAATAGCTAAGAGCTGGAATCAACACAGATTTCCATCACTAGGAGAATGGATAACTAAGATGTGGTATATCTACACAATGGAATTCTACACAGCAATAAGAAAAAATGATACAATGAATTTTGAAGAAAAATGGTTGAACCTGGAACAGATCATTCTGATGAACTTAACCAATCACCGAAAGATAATTGGTGCATAGTCTCACTCATCTACAGCACCTAACCTGAATCTACCCAAGACGCCAACATACCCAGCAAGCATCTTTAGTACTAGACAATAGGGTGGGTTGGGAAGGAGGGGAGGGCAAGGGAAGAAGTGGGGGACACAAAACTAGACCCAAATGGCAGTGAAACCATAAAATTATATATCCTAAAAGGCAGACCAAATGTTTGAACCTTCACCAGGCCCTAAAAGGGAACACATGATTCAAAAGGCACTGGTGAGGGTATGATGAAGACTGACCTTAATCTTCTACAGCTTCTCTCTCTCTCTGTATCACTCTCTCTCTCTCTTTCTCTTTCTTCTGTCATTCTTTTATATTAGTTATCTTTTCTTCCTTCTCTTGTGGACACTGACCTATAACTCCCAGTACCAGCAGGTGGCTATCATCCACAATCAGCTTTTGATCACAGAGACCTACAAGGTTTCCTAAAAGAATGACAGATTGCTGTGAGAGTACTTGGTGATCCACCAAAGGTTAGTGGTAAGACCCTACTGCTGAAGACACCTTATGTGGTTGACACATAACATGGAATGACATGGCTGGAAGCTGGAAGAGAGTCAGTCCCCAGACAATCAGTGTGTCTAGTGCCAGAAGGTGCTACATGGGCAAGTGGGGGGAAATGACCAATATCTGTCCAAGCAACTCATGGTCTGACCTACTTAACAGCAAATCTGTTGTGATGTTTATACAAGTGCAGTAGTGGTGCACAGGCATGGTGGGAAAGCACCTGCTCTTGATATGGCTAACTGATTCACTCAATGGAATTGGACCCATAGCTGCAGCTGGGGTACATGTCACAACCATATCCAAACCTGAGCCTGTGCTCTACTATCAAGCTACCACTAATCGTGGGCTACAAGAAGGCCTACACCTATTAAATTATCTATAAAACACTAAGGATTATCCCATTTATCTTATTACTCCCCATCTGAGAATCTGCTTTTCTTTTTCAGGTAGATTCAGATCCTAATGAGAGAACCATTCCATCATACCTCAAAAGGGCCCCAGTTTAAATTAAGAATAATTGGTGAACCTGTTACCATCACACGGGTGAAGGAGATCAACACTAGAATAATCAACTCCTACCAAATCAGATATCCAGAGACACAAAGTCTCCCAACACCTTATCACTGAAGCAGACCCAAAATGAACCCAACATGGCTCAGGGAAATTTTGTGGAAGAGGGTTAGAAAGAATGTAAGAGCCACATGTTAGGTCATGATATGCAGAGACATTTCCTCCTACCCATAACTGTGGGCTAACTTCACAATGCATGACCCATATATCTCAACAAGGAGGGGCCAGGGGGAGGCCAGAGGGGATATGACATGGACGAGCCTAACAATGGTACCAACTTGACTGTATTCACTGAGTACAAAACTAATTAATAAAAAAAGAAAGTTCCCAAACTCCTTCCTTAGATCCACAATCCCTTCAACCATAACAACAAATGTGCATAGCGCTCCAAGTTTGTATCTCCTTCTGGGTGTGAGCATATAACTCTGTGCTAGACATGTACCTTTGTCAGTGAAGATTAACAGGGAGAGGAAGGAGGGTACTTAACTCCTATTAAGGTTGCTTACACAGGCTGGAAACATGGCTTAGTACTTAAAGTGTGCTTCCTATACAAGCATGAGGGTCTGAGGTGACCTGAGATTGCCTAAGTTCAAATCTCCAGGTTCCATATAAATAGCCTGGAATGACCATATGTGCCTGTAATCCCAGTTCTAGATGGGAACATAAATTTGAGAATCAATGGAGCCCCACAAACTCCTGAATTAGTAAAGAGACTCCAACTCAAAACAAAACCAAGTAGAAGTACAATGGGGTGGGGCATCTAACATTCTGATCTGGCCATCATAGATTAGTGTTCACCCCTCACCACCACAGGCAAGAATGTGGAGTGTGACTTCATTCCATGCAATACCCCTGACACACACACACACACACACACACACACACACCACATCACACTGAATACACATACCACATACATTCACACATACACAATTTAAAGTTTGTATAGCACAGAGACTTGGATTGTAGAGTTTAGGTTATATAAGATATTTTGAAAGTGTGCTGCTTTGAATATAATATCCCCCATAGTCTTCTGTGTTTGTTACTAAGCCTCATAACTGATCCTTAGCTAGTCGCACTGTGTGGAAAAGTTGAGAAGCCTTGTTGGATGAAATTAGTTGCTGTCTGAGAAATAAATCTAGCAACATGCTACTTGCTTATGAACTCTAGGCCCAGATATAATGTAACATTCACAATCAAGTTACTTGGATGAGTGGCTTAGAATGAAAGTTTATCATGCCATCTCCAACATGTTTATGATCAGTTTTAGCCAGTGGAAGATATATAGGCACCTTTCCCTTGACTCAGTCTGTTAATTTTAAAAATTCCTTGGACCAAAACTCCCCATGGGAAATAAGCTTCTGGAATGACTAGATAAAGATTTGGTTTGCATATCTTCTTCATTGTGCTATTTCACTCTGTAAACAATAAGTATAGCAGATTTTACATAGAAATAGATCTATGTAACATTTTTGTTTAAAGAATTTGGTACCTTAGATGAAAAGCCCCCCAAATTGTGTTGCTTAACAAGCTGTCACTATGAACTTACTTTTTACTGTGGATCCTCTAAAAAAATAGATGCTTCTCAAGGTCTCTCACTATGACCATTTTCTAAGCTATAGATACAGAAAATGAGAGCTTTATAATTACTTACCATCTGGTGACAAATTCTTCCTAAAATGCCTTCCACCCATCCATATTTTAATGTCTTTTTATTTCAATCATGTGTAATATCTCAGCCAAATATATTGGTTTATCAGTTATTTTCCCAGCTTCTCTATGCGGCATTTGTTGTATGAATATTCATTCTTTTTATCCTTCTAGGCCTCCCTCTCTTGCTGATGACAGCTCTGTACTTGCTGAGGGACTAAGACTGTTTTATCAGCAGCTCAACTGCCTCCTGGACTTACGGTTTCTGTGTGGAGAGACCCTCCCTCTATGAGACTCAGAAGGCTCATTAGATTGCTGTTTCTATACATTGAAATCACACAAGGCATGCCAGTCCAACCTGGCCTTAGACACCTCCTGGGTATAATCTAAAGAGAAATAATATGTCTTTTCCTAAATATACAACACACATACTCACACACACATCAAACAAAACTTGCATATACTATGATCATAAATAAATAAATTTTACTCATTGCAAATGCAAATTTAAGCCTAGAAATTTATAGTTTTTCTACAACTCATGTATACAATTACTGCCTTTTATATTTGCAGGCACAGGGTCAAGACACAATTGTAAAGACAATTTCAGTTTTTGGTTTCAGCTAACAGCCACCTGCTACCATTTCAAGCTGAGCCATGAGCTGTGTGGTGGCCAATTGTGGCTATGTGGTTCCATGGCAGGTTGTGGGGCTTTGGATACAAAATGAGATACAAGTCAAAGTCACAGCTTTCCAGTTCACTACAGCTGTCAGTCACTCATCTATCCTCAGGGTCTCATTTTAAGGACAAGTAGATGAATTAAAGGAAACATTTAAATAGATTTGTTTCTTTAAAGAAATGCGGTTGCTGACACAGATAAGTGAATTTGGCAGTGCATTAGAATTGGCAGCAAGGAAAACATTTCATTTTAAGGTTTACACCTGACAAAGACTTCGTTTGAATTTTTCTGAATCTCAAGTTTTCCAAAGGAAACCTCAATCTGCATGTTTTCACTTTTAAACATGTAACATAGATTAATTCCACCTTTCTTTGTTTAAAAATGTGACACAGATTGATCCACCTTCCTTTGTTTTCTCCTATAAACATTTATGGAATGCTTATCTTATATTGTGCATCCTATCAGAAATAAATAAAAATGCACTTAGAAGACCTTTAAAATGCAGCATTATCAAATGTGTGTGAAGCCACCTTGACCCAACATTCTTTCCACTGTCTTCCCAAGAGGGATACAGGTGATTCCAACTATTTGGTACCCCTCCAGGAGTTGTGACTTCTTCATTCTACTATTTTATATCAGTGTATTTTGTCCAAAATGTTAAACGTATAATATTAGGAATGGCAATATTTCTAGTAGAGTGTTTCTAAATTCAAATGTGCAAATGTGATTCATCAAAGGGGGGAAAATGCCAATTACCAAACAGAATTTTCTGCTCATGGACAGATCACACTCCTGAAACTGTGTTTATTCAAAAGAAATCTAAACATCTAATTTTAGTTTCCAGCAGAAAATAAAATAAGAACTTCATTTTAAAGTGGGTCAAATATTCTGAGCCATAAAGATGCTTTGAACATTCAAACAGAGTAAGAGAGAAACAGATTCTTCCAGAAGTAACAGGCAAATCATCAAATGTGAGTCAAAAACAAGTAGACACTAGTATGTGTGTATATTTCATTTATATGGTTATTCTCATATGTATTATTTTGCATTGTACTAGGATTTTAAATAGGCGAATCAAATACTGGGGGAAATCGTGGGATGAAAAGCCTAGATTTAGGGAAAGAAAGAGAAGATTATGAAGCAAATTCTCACCTTGTAAGGTAGAGAGAAAAGCTGGGAACGTCTGCAGCGTCAATCCCCTGACTTGGCTGAGCCAACGTGCTCACGGTGGGTGTACCTTTCTCCAACATGCAGTGGCCTCCATGGGAAACAGACCTGCAAATTAGTTTTTCCTCATTAGTTCCAAAGCTTTCACCCTGGAAATAGCTATGCCTAGTCTTTCTCCTGCTCTCTGCCAACTCCTATACAGCTCTGGGAAGAACTGCAACAAAGAGTTTATGTGTTTAATGTCAAAAAGTCTCCACATCTCATTTGCCTCTTTTGTGTGGACTCTGTGAGCCTGGCAGAGAGATATACACGTTTACATATGTTTTTACTGTGCTAGAGGTCACCATTTGTCCAAATACTTTTTATATAAATGCCCTCAAATTTCTAAGACAGTACATTATGTTATACCTACTTTGTGACAGATGGAAGAGACATTTGGAATTCTGAAGTGTCTGTATGAAGAGCAAAGCCTTCTAAGGTTGTAGTTTTACCTTGAGATAATATAGTCTTCTCTACGCTAGTAAGGTGCTGAAAAATAAATCAATTTTTACTGTACTCCCAAATGTTTATGACTCTCATTCTCTTTTATCTAGAAGCCTCCATACACATTCACTGTCCTTTGGTCCCAAGACACTTTCTATAGTCTGCTAATCATGTCTTTCTAGATGTTGCTTTAGAGACCTCATTTTATCTCAAATCTGTCTTGAACCTTGTTATTCTTTGAAGATAGCCAAAACTTCTCACTGTCTAAGGATGTTTGCATTTGAGTCTCAGATTTACTCCAAACAAAACATGTCAGAACAAATTCACCATTTCTTGGTTATTCATACCTCCTAATAGGCTTTTATGTTTGCTCCCTACTCTGTGAAACCATGTGCATATATGCATATATAAATATGCACATAATATATAAATATTCATAATTTATAATTTACCATGCGTTAGGCATATCTAGTATATTATACTATTATATACATGTATCTATTATATATACACACATATTTATATACATTGTATATATTATATACATGTATAACACTGATCTATGTATATACAAATATATATCCTAATTTGAATTCAAATAACTTTCTTCTGACTTTCATAGGTAGATGTCTTCCTATATTATAATTTCCACAACCACTGTAGTTAAGGTTTTTATCCTTTTAGATATGCACATCTACAAATGCGCTCTCCCTGAGTCTTAACACCTGCCACTGAGTTTTCAGATTAACATAGCATATAATTGACATATTACCACTTTGATGGTCTAAAATAGTGCATACCATCTCCTCTCCTCCCAAAGACAATATATAAGGAACCTGGCTCCTCCCTTTTCTACCTCTTCTACAATTCCTTGGTTCTGGTAAAAGTAACGGTAGAGTTGAAGTTGAGATATTGGTTTACATTATTTATTCTCTGTCTAAATTATTTGAAAATATTTTTCAAATAATATAAAATCACTGATACTCAGAATAATTCATCATATAAAGGTTGGGAGCAGGAATAATTAATGTGAAATTACTTTTATTCTTATTAGTTATGTACACAGTGCATACACAGCCACGTTGGTACTATCATTAGCCTCCTTCCTGTCCTTCCACCTCCCCAAGGACCTCCTTGTTGGGGAATATGGGCCATGCATTGTGGGGTTAGCCATGAGTTCTGGGTAAGAGGCAATGTCTTTGTGCATAATGTGCCAATATGTGGCTCTAACAATCTTTCCACCCCCTCTTCCACAGATTTCCCTGAGCCATAATGGGTTCGCTTTAGGTCTACTTCAGTGATGAGCTCTTGGGAGCCTCTGTGCCACTGGATATCTGCTTTGGTAGGAGTTGAGTGTTATCTGTGTCTATCTCCTTCACCCTCATGTTGGTACCCAGTTCAGCAAGAAAGCAGAACTCTTGCTCATTTCCCTAATTAATCTTGGTTTCAGCTGGGGCCCTGATGAGGTGTGATAGGCTGATTTGCTCCTCAGAATCTGCCTCCATCTGAAAAAGAGTAGCAAATTCTCCAATGGAGAGTGAAGTCAGCACCATATAAATGGGAAATCCATTATTATTTTAGAGAGAACTTAATATGTGTAGAACCTCTTGTAGCCCATGATTGGTGGGGAGGTTGACAATAGAGAGTGGGTTCATGTTTGGGTATGGTTCTGATTTGTTTCCCAGCTCCAGCTATGGGTTCTATTCCAATGAGCAGATCCGTTAGCCAAATCAAGAGCAATTGGTTTCCCACCATGGCTGTGTACCACTATTGCACTTGTGTGAGCATCACGTCAGGTTGTTTGCTGCTGAGTAGCTTAGACCAGGAGTTGCTTGCACAGACGTTGGTCACTTTTCCCCTACTTGCTCATGTAGCTCCTTCTGGCACTAGACAAGCTAATTGGCGATTGATTCTCTTCCACATTCCACCCAGGTCACTCCTTGGTCCATACCAGAATATGGTGTCTTCAGCAGTAGGGTCTTACTGCTAACCTTTGGCAAGTCATCAAGTACCCTGACAAAAATCTGTTTACTTTT
This sequence comes from Jaculus jaculus, assembly GCF_020740685.1. Lineage (NCBI taxonomy): Eukaryota > Metazoa > Chordata > Mammalia > Rodentia > Dipodidae > Jaculus > Jaculus jaculus. The sequence goes on from NC_059120.1 coordinate 27,566,502, forward strand.
GGGAAACCTTGTAGGTCTCTCTGATCAACAGCTCATTGTGTATATTAACCACATGCTGGTACTGGGAGTTATAGGACAACAGCAAGGAAAAGAAGGAAGACAAAGATAGGTAATATAAAAGAGACAGAGAGAAGATGGAGGGGGACAGAGAGAGAGAATCATGAGGACATTAAGGTTAGTCTTCATCATACCCTCTTCAGGGCTCTGTGATTCAGGTGTTCCCTCTAAGGACATCATGAAGGTTCAACCAGTTAGTCTCCCTTTTAGGATATAGAATTTTAGGGTACCATTGCCAGTCCAGTGTTGGGTCCTCCACCCCCAACCTTGCCCTCCCCCCTGCCCAATCCTCCCTATTGTCTGGTCCCTGAGATGCTTATTAGTTATGTCAGCTTCTTGGGCAAATTCTGGTTAGGAGCCACAGATAAGTGAGACCATGAGACGATCTTTCTGTGATTGGGTGAGTTCACTAAGAATGATCTGTTCCAGGTTCGACCATTTAAAATTTTTTTTTTTATTAATTATTTACTTATTTATTTGAGAGCAATAGACAGAGAGAGAAAGAGCCAAATAGAGAGAGAAAGAGAATGGAGATGCCAGGGCCTCCAGCCACTCCAGATGCGTGCACTCCCTTGTGCATCTGGCTAACGTGGGTGGGGAATCAAGCCTTGAACCGGGGTCCTTAGGCTTCACCGGCAAGTGCCTAACCACTAAGCCATCTCTCCAGCCCCCAAGGTCTGACAATTTTTCTTCAAATTTCATTGTGTCATTTTCCTTACAGCTGTGTAGAATTCCATCAGATATACCACATCTTGGTTATCCATTCATCTAATGATGGACATCTGAGTTTATTCCAGCTCTTAGCTATTATGAATTGAGCAGCTATAAACATGCTTGACCAAATCTCTCTGAACTGAGGCATGGAGATTTAAGGGTAAATGCCCAGTAAGGGGGTAACTAGGTCTATTGGTCACTCTATATTCAACATTTTTAGGAGTCTCCATATTGCTTTCCATAGTGGTTGTACCATCTAACATTTTCACCAACAGTGAATGAGGGTTACTATTTCTCCACATCATCACCAGCATTTGTTTTTATTTGATTTTTTTAATGTTTGCTGTCCTTGCTGGGGTAAGGTGGAATCTCATGGTTGTTTCAATTTGCATTTCCCTGATGATTAGGAATGATGAACATTTTATTAAGTGTGTGTTGCCATTTGTCTTTCTTCCACTGAGAACTCCATGTCTGTCCAGGTCTTTGCCCCATTTTGTGAGTGGGTTGTTTGACTTTTTATTGTTTAGATTTTTGAGTTCTTTGTGGATTCTAGAAATTAGGCCTCTGTCAATTGTATAACCAGCAATTTTTTCCCCCATTCCATGTAGTAATCTTTTGTCTCTGCTTATTGTATGTTTGTCTGTGAAGAAACATTTCAGCTTCATGAGATCCAAATGGCTGAGTAATTGTTTAAGTTCCTGAGCTACTGGGGTTTTGTTCAGGAAGTCTTTTCCCATTCCTATATCATGTAAAGTTCCTCATATTTTTTCTTCCAGTATTAGCTGAGTTTCCTGTCTTATATTGAGGTTTTTGGTCCATTGCACTTGATTTTTTTTTTAATTATTTATTTATTTATTTATTTATTTGAGAGCGGCAGACACAGAGAGAAAGACAGATAGAGGGAGAGAGAGAGAATGGGTGCGCCAGGGCTTCCAGCCACTGCAAATGAACTCCAGACACGTGCGCCCCCTTGTGCATCTGGCTAACGTGGGACCTGGGGAACCGAGCCTCGAACCGGGGTCCTTAGGCTTCACAGGCAAGCGCTTTACCGCTAAGCCATCTCTCCAGCCCTGCACTTGATTTTTGAGCATGGTGAGATGTGTGGATCAAGTTTCATTTTCCTGCATGTGGTTATCCACTTTGTCCAGTACCATATGTTGAAGATGCTATCTTCTTTCCAGCCTACATTGTTTGGCCTTTAAGTCTCTAATTCTCATATTATAATCTCTAGAAATCTATAACTCTATGTTTCCATTATTTTTCTGTTTATAGGACAGCACACCTGTACAGCATAGTCCTTGCTACTCCTTTCTCTAGAAATTCTTTCGTTTACTTATTTAGCATTTGAGTATTGCCCTTACCTTGGGGACTAACCCAATTTGTAGCTTTGCCCTGCTCTTGCCTTTAATGGGCAGGGGCTTTCTATGCTCTCTCCTCCTGTCTCTCTAAATGAGTTTCCCAAAGCCTCTCTTGCTTTCTTGAGTAAAAGTTCAGCATTTCTTGCTTATATTAAGTTCTGAGAATCCGCATTTCTGGGAACTTAGCTCATGTCCCTTCTTAGACATGAGCTGTCTTCTTTATCTTATATTCTATCTGTAGCCTAATAAAACCTGTAAACTTAAAAAAATATATTGAGTATACATAAATGAAAGCTTCCTAGATTACTTCAGCATATTTTATCACACATATTTCTCATTCTATGATATATATAAACATTCATATCATGGCCACAACTCAGTATATCTTTTGCATCATGAGTTTTAGGATTGTTATAGTCTTGTTCATTACTTTCTGTGGTGATGTGATTCAGGTATCGCCCATAAACTTAGGTGTTTTGAATGCTGGGTTCCCAGATGACAGATATTTGAGAATTGGTACCTCCTGAAGGCAGTGTATTGTAGGGGGTGGGCTTATGGGTGTTATAGCCAGCTTCTCCTTGCCAGTGTTTGACACACTCTCCTGTTCCTGATGTACATCTTGTGTTGGCCAGGGGGTAATGTCCACCTTCTGCTCATGCCATCATTTTCCCCTGCCATCATGGAGCTTCCCCTGGCTTTCCCCTGCCCATTAAAGGCAAGAGCAGGGCAAAGCTCCAAAATAAACCTTTTTATCCCATATGCTGCTCTTAGTTGGGTGATATCTGCCAGAAATGCAAACCTAACTGCAACAGTAATGTTGGTACCAAGAGAGGCTTTGCTGCTAGATAAGTGACTGTGTGGCTTTGGCCTTTTGGAGCTGATTTTCAAGAGGAATGTGGAAGGATTTGAAACCTTAGCCTAAGAGTCAGCTTGCAGTACTACAAGTAATGTACTTGATGTACTATTCTGGTCAGAGTTGAAAGATCTGAATGCTGTAAGAACTAAGGACTGTGAGGTTTGGCTTATGAGAGTAATAAAGGGTTTTGCCTACACTGGGCTAGCAGTTTGTATGGGAAGCTTGCTGTTATGTCCATGTCCTAGGTAGTTGTGCAGGGTTGCTTTGCATAGAAATAGACTGTTGTGAGCAGAGGGATATTGCACAGAAATAAATAAATTATTGGGTGAACTGCTGCCCATTCAGCGGCAATTGAGAGGTTACAAACTTTGAGACTGAACCAGCTAACTTACACTAGGGCAAGAGAAAAAATGTAGAATCTTTTATAAAGGGGCCTAAGTGCTCAAGGAGTTTCCTGTTCTTCAAAGTCTGCTTTATCCTGTCCCCCTGGATTAATAAATTGGCACCCAACCTAGTATTGTGGAATATAAGAAATGCAGGAAAGAGGATCATTGAGTTTGCAACACAGTCTTGTGTTTTGGAAATGGCCATAGGCAATGTGAAGCAGGTTTGCTGGATTACTGCATGGAGACCCCATGGGGCCATGAGGATGAACCATGGTTGCAGTGGGGACTCAGTGGAGATGCTCAGACCAGAAGATGGGTGTTTAGGAAAGCTTCCAGTTCTGGATGGAGTTTTCTGCCAGTAGCCTAGCTGGAGGGGAAGATTTGCAACTCCAGAGACTGGCTTCTGGTTAGAATTATCGTACTTGGAGATTTATCACTGATTAGAGTTGAACTTGGAGCTACAGAGTTTGATGGTTGCTCTGTTTAAATCTTGTATGGGTTTAGTATTTCTTTGCTATGTCCAATGCCACCTTCTGCATTGCAAATACTTTTTTTCTGTGCCATTATGGAATTTGGGGGAAATTTTTGGTATTATGGCTCAATTAAAAGATCCTGGTCAAGCCGGGCGTGGTGGCGCACACCTTTAATCCCAGCACTTGGGAGGCAGAGGTAGGAGGATCACCATGAGTTCAAGGCCACCCTGAGACTACAGAGTTAATTCCAGGTCAGCCTGGACCAGAGTGAGACCCTACCTCAAAAAACAAAAACAAAAACAAAAAAAAAAAAAAAAGAAAGAAAAAAAGATCCTGGTCTATGGGATTGTATGAACATCATTAGGATTGATAAAAATATAGGTACTTTTAAATTTGGATAAATGCAATGCATTTTAAATCATGGATAGATATCAGTTTATGGGTGCCAGGAGCAGAATGTGGTGGTTGATTCAGGTGTTCCCCATAAATTTAGGTGTTCTGAATGCTAGGTTCTCAGCTGATGGAGAATAGACAAGGTGGTCTTAAACTTAACAGTAAGAAAATAAACTGGTCTTAAATGGGCATTTGCAAAATACAGTATTTCCTGGAAACATCAAAAGTGAACATGAATGCAAACTGTAGGCTACAGGTGATTATGGCATGCCATAGTGTTTTTATAATTTGTAACACATTTTTATTTGATAATTGGTTGTTTGAAAATTTGATAAGGTGTGTTGCTCAGCCCAGAATTCTTTTTTTAAGAGTTGTTAGAGAGTTAGATGAGTGAATAAAGGAAGAAACAAATAGAATGCACAATCCAAATGAAATAAGCAAATAGAAAGTGAAATCTGGAAAGGAAAAGAGTACTGCAGAAATGATCTCAGGCGGAATTGGTGGAACTCCTACTGCTCTAATGTTAGCATAAAGGAAAGGGTAACTTACAAGCTATGGGGCTTTGTAATATGACAACATGGCAAGGTAGGATTACATTTTCCATAATTCTTTTGCATGCATATCTTTATTAAAGTAAGTTACAAGGAGACTTTGCAAGGCAGAAAGAACTAGTGATTGTGTGACTCCTACACATTGTCACTAGTTCACTAACTCACTGCCTTGACATGAGACCTGGTTGAGTTAAAAATTCTTCATTTCTGAACAAGCTCTATATAATCAGGATGAAAAGACCTGGCATTGGGGGTTCACCCTTACTACAGAAGTCAAAGGTAACAAGAAGCAATATGTCATTCTCTCTTGAGGTGTTCTATCTTTTATCAGTATATGCATGTGTACATGTATATGGATATATATGGGCATATTTATGTATACACTTAATATTGTAGTGCTTTTCGTCTCTCCTTGAACATATATATATATATATATATATATATATATATATATATATATGTTTTCATTTTAATATTTATTCTATTTTTTTTGAGAGAGAGAAACAAAGAGAAATAAGCAGACAGAAAGAGATAAGTGTGAGTGCTTCAGGGCCTCCCACCACTAAACATGAACTCCAGACACATGCTTGGTGCATCTGGCTTTACATGTGTACTGGGAGACTGGACCATGGACTTCAGGCTTTCAGGTTTGACAAACAAGTAAGTGCCTTAAGCTGGTAGGCCATCTCTCCAGCCTTGTCTTTATTTTAAAATAAACTTCTTTGTTCTCAAAATATGTTAGGTGTCAGGAAGAACCAATACAGTCTAGTGGTGGGGGAAGAATGCAGATAATACCAATGTTTTAAAGCTTTTGAGAATATACTATTTTACTGTAGAAGGTAGATGAATAAGGTTGAGTACTATACTTCTTGAAGCAGTGGTATGCTAATAAAATCTGTGCAAATGTTAGAAATGAGACTATCATAAAGAAGATAGAAGGAAAAAAATGTTTCCTCGAGGAAAAAAAATCACACATAATAAACTACTATTTATAAAATGTACTAAGAGTTGTTTTGTTGTTTTCATTTTATGTGTTTGTTTTGTAGGAGAGAGACTTTTATCTCTCTTTTGGGGTATGGTGGTAAGGGAAGGATATTTTATAGATTCCAGAGGGAAAATACTTTCAATTAACTAACTACTACAACTTAATCCCTATTGAGTCCACAGGCAGTAATTGTTGCATTTGGAAGAGGAACATATTATTCAAGAAAAAGATTTCATTAAAATATCTTTTCAGCAAATTGCTATCAAATTTCAAATCTTTTAAAAGGTAATGTTGATTGGGGAAAATGGCCTTGGTCTTTGAGCCAGAGACCTTTCTGCCACCAAAGTGTGACAGCTTCTGTTGATATGTTGGGATAATGAACACGGCTGAGATTCCAAGCAGACCAAAATTCCATCTGATTCTATGGTTCCCTTAGCAGATAAATGTGTGCACCATGTCTCTGCCCTCATAAGATCTTAAATTATTTATAGTTAATAATCTCAGAAAGTTAACCACATCCTCCCATTCTAAATGACTTACATGAAAATGCTCAAAATGAAGGTGTGTCTTTTCATAGATAAAAGAGTCAAGAAGTCAGTCCTTTCTTCTAAAGAAGCTAAAACATCTATGTTGTGCCTAAGCATGTTGGTTAAGTGACATTTAACATTGTACTCATATAGAATTAAAAGATGCAATAAGACTCAGAAGAAGAATTTAGTTCATTCATGCAAGCATCATCCAAACATATTTAAGCCAAGTATACCTCTGGAGACTGAGAGATCTCTACCATGCCCTGCAAGACCAGGGATCATTAAAGAAGGAATGGAGATAATATAAGAGCCACAGGGTGTGGGAAGGAGTGCTATGAGGCATTATCCTCTGGATATAAACTGATAGGGCATTCATGATCTTACAGTAGATGCCGCTACATCCACGAGATCTACATAATACTATGCTCTACAACTTTTTGTCATAGAGCACAGAGGATGGCAAAAAGAAAAGAGAGACATCAGATCATAATAAGGACTACTTGGTAATAGTAAATGGTAAAATGCGAATTGGGGATGGGGCCCAGGAGAAAGTAATGGGGGGGGATCAAGACCAATTCCAATATGTTAACATATTAACTGATAAATAGAAGGGCTGGAGAGATGGCATAGCAGTTAACATGCTTGCTTCCAAATGCTAAGGATTCCCCAGTGCCCACTTAAAGCTAGATGCATAAAGTGGCACATGCCTGTGGAATTTGTTTGCAAAGGTTAGAGGCCCTGGGGTGAATATTCTCACTGACCCCCCTCAAATAAATAAAATATATAAAAAAATTCTCAATAAAAAGATGAATATAGTTGCTCTTTATCTTTAGATTCCTTATGAAATAGAATTAGCTATAGGAACTAGCTACTGGCTAGTTCTAAGTTACCAACTCTTGAGGCCCAGTAAACTTAGCTCCATTTTCTTAGTAGTCTTTTGAAAGTAAGTATGATTTAAAACCTGTTGTGGAGGTTCCAATGAGATTTTCACTAGTCATTCTTCCCAGAGAGCTGGGAATCAAGGGTAAAAACACACAAGCCTATAGGACATGTTTTATATCCAAGCCATCTCAACAACTTTTTCTTACACTTCTATGTTTCTTTAAGTTTAACTCACTAAGCTGCTCATTCAAGTGGTCTTTATCTATTATTGGTTTGACTGTGAGAATTATTTTTAAGTCTAACACCAAGAACTTATGTGTAGCTATTTCTTTATCTAATACTCTTTCATAGATATGGTTAATCTGTTCATTCCAAGGCTATCAGTTAAGCTACATGCATCACTATCACATTTTTTAAAGTTTCTATATATTTATGATACCATTTATATGTTGTGATAAAATTGCAATAGTTATAAAAGTGAGACAGAGAAAGGAAGACACTAGGAAAACACACAAACAGCAAAAGACAAGATACTTAGGGAAGAATGTTAAGAAAGGAATATAAAATTTTCTCTTCTGGTTTGTATAGAGATTAAAGACATTTTAGTTAAAATATCTGAACTAAGACTTTCAAATTCTGAAAATAACAAGGTAGACTTATAAGTCTTAGGAGACTGATAATATAACAATTCCAAGGTATGAATTCAGAGAAGCCAGAACTTGAGCTTGCTTTGGATACAGTTCCCTCGTATGCTGGGTATAGGAAAGGACCTGTTCTGACTAAAACTCGCTGGCAAAATGAGAAAGCTAACTACAATGTTACTCACAGGGAAACAGGTGTGTCCTAATCTCTCCATGCCAACTAGATGAAAGCATTTTTTTTTTTTCCTGATTTAGGGTTTCACTCTGACCCAGGCTGACCTGGAATTAACTATGTAGTCTCAGGGTGGCCTTGAACTCACGGCGATCCTCGTACCTCTGCCTCCCAAGTGCTGGGATTAAAGGCATGAGCCACCATGCCCAGCTGCTATGGCACTAAATTCTAATAAAGGCCAGGAAACAGCATTATAATGGCCTCAACTGTGATCAGTCAAGTTATTCCAACTCCTGAGAGCCAACAGATCAAGACAGTAGATTACATAGGCATTTTACTTTGGTGCAGATGGGGGGTGGTGACTTACTACATTACCTGAATAGCTGAGACTACAGAGATATAGCACTGAATTGGGCTTGTGTAGTGTTTTCTTTTTTTTTTTTTTTCCTTTTTTTGGTTTTTCGAGGTAGGGTCTCACTCTAGCCCAGGCTGACCTGGAATTCACTATGTAGTCTCAGGGTGGCCTTGAACTCACGGCGATCCTCCTACCTCTGCCTGCCAAGTGCTGGAATTAAAGGTGTGCACCACTACGCTCATCCTGACAACAATTCTTAATATTTTCTTGAATTTTGTTTTTATGAAATTACCCAATATTTAAAGCTACAATCATTATGCATAAAGTCAAAATTGAATTGTAGGAATTATTTTTTTATTATTGAGAAAAACAAATCAGATCCAACTTGGCACCAAGTGAGTCCCATTATCTAAACATGACCTTGGTGTGGTTTCTGTATGTGTCTCAGTGCAAGGACCTGATCAGCCTGCTCATGTTCCCATATACAGAATACATAATCTGCTCACTGGCTTCTTCCTTTTGTTGCTCTTCTTCAAGTGTTTAAGTGTCCTGCATCCTTAGTGAGTTTTTCTTCTGGGTCTCTCAAAGAAATGATGACTTATTTTGCTAGTGTTTTCTAACCATAAGTGGATTTATTAATCAAACTCCATGACAGACTGAAAGAAGAGTCTGGGTTCATTGTTCCCAAACACGATAGTCCATGAATTACCTCAAAGTGTGTCTAATCAGTCATGTGGGCACAAAATCTAATTTATTTATTGAGAAAATAACTTTGCTTCCACATGCTTCAAGTTCAAGCAGGCACTATTAATAACTTCAAATATGTTTTGAAATATTCCTGTATTAGAGCTAAATTTTTTGAGCAGTTAACAAAAATGTAATTTTTATTTTGCAATACAGCTGAACTTTAAAATGTTGCCTTTTACTTTATAAAGTTTAGTTATTTATTTGTACGTGTGTGGAGGGTCATATGGGTGTTCATGCTATGGTGCATGTGTGGAGGTTAGTGAACAACTTTAGAGTGTCTTGATGCTAAAAATGAACTATCAGACTGCAAGCTTTCTGACTAACTGGCCCTCCAGCTCCACTTACCTTTGTCCTAGGCATAATCAGACAACAACTACATTTGCCACTTTGCATCTGGCTTTACATGGGTGTTAAAGAGTTGAACTCAGGCCAGCAGGCTTTGTAAGCTTGTACCTTTTGCCACTGAAATATCTTCCCAATCTTACTGTTTTATTTTTAAGTCACACTGTCGTTTATAAAGCCTTTAACATAAAAGGCTTGTATTTGTGCTTGTGTGTGTAGTGTGTGTGTGTGTGTTCTGTGTGCATTATGTGCATGTGTACATGTCTGTAGATGTCATGCCTGTCCTGAGCACTAGGAGAGGCTAAGGGAGGCTGGGTATCACCTTCTGTCATTCTTCCACCTTATTTTCTTTAGATGGAATCTCTCACTGAATCAGAAGATGACATTTTTTTGTTAGACTGGGTGATAACTGAACTCCACCAACAACTCATGCCCAGTTGTTTACACAGATACTATGAAATCAAACTTAGAGTGGCTCAGGCCCTCTCAGACCCTCATCCTAGAAAGGTAATTTCTCCTATCCATTCAGCCATCCAACCCAGCCCCAAAGCTTATAATTTTGTATATAAAATTATATGTAATTTATATATAAATATGTTTATATATAAATATTTTAAAGTATCTATTTATTTATTTGAGAGCCACAGACAGAGAGAGAAAGAGGAGGGTGGGGGGGTGGAGAGTGGGCATGCTAGGGCCTCCAGCCACTGCAAATGAACTCCAGATGCATATGCCACCTTGTACAACTGCCTTATGTGGTTCCTGGGGAATATGAGACTCAAAGAGGGGTCCTTAGGCTTCACTGGCAAGCTCTTAACCACGAAGCCCTCTCTCCAGCCCATATATATTTTTAAGAAATAGTTTAGGCTGGAGAGATAGCTTGGTGGTTAAAGCACTTGCCTGCAAAGACAAAGGATCCAGGTTCAACTCCCCAGGACCCACGTAAACCACATGCACAAGGCGGCACACCTGTCTGGAGTTTGTTTGCAGTGGCTGGAGGCCCTGGCACACCCATTCATTCTCTCTCTCTCTCTCTCTCTCTCTCTCTCTCCCTATTTCTATATCTCTTTCTCAGATAAATTAAATAAATAAAATATTAAAAAGAAATAGTTTAAAATATTCTTATTGATATGTCTTATAATTAGAAACAGTGTGGAGACTGCTATGGTCTGAAGTGAAATGTTCCCTGCATAGGCTTATGTATGTGAATACTTGGTCCCCAGCTGGTGACTGGTGGAGCTGTTTTGGAAGCTTGTGCAATCTTTGAGATTACCTGCAGGAAAAGGGAAGTGGTTGTTCTATGTTTTCTAGCCTGGCCCTACTTGTCCTTGCTTCCTTACTAAAGGGTGAAGTGGCCAGCCATGGGAGCTTCTGGGACTATACCTTCCCTGCTGTGTGGACTACTTGCCCTGTAAGCTAGAACAGACCCACTTTTAATTTGCTTCTTCACAGTCATTTCATCATATCAACAAGACTAGTACTGAAAGGCCCAAGAATTCAGAAGCCCAGAAATACTATCACGCTCCAAAGGGAGCTTAAGTGGGCCCCTGCATACCTCAAACTCCAGGCTTTACTCTCTGTTGAAAGCAAGTAAAGAATCCCTCTCCTCATTATATCAGAGCCCGCTCCTAATATAAAACTAGGTAAAAATGGCATGAGATAGCCCTCAAGGATGGGAAATGAGTAATAAAGTAAAGCACTTATTTGGTTTCTGTAAATAGCCTGCACCATAAGCCTTAATAGCCCACACTGTAAGCCTTAGTAGCCTGCACCATAAGCTGTAGCAGCCTGCCTCAGACCACCAAGGTCATAGGAGACTGATACCACACTCTGCTACTCCCACCCAAGGACCTGCGCAAATGCTGACCTCCAAGGTCATAAGAGACTGATTGGTCCACGAGGGGCTTGAACAAATTAAACTAATTGGCTTAGAAACTATGAAGTGGCACAAACTGACTGGCTCGCACCCCGTGGGCTCCTGATATTAAAAAAGTGATTGGTCTAATGCACAGGCTTTGTTAGAAACCCTATAAAAACTGTCCCGTTCCTGCATTCGGGGCTCTGCAGTCCTCTACCCCTGTGCGGTGTACGACTGTGGGCCCCAGCGCGCTTGGAATAAAATCCTCTTGCAGTTTGCATCAAGACCGCTTCTCGTGAGTGATTTGGGGTGTCGCCATATCCGGGCAGAGCGTGGGGTCCTCGTTTTGGGGGTCTTACAGTACAGAGATGCCAGTGACAGGCTATAAACTTTTTGTCCTTAATATTCCAGTTATAATTCCCCAAACTGTTCCTGTTTTCCAGAATTAGGTAAAATTCTTTCACCTTTAGATAGATGGCTTCTTTCTCTCCTCCATGAGTCAAGAATTTTTAGTTTTGTATATTTATAACAATTTTAGGTGTTATTTGCTAAGAAAAAGAAAGTGGCAAATGCCTTTAAGCCACCACCATTATCCAAAAGTTTATTTTCAAAAGTTTTCACATCCAGAGGGATCCTAGTGCTTGGACCCCTCAGAGAGCAGTGTTGAAGAGGTCCAGCGGGAGAGAGGACGGGGTTTCATCGCAGGCCTGCTTCCCCACCAGATGGGGGACTGCGGGAAACCAAGTCAGCCTTTCCACCTTGGGTCTGTCCTGTGTGGTGAGAACTGAACCTTATTTAACAAACATAATAGAAGTAGACAGACCTCCTTACACAAGATACTGTCATATCAGAAACTGGAATAGAGAAAAGATGGGTCCCTGTGCTGAATGCCAGAGTGAAAAAAGAAGGTTCTGGACAGGCAAAGGGCTTTGAAAGAGCAAATGGACAGAAGTTGGAGCATGAATATTAGAGTTGTATCAAGATCCAAGGAACACCATCAACACGGTCCCTAGCGTGAAAGGAAATTGACTTGGCAATGACAATCTAAATAGAACAGGGAGAAAATATGGGACACCACGGCCAGAGTCTGCTCTTGTGGTAATTGAAACAGGTTCTGGGAGGCCTGGATAGACACTCTGGCAGGGCTGGAACACAGGGATTATGTGTTTCATGAGGAGTGACGGGGTGAATACGATGCAGCTCTTAATCACTTTACAACCAAACTGGCACATGTCTAAGAAACAGAAATCTAAATGTTCTTAATAAAACAAAAGTCTAAACATGTTCATCAGAGATGAGGCACAAATTTGAGAAACTAACGAGTTCTGGATGAACACAGATGCGTCTTAAGAAAATTGAAATGGACAGAGGAAATAGTGCTGGCCAGTGGCTCTCTCCCTCGTGTTTGTGAGTGCAGATAAGACGCTTCGTGGTAGTGGGAAGGCAACACAGCCTTAGTTGCCTGTTAACTGGAGGCTGCTATATGGATCCTGTTTCTCCCTCTGTCTCAGATCCCCGACTTGGCCTTGGCCTGCCTATGCTAAATGGGCTCTGATCAGCTAAAAATCACAGTAATTTAAGCTGGAGATTTTAGTTAAATCCAGACAACTCTGCAGCATCTTTTCAAAAGGATGGAGGCTTTAATTAGTACAATACAGGCCATGGGAAATAAGAGTGAGATCAGGTCAGAACGTGAGTCAAAAAGAAAAAAAAATAATAATAAAAACTATTGAGTAAGTGCTAATGGGACAAGAACCCCTGAGCTTTTTATCTCTATGTCAAATTAGCAAAATGATTCACGTGCTAAAGGGTTGGATAAAATGATCATATGGAATGAGTTTCCCTGACAGGATTCTTCAGGAGCCTCGGCTAAGGAGATTTTCTTCTCTCTCCTTTTTAAACCTCTGGAGGCAAGAATGATTACATGCTCTCGATAGGTCTCCTGAGTGACCCCACGGCCCCTGTGGAGGTGTGATTTACTTACCTGGGCTGTTAAGGCAGCCGAGTCCATGGCTACCATCCACAATGAACGGGATGTTAATGGTGTTTATGAAGCTCTGCTGTGCATGAGCCTTTCATCAGGACAAATTTCCTTGTTGTAAACATGAAGTAATATAGACATATATACATGCATATACACATATATATGTACATATATGTACTTAAAATGTAATTCATAAAATATTAGAATTCACCGTTATCATCTCAGTGTCATTTCCATAGTCACACATCAAAGCCTTTTCCCATTCTACCTTTTGTTTTACATAGATAGGTAATTAGAATTCCCTAAGATATATGAAATAATTTTTAAATTCCATCAATTCAAGTAAATAAACAATTATTGAGAACTTTCCATGTTTCCCTACACTGTTATCCTCTCAGGTAAATGACCTAATAATGTGTGGACACATTATGGTTTGTTTTGTTTTCTTCTGTCTTTCCACCCTTCCTCCTTGTTTTCCTTTTCATGCTTGCAAGTAGAACTCTATAAATATACCATAGGCCCCATGGATATAGCTTTGCACACCTAACACATATAAGTTTTCAGTTAAAAATGTGATTTAACCACTGGTGAAAATAATAAAACACATGACAGCTTAAAAGGGCTTCTTAATTGCAAGGAGAGAAATTTAGGCCCAAAATAATTTATGAAGATATCCTCAGAGAAATAATAAGTTTCTTAGAGAGTAAAATCTCTAGGTGCTAAAGTGTCCACTGGATCACTCTTTTTTAAAATTTTTGTTTATTTTTATTTATTTATTTGAGAGCAACAGACAGACAGAGAGAGAAAGAGGCAGAGAGAGAGAAAGAGAGAGAATGAGTACACCAGGGCCTCCAGCCACTGCAAACAAACTCCAGTGCATGTGCCACCTTGTGCATCTGGTTTATTTGGGTACTAGGGAATGGAGCCTTGAACCGAGGTCCTTAGGCTTCACAAGCAGGCGTTTGTTTAACTGCTAAGCCATCTCTCCAGCCCCCACTGTATCATTCTTAACTCACCTATCTGCTGGCCTTCCTAGTCTCTCTTTTCTGGCCACTTCAGGCCCATTTTTCTTCTCTCAAGACAGGAATTATTAGTATAACCATTTGTGCTAATGGCTGTCCCAAAGTTTATGTGATGTGGCTTTTCATTTTGCAATCTTCACCACCTAACACTTTTTGAAAATATAACTTTTCAAAATAAATTAGTTACTTATAAATAAGTGGATTGCCTTTGCTAGGTCTGTTCACCTCTGACCTAATACTTCAGGGTTGTGGTGAGTGGGGTCTCATGCTACACACATGGTGATCTAACTCAGCACCTTAGCAAGATTGCAGAAATCTTGTACATGTATCAGCACACAAAAAAATCTGTAGGATATGAAAGTAAGAGTGGAATAATTAAGGCACATTTTACAAAAATATAAAATAGTGACTGGGATAGTACACCTTTTTCTATGTGTATTTTTTAGCTAAATTGATACTATTTCACATCCATTTAAGGGTGCTTTAACACCTTAATAAGAGCTCTTTAGTTGCAAGAAGAGAAATTAAACCAAACACATTATTAAATTTTTAAAAACGAATGACTTCCTCAGAGAAATAAATTGTTGCCAATTCTCCATGTAGCCTGTCCTTTAAATGTACGCAAAGAAAGAATTTTAGCTGTGAAAATCACATTTTAATTTTCCTCCCTGTGTCTACACAGGTGTGTATATCTGTGGAGATATGAGCCCTATCATTTGGATGCCACTGTCTCTTCTCTGGCCCTTGGAAGACCTGCAGCCCCTCTGGGATGATTGTCCTGACTCCAGTTTCACTAGATAACTAGGGCCCATTCTCTCCTTCATTATCCCAGGTACATAGTAAACATCTCTTTTTCTCTCTTTTCTCTCTTCCACCTTTTCCTTTTATCTTCCAAAGGCCATTATCATTGCCTCTAAACAACAATTCCCAGCTTCTTTTGTAGTTATACAACTGTTGTGAATATTAATGGTATTCTTCAAGGGGCATTATTTATAGCAGGCAATGTAAGCCTTTGATCAGTGATTTTTTTTTTCTTAAATAAAAACCTCATGCATTGTGGGTAGATTATATTTCTCTTATCTTATGTTGAGCATTTCTTTGCTCATTTCCATCTTTCCTTATATGATGGAGTTGGGGGCCATTGGAGACTTTTAAGTTGTTCCTGTTAAAAAGCCCTTTTTCCTCTTTATTATGCTATGTCTCTAATGCTCACTCTGTGGAGGGTGATGTCTGCCCTGGTTGGAAATTCTTTTGCTGCACTCCCTAAAGGCAGCAAGTGATTCAGAGGGGAGTGTGTAATTTGTTTTGTACCATGGAATTCCTGCCATGCCTATATGTATTTAGACCACAGGCAAGCCAATAAAGTTGTCATAGAAACAAAGCATTTCATGAATAAATCAATCCATAACAAACTTGTAAACTTCAAACAACCCACTGTGCTTTAACAACACATCCGTTACATACACAAAATAATCATGCTTATAATGAGCAATGCACAATATTATTCTTTCCCATACATTTTGTCCTGCTTGCCATCTTATAAATATTCCTTAATGTATTCTTATGCAGCCTGTGGATGCTTACCACATTAGAATGAAATAGGTACCTCCAGCTGGTATGATAATGCTTAGAAAACAGACTTTTAAAAATGTATCTCATGGTGATCCCCAGTTCAAACAGTACATTTGGAATACCTACTCTGAAGGCCAAAGGAGATTCAAATGATGGCTAAGAAAAGGTTCCCTGTTTTGATGCCTCTTTTTCCACTTCCCAGTTTTTGTGTTGATTCCTGGAACCTTGCTCTGCCTGGATCGAGCAACTATAGGGATTGCGACTAACTGGAAGGAGGGTGGATTGAGCTACTTGAAAAGTGACTCTGAGTATGTTAAAAGAATGAGCCATCCTAGAAATTATCATAGCTCCACCAAAAGAGAGAGAGAGAGAGAGAGAGAGAGAGAGAGAGAGAGAGAGAGAGAGAGAGAGAGAACGCTTTGAGGAGAAAAACAGAATGTTGCTGTGTGAAGCTTATATTTCTTTGCAGAGATTGAAATACAAGCACAAGTCAAACCTGGAGAAGGAGGTCCGTGTAATTCATGTTCTCTGGTGCTTGTTCTGGTTTCTAGAACATGAGGAATTTTCTTATTTTCCTGTTGTGTGAAATTCTATCTGTGACCATATTTAAGTGTGACCCTGTCTACCAGATACATAGGACTATAGCATCTTATTGAGACATCTTCCTTTATAACCTGGGATCTATTTGAGGTTATGCCTTCATAGTGACACCTTATTAGATATTTCACAAATGCTTATGATCAGAGTACTAGTCCCATTATGTACATATAGATGTCAATGTTGTTTGCCAAAACTACCTTTCAAATTAATACGTTTTCATATCACCTGAGACAAATTTATAAATTTTTATCCATTGTCAACTATTAAAATTTAGTTTATTTAGTTTATAACATTAAGTCTATATTTATTTTAAACTGTTATATCATCATTTAGTTGGAGAATGGGTTTGGTCACACCTCTGGCTTTTTTTCTCCTGCTCTGGGGTTTACTGTAGATTCTTGTCATACTTCTCTCCTACACTGTCAGGTCTTTGCAGAGAGGATGGACATGGAAGGCTGAGGGTATCTTAAGGTCTTGGGAAGACTTATTCATTCTATCTTCTGTACTTCTGGTGATATGCATGGCTTCTTAGCGCCTATGTTGGACATTCCCAAAGCCCATCAACCACTGATAGTATCTCTCATTTGCCTTTTTTGAATTTTACTTTTACTGATGCATAAAAACATAAAATTATTAATGAATTTTGAGGTAGCACACGATGTTTTTATACAGGAATAAATTGTGTGATGTTTAAGTTAGGTTACACATTTCAATTTTCTATAATTTCTTCATGACAAATCATTCTATGTCTTTTCCTCTACTTTTTTCTTATTTGCATTTGCACAAACATGTGTGTGTATGTATGTGGGTAGGCCAGAAGTCAGCAGTATATATCTTTCTCAATCAATCCTCACCATATATTTTTTTTTTACATAGTACCTAGCATTGCATGTGAATCCTATGGATTCAAATATACTAGTTAGCCAGCAAGCCCTAGTGATCTTTTCATCTCTGCTTCCACAGTCAATGTCTGAGATCCAAACTCAGGTCATTTATGAGCAGCAAGCTCTTTACCTACTAGCCATATTCCTGGTCCTTTCTTTTAGCATTTTGGTATTTACAGACAGTAACACTGCAACAAGTCATACTACACTAGCTTCCTAGTTCTATTCCAACTTAGTGCCACTGGCCAATCTTTCTTTTTCTCTCCTGCCTTTCAACTCTTCTACACTTTTGGTAAGCAAAGTCTATTTCCAACTTCAATGAAATCAACTGTTTTAGATTCCAATTATGTGTGGGATAATATGATATTAGTCTTTTTGTCTCTGGTTTATTTTAACTAACAGAATAGTCTTAGTTTCAGTTCATCTATATAATCATACATGACAGAATTCTATCCTTGTCTAAGGTTAAATAGTATTGTACTGGTTGGAATAATGCTATAAAATTTGCATCCAAAAGAATGTCTGAATTTGATCTTATGTGTAAACAGGGTCCTTGTTCATATAATAAATTAATACTAACCATATTGAAAGAATGGAGTCTGTTTATAAAGAGGGAAATTGGAACACAAAGACATAGGGGAGGAGAAATACAGGTGAAGACAAAGGCAGAAATATAAATGTTGTATCACTGAAATGGAAAACTAAGGACTTCTTGCAACCACTAGAAACTAGAAAACACAAGGAAGAATTCCCCAAGTAAGACTTCAGTAGGGACCAGCATTGGTCTCCAGCATGCAGCCTCAATGACTATGACATTTTTGCTACTTTAAGACACCCAGTATGTGTTCTTTTGCTGCAGAGAGGTCCAAATCTCACATTTCTTTTCTAAATGGGAAAAAGAGAAAGTACCACTTAACATGCTTACAGTACCCCAACTCTGTTCCAATGTTGTGCCTTTCCATAGCTGTCCACAGCTACAGGTGTCTTCTGCTCAGCGTTAGGCATGTCACTCCTCTATGACTCTGACCTCACCCTGGAGAGTCATCCTCTCCTCTTCCCTTCCTCTGAGATCATTTCCAGCCCCACACCATTCATTATTCTTTGCATCAGGTGTGAAGTCTAGAATCTTGAATTTTGTCCTGTGTTTATCATTGTGTTCTTCAGGACCCTGCAACACACCCTACACATAGTGTTTTGTTTCTTATGACAAACTTCAGCCTTCTCTTTCCCATTCTTTCTCTGAAACACTGGGAGACCCTTGTGTCACATACTAGCACTTTCTGCTCTGTCTCACTGACCCCAGAAGTCATCAAACTCAGCCATGCGCCTTATTGATTTGTTTCTCCCAGTGTTGAGCCTGCTCTAGTGGGAGAAATGAAGGGAGATGCTTGCTGTGAGTAGAAGTAGAAGAAAAGAATTAAGTTTGAATAAAGGGGGATATAAGTCCAAAGAAAGCCTGTCAAAAGGGGTTAACTCTCCTGAAATTCCAATTTTTCATCAATAGTAAAGAGATTCATAGGAGATATATAATAAATGCATGATAGATGACAGAACAAATGATAATGTGCACAGATGACTTACTGTGTAACAGTTCTTTGCTAACACTTAACCTGTAGCCTTCATTTAATCTACACATTCACCTAAAACAAATGTGTTTCTCTTTTTATTAATGAAACAAATGGAACCCTGAAGCATTGAGTAAATAGGATGAAGTCACACACTTGGTAAGTTGCAGATGTGATACTCAAACCCAGGTGTAGCTGGATTGGACCTCAGCTTTAACAATGAACATTTGTCCTATCATGTTGTATGCATTCTGGTCATCATGAACATTTTCATACAGCAGAGAAATGCTCTTGTTTCTTTGTTGGCACAACATCAATCTATAGTAATCAAGGAATACCTTCATTAAGAAATATTCCACCCAAGCTTCATACCTCATCAACTCATTTAATCATTGCCAGTGGGATTGATGTTAAAGGGAGAGCATTTGCTAACTTCATTACCAGTACCACAAAAGCTAACCTAAACTCCTAAAGTACCCCCAAAATTCACTGAAAAAAGTGGATTTGGGGGATTGTAGCTTAGTATAATTATTATGTCATGAAGAAAGAAGTATCTTAATAACTTTAGGTTATTAATGAGAAAATTTTAATCAATTATTTGTGATGTATATTTCCTTAAGAGTGGAGCAGAAGAATTATTGAAAGCTATAGTAAAAATTACATAAAATAATAGAGATGTTAGTTTTTGACCTTCTCTCTATCTTCTCAACAATATGTTGCCTACAGAATTTATTTTACCAAGTTGCCTTCACATGTACTTAGTCACAGGAATAAAATAGAATTAGATATGATTATACGACACATTATAGATAATAATCCATATTACCAGCATACAAAGCTCTCCCCATTATCCTTGCCCAGATATCCCAAGGAAGTCAGTGACAGGTCCCAATTCTGAGAATATAGTGTTCTCTAGGTCCCAGCCACCCAGTAACCACTCATCAACCAGCCATTGAACATATCTGAGACAACTCTCATATTCCAAGGCAACTTAGAATAACACACACAAAAACTTGCTCTAGATTATAGTTATTTTGGATTTATGCATCAATGAATTTAACTTAGAGTGGAGAGGTGAAGCAGAGGTAAAATGCACTGGGTTGCAAAGCCTTCAGACCTGAATTTAATTCCCCAGTAACCATGAAAAGCCAGATGCTCAAAATGCCTCATGCATCTGTAGTTGGTTTGCAAAAGAGGTCCTGGTGTGCCCATGTATGTGCTCTCTCTCTGTCTCCCCCCCTCTCTTTTCTTTCCCTCTCTCTCTGTAAATAAACCCCATAAATAAAATATTTTTAAAAGAGTGTAATTTAGATTTTATATTTTTAAATCACTGGGTCAAAATCCACATTTAATTATCTATCTATCTATCTATCTATCTATCTATCTATCTATCTATCCATCTATCTATCTATACATGTGTGTATACTTCCCTCAAAATAATATCTGTAGGAATTAATGGATTTTTCTCACAGTGCTCTTGAACCAATGGATGGTAAACATCTTCTATAATAGGATAATTATGAGGATTCTAGCAATCTCAGTAACCCAAGAGGTCTAGCCTCATAAGATTTATTTTTCCTGAGAAGTTACTTGAAGCTCAATGCCTTTCAACTCATGTCCAGGCTTTGTAAAGCTGTCTTTGTTCAGTCTTACTACTCTAGATTTATTTCTGTGGTGGTGGCTATAGTCTGTGGTTCACAGATAACACTGCACAATTATTGCATATGTATTCACTAAGTCTATTCCTTCTTGAATTTGCAAACATGCCAACCTCCCCATTTGAATTTGTATCAATACTACTTTGGAAACAAAGTTTTTCTAATGAAGGAAGGCAAAGTTATGATTTACTTACTATTCATTGCTTCATTCCACTGTGGGGAGAATTACTCATTTTGTATATCCACATCATAATCCACACTCTTGTCTCATAACCTGGGAGATCCGAGTTCACAGTTAATGTCCTCCATACACGAGCTGTTTGAATTAGGACAGAATGACAGCGCAAATAAGATGTTGAATGCTCAAGATGGCAGTGACACTGACGTGACTGTCATCGTCTATAGGTGTACACTGGGGCTTGTTTCCAGGAGACCCTCCTGATGCCCAAATTGGTAAATGACCAGGCTCCTTGAATAAAATTGTACTATGTATGACCCATGCAACCCCTCCTCTCCATATCATATCACATCTAGATAATACCTAATAAAATATGAATTATTTGTAAACAGGTTTTCTTCTGTGTTTTTCAGGGGAGAATTATATGAATAAAACAAAGTCTGTAAGTGCCTAGTGAAAACATAATTTTCAAAAATTTATAACTATGATTTGTTGAATTCACAGGTATAGGATCCACTGATATGAAGAAACTGATATATTTGGCAATATTTAATAAGGGAATTAAAACATCTATCATTGCCTTAGGAGCTTTAATAAAGTACTTCAGGTTAATCTTTGAAATAGGGCATGTTTAACTTGTGGGAATAGAGGTTCAGCTAGATGAAGTAAAGACTCATGCATCCTTTCAAACCTCACACACAGTATTTTCTTGCAGTCCTTCCATCATCATGTCAGGCTTCCGAGGAGAAACAGAGGCTATTTGGAATATTCCACCTTCTCCCTACTTCTCCTGGCTCCACCCAGCCCACAGCAAGGCTGCTCCAGGGGCCCCAAAACCATGGCTTCTCCACTTTCAAGGACCCCATCAGAAAAGTGGATAGCTTACTGAAAGGTAAATGCAGACATTATCTGGTAATTAAGCTCATTAATTTTATAGGAAATTCTTTGGTTTTCTATGGGGCTATGTTCTTGAAATATCTAATCTCCCTTTTATGATTTAACTTGCCTGGGTGTCAGTAGAGATTAAAGGTAACTTGCACTGCTGTGAACAGTTTCCAGCAGTTGCAGTTTGTTTTCCTTAATAATTAACAATTGCTGCTGACTAACCCTTACAGCATCAAATGTCCACCTTATCACAAAGCATTGGTTTGAGGAACTCACAAGGGATATCAGAAAAAGAAGTGTGATTAAAGCATTAAAGATTTAAAGGTTAGCATTAAGATGAAAGGTGGAATTACAGTAACTACAACAGTGTTTAACATTAAATGGAACATGTTGTACTTGAAACAGTTGTTCATTTCAACATTAATTATTAAAGGAACCTGACAACTCATTTTTAATTCGCAACTAAAGACACAATTTCTTAAGATATAATTACAACAAAGGAGAGGGTTAGAACTCCTTTATCTGCCAGGATACCATGATTCTTCTTGACATAATTGATAGACAAATTAGAATGATGTACCTAACATATAAACAAGGCATGGCTTGTGGTGAATTGGTATTATGACACTAGGTAGATTATAAATAAGCTAGGCTTATGTTGGATACTATTTTCCATAATACTTATCATTTAATCTGAAGGTTTATTGTTTGGGATGCAATTAAAAGGCATTTGAAACAAACCTTGTGCTATATATTTTAAATCATCTTATTCTGGGCTGATGGCAAGCCCTTTGCCTTTTAATAAGAGACAAACAACAGAGGTGGGTGTGATCAAATATTCATTGTCTGGTTTCTATGTGAAACTGATAAATATTCAAATTGGATTTTAAATCGACTGCCCATTAGAATATGCATGATGCTTGCTGAGTAAAACTTTGAAGGAAATACTTGATGGCCATGTGTTCTTGCACAAATAGAGAAATTCATAATGGGGACACCAAAGGCAAATGCAGTTATTTCATGTGGTAAAATATAATATTAAGTCAATGTTCCCATGGTTTATTTACACTTTATAGAATTTCTGTGGATTGACATTAGAGCTCTCAATTTAGCAGGGGTTGAAAAAATGAAAAAAAAAAAAAAGGTCCAGCAGTAAATTACTAATGAATGCACATCTTTGTCGAGCTGAGAGATGGCTTGGTAGGTAAACTGTGAAGACCTGAATGTGAATGCATAGCACCCATGTAAAGGCTGTGCATACTGGCACATCCATATAATCCAAGTAAGGAGTCAGAATCTGGAGGATCTCTGGACTTTGCTAGGTAGATAATCTAGCTGAATCAGTGAATTTTAGGTTCAGTGAGAGACCTTGTTGTTATTATGGTGAGAAGAAATAATCTCCCTTAAGACAAAAAAAAAACTTATTTGGAAAACAATAAAATTTACTTCCCTTCTATGCACAGAGGTTCTGATATTTTTCTATAATTATATAATTGCACACATATAAACATATTTTTGAAGGAATTTAAGTGGATAGGTTAGATCAAATCCTCTCTAATAATATCATAGATAGAAATATCATATTGATTTCATAGAGGAGTATTCAATAAAATAATTTATGTAAAAAGTATCTTAATTTATGTAAAAATTTATGTAAAAAGTTGCTGAGAAAAGAGAATTCTACCCATTGATCCTGCCTTTTAAAGGATGGATCAGGAAAACTGGACTGATCCCATCAGTCCACAGTCTTTATTTATAGTGCCATCCTTAAACCTAAGTGCAGGGTCATACATTCACAGGGAATATTAGGACAGTTAGCTAATAAGTCCCACTTTCAAAATAAGATGAGCCACTTAACCACAAAATAGAAGGTCACTGCTATTACTCTATGTGGTGGTTTGATTCAGGTGTCCCCCATAAATTTAGATGTTCTGGCTGCTAGATTCCCAACTTATGGAGATTTGGGAATTAATGCCTCCTTGAAGGAGTGTATTGTGGGGGCAGACTTATGACTATTATAGCCAGTGTCCCCAGGCCAGAGTTTGGTACACTCTCATGTTGCTATTGTCCACCTTATGTTGGCCAGGGGGTGATGTCCACCCTCTGCTCATGTCATTGTTTTCCCCTGCCATCATGGAGCTTCCCCTCAAGTCTGTCAGACAAAATAAACCTTTTTTACCCACAAGCTGCTCTTTGTTGGGTTATTTCTACCAGCAATGCAAACCAGACTACAACAGTAAAGTGCTACCAAGGAATAGGATTGCTGCTAGACACCTGACTGTGTATGGCTTTGGCCTTTGGGAGCTGATTTTCAAGAGGAATGTGGAATGATTTGAAACCTTGGCATAAGATATGCTTTGCAGTGCTATAAGTTGAGCTTGATGGAATATTCTGGTCAGAGTTAAAAGACCTGAATGCAGTAAGAACCATGGACTATGAAAGTTGGCTTATGATGGTGAGAAAGAGCTCTTCCTGGACTGGGCTAGCAGTTTGTATGGGAAAGTTACTGTTATGCCCGTGGCCTGAGTAGTTGGGCAGGGTTGCTGTGTGTAGAAATGAACAGGTGTGAGCAGAGGGATATGGCACAGAAAAAATGAAGTCTTTGGGTGAACTGCTCCTGTTCAGCTGCAATTGAGAGATTACAACATTTGAGATTGGGCCAGCTGACCTGCACTGGGGCAGCAGGAAGAATATAGACTCTTTTGGAGGGGCCTGAGTATTCAAGAAGTGCCCTGCTCTTCAAAGTCTGCTTTATTCTCCCCTGAATTAACAAACTGGCACTCTGTCTGGTATTGTGGAGTATAAGAAATTCAGGAAAAAAAAGGGTCTTTGAGTTTGCAACAAAGTCTTGTGTTTTGGAAATGGCCATGGGCAGTATGAAGCAGGTTTGCTGGTTGCCTGCATGGAGACCCCATAGGGCCATGAGGATGAGCCGTGGATTGCAGTGGAGACCCAGTGGAGATGCCAGGACTATGAGATGGGTGCTAAGGAAAACTGTTGGCTCTGATGAAGTTTACAGGACTGTGAGTAGCCTAGCTGGAGGTGAAGATTTGCAACTCCAGAGACTGGCTTTTGGTTAGAAGTAGTGGACTTTGAGATTTGTCACTGCCTAGACTTGTTGGACTTGAGCTACAGAGTTTAGTGTTTGCCCTGTTTAAATTATGTATTGCTTGAATATTTCTTTGCTATGTCTAATGCCATCTTTTGTAGTGTGAATGTTTATTCTGTGCCATTATGGGTTTTGGGGGGACTTTTTTGTTATTATGGCTCAGTTAAACGATCTTGGACTATAGGGATATTTGAACATCATTGTTATTTATAAAAACTTTGGTGGCTTTTAAAGTTGGATTGAATGCATTGTATTTTACATCATGAATGGATATCAGATTATGGGGCCAGAGGCAGAATGTGTTGGTTTGATTCAGGTATACCCATAAACTTAGGTGTTCTGAATGCTAGATTCCCAGCTGATGGAGATTTGGGAATTAACACCTCCTGGAGGGAGTGTATTGTTGGGGGTGGGCTTATGGGTTATAGCCAGTGTCCCCATGCCAGAGTTTGGCACACTCTCCTGTTACTATTGTCCATCTTATGTTGACCAGGGGGTGATGTCATCATTTGCTCATGTCATCGTTATCCCCTGTCACTGTGGAGCTTCCCCTCAAGGCTGTAAGCCAAAATAAACTTCTTTTTCCCACAAGCTTCTCTTAGTGGGATGACTTCTATCAGCAATGTGAACCAGAATGCAACATTCTATAAAGGGGCAAATGCTGCTAAAAAGTAGTTATCAAACAATCATTTTACAAAACAAGAAAATAGCCAGGTGTGGTGGCACATGGTTTTAATCCTATCACTTGCCAGGCAGACATAGGAGAATGTCTGTGAGTTCAAGGCCAGCCTGAGACTACATAATGAATTCCAGGTAAGCCTGGGCTAGAGGAAGGCCGTACTTTGAATAACCAAAAAACAAACATTAATAGGGGGAAATATAGATATTGATGATGGCTAGAAATGATTTTTAGAATTTTTTGGAATAAAGTTGAAAAGGTTAAAAAGTGCTTTTTAAGTTTGTTATTAATCATTATTATTATTATTATTAACAAGATGTTTTGTATGGATACATCATGTGTTGTTACTCTCTTTTCCCTGCCCCTTCCATTGGGGATTCTCCTCAGTGGGGTTGCATGTATTACCCATTGGGTTGTAGTTTATGCATTGTGGGAGCAGCAGTCAGTTATTTTGGGGGGAGGGAATACCTCTGGGCATGATGTCTCAAGCTGTGTTTTTACAATATTTCTGCCCCTTCTTACACAAAATAAGTCTACTTCGGTGATGACCTCTTAGGAGCCTCTGGCTCTCTGCTTTTGTAGGTATTGAATATCCTCAGAGTCTGTCTCCTACACCTTGGTGCTGGTTATCAAAAGCAGCACAGAAGCAGCACTCTTTTTTTTTTTTAATTTTAATTTTTTTTTTTTTTATTTATTTGAGAGCGACAGACACAGAGAGAAAGACAGATAGAGGGAGAGAGAGAATGGGCGCGCCAGGGCTTCCAGCCTCTGCAAACGAACTCTAGATGCGTGCGCCCCCTTGTGCATCTGGCTAACGTGGGACCTGGGGAACCGAGCCTCGAACCGGGGTCCTTAGGCTTCACAGGCAAGCGCTTAACCGCTAAGCCATCTCTCCAGCCCAGAAGCAGCACTCATTATCATCTCCCCAATTCCTCTGTGGATTCAGCTGTCACTTGTCTGAAGTGCAAGAGATAGTTTATCTCCTCCAGTCTTGCGAACTTCTGATAAAGAACAGATTTTTCCAAAGGGGAGTGAAGTCAGTATAGTTTAAGTGGGATGAGCATTATTAATTTAGGGAGAATTTGATGTATGTAGCCCCTCTCTTAGCCAAAGACTAATGAGAGCTTGTCACTGAAGAGCATAATCATTATCTCCATATGATTCAGATCTGGTTCCCATTTCTAGATATGGGTTGCTTTAAACTGAGTGGATCTCTTAGCCAATCAGAAAGTTTTTGGTTACCCCCTTATTTCTATTGAGGGTTTGCATTTTAGGCTATCTACAAGGATAAAGGTTTTTATGGTATCAGCTCATTTTGGATTTAATTTAGTGTTTGTTCCCCCCCCTTCTATCCTTCCCCCCAAACTCCAAAACTCTTCCATCATATTGTCTGGGCCTTGAATTGCCTATCATGTATGACAGCAACTCAAGCAGGTCAAGGTTAGGAGCCAGAGATAAGTGAAACCATGAAGCATTTGTCTTTCTGTGGTTGTGTGAGTTTGCTGAGTATGCTCTGTTCCAAGTATGCCCATTTTTCTATAAATTTAATTACATCATTTTTTCTTACTGCTGAGTAGAATTCAGTTCTTTATCCATTTATCCAATGATGGCCATCTGGGCTGATTCCAGTTCTGAGCTATGATGAATTGAGCAGCTATAAACATGCTTGAGCAAATGTCTCTGTATTAATGAATAGAGCATTTAGGATAAATGCCAAGTAAGGAAATAACTGGGTCTGTTGGTAGCTCTATGTTCATCCTTTTCAGGAATCTCCAAATTGATTTCATAGTGTTTGTACAAGTTTACATTCTCATCAACTGTGGATCAAGGTTCCTCTTTCCCCATATCCTCTTCAACATTTGTTGTTGTTAGATTTTTTTATTAATGATTGCCACCCTTACTGGAGTAAAGTAGAATTGCATGGTTGTTTTAATTTACGTTTCCCTAATGGTCAGGGATGTTGAACATTTTCTTAAGTGTGTGTTAGCCAGTTGTAATTCTTCCTCTGTGAACTCCCTATTCAGTTCTCTGGTCCACTTTTGGAGTGGGTTGTTTGATTTTTTTTATTGTTTAGTTTTTTGAGTACTTTGTAGACTGTAGATACTACTCAGTGGAATAGTTGGTGAAGATCCTCTCCAATTCAGTGTGTAAATTATTGAATCTTTTTATGTTATGTTTGTCTGTGCAAAAGCTTCATGGTTGAGTGATTGTTTAATTTGTTGGGATACTGTAATTTTGTCCAGGAAGTCTTTCCCCACTCCTATATCATGGAGAGTGCCTCCTACCTTTTCATCCAGTACGAGAAGAGATTCAGGTCTTATACTGAGGTCATAATCCATTTGGACTTGATTTTTGTGTATGGAGCAGTGAATGAGTCTAGTTTCATTTTTCAACATATGGTCATCCAAATTGTCCCACACCATTTGTTGAAGATGCTGTCTTTTCTCTGGTTTACATTACTAGCAACTTTGTTAAAGATCAAGTAACTGTACTTACTTGACCTAATGTCTGGGTCTTAAATTCTGTTGCATTGGTCTATGTTTCTATTCTTATGCCAGAACTATACTATGTTTGTTACTATGGCTTTGTGATATAGCTTCAGATCAGGTATGGTGATACCTCTGGTGGTGTTTTCTTTACTGAGAATATGTTTGTATATCCAAGGCCTGCTACCATTCCATATGAATTTCAACATCAATTTCAATCTCTGTGAAGAATGATGTTGCTATTTTTATTGGTATTTCATTAAATCTATACATTGCCTTTGGTAGAATTGCTGTTTTTACAACATTGATTCTACCTATCCAGGATCATGGGAGGTCTTTCCATCTTCACAAGTCCTCCTCAATTTATTTCTTGAATTTTCTTTTTTTGTAATCAATTAATTTTGTATTCAGCAAATACAATCAGTTTGGTACCATTATTAGGCTCATCCATGACTTACCCCTCACCTTGGACCCTCCTTGTTGAGGTATATGGGTCATGCATTGTGGAGTTAGCCACCAGTTATGGGTAGGATAAATGTCTCTGCATATCATGACCCAACATGTGGCTCTGACATTCTTTCTATCCCCTTTTCCACAAAATTTCCCTGAGACATGTTGGGTTAATTTTTGGTATGCTTCAGTGATGAGACTTTGGGGATCTGGGTCTCTGGTTCTCTCATTTGGTAGGAGTTGATTTTTCTCTGTGTTGATCTCCATCACCATTGTGCTGGTATCCAGTTCACCAGGAAAACAGCACCCTTGCTTGTTTCACCAATTTTTCTTAGTTTTATCCAGGGCCCTTTTGATGTATGATGGGGTGGCTGTCTCCTTCGGATCTACATCTATCTGAAAAAGAGAAGCAGATTCTCCAATGGAGAGTAAGTTAGCACCAGGACAAATGAGATAACCCTTATATTTTAATAGATAATTTAATAGCTGTAGGCACTCTTATACCCCACAACTGATGGTAGCTTGATAATGGAGAGTGTTCTTATGTTTGGATATGGTTCTGACTTGTTTTCCAGCTCCAGCTATGGGACTCATACCACTGAGGGGATCAGTTAGCTGAATCAAGAGCAGTTGGTTCCCCACCATGGCTGTGTACCACTACTGCACTTGTATGGGCATCACAACAGGTTATTTGCTGCTAAGTAGGTTAGATGCTTGAACAGACATTGGTCATTTTCCCCCAGTCGCCCATTTTGCATCTTCTGACAGTAGACACGCTGACTGCCTGGGGACTGACTCTCTTCCAGCTTCCAGGCATGCCATTCCAATCTATGTGTCAACCACATACAGTGTCTTCAGCAGTAGGGTCTTAACACTAACATTTGGTGGGTCATCAAGCACTCAGACAGTAATCTGTCTTTCTTTTAGGAAACGCTGTAGGTCTCTCTGATAAAAAGCTCATTGTGGATGATAGCCACATGCTGGTACTGGGAGTTACAGGTCAGTGCCCACTATGAAAAGGAAGAAAATGATAACTAATATACAAGTATTAGAGAGAAGAGAGAGAGACAGAAAGAGAGAGGGGGAGAGGGAGGTAGATGTAGAAGATTTAGGTTAGACTTGATCCTACCCTCTCCAGTGTCATGTGGCTCAGGTGTCCCTTTAAGGGCCTGGTGAAGGTTCAGCCATTTGGTCTGCCTTTTAGGATGTAGAATTTTATGGTACCATTGCCATTTGGGTCTAGATTTGTGTTTCTCACCCCTCCATTGCCCTCCCCTCCCTCCCACCCATCCTATTGTCTAGTCCATGAGATGCTTGCTGGGTATGGAAGGCATCTTGGGTATATTCAGGTTGGGTGTAGTAGATGAATGAGACTGTGTGGCGATTTTTTTTCTGTGATTGGGTAAGTTCACTGAGAATGATCTGTTCCATGTTTAACCATTTCCCCTAAAATTTTATTGTGTCATTTATTTCTTACTGATGTATAGAATTCCACTGTGTAGATATACCACATCTTAGTTATCCATTCTTCTAGTGATGGACAACTGGACTGATTCCAGCTCTTAGCTATTACAAATTGAGCGGCTACAAACATGGTTGAGCAAATAACCCTGGCATGTGGTTTGAAGGTTTTAGGGTAGATGTCCAGTAAGGGAATAAAAGGGTCTGTTGATATCTCTATAGTCAGCTTTATCAAGAGTCTCCATATTGGTTTCCAAAGTGGTTGTAGCATCTTACATTCCCATCAACAGTGGATGAGTGTTCCTAATTCTCCACAACCACACCAGTATTTATTTTCATTTGATTTTTTGATGTTTTCTATCCTTATTAGGGTAAGGTGGAATTTCATAGTTGTTTTAATTTGCATTTCCCTGATGATTAGGGGTGATGAACATTTTGTTAAGTGTGTATTTGCCCTTTGGATTTCTTCCTCTGTGAACTGCCTGTTTGCCCCATTTTGTGAGTGGGGTGTTTGACTTCTTATTGTTTAGATTTTTGAGTTCTTTGTAGATTCTAGAGCTCAGTTGGATAACCTACAAATATTTTCTCCCATTCTGTGAGTAATCTATTGGCTTTGCTTATTGTATGCTTGTCTGTAAAGAAACTCTTCAGATTCTGGAGATCCCATTGGTTGAGTGCCTGTTTAAGATTGTGAGCTACTGGGGTTTTGTTCAGGAAGTCTTTTTCCATTCCTATATCATGGAAGGTACTTCCTAAATTTTCTTCCAGTACTAGTCAACTTTCTGGTCTTATATTGAGGTCTTTGATCCATCTGTACTTGAGTGCAGTGCATGGCGAAATGTATGGATCAAGTTTCAGTTTCCCGAATATGGTTATCCAGTTTGTCCAGCATCATTTGTTGCAGATGATGTCTTTTATCCAACTTAGGTTTTTAGGGCCTTTGTCGCATATCAAGTACCTATAGTTGCTTGACCCAAAGTCTGGGTCTCAAGTCTATTCAATTGGTCTATACTCCTGTTTTTATGCCAGTACCATGCTGTTTTTGTTACTATGGCTTTGTAATATAGCTTTAGATCAGGTATGGTGATGCCTCCAGAGATATTTTTTTTCTGAGGATATGTTTGGATATGTGAGGCTTTCTGCCTTTCCATATGAAGTTTAAGATCATTTTTTCTATCTCTGTGAAAAACACTGTAGTGATTTTAATTGGAATTGTGTTAAATCTATATATTACCTCGGTAGGATTGCCATCTTCACAATGTTAATTCTGCCTATCCTAGAGCATGCGAGGTCTTTCCATTTTCTCAAGTCCTCCTCAATTTCTTATTTGAGTGTTTTTATGTATTTTTAATAATTTTTTTTTATTTGAGAGTGACAGACACAGAAAGAAAGACAGATAGAGGGAGAGAGAGAGAATGGGCACGCCAGGACTTCCAGCCTCTGCAAACGAACTCCAGATGCATGCACCCCCTTGTGCATCTGGCTAATGTGGGACCTGGGGAACCAAGCCTCGAACCGGGGTCCTTAGGCTTCACAGGCAAGCGCTTAACCGCTAAGCCATCTCTCCAGCCCTGTTTTTATGTTTTTGTTGTATAGATATTTCACTTCCTTGGTTAATGTTATTCCAAGGTTTTTGTTGTTGTTGTTGTTATTGCTATTGAAAATTGGATCATGTCCCTTATTTCTTTCTCTGTATCTTTGTCATTTTCATACCGAAAGGCTGTTGAGTTTTGTGCATTTATGTTATATCCTGCTACATTGCTATAAGAGTTAATCACCTTCAGAAGTTTGGGGATGGAGCCTCTCGGGCTCTTACATATACAATCATGTCATCAGAGAATAGACCTAACTTAACTTCCTCCTTTCCACATTGTACACCTTTTATTTCTTTCTCCTGTCTTATTGCTTGAGCTAGGACTTTAGCATTATATTGAAAACCAGAGGTGAGAGTAGAAAACCCTGTCTTGTTTCTGATCTTAATGGGAATTACTCTAGTCTCGCTTAAGTATTATATGGGCCTTATGAGCTTTGTATATTACCTGTATTATGTTAAGATATGAACCAACCATACCAATGAATGAAGTGATGTAGTATCAGAGTCATTAGGATTAGTACACCAAAATGAAGCTATGAGCTATGCATCCTTGACCAAGCTACTAGTAGAACTTGCAGGAAAGCAACAAAGGACCAATAATCATGTGGATGCTGCCATCACTAAACTAGAAATAGTAGATAAGAAAATGGAAGGAGTTCAAATTGAGTTAAGAGATCTGAGGAAGAGTGGAAAAAAAAGACCTCAAAAATTAGCTGGCCATGCTAAATGAAGACATAAAGAAATTCAGGATGAATTCCAGGTATCATCAATAAAATCAGAAAATGATGGGAAAAGGGAGCTTAGTAGATGGATGGAAATTATACATAGAAAAGTAGTAGAAAATGCAAACCTAATTGAACAAGTGCAAAACTCTCTAGAAGCTCTCGATAATAGAGTCAGCCATGTGGAGGATAGAAACTCTGATATAGAAGACAAGATGGAAGAAATAATTTGAGAGTTCAAAAATTTCAATAAGTTCAAAATTTTCTGTGAACAGCATATGAGTGAATTGTGGGATACACTTAAACATCCCAATATCAGGATCATTGGAAGACCAGAAGGAGAATAAATTCATACCAAAAGCAAGGAGAACGTATTTAACAAAACAATTGAAGAAAACTTCTCCAGTCTCTTAAAGGAAAGGCCCATCAAGATACAAGAAGTGAACAGAACTCCAAACAGATTGGACCAAAGGAGAAACTCTCTAAGACATATTGTCATTAAGACTCTAAACATTGACACCAAAGAGAAAATCCTAAAAGCAGCTAGGGAAAAACAACACACCATTTTCAAAGGTAACCTCAACAGAATTACTTCAGACTTCTCAATGAAAATGCTGAAAGAAAGAAGGGCCTGGAATGAAACACAGCTAAGTCTAAAAACCTGTGGCTTCCAACCCAAAGTACTCCACCCAGCAAAAGTAGAGGGTGAAAGAAAAACTTTCCATGACTAAACTCAGCTTTACAATTATATGAACACAAAAATAAGCCTACAGAGAGTATTTCAGGAACTTTTCCACAGAGAAGAATCAAATAATGAATCTCAAATGGCTACAAGAGGCAGATCCTAATAACCAAACTCAGAGTAGGCTCAAAAAACTTCAAAGTCCATGAAAACTCCAACCCACATATACCATCACAATAAGGCAGGGATCAATTCAAATCTCACAGTCATTATCTAAAAGATTAATGGCCTTATTTCACCCATCCAGAGACACAAGCTAACAGGATGGATCAAAAAACTAGACCACTCAATCTTTGTCTTCAAGAAACCCACATCACCACTAAAGACAGATACCTCCTCAGGAGAAAGGGTGGAAAATAATATTCCATGCAAATGGGAATAAGAAATGAGCAAGTGTAGCAATATTAATATAAGATAAAATAGACTTCAAACCAAAAATAATCAAAAAAGACAAATAAGGCTACTTCCTACTTATCAAGGCAATAATCCATCAACAGGATATTACAATCATAAATCTGTATGCATCAAACACAGGGGCACCACAGTTCATAAAACAAAACCTACTTGACAATAAAACATAAATAACCACTAACACAATCATAGCTGGGGACTTCAATACACCATTATCAGTAATAGACAGATCATCCAAACAAAAACTCAACAGGGAAGTAAGAGAGCTCAACAAAACCATAGATCACTTAGACCTAACGAACTTCTACAGAACTTTCCATCCCAAATCCACAGACTACATATTCTTCTCAGTATCCCATGGAACATTATCCAAAATAGACCATATACTGGGTCACAAAGACTGCCTCTACATATTTAGGAAAATTGACATAATTCCCTGCATGATATCAGATCACATATCAGATCACAATGCTATATTGCTAGAAATCAGCAACAAAAGACCCACCAAGAATCCCAATGACACCTGGAAACTGAACAGCACACTATTAAACAATAAATGGATAGTGGATGAAATAAAAAAATGAAATTGCAAAATTCCTGGAATTGAATGACAATGAGAACACATCATACCAAAACTTATGGGACACAATGAAGGCAGTCCTCAGGGAAAAATTCATAGCACTCAATGACTTCATAAAAAAGACAAAAAGATCCCAAATCAATAACCTAACCATCCACCGAAAGGCACTGGAAAAACAAGAAAATCCAACCCAACGAGCTCCAGAAGGAAGGAAATAATTAAAATCAGAGCAGAAATTGATGAATTGGAAACCAAGGAAACAGTTAAGACAATTGACAAAACAAAGAGCTGGTTCTTTGAAAAACTAAACAAGATTGAAAAACCCCTGGCCAATTTGATCAAGCCAAAAAAGGAGAGGCTTCAAATTAACAGAATTCAAAATGAAAAAGGAGAGATCACAACAGACATAAGTGAAATTGGGAGACTCATCAGGACTTATTTCAAAAACCTCTGCTCCACAAAACTGGATAATGTGGAGGAGATGGAAAAATTCTTGGACACATACCATCTATCATAGCTAAACTCAGAGCAGATTAATCACCTCAATGAACCCATCATACTCAGTGAGATTGCAAAAGTAATAAAAAAAAAAAAAAAACTCCCCCAAAAGAAGAATCCAGGACCAGATGGCTTCTCAGCTGAATTCTATCAAACCTTCATGGAAGAACTCAAACGAATCTTCCTAAAACTGTGTCACACAATTGAAGAAAAAGGAAAGCTACCCAACTCCTTTTATGAAGCTAGTATCACCCTAATCCAAAAACCAAGTAGAGATGCCACAAGAAAATGAAACTACCAGCCTATTTCCCTAATGAACTTAGATGCAAAGATCCTGAACAAAATCCTCACAAATCGAATCCAACAACATGTCAAAAGCATTATCCAACTTGACCAAGTGGGACTCATCCCAGGAACACAGGGGTTGTTCAACATAAGGAAATCTATCAATGTAATACTCCACATAAATATCTTAAACATAAAAACCACATGATCATTTTGACAGATGTGGAAAAGGCCTTTGACAAGATATAACATCACTTCATGATCAAAACATTGGAGAGAATTGGCATAGTTGGTACATATCTTAACATAATAAAGGCAATATACAAAGCTCCAAAGGCCCAAATAATACTTAATGGAGAGAGACTGGAGGAATTCCCATTAAGATCAGGAACAAGACAGGGATGTCCTCTCTCACCTCTGCTTTTCAATATAGTACTGGAGGTCCTAGCTCAAGCAATAAGACAGGAGAAGGAAATAAAAGGGATAAAATTTGAAAGGAGATCTCCATTGGAGATTCTGCTTCTCTTTTTCAGATAGATGCAGATCCTAAGGAAAGAGCCACCCCATCATACCTCGAAAAGGTCCGGACTGAATCTAATGAAAATTGGCAAAACAAGCAAAGGTGCTGTTTTTCTGATGAACCAGATACCAGCACAAGGGGGAAGGAGACCAACAGAGAGAAAAATCAACTCCTACCTAATCAGGGAGCCAAAGCCTCAGAGGCCCCCAACACCTCATCACTGAAGCAGACCAAAAATGAACCCAACATAGCTCAGGGAAATTTTGCGGAAGACGAGGCGGAAAGTATGTCAGAGCCACATGTTGGGTCATGATATGCTGAGCCATTTATTGTACCAATAACTGTGGGCTAACTTCACAATGCACCACCCATATACATCAACAAGGAGGGGCCATTGGGGAGGAGGTAGGTCATGGATGAGCCTAATGATGGTACCAAACTGCCTGTATTTGCTGAATAGAAAACTAATAATTTTTTTTTTAAATAGTGGTTCCACATATGGAAATCTGTCAATGTCATACACCACATAAACAAGGTTAAAATAAAAACCACATGATCATTACCATAGATGCAGAAAATGCCTTGGATTAGATATTTCTTGAGTTTTCTATATTTGCATTATATAGGTCTTTCACATCTTTGTTAGTATTATACCAAGTTATTTATTTTTTTCCTGTTGAAAATGTGACAGACTCACTGATTTCTTTCTCTTTATATGTGTCCTTTGCATGTAGAAAGGCTACTTTTTTTTTAAAATTTTTATTTATTTATTTGAGAGCGACAGACACAGAGAGAAAGACAAATAGAGGGAGAGAGAGAGAGAATGGGCGCACCAGGGCTTCCAGCCTCTGCAAACGAACTCCAGACACGTGCTCCCCCTTGTGCATCTGGCTAACGTGGGACCTGGGGAACCGAGCCTCGAACCGGGGTCCTTAGGCTTCACAGGTGAGCGGTTAACCATGAAGCCATCTCTCCAGCCCCTACTTGTTTTTTACATTAATTTTTAATCCCACCACTATACTGAATGAATAAATAATCTTTATAAGTTTTGAGATGGTGGCTTTTGGGTCAGTAATAGATAGGATCATTTCATTTGAAAACAGGGCTAATTCAACTTCTTCCTTTCCAACTTGTATACCTTTAATCTGTTTCTTCATCTTACTGCTTTGGCTAGGACTTCTAGTACTATGTTGAAGAGAAATAATGAGAATGGGCAGCCCTGTCTTGATCCCAATCTCAATGTGAATTCCTTGAGTCTTTCCCCATTAAGTATTATTTGGCTTTGGGTGCTTTATATATTCTGTTTACTGTGTTGAGATATAAATCCTCCATGTCTATTCTTTCCAGTGTTTGGATCATGAAGTAGTGTTGTATTTTGTCAAAGGCCTCTGCATCAATTGAGATGATCATGTGTTTCTTATAGTAAAGTTTATTTATGTGTTGAATTATGTTGACCAGTTTCCATATGTTGAACCATCCCTCTGTCTCTGGGATGAAGCCTACTTGATCAAGGTGGATAATGAATGCTTTTGATGTGTTGTTGAATTTGGTTTGTGAGGATTTTGTTCAGGGTCTTTGCATCCAAATTCATCAAGGATATAGGCCTATAGTTTTTTTTTGTTATTGTTGTTGTTGCATCTCTGTCTGGTTTTGGCAATAGGGTGATACTAGCTTCAGGTAAGGAGTTGGGGAGGATTCCCTGGTATCTGATTATGGGAAACTGTTTGAAAAAAATTGGTTTCCATTCTTCAATGAAGGATTGATAGGATTTGGCTGAGAAGCCATCCAGTCCTTGACCTTTCTTTGTGGGGAGTTTTTTGATTACCCTTTCAACCTCCATGGATGTCATAGGTTTCTTTTGGGGCTAATCTTCTCAAAGTTTAGTTGTTAGGTGGTATGTGTCTAGAAATTTATCCATTTCTTCCAGATTATCCAATTTTGTGGAGTAAAGTTTTTTGGAAGTATGGTCTGATGATTCTTCCAATTTTGTTGATATCTATTTTGACCTCTCCTTTTTCATTTCTTATTTTGTTAGAAACTTCTGCCTTTATGTGGACAGTTAGGTTATTAATTTGGGATATCTCTGTCTTTGTTATAAAGACATTTAGTGCTATGAATTTTCCCCTTACGACTGCCTTCATTGTATCCCATAAGTTTTGGTAGGTTGTGTTTTCATTATCATAAAATTATAGAAATCTTACAAATTCTTTTTTGATTTCTGCCACATCCCATTCATTGTTTAAAAGCATGTTGTTTAGTCTGCAGTAGCTTTTGGAGATCTTATTATGTCTCTTGATTTTAATTTCTAGCTTTAAAGCATAGTGATCTGATATGATTCAGGAAATTGCTTCAATTTTCCTGAATTTATGTATTTATTTGTTAGTATTATAATATCAATATTATTAGTATAATGTTATAGTACTATGCTTTATGGCCCAATATATAGTATGTTTTGGAGAAGCTTCCATGGGCTGCTGAGAAGAATGTATATTCTTTAGAGGTGAGGTGGAAAGTTGTAGATGTCATTAGATCTACTTGATCTATGGTGTTGCTGAGTTCTATTATTTTCCTGTTGGTTTTCTCCTTTGATTATCTGTCTATTGATGATAGTGTAGTATTGAAGTCTCTGACTCTGATGATGTTGGTGTTTATTTCTGTTTTGTTGTCAAGTAGATTTTGTTTTACAAGCTGCAGTGCACCTGTGTTTGGTGCATATAGATTCATAATTGTGATGTTCTCATGTGGGATCATTCCCTTGATGAGCAAGAAATGCCATTATTTGTCCTTTTTGATTATTTTTTGGTTCGGAGTCTATTTTATCTCATATTAATATTGCAGCACTCACTTGTTTTATTTACATTTGCTTGGAATATCATTTTCTATCCTTTCACCCTGAGTAGATGCCTATCTTTAGTGGTGAGGTGGGTTTATTGAAAACAGCAGATAGAAGGGTCCATTTTCTTGATCTACCCTGACCACATGTGTCTTTTGATGGGTGAGTTAAAAACCATTAATATTTGAGGTTATTATTGTGAAGTTTGAATTAATTCCTGCCATGATGAGATGTTTTACAGGGTTTGGCACTTTCTTTTTGAGGCTTGTCTGTTTGTTTATTGCAATCTTCTTCTTGTTGGCTCTTGAGATTAGTTGCTTGACTCTTCTGTGTGGAATATTCTCAAAGTTTGCTCTGTAGGTTTGGCTTCATGTTCATGTAATCATGGAATTAAGTTTTGTTATGGGATGTTTTCCTTTCCCATCTACTATGAGCAATGGGTAGAGTAGATAGGGTTGAAAGCCATAGTGTTTTAGACAATGAAGTGTTTCATTCTAGACTGTTCTGGCTTTCAGGGATTCCATTGAGAAATTGAGGTAATTTTGATGGGATTGTCTTTGTATGTTGTGATTTTTTGAATAGATGACTCCCAATATATTCAGTGTTTTATTATTTTGTAATTTGCATCTGCAGCCACCTGGCTGGTGACAGTGTCACTGTGTGGATCTTAGGGTGAAATTCCAGTCTAAAGATTGCAGAAGACTTTGTTAGAACTGGGCTACTGGCATATGGACAGGCTGAATTCTGCTGCTCAGGCCCAAAGAGTTTTATCAGGGTCTAATTGGTTGTTGTGATTTCATTTTTGGATTGAATTACTGTTGGTTTCTCTGTGATTTCATTGGAGGCTTCCATTGTGTGACTTGTCATCCTTGGTGGAGATCTCTGTTTTCTGACTTTTATTAACATTTTTGCATTATGATCTATCCATCTTGGGGATACATTTTATTCTATTGAGTAGGAAGCAAGTTTTTGTCCTTGTAGGATCTTCAGAGGGTGTTCTATTTTAATTTTTATTTATTTATTTATTTATTTGAGAACGACAGACACAGAGAGACAGATAGAAGGAGAGAGAAAATGGGCGCGCCAGGACTTCCAGCCTCTGCAAATGAACTCCAGACACGTGTGCCCCCTTGTGCATCTGGCTAACATGGGACCTGGGGAACTGAGCCTCGAACCGGGATCCTTAGGCTTCACAGGCAAGCGCTTAACCGCTAAGCCATCTCTTCAGCCCGGGTGTTCTGTTTTAAATGGGAACCATATTTGTTTGCAGGTTTATCATGTGGTTGTAACCACAGATGTGCAGATTATAGAGAATGCAGGTACAACAAAGATACCTGTAATATGGGAGCAGAAAGGAGGTTAAGATGAGAAGGACACAAAGGATAAGGAGGGGTAAAGAGATACAGAGAAAAACAAAAATGTGTTTGAAAATACCATAAAGAAAACTAGTTACATGTGTGCTAATAAATTATAAAAATACAAAAATGTTTACAGTCTTTTGTCACACACTTACTACTTATATGTCTACAAAACAACAAAAGAATGTGTTATTTTCCAACATATCATAACATTTGAGTAGCTAGCTTTTTCTTATTTCTATTTCTAGACAATCAAATTAGTTAAACAGAAAGAAAAGATACATAGACTCATATAACTGAGAAATCCAAGGTGATTTATTCTTCAGATATGACCTAAAATAGAGATTCAGAAAATCTTTCTTCTCTGTTTCTCACTTGCTATTCTTTCTCTTCCTTTGTTTGATCTTGTTGCATTTATTCTCTAAAAGCCTTAGTCTCTCATATGTAGGTGATATTGCTGAGCAGCCATATATAGCATTATATCTCCACTCTTCCAACATCTAGAACATGGCATGGAAACCCCCTTCCTCCCAGGTCCAAGTCAAAAGAGTTTTTTTGTTTTTTTTTTTTTCGAGGTAAGGTCTCACTCTAGCCCTGGCTGACCTGGAATTCACTATGGAGTCTCAGGGTGGCCTCAAACTCACGGCGATCCTCCTACCTCTGACTCCCGAGTGATGGGATTTAAGGCATGCGCCACCACGCTCGGCTTCAAAAGAGTTTTGAAAAGGACTCTGGTTGGTATAACTTAGACCTTGTGTCTCCATAGACTAATTACTGGCAAAAGAAATGTAAACCATAATTTTGCTGGCTCCAGTCACTGTCCACACTCTTGGTTGTATATTACGAGCCCATTAGAATTATACCAGGAGAAGGAAAACGACTCTCCAAAGAAAGTGCTTGCCATTATCAAATATGGGAAAGTAGCTAAGATATATCTGAGCTGTTGCATTCATAATCAGGAAGCCAGATGAAATGAAGATAACTTTTCAGTTAAGCACAGAGCATTAAGTTTAAGGTAAGCATAAAATCTTATAAGCATAGAAAACCCAGACATGCACACTATACCTAGAGTCTTACTGCCGGTTCTATCCCTCCAATTTATTTGAGGATACATTCTTGATAACACTTTAATTTTATAAACTATCAAACACACCCACAGCTGCTTTAGAGACCTAAAAAGAGGAGTTACTTCATTCAAGAGTATATAATTAACAGTGTTTTGTGGTTGTCTAATCTGCTAAGGTGTGAGAAGGATCTGAGTCCAAATCCTGCTGGGAATTGGTTTATATTCTATCTGTCTCTGGAGTGTTAGGGTCTGTTTTAGAAACATTGTTTAAATCATCATTGCCCAAAGACATTTGATCACAGCACACTTCAATAAACAGTCAAAGCAAGAAGAAAAAAACAAACAGAGCATCTAATAATATCCTTTTAAAGTTCTTAAGAATTTTTTTGGTTAAAACACTGACCAAAGTCAACACGAAGCTGCATATATTTGTGCTATATTTCCTGACAGGACAGGAAAGTCTTTGAATACTTAGTCTGCTGTTTAGACTTAACCTGTGTTTCATGTCTTGGATAAGGACAGACCAGTGTTACCTACTTTCACATGACATATATGTCAAAAGTTGCCAGACTCAAAACTTTTAGACACAAGTATCAAATCATTCCTATATAGATTCAATGGTTTGCTTTTAAAACTAATCATTGCAGATTGGTTACAAATATATTATTGGCAAAGAAGTGTTGCACATGCAGAGCCTAGTGGGCAATAAGGTAAGCAAAGCCCCTTCCTTGTGGGTAATCAAGTGGATTGTGTGAATGGGATCCTGCCTGTTTGTCTCCATGATCCTCACCTTCTTCATATGCAAATTTGAAATAATGTGACACAGTCTTCAGTGCTATAAAAATCAAGCTTAGTCATTACTATGTATGTTTACATTAACTTCTTTCAGTTTGATTTTAGCCCAAATTTTCAAACATGGACATGGATTGAGCATCTATTGCTCTGCATTCTGGGGAAAGAATAGAATTATAAGAGAAAGAACCAGCCACAGTTATTTTTGAACATTATTTTTGTTTATTTTTATTTATTTGAGAGCAACAAACAGAGAGAGAAAGAGGGAAAGAGAGAGAGAGAGAATAGGCACATCAGGGCTTCCAGCCACTGCAAACGAACTCCAGATACATGTGCCCCCTTGTGCATCTGGCTAATGTGGGTCCTGGGGAATTGAGCCTTGAACCAGGGGTCCTTAGGCTTCATAGGCAAGCACTTAACCGCTAAGCCATCTCTCCAGCCCAGTCACAGTTATTGAATAGAAACTGGTCTTACAAAACATTCTTGGAAAAATATTCACATAAATCAAGACAACAGCACAAACTGTCAGTAACAAGGATTGCATGCATGATAGTAATACTATGGAACTTAGAAGTTACAATCATGAGAGGGAGTTCAGCCAAGGCTTTTTAATAAAATCTTTAATACAACAGAAAAGGGAAAATAACCCCATAGGTGATAAAATAGGTCATTCACAAGTGACACTGAACATATTAATACAGTTGTAGTTGATTAGTACTCGACTACCACACTATAGCATATACAGGCAATGTATATGGAAATGCATAAGATATCATTACGTAAACTAAATATATCAGATGGTTTTCAGGCATAAAATAGTATTTCTGCTTAAAATAATATGGCAATATGAAGAAAATATGTGATGGCTTGAAGGAAGTTTTGTCATTTGAAACCTTCTGAAGAATGTTTACCAAAATGGTGGATGTTCCCTAGACATTTGCATTGTACACATACACAACCAAAAGGTGCTAGACTACACTGCTCTGAGCAGCAATCCTATCACCTACCAGGGCAGACACAGGTTTCCCTGTCTGCCTCCTGTACCATCTCTCAGGACCTTCACATGAGTATACTTTGTTCTTCTTATAGAACCAAGTCCGCATTCTTCAACAGAACAAATGTTTGCCTTGGTCTTGTCAGGCAAAACTTACTTCAGTGAAATAATAGGACCTTTGAGGCATTCTCCTTCAGAAGACACCAAAGACTTCACCTGGAAGCTAATTCCCATCATAGAAGAAATATAACGGCCACATGTTCCCTTCACCTCATCTCACCTCACCTCACTTCCTCTCTCCTAAGGAAGGGCTTTGCACTGAACTGCCAAAATAGCCAAATATATAAACCCTCCCTATAAACCTGACATCACAAGAGCCGTGAGACCTTAAGTAAGCTTATGACGTTTCAATGAGGAAAATGAGACTTGAAATAAAGACATCTACTAACCTTCATTTCCCAATTACACAACTGGTGATGAGCTTTGAAAAATACTCCCAAGAGTATACCATCCCTGTCAAGTGCATGCTAGCCCAGTCCTAAGAGTGTCCTAACAATTATTTTTTAACTAGTGGTACATGCAAAAGAGAATCTGCATTGCATGTGGGTGAATAAACTAGCCCATCAAAATATGGATTTGTGGGCTGGAGAGATGGCTTAGTAGTTAAGTGCTTGCCTGTAAAGCCTAAGGACCATGGTTCAAGGCTCGATTCCTCAGAACCCACGTTAGCCAGATGCACAAGAGGGCACATGTGTCTGGAGTTTGTTTGCAGTAGCTGGAGGCCCTGGTGTGCCTATTCTCTCTCTTTCTCTCTCTTCTTCTCTATCTGCCTCTTTCTGTTTATCACTCTCAAATAAATAAACAGAAAATATTTTAAAAGGTATGAATTAGTAAAACAGCAACAAATTTCTATCATTCTTTCCTTATTCTCATCCTAATCTCACGGTTGGTAAAATAATCCAAATCTGAATACAGATAGGACTCTAAACACCACTCTTCTGAAAAGGATTTTTTAGTGAAAAGCACCTATCCCTCAGTAAAATGAACACAATTCATATGATTTCTTGCTTTTTTTATTTGTTTGTTTCCTATTTCACTGTTTATACGTCAAGTGTTTTATAGTATCATGAGGTAATAATTCCCCTGATTCCAATCACCTTTTTGACATAATTGAAGGAAACAGCCCACTTCCTAAAGAAAGGAAATGATGTTCCTACATGCTGCTGGAGGCCAGTAGTAATTTTTATGTGCATTGTCCTGCTCAGATGAAGACTGGTCAGACCTTCTCACAGTGGGTACCCAGTATCATATATGAAAACCACAGGCTTGCTGGCTAGATAAATCTAATTTTAATCCTTACGCTGACTTTTATCAACTTACTGACTAGCAAAATCAATTTCTTTTTTTTTTTTTTTCAGTCCATTTTATGTCACT
The DNA here is from genome assembly GCF_020740685.1 of Jaculus jaculus. Lineage (NCBI taxonomy): Eukaryota > Metazoa > Chordata > Mammalia > Rodentia > Dipodidae > Jaculus > Jaculus jaculus. Next base: position 27,610,164 of record NC_059120.1, read on the forward strand.
GTAGCAGAAAATCTGAGTCTGGGAAACTTATCTTACTTTACTATTTATTTTTTTTATTTAGAGACAGATTATCACTAATCCAGGGCTGGCCTCAAACTCACTCCAGCTCAGGTACGACTTGAACACAAAACCCCCCTTCTAATGTCTCGTCAAGTACATTAAAAGTGTAAGCTGTCATGTCCAGCACTAGATAACATATGTGCGTGCATGCGCACACATGTACATGCATTTGTGCTGCATTTCTTAGCTTTGAGTCTTAAAAGTCAGCAGACTGAATCTGAGGAGTGTCTTCTTGCTGATGGGGACTCTCTTCTTGGTCCTGAGGTGACGCCAGGGATCACATGGTAAATGGATTCGTGTGAGAGAAGCCAAATAGCTTTTGTAACAGGCACATGCCTATGATGACTAACGCACTTCATTTCTCAATAACCCTGTTAAGAAACGAGGGGATCACTCCTTCAGGGAGGTAGATGTACTGACCTCTAAAGTGTTTAATGTGACTTTCAGATTTAGTGTTAATACTGGGGCTCTGGGCGATTCTCATTTAAACATCGTATACTGGGATATCAGTTGGACTACATGCAAAAATGTGACCCAAGTGCAGTTGAAAATCAAATGATACATATTATATGCAAATAGCTCATGTCATTTTAATAAAATATCCAATAAGCAGGATATTTCTTTTAAATTTTTTTTTTAATTTTTTTATTATTTGGGAGAGATAGAGAGCAGATAGAGAAAGATTGAGTTGGCTCATCAGGGCCTCCAGCAGCTGCAAACCTGCTCCAGACTCATGCACCCCATGTGCGTCTTGTTTACTGGATCCTGGGCAACCAAACCTGGGTCCTTTCGCTTTGCAGGCAAGTGTCTTAACAGCTAAATTATCTCTAGAGCCCTCTTTTTTCTTTCAATTATGAGCTTCCAGCCATTCTCAAAACTCAGATAAATATATAATTATAATGTTGAATCTTTGTGCTGATACATTTCTCTCAATCATAATGCTTTCTGTATGTGGGTCTCTGGAATTAAGCACATTTTTCTGGAAGAAAAAAAATACAGTACAATCTTTGAAAATAAACCTAAGGACTTATACCAAAACTGATTAGATATCCAAAGGATTCTAATAATGAAATGAAAACCATACACACATACAAACATACACACACAGATTCTAGGTGAAATTTGTCTAGAATTAAATATTTTCAAACTTAATTTCTTTCAAGTTTCTTTCTCCTACTCTTACACTAACTATATTTTGCATAATATCATTTTCCCATACAATATGTCCTTATTAAGTTAATTGACAACTGAGACAAGAAAAAAATGTGAGTTGCCAATTTGAGGAAGTTAGTATTTAAGTAAATAGGAATCAGAACTACCTTCATCAAATAAAAAGGAACCTATAAAATATAAGATGTACTGTAGTTCTTTATTTTTACTGGTGTGGCTTAAGCTTAATTATTTATGATAATAATATCTTTATAAATGTACAGTAGGCTATTTTCTATGGCAGGGAAGTTTTAGTAATGTGTATAGTCAGTGCATTACTCTGCTTATAAATCTTTTCTGAGAAGCTAGCTGTCATATCTCATTTTTAACACTGATACTTGCATGGATACCTAGTAAGGCTTGAGTGTATACAGTTTTCCATTTCATATTTCAGTATGCTATGTTTATTTTATGATGCCATATGTATTCATATGAGTTTTGTGTGTCTACAATTGAATAGAATGAAATATATCTAAAATGTAAACAGACTATTGTGATAGCAGGCCTTACTAGACTAAAAATTTACAAGAGATCTCATGTCTCCTGTTATGAAGCATAATAGTTAAATATTTCTGAGTTTCACTCTGTCTTGGACAGGAGGTGGCAAGAGAGGATAAACTGATCTCTCTATTCTCAGGGTCTATTATGTAGCACCCTGACACTATGCATTAAATAATATTTAAATGTCTTTAGGAAAATATAATTTCATCTTGATAATGTAATACTTTATAGTTATTGAATTATCATTTGATAAATTCCATTGATGTTCCTATGATCTATGTTCCATTGATTTTTCCAGAATGAATGGTCCATTAAGGTTTTGATATTTGCTTTTTCTAACCATGCATCCCTTTCAGTAGCTCACATTCCCATCACTGTAAATAAATATATCCTTCCAAACCTGTTTCTGAGGCTTCTGGAGGCTTATGTCAAGTATAATACTCACTGCTCTTCAGTGGTGATAGGGAGACTTGGTGTGTTATCCAGAATTGTGTATGCAGAAGGGATAAAGGGAGACAGCTGAACAGAAGCCATATTGCTGAGCTTCACACACCACTGGGAGATACCATGAAGAAAAAAATAAATAAGTAAGCTGGGGAGTTTTAGTGTCTGACTTTATTGGGGAATTCTGTGATTTACTGTTCAATATAGCAAGGCTTATCATGTAACATAGCTGTAGAACTCCCTGATTTACTGTGGGGCACAGTGGGGCTCATCATGTAGCCATTACAGAAGAGTGCTGGTGGAGACATGGCTAAGGTTTTCCAGAGACTACTAAGAATGACTGACATGCTTTTCTCCAATGCACCACAGCAGATGCTGACTAGCAACACAAGTGTTATGCTCAGCATCTGAAATTCCATTATTATAAGTGTATTTGACACTGATGTTAAGGGTAACTCACATGCCTACTTCATCTCTCTCTCAACATTTTGTAGCTAAGCTTCTGCTTTAAGTAATTTGCTATGCAATGTTTACTGTTGTATGACTCTGGTATCATTTTGCACAATTTAATCTCTTTTGAAAAGAGCATAATTATAGCCAAAGTGGCATATTAAAACAAACAAAGCATGGGACTTTCCCACCACAAGTGAGTTCTAGATGTAAGTCTTACACTCTCCCTTGACAATAGATTTACACCAGAACTTCTCAGCTATGGACACAAGTTATGTTCTGGTCTCATTTTTGAGATGGTAAAGCCACAAGTGGATTTGAAAACATTTTCTAAACAAGAGCTGAAAACTCCAAGTATGCACTAATGTTTGATTCCTTCAAGAAGCTAAAATTAATCAGAGGAAGTGAAAAATTCTTAAGCAACTTTTGCTAGAACATTTTGCCCCTTTCAAAACAATTCTCTCATCTCACTACAAATATGTCATGGATGGCAGTTATGACTTGTTCCCCTTTAAGCCCCCAATGTCTAGCACAGTGTATGGAATGGCAGAGTTGCATAAGAGTTGGAAGTTGGGACTCAGTGTCATAACTGACAGGCAACTTAAGGCCCAGACAATAGGGATACAAGGATTTGAGGGGAAGGGAAGAGAAGGGCAGGGGGAAAACAAACACAAAATTAAACCCAAAATGAGCTGATACCATACAAACCTTTATCCTTGGATATCCTTGGAGATAGCATAAATGATATAACCCTCCAGAGGAGTAAGAGGGGATCCCACAAAAAGTAGGGCTGTGGTGAGGGTGGGATGAAGCCTAAGCTTAAAAGAATGTTTTTTGTTTGTTTGTTTGTTTGTTTTTGTCTCTGACCTGTAACTCCTAGTATCAGAGATTGGTTGATACCCACATAGAGCTGTTGACTGGCGGGACCTAGATCCCCAAATCAAGACAGTTTTCTGTCAAAACATTTGATTACCTGCCTGAGGCAAAAACTAATACCATATTGCTGAAAACACATATGCTGTTGTCATAGAACACAGAGAGACTTAGCTGGACTTCAGAAAAAAGCCAGTCCCCAGACAGTTAGCCTGTTCAGTGCCTCAAAGCACTGCATGAGCTATGGGAGTGGGGAATGTCCAACAACAGTCTGAGCAGCCAGAGGTCTAAGCTACTCAGAAGCAAACACCCTGGCACAATGTAACTGCCAGCGCAATAGTGGCACACTGCCTCAGTGGGTAACCAATAGCTTTCTGATTGGCTAAGAGGTCTGCTCAGTGTAAAGGAACCCATATCTCGAATTGGGACCCAGATCAGAATCCTATGGAGTTAACGATTATGTTCTCCAGTGTCAAGCTCTCACTATTCTTTGTCTAAAAGAGGGCTTACATACATCAAATTCTCCCAAAATTAATAATGCTTGTAACATTTAAACTATGCTGACTTCACTCTCCATTGGAGACTCTGTTCTTTTTCAGAAGTGAGAAAGACCAGAGGAAATAAACTACTCCTCATTTCAGCCAAACCACAGCTGAATCCACAGAGAAATGGGGTCACCAGCAAGAGTGCTGCTTTCATGCTGTTCCTGATAATCAGCACCAGTGTGAAGGAGACAGACCCTGAGGATACTCAACACCTATCAAAGTAGAGATCCAGAGGCTCCTAAGACCTCATCACTGAAGTAGACTTAAAACTCACCCTCCACAGCTCAGGGAATTTTGAGGAAGAGGGGGTAAAAAGATCGTAAGAGCCACAGGTTGAGACATTATGCCCAGAGGCATTCCTTCTCCCCCAAAATGACTGACTGCTGTTCCCACAATGCCTATACTACAGCCCCATAGGAAATGCCTGCAACCCCACTGAGGAGTGTCCCCAACAGAATGGGGGCAGAAATGAGCAAAAAGAGGGTGCCAACACATAATGTTTGTATGGATATTTGTATGTATACTAAACATCTTGTTAATAATAATAACTAACAAATGATGTATCCATTTGAAACATAATAATAATAAAAAGCAGAAAGAGAATTGGAAGTGCAGACAAGTTAACTTCTTGGGATTTCTCCAACTGGACTTGTTTATTTTGCTGCGTATCCTGGCTTCTGCCCATGTTTCATCCTTCCTCACTTCAACAACTGACTTGCTGCTACCGCTGCTCTAAACCTAAACTTGGAATAATTTTTGAATAATTTATTTTTCTTTTCACAGGATAGACTACAGACATGTGTACTTTTTCAAACTAACTTTTAACCAATTTTGCATGCCTACCTATTTTTTACTCCTTTTATTCACAAAATCCAGTACCTAATTTAATTTCTGACATAAATTGAATAAATGAGGTTAATCAATCATAGTAAGTAACAAATGTCAGGTTATTTTTTCCCAAGGAGAACATATATTTAGACAATACATAGTAATAAGCAGATGACAGAATAGCATAAAAACTGGACAGGACATAAAGCAGTGAAGCATTTAAGGACAAGGATGAAATTATAGTACACTACTGAAAAGCAGGGATTTGTAAGAAAGCTTACCTGGGTTCAGATCTTGATCACTTTTGCTATCAGAGAAACCTCAGGCAGGTTGCTAATGTCTCTGTACCTGATTTTTTTTCACCTGTAAACATTGGGCAGGGTTTAAAAACTTTTCTGTGCCTATATCCACATATAAATACATAAGCCTGAGTATATATTGTTAATGATTTAATTTCCACAGTATTTGTCAAGTAGGTATTGCCAACTAAACCCTCTTAATTGAAGGTGTAGAGGCATAGTAGCACTGGAGAGAAGTCAATGTTTCAGGATTGAAGAAGGAATTTCATACGCTAAAGAGTTAATAGACAAATTTAGATTTAAAGTTATTAGACTAGAATGCTTCTATCTCTGATTGAGAAAAAAATCTGTTCTATTTTTGATTCCAATAATGACATCCCAGAAAATAACTAGTATTCTCCTATTTGATAGAAATTTACCAGTTTTATAGAATAAAGCTAATGTAGGGGAAGTTCTCATTTTCTGTTAATGAATGAGTCAACATTTGAGTCCACTATAAAATTATAGTTTGTAAAACTCCTAACTTTTCAAGTGAAATGGAGCCCAAGAAAATATAGATGAGTATTAATTGCATGCATTCTAGAGCTAATGAAGGCTTGCTAAAATAACTAATACAATAGACATGTTTGCCTAATTATTCTCAGTAGTATTCAAAATGGGACTGTATGTGACAGTGTGGAGAGCCAGTGTGTTGAGGCATAGTCCATTTTCCCAAATATGAGGGAGACAAGCTCCATCAGGTTCCACTGTTTAACACTGGAATCACATTGCTGAGAACCTCTTCTTTGGCCACCTCATCTGTTGTCATGGGTATAGCTATAATTACTTTCTACATACTGAAAGTTACCAGCTTTATAAATCCTGTTATTACTTTCTGAAATCTAGATTCATACAGCTAATTTCTTGTACTAGATCTACATTTTTATGACTAATGATTCTCAACTCAATTTGCTCAAAGTACAACTCTTTGTATTTCTTAAAGCTGGTAAAAAACAGTCTTTCTCCATCTCTCCTTAGCAACACCAACATTCCAAAAGACAAACAATCTTGGAGGCATTTGACTCCAGCCTTTTTATGACCATGTATAGCCTCAAAAACTATCTTTTGCATTATTTTATTTATTAGTTTTGTACTCAGCCAATACAGTCAATTTTCTCCCATTGTTAGGCTCATCCATGTCCTAGCCTCTCCCCTGGCCTCACCTTGTTGAGGTATATGGGTCATGCATTCTGCAGTTAGCCCACAGTTATAGGTAGGATAAATGTCCCTGCATATCATGACCCAACATGTGGTTCTGACATTCTTTCCACCCTCTCTTCTGTAAAATTTACCTGAGCCATGTTGAGTTCATTTTGGTCTGCTTCAGTGATGAGGTGTTGGGGGCCTGTACGTTTCTGGATATGTGATTTGGTAGGAGTTGATTTTTCTCTGTGTTATTCTCCTTCACCCTTGTGCTGGTACCTGGTTCACCAAGAAAACAGAACCCTTGCTTGTTTTGCCAATTGTATTAGTTTCAGCTATGCCATTTTGAGGGATGATGGGGTGGTTCTCTCCTTAGGATCTACATCTATTTGAAAAAGAGAAGCAGATTCTCCAATGGAGAGTAAGTTAGCACCAGAAAAATGTGATGACTCTTACTTTTTTATAAAGAATTTAATAGGTATAGGCCCTCTTATACCCATGACCTGTAACTCCCAGTACCAGCATGTGGCTATCATCCACCATGAGCTTTTAAGGTGCTAAATGTATGTCTGGGGGAAAATGACCAATATCTGTCCAAGCAACTCATGGTCTAACCTACTTAACAGAAAACAACCTGTTGTGTGATGCTCACATCCATCGTGGGAAATCAAGTCCTGCATATGGTTATCCAGTTTGTCCAGCACCATTTGTTGAAGATGCTATCATTTTTCCAGCCTATATTGTTAGGACCTTTGTCAAATATCAAGTAGTTATAGTTGTTTGACCCAAAGTCTGGGTCCTTAGTTCTATTGCTTTGGTCTACTCCTGCTTTTGTGCCAGTACCATGCTATTTTTATTACTATGGCTTTGTAATATAGCTTTAGATCAGGTATGGTGATGCCTCCAGAGGTATTACTTTTGCTGAGTATATGTTTGGATATGTGAGGCCTTCTGCCTTTCCATACGAAATTTGAGATCATTTTTTCTATCTCTGTGAAGAACAATGTTGGAATTTCCATTGCAGTTGCATTAAATCTGTATATTACCTTTGGTAGGATGTCCATCTTCACAATGTTAATTCTGCAAGGAACATGAGAGGTCTTCCCATTTTCTCAAGTCCTCCTCAATTTCTTTTCTGTGTGTTTTTATGGTTTGGTTGTATAGATCTTTCACTTCCTTGGTTAACATTATTCCAAGGTATTTTTTGTTGTTGCTATTGAAAATGGAACTATGTCCCTTATTTCTTTCTCTGTATCTTTGTCATTTGCATATAGAAAGGCTACTGATTTTTGTACTTTGATTCTATATCCTGCTACTTTGTTATAGGACTTAATCACCTTCAGGAGTTTTGGGATGGAGTCTCTTACATATATAATCATGTCATCAGCAAATAGAGATAACTTCTTCCTTTACAAATTGTATCCCTTTTATTTCTTTCTCCTGTCTTATTGATTGAGCTAGGACTTCCAGTACTATATTGAAGAGCAGAGGTGAGAGTGGACAACCCTGTCTTCTTACTGATCTCAATGGGAATTCCTCCAGTCTCTCTCCATTAAGTATTATTTGGGCCTTAGGAGCTTTGTATATTGCTTTTATTATGTTAAGATATGAACCAACCATGCCAATTCTCCCCAATGTTTTGATCATGAAGTGATATATCTTGTCAAAGGCCTTTTCTGCATCTATTGAAATGATCACAGGGTTTTTGTGTTTAACCTTGTTTATGTGGTATATTACATTGACAGATTTCCATATGTTAAACCACCCCTGTGTTCCTGGTATGAATCCAACTTGGTCAAGGTGGATAATGCTTGTGATGTGTTGTTGGATTTGGTTTGTGAGGATGTTGTTCAGGATCTTTGCATCTAAGTTCATTAGGGAAATAGGCTGGTAGTTTTCTTTCCTTGTGTCATCTCTGCCTGGTTTTGGAATTAGTTTTATACTAGCTTCAAAGAAGGAGTTCAGGAGCTTTCCCTGTTCTCCAATTGTGTGGCACAGTTTGAGGAAGGTTGGTTTGAGTTCTTCCATGAAGGTTTGATAGAATTCAGCTGAGAAGCCATCTGGTCCTGGACTCTTTGGGGGGAGGTTTTTTATTACTTTTCAATCTCTATGAGTGTGATGGGCTCATTGAGGTGATTAATCTGCTTTCAGTTTAGCTTTGATAGATGGTATGTGTCCAAGAATTTATCCATCTCCTCCACATTATCCAGTTTTGTGGAGTAGAGGTTTTTGAAATAAGTCCTGATAATTCTCCCAATTTCATTTGTGTCTGTTGTGATCTCTCCTTTTTCATTTCGAATTCCGTTAATTTGAAGCATCTCATTTTCTTTGCTTGACAAAATTGGCCAGGGGTTTGTCAGTCTTGTTTATTTTTTTTACAAAGAAACAGCTCTTTGTTTTGTTAATTGTGTTAATTGTTTTCTTACTTTCCAATTTAGTAATTTCTGTTCTGATTTTCATTATTTCTTCCGTTTGGAATTTTTTGGGTTGGATTTTTCTTGCTTTTCCAGTGCCTTTAGGTGGATAGTTAGGTTATTGATTTGGGATCTTTCTGTCGGTTTTATGCAGGCATTGAGTGCTATGAATTTTCCCCTGAGGACCATCTTCATTGTGTCCCAAAGATTTTGGTATGATGTGTTTTCACCGTCATTCATTTCTAGAAATTTTGCAATTTTATCCACTATCCATTTATTGTTTAAAAGTGTGCTGTTGAGTTTCCAGGTGCCATTGAGATTCTTGTTGGGTCTTTTGTTGTTGAATTCTAGAAATATAGCATTGTGATCTGATATCATGCAGGGAATTATGTCAATCTTCCTAAATATATGGAGGGATGTTTGTGGCCCATTATATGATCTATTTAGAGAATGTTCCATGGGCTGCTGAGAAGAATTTGTAGTCTGTGGATTTGGGGTGGAAAGTTCTGTAGATGTTCCTTAGGTCTAAGTGATCTATGGTTTTGTTGAGCTTTCTCACTTCCCTGTTGAGTTTCTGTTTGGGTGGTCTGTCTGTTACTGATAATGGTATATTGAAATCCCCAGCTATGATGGTGTTGGTGGTTATTTCTGTTTAATAGTCAAGTAGGTTTTGTTTTATGAACTGTGGTGATCCTGTGTTTGGTGCATACATATTTGTGATTGTAATATACTCTTGATGGATCATTGCCTTGATAAGTAGAAAGTGGCCTTCTTTTCTTTTTTGATTACTTTTGGTTTGAAGTCTATTTTATCTGATGTTAATATAGCTACTCCTGCTTTGTTTTATTTTTCCCATTTGCTTGGAATATTTTTTTTCACCCTTTCAGCCTGAGGAGGTGTCTGTCCTTAGTGGTGAGGTGGGTTTCTTGAAGACAACAGATTAAGGGGTCTAGTTTTTTGATCCATCTTGTTAGTGTGTGTCTCTTGATGGGTGAATTAAGGCCATTAATATTTAGGGTAATGATTGTGTGATTTGATTTTATCCCCTCCCTATTGTGATGGTATACACAGTTTGGTGTTTTCATGAACTTTGAAATTTTTTGTGCTTTGTCTGAGTCTGGTTATTGTGGTCTGCTTCTTATAGGCATTTGAGTTGGATTATTTGATAGTTCTCTGTAGAGAATTTCCTGAAATACTCTCTGTAGGGTTGGTTCTGTGTTCACATAATTGTAAAGCTGAGTTATTCTTTCAAAATCTATTATGAGGGATACTTTTGCTGGGTAGAGTAGTTTGGGTTGAGGCCATAGCTTCTTAGACTTTGCAGTGTTTCATTCCAGGCACTTCTAGCTTTCAGGGTTTCCATTGAGAAGTCCTTAGTAATTCTGATGGGGTTACCTTTAAAAGTGGTGTGCTGTTTTTCCCTAGCTGCTTTTAGTATTTTCTCTTTGTTGTCAATGTTTAGAATCTTAATGACAATACGTCTTGGAGAGTTTCTCCTTTGGTTCAGTCTGTTTGGAGTTCTGTTGGCTTCTCTATCTTGATGGGCCTTTCTTTTATCAGATTGATGATATGTTCTTCAATTTTTTTGTTAAATGAATTCTCCATGCCTTTGTTCTAAATTTCTTCTCCTTCTGGTATTCCAGTGATCCTGGTATTAGGATACTTAATGGTATCCCACAATTCCCTCATAATCTGTTCACAGATACTTTTGATCTTACTGAATCTTTTGAACTCTTGAACTGTTTCTTCCATCTTGTCTTCCAGATCAGAGTTTCTATCCTCCACATGACTGACTCTATTCTTGAGAGCTTCTAGAGCATTTTGTACTTGTTCAGTTAGTTTGCATTTTCCACTACTTTTCTATGTGTAGTTTCTCAGCCTCTGTCAAGCTCCCTTTTCACATCATTTTGGCTTTCTTGATGCTTCTTGGAATTCATTCTTGTATTTCTTTATGTCTTCATTTAGCATCACAAGCTAATTTTTGAGGTCCTCTTTTTTGTCAGCCTCCTTCATATCTCTTAACTGTCTTTGAATTCTTCAATTTTCTTATCTATTAGGTATAATCTAGTAATGGCAGCATCCACATGATTGTCTGTTTTTTGTTGCTTTTCTGCAAGTTCTTCCAGTAGCTTGGTCAGGGTTGCATTGCTCAGAGCTTCATTTTGGTGTTCTGATCCTAATGACTTTTCTATGTTTTGATTAGAGATGTTCATTGTAGGACTGGGTGATCTAACTGGATTTTCTTGCATTTGATTTTTCATGTTATTTCTTTCATGCTGTGGTCTGCCCATCACAGTGTATGGGCATGTAGGTAGGTGGATCAGCCTGGGCTCATGCACAGTGGGAAGCTGAAGCAGCCTGAGGCAGTTGCCAAGCAGTTTGGGCTTTGGCTCTCACTTGCCAAAGCTACCTGAACTCCTGCCTGGCAGGGGTGCCAAAGTTGCCTGAGCTCTCATGTGGTAATTCACCAAAGCTGCCTGTGCTCACACTAGGAGGGACACTGAGGCACCAAGCACTGAAGCAGCCTAAACTCTGGTGTGATGGAACACTGGGACCTGGAAGCAGTCTGAGCTCACTGGCTACATGACAATGGTGGTTGGCCAGTGTGGTAGAGAGGGAGAGGCTGGCAACTGAGTTGGCTCAAGTAACAGACACAGACAGGCAGAGCTCACGTGGGCAGTTGCATTAGGCCTGGGCTTGCATGTGAATGTGTGGTGGCCAGAGCAGTAAGTGAGAAAATGTTCTGAGCAGGCTAAGCTTGCATAAGCAGGGATCAGCAAGGCAGCTCTTGTGTGGTGGGCAAATGAATCAAAGGAGCCTTAGCTCCAATGGGCCAGTGAGTGTAAGCTGGCCAAAGTCACCCATGGGCAGGGGTAGCAGGGCAATCTCACCTGTGCAGTGAGGCAAGTGGAACTATGTTGGCCTGGGACCCTTTTCCTACAGTAATTGTGGGAGTTTCCTGATGCTGGGACTGTGGGTACAGTGGCTGCTTTCAGGGATTGGGGGACTGGTGGGCTACCTGCATGCAAGGGAATCAGTGGTTCACTGTTTTTTCCCCATCTGTGCCCTCCCACTGGCAATCTATTGGAAATTGCTCTCCCCTAAAAGACCCAGTGAACACTTAATGTCTCTCCTTTCTTTCCTGGGGATGTGTGGCACAGTTAGGAAGTCGCCATCTTCTCTTTTCCATTTTTTTTTAATTTTTAATATTTTACTTAGTTATGTATTTAAGAGAAAGAAAGAAAGCAAGAGAAAGAGAGAATGAGCATGCCAGGGCCTCTAGCCACTGCAAATGAACTCCAGACACTTGCACCACTATGTGCATCTGGCTTTATGTGGGCACTGAGGAATAGAACCTTGGTCCTTTGGTTTTACAGACAAGCACCTTAACTCCTAAGCTATCTCTAGTCCTCAACAACGATTTTTCTGCCCTCAGTAAAATGTGTAAAATGTGTCCAGAATAGACTCATACCACATGACCTCATGCATCAGCAACACAATCTAAATGTGATGGATAACTTCAAGGTAGATGTCTCCATATCTAAGATATTGTGGGCAAGTCTTTGGAACGCTTTGCAGGAGTAGCTCCTAATGTCACAGCATAAAGTATTTGGCTTATTTTTAATAGCACTTTTCTGTTTAGCAATGATACCCTCCTTTCTGTCATCATTCTCCATTTTTTATTAATTAGTTCTGTACTCAGTAAATACAGTCAAATTGGTACCATTATTAGGCTCGTCCATGTCCTACTCCCTCCTCTTGGCCCCTCCTTGTTGTCATATATGCGTCATGCATTGTGGAGTTACCCCACAGTTATGGGTAGGAGAAATGTTTCTGTGTATCATGACCCAACGTGTGGCTCTGACATATTTTCCGCCCCTTCTTCCACAAAATTTCCCTGAGCTATGTTGGATTTATTTTGGGTCTGCTTCAGTGATGAGGTGTTGTGAGCCTCTGTGTCTCTGGATATCTGATTTGGTAGGAGTTGATTGCTGTCTGTGTCCATCTCCTTCACCCTTGTGCTTGTACCAGGTTCACCAAGAAAACAGCACCCTTGATTGTTTCACCAATTATTCTTAGATTCAGCTGGGGCCCTTTTGAGGTATGATGGGGTGTTTCTCTCCTTAGGATCTGCATCTATCTGAAAAAGAAAAGCAGATTCTCCAATGGAGAGTAAAGTTAGCACCAGATAAATTGAATAACACTTACTTTTTAATAGAGAATTTAATAGGTGTAGGCCCGCTTGTAGCCCACAAATGATGGAAGCTTGATAATAGAGAGTGGACTCATGTTCAGATATGGTTCTGACATGTATCCCAGCTCTAGCTATGGGTCAATTCCATTGAGTGGACCAGTTAGTCAAATCAAGAGCAGTTGGTTCCCACCATGGCTGTGTGCCACTATTGCACTTGTGTGAGCATCACAACAAGTTATTTGCTGCTAAGTACGTTAGACCATGAGTTGCTTGGACAGATATTGGTCATTTTCCCCAGTCACCCACGTAGCACCTTCTGGCACTAGATACCCTCACTGTGTGGGGGCTGATGCTCTTTCAGCTTCCAGCCATGTCATTCCATTTTATGTGTCAACCACTTATGGTGTCTTCAGCAGTAGGGTCTTACACGAACCTTTGGTGAGTCATCAAGTACTCTGAAAGAAAGCCTTATTACAAAGCCATAGTAAAAAAAAAAAAAAAAAAAAAAAAAAAAAAAAAAAAAAAAAAAAAACAGTATGGTACTGGCATAAATCAGGAGTATTGGTCACCAATGGGTTAGAATTGAGGACCTGGACTTTGGGTCAAGAAACTACAGCTACTTGATATTTGACAAAGGCCCTAACAATATAGGCTGGAAAAAAGACAGCATCTTCATGCTCCTTTTCTGGTCAAACTATAAGTTCCTTATTTGCACTATAAATTTTGTTAAAAAAAAAAAAAACAGACTGTGTTCACTGCCACATGAAGTCTTACTACCTTAAGTCTCAAAAGACACTTTGGGGACTTGGACATTTGGATAGTACTGGAAGAGTTAAGATTTGAGAACTCTTGGAAATGGACTAAGATCATTTTGCACTGTGACATGGGACACATGCCTATGTTAGTCAAGGGTCCAAGTACAGTATTTGGATCCTTAATGACCACCCAGGCCCATGTTTTAAAGGCTTGTTAGTGAGTAGTTAAAATCTTCATAATTGTAATTTTAAATAATCTTTCCTTTAGATGTATTGGATGTATTTTGTCAAAAAATAGAAAGATCACATAAGCACCTTAACTGCTAAGCCATCAACAAGTCACTGTTATTGCCTTTTTGAATTATTTTCATGCCTTTCAAACTGGTCTACTGGATTTAATCCTTACCTTGCTCTAGTCTTTTCCAAGACAAACCACCTTGAATATCTTTTTTTCACAATCTTCCAATGAATGTTTTACTTCAGATTGAAAACTGAAAAAAAAAAAAAAAAACCCTTATGTTGGCTGAGCAAGTATATGCTTTGCCTTCTCTCCATTACCTTCATGAGCTTACCTCTTAGTGTCTTCCTTCAAAATGACGTTAACCATTCAAGTTTCTGCTTCTTCTACATGTCAGCTTCAGTAATCCTCCAGCTGCAGGTATATTGCCCTATCAAGTATATTCAAACATCAACTTAACAGTAGTTCTCCATGACCATCTTATAGAAAATCCTACTTCTCATATTTCCTATAATTTTACTCATTTTAATTTTTGTCATAACTTTATATTTTCTAGTTAAGCTACATCATGAAGTGTGTATTATGCTTTATTTCTAAATTACGCTTCCAAAGGTATAAGCAGCATGAGTTATAACTTTTATCTTCAACTTACTCTATCTCCATGACATACAAGAGTGCCTGGCAACATCAGAAGTACACAACCAGTAAACTCATGGCTTAATCAACCAAGTGGAGTCAGTTGGATTAATAGGATGACAACACCATAGGATTTATTTTACATTCATTATATTATATTGATGCTAACATTTAAGTCATGTATACATATGTCTTTATCTAACAAGATTCACTTATGTTCTGTTCACAATGTATGATTTATATTATAGATTAAATCCTGTGCAGGTGAAAAGTAGGTTCTCAGGAGAGATTATAATCTCCAAAGGTCTGTGAAAGGTCATATTATAAACTACCAGTGGAATTGGCATGTGTCACTTCTAGGTCAGAGATTATGAGAGGTGGATATGCCATCTCCTTATTTGCTTTCCACTCCTTCCTACAGGAAAGGACTGAGTAGAGAAGGAAATGTACTTTTGCCATATATTTACTATGTTTTCATTTTCAGTCATTGTTTTTTATGGAAGTAGGATTGTCTTTGTGTAGTGGGAGGGAGTATAACTTGACACTGAGAAGTATTTATCTTCTCCTTGAATGGGTTACTTTCAAAGAAATAAGCAAAGAGAAATTCAGGATCGATAACAAGGTAATAGGAGATATGGAATTTGACTTCCAAGAGCTTCACCTTTTTCATGGTTCTGAATTTTTACTCATCTCATGTCTGTCTTAAAGAAGTACAAAGAAGGGAGGGAAATAATAAATGTATGATCTGAAAAGAGGTGAACATGTGTTAGATAATCATTGTTGAACGATAAAACCGAGAAAAGCAATTAGAGCTCTAAGCTTCAGAGAGAAAGGTCTTGTCCAAAGATTTAATATTTCTAACTTTAGCCCCCAGTGCCTCCCTGTTTTTAATGATTTCTGATAGTCCCAGGCTCACTTTCTCTAGCAGTCACCCTAGCAACCCCACATCCCAGCAGATCTAAGAATTCTCTTTATGTTTTACACATAACATAGTTGGGAAAAACAAGGCAACTGGGATTCCTAACATGAAGAGATTTTCTTTTTATAAGGGCTAGTTCTAGTCTTCAGAACAGAGATATTTGGCTCAGGATGGAGGTCAATAAAAATATAACTTACTTATAAAAATTGCAGTTCCTCTTGCAGGTTTCCCAACATTTTGCTATTCTCCAAGACACTGAGAAATATACTGATGACAGTGGCTTCTGTCATCTTCATTAAACTTTGCCCATTGTGTATCTAATTTTTAGTCAATGTTACTATCAATTTTGAAGTTGAAGAAATAAGAGAGAAAAATCGGCATCTGGTATTTGGTGAGTGAGAAGAACTGTTTTAACAAAGTCTATAGTCAGTCTTAATAATTTTAAAGTAATATCCAGGAGAATAAAATCAGAATTTCATTAGTTAGTTGAAATATACTAGGAAATAGTATGATTATAAATAATCAGCAAAGTTGATATGAATCATTGCTCTATAGAGTGTAAATTATGAAATGAAAACTTAAAATGTAAGTCAAATGTATGAAATAAATGAAAGCATAAACAAGGGTAGAAAGGAGAATAAGAACTCTGATTTCTCTTCTACTCCATACTACAATCATCAGTTGTGTTTGTTTATCAAAATTGATAACATGTATGTTTTCAGTGCCTCCCATTTCTTCCTGATTGAGAGATTGCTCATTTTTCCTTTCACCTTGTTCTTTAGTAATAGTGTAGATAGAATTTGATATCTGGATTAAAGCTCAAAGTCTTTTTCCTTCATTTATTTAGTCTATGTCACTAGTAAAACCCAGTAAGTGTTACACTAAGCTTTATAGTAGAGTGTAAACTAGGGAACAGTATAATTTCAGCATTTTACTGTCTGGTTATCTCCTTCAAGTAATATATGCACAGTATATTATGAATGGTGCAGGGTGTGGGGAGCTTTTAGAACTGTGAAGAAAGTATATACCTATGGGAGGATGGAAAAAATGAGAGCTAAAAGTAGGAAAGAAGAGATGTTGAGAGTCAGGGTTTCACTGATAATCTAATTTCGGAAAGTCTTTATCAAATGGTTGATCTCCATAACTCATAACATCTTTTCATGATCCTCAATTCCTTTACTGCATCTTAATTAATTAACAGAAAGAATTCTGATAAAACAGATGATGTGAATAGTTACTTAAAATATCTCATGTGTTTGGTAAAGTTACTTACTTTATAATATCAAATAAAAACAGAAATCTTATGTGGAATGTCAACTAAAATGTATTTTATTAAAAAAATGAGTACTTAAATGTGAATGAATATTTAGACTTCTAAGCGCAATTATAAGTTTGATGTCATAGGTTATATTTTAATTGTGTTTCCTAACATTACAGGATTAATATTATTTAGTACCTACTTTATTCCTTTACTTAACCTATATTGTTTACTAAAATTATCCTAATAATAACTAGGGAATTATTTTCACTTTTTGAAACAAATTAAATGAACAGGTTTAACTAAAGCTAGGCATTGTTTTCTCTAGGACCCTTAAAAATCATATTTTGTATGGATAGATTGAGTGTTGGTACCATCTTTTCCCTCTTCCATGGTCCCACTCCATAGAGGACCCTCCTCAGTGGGGCTGGGGTAATTTTCTGTGGGTTGTGGGTTATGCATGGTTGAGCGGCAGTAAGTTATTAGGAGGGGACAGTGCCTCTGTGCATGACATCTTTGGGCCTCTTCTTCCACAAAATTCCCTGAGCTTTGGTGGGTGTGTTTTAAGTCTACCTCAGTGATAAGCTTTGGTAGGTGTTGAGTGTCCTCAGTGTTCTGTCCCCTTCACCATGACACTGATCGTCAGACTCAGCATGCAAGTAACACTCCTGCTGGTCTCTCCACATCCTCTGTGTTTTCACCTGGTTCTTGACTGAGATGCAAGGGGTGGTTAATCTCCTCAGGCCTCCTTACCTTCTGAAAAAGAAAAACGGATTCTCCAATAGAAAGTAAAGTAAACATGGGTCAAATTGGATGTGTTATTAATTTAGGGAGCATTTTGTGGATGTAGCCCCCCTTTTAGCCAAAACTTGTGGGAGCTTGACATTGGCCAGCATAATCTTCTCTCCAAAAGATTCAGACTTGAATCCCAGTTCCAACTACGAGTTCCTTTCCACTGAGCAGGTCTCTTAGCCAATAAAAAAGCCATTGCTTACCCAGCAAGGCTGTGTGCCACCATTGCACTGTGTACTACTTGTTAGGTGAGTTACTTCTGAGTAGTTTAGACCCTGCTGGCTCACATCATTGATAGCCACTTGCCCCCAATAGCTCATGTAGCACTTTCCAACACCAGATGGATTAACTTTCTGGGGACTGGCTCTCTTCTGAGTTCCGGCCAGGTCTCTGTGCTTTCTGTGTCAGAAGCATAAGGTGACTTCAGCACCAAGGTCTTACCTTTTACCTCAGGTGGGCAATCAAGTAGCTGTCTTGTTTAGGGGACCCTGTAGGTCTGTGATCAACAGCTAAGTGTGGGTAGCACCTATTTCTTGTACTGCAAGTTACAGGTCAGAACCAAAGATTTTTAAGGTTAGGCTTCAACCCACCCTCCTCTCCAGGACTCCTTTTGGGCACCCCACCTAGAACCCTGTTGAAGGTTATATCTTTTAGTGTACCTCCAAGGAGAAAGGTTTCTATGGTACTAGTTTATTTTGGGTTTAGTTTTGTGTTAATTCCCCCTCTTTTTCCCCTCCCCCATATTTTTTATAATTAACTGTGGCACAAAATGTTGTGAAGATAATATTGCATAGTGTATGTGAAGCACTTGTTATCAAACTTTTCAATTAAACTATCACCACTTCCTCTATTAATGTGGTAACCAGTAAATCAGAAAAGAAAATATTTTGTGCCCATTCATATATTGACATGTTAAGGGAAAAAAATTTAAGATAAAAACCAGAACACTTCCCCTCCCCCACTCATTCTTTGTCTCCATTTATTGTATATATTAAGCACTGTCCAATTTTACTTCCAAGCTCCAAAAGAAAAGAAAGAATACACACACACACACACACACACACACACACACACACACACACGCAAAATCACCACAGATTTGAGGTTCATCAAAGCTCATATCTTTTTTATTTACATAAACATACATTGAGTAACTAAAATTATATTTCATCTTATGAAATATGTCCCTTATCTATGCTCAGGTCCTTTACACCTTTCCAGGTGACAGCATTTCCTTGTTCTTACTTAGATTTTATTGTCCCTGAAGACAGTATCATTCTTCCATTTAAAATTATCCAGTGAATCACATGTAAATTTAAAACTGTTCTTGGGGCAGTTAGCCTCTTAGAATGTCAATTTCAGTTCATATTTTTTTTCTTTCAAGGTCATTTAAGTTAATCACTTTATTTAGCTTGGTTCCATGGGTGTGGAGTATTAGATTATTATTTCCTCCCTTAACTATTCCATTCTCTTTCCCTCCTTTGCATCCCTCTTGCACAATAACCATGCTTACTGTGCCACCCTCCAACCCAAGCAGAATTTCTTTTGAATGCTGAATCTTCATACTCACTTCTCAAGAAATCATACTCAAATTCTTTCTAGAAGAATTTCAATCAAAGTTTGCCATCTGGTCAATCTTATACTGTATAGAGCTGACTAATGTAGTGTAACAAATATAGTAATGCTTAGTAAATATTTCATGTGTACTTTCCCAGCTTTCCCAGAATTCCTTGTAATTAGTTTGAATTCTCTAATGAGTTTGGTTTGGGGGATGAGCTTGGAAATGACTTAGAATTGCAGAAGAGGTCCTAGAATTTACATTATAGAATGATAGTGTCACAAGATAGTTACATCAATGCCAGTGTGTCCATGTGTAGTGTAGTGTAAAACAAACAAAATTTCTGATTAAGGGTACTTCTAAAAGCTATCTTAGGCTCTCTTGACTAGAGTCCTTAGTTAATTTGCCCAAGTAGTAATTAACTGAACAGAATCAAGCCAGTAGTACAGGTGGCAGCACAGAAAAACTGAATATCAACAGCCATGTCTCAAATGGTGCAATAATTTATAGTACTTTTTAGTCAAAGGAAACATTGATACAAGTGAGGATAATCACATATTCAGACTTTATGTTGCCATGCATACCATATCATCACCAATAATGACATGGTGCCATGGAACTTTGGGCATTTTGTAGTTATAAGGTAAGCAAGCCACATACTAACCATATGTTTTGCACCTGCCAATTGATACAACAATAAGCCTCGGGTCTTATTCCTTCATCCTATTGTTTGGAATGTTTCATGTGAACTGAGTTCTAAATAAATCATGATCTTTGCGAACACCAATGCCACTGTCCCATTCCATCTTTTAGTGAGGTACCCATTTTCATTAAAAAAAAAAATTATCACCTCCTTTTTTATTACATTTATTTATTTATTTATTTGAGAGCGACAGACACAGAGAGAAAGACAGATAGAGGGAGAGAGAGAATGGGCGTGCCAGGGCTTCCAGCCTCTGCAAACAAACTCCAGACGCATGCGCCCCTTGTGCATCTGGCTAACGTGGGACCTGGGGAACCGAGCCTTGAACCAGGGTCCTTAGGCTTCACAGGCAAGCGTTTAACCGCTAAGCTATATCTCCAGCCCATCACCTCCTTTTTTGATTCTTCATGCTTAATTGCAGTGGAGTACTCTAGTTTACATTAAGGCGTTTCCACCACTCTTTTGCCTCTTTTAAGAGGAATAGAGCCTTATTAGCTAAGCTGAGATGTAGTATCTGTAAAGCCATAACCAGAAGCATATCTATCACACAGTTGAAAATAACAATAGGTATTTTGGTAAGGTTATATCTGCCTTAAGGATTTGCAATGTGAGAAAGACAATGCCAAAAGAGAATCTACTTGATAAAAAAGTGTTTGGTTAATGACAATTTTTCTTTGTTTCTTACCTTTTATAGCCACTAATAGCTCTCAGAACTTTACTCCATGTTCAAAAATCCCTCCAAATATTCAAAATTACAATAATGCCCAGCATTTCTGTTCTCTAAATGTAGATTAACCATAGGATATTTTAATTACCACAAGAAGTTTATAGCAGAAATACTAAGCAATTGTATGATTTTTGCCTGATCTTGATCTAACCTGGTTCTCAAGACTATTTTGTATTGATTTATGCCACAGTAATATATGTTGTGATAAATATAAAGGAATTCTCTGGTTATGATATCTGAAGGTAGAAATTTACTGAAAGCATGAGCCAGAGTAATTTGTCTATTGCAAACCTGGTAAAGAAGATTACTAGAAACACATGAGTCTATGGTTTCTTCAAGTAGAAAAATACATTTGTATTTAGGCACACCAGGTACGCTGAGACAGCCTCCTCATGCTGATGCATAAGGGTCATTATTGACACCAGACTCTTTCTTGTACCTAATCCATTCTATCCACTACATATTTTTCAAGTGTAAACAAACATTTTTGCTATATTCACTAGTTTGTTTCCCCTATATGTAGGGAACCTTGACTGATAAAAAGCATGCATTTTGTTTTTCTCTGCCTGTTTGTCTCCAAACTGAAGGCAAAACAAATATTGTACCAGCACACACTTACTAGCCATCAACTACTTGAATTCCTTTTAATAAAAAGCTAAGATGCCTGAATGAACCCAAATCCATGTTCCAGGGTAGCATATCCTCTGCTCAGTTTTCCTCTCCTCTTCACTCAAGCCACAGGGACTTTGCATATGCTATCAGCTCTGATTGGGATCCTTGCTTCTCATGCCATTTCCACACTCCTAAGCAAATACAATCTGTACATGGTTGGATTAATTAGTCTTTCAATGAATCTTGAGAGTCAGTCAGTTTTCTCCCAGGATGTTATACATACTGTATCCCTTTGTAGGTGATCATTGCAGTTGTACTACATTTCCTCACATGAACAGCTGATTAATGTATACCTCACAACTACACTCTCCATTCTGTAAGGTAGATCTGCCAGCTGTTTTCATTTAGAACTGTTCTGTAGTATATACTCAATAAATATGTGCTGGTATCATGAGAAAATACTTGTAAAGAAAGTATAATTACATCTGTTCTAGGTGTGAGTGAATGTTGATCATGAAGTTCTCAGCACAGTTTCTGGACCACCACATCTCAATAAGTTATAGCTATCATAAAAACTAAAGTAAGAGGAGGTAGAGAGGTTGCTTAGCAGTTATGGAGCTTGTCTGTGAAGCTAAGGAGCCAAGCTCAAATCCCTAGAAGTCATGTAAGCCAGATGTACATGATAGCACTTGCATCTGGAGTTCTTTTGCAGTGACTAGAGGTCCTGGTGTGCCCATTCTCTCCCCTGCCTGTCTCCTTCTGTCTGTTAGCTAATAAATAAATAAAAATAAACAATCTATGAGGGTATGAATAAGTCATATGGAAACCTACTTTTTTGGCCAATGGTGCACCCAAAAGCCATCAAATAGATTCTGCAAATAACTACACTGCATGCATTTCCATAGGAGAGAGAGAAGTCACCACTGGAGGTAAACAACAGTGGACATACAAGCCTTGAATTTGGCCAAACAGGCCAAATGAGCTAATGGGTGCAATATTGTCATGTCAGTTACAGGGGCAACCAACTTCTCTCTAATTGGACTGGAGGCTCACTCCATGGGAGGGAACACATGCTGATATTGAAAACCTATCATGAGGGAAGTCCTGAGCCCTAGGGGTGTAATTTCTGTTGGTATCTGGCTAAAAGCATATGTTATATTCACCAAACTGCTGGGTAAGCACTTCTCTTAATATTCATACTAATATGTTAATGCTACTCTCACTTTTTGTTAGAGAAGCTTTTCTTTTAGGTGGTGGTAACCTTGGGATGACTCAGAATGCACCATAGTGCTAAAAAGCAACAGACAGCTGAGTCTTCATTACTGAAACATCTCTATCACACATTCTAAGTCTCAGGGTCCATTGTAGAAGAGATGACAGAAAGAAGGGCCTGGGTGCTTATAATGCACTCTTCCAGATACAAAATGTCCCGGATATTCATGAACTCACAGTACATACACAAGACCATCATAATAGGAAGAAAAGATGATGACATCAAAATAAAAAAAGCAACTGATTGAGAGGAGGAGGGAATACAATGGAAAGTGGAGTTGCAAAAAGGAAAATAGGGTGAGAGGAAATTACCATGCTTTATTGTCTATAATCATGGAAGTTGCCAATAAAAAATAATATTAAAATTAAAAAATAAACTAAAAAGGCTTCATCATGGCTGTCATTACCTGCAGAATATTAGGTTGATCATTGTGTCATAAACTATGGAGCAGGGCATGCAAAAAACAGATTATTTGGAAAGAAGAAGGGGTTCATTGGAAGAAGGAAAAGGGGTGAGAAAAAAAAAGTATTGGAGGGGATTATGATCAAAATAAAATATGTACATTATAAAAATTAACAAAACTTAAAAAAATAAACTAATTAACAGTGTTGCTATAAAATTGGGTTCTGTTAATGTATTTTGACTTTTGAATTGTATAAAATAATTAGTATTTTTACTGTACTTAGTTAAACAAATTTGTAATCCCAGCTTCTTGGGAATTTGAGGCAGGAGCATCTCAAGGCTGTCCTAAGGTACAAGGTGAGTACAAGGAAAGTTTGGGTAACTGAGGCCATGTCTGAAAAAAAAAAATCAAAACAGGGCTGAGTGGCTGGTAGGTTTAACATTTAAAGTGCTTGCTGACAAAGACTAAGGACCAAGGTTCAATTCCCCAGTACTCACATAAAGCCAGATATACAAGGTGGCACATGTGTCTGGAGTTTGTTTGCAGTAGTTGTAGGTCATGGTGGTCCCATTCTCATTTTTGTATCTGCCTGTTTCCCTATCATATAAATAAAATATTTTAAAAAGAGGACCGAGGATATGAAGGTATGTCTCAGTTTTAGAGTACTTACCCAGAATGCATCATGAGGATATCTCTCTATATATATATATGCTCTCTCTATATATGGTATTGAATGGGTATTATTAGATTCATATCTGCAGGCTATATGAGACAGAATGTAGTGGACTTTCTTCAAGTGTCTGTTGCATACTTTTCATCTCCTCCTTTGTTTTTATTGCTCACCTAAACCTAGTTGGCTCTTAGCCTTCAGGCTTGAATAGAAGTCCTAGAGAGGGGGATGTCTCCACTAAGAAATTTGGAGGACCCAGCTCTCAATGGTTAAATCTTGAGTATTAGAAGGCAAAAATTGAAGCTGGGGATGTAGCTCAATTGGTTCAGAGTTTGCCTAGCATGAGCAGAACCCTTGGTTCAGTCTTCAATACTGCATAAAACTGGCATGGAGGTGCACACTTATAAACCAACTTTGGGTATAGAAGCAGGAGGATCAGAATTTCAAGGTCATCCTTGGCTTTATAGAGAGTTCAGGGTAAGCCTAGGATGAGACCCTGTCTAAAAACAAGAATTAAACAAGAAATAGGCAGGTGATTTTTTTTTCTTCTTCCCACTTTGGAGTGAAGGTGCTTGCTAGCTCTTTAAAAACATCCTATGTGAAAAAGTACATCTTGGACATTAGCAGCCTATTCCCAACATTCTGATATGGGATAACAATGATGATGTAATTGTATCTCACAGACCTGATGCTTCTCTCACTTCTCTGTGTTTCTCCTCTTCCACATGTTCCATGAACAATGCCAAAATCAAATACCACTCCTTTATTCCTGCCCCTTACATCTGGAGAAACTATTCTGAAGCATGTATGATATACAAAATGAAATGTTGAATCACCTTTAAAGTGTTTGTGTGTAAATGTGACACTGCCTGCTGATCCCTCATAGCCTGCTTTTCCTCCCTGTATTTTAACAGGAGTGTGGCTCAGCACAGCTCTCAGATGCTATTTAAATTGGCTGTGGTGGTTTTGAATTTAGTTCTGGCAAATAGGACTTGAACAGGAACAACATGTATAAGTGCAGTTTCCTGTTCCTCTCTATATCATCAGGAATCTTAATATAATGGCTGAGTTGATCCAGCTCTCTTTTATCAGAGGAAAGGCTGGTGTGAAAGATGGTAGAGAAGGAAGGCAGAAGAGTTAAGGAGTAAATCACTAGTCAACCTAAAATGACTGTTGAAGCTTAGACTGCTAAGTGGAAGAAATAAACTTTCATTTAGTTTAAGTCACTGTCATTTGGGTCACATGGGTGTAACGTAACTTATAAATCCTGGATGCACAATTTATATTTCTTTTTTCTCTTAATAAAAGCAAGGTAAATTAGACATATAATTCTTTCTGTCCTCCATCATTCTCTCCTTTCCTTTCTCACTCAGTCTCCCCCTCCTTCCTAACTTCCCTTCTACTCCATGCTAATTTTTAGCCTAAGTAGTATGTGTGTTGTGGTGTGTGTGTGTGTGTGTGTGTGTATGTGTGTGTGTGTGTGTGTGTGTGTTTCTGTGTTATATGCACGTGTATGTCAGATGTCTTTCGTATGTTAGTCATCTGTATATTTTTGTGAGATAGAGTCTCTCTCTGAATACAGAGCTGCAGTTTTCTAAATCCCCAGTTATTCTCCAGTTTCTTCCCTGTGTAGGAATGGATTTATAGACATGCATGGCAACTTTTTACATGGGTGGAGGGGAATCAAACTCAGATGATCTCAGGCTCTCTCAGGTCCTCATACTTTCTGTAAGTGTTATTACTTACTGAGCCATCTCCCTAACCCCCTTCTTTCTTTTTTTTTTAATGAAAACTAATCCATGAAGCTGAAAAGGATTCATAGCAAGGTCCAGCAAAGGTTTTCTCACAAAGAACACTTCATAAAACTTATTAAAATTTCTTTCTCCATTTCAGAGCCAGTTTTATTGACGACAGAGAAAGACTGAGTTACCTGACCAAAGATAACCCATGGTCCAGGTACTATAAGATCTTGGGACTGTGTTTACCTGTGATTCTGATTTTTGTGGTACACAAATTAACTTGTGTAGCAAATCTGCAAGCTGTGAAAGTGAAGTGTAATTTCTCTCCTAAAAGTTCAGTCTTTCCCATGTCTAAAATTCTATAAACCAACTTCCTTTTTAATTCCTGGTCCATTGATAAAACAATACATCTTCAGTTAACCATCATATAAGTATAAATATGGCACATGCTATTTAGTAGTAGCACTTTTCTAGATGCTTAAAACTAACCTTTTTTTTTTTAAATATGTAGTGGTTCTCTAGCTTAATGGATTTATAATTTAACTTGGCAACCAAAATGAACCAGGAAAAAATAAGTCACGATTAATGTTACATTTGAAAAGTGAGAAACTTGCTGTGTACAAAGTAATTTTCATAGTAAAAATGTAAGGGAGCTGCTGTTTTTCTCCAAGAAATCCTATATTTTATTTCCTCAGCGGATTTTATCCCTTATTCATACCCTCAATTGTTCATTTAATCTGTTAATTACATGGCATTTGGAACTGAAAGAAGAATAAAAATTGAAAGAGAAAAAAAGAGAAGGAGAAAAGAAAGGAAAGTCAGAAGGCCATGAAAGGGTGAGAAGGAAAGAAGAAAATACAGTTATTACTTACCAGAACTTATGTGGAGTGTGAGTGTTTCTGTGTGTACACATGCACATGTGTATATGAAAATTAAAATCTGTAAAACAAGAGCAAAGTATCTTTCCTATATAGCTACCACCATCAGTAAATAGGCAGTGAGAAGCATTTTTCATAACTTGCAAATGAAAATGATTGAGAGTAATGTCAAAAGTACATTCCCTAATCATAAGTATGAGGATATCACAAACATATTTTCCTAGTGTAATTTTCATTCCTTTTCCTTAGAAATGGTGATCATCGTGAACCACTGGGATTTCTGTAAACACAGGATTTTCTTCTACACAGGCTCATGAACAAGCATCTGGGTTCTTTCAACTAGGGTGGGAGAATAAAAACAGTGATGTAGACCACAGTCATATCTTTCTACAGGCTCAGGAATTCCTTCCCTTATATGTGTTACCACAACTCATGCAGGTAACAGCTTAGGGCTCCCCTGGAATTTAGATATTCACAAAATAGTGGGGGGTAATTGAAAAAACTTCTCAAATTTTCATTTGAAGAAAAATAAATGAATACTATTTTATATTCCAGTGGTTTATATGCATTAAAAATTAGTATTTGTGAATCCTTATATTAAATATGTTGCTATAAACATAACCTCATGTTCTATGTTAAACATCCAAATCCCAACATGAGGGTGTATTGAAAGATGTTTTCTCCAGAGTAGTCTGTGATCTATTCTTCTTTGAAATATCTACAAAAAAGTTTCAAAATGGGGATTAGTACAAAAAAGCTCTAAATAATTTCTTCTGGAATAATATCTTTATTATTGGCAACTATAACCTATAATACAGTCATTTCAGAAGTTGTTCTTTTAGTTTTGAGCAGGACTTTGATTGTTTTTACAAACAAATTTTTGTTGTTAGGATCTTCCCAACTTCCTGTTTTTACTCTAAATTTAAAATGAGTATGGATTTTCCTAGTATTCAATGAATTGGCATCTAATACCGCATTAAGGAATTTATATTTATTTTTAATATCATTCAGTATTACACAGCAATTACTGACAAATTTATAAGAAGCCTATAGTTCCTAAATAAATTCTTTCCTTAATTTTTTTTTCCCAGAAGAGAAAAAAATGTCATTTAAAGTAGGGTCCTCCTCTCGTAAAGCTACTTCTGTTTCTTTTGAATGTCAGGTTCTGGCTTAGCGGTGTAAGAACACGAAGGCCTGTTAAAGACGTACAACATGGTGGATCCCTGCACTACATAGGAAAGACAGATAAAAGGAAGAAGAGCACTGAAATGCAAGTGAACCAATAGAACAGTGGCTCCTAAGTCAATGTCCTCTCTTTGGCTGTAGAAGCAGGCAGCAGCAAGCTCTGGCTTTCTTTCAAGTTACTAGTACAGTAGTCTCCCTTTAAGTCAGGGTTCATTGTTTCATTTTTATTGCCTATGTTCATCTTAAAAATTATTAACCTTAACATAGTTGGAAAGAATGTGAGAGAGGATGAAAACAGAAAGAGAGAGGGAGAGAGAGATCAAATAATTCACATTATTGGCATCCACAAAAGTATATTAACAAAGTATAATACAATATACCCAATATACTTGTGGTGAGAATTTGGGACAAGTGAAATAATTCACTTCAATCAGACTAAAAGCAAAACAATATATAATAGGTGTACTGCAAGGGAGCAGCAGGGCAGGGTAGTGGTCGACTGTTGGTACACAGATCAGGATTATAGAAGTTTAATTTGGGAACCATCTCTTTCAAGTTTTCTGTTCCTACCAGACAAATAAACATTACCCTGATTGGTTGAAGCTTGACAGAGTTAGAGCTCAGTTTACAGTCTGCCTCCAATTTGCAGCAGACTTGGTGGTTTGGAAAGGTTTGTGGCCTGGTTCCAGAGGAGAGGCTGTTTCCTTTCATGATGCTACAAAGGATGATTCCTGTATGATGTGGGAAAGTCCTTCCTAGGGGCTTTGCTCCCATTTTAGTCTCTCAATCATGGCCTTCTCCCAACAATACAGTATATATAATATGTAGTAAAATGTTATAAATTTTCAATTTTGTTATTATTAGTGTTAAATCTCATAGGTCCTAATCTGTAAATTAAGCATTTTTATCATATGTACCTATTACAAGAAAGTCATAATATACATGGCATTCAGGAATTCATTGGGGTTCTTTCTTGGAACAGATTTACTACAAGTGTAGGGAGGGGTGGGGCCACCTAATAGACTAAATGCTGTGTTGAGAACAAAAAATGTGCTGACAGAAACTTCTGGTGGTGTTTCAAAGAGAAAGGAAGTAATTGCAGAATATTAGCACAAGTGTAGAGATGTATAGAAGTAACTGGACTATTGTGTTAAGCATAGTATGGTAAAACAAAGCAAAACATAAAATGCTTTCTATATATTAATTTCTATAACTTCCAGGTGAAAATATATCTATATCCATATTTTTCATCAAATACAAGAGTAGAAAAACAGTACATAAATTTCCCTGGGAATTCTATAAATACTTCTTCACAGTTTCTCACCTCACACTCAGGCTTGTCACATGGCATCTAGTTTCAGCAGAAGAAACTGGCTAACCTACAGTAAAGGGAATATTCTTGAGGGATGCTGAATTCTCACATAATCTACTAGGAGGCTTGAAAATAGGTTTGGGGGTGGATTGTGGGAACCACGTTTGCAGAGACCTTGAAACTGAGATGGTTGAAAATGTCTTACATCAAAATAGTATTATCGCTGGGCACAGTGGTGCGCACCTTTAATTCCAGCACTCGGGAGGCAGAGGTAAGAGGATCACCATGAGTTTGAGTCCACCCTGAGACTACATAGTGAATTCCAGGTCAGCCTGGGCTAGAGTGAGACACTACCTTGGGGAAAAAAATATTATTATCAACTCCTGTTTCCAGGATATGAGATGGATGGACCCCTCTGTGTAGTTGTCTGAGTGGCAGATACTCATAATTCAGATTTTAATCCAGAACCATGGACTGGCCTACCATGGCTCACATGCCTCTATCCTTAAGGCATGCCTTGGCAGAGTACACTATTGAAACTGAGAGTAGAATCTGTCAGATTGAACAACTTCTTATTCTACACCAAAGAAATGGTAATGTTGACAGTAAGGCTAAAAGGAAGCCAGGGAAAACATGGAGGTTTCATCAAAGTTCTATGAAGGAAGAGGAGGAACAAAGAAGGGGGTGGCTGAACCACCACCATAGACATGTCCTCCTCACTGTCATAACTGCGCTTCCCAGTGAGAGGTACTTGTGACTCATGGGGACACCCTTGACGTGTGAGCCATCAGGAACAGTCAGGCTTCTGCTTGCATTGATCTGAGCCATTTCACATACAACAATGTGTTCTCTTGAAGATTCCTCATCACCCCCTGACAGAAAAGGGCTACAGGGCACCAGTAGGGCAGAGGAAACTGGACTAGATTTCTCTCCTCCTAAACGTTCTTTGGAATAGATGAAGACAATTGTCTCCTCAATGTTGAGATGTCCTGAGACTCTGGTATTAAATGTTTTCAGTTATATTGGAATGCTTGGCCGATTTTATTACAGCATGTTTGTGAGAAAGGGTGATGTGCTTTCAGGTGAAGCAGAAGCACCTGAGCAAGGAAGAGGATGAACCTGATATCAATAAAAGCCACAATGGAGACACTTTCAGCAATACTTAGATAATTTATGCTCTGGACATTTTGGGCTACCTAATCCTTGCACTACCTTCAAGAAAATCTTGGATCACGTATTGCTGCTCTGAAAGTGATATAGTTTTCATTTGTATAGGACTCTGGTGTACACTGGCTATTTAACCAAATGAAGAGGTTTAGTCAATAGAGAACACAGAATTGATTGTCACCTCTTGGTACCTGCCATATAACATGTACTTCTGAAAGTAAATGTGGTGCCATGCAGGAATCTACAGCTTGTGGACAGTAATCTAATACCTAACCACACACGCGCGTGCACATACACACACACACACACACACACACACACACACAACTGAATGACATATGATTCTGACAGATCCAGCAGTACCACAAGAATTACTGAAAAAAATAACACATTAGCTCCACATATTCATAGTCCCCTATTTTCACTTTTAATAGGATTATAAGACTTATGGACTTAATTAGTGGGTTTTTACAGTATACTCCTGAATTTGTTAAAATATATTAGTAATTGGTTTGGTTCAATCTGGAATCTCTGACTAGTTACAGATTTGATAG
Source organism: Jaculus jaculus (assembly GCF_020740685.1). NCBI lineage: Eukaryota > Metazoa > Chordata > Mammalia > Rodentia > Dipodidae > Jaculus > Jaculus jaculus. Next base: position 27,640,543 of record NC_059120.1, read on the forward strand.
CAGTTAAATGTAATTGAATAGCCTATGCTTTCTTTCTTGGGCTATATCCAGCATGTTATAAATTAATCACTATTAAACCTATGACTTAACCAGTCACTCACGATTTTTTAAGGATAACTTAGTCCTCCCAAAGGTTCTGATTTGGGATTTGACCAGTTTTGGGCCAATTTAAACAGTATCTAGTATCAGTAATTCTTTTTTTTTTTAAGATATGACAGTGGATCACATACAGGCAAGTAACCATATATGTAGCATGGATTTAATTATAGGTCTTATGATGTTGATAACTACAGGCAGAAAAATTTTAATCAAATAATTAGTTAAAAAATTTGCAGGCAAGTCTCTTTTTTTCTCATTTAGGAAAAGAAAAAATATATACATTCATTTGTATTTGAAAATTTGGTGGTGCCAGTTTTCATTTGGTATTTTCTTATTAAAATGCTCCAGAGTTTTCAGGAGGTGGAGGGATTATAGTGGGATGGGGAGAACAGTGTGTGAAGTGGCAGAGAGTAGAGATGACAAGGGTCTGCTTAAGAGCTATACTGGAGACAGGCATGATGGTGCACACCATCCCAGCACTTGGGAGGCAGAAGTAGGAGGATCACCATGAATCTGAGGCCAGCCTGAGACTACATGGTGAATTCCAGGTCAGCCTGGGCTAGAGTGAGACCCTACCTCAAAACCAAAAACAGAAGACATGAAATGTAACCTCCTGTAAGGCTTAGGAAATGAGAATTAAGAAATTGGGCTCTTGCCAACATGGCCCCAGGCTAACATTCAGAGCAGGGAAAGTTCCTTAGAGAACTTTCATAGTCCCAGTTTTTTGTTATTTTTGTCTTAATTTTAGAAACCTAAAATTTAAACTTTAACCTACCTAAGTTATTAGAGCATAATTTAGATAGTGTTAGCATAAAATAAAAAGGTTTCCAATGACCTTACCGTAAGCTAGTCCCTGGCAAATTATGACTCTCTGTCTGTCCATGTTGAAAGCCTGTAAACTGTCCTGTTGACCGGCCATGATGTTTACCTGCTTTTGTGCTGCATTTGACTGTGAAGGCAGCGCATAAGCTTTGCAGTGCCCTTCACACCTGCCCTGTCGGGTCTTCAGGTATTAGATGTGTCACGTTGGAGCCAGTGACAGGGAAGGCATCTGTGAGTTTGACTCTAGTTATTACTTCAGTGTTACCCATAATTTATAATCGCACTCCAAGAAAGCTTGCTTGGTTTCTTTTTTCCCACTAAAGAATAAATTCCTTCCAGAGAGAGCAGTCTGCATTAGTGAGGATGATGACCGTGTGTCAGAGGTGGGCAGTGGGTTCAAGAGGCTCAGAAATAGCAGGTGACCTGGTGGTTCTGTCCTTGGGAAGTGGTCGGCAAGGCGGGGATTAAGTTTTGCTCATTGTATATTTATACTGTATAATTCCACACTTTCCTGCCTGACTGTATATTGATGACTTTCATGTTTATGACATTTTCTCCTGCCAAGATTTGTTTATATTATTTCAAAGTTAAATTAAATTGATTTGGGTAACTTTTCTTCCCTAAAAAAAAAAAAAAAAATGTTACGTAGTCACTGGTTTCTGAGAGATGTAGACCATCCATGTATAATAATTAAAACTTGTCAAATTGTTACCCAATATTTCTAAAGTAAAACTAAGATTTCTTCCATATTGGAATTTGTGCTTTATCTGCCCTACATTTCACTTTGTGAACTTTACTTTCTGATGAGGAAGATGAATGCTTCAAGTCCTTGTCTCACTTAGACAGCAAGCCTGTATGCCTTTGCACTTGGCAGTGAGTGCTGTGGTAATCTTCCTCTCAGTTTCATCTTTTAAGTCTCACTGTGCATCTTCCAAGCCTGCCAAAAATTGCCTTTGTATTTGAGTCTCTATCATCCTGCTCCTTCTGCTTCCCTATCCCTACACTCTATTTGCATTGCCTTCAATGGAATTATTCACTGCCGATTTGAAGCAGCTTACGCTAGAAATTGTGTAGGTGCTTCACACTTCCTTAGAAAAGCCCCAGGCTTAAGCCCCCAAAACTAGAGATGACATAAAATGATTAAAGTCTGACAGAGGAGAAGGAGGTAATTGTTGGACAGAGCTGTACCTAACCACATCTCATTAAAATGTCTGAAACTATGTTTAGGTCATCCAGGAAGAAATGAAAACATCAGAAGGCTCAAGATGAAAGGAAAGCAAGACAATAATGAAAGAGCTTCTACTTTCTCAACTGTTGCAAATTTTTCCTTGAAAATCCCAACTATCTTTTGGTTTGAAGTTTGCTTTATTGCAGAACCATTAATGGGCTGAGCCACAACCACTTAATAACGGCAGTGATCAGACCTGTATCCAGAAATATGATGCCAAATTGGATTTCAGATACACTGGAATTTTATTTCCTAAACACTGGTGGAAGAAGTGATAGCATTTCAAAGTGGATGAAAAGAAAGCTACTAAAATGATGAAGTATATAAGTATTCTTTCACAGACACATACCAATAGACAATGATAAAATGAGAAGACTGTAAATAACCTATTGGTTTTTATTTTTGCTTTTTATTCTTTTTCTGAAGTGCAATGTTTCCAGATATTTCCGAAAAAAATGGTGTTACACATGTACAGTGCGGTGACACAAGCAAGTGGCGTAAAAGCCACGCCATGACATGAGAGGAGCATACGGCACATAGGTGAGTGCTGAGAGCAGGCTGGAGGTAGCCATGGCGAAAGACAGGCGGGGCTCTCCCCAAAACACTTGAGAGACTGGAAGAGGAAGTCAGAGAGCACGCTGGAGATGGCCATGGTGGAAGACAGGCAGAGCTCTCCTGAACACACTTGCAGAGGCTGCAAGAGGAGGTCAGACAGCACTCTGGAAGTGGCCATGGTGGAAGCCAGGCAGATCACTCCCAAACACACTTGCAGAGACGGCGAGAGGAAGTCAGAGAGCACACTGGAAGTGGCAATGGTGGAAGACAGGGAGATTTCTCCTAAACACACTTGTAGAGTCTGTAAGAAGAAGTCATAGAACACGCTGGAGATGGCCATGGTGGAAGACAGGCAAAGCTCTCCAGAACACACTTGCAGAGAATAAAAGAGGAAGTCAGAGAGCACACTGGAAGTGGCCATGGCGGAAGACAGCCAGAGATCTCCCAAATACGCTTGAGAGACTGCAAGAGGAAGTCACAGAGCACGCTGGAAGTGGCCATAAAGGAAGGCAGGCAGAAATCTCCCGAGCACACTTGCAGAAGTGGCAAGAGGAAGTAAGAGAGCAATCTGGAAGTGGCCATGGTGGAAGACATGCAGATGTCTCCCAAACACACTTGCAGAGACGACGAGAGGAAGTCAGAGAGCACACTGGAAGTGGCAGTGGTGGAAGTTAGGGACATTTCTCCTGAACACACTTGCAGAGACGGCAAGAATAAGTCATAGAACACGCTAGAGATGGCCATGGTGGAAGACAGGCAGATGTTGTCTCCCGAACACACTTGCAGAGGCTGCAAGAGGAAGTCAGAGAGCACACTGGAAATGGCCATGGCGGAAATAGGGAGATCTCTCCCCAACACACTTGCCAGAGGCTGCAAGAGGAAGTCAGAGAACACGCTGGAAGTGGCCATGGTGGAAGATAGGCAGATCTATCCCAAACACAATTGCAGAGACTACAAGAGGATGTCAGAGAGCACGCTGGAAGTGGCCATTGTGGAAGATATGCAGAGCTCTCCTGAACACACTTGCAGAGGCTGCAAGAGGAATTCAGAGAGCAGGCTGGAGATGGCCATGGTGGAAGACAGGCAGAAATCTCCAGAGCACACTTGCAGAGGCGGCAAGAGGAAGTGGCCATGGGGGAAGACAGGCAGATCTCTCCCAAACACACTTGCAGAGATGGTGAGAGGAAGTCAGAGAGCACACTGAAAGTGGCAATGGTGGAAGACAGGGAGATTTCTCCTGAACACACATGCAGAGACTGCAAAAAGAAGTCATAGAACACGCTGCAGATGGCCATTGTGGAAGACAGGCAGGGATCTCCCGAACACACTTGCAGAGGCTGCAAGAGGAAGTCAGAGAGCAGGCTGGAGATGGCCAAGGTGGAAGACAAGCAGAGCTCTCCAGAAGCCACTTGCAGAGACTGAAAGAGGAAGACAGAGAGCACGCTGGAAGTGGCCATGGTGGAAGACAGGTAGATCTCTCCAAAACAAACTTGCCAGAGGCTGCAAGAGGAAGTCAGAGAACACGCTGGAAATGACCATGGTAGTAGATAGGCAGATCTATACCGAACACACTTGCAGAGACTGCAAGAGGAATTCAGAGAGCACACTGAAAGTGGCAATGTTAGAAGATAGGGAGATTTCTCATGAACACACTTGCAGAGACTGCAAGAAGAAGTCATAGAACCCGCTGGAGATAGCCATCGTGGAAGACAGGCAGAGCTCTCCTGAACACACTTGCAGAGGCTGCAAGAAGAATTCAGAGAGCACTCAGGATTTGGCCATGGTGGAAAGACACACAGAGCTCTCCCAAACACGACTGAGAGACTGCAAGAAGAAGTCAGAGACCACGCTGGAAGTGGCAATGCTGGAAGACAGGCATAGCTCTCACGAACATTCTTGCGGAGGCGACAAGAGGAAGTCAAAGAGCACCCTGGAAATGGCCATGGCGGAAGACAGGTAGATCTCTCCGAAACACACTTGCACAGATGGCGAGAGGAAGTCAGAGAGCACACTGAAAGTGGCAGTGGTCGAAGATAGGGAGATTTTTCCTGAACACACTTGCAGAGACTGCATTAGAAGTCATAGAACCCCCTTGAGATGGCCATTGTGGAAGACAGGCAGAGCTCCTCCGAACACACTGGCAGAGGCTGCAAGAAGAATTCAGAGAGCACTCTGGAAGTGGCCATGGCGGAAGACACCCAGAACTCTCTGAACACGCTTGAGAGACTGCAAGAGGAAGTCAGAGAGCACGCTGGAAGTTTCAGTGGTGGAATACAGGCAGAGATCTCGCGAACACACTTGCAGAGGTGGCAAGAGGAAGTCAGAGAGCACCCTGGAAATGGCCATGGCGGAAGACAGTCAGAGCTCTCCTGAACACACTTGCAGAGGCTGCAAAAGGAAGTCAGAGAGCACACTGGAAGTAGCCATTGTGGAAGACAGGCAGAGCTCTCCTGGGCACACTTGCAGAGGGTGCAAGAGGAAGTCAGAGAGCATACTGGAAGTGGCCATTGTGGAATACAGGCAGAGCTCTCCCGAACATATTTGCAGAGTCTGCAAGAGGAAGTCAGTGAGCACACTGGTAATGGCCATTGTGGAAGACAGACAGAGCTCCCCCAAACACATTTGCAGAGTGTGCAAGAGGAAGTCAGATAGCACGCTGGAAGTGGCCATGGTGGAAGACAGGCAGAGCTCTCCCGAACACACTTGCAGAGATGGCAAGAGGAAGTCAGAGAACACGCTGGAAGTGGCCATGTGGGAAGATAGGCAGAGCTCTCCAGAACCCACTTGCAGAGACAGAAAGAGGAAGTCAGAGAACACACAGGAAGGGGCCATGGTGGAAGACAGGCAGATATCTCCCGAACACATTTGGAGAGGCTACAAGAGTAAGTAAGAGGGCACACTGGAAATGGCCATGGTGGAAGACAGATAGATCTCTCCGAAACACACTTGCCACAGGCTTCAAGAGTTATTCAGAGAACACGCTGGAAGTGGCCATGGTGGAAGATAGGCAGATCTATCCCGAACACACTTGCAGAGACTGCAAGAGGAAGTCAGAGAGCACGCTGGAAGTAGCCATGGTGGAAGACAGACAGAGCACCAATGAACACACCAGCAGAGGCTGCAAAGGAAGTCAGAGAGCACACTGGAAGTGGCAATTGTGGAAGATAGGCAGAGCTCTCCCGAACACACTTGCAGAGGGTGCAAGACGAAGTCAGAGTGCAGGCTGGAGTTGGCCATGGTGGAAGAAAGGCAGAGCTCTCCAGACCCCACTTGCAGAGACTGAAAGACGAAGTCAGAGCACTCTGGAATTGGCCATGGAAGAAGACAGGCAGATCTCTCCCGAACACACTATCAGAGGCTGCAAGAGGAAGTCAGAGAGCACACTGGAAATGGCCATGGCGGAAGTAGGGAGATGTCTCCCCAACACCCTTGCCAGAGGCTGCAGAGGAAGTCAGAGAACACGCTGGAAGTGGCCATGGAGGAAGATAGGCAGATCTGTCCCGAACACACTTGCAGAGGTGGCCAGAGGAAGTCAGAGAGCACCCTGGAAATGGCCATGGCGGAAGACAGTCAGAGCTCTCCTGAACACACTTGCAGAGGCTGCAAAAGGAAGTCAGAGAGCACACTGGAAGTAGCCATTGTGGAAGACAGGCAGACCTCTCCTGGACACACTTGCAGAGGCTGCAAGAGGATGTCAGAGAGCACACTGGAAGTGGCAATTGTGGAAGACAGGCAGAGATCTCCTGAACACACTTGCAGAGGGTGCAAGAGGAAATCAGAGTACAGGCTGGAGATGGCCATGGTGGAAGACAGGCAGAGCTCTCGAGAACACAGTTGCAGAGACTGAAAGAGGAAGTCAGAGAGCACGCTGGAAGTGGCCATGGTGGAAGACAGGCAGAAATCTCCCGTAACACACTTGCAGAGGCAGCAAAAGGAAGTAAGAGTGCACTCTGGAAGTGGCCATGGTGCAAGACAGGCAGATCTCCCCCAAACACACTTGCAGAGACTGCGAGAAGAAGTCATAGACCACGCTGGAGATGGCCATGGTGGAAGACAGTCAGAGCTCTCCCGAAAAAACTTGCAGAGGCTGCAATAGGAGGTCAGAGAGCACCCTGGAAGTGGCCATGGCGAAAGACAAAGATAGCTCTCCCTAAAACACTTGCCAAGATTGCAAGAGGAAGACAGAGAGCATGCTGTAGATGGACACAGCTGAAGACAGGCAGAGCTCTCCCGAACACACTTGCAGAGGGTGCAAAAGGAAGTCAGAGAGCAGGCTGGAGATGGCCATGGGGGAAGACAGGCAGAGCTCTCCAGAACACAAATGCAGAGACTGCAAGAGGAAGTCAGAGAGCCCACTGGAAATGGCCATGGCAGAGGACAGGTAGATCTCTCGCCAACACACTTGCCAGAGGCTGCAAGAGGTAGTCAGAGAACACGCTGGAAGGGGCCATGGTGGAAGATAGGCAGATCTATCCCGAACACACTTGCAGAGGCTGCAAGAGGAAGTCAGAGAGCACACTGGAAGTGGCCATACTGCAAGACAGGCAGAGCTCTCTTGAACACACTTGTAAAGGCTGCAATAGGAAGTCAGAGAGCACTAAGTAAGTGGCCATGGCGGAAGACTGCCAGAGCTCTCCCGAACACGCTTGAGAGACTGCAAGAGGTAGACAGAGAGCACTCTGGAAGTGGCCATGGTGGAAGACAAGCAGATCTCTCCCAAACACACTTGCAGAAATGGCGAGAAGAAGACAGAGAGCACATTAGAAGTGTCAATGGTGGAAGATGGGAAGATTTCTCCTGAACACACATGCAGAGACTGCAAGAAAAAGTCAGAGAACACGATGGAGATGGCCATGGTGGAAGACAGGCAGAGCTCTGCCGAAAACACTTGCAGAGGCTGCAAGAAGAATTCAGAGAACACTCTGGAAGTGTCCATGGAGGAAGACAGGCAGAGCTCTCCTGAACACACGAGCAGAGGCTGCAAAGGAAGTCAGAGAGCACACTGGAAGTGGCAATTGTGGAAGACAGGCAGAGCTCCCCTGAACACACTTGCAGAGGCTGAAAGAGGAAGTCAGAGAGCCCTCTGGAAGTGGGCATTTTTGAAGACAGTCATATCTCTCCCGAACACACTTGAGAGACTGCAAGAGGTAGACAGAGAGCACTCTGGACGTGGCCATGGTGGAAGACAGGCAGGTCTCTACCAAACACACTTGCAGAAATGGCGAGAAGAAGACAGAGAGCACATTAGAAGTGTCAGTGGTGGAAGATAGGGAGATTTCTACTGAACACACAGGCAGAGACTGCAAGATGAAGTCATAGAACACGATGGAGATGGCCATGGTGGAAGACAGGCAGAGCTCTGCCAAAAACACTTGCAGAGGCTTCAAGAAGAATTCAGAGAGCACTCTGGAAGTGGCCTTGGTGGAAGACAGGTAGGGCTAAACAAACACACTTACAGAGACTGAAAAGGGAGATCAGACAGCATGCTGGAAGGGGCCATGGTGGAAGACAGGCAGATCTCTCCCGAACACACTTGCATGGGCTGGAGGAACTCAGAGAGCACACTGGGAATGTCCATGGCTGATGACAGGTAGATCTCTCCCGAACACACTTGCCAGAGCCTGCAAGAGGAATTCAGAGAACCCACTGGAAGTGGCCATGCTGGACGGTAGGCAGATCTATCCTGAACACACTTGCAGAGACTGCAAGAGGAAGTCAGAGAGCATACTGGAAGTGGCCATTGTGGAATACATGCAGAGCTCCCCCGAACATATTTCCAGAGGCTGCAAGAGGAAGTAAGTGAGCACACTGGAAATCGCCATTATGGAAGACAGGCAGAGCTCCCCCAAACACATTTGCAGAGGGTGCAAGAGTAAGTCAGAGTGCTGGCCGGAGATGGCCTTGGTGGAAGACAGGCAGAGCTCTCCCGAACACGCTTGAGAGACTGCAAGAGGAAATCAGAGAACACGCTGGAAGTGGCCATGGAGGAAGACAGGCAGAAATCTCCTGAGCACACTTGCAGAGGCGGCAAGAGGAAGTAAGAGAGCAATCTGGAAGTGGCCTTGGTGGAAGACAGGCAGATCACTCCTAAACACACATGCAGAGATGGTGAGAGGAAGTCAGAGAGCACACTGGAAGTGGCAATGGTGGAAGATAGAGAGATTTCTCCTGAACACACTTGCAGAGAAGGCAAGAATAAGTCATAGAACACGCGGGAGATGGCCATGGTGGAAGACAGGCAGATGTTGTCTCCCGAACACACTTGCAGAGGCTGCAAGAGGAAGTCAGAGAGCACACTGGAAATGGCCATGGCGGAAATAGAGAGATATCTCCCCAACACACTTGCCAAAGGCTGTAAGAGGAAGTCAGAGAACATGCTGGAAGTGGCCATGGTGGAAGATAGGCAGATCTATCCCAAACACACTTGCAGAGACTACAAGAGGATGTCAGAGAGCACGCTGGAAGTGGCCATTGTGGAAGATATGCAGAGCTCTCCTGAACACACTTGCAAAGGCTGCAAGAGGAAGTCAGAGAGGACTCTGTAAGTGGCCATGACGGAAGACAGGCAGAAATCTCCCGAGCACACTTGCAGAGGCGGCAAGAGGAAGTAAGACAGAACTCTGGAAGTGGCCATGGGGGAAGACAGGCAGATCTCTCCCAAACACACTTGCAGAGATAGTGAGAGGAAGTCAGAGAGCACACTGAAAGTGGCAATGGTGGAAGATAGGGAAATTTCTCCAGAACACACATGCAGAGACTGCAAGAAGAACTCATAGAACACACTGCAGATGGCCATTGTGGAAGACAGGCAGGGATCTCCCGAACACACTTGCAGAGGGCAAGAGGAAGTCAGAGAGCAGGCTGTAGATGGCCAAGGTGGAAGACAGGCAGAGCTCTCCAGAAGCCACTTGCAGAGACTGAAAGAGGAAGACAGAGAGCACGCTGGAAGTGGCCATGGTGGAAGACAGGCAGATCTACACCGAAGATACTTGCAAAGGCTGCAAGAGGAAGTCAGAGAGCACACTGGAAATAGCCATGGCAGAAGACAGGTAGATCTCTCCAAAACAAACTTGCCAGAGGCTGCAGGAGGAAGTCAGAGAACACACTGAAAGTGGCAATGGTCGAAGATAGGGAGATTTCTCCTGAACACACTTGCAGAGACTGCAAGAAGAAGTCATAGAACCCGCTGGAGATGGCCATAGTGGAAGACAGGCAGAGCTCTCCTGAACACACTTGCAGAGGCTGCAAGAAGAATTCAGAGAGCACTCAGGATTTGGCCATGGCGGAAAGACACACAGAGCTCTCCCAAACACGATTGAGAGACTGCAAGAAGAATTCAGAGACCACGCTGGAAGTGGCAATGGTGGAAGACAGGCATAGCTCTCATGAACATTCTTGCGGAGGAGACAAGAGGAAGTCAAAGAGCACCCTGGAAATGGCCATGGCGGAAGACAGGTAGATCTCACCCAAACACACTTGCAGAAGCTGGAGGAACTCAGAGAGCACACTGGAAATGGCCATGGCTGATGACAGGTAAATCTCTCCTGAACACACTTGCCAGAGACTGCAAGAGGAATTCAGAGAAGCCGCTGGAAGTGGCCATGCTGGACGATAGGCAGAGCTATCCTGAACACACTTGCAGAGACTGCAAGAGGAAGTCAGAGAGCATACGGGAAGTGGCCATGGTGGAAGACAAGCAGAGCTCTCCAGAACCCACTTACAGAGACAGAAAGAGGAGGTCAGAGAACACACAGGAAGGGGCCATGGTGCAAGACAGGCAGATATCTCCCGAACACATTTGGAGAGGCTGCAAGAGTAAGTAAGAGGGCACACTGGAAATGGCCATGGAAGAAGACAGATAGATCTCTCCGAAACACACTTGCCACAGGCTTCAAGAGTTATTCAGAGAACACGCTGGAAGTGGCCATGGTGGAAGACAGGCAGAGCTCTCCTGAACACACAAGCAGAGGCTGCAAGAGGAAGTCAGACAGCACCCTGGAAGTGGCCATGGTGGAAGACAGGCAGATCTCTCCCGAACACACTTGCAGAGGTTGCAAGAAGAAGTCAGAGAGCACACTGGAAATGGCCATGGCAGAAGTAGGGAGATCTCTCGCCAACACACTTGCCAAAGGCTGCAAGAGGAAGTCAGAGAACACGCAGGAGGTGGCCATGGTGGAAGATAGGCAGATCTATCCCGAACACACTTGCAGAGACTACAAGTGGATGTCAGAGAGCATGCTGGAAGTGGCCATGGAGGAAGAAAGGTAGAGCTCTCCCGAACACACTTGCAGAGGCTGCAAGAGGAAGTCAGAAAGCATTATGTAAGTGGCCATGAGGAGGACAGCCAGAGCTCTCGCGAGCACACATGAGAGACTGCAAGAGGAAGTCAGAGAGCATGCTGGAAGTGGCTATGGAGGAAGACAGGCAGAAATCTCCTGAGCACACTTACAGAGGCGGCAAGAGGAAGTAAGAGAGCACTCTGGAAGTGGCCATGGGGGAAGACAGACAGATCTCTCCCAAGCACACTTGCAGACATGGTGAGAGGAAGTCAGAGAGCACACTGAAAGTGGCAATGGTGGAAGGTAGGGAGATTTCTCCTGAACACACTTGCAGAGGCTGCAAGAGGAAATCAGAGAGCACACTGGAAGTGGCCATTGTGGAAGACAGGCAGAGCTCTCCCGAACACACTTGCAAAGGCTGCAAGAGGAAGTCAGAGAGCACTCTGGAAGTGGCCATGGTGGAGAGACAGGTAGATCTCTCCGAAACACACTTGCACAGATGGCGAGAGGATGTCAGAGAGCACACTGAAAGTGGCAGTGGTCGAAGATAGGGAGATTTTTCCTGAACACACTTGCAGAGACTGCATTAGAAGTCATAGAACCCCCTTGAGATGGCCATTGTGGAAGACAGGCAGAGCTCCTCTGAACACACTGGCAGAGGCTGCAAGAAGAATTCAGAGAGCACTCTGGAAGTGGCCATGGCGGAAGACACCCAGAGCTCTCTGAACACGCTTGAGAGACTGCAAGAGGAAGTCAGAGAGCATGCTGGAAGTTTCAATGGTGGCATACAGGCAGAGCTCTCGCGAACACACTTGCGGAGGTGGCAAGAGGAAGTCAGAGAGCACACTGGAAATGGCCATGGCGGAAGACAGTCAGAGCTCTCCTGAACACACTTGCAGAGGCTGCAAAAGGAAGTCAGAGAGCACACTGGAAGTAGCCATTGTGGAAGACAGGCAGAGCTCTCCTGGACACACTTGCAGAGGCTGCAAGAGGATGTCAGAGAGCACACTGGAAGTGGCAATTGTGGAAGACAGGCAGAGATCTCCTGAACACACTTGCAGAGGGTGCAAGAGGAAATCAGAGTACAGGCTGGAGATGGCCATGGTGGAAGACAGGCAGAGCTCTCGAGAACACAGTTGCAGAGACTGAAAGAGGAAGTCAGAGAGCACGCTGGAAGTGGCCATGGTGGAAGACAGGCAGAAATCTCGCGTAACACACTTGCAGAGGCAGCAAAAGGAAGTAAGAGTGCACTCTGGAAGTGGCCATGGAGCAAGACAGGCAGATCTCCCCCAAACACACTTGCAGAGACTGCGAGAGGAAGTCAGAGAGCACACTGAAAGTGGCAATGGTAGAAGATAGGGAGATTTCTCCAGAACACACTTGCAGAGACTGCAAGAAGAAGTCATAGACCACGCTGGAGATGGCCATGGTGGAAGACAGTCAGAGCTCTCCCGAAAAAACTTGCAGAGGCTGCATTAGGAGGTCAGAGAGCACCCTGGAAGTGGCCATGGCGAAGACAAAGAGAGCTCTCCCTAAAACACTTGCCAAGATTGCAAGAGGAAGACAGAGAGCATGCTGTAGATGGACACAGCTGAAGACTGGCAGAGCTCTCCCGACCACACTTGCAGAGGCTGCAAAAGGAAGTCAGAGAGGACACTGGAAGTGGCCAGGGTCGAACACAGGCAGAGCTCTCCTGGACACACTTGCAGAGGCTGCAAAAGGAAGTCAGAGAGCAGGCTGGAGATGGCCATGGGGGAAGACAGGCAGAGCTCTCCAGAACACAAATGCAGAGACTGCAAGAGGAAGTCAGAGAGCCCACTGGAAATGGGATGGCAGAGGACAGGTAGATCTCTCCCCAACACATTTGTCAGAGGCTGCAAAAGGTAGTCAGAGAACACGCTGGAAGGGGCCATGGTGGAAGATAGGCAGATCTATCCCGAACACACTTGCAGAGGCTGCAAGAGGAAGTCAGAGAGCACACTGGAAGTGGCCATACTGCAAGACAGGCAGAGCTCTCTTGAACACACTTGTAAAGGCTGCAATAGGAAGTCAGAGAGCACTAAGTAAGTGGCCATGGCGGAAGACTGCCAGAGCTCTCCCGAACATGCTTGAGAGACTGCAAGAGGAAGTCAGAGAGTACGCTGGAAGTGGCCACGGAGGAAGACAGGCAGAGCTCCCCTGAACACACTTGCAGAGGCTGCAAGAGGAAGTCAGAGAGCATGCTGGAAGTGGCCATTTTTGAAGACATGCATATCTCTCCCGAACACACTTGAGAGACTGCAAGAGGTAGACAGAGAGCACTCTGGAAGTGGCCATGGTGGAAGACAAGCAGATCTCTCCCAAACACACTTGCAGAAATGGCGAGAAGAAGACAGAGAGCACATTAGAAGTGTCAATGGTGGAAGATGGGGAGATTTCTCCTGAACATACATGCAGAGACTGCAAGAAGAAGTCAGAGAACACGATGGAGATGGCCATGGTTGAAGACAGGCAGAGCTCTGCCGAAAACACTTGCAGAGGCTGCAAGAAGAATTCAGAGAACACTCTGGAAGTGGCCATGGTGGAAGATAGGCAGGGCTAACCAAACACACTTGCAGAGACTGAAAGAGGAGGTCAGACAGCATGCTGTAAGGGACCATGGTGGAAGACAGGCAGATCTCTCCCGAACACACTTGCATGGGCTGGAGGAACTCAGAGAGCACACTGGGAATGGCCATGGTTGATGACAGGTAGATCTCTCCCGAACACACTTGCCAGAGCCTGCAAGAGGAATTCAGAGAACCCCCTGGAAGTGGCCATGCTGGACGATAGGCAGATCTATCCTGAACACACTTGCAGAGACTGCAAGAGGAAGTCAGAGAGCATACTGGAAGTGGCCATTGTGGAAGACAGGCAGAGCTCCCCCGAACACATTTGCAGAGGGTGCAAGAGTAAGTCAGAGTGCTGGCCGAGATGGCCATGGTGGAAGACAGGCAGAGCTCTCCCGAACACACTTGCAGAGACAGAAAGAGGAAGTCAGAGACCACGCTGGAAGTGGCCATGTGGGAAGATAGGCAGAGCTCTCCAGAACCCACTTGCAGAGACAGAAAGAGGAAGTCAGAGAACACACAGAAAGGGGCCATGGTGGAAGACAGGCAGATATCTCCCAATCACATTTGAGAGGCTGCAAGAGTAAGTAAGAGGGCACACTGGAAATGGCCATGGCGGAAGACATGTAGTTCTCTCCGAAACACACTTGCCACAGGCTTCAAGAGTTATTCAGAGAACACACTGGAAGTGGCCATGATGGAAGATAGGCAGATGTATCCCGAACACACTTGCAGAGACCGCAAGAGGAAGTCAGAGAGCATGCTGGAAGTAGCCATGGTGGAAGACAGGCAGAACTCTCCTGAACACACCAGCAGAGGCTGCAAAGGAAGTCAGAGAGCACACTGGAAGTGGCAATTGTGGAAGACAGGCAGAGCTCTCCCGAACACACTTGCAGAGGGTGCAAGAGGAAGTCAGAGTGCAGGCTGGAGATGGCCATGGTGGAAGACAGGCAGAGCTCTCCAGAACCCACTTGCAGAGACTGAAAGAGGAAGTCAGAACACTCTGGAAGTGGCCATGGAGGAAGACAGGCAGATCTCTCCTGAACATATTTGCAGATGCTGCAAGAGGAAGTCAGAGAGCACACTGGAAATGGCCATGGCGGAAGTAGGGAGATGTCTCCCCAACACCCTTGCCAGAGGCTGCAAGAGGAAGTCAGAGAACATGCTGGAAGTGGCCATGGTGGAAGATAGGCAGATCTATCCCGAACACACTTGCAGAGACTACAAGTGGATGTCAGAGAGCACGCTGGAAGTGGCCATGGTGGAGTACAGGCAGAGCTCTCCCTAATACACTTGCAGAGCCTGCCAGAGCATATCAGAGAGCGCACTGGAAGTGGCCATTGCAGAAGACAGGCAGAGCTCTCCCGAACACGCTTGAGAGACTGCAAGAGGAAGTCAGAGAACACGCTGGAAGTGGCCTGGAGGAAGACAGCCAGAAATCTCCTGAGCACACTTGCAGAGGCAGCAAGAGGGAGTAAGAGAGAACTCTGGAAGTGGCCATTGTGGAAGACAGGCAGAGCTCTCCCAGACACACTTGCAGAGGCTGCAAGAGGAAGTCAGAGAGCACTCTGGAAGTGGCCATGGTGGAAGACAGGTAGATCTCCTAAACACACTTGCACAGATGGCGAGAGGAAGTCACAGAGCACACTGAAAGTGGCAGTGGTCGAAGATAGGGTGATTTTTCCTGAACACACTTGCAGAGACTGCAGGAAGAAGTCATAGAACCCCCTTGAGATGGCCATTGTGGAAGACAGGCAGAGCTCCTCCGAACACAATTGGAGAAGGTGAAAGAGGAAATCAGAGAGCACACTGGAAGTGGCCATTATGAAAGACAGGCAGAGCTCTCCTGGATACACTTGTAGAGGCTGCAAGAAGAATACCGAGAGCACTCTGGAAATAGCCATGGCGGAAGACACCCAGAGCTCTCCAAACACGCTTGAGAGTCTGCAAGAGGAAGTCAGAGAGCATGCTAGAAGTTTCAATGGTGGAATAGAGGCAGAGCTCAGGCGAACACACTCGCGAAGGCAGCAAGAGGAAGACTGAGAGCACCCTGGAAATGGCCATGGCGGAAGACAGTCAGAGCTCTCCTCAACACACTTGCAGAGGCTACAAAAGGAAGTCAGAGAGCACACTGGAAGTAACCATGGTGGAAGACAGGCAGATCACTCCCAAACACACTTGTAGAGACGGCGAGAGGAAGTCAGAGAGCACACTGGAAGTGGCAATGGTGGAAGACAGGGAGATTTCTCCTGAACACACTTGCAGAGACTGTAAGAAGAAGTCATAGAAGACGCTGGAGATGGCCATGGTGGAAGACAGGCAAAGCTCTCCAGAACACACTTGCAGAGAATAAAAGAGGAAGTCAGAGAGCACACTGGAAGTGGCCATGGGGAAAGACAGCCAGAGATCTCCCAAAAACGCTTGAGAGACTGCAAGAGGAAGTCACATAGCACGGTGGAAGTGGCCATAAGGGAAGACAGGCCAAAATCACCCAAGCACACTTACAGAGGTGGCAAGAGTAAGTAAGATAGCAGTCTGGAAGTGGCCATGGTGGAAGATAGGCAGATCACTCCCAAACACACTTGCAGAGACGGCGACAGGAAGTCAGAGAGCACACTGGAAGTGGCAATGGTGGAAGATAGGGAGATTTCTCCTGAACACACTTGCAGAGACGGCAAGAATACCTCATAGAACACGCGGGATATGGCCATGGTGGAAGACAGGCAGATGTTGTCTCCTGAACACACTTGCAGAGGCTGCAAGAGGAAGTCAGAGAGCACACTGGAAATGGCCATGGTGTAAGTAGGGAGAACTCTCCCCAACTCACTTGCCAGAGGCTGCAAGAGGAAGTCAGAGAACACGCTGGAAGTGGCCATGGTGGAACATAGGTAGATCTATCTCGAACACAATTACAGAGACTACAAGAGGATGTCAGAGAGCACGCTGGAAGTGGCCATTGTGGAAGATATGCAGAGCTCTCCTGAACATACTTGCAGAGGCTGCAAGAGGAAGTCAGAGAGCACTCTGTAAGTGGCCATGGAGGAAGACAGGCAGAAATCTCCTGAGCACACTTGCAGAGGCGGCAAGAGGAAGTAAGAGAGCACTCTGGAAGTGGCCATTGTGGAAGACAGGCAGATCTCTCCCAAACACACTTGCAGAGACGGTGAGAGGAAGTCAGAGAGCACACTGAAAGTGGCAATGGTGGAAGATAGGGAGATTTCTCCAGAACACACATGCAGAGACTGCAAGAAGAAGTCATAGAACACACTGCAGATGGCCATTGTGGAAGACAGGCAGGTCTCTCCCGAACACACATGCAGGGGCTGCAAGAGGAAGTCAGAGAGCAGGCTGGAGATGTCCAAGGTGGAAGACAGGCAGAGCTCTCCAGAAGCCACTTGCAGAGACTGAAAGAGGAAGACAGAGAGCATGCTGGAAGTGGCCATGGCAGAAGACAGTCAGAGCTCTCCTGAACACAATTGCAGAGGCTGCAAAAGGAAGTCAGAGAGCACACTGGAAGTAGCCATTTTGGAAGACAGGCAGAGCTCTCCCGGACACACTTGGAGAGGCTGCAAGAGGAATTCAGAGAGCACTCTGGAAGTGGCCATGGTGAAAGACAGGCAGAGTTCTCCAGAACACACCTGAGAGACTGCAAGAGGAAGTCAGATAGCACACAGGAAGTGGTCATGGTGGAAGACAGGCAGAAATCTCCCGTAACACACTTGCAGAGGCGGCAAAAGGAAGTAAGAGTACACTCTGGAAGTGGCCATGGTGCAAGACAGGCAGATCTCCCACAAAACACACTTGCAGAGACCGCGAGAGAAAGTCAGAGAGCACACTGGAAGACGCAATGGTAGAAGATAGGGAGATTTCTCCAGAACACACTTGCAGAGACTGCAAGAAGAAGACATAGACCACGCTGGAGATAGCCATGGTGGAAGACAGGCAGAGCTCTCCTGAAAAAATTGGAGAGGCTGCAAGAGGAGGTCATAGAGCACGCTGGAAGTGGCCAAGGCAAAAGACAAACAGAGCTCTCCCTAAAACACTTGCCGAGATTGCAAGAGGAAGACAGAGAGCATGCTGTAGATGGAAACAGCTGAAGACAGGCAGAGCTCTCCCGACCACACATGCAGAGGCTGCAAGAGCAAGTCAGAGAGGACGCTGGAAGTGCCCAGGGTGGAACACAGGCAGAGCCCTCCCGAACACACTAGCAGAGGCTGCAAAGGGGAAGTCAGAGAGCAGGCAGGAAATGGCCATTGAGGAAGACAGGCAGAGCTCTCCCGAACACACTTGCAGAGGCTGCAAGAGGAAGTCAGAGAGCACTCTGTAACTGGCCATGGCAGAGGACAGCCAGAGCTCTCCCGAGCATGCTTGAGAGACTGCAAGAGGAAGTCAGAGAGCACGCTGGAAGTGGCCATGGAGGAAGACAGGCAGAAATTTCCCGAACACACTTGCAGAGGCGGCAAGAGGAAGTAAGAGAGCACTCTGGAAGTGGCCATGCGGGAAGACAGACAGATGTCTCCCAAACACACTTGCAGAGATGGTGAGAGGAAGTCAGAGAGCACACTGAAAGTGGCAATGATGGAAGATAGGGAGATTTCTCCTGAACACACTTGCAGAGGCTGCAAGAGGAAATCAGAGAGCACTAAGTTTTTGGCCATGGCGGAAGACAGCCAGAGCTCTCCCAAACACGCTTGAGAGACTGCAAGACGAAGTCAGAGAGTACGCTGGAAGTGGACATGGAGGAAGACAGGCAGAGCTCTCCTGAACACACTGCCAGAGGCTGAAAGAGGAAGTCAGAGAGCCCTCTGGAAGTGGCCATTTTTGAAGACAGGCATATCTCTCCTGAACACACTTGAGAGACTGCAAGAGGAAGACAGAGAGCCCTCTGGAAGTGGCCATGGTGGAAGACAGGCAGATCTCTCCCAAACACACTTTCAGAAATGGCAAGAAGAAGACAGAGAGCACATTAGAAGTGTCAATGGTGGAAGATAGGGAGATTTCTCCTGAACACACATGCAGAGACTACAAGAAGAAGTCATAACACGATGGAGATGGCCATGGTGGAGGACAGGCAGAGCTCTGACGAAACACTTGCAGAGGCTGCAAGAGGAATTCAGAGAACACTCTGGAAGTGGCCATGGTGGAAGACAGGCAGGGCTACCCAAACACACTTGCAGAGGCTGCAAGAGGAAGTAAGAGAGCAGGCTGGAGATGGCCATGGTGAAAGACAGGCACAGCTCTCCTGAACCCACTTGCAGATTCTGAAAGAGGAAGTCAGAGAGCATGCTGGAAGGGGCCATGGTCGAAGACTGGCAGATCTCTCCCGAACACACTTGCAGATGCTGGAGGAACTCATAGAGCACACTGGAAATGGCCATGGCTGATGACAGGTAGATCTCTCCCAAACACACTTGCCAGAGGCTGCAAGAGGAATTCAGAGAACCTGCTGGAAGTGGCCATGCTAGATGATAGGCAGATCTATCCTGAACAGACTTGCAGAGACGGCAAGAGGAAGTCAGAGAGCACACTGGAAGTGGCCATTGTGGAAGACAGGCAGAGCTCCCCCGAACACACTTGCAGAGGGTGCAAGAGGAAGTCAGAGTGCAGGCTGGAGATGGCCATGGTGGAAGACAGGCAGAGCTCTCCTGAACACACTTGCAGAGATGGCAAGAGTTAGTCAGAGAGCATGCTGGAAGTGGCCATGTCGGAAGATAGGCAGAACTCTCCAGAACCCACTTACAGAGACTGAAAGAGGAAGTCAGAGAACACACAGGAAGGGGCCCTGGTGGAAGACAGGCAGATAACTCCCGAACACATTTGGAGAGGCTGAAAGAGTAAGTAAGAGGGCACACTGGAAATGGCCATGGTGGAAGACAGGTAGATCTCTCCGAAACACACTTTCCACAGGCTTCAAGAGTTATTCAGAGAACACGCTGGAAGTGGCCATGGTGGAAGATAGGCAGATCTATCCCAAACACACTTGCAGAGAATGTAAGAGGAAGTCAGAAAGCACTCTGGTAGTGGCCCTGGTGGAAGATAGGCAGAGCTCTCCTGAACACACTAGCAGAGGCTGCAAGAGGAAATCAGAGAGCACACTGGAAGTGGCCATTGTGGAAGACAGGCAGAGCTCTCCTGAACACACTTGCAGAGGGTGCAAGAGGAAGTCAGAGTGCAGGCTGGAAATGGCCATGGTGGAAGACAGGCAGGTCTCTCCTGAACACAGTTGCAGTGGCTGCAAGAGGAAGTCAGAGAGCACACTGGAAATGGCCATGGCAGAAGTAGGGAGATCTCTCCCCAACACCCATGCCAGAGGCTGCAAGAGGAAGTCAGAGAACATGCTGGAAGTGGCCATGGTGGGAGATAGGCAGATCTATCCCGAACACACTTGCCCAGACTACAATTGGATGTCAGAGAGCACGCTGGAAGTGGCCATGGAGGAAGACAGGCAGAGCTCTCCCGAACACACTTGCAGAGGCTGCAAGAAGAAGTAAGGGAGCACTCTGTAAGTGGCCATGGTGGAGGACAACCAGAGCTCTCACGAGCATGCTTGAGAGACTGCATAGGAAGTCAGAGAGCACGCTGGAAATGGCCATGTGGGAAGACAGGCAAATCTCTCCCAACCACCCTTGCAGAGATAGTGAGAGGATGTCAGAGAGCACACTGAAAGTGGCAATGTTGGAGGATAGGGAGATTTCTCCTGAACACACTTGCAGAGGCTACAAGAAGAAATCAGAGAGCACGCTGGAAGTGGCCATTGCAGAAGACAGGCAGAGCTCTCCTGAACACACTTGCAGAGGCTGCAAGAGGAAGTCAGGGAGCACTCTGTAAGTGGCCATGGTGGAGGACAACCAGAGCTCTCCCGAGCATGCTTGAGAGACTGCATAGGAAGCCAGAGAGCACGCTGGAAATGGCCATGTGGGAAGACAGGCAGATCTCTCCCAACCACCCTTGCAGAGATAGTGAGAGGATGTCAGAGAGCACACTGAAAGTGGCAATGTTGGAGGATAGGGAGATTTCTCCTGAACACACTTGCAGAGGCTGCAAGAGGAAATCAGAGAGCACACTGGAAGTGGCCATGGAGGAAGACAGGCAGAGCTCTCCTCAACACACTTGCAAAGGCTGCAAGAAGACGTCAGAGAGCACTCTGGTAGTGGCCATTTTTGAAGACAGGCATATCTCTCCTGAACACACTTGAGAGACTGCACGAGGAAGACAGAGAGCCCTCTGGAAGTGGCCATGGTGGAAGACAGGCAGATCTCTCCCAAACACACTTGCAGAAATGGCGAGAAGAAGACAGAGAGCACACTAGAAGTGGCAATGGTGGAAGAAAGGGAGATACCTCCTGAACACACATGCAGAGACTGCAAGAAGAAGTCATAGAACACGATGGAGATGGCCATGGTGGAAGACAGGCAGAGCTCTGAAGAAAACACTTGCAGAGGCTGCAAGAGGAATTCAGAGAATACTCTGGAAGTGGCCATGGTGGAAGACAGGCAGGGCTACCCAAACACACTTGAGGAGCCTGCAAGAGGAAGTAAGAGAGCAGGCTGGAGATGGCCATGGTGAAAGACAGGCACAGCTCTCGAGAACCCACTTGCAGATTCTGAAAGAGGAAGTCAGAGAGCATGCTGGAAGGGGCCATGGTGGAAGACAGGCAGATCTCTCCCGAACACACTTGCAGAGGCTGGGGGAACTCAGAGAGCCCACTGGGAATGGCCATGGCTGATGGCAGGTAGATCTCTCCCAAACACACTTACCAGAGGCTGCAAGAGGAAATCAGAGAATCTGCTGGAAGTGGCCATGCTGGACGATAGGCAAATCTATCCTGAACACACTTGCAGAGACTGCAAGAGGACGTCAGAGAGGATGCTAGAAGTGGCCATGGTGGACCACAGGCAGAGCTCTCCTGAACACATGTGCAGATGCTGCAAGAAGAAGTCATAGAGCACACTGGAAGTGGCTATGGCGGAAGACAGGCAGAGCTCTCCCGAACACACTTGCAGGACGGCAAGAGAAAGTCAGAGAGCACGCTGGAAGTGGCCATGTCCGAAGATAGGCAGAACTCTCCAGAACCCACTTGCAGAGACAGAAAGAGGAAGTCAGAGAACACACAGGAAGGGGCCATGGTGGAAGACAGGCAGATATCTCCCGAACACATTTGGAGAGGCTGCAAGAGTAAGTAAGAGGGCACACTGCAAATGGCCATGGCGGAAGACAGGTAGATCTCTCCGAAACACACTTGACACAGGCTTCAAGAGTTATTCAGAGAACACGCTGGAAGTGGCCATGGTGGAAGATAGGCAGATCTATCCTGAACACACTTGCAGAGAATGAAAGAGTAAGTCAGAGAGCACTCTGGTAGTGGCCCTGTTGGAAGACAGGCAGAGCTCTCCTGAACACACTAGCAGAGGCTGCAAGAGCAAGTCAGAGAGCACAATGGAAGTGGCAATTGTGGAAGACAGGCAGAGCTCTCCTGAACACACTTGCAGAGGGTGCAAGAGGAAGTCAGAGTGCAGGCTGGAAATGGCCATGGTGGAAGACAGGCAGAGCTCTCGAGAACCCACTTGCAGAGACTGAAAGAGGAAGTCAGAGAGCACTCTGGAAGTGGCCATGGTGGAAGACAGGCAGATCTCTCCTGAACACACTTGCAGAGGCTGCAAGAGGAAGTCAGAGAGCACACTGGAAATGGCCATGGCTGAAGTAGGGAGATCTCTCCCCAACACACTAGCCAGAGGCTGCAAGAGGAAGTCAGAGAACACGCTGGAAGTGGCCATGGTGACAGATAGGCAGATCTATCCCGAACACACTTGCCGAGACTACAGGTGGATGTCAGAGAGCACGCTGGAAGTGGCCATGGTGGAAGACAGGCAGAGCTCTCCCGAAAAAACTTGCAGAGGCTGCAAGAGGAAATCAGAGAGCACACTGGAAGTGGCCATTGAGGAAGACAGGCAGAGCTCTCCTGAACAAACTTGCAGAGGCCGCAAGAGGAAGTCAGAGAGCACGCTTGATGTGGCCATGGAGGAAGACAGGCAGAAATCTCCCGAGCACACTTGCAGAGGCGGCAAGAGGAAGTAAGAGAGCACTCTGGCAGTGGCCATGGGGAAAGACAGGCAGATGTCTCCCAAACACACTTGCAGAGATGGTGAGAGGAAGTCAGAGAGCACACTGAGAGTGGCAATGATGGAAGATAGGGAGATTTCTCCTGAACACACTTTCAGAGGCTGCAAGAGGAAATAAGAGAGCACTAAGTAAGTGGCCATGGAGGAAGACAGGCAGAGCTCTCCTGAACACACTGCCAGAGGCTGAAAGAGGAAGACAGAGAGCCCTCTGGAAGTGGCCATGGTGGAAGACAGGCAGATCTCTCCCAAACACACTTGTAGAAATGGCAAGAAAAAGACAGAGAGCACATTAGAAGTGTCAATGGTGGAAGATAGGGAGATTTCTCCTGAACACACATGCAGAGACTGCAAGAAGAAGTCATAGAACATGATGGAGAAGGCCATGGTGGAACACAGACAGAGCTCCGCCGAAAACACTTGCAGAGGCTGCAAGAGGAATTCACAGAACACTCTGGAAGATAGGTAGGGCTACCCAAACACACTTGCAGAGGCTGCAAGAGGAAGTAAGAGAGCAGGCTGGAGATGGCCATGGTGAAAGACAGGCACAGCTCTCGAGAACCCACTTGCAGAATCTGAAAGAGGAAGTCAGAGAGCATGCTGGAACGGGCCATGGTGGAAGACAGGGGGATCTCTCCCGAACACCTTACAGAGGCTGGAGGAACTCAGACACCATACTGGAAATGGCCATGGCTGATGACAGGTAGATCTCTCACAAACACACTTGCCAGAGGCTGCAAGAGGAAATCAGAGAACCTGCTGGAAGTGGCCATGTTGGACGATAGGCAGATCTATCCTGAACACACTTGCAGAGACGGCAAGAGGAAGTCAGAGAGCACGCTGGAAGTGGCCATGTCGGAAGATAGGCAGAGCTCTCCAGAACCCACGTACAGAGAGAGAAACAGGAAGTCAGAGAACACACAGGAAGGGGCCATGGTGGAAGACAGGCAGATATCTCCAGAGCACATTTGGAGAGGCTGAACGAATTAGTAAAAGGGCACACTGGAAATGGCCATGGAGGAAGACAGGTAGATCTCTCCGAAACACACTTGACACAGGCTTCAAGAGTTATTCAGAGAACACGCTGGAAGTGGCCATGGTGGAAGGTAGGCAGATCTATCCCAAACACACTTGCAGAGAATGTAAGAGGAAGTCAGAGAGCACGCTGGTAGTGGCCCTGGTGGAAGACAGGCAGAGCTCTCCTGAACACACTAGCAGAGGCTGCAAGAGGAAGTCAGAGAGCACACTGGAAGTGGCAATTTTGGAAGACAGGCAGAGCTCTCCTGAACACACTTGCCGAGGGTGCAAGAGGAAGTCAGAGTGCAGGCTGGGGATGGCCATGGTGGAAGACAGGCAGAGCTCTCAAAAACCCACTTGCAGAGACTGAAAGAGGAAGTCAGAGAGCACTCTGGAAGTGGCCATGGTGGAAGACAGGCAGATCTCTCCTGAACACACTTGCAGAGGCTGCAAGAGGAGTGTGCACTGGAAATGGCCATGGCAGAAGTAGGGAGATCTCTCGCCAACACACTTGCCAGAGGCGGCAAGAGGAAGTCAGAGAACACGCTGGAAGTTGCCATGGTGGAAGATAGGCAGATCTATCCCGAACACACTTGCCGAGACTACAATTGGATGTCAGCGAGCATGCTGGAAGTGGCCATGGTGGAAGACAGCAGAGCTCTCCCAAACACATTTGCAGAGGCTGCAAGAGGAAATCAGAGAGCACACTGGAAGTGGCCATTGCGGAAGACAGGCAGAGCTCTCCCGAACAGACTTGCAGAGGCTGCAAGAGGAAGTCAGAGAGCACTCTGTAAGTGGCCATGGCGGAGGACAGCCAGGGCTCTCCCGAGCATGCTTGAGAGACTGCAAGAGGAAGTCAGAGAGTACGCTGGTAGTGGCCATGTAGGAAGACAGGCAGAAATCTCCTGAGCACACTTGCAGAGGCGGCAAGACAAAGTAAGAGAGAACTCTGGAAATGGCCATGACGGAAGACAGGCAGATCTCTCCCAAACATACTTGCAGAGATGGTGAGAGGAAGTCAGAGAGCACACTGAAAGTGGCAATGGTGGAGGACAGTGAGATTTCTCCTGAACAAACTTGCAGAGGCTGCAAGAGGAAATCATAGAGCACACTGGAAGTGGCCATTGTGGAAGACAGGCAGAGCTCTCCTGAACACACTTGCAAAGGCTGCAAGAGGAAGTCAGAGAGCACTCAGGAAGTGGCCATGGTGGAAGACAGGTAGATATCTCCGAAACACACTTGCACAGATGGCGAGAGGAAGTCAGAGAGCACATTGAAAGTGGCAGTGGTCGAAGATAGGGAGATTTTTTCTGAATACACTTGCCAAGACTGCAAGAATAAATCATAGAACCTTCTTAAGATGGCCATTGTGGAAGACAGGCAGAGCTCCTCAGAACACACTTGCGGAGGCTGCAAGAAGAATTCAGAGAGCACTCTGGAAGTGGCCATGGTGGAAGACACCCAGAGCTCTCCGAACATGCTTGAGAGACTGCAAGAGGAACTTAGAGAGCATGCGGGATGTTTCAATGGTGGCATACAGGCAGAGCTCTCACGAACACACTTGCGGAGGTGGCAAGAGGATGTCATAGAGCACCCCGGAAATGGCCATGGCGGAAGACAGTCAGAGCTCTACCGAACACACTAGAGGAGGCTGCAAGGGGAAGTCAGAGAGCAGGCTGGAGATGGCCATGGTGGAAGACATGTAGAGCTCTCCAGAACCCACTTGCAGAGGCTGCAAGAGGAAGTCAAAGAGCACACTGGAAATGGCCATGGCAGAAGTAGGGAGATCTCTCCCCAACACACTTGCCAGAGGCTGCAAGAGGAAGAAAGAGAACACGCTGGAAGTGGCCATGGTGGAAGATAGGCAGATCTATCCCGAACACACTTGCCGACACTACAAGTGGATGTCAGAGAGCACGCTGAAAGTGGCCATGGTGGAAGACAGGAAGAGCTATCTGAACACACTTGCAGTGGCTGCAAGAGGAAGTCAGAGAGCACTCTGTAAGTGACCATGGCGGAGGACAGCCAGAGCTCTCCTGAGCATGATTGAGAGACTGCATAGGAAGTCAGAGAGCACTCTGGAAGTGGCCATGGAGGAAGACAGGTAGATCTCTCCCAAACACACTTGCAGAGATGGTGAGAGGAAGTCAGAGAGCACACTGAAAGTGACAATGGTGGAAGATAGGGAGATTTCTCCTGAACACACTTGCCAAGGCTGCAAGAGGAAGTCAGAGAGCACTCTGAAAGTGGCCATGGCGGAAGACACCCAGAGCTCCCTGAACACGCTAGAGAGACTGCAAGAGGAAGACAGAGAGCACGCTGGAAGTTTCAAATATGGAATACAGGCAGAGCTCTCGCGAACACACTTGCGAAGGCGGCAAGAGGAAGTCAGAGAGCACCCTGGAAATGGCCATGGCGGAAGACAGTCAGAGCTCTCCTGAACACACTTGCAGAGGCTTCAAAAGGAAGTCAGAGAGCACTCTGGAAGTAGCCATTGTGGAAGACAGGCAGAGCTCTCCCGGACACACTTGCAGAGGCTGCAAGAGGAAGTCAGAGAGCACACTGAAAGATGCAATGGTAGAAGATAGGGAGATTTCTCCAGAACACACTTGCAGAGACTGCAAGAAGAAGTCATAAACCACGCTGGAGATGGCCATGGTGGAAGACAGGCAGAGCTCTCCTGAAAAAACTTGGAGAGGCTGCAAGAGGAGGTCAGAGAGCACGCTGGAAGTGGCCATGGCGAAAGACAAACAGAGCTCTCCCTAAAACACTTGCCGAGATTGCAAGAGGGAGACAGAGCATGCTGTAGATGGAAACAGCTGAAGAGAGGCAGAGCTCTCCCGACCACACTTGCAGAGGATGAAAGAGGAAGTCAGAGAGGATGCTGGAAATGGCCAAGGCAGAAGTAGGGAGATCTCTCCACAACACACTTGCCAGAGGCGGCAAGAGGTAGTCAGAGAACACGCTGGAAGAGGCCATGGTGGATGATAAGCAGATCTATCCCAAACACACTTGCAGAGGCTGCAAGAGGAAGTCAGAGAGCACACTGGAAGTGGCCATACAGCAAGACAAGCAGAGCTCTCTTGAACACACTTGCAGAGGCTACAAAAGAAGTCAGAGAGCACTAAGTACGTGGCCATGGCAGAAGACAGCCAGAGCTCTCACGAAAACGCTTGAGAGACTGCAAGAGGAAGACAGAGAGTACGCTGGAAGTGGCCATGGAGGAAGACAGGCAGAGCTGTCCTGACACACTTTCAGAGGCAGAAAGAGGAAGTCAGAGAGCCTTCTGTAAGTGGCCATTTTTGAAGACAGGCATATCTCTCCCGAACACACTTGAGAGACTGCAAGAGGAAGACAGAGAGCCCTCTGGAAGTGGCCATGGTGGAAGACAGGCAGATCTCTCCCAAACACACTTGCAAAAATGGCGAGAAGAAGACAGAGAGCACATTAGAAGTGTCAATGGTGGAAGATAGGGAGATTTCTCCTGAACACACATGCAGAGACTGCAAGAAGAAGTCATAGAACACGATGGAGATGGCCATGGTGGAAGACAGGCAGAGCTCTGCCAAAAACACTTGCAGAGGCTGCAAGAGGAATTCAGAGAACACTCTGGAAGTGGCCATGGTGGAAGACAGGCAGGGCTACCCAAACACACTTGCAGAAGCTGCAAGAGGAAGTAAGAAAGCAGGCTGGAGATGGCCATGGTGAAAGACAGGCACAGCTCTCGAGAACCCACTTGCAGAATCTTAAAGAGGAAGTCAGAGAGCATGCTGGAAGGGGCCATGGTGGAAGACAGGCAGATCTCTCCCGAACACACTTGCAGAGGCTGCAAGAGGAAGTCAGAGAGCACACTGGAAGTGGCCATAGTGCAAGAGAGGCAGAACTCTCTTGAACACACTTGCAGAGGCTGCAAGAAGAAGTCAGAGAGCACTAAGTAAGTGGCCATGGCGGAAGACAGCAAGAGCTCTCCCGAACACGCCTGAGAGACTGAAAGAGAAATTCAGAGAGTACGCTGGAAGTGGCCATGGAGGAAGATTGGGAGAGCTCTCATGAACACACTTGCAGAGGCTGATAGTGGAAGTCAGAGAGCCCTCTGGAAGTGGCCATTTTTGAAGACAGGCATATCTCTCCCAAACACACATGAGAGACTGCAAATGAAGACAGAGAGCCCTCTGGAAGTGGCCATGGTGGAAGACAGGCAGATCTCTCCCAAACACACTTTCAGAAAGGGCGAGAAGAAGACAGAGAGCACACTAGAAGTGTCATTGGTGGAAGATAGGGAGATTTCTCTTTAACACACATGCAGAGACTGCAAGAAGAAGTCATAGAACACGATGGAGATGGCCATGGTGGAAGACAGGCAGAGCTCTGAAGAAAGCACTGGCAGAGGCTGCAAGAGGAATTCAGAGAACACTCTGGAAGTGGCCATGGAGGAAGACAGGCAGGGCTATCCAAACACACTTGAGGAGGCTGCCAGAGGAAGTAAGAGAGCAGGCTGGAGATGGCCATGGTGAAAGACAGGCACAGCTCTCCAGAACCCACTTGCAGAATCTGAAAGAGGAAGTCAGAGAGCATGGTAGAAGGGGCCATGGTGGAAGACACGCAGATCTCTCCCGAACACACTTGCAGAGGCTGGGGGAACTCAGAGAGCCCACTGGGAATGACTATGGCTGATGACAGGTAGATCTCTCCCGAACACACTTGCCAGAGGCTGCAAGAGGAAGTCAGACAACCTGCTGGAAGTGGCCATGCTGGACGATAGGCAGATCTATCCTGAAACACTTGCAGAGGCTTCAAGAGGAAGTCAGAGAGCATGCTGGAAGTGGCCATGGTGGAAGACAGGCAGAGCTCTGAAGAAAAAACTTGCAGAGGCTGCAAGAGGAATTCAGAGAACACTCTGGAAGTGGCCATTGTGGAAGACAGGCAGAGCTCCCCCGAACACACTTGCAGTGGGTGCAAGAGGAAGTCAGAGTGCAGGCTGGAGATGGCCATGGTGGAAGACAGGCAATGCTCTCCCGAACACACTTGCAGAGACAGCAAGAGGAATTCAAAGAGCACACTGGAAATGGCCATGGCGGAAGTAGGGAGATCTCTCCCCAACACACTTGCCAGAGGCTGCAAGAGGAAGTCAGAGAACATGCTGGAAGCGGCCATGGTGGAAGATAGGCAGATCTATCCCGAACACACTTGCAGAGACTACAAGTGGATGTCAGAGAGCATGCTGGAAGTGGCCAGGGTGGAAGACAGGCAGAACTCTCCCGAACACACTTGCAGAGACTGCAATAGGAAGTCAGAGAGCACTCTGTAAGTGGCCATGGCAGAGGACAGCCAGAGCTCTCACGAGCATGCTTGAGAGACTGCAAGAGGAAGTCAGAGAGTACGCTGGAAGTGGCCATGGTGGAAGACAGGTAGATCTCTCCGAAACACACTTGCACAGATGGCGAGAGGAAGTCAGAGAGCACACTGAAATTGGCAGTGGTCGAAGATAGGGAGATTTTTCCTGAACACACTTGCAGAGACTGCATTAGAAGTCATAGAACCCCCTTGAGATGGCCATTGTGGAAGACAGGCAGAGCTCCTCCGAACACACTGGCAGAGGCTGCAAGAAGAATTCAGAGAGCACTCTGGAAGTGGCCATGGCGGAAGACACCCAGAGCTCTCCGAACATGCTTGAGAGACTGCAAGAGGAAGTCAGAGAGCATGCTGGAAGTTTCAATGGTGGAATACAGGCAGAGCTCTCGCGAACACACTTGCAGAGGCTGCAAGAGGAAGTCAGAGAGCACTCTGGAAGTGGCCATGGTGGAAGACAGGCAGAGCTCTCCAGAACACACCTGAGAGACTGCAAGAGGAAGTCAGACAGCACACTGGAAGTGGCCATGGTGGAAGACAGGCAGAGCTCTGAAGAAAGCACTGGCAGAGGCTGCAAGAGGAATTCAGAGAACACTCTGGAAGTGGCCATGGTGCAAGACAGGCAGGGCTACCCAAACACACTTGAGGATGCTGCAAGAGGAAGTAAGAGAGCAGGCTGGAGATTGCCATGGTGAAAGACAGGCACAGCTCTCGAGAACCCACTTGCATATTCTGAAAGAGGAAGTCAGAGAGCATGGTGGAAGGGGCCATGGTGGAAGACAGGCAGATCTCTCCCGAACACACTTGCAGAGGCTGGGGGAACTCAGAGCCCACTGGGAATGGCCATGGCTGATGACAGGTAGATCTCTCCCGAACACACTTACCAGAGGCTGCCTGAGGAAATCAGAGAACCTGCTGGAAGTGGCCATGCTGGACGATAGGCAGATCTATCCTGAACACACTTGCAGAGACTACAAGAGGACGTCAGAGAGGATACTGGAACTGGCCATGGTGGAACACAGTCAGAGCTCTCCCGACACATTTGCAGATGCTGCAAGAGAAAGTCAGAGAGCACACTGGAAGTAACCATGGCAGAAGACAGGCAGAGCTCCCCCGAACACACTTGCAGAGTGTGCAAGAGGAAGTCAGAGTGCAGGCTGCAGATGGCCATGGTGGAAGACAGGCAGAGCTCACCCAAACACACTTGCAAAGACGGCAAAGAGAAGTCAGAGAGCACGCTGGAAGTGGCCATGTCGGAAGATAGGCAGAGCTCTCCAGAACTCACTTGCAGAGACAGAAAGAGGAAGTCAGAGAACACACAGGAAGGGTCCATGGTGGAAGACAGGCAGATATCTCCCGAACACATTTGGAGAGGCTGCAAGAGTAAGTAAGAGGGCACACTGGAAATGGCCATGGAAGAAGACAGATAGATCTCTCCGAAACACACTTGCCACAGGCTTCAAGAGTTATTCAGAGAACACGCTGGAAGTGGCCATGGTGGAAGACAGGCAGAGCTCTCCTGAACACACAAGCAGAGGCTGCAAGAGGAAGTCAGACAGCACCCTGGAAGTGGCCATGGTGGAAGACAGGCAGATCTCTCCCGAACACACTTGCAGAGGTTGCAAGAAGAAGTCAGAGAGCACACTGGAAATGGCCATGGCAGAAGTAGGGAGATCTCTCGCCAACACACTTGCCAAAGGCTGCAAGAGGAAGTCAGAGAACACGCAGGAGGTGGCCATGGTGGAAGATAGGCAGATCTATCCCGAACACACTTGCAGAGACTACAAGTGGATGTCAGAGAGCATGCTGGAAGTGGCCATGGAGGAAGAAAGGTAGAGCTCTCCCGAACACACTTGCAGAGGCTGCAAGAGGAAGTCAGAAAGCATTATGTAAGTGGCCATGAGGAGGACAGCCAGAGCTCTCGCGAGCACACATGAGAGACTGCAAGAGGAAGTCAGAGAGCATGCTGGAAGTGGCTATGGAGGAAGACAGGCAGAAATCTCCTGAGCACACTTACAGAGGCGGCAAGAGGAAGTAAGAGAGCACTCTGGAAGTGGCCATGGGGGAAGACAGACAGATCTCTCCCAAGCACACTTGCAGACATGGTGAGAGGAAGTCAGAGAGCACACTGAAAGTGGCAATGGTGGAAGGTAGGGAGATTTCTCCTGAACACACTTGCAGAGGCTGCAAGAGGAAATCAGAGAGCACACTGGAAGTGGCCATTGTGGAAGACAGGCAGAGCTCTCCCGAACACACTTGCAAAGGCTGCAAGAGGAAGTCAGAGAGCACTCTGGAAGTGGCCATGGTGGAGAGACAGGTAGATCTCTCCGAAACACACTTGCACAGATGGCGAGAGGATGTCAGAGAGCACACTGAAAGTGGCAGTGGTCGAAGATAGGGAGATTTTTCCTGAACACACTTGCAGAGACTGCATTAGAAGTCATAGAACCCCCTTGAGATGGCCATTGTGGAAGACAGGCAGAGCTCCTCTGAA
Organism: Jaculus jaculus; assembly: GCF_020740685.1. Taxonomy (NCBI): domain Eukaryota; kingdom Metazoa; phylum Chordata; class Mammalia; order Rodentia; family Dipodidae; genus Jaculus; species Jaculus jaculus. The sequence continues at coordinate 27,672,090 of NC_059120.1, forward strand.
CACACTGGCAGAGGCTGCAAGAAGAATTCAGAGAGCACTCTGGAAGTGGCCATGGCGGAAGACACCCAGAGCTCTCTGAACACGCTTGAGAGACTGCAAGAGGAAGTCAGAGAGCATGCTGGAAGTTTCAATGGTGGCATACAGGCAGAGCTCTCGCGAACACACTTGCGGAGGTGGCAAGAGGAAGTCAGAGAGCACACTGGAAATGGCCATGGCGGAAGACAGTCAGAGCTCTCCTGAACACACTTGCAGAGGCTGCAAAAGGAAGTCAGAGAGCACACTGGAAGTAGCCATTGTGGAAGACAGGCAGAGCTCTCCTGGACACACTTGCAGAGGCTGCAAGAGGATGTCAGAGAGCACACTGGAAGTGGCAATTGTGGAAGACAGGCAGAGATCTCCTGAACACACTTGCAGAGGGTGCAAGAGGAAATCAGAGTACAGGCTGGAGATGGCCATGGTGGAAGACAGGCAGAGCTCTCGAGAACACAGTTGCAGAGACTGAAAGAGGAAGTCAGAGAGCACGCTGGAAGTGGCCATGGTGGAAGACAGGCAGAAATCTCGCGTAACACACTTGCAGAGGCAGCAAAAGGAAGTAAGAGTGCACTCTGGAAGTGGCCATGGAGCAAGACAGGCAGATCTCCCCCAAACACACTTGCAGAGACTGCGAGAGGAAGTCAGAGAGCACACTGAAAGTGGCAATGGTAGAAGATAGGGAGATTTCTCCAGAACACACTTGCAGAGACTGCAAGAAGAAGTCATAGACCACGCTGGAGATGGCCATGGTGGAAGACAGTCAGAGCTCTCCCGAAAAAACTTGCAGAGGCTGCATTAGGAGGTCAGAGAGCACCCTGGAAGTGGCCATGGCGAAGACAAAGAGAGCTCTCCCTAAAACACTTGCCAAGATTGCAAGAGGAAGACAGAGAGCATGCTGTAGATGGACACAGCTGAAGACTGGCAGAGCTCTCCCGACCACACTTGCAGAGGCTGCAAAAGGAAGTCAGAGAGGACACTGGAAGTGGCCAGGGTCGAACACAGGCAGAGCTCTCCTGGACACACTTGCAGAGGCTGCAAAAGGAAGTCAGAGAGCAGGCTGGAGATGGCCATGGGGGAAGACAGGCAGAGCTCTCCAGAACACAAATGCAGAGACTGCAAGAGGAAGTCAGAGAGCCCACTGGAAATGGGATGGCAGAGGACAGGTAGATCTCTCCCCAACACATTTGTCAGAGGCTGCAAAAGGTAGTCAGAGAACACGCTGGAAGGGGCCATGGTGGAAGATAGGCAGATCTATCCCGAACACACTTGCAGAGGCTGCAAGAGGAAGTCAGAGAGCACACTGGAAGTGGCCATACTGCAAGACAGGCAGAGCTCTCTTGAACACACTTGTAAAGGCTGCAATAGGAAGTCAGAGAGCACTAAGTAAGTGGCCATGGCGGAAGACTGCCAGAGCTCTCCCGAACATGCTTGAGAGACTGCAAGAGGAAGTCAGAGAGTACGCTGGAAGTGGCCACGGAGGAAGACAGGCAGAGCTCCCCTGAACACACTTGCAGAGGCTGCAAGAGGAAGTCAGAGAGCATGCTGGAAGTGGCCATTTTTGAAGACATGCATATCTCTCCCGAACACACTTGAGAGACTGCAAGAGGTAGACAGAGAGCACTCTGGAAGTGGCCATGGTGGAAGACAAGCAGATCTCTCCCAAACACACTTGCAGAAATGGCGAGAAGAAGACAGAGAGCACATTAGAAGTGTCAATGGTGGAAGATGGGGAGATTTCTCCTGAACATACATGCAGAGACTGCAAGAAGAAGTCAGAGAACACGATGGAGATGGCCATGGTTGAAGACAGGCAGAGCTCTGCCGAAAACACTTGCAGAGGCTGCAAGAAGAATTCAGAGAACACTCTGGAAGTGGCCATGGTGGAAGATAGGCAGGGCTAACCAAACACACTTGCAGAGACTGAAAGAGGAGGTCAGACAGCATGCTGTAAGGGACCATGGTGGAAGACAGGCAGATCTCTCCCGAACACACTTGCATGGGCTGGAGGAACTCAGAGAGCACACTGGGAATGGCCATGGTTGATGACAGGTAGATCTCTCCCGAACACACTTGCCAGAGCCTGCAAGAGGAATTCAGAGAACCCCCTGGAAGTGGCCATGCTGGACGATAGGCAGATCTATCCTGAACACACTTGCAGAGACTGCAAGAGGAAGTCAGAGAGCATACTGGAAGTGGCCATTGTGGAAGACAGGCAGAGCTCCCCCGAACACATTTGCAGAGGGTGCAAGAGTAAGTCAGAGTGCTGGCCGAGATGGCCATGGTGGAAGACAGGCAGAGCTCTCCCGAACACACTTGCAGAGACAGAAAGAGGAAGTCAGAGACCACGCTGGAAGTGGCCATGTGGGAAGATAGGCAGAGCTCTCCAGAACCCACTTGCAGAGACAGAAAGAGGAAGTCAGAGAACACACAGAAAGGGGCCATGGTGGAAGACAGGCAGATATCTCCCAATCACATTTGAGAGGCTGCAAGAGTAAGTAAGAGGGCACACTGGAAATGGCCATGGCGGAAGACATGTAGTTCTCTCCGAAACACACTTGCCACAGGCTTCAAGAGTTATTCAGAGAACACACTGGAAGTGGCCATGATGGAAGATAGGCAGATGTATCCCGAACACACTTGCAGAGACCGCAAGAGGAAGTCAGAGAGCATGCTGGAAGTAGCCATGGTGGAAGACAGGCAGAACTCTCCTGAACACACCAGCAGAGGCTGCAAAGGAAGTCAGAGAGCACACTGGAAGTGGCAATTGTGGAAGACAGGCAGAGCTCTCCCGAACACACTTGCAGAGGGTGCAAGAGGAAGTCAGAGTGCAGGCTGGAGATGGCCATGGTGGAAGACAGGCAGAGCTCTCCAGAACCCACTTGCAGAGACTGAAAGAGGAAGTCAGAACACTCTGGAAGTGGCCATGGAGGAAGACAGGCAGATCTCTCCTGAACATATTTGCAGATGCTGCAAGAGGAAGTCAGAGAGCACACTGGAAATGGCCATGGCGGAAGTAGGGAGATGTCTCCCCAACACCCTTGCCAGAGGCTGCAAGAGGAAGTCAGAGAACATGCTGGAAGTGGCCATGGTGGAAGATAGGCAGATCTATCCCGAACACACTTGCAGAGACTACAAGTGGATGTCAGAGAGCACGCTGGAAGTGGCCATGGTGGAGTACAGGCAGAGCTCTCCCTAATACACTTGCAGAGCCTGCCAGAGCATATCAGAGAGCGCACTGGAAGTGGCCATTGCAGAAGACAGGCAGAGCTCTCCCGAACACGCTTGAGAGACTGCAAGAGGAAGTCAGAGAACACGCTGGAAGTGGCCTGGAGGAAGACAGCCAGAAATCTCCTGAGCACACTTGCAGAGGCAGCAAGAGGGAGTAAGAGAGAACTCTGGAAGTGGCCATTGTGGAAGACAGGCAGAGCTCTCCCAGACACACTTGCAGAGGCTGCAAGAGGAAGTCAGAGAGCACTCTGGAAGTGGCCATGGTGGAAGACAGGTAGATCTCCTAAACACACTTGCACAGATGGCGAGAGGAAGTCACAGAGCACACTGAAAGTGGCAGTGGTCGAAGATAGGGTGATTTTTCCTGAACACACTTGCAGAGACTGCAGGAAGAAGTCATAGAACCCCCTTGAGATGGCCATTGTGGAAGACAGGCAGAGCTCCTCCGAACACAATTGGAGAAGGTGAAAGAGGAAATCAGAGAGCACACTGGAAGTGGCCATTATGAAAGACAGGCAGAGCTCTCCTGGATACACTTGTAGAGGCTGCAAGAAGAATACCGAGAGCACTCTGGAAATAGCCATGGCGGAAGACACCCAGAGCTCTCCAAACACGCTTGAGAGTCTGCAAGAGGAAGTCAGAGAGCATGCTAGAAGTTTCAATGGTGGAATAGAGGCAGAGCTCAGGCGAACACACTCGCGAAGGCAGCAAGAGGAAGACTGAGAGCACCCTGGAAATGGCCATGGCGGAAGACAGTCAGAGCTCTCCTCAACACACTTGCAGAGGCTACAAAAGGAAGTCAGAGAGCACACTGGAAGTAACCATGGTGGAAGACAGGCAGATCACTCCCAAACACACTTGTAGAGACGGCGAGAGGAAGTCAGAGAGCACACTGGAAGTGGCAATGGTGGAAGACAGGGAGATTTCTCCTGAACACACTTGCAGAGACTGTAAGAAGAAGTCATAGAAGACGCTGGAGATGGCCATGGTGGAAGACAGGCAAAGCTCTCCAGAACACACTTGCAGAGAATAAAAGAGGAAGTCAGAGAGCACACTGGAAGTGGCCATGGGGAAAGACAGCCAGAGATCTCCCAAAAACGCTTGAGAGACTGCAAGAGGAAGTCACATAGCACGGTGGAAGTGGCCATAAGGGAAGACAGGCCAAAATCACCCAAGCACACTTACAGAGGTGGCAAGAGTAAGTAAGATAGCAGTCTGGAAGTGGCCATGGTGGAAGATAGGCAGATCACTCCCAAACACACTTGCAGAGACGGCGACAGGAAGTCAGAGAGCACACTGGAAGTGGCAATGGTGGAAGATAGGGAGATTTCTCCTGAACACACTTGCAGAGACGGCAAGAATACCTCATAGAACACGCGGGATATGGCCATGGTGGAAGACAGGCAGATGTTGTCTCCTGAACACACTTGCAGAGGCTGCAAGAGGAAGTCAGAGAGCACACTGGAAATGGCCATGGTGTAAGTAGGGAGAACTCTCCCCAACTCACTTGCCAGAGGCTGCAAGAGGAAGTCAGAGAACACGCTGGAAGTGGCCATGGTGGAACATAGGTAGATCTATCTCGAACACAATTACAGAGACTACAAGAGGATGTCAGAGAGCACGCTGGAAGTGGCCATTGTGGAAGATATGCAGAGCTCTCCTGAACATACTTGCAGAGGCTGCAAGAGGAAGTCAGAGAGCACTCTGTAAGTGGCCATGGAGGAAGACAGGCAGAAATCTCCTGAGCACACTTGCAGAGGCGGCAAGAGGAAGTAAGAGAGCACTCTGGAAGTGGCCATTGTGGAAGACAGGCAGATCTCTCCCAAACACACTTGCAGAGACGGTGAGAGGAAGTCAGAGAGCACACTGAAAGTGGCAATGGTGGAAGATAGGGAGATTTCTCCAGAACACACATGCAGAGACTGCAAGAAGAAGTCATAGAACACACTGCAGATGGCCATTGTGGAAGACAGGCAGGTCTCTCCCGAACACACATGCAGGGGCTGCAAGAGGAAGTCAGAGAGCAGGCTGGAGATGTCCAAGGTGGAAGACAGGCAGAGCTCTCCAGAAGCCACTTGCAGAGACTGAAAGAGGAAGACAGAGAGCATGCTGGAAGTGGCCATGGCAGAAGACAGTCAGAGCTCTCCTGAACACAATTGCAGAGGCTGCAAAAGGAAGTCAGAGAGCACACTGGAAGTAGCCATTTTGGAAGACAGGCAGAGCTCTCCCGGACACACTTGGAGAGGCTGCAAGAGGAATTCAGAGAGCACTCTGGAAGTGGCCATGGTGAAAGACAGGCAGAGTTCTCCAGAACACACCTGAGAGACTGCAAGAGGAAGTCAGATAGCACACAGGAAGTGGTCATGGTGGAAGACAGGCAGAAATCTCCCGTAACACACTTGCAGAGGCGGCAAAAGGAAGTAAGAGTACACTCTGGAAGTGGCCATGGTGCAAGACAGGCAGATCTCCCACAAAACACACTTGCAGAGACCGCGAGAGAAAGTCAGAGAGCACACTGGAAGACGCAATGGTAGAAGATAGGGAGATTTCTCCAGAACACACTTGCAGAGACTGCAAGAAGAAGACATAGACCACGCTGGAGATAGCCATGGTGGAAGACAGGCAGAGCTCTCCTGAAAAAATTGGAGAGGCTGCAAGAGGAGGTCATAGAGCACGCTGGAAGTGGCCAAGGCAAAAGACAAACAGAGCTCTCCCTAAAACACTTGCCGAGATTGCAAGAGGAAGACAGAGAGCATGCTGTAGATGGAAACAGCTGAAGACAGGCAGAGCTCTCCCGACCACACATGCAGAGGCTGCAAGAGCAAGTCAGAGAGGACGCTGGAAGTGCCCAGGGTGGAACACAGGCAGAGCCCTCCCGAACACACTAGCAGAGGCTGCAAAGGGGAAGTCAGAGAGCAGGCAGGAAATGGCCATTGAGGAAGACAGGCAGAGCTCTCCCGAACACACTTGCAGAGGCTGCAAGAGGAAGTCAGAGAGCACTCTGTAACTGGCCATGGCAGAGGACAGCCAGAGCTCTCCCGAGCATGCTTGAGAGACTGCAAGAGGAAGTCAGAGAGCACGCTGGAAGTGGCCATGGAGGAAGACAGGCAGAAATTTCCCGAACACACTTGCAGAGGCGGCAAGAGGAAGTAAGAGAGCACTCTGGAAGTGGCCATGCGGGAAGACAGACAGATGTCTCCCAAACACACTTGCAGAGATGGTGAGAGGAAGTCAGAGAGCACACTGAAAGTGGCAATGATGGAAGATAGGGAGATTTCTCCTGAACACACTTGCAGAGGCTGCAAGAGGAAATCAGAGAGCACTAAGTTTTTGGCCATGGCGGAAGACAGCCAGAGCTCTCCCAAACACGCTTGAGAGACTGCAAGACGAAGTCAGAGAGTACGCTGGAAGTGGACATGGAGGAAGACAGGCAGAGCTCTCCTGAACACACTGCCAGAGGCTGAAAGAGGAAGTCAGAGAGCCCTCTGGAAGTGGCCATTTTTGAAGACAGGCATATCTCTCCTGAACACACTTGAGAGACTGCAAGAGGAAGACAGAGAGCCCTCTGGAAGTGGCCATGGTGGAAGACAGGCAGATCTCTCCCAAACACACTTTCAGAAATGGCAAGAAGAAGACAGAGAGCACATTAGAAGTGTCAATGGTGGAAGATAGGGAGATTTCTCCTGAACACACATGCAGAGACTACAAGAAGAAGTCATAACACGATGGAGATGGCCATGGTGGAGGACAGGCAGAGCTCTGACGAAACACTTGCAGAGGCTGCAAGAGGAATTCAGAGAACACTCTGGAAGTGGCCATGGTGGAAGACAGGCAGGGCTACCCAAACACACTTGCAGAGGCTGCAAGAGGAAGTAAGAGAGCAGGCTGGAGATGGCCATGGTGAAAGACAGGCACAGCTCTCCTGAACCCACTTGCAGATTCTGAAAGAGGAAGTCAGAGAGCATGCTGGAAGGGGCCATGGTCGAAGACTGGCAGATCTCTCCCGAACACACTTGCAGATGCTGGAGGAACTCATAGAGCACACTGGAAATGGCCATGGCTGATGACAGGTAGATCTCTCCCAAACACACTTGCCAGAGGCTGCAAGAGGAATTCAGAGAACCTGCTGGAAGTGGCCATGCTAGATGATAGGCAGATCTATCCTGAACAGACTTGCAGAGACGGCAAGAGGAAGTCAGAGAGCACACTGGAAGTGGCCATTGTGGAAGACAGGCAGAGCTCCCCCGAACACACTTGCAGAGGGTGCAAGAGGAAGTCAGAGTGCAGGCTGGAGATGGCCATGGTGGAAGACAGGCAGAGCTCTCCTGAACACACTTGCAGAGATGGCAAGAGTTAGTCAGAGAGCATGCTGGAAGTGGCCATGTCGGAAGATAGGCAGAACTCTCCAGAACCCACTTACAGAGACTGAAAGAGGAAGTCAGAGAACACACAGGAAGGGGCCCTGGTGGAAGACAGGCAGATAACTCCCGAACACATTTGGAGAGGCTGAAAGAGTAAGTAAGAGGGCACACTGGAAATGGCCATGGTGGAAGACAGGTAGATCTCTCCGAAACACACTTTCCACAGGCTTCAAGAGTTATTCAGAGAACACGCTGGAAGTGGCCATGGTGGAAGATAGGCAGATCTATCCCAAACACACTTGCAGAGAATGTAAGAGGAAGTCAGAAAGCACTCTGGTAGTGGCCCTGGTGGAAGATAGGCAGAGCTCTCCTGAACACACTAGCAGAGGCTGCAAGAGGAAATCAGAGAGCACACTGGAAGTGGCCATTGTGGAAGACAGGCAGAGCTCTCCTGAACACACTTGCAGAGGGTGCAAGAGGAAGTCAGAGTGCAGGCTGGAAATGGCCATGGTGGAAGACAGGCAGGTCTCTCCTGAACACAGTTGCAGTGGCTGCAAGAGGAAGTCAGAGAGCACACTGGAAATGGCCATGGCAGAAGTAGGGAGATCTCTCCCCAACACCCATGCCAGAGGCTGCAAGAGGAAGTCAGAGAACATGCTGGAAGTGGCCATGGTGGGAGATAGGCAGATCTATCCCGAACACACTTGCCCAGACTACAATTGGATGTCAGAGAGCACGCTGGAAGTGGCCATGGAGGAAGACAGGCAGAGCTCTCCCGAACACACTTGCAGAGGCTGCAAGAAGAAGTAAGGGAGCACTCTGTAAGTGGCCATGGTGGAGGACAACCAGAGCTCTCACGAGCATGCTTGAGAGACTGCATAGGAAGTCAGAGAGCACGCTGGAAATGGCCATGTGGGAAGACAGGCAAATCTCTCCCAACCACCCTTGCAGAGATAGTGAGAGGATGTCAGAGAGCACACTGAAAGTGGCAATGTTGGAGGATAGGGAGATTTCTCCTGAACACACTTGCAGAGGCTACAAGAAGAAATCAGAGAGCACGCTGGAAGTGGCCATTGCAGAAGACAGGCAGAGCTCTCCTGAACACACTTGCAGAGGCTGCAAGAGGAAGTCAGGGAGCACTCTGTAAGTGGCCATGGTGGAGGACAACCAGAGCTCTCCCGAGCATGCTTGAGAGACTGCATAGGAAGCCAGAGAGCACGCTGGAAATGGCCATGTGGGAAGACAGGCAGATCTCTCCCAACCACCCTTGCAGAGATAGTGAGAGGATGTCAGAGAGCACACTGAAAGTGGCAATGTTGGAGGATAGGGAGATTTCTCCTGAACACACTTGCAGAGGCTGCAAGAGGAAATCAGAGAGCACACTGGAAGTGGCCATGGAGGAAGACAGGCAGAGCTCTCCTCAACACACTTGCAAAGGCTGCAAGAAGACGTCAGAGAGCACTCTGGTAGTGGCCATTTTTGAAGACAGGCATATCTCTCCTGAACACACTTGAGAGACTGCACGAGGAAGACAGAGAGCCCTCTGGAAGTGGCCATGGTGGAAGACAGGCAGATCTCTCCCAAACACACTTGCAGAAATGGCGAGAAGAAGACAGAGAGCACACTAGAAGTGGCAATGGTGGAAGAAAGGGAGATACCTCCTGAACACACATGCAGAGACTGCAAGAAGAAGTCATAGAACACGATGGAGATGGCCATGGTGGAAGACAGGCAGAGCTCTGAAGAAAACACTTGCAGAGGCTGCAAGAGGAATTCAGAGAATACTCTGGAAGTGGCCATGGTGGAAGACAGGCAGGGCTACCCAAACACACTTGAGGAGCCTGCAAGAGGAAGTAAGAGAGCAGGCTGGAGATGGCCATGGTGAAAGACAGGCACAGCTCTCGAGAACCCACTTGCAGATTCTGAAAGAGGAAGTCAGAGAGCATGCTGGAAGGGGCCATGGTGGAAGACAGGCAGATCTCTCCCGAACACACTTGCAGAGGCTGGGGGAACTCAGAGAGCCCACTGGGAATGGCCATGGCTGATGGCAGGTAGATCTCTCCCAAACACACTTACCAGAGGCTGCAAGAGGAAATCAGAGAATCTGCTGGAAGTGGCCATGCTGGACGATAGGCAAATCTATCCTGAACACACTTGCAGAGACTGCAAGAGGACGTCAGAGAGGATGCTAGAAGTGGCCATGGTGGACCACAGGCAGAGCTCTCCTGAACACATGTGCAGATGCTGCAAGAAGAAGTCATAGAGCACACTGGAAGTGGCTATGGCGGAAGACAGGCAGAGCTCTCCCGAACACACTTGCAGGACGGCAAGAGAAAGTCAGAGAGCACGCTGGAAGTGGCCATGTCCGAAGATAGGCAGAACTCTCCAGAACCCACTTGCAGAGACAGAAAGAGGAAGTCAGAGAACACACAGGAAGGGGCCATGGTGGAAGACAGGCAGATATCTCCCGAACACATTTGGAGAGGCTGCAAGAGTAAGTAAGAGGGCACACTGCAAATGGCCATGGCGGAAGACAGGTAGATCTCTCCGAAACACACTTGACACAGGCTTCAAGAGTTATTCAGAGAACACGCTGGAAGTGGCCATGGTGGAAGATAGGCAGATCTATCCTGAACACACTTGCAGAGAATGAAAGAGTAAGTCAGAGAGCACTCTGGTAGTGGCCCTGTTGGAAGACAGGCAGAGCTCTCCTGAACACACTAGCAGAGGCTGCAAGAGCAAGTCAGAGAGCACAATGGAAGTGGCAATTGTGGAAGACAGGCAGAGCTCTCCTGAACACACTTGCAGAGGGTGCAAGAGGAAGTCAGAGTGCAGGCTGGAAATGGCCATGGTGGAAGACAGGCAGAGCTCTCGAGAACCCACTTGCAGAGACTGAAAGAGGAAGTCAGAGAGCACTCTGGAAGTGGCCATGGTGGAAGACAGGCAGATCTCTCCTGAACACACTTGCAGAGGCTGCAAGAGGAAGTCAGAGAGCACACTGGAAATGGCCATGGCTGAAGTAGGGAGATCTCTCCCCAACACACTAGCCAGAGGCTGCAAGAGGAAGTCAGAGAACACGCTGGAAGTGGCCATGGTGACAGATAGGCAGATCTATCCCGAACACACTTGCCGAGACTACAGGTGGATGTCAGAGAGCACGCTGGAAGTGGCCATGGTGGAAGACAGGCAGAGCTCTCCCGAAAAAACTTGCAGAGGCTGCAAGAGGAAATCAGAGAGCACACTGGAAGTGGCCATTGAGGAAGACAGGCAGAGCTCTCCTGAACAAACTTGCAGAGGCCGCAAGAGGAAGTCAGAGAGCACGCTTGATGTGGCCATGGAGGAAGACAGGCAGAAATCTCCCGAGCACACTTGCAGAGGCGGCAAGAGGAAGTAAGAGAGCACTCTGGCAGTGGCCATGGGGAAAGACAGGCAGATGTCTCCCAAACACACTTGCAGAGATGGTGAGAGGAAGTCAGAGAGCACACTGAGAGTGGCAATGATGGAAGATAGGGAGATTTCTCCTGAACACACTTTCAGAGGCTGCAAGAGGAAATAAGAGAGCACTAAGTAAGTGGCCATGGAGGAAGACAGGCAGAGCTCTCCTGAACACACTGCCAGAGGCTGAAAGAGGAAGACAGAGAGCCCTCTGGAAGTGGCCATGGTGGAAGACAGGCAGATCTCTCCCAAACACACTTGTAGAAATGGCAAGAAAAAGACAGAGAGCACATTAGAAGTGTCAATGGTGGAAGATAGGGAGATTTCTCCTGAACACACATGCAGAGACTGCAAGAAGAAGTCATAGAACATGATGGAGAAGGCCATGGTGGAACACAGACAGAGCTCCGCCGAAAACACTTGCAGAGGCTGCAAGAGGAATTCACAGAACACTCTGGAAGATAGGTAGGGCTACCCAAACACACTTGCAGAGGCTGCAAGAGGAAGTAAGAGAGCAGGCTGGAGATGGCCATGGTGAAAGACAGGCACAGCTCTCGAGAACCCACTTGCAGAATCTGAAAGAGGAAGTCAGAGAGCATGCTGGAACGGGCCATGGTGGAAGACAGGGGGATCTCTCCCGAACACCTTACAGAGGCTGGAGGAACTCAGACACCATACTGGAAATGGCCATGGCTGATGACAGGTAGATCTCTCACAAACACACTTGCCAGAGGCTGCAAGAGGAAATCAGAGAACCTGCTGGAAGTGGCCATGTTGGACGATAGGCAGATCTATCCTGAACACACTTGCAGAGACGGCAAGAGGAAGTCAGAGAGCACGCTGGAAGTGGCCATGTCGGAAGATAGGCAGAGCTCTCCAGAACCCACGTACAGAGAGAGAAACAGGAAGTCAGAGAACACACAGGAAGGGGCCATGGTGGAAGACAGGCAGATATCTCCAGAGCACATTTGGAGAGGCTGAACGAATTAGTAAAAGGGCACACTGGAAATGGCCATGGAGGAAGACAGGTAGATCTCTCCGAAACACACTTGACACAGGCTTCAAGAGTTATTCAGAGAACACGCTGGAAGTGGCCATGGTGGAAGGTAGGCAGATCTATCCCAAACACACTTGCAGAGAATGTAAGAGGAAGTCAGAGAGCACGCTGGTAGTGGCCCTGGTGGAAGACAGGCAGAGCTCTCCTGAACACACTAGCAGAGGCTGCAAGAGGAAGTCAGAGAGCACACTGGAAGTGGCAATTTTGGAAGACAGGCAGAGCTCTCCTGAACACACTTGCCGAGGGTGCAAGAGGAAGTCAGAGTGCAGGCTGGGGATGGCCATGGTGGAAGACAGGCAGAGCTCTCAAAAACCCACTTGCAGAGACTGAAAGAGGAAGTCAGAGAGCACTCTGGAAGTGGCCATGGTGGAAGACAGGCAGATCTCTCCTGAACACACTTGCAGAGGCTGCAAGAGGAGTGTGCACTGGAAATGGCCATGGCAGAAGTAGGGAGATCTCTCGCCAACACACTTGCCAGAGGCGGCAAGAGGAAGTCAGAGAACACGCTGGAAGTTGCCATGGTGGAAGATAGGCAGATCTATCCCGAACACACTTGCCGAGACTACAATTGGATGTCAGCGAGCATGCTGGAAGTGGCCATGGTGGAAGACAGCAGAGCTCTCCCAAACACATTTGCAGAGGCTGCAAGAGGAAATCAGAGAGCACACTGGAAGTGGCCATTGCGGAAGACAGGCAGAGCTCTCCCGAACAGACTTGCAGAGGCTGCAAGAGGAAGTCAGAGAGCACTCTGTAAGTGGCCATGGCGGAGGACAGCCAGGGCTCTCCCGAGCATGCTTGAGAGACTGCAAGAGGAAGTCAGAGAGTACGCTGGTAGTGGCCATGTAGGAAGACAGGCAGAAATCTCCTGAGCACACTTGCAGAGGCGGCAAGACAAAGTAAGAGAGAACTCTGGAAATGGCCATGACGGAAGACAGGCAGATCTCTCCCAAACATACTTGCAGAGATGGTGAGAGGAAGTCAGAGAGCACACTGAAAGTGGCAATGGTGGAGGACAGTGAGATTTCTCCTGAACAAACTTGCAGAGGCTGCAAGAGGAAATCATAGAGCACACTGGAAGTGGCCATTGTGGAAGACAGGCAGAGCTCTCCTGAACACACTTGCAAAGGCTGCAAGAGGAAGTCAGAGAGCACTCAGGAAGTGGCCATGGTGGAAGACAGGTAGATATCTCCGAAACACACTTGCACAGATGGCGAGAGGAAGTCAGAGAGCACATTGAAAGTGGCAGTGGTCGAAGATAGGGAGATTTTTTCTGAATACACTTGCCAAGACTGCAAGAATAAATCATAGAACCTTCTTAAGATGGCCATTGTGGAAGACAGGCAGAGCTCCTCAGAACACACTTGCGGAGGCTGCAAGAAGAATTCAGAGAGCACTCTGGAAGTGGCCATGGTGGAAGACACCCAGAGCTCTCCGAACATGCTTGAGAGACTGCAAGAGGAACTTAGAGAGCATGCGGGATGTTTCAATGGTGGCATACAGGCAGAGCTCTCACGAACACACTTGCGGAGGTGGCAAGAGGATGTCATAGAGCACCCCGGAAATGGCCATGGCGGAAGACAGTCAGAGCTCTACCGAACACACTAGAGGAGGCTGCAAGGGGAAGTCAGAGAGCAGGCTGGAGATGGCCATGGTGGAAGACATGTAGAGCTCTCCAGAACCCACTTGCAGAGGCTGCAAGAGGAAGTCAAAGAGCACACTGGAAATGGCCATGGCAGAAGTAGGGAGATCTCTCCCCAACACACTTGCCAGAGGCTGCAAGAGGAAGAAAGAGAACACGCTGGAAGTGGCCATGGTGGAAGATAGGCAGATCTATCCCGAACACACTTGCCGACACTACAAGTGGATGTCAGAGAGCACGCTGAAAGTGGCCATGGTGGAAGACAGGAAGAGCTATCTGAACACACTTGCAGTGGCTGCAAGAGGAAGTCAGAGAGCACTCTGTAAGTGACCATGGCGGAGGACAGCCAGAGCTCTCCTGAGCATGATTGAGAGACTGCATAGGAAGTCAGAGAGCACTCTGGAAGTGGCCATGGAGGAAGACAGGTAGATCTCTCCCAAACACACTTGCAGAGATGGTGAGAGGAAGTCAGAGAGCACACTGAAAGTGACAATGGTGGAAGATAGGGAGATTTCTCCTGAACACACTTGCCAAGGCTGCAAGAGGAAGTCAGAGAGCACTCTGAAAGTGGCCATGGCGGAAGACACCCAGAGCTCCCTGAACACGCTAGAGAGACTGCAAGAGGAAGACAGAGAGCACGCTGGAAGTTTCAAATATGGAATACAGGCAGAGCTCTCGCGAACACACTTGCGAAGGCGGCAAGAGGAAGTCAGAGAGCACCCTGGAAATGGCCATGGCGGAAGACAGTCAGAGCTCTCCTGAACACACTTGCAGAGGCTTCAAAAGGAAGTCAGAGAGCACTCTGGAAGTAGCCATTGTGGAAGACAGGCAGAGCTCTCCCGGACACACTTGCAGAGGCTGCAAGAGGAAGTCAGAGAGCACACTGAAAGATGCAATGGTAGAAGATAGGGAGATTTCTCCAGAACACACTTGCAGAGACTGCAAGAAGAAGTCATAAACCACGCTGGAGATGGCCATGGTGGAAGACAGGCAGAGCTCTCCTGAAAAAACTTGGAGAGGCTGCAAGAGGAGGTCAGAGAGCACGCTGGAAGTGGCCATGGCGAAAGACAAACAGAGCTCTCCCTAAAACACTTGCCGAGATTGCAAGAGGGAGACAGAGCATGCTGTAGATGGAAACAGCTGAAGAGAGGCAGAGCTCTCCCGACCACACTTGCAGAGGATGAAAGAGGAAGTCAGAGAGGATGCTGGAAATGGCCAAGGCAGAAGTAGGGAGATCTCTCCACAACACACTTGCCAGAGGCGGCAAGAGGTAGTCAGAGAACACGCTGGAAGAGGCCATGGTGGATGATAAGCAGATCTATCCCAAACACACTTGCAGAGGCTGCAAGAGGAAGTCAGAGAGCACACTGGAAGTGGCCATACAGCAAGACAAGCAGAGCTCTCTTGAACACACTTGCAGAGGCTACAAAAGAAGTCAGAGAGCACTAAGTACGTGGCCATGGCAGAAGACAGCCAGAGCTCTCACGAAAACGCTTGAGAGACTGCAAGAGGAAGACAGAGAGTACGCTGGAAGTGGCCATGGAGGAAGACAGGCAGAGCTGTCCTGACACACTTTCAGAGGCAGAAAGAGGAAGTCAGAGAGCCTTCTGTAAGTGGCCATTTTTGAAGACAGGCATATCTCTCCCGAACACACTTGAGAGACTGCAAGAGGAAGACAGAGAGCCCTCTGGAAGTGGCCATGGTGGAAGACAGGCAGATCTCTCCCAAACACACTTGCAAAAATGGCGAGAAGAAGACAGAGAGCACATTAGAAGTGTCAATGGTGGAAGATAGGGAGATTTCTCCTGAACACACATGCAGAGACTGCAAGAAGAAGTCATAGAACACGATGGAGATGGCCATGGTGGAAGACAGGCAGAGCTCTGCCAAAAACACTTGCAGAGGCTGCAAGAGGAATTCAGAGAACACTCTGGAAGTGGCCATGGTGGAAGACAGGCAGGGCTACCCAAACACACTTGCAGAAGCTGCAAGAGGAAGTAAGAAAGCAGGCTGGAGATGGCCATGGTGAAAGACAGGCACAGCTCTCGAGAACCCACTTGCAGAATCTTAAAGAGGAAGTCAGAGAGCATGCTGGAAGGGGCCATGGTGGAAGACAGGCAGATCTCTCCCGAACACACTTGCAGAGGCTGCAAGAGGAAGTCAGAGAGCACACTGGAAGTGGCCATAGTGCAAGAGAGGCAGAACTCTCTTGAACACACTTGCAGAGGCTGCAAGAAGAAGTCAGAGAGCACTAAGTAAGTGGCCATGGCGGAAGACAGCAAGAGCTCTCCCGAACACGCCTGAGAGACTGAAAGAGAAATTCAGAGAGTACGCTGGAAGTGGCCATGGAGGAAGATTGGGAGAGCTCTCATGAACACACTTGCAGAGGCTGATAGTGGAAGTCAGAGAGCCCTCTGGAAGTGGCCATTTTTGAAGACAGGCATATCTCTCCCAAACACACATGAGAGACTGCAAATGAAGACAGAGAGCCCTCTGGAAGTGGCCATGGTGGAAGACAGGCAGATCTCTCCCAAACACACTTGCAGAAAGGGCGAGAAGAAGACAGAGAGCACACTAGAAGTGTCATTGGTGGAAGATAGGGAGATTTCTCTTTAACACACATGCAGAGACTGCAAGAAGAAGTCATAGAACACGATGGAGATGGCCATGGTGGAAGACAGGCAGAGCTCTGAAGAAAGCACTGGCAGAGGCTGCAAGAGGAATTCAGAGAACACTCTGGAAGTGGCCATGGAGGAAGACAGGCAGGGCTATCCAAACACACTTGAGGAGGCTGCCAGAGGAAGTAAGAGAGCAGGCTGGAGATGGCCATGGTGAAAGACAGGCACAGCTCTCCAGAACCCACTTGCAGAATCTGAAAGAGGAAGTCAGAGAGCATGGTAGAAGGGGCCATGGTGGAAGACACGCAGATCTCTCCCGAACACACTTGCAGAGGCTGGGGGAACTCAGAGAGCCCACTGGGAATGACTATGGCTGATGACAGGTAGATCTCTCCCGAACACACTTGCCAGAGGCTGCAAGAGGAAGTCAGACAACCTGCTGGAAGTGGCCATGCTGGACGATAGGCAGATCTATCCTGAAACACTTGCAGAGGCTTCAAGAGGAAGTCAGAGAGCATGCTGGAAGTGGCCATGGTGGAAGACAGGCAGAGCTCTGAAGAAAAAACTTGCAGAGGCTGCAAGAGGAATTCAGAGAACACTCTGGAAGTGGCCATTGTGGAAGACAGGCAGAGCTCCCCCGAACACACTTGCAGTGGGTGCAAGAGGAAGTCAGAGTGCAGGCTGGAGATGGCCATGGTGGAAGACAGGCAATGCTCTCCCGAACACACTTGCAGAGACAGCAAGAGGAATTCAAAGAGCACACTGGAAATGGCCATGGCGGAAGTAGGGAGATCTCTCCCCAACACACTTGCCAGAGGCTGCAAGAGGAAGTCAGAGAACATGCTGGAAGCGGCCATGGTGGAAGATAGGCAGATCTATCCCGAACACACTTGCAGAGACTACAAGTGGATGTCAGAGAGCATGCTGGAAGTGGCCAGGGTGGAAGACAGGCAGAACTCTCCCGAACACACTTGCAGAGACTGCAATAGGAAGTCAGAGAGCACTCTGTAAGTGGCCATGGCAGAGGACAGCCAGAGCTCTCACGAGCATGCTTGAGAGACTGCAAGAGGAAGTCAGAGAGTACGCTGGAAGTGGCCATGGTGGAAGACAGGTAGATCTCTCCGAAACACACTTGCACAGATGGCGAGAGGAAGTCAGAGAGCACACTGAAATTGGCAGTGGTCGAAGATAGGGAGATTTTTCCTGAACACACTTGCAGAGACTGCATTAGAAGTCATAGAACCCCCTTGAGATGGCCATTGTGGAAGACAGGCAGAGCTCCTCCGAACACACTGGCAGAGGCTGCAAGAAGAATTCAGAGAGCACTCTGGAAGTGGCCATGGCGGAAGACACCCAGAGCTCTCCGAACATGCTTGAGAGACTGCAAGAGGAAGTCAGAGAG
Source organism: Jaculus jaculus (assembly GCF_020740685.1). Taxonomy (NCBI): domain Eukaryota; kingdom Metazoa; phylum Chordata; class Mammalia; order Rodentia; family Dipodidae; genus Jaculus; species Jaculus jaculus. The sequence continues at coordinate 27,689,863 of NC_059120.1, forward strand.
CATGCTGGAAGTTTCAATGGTGGAATACAGGCAGAGCTCTCGCGAACACACTTGCAGAGGCTGCAAGAGGAAGTCAGAGAGCACTCTGGAAGTGGCCATGGTGGAAGACAGGCAGAGCTCTCCAGAACACACCTGAGAGACTGCAAGAGGAAGTCAGACAGCACACTGGAAGTGGCCATGGTGGAAGACAGGCAGAGCTCTGAAGAAAGCACTGGCAGAGGCTGCAAGAGGAATTCAGAGAACACTCTGGAAGTGGCCATGGTGCAAGACAGGCAGGGCTACCCAAACACACTTGAGGATGCTGCAAGAGGAAGTAAGAGAGCAGGCTGGAGATTGCCATGGTGAAAGACAGGCACAGCTCTCGAGAACCCACTTGCATATTCTGAAAGAGGAAGTCAGAGAGCATGGTGGAAGGGGCCATGGTGGAAGACAGGCAGATCTCTCCCGAACACACTTGCAGAGGCTGGGGGAACTCAGAGCCCACTGGGAATGGCCATGGCTGATGACAGGTAGATCTCTCCCGAACACACTTACCAGAGGCTGCCTGAGGAAATCAGAGAACCTGCTGGAAGTGGCCATGCTGGACGATAGGCAGATCTATCCTGAACACACTTGCAGAGACTACAAGAGGACGTCAGAGAGGATACTGGAACTGGCCATGGTGGAACACAGTCAGAGCTCTCCCGACACATTTGCAGATGCTGCAAGAGAAAGTCAGAGAGCACACTGGAAGTAACCATGGCAGAAGACAGGCAGAGCTCCCCCGAACACACTTGCAGAGTGTGCAAGAGGAAGTCAGAGTGCAGGCTGCAGATGGCCATGGTGGAAGACAGGCAGAGCTCACCCAAACACACTTGCAAAGACGGCAAAGAGAAGTCAGAGAGCACGCTGGAAGTGGCCATGTCGGAAGATAGGCAGAGCTCTCCAGAACTCACTTGCAGAGACAGAAAGAGGAAGTCAGAGAACACACAGGAAGGGTCCATGGTGGAAGACAGGCAGATATCTCCCGAACACATTTGGAGAGGCTGCAAAAGTAAGTAGGAGTGCACAGTGGAATTGGCCATGGCGGAAGACAGGTAGATCTCTCCGAAACACACTTGCCACAGGCTTCAAGAGTTATTCAGAGAACACGCTGGACGTGGCCATGGTGGACGATATGCAGATCTATCCCGAACACACTTGCAGAGACTGCAAGAGGAAGTCAGAGAGCACTAACTAAGTTGCCATGGCGGAATACAGCAGAGCTCTCCCGAACATGCCTGAGAGACTGCAAGAGGAAGTCAGAGAGTACGCTGGAAGTGGCCATGGAGGAAGACAGGCAGAGCTCTCATGAACACACTTGCAGAGGCTGAAAGAGGAAGTCAGAGAGCCCTCAGGAAGTGGCCATTTTTGAAGACAGGCATATCTCTCCCGAACAAACTTGAGAGACTGCAAGAGGAAGACAGAGAGCCCTCTGGAAGTGGCCATGGTGGAAGACAGGCAGATCTCTCCCAAACACACTTGCAGAAAGGGCGAGAAGAAGACAGAGAGCACACTAGAAGTGTCAATGGTGGAAGAAAGGGAGATACCTCCTGAACACACATGCAGAGACTGCAAGAAGAAGTCATAGAACACGATGGAGATGGCCATGGTGGAAGACAGGCAGAGCTCTGCCGAAAACACTTGCAGAGGCTGCTAGAGGAAGTAAGAGAGCAGGCTGGAGATGGCCATGGTGAAAGACAGGCACAGCTCTCCAGAACCCACTTGCAGATTCTGAAAGAGGAAGTCAGAGAGCATGGTGGAAGGGGCCATGGTGGAAGACAGGCAGATCTCTCCCGAACACACTTGCAGAGGCTGCAAAGGGAATTCAGAGAACCTGCTGGAAGTGCTCATGCTGGAAGATAGGCAGATCTATCCTGAACACACTTGCAGAGACTGGAAGAGGAAGTCAGAGAGCACACTGGAAGTGGCCATGTTGGAAGACAGGCAGAGCTCCCCCGAACACACTTGCAGTGGGTGCAAGGGAAGTCAGAGTGCAGGCTGGAGATGGCCATGGTGGAAGACAGGCAATGCTCTCCTGAACACACTTGCAGAGACAGCAAGAGGAATTCAAAGAGCACACTGGAAATGGCCATGGCGGAAGTAGGGAGATCTCTCCCCAACACACTTGCCAGAGGCTGCAAGAGGAAGTCAGAGAACACGCTGGAAGCGGCCATGGTGGAAGATAGGCAGATCTATCCCGAACACACTTGCAGAGACTACAAGTGGATATCAGAGAGCACGCTGGGAGTGGCCAGGGTGGAAGACAGGCAGAACTCTCCCGAACACACTTGCAGAGACTGCAATAGGAAGTCAGAGAGCACTCTGTAAGTGGCCATGGCAGAGGACAGCCAGAGCTCTCGCGAGCATGCTTGAGAGACTGCAAGAGGAAGTCAGAGAGCACGCTGGAAGTGGCCATGGTGGAAGACAGGTAGATCTCTCCGAAACACACTTGCACAGATGGCGAGAGGAAGTCAGAGAGCACACTGTAATTGGCAGTGGTCGAAGATAGGGAGATTTTTCCTGAACACACTTGCAGAGACTGCAAGAAGAAGTCATAGAACCCCGTTGAGATGGCCATTGTAGAAGACAGGCAGAGCTCCTCCGAACACACTTGCAGAGGCTGCAAAAAGAATTCAGAGAGCACTCTGGAAGTGGCCATGGTGGAAGACACCCAGAGCTCTCCGAACATGCTTGAGAGACTGCAAGAGGAAGTCAGAGAGCACGCTGGAAGTTTCAATGGTGGAATACAGGCAGAGCTCTCGCGAACACACTTGTGAAGGCGGCAAGAGGAAGTCAGAGAGCACCCTGGATGTGGCCATGGAGGAAGACAGTCAGAGCTCTCCTGAACACACTTGCAGAGGCTGCAAAAGGAAGTCAGAGAGCACACTGGAAGTAGCCATTGTGGAAGACAGGCAGAGCTCTCCCGGACACACTTGCAGAGGCTGCAAGAGGAAGTCAGAGAGCACTCTGGAAGTGGCCATGGTGGAAGACAGGCAGAGCTCTCCAGAACACACCTGAGAGACTGCAAGAGGAAGTCAGACAGCACACTGGAAGTGGCCATGGTGGAAGACAGGCAGAGCTCTGAAGAAAGCACTGGCAGAGGCTGCAAGAGGAATTCAGAGAACACTCTGGAAGTGGCCATGGTGCAAGACAGGCAGGGCTACCCAAACACACTTGAGGAGGCTGCAAGAGGAAGTAAGAGAGCAGGCTGGAGATGGCCATGGTTGAAGACAGGCAGAGCTCTCCCGAACACGCTTGAGATACTGCAAGAGGAAGTCACAGAGCACACTGGAAGTGACCATGGAGGAAGTCAGGCAGAAATCTCCCAAGAACACTTGCACAGGCCTCAAGAGTAAGTAAGAGAGCACTCTGGATGTGGCCATGGGGGAAGACAGGCAGATCTCTCCCAAACACACTGGCACAGAGGGTGAGAGGAAGTCATAGAGCACACTGAAAGTGGCAATGGTGGAAGATAGGGAGATTTCTCCTGAACACACATGCAGAGACTGCAAGAAGAAGTCATAGAACACACTTCAGATTGCCATTGTGGAAGACAGGCAGGGCTCTCCCAAACCACTTGCAGAGGCTGCCAGAGGAAGTCAGAGAGCAGGCTGGAGATGGCCATTCTGGAAGACAGGCAGATCTCTCCTGAACACACTTGCAGAGGCTGCAAGAGGAACTCAGAGAGCACACTGGAAATGGCCATGGCGGAAGACAGGGAGATCTCTCCCAAACAAACTTGCCAGAGGCTGCAAGAGGAAGTCAGAAAACATGCTGGAAATGACCATGATGGAAGATAGGCAGATCTATCCCAAACACACTTGCAGAGACTACAATAGGATATCAGAGAGCACTCTGTAAGTGGCCATGGCAGAAGAGAGCCAGAGCTCTCCCGAACACACTTGAGAGACTGCAAGAGGAAGTCAGAGAGCACGCTGGATGTGGCCATGGAGGAAGACAGGCAGAAATCTCCCAAGCACCCTTGCAGCGGTGGCCTGAGGAAGTAAGACTGCACTCTGGAAGTTGCCATGGGAGAAGACAGGCAGATCTCTCCCAAACACACTTGCAGAGATGGTGAGAGGAAGTCAGAGAGCACACTGAAAGTGTCATTGGTTGAAGATAGAGAGATTTCTCCTGAACACACTTGCAGAGACTGTAAGAAGAAGTCATAGAACACGCTGCAGATGGCCATGGTGGAAGACAGGCAGAGCTCTAACAAAAACACTTGCAGAGGCTGCAATAAGAAGTCAGAGAACACTATGGAAGTGGACATGGCGGAAGACAGGCAGGGCTCTCCCGAACACACTTGCACAGGCTGCAAGAGGAAGTCAGAGAGCAGCCTGGAGATGGCCATGGTGGAAGACAGGCAGAGCTCTCCCGAACACGCTTGGGAGACTGCAAGAGGAAGTCAGAGAGCACGCTGGAAGTGACCATGGAGGAAGTCAGGCAGAAATCTCCCAAGCACACTTGCAGAGGCGGCTAGAGTAAGTAAGAGAGCATTCTGGATGTGGCCATGGGGGAAGACAGGCAGATCTCTCCCAAACACACTTGCAGAGAGGGTGAGAGGAAGTCAGAGAGCACACTGGAAGTGGCATTGGTGGAAGATATGGAGATTTCTCCTGAACACACTGTAGAGACTGAAAGAAGAAGTCATAGAACACGCTGCAGATGGCCATGGTAGAAGATAGGCAGAGCTCTCCCAAACATACTTGCAGAGACTGCAATAGGAAGTCAGGGAACACTCTGGACGTGGACATGGCTGAAGACAGGAAGGGCTCTCCCGAACACTCTTGCAGAGGCTGCAAGAGGAAGTCAGAGAGCAGGCTGGAGATGGCCATGGTGGAAGACAGGCAGAGCTCTCCTGAACACACATGCAGAGGCTGCAAGAGGAAGTCAGAGAGCACTCTGGAAGTGGCCATGGTGGAAGACAAGTAGATCTCTCCCAAACACACTTGCACAGATGGCGATAGGAAGTCAAAGAGCACACTGAAAGTGGCAGTGGACGAAGATAGGGAGATTTTTCCAGAACACACTTGCAGACACTGCAAGAAGAAGTCATAATACCCGCTTGAGATGGCCAATGTGGAAGACAGGCAGAGCTCCCCCGAACACACTTGCAGAGGGTGCAAGAAGAATTCAAAGAGCACTCTGGAAGTGGCCATGGGGGAATACACCCAGAGCTCTCCGAACACGCTGGAAAGACTGCAAGAGGAAGTCAGAGAGCACGCTGTAAATGGCCATGGTGGAAGACAGTCAGACCTCTCCTGAACACACTTGCAGAGGCTGCAAAACAAAGTCAGAGAGAACACTGCAAGTAGCCATTGTGGAAGACAGGCAGAGCTCTCCCGGACACACTTGCAGAGGCTGCAAGAGGAAGTCAGAGAGCACGCTGGAAGTGGCCATGGAGTACTACAGGCAGAAATCTCCCGAGCACACTTGCAACGGTGGCAAGAGGAAGTAAGAGAAAACTCTGGAAGTGGCCATGGTGGAAGACAGGCAGATCACCCCCAAACACACTTGCAGAGACCACGAGAGGAAGTCAGAGAGCACACTGAAAGAGGCAATGGTAGAAGATAGGGATATTTCTCCAGAACACACATGCAGAGACTGCAAGAAGAAGTCATAGAACACGCTGGAGATGGCCATGGTGGAAGACAAGCAGAGCTGTCCCGAAAAAACTTGGAGAGTCTGCAAGAGGAGGTCAGAGAGCACGCTGGAAGTGGCCATGGCGAAAGACAAACAGAGCTCTCCCTAAAGCACTTGCCGAGATTGCTAGAGGAAGACAGAGCATGCTGTAGATGGCCACTGCTGAAGACAGGCAGAGCTCTCCTGACCACACTTGCAGAGGCTGCAAAATGAAGTCAGAGAGGACGCAGAGAGTGGCCAGGGTGGAACACAGGCAGAGCTCTCCCAAACACACTAGCAGAGGCTGCAAGGGGAAGTCAGAGAGCAGGCTGGAGATGGCCATGGTGGAAGACAGGCAGAGCTCTCCAGAACACACTTGCAGAGACTGCAAAAGGAAGTCAGAGAGCCCACTGGAAATGGCCATGGGGGAAGACAGGTAGATCTCTCCCCAACACACTTGCCAGAGGCTGCAAGAGGAAGTCAGAGAGCACACTGGTAATGGCCATACGGCAAGACAGGCAGAGCTCTCTTGAACACACTTGCCGAGACTGCAAGAGGAAGTCAGAGAGCACTAAGTAAGTGGCCATGGTGGAAGACAGCCAGAGCTCTCCCGAACATACTTGAGAGACTGCAAGAGGAAGTCAGAGAGTACGCTGGAAGTGGCCATAGAGGAAGACAGGCAGAGCTCTCCTGAACACACTTGCAGAGGCCGAAAGGGGAAGTCAGACGGCCCTCTGGAAGTGGCCATTTTTGAAGACAGGCATATCTCTCCCGAACACACTTTAGAGACTGCAAGAGGAAGACAGAGAGCCCTCTGGAAGTGGCCAAGGTGGAAGACAGGCAGATCTCTCCCAAACACAGTTGCAGAAATGGCGAGAAGAAGACCGAGAGCACACTAGAAGTGGCAATGGTGGAAGATAGGGAGATTTCTCCTGAACACACATGCAGAGACTGCAAGAAGAAGTCATAGAACACGATGCAGATGGCCATGGTGGAAGACAGGCAGAGCTCTGCCGAAAACACTTGCAGAGGCTGCAAGAGGAATTCAGAGAACACTCTGGAAGTGGCCATGGTGGAAGACAGGCAGGGCTACCCAAACACACTTGCAGAGGCTGAAAGAGGAAGTAAGAGAGCAGGCTGGAGATGGCCATGGTGAAAGACAGGCACTGCTCTCCAGAACCCACGTGCAGAGACTGAAAGAGGAAGTCAGACAGCATGCTGGAAGGGGCCATGGTGGAAGACAGGCAGATGTCTCCAGAACACACTTGCAGAGGCTGGAAGGAACTCAGAGAGCACACTGGAAATGGCCATGGCTGATGACAGGTAGATCTCTGCCGAACACACTTGCCAGAGGCTGAAAGAGGAATTCAGAGAACCTGCTGGAAGTGGCCATGCTGGACGATAGGCAGATCTATCCTGAACACACTTGCAGAGACTGCAAGAGGAAGTCAGAGAGCATACTGGAAGTGGCCATGGTGGAAGACAGGCAGAGCTCTCCCGAACACATTTGCAGAGGCTGCAAGAGGAAGTCAAACAGCACACTGGAAGTGGCCATTTTGGAAGATAGGCAGAGCTCCCCCAAACACACTTGCAGAGGGTCAAGAGGAAGTCAGAGTGCAGGCTGGAGATGGCCATGGTGGAAGACAAGCAGAGCTCTCCTGAACACACTTGCAGAGGCTGCAAGAGGAAGTCAGACAGCAAGGTAGAAATGTCCATGGTGGAAGACAGGCAGAGGTCTCCAGAACACACTTGCAGAGACTGCTACAGGAAGTCAGAGAACACTCTGGAAGTGGCCATTGTGGAAGACAGGCAGACCTCTTATGAACACACTTACTGAGACTGAAAGAGGAAGTCAGAGAGCAGGCTGGAGATGACCATGGTGAAAGACAGTCAGAGCTCTCCCGAACCCACTTGCAGAGACTGAAAGAGGAAGTCAGAGAGCAATTAGAAGTGGCCATGGTGGAAGACAGGCATATCTCTCCCATACACACTTGCAGGTGCTGCAAGAGGAAGACAGAGATCACTCTGGACATGGCCATGGCTTTAGACAGGCAGAGCTCTCCCGAACACACTGACAGAGGCTGCCAGAGGAAGTCAGAGAGCACTCTGGAAGTGGCCATGTTGTATGACATGCAGAGCTCTCACGAACACAATTTCAGAGACTGCTAGAGAAGGTCAGTGTGCACGCTGGAAGTGACCATGGTGGAAGAGAGGCAGAGCTCTCCCGAAATCTCTTGCAGAGGCGGCAAGAGCAAATCAGAGAGCACTCTGCAAGTGGTCATGGTGGAAGACAGGCAGATCTCCCCCAACCACACTTGCAGAGACTGCAGAGGAAGTCAGAGAGCATGCTGGAAGTTGCCATGGTGGAAGATAGGGAGATTTTCCTAAACACACTTGCAGAGACTACAAGACGAAGTCAGAGACCCGCAGGAAGTGGCCATGGTGTAAGATAGGGAGATTTTCCTAATCACACTTGCAGAGACTAAAAAAGGAAGTCAGAGAGCATGCTGGAAGAGGCCATGGTGGAAGTTAGGGAGATTCCTCCTGAACACACTTGCAGAGATTGCAAGAGGAAGACATAGAACACGCTGGAGATGGCCATGGTGGAAGACAGGCAGAGCTCTCCCAAAAACACTTGCAGAGACTGCAAGAGGAAGTCAGAGAACATTCTGGAAGTGGCCATGACGGAAGACAGGCAGAGCTCTCCTGAACACCCTTGCAGAGGCTGTTTGAGGAAGTCAGAGAGCAGGCTGGAGATGGCCATGGTGGAAGACAGGCAGAGCTCTCAAGAACCCACTTGCAGAGATGGATTGAGGAAGTCAGAGAGCACGCTGAAAGTGGCCATGGTGGAAGACAGGCATAGAGCTCCAGAACCCACTTGCAGATACTGAAAGAGGAAGTCAGAGAACACGCTGTAAGTGGCCATGTAAGAAGACAGGCAGATCTCTCCCGAACACACTTACAGAGGCTGCAAGAGGAAGTCAGAGAGCACCCTGGAAATGGCCATTGCAGAAGAGAGGTAGATCTCTCCCTAAAACACTTGCCATTGGCTGCAAAGGAAGTCAGAGAACACGATGGAAGTGGCCATGGTGGAAGATAGGCAGATCTTTCCCGAACACACTTGCAGAGGCTGGAAGAGGAAGTCAGGGAACTAGCTGGAAGTGGCCATTGCAGAAGACAGGCAGAGCTCTCCTGAACACACTTGCAGAGGCTGAAAGAGGAAGTCAGAGACCACTCTGGAAGTGGCCATGGTGGAAGACAAGCATATCTCACCCGAACACACTTGCTGAGGCTGCAAGAGGAAGTCAGAGAGCACTCTGGAAATGACCATAGAGGAGAAAAGGCAGAGCTCTCCCACACACACTTGCAGAGGCTGCAAGAGGAAGACAGAGAGCAATCTGGAAGTGGCCATGGCGGAAGACAGGCAGAGCTCTCCTGAACACACTTGAGAGACTGCAAGAAGAAGTGAGAGAGCAATCTGGAAGTGGCCTTGGTGGAAGACAGGCAGAAATCTCCCAAGCACACTTGCAGAGGTGGAAGAGGAAGTAAGAGAGCACTCTGGAAGTGGCCATGGGGAAGACAGGCAGATCTCTCCCAAACACACTTGCAGAGCCGGTGAGAGGAAGTCAGAGAGCACTCTTAATGTGGGCATAGCAGAAGACAGGCAGAGCTTTCGCGAACACACTTGAGAGATGGCAATAGGAAGTCAGAGAGCACGCTGGAAGTGGCCATTGTGGAAGACAGGCAGAAATCTCCTGAACAAATTGCAGAAGCAGTAAGAGGAAATAAGAGGGCACTCTGGAAGTGGCCATAGTGGAAGACAGTCAGATCTCTCCCAAACACACTTGTAGAGATGTTGAGAGAAATTCAGGGGTCACTCTTGAAGTGGCCATGGAGGAAGAGAGGCAGAGCTCCCATGAACACAATTGCACAGGCTGCAAGAGGAAGTCAGAGAGCACACTGGAAATGGCCATGGCAGAAGAAAGTAGATCAGTCCCTAACACACTTGCCAGAGGCAGCAAGAGGAAGTCTGAGAACACGCTGGAAGTGGCCAGGGTGGAAGAAAGGCAGATGTCTCCTGAACACCCGTGCAGAGGCTGCAAGAGGAAGTCAGAGAGCACTCTGGAAATGGCCATGGCGGAAGACAGGCAGAGCTCTCCCGAAAACACTTGAAAGACTGCAAGAGGAAATCAGAGAGCACACTGGAAGTGGCCATGGTGGAGGACAGGCAGAAATCTCTCGAACACACTTGCAGAGAATGCAAGAAGAAGTCATAGAACACGCTGGAGATGGCCATGGAGGAAGACAGGCAGAGGTCTCCCGAAAACACATGCAGAGGCTGCAAGAGGAATTCCGGGAACAATCTGGAAGTGGTCATGGCGGAAGAAAGGCAGAGCTCTCCCGAACACACTTGCAGAGGGTGCAAGAAGAAGTCAGAGAGCAGGCTGGAGGTGGCCATGGTGGAAAACAGGCAGAGCACTCCAGAACCTACTTGCAGAGACTGGAAGAGGAAGGCAGAGAGCAAGTTGGAAGTGGCCATGGTGGAAGACAGGTAGATCACTCCTGACAACACTTTGCCAGAAGCTGCAAGAGGAAGTCAGAGAACAACTGGAAGTGGCCATGGTGGAAGATAGGCAGATCTCTCCCGAACACACTTGCAGAACTGCAAGAGGATGTCAGAGAGCAAGCTGGAAGTGGCCATTGTGGAAGACAAGCCAATCTATCCCAAACACAATTGAAGACGCTGCAAGAGGAAGTCACAGTGCACACTGGAAATGGCCATGCCGGAAGACAGGTAGATCTCTCCCCAACACACTTGCCAGAGGCTGAAAGAGGAAGTCAGAGAACACGCTAGAAGTGGCCATGGTGGAAGATAGGCAGATCTATCCCGAACACACTTGCAGAGGCTGCAAGACGAAGTCAGAGTACAAGCTGGAGATGGCCATGGTGGAAGACAGACAGAGCTCTCCTGAACACACTTGCAGAGGCTGAAAGTGGAAGTCAGAGAGCACTCTGTAAATGGCCATGTTGGAAGACAGGCAGAGCGTTCCCGAACACACTTGACAGACTGCAAGAGGAAGTCAAAGAGCACGGTGGAAGTGGCCATGGTGGAAGACAGGCATAAATCTCCAGAAAACACTTGCAGAGGCAGCAAGAGGAAGTAAGAGAGCCCTCTGGTAGTGGCCATGGTTGAAGACAGGAATATCTCTCCCAAACACACTTGCAGAAATGGCGAGAGGAAGACAGAGAGCACACTAGATGTGGCAATGGTGGAAGATAGGAAGATGTCTCCTGAACACACTTGCCGAGACTGCAAGAAGAAGTCATAGAGCACTATGGAGATGGCCATGGTGGAAGACAGGCAGAGCTCTGCCGAAAACAGTTGCAGAGGCTGCAAGACAAAGTACGAGAACACTCTGTAAGTGGCCATGGCAGAAGACAGGCAGGGCTTTCCCAAACACACTTGCAGAGGCTGCAAGAGGAAGTCACAATGAAAGCTGGAGATGGCCATGGTGGAAGACAGGTATATCTCTCCGAAACACACTTGCCAGAGGCTGCAAGAGGAATTCAGAGAAAACGCTGGAAGATGGATGGTGGTAGATAGGGAGATCTGGCCCGAACACACTTGGAGAGACAGCAAGAGGATGTCAGAGAACACGCCGGAAGTGGCCATGGAGGAAGATAGGCAGATCTATCCCAAACACACTTGCAGAACTGCAAGAGGATGTCAATGAGCAAGCTGGAAGGGGCCATTGCGGAAGACAGGCAGAGCTCTCAGGAACACACTTGCACAGGCTGAAAGAAGAAGTCAGAGAGCACACTGGAAGTGCCCATTGCCTAAGACAGGCAGAGTTCTACCGAACACACTTAGAGAGGCTGCAAGAGGAAGTCAGAGAGCACTCTGGAAGTGGCCATGGTCGAAGATAGGGAGATTTCTCCTGAACACACTTGCAGAGACTGCAAAAAGAAGTCATAGAACACGATGGAGATGGCCATTGTGGAAGACAGGCAGAACTCTCACGAACACACTTGCAGAGGCACCAAGAGGCAGTCAGAGAGCAAACTGGAAGTGGCCATGGTGGAAGACAGGCATGTCACTCCCGAACACAATTGCAGAGGCTACAAGAGGAAGTCAAAGAGCACTCTGGAAATGGCCATGGTGTAGGACAAGCAGAGCACTCCTGAACGCACTTGCTGAGGATGCAAAAAGAAGTCAGAGAGCACTCTGGAAGTGGCCAAGGTGGAAGACAGCCAGAGCTCTCCCGAACACGTTTGAGAGACTGCAAGAGGAAATCAGAGAGCATGCTGGAAGTGGCAATGATGGAAGACAGGCAGATATCTCGCGAACATACTTGCGGAGCGGCAAGAGAACTTACAAAAGCACTCTGGAAGTGGCCATGGTGGAAGACAGGCAGATCTCTCCTAAACACACTTGCAGAGACGGCGAGAAGAAGTAGGAGAGCACCCTGGAAATGGACATGTCGGAAGACAGGTAGATCTCTCCTGAACACACTTGCCACAGGCTGCAAGAAGAAGTCAGAGTGCACACGGGAAGTGTCCATTGTGGAAGACAGACAGAGCTGTCCTGAACAAAGTTGTAGAGGCTGAAAGAGGAAGTCAGAGAGCACTCTGGAAATGGCAATGGCGGAAGACAGGCAGAGCTCTCCCGAACACACTTGAGAGACTGCAAGAGGAAGTCAAAGAGCACGGTAGAAGTGGCCATGGTGGAAGACAGGCATAAATCTCCCAAACACACTTGCAGAGGCGGCAAGAGGAAGTAAGAGAGCTCTCTGGAAGTGGCCATGGTTGAAGACAGGCAAATCCCTCCCAAACACAGTTGCAGAAATGTCGAGAGGAAGACAGAGAGCACACTAGAAGTGGCAATGGTGGAAGATAGGGAGATTTCACCTGAACACACTTGCAGATACTGCAAGAAGAAGAAACAGAGCACTATGGAGATGGCCATGGTGGAAGACAGTCAGAACTCTGCCAAAAACAGTTGCAGAGGCTGCAAGAGGAAGTCAGAATGCAAGCTGGAAGTGGCCATGACGGAACACAGGCATGTCTCTCCCGAACACACTTGCAGAGAGTGCAAGAGGAAGTCACAGAGCACGCTGGAATGGGCCATGGTGGAAGACAGGCAGAAAACTCCCGAAAAGACTTGCAGAGGCTGCAAGAGGAAGTAAGAGAGTACATTGGAAATGGCCATGGCGGAGGACAGGTAGATCTCTCCGAAACACACTTGCCAGAGGCTGCAAGAGGAATTCAGAAAAAACGCTGGAAGATGGATGGTGGAAGATAGGGAGATCTATCCCGAACACACTTGGAGAGACGGCAAGAGGATGTCAGAGAACACGCCGGAAGTGGCCACGGTGGAAGATAGGCAGATCTACCCCAAACAAACTTGCAGAACTGCAAGAGGATGTCAATGAGCAAGCTGGAAAGGGCCATTGCGGAAGACAGGCAGAGCTCTCAGGAACACACTTGCACAGGCTGAAAGAAGAAGTCAGAGAGCACACTGGAAGTGCCCATTGCCTAAGACAGGCAGAGTTCTACCGAACACAGTTGCAGAGGGGGCAAGAGGAAGTAAGAGAGCCCTCTGGAAGTGGCCATGGTTGAAGACAGGCAGATCTCTCCCAAACACACTTGCAGAGATGGCGAGAGGAAGTCAGAGAGCACACTGAAAGTGGCAATCTTGGAAGATAGGGAGATTTCTCCCGAACACACTTGTAGAGACTGCAAGAAGTCATAGAACACGATGGAGATGGCCATTGTGGAAGACAGGCAGAACTCTCACGAACACACTTGCAGAGGCACCAAGAGGCAGTCAGAGAGCAAACTGGAAGTGGCCATGGTGGAAGACAGGCATGTCTCTCCCGAACACACTTGGAGAGGCTACAAGAGGAAGTCAGAGAGCACTCAGGAAATGGCCATGGCGGAGGACAAGCAGAGCACTCCTGAACACACTTGCTGAGGCTGCAAAAAGAAGTCAGAGAGCACTCTGGAAGTGGCCATGGTGGAAGACAGCCAGAGCTCTCCCGAACACGTTTGAGAGACTGCAAGAGAAAATCAGAGAGCATGCTGGAAGTGGCAATGATGGAAGACAGGCAGATATCTCGCGAACATACTTGCAGAGCTGCAAGAGCACTTACGAAAGCACTCTGGAAGTGGCCATGGTGGAAGACAGGCAGATCTCTCCTAAACACACTTGCAGAGATGGCGAGAAGAAGTCAGAGAGCACCCTGGAAATGGACATGTCGGAAGACAGGTAGATCTCTCCTGAACACACTTGCCACAGGCTGCAAGAAGAAGTCAGAGAGCACACGGGAAGTGTCCATTGTGGAAGACAGACAGAGCTCTCCTGAACAAAGTTGTAGAGGCTGAAAGAGGAAGTCAGAGAGCACTCTGGAAATGGCAATGGCGGAAGACAGGCAGAGCTCTCCCGAACACACTTGAGAGACTGCAAGAGGAAGTCAAAGAGCACGGTAGAAGTGGCCATGGTGGAAGACAGGCATAAATCTCCCAAACACACTTGCAGAGGCGGCAAGAGGAAGTAAGAGAGCCCTCTGGAAGTGGCCATGGTTGAAGACAGGCAGATCTCTCCCAAACACAATTGCAGAAATGTCGAGAGGAAGAAAGAGAGCACACTAGAAGTGGCAATGGTGGAAGATAGGGAGATTTCACCTGAACACACGTGCAGAGACTGCAAGAAGAAGTCACAGAGCACTATGGAGATGGCCATGGTGGAAGACAGTCAGAACTCTGCCAAAAACAGTTGCAGAGGCTGCAAGAGGAAGTCAGAGAACAATCTGGAAGTGGCCATGACGGAACACAGGCATGTCTCTCCCGAACACACTTGCAGAGAGTGCAAGAGGAAGTCACAGAGCACGCTGGAAGGGGCCATGGTGGAAGACAGGCAGATCTCTCCTGAACACATTTGCAGAGGCTGAAAGAGGAAGTAAGAGGGCACATTGGAAATGGCCATGGACGGAATACAGGAAGATGTCTCCGAAACACACTTGTGAGAGGCAACAAGAGGAATTCAGAGAACACGCTGGAAGTGGCCATGGTGGAAGATAGGCAGATCTATCCCGAACACACTTGAGAGAGTGCAAGAGGAAGTCAGAGAACACGCTGGAAATGGCCATGGTGGAAGGCATGCAGAAATCTCACCAACACACTAGCAGAGGCGGCAAGAAGAAGTAAGAGGTCACTGTGGAAGTGGCCATGGTGTAAGACAGGCAGATCTATCCCAAACACACTTCCAGAGATGGAGAGAGGAAGTCAGAGAGCACACTGGTAGTGGCAGTGTGGAAGATAGGGAGATTTCACCTGAACACAATTGCAGAGACTGCAAGAAGAAGTCATAAAAGACGCTGGATATGGCCATGGTGGAAGAAAGGCAGAGCTCTCCCAAAAAGACTTGCAGAGGCTGCAATAGGATGTCAGAGAACACTCTGGAAGTGCACACGGCAGAAGACAGGCAGGGCTCTCTCGAACACACTTGCAGAGGCTGCAAGAGGAAGTCAGAGAACACACTGGAAATGGCCTTGACAGAAGACAGGAAGATCTCTCCTGAACAAACTTGCAGAGGCTGCAAGAGGAAGTTAGAGAGCACTCTGGAAATGGCCATGTCGGAAGACAGGCAGAGCTTTCCCAACACACTTGACAGACTGCAAGAGGAAGTCAAAAAGCACGGTGGAAGTGGCCATGGTGGAAGACAGGCATAAATCTCCAGAACACACTTGCAGAGGCAGCAAGAGGAAGTAAGAGAGCACTCTGGAAGAGGCCATGGTTGAAGACAGGCAGATCTCTCCCAAACACACTTGCAGAAATGGCGAGAGGAAGACAGAGAGCACACTAGAAGAGGCAATGGTGGAAGATAAGAAGATGTCTCCTGAACACACTTGCCGAGACAGCAAGCAGATGTCATAGAGCACTATGGAGGTGGCCATGGTGGAAGACAGGCAGAGCTCTGCCGAAAACAGTTGCAGAGGCTGCAAGACGAAGTCTGAGAACAATCTGTAAGTGGCCATGGCAGAAGACAGGCAGGGCTTTCCCAAACACACTTGCAGAGTCTGCAAGAGGAAGTCAGAATGCAAGCTGGAGATGGCCATGGTGGAAGACAGGCATAGCTCTCCAGAACCCACTTGCAGTGACTGAAAGGGGAAGTCACAGAGCAGGCTGGAATGGGCCATGGTGGAAGACAGGCAGAAAACTCCCGAAAAGACTTGCAGAGGCTACAAGAGGAAGTAAGAGAGTACATTGGAAATGGCCATGGCAGAAGACAGGTAGATCTCTCCGAAACACACTTGCCAGAGGCTGCAAGAGGAATTCAGAAAAAACGCTGGAAGATGGATGGTGGAAGATAGGGAGATCTATCCCGAACACACTTGGAGAGATGGCAAGAGGATGTCAGAGAACACGCCGGAAGTGGCCATGGTGGAAGATAGGCAGATCTATCCCAAACATTTGCAGAACTGCAAGAGGATGTCAATGAGCAAGCTGGAAGGGGCCATTGCGGAAGACAGGCAGAGCTCTCAGGAACACACTTGCACAGGCTGAAAGAAGAAGTCAGAGAGCACACTGGAAGTGCCCATTGCCTAAGACAGGCAGAGTTCTATAGAACACACTTAGAGAGGCTGCAAGAGGAAGTCAGAGAGCACTCTGGAAGTGGCCATGGTTGAAGACAAGCAGATCTCTCCCAAACACACTTGCAGAGATGGCGAGAGGAAGTCAGAGAGCACACTGAAAGTGGCAATGGTGGAAGATAGGGAGATTTCTCCTGAACACACTTGCAGAGACTGCAAGAAGAAGTCATAGAACACGATGGAGATGGCCATTGTGGAAGACAGGCAGAACTCTCACAAACACACTTGCAGAGGCACCAAGAGGCAGTCAGAGAGCAAACTGGAAGTGGCCATGGTGGAAGACAGGCATGTCACTCCCGAAAACACTTGCAGAGGCTACAAGAGGAAGTCAGAGAGCACTCTGGAAATGGCCATGGCGGAGGACAAGCAGAGCACTCCTGAACACACTTGCTGAGGCTGCAAAAAGAAGTCAGAGAGCACTCTGGAAGTGGCCATGGTGGAAGACAGCCAGAGATCTCCCGAACACGTTTGAGAGACTGCAAGGGGAAATCAGAGAGCATGCTGGAAGTGGCAATGATGGAAGACAGGCAGATATCTCGAGAACATACTTGCGGAGCGGCAAGAGAACTTACGAAAGCACTCTGGAAGTGGCCATGGTGGAAGACAGGCAGATCTCTCCTAAACACACTTGCAGAGACGGCGAGAAGAAGTCAGAGAGCACCCTGGAAATGGACATGTCGGAATACAGGTAGATCTCTCCTGAACACACTTGCCACAGGCTGCAAGAAGAAGTCAGAGAACATGCTGGAAGTGGCCATGGTGGAAGATAGGCAGGTTTATCCTGAACACACTTGCAGAGGCTGCAAGAAGAAGTCAGAGAGCACACGGGAAGTGGCCATTGTGGAAGACAGACAGAGCTCTCCTGAACAAAGTTGTAGAGGCTGAAAGAGGAAGTCAGAGAGCACTCTGGAATTGGCCATGGGGGAACACAGGCAGAACTCTCCCGAACACACTTGAGAAACTGCAAGAGGAAGTCAAAGAGCACGGAAGAAGTGTCCATGGTGGAAGACAGGCATAAATCTACCAAACACACTTGCAGAGGGGGCAAGAGGAAGTAAGAGAGCCCTCTGGAAGTGGCCATGGTTGAAGACAGGCAGATCTCTCCCAAACACACTTGCAGAGATGGCGAGAGGAAGTCAGAGAGCACACTGAAAGTGGCAATGGTGGAAGATAGGGAGATTTCTCCTGAACACACTTGTAGAGACTGCAAGAAGTCATAGAACACGATGGAGATGGCCATTGTGGAAGACAGGCAGAACTCTCACTAACACACTTGCAGAGGCACCAAGAGGCAGTCAGAGAGCAAACTGGAAGTGGCCATGGTGGAAGACAGGCATGTCTCTCCCGAACACACTTGCAGAGGCTACAAGAGGAAGTCAGCTAGCACTCAGGAAATGGCCATGGCCGAAGACAAGCAGAGCACTCCTGAACATACTTGCTGAGGCTGCAAAAAGAAGTCAGAGAGCACTCTGGAAGTGGCCATGGTGGAAGACAGCCAGAGCTCTCCCGAACACGTTTGAGAGACTGCAAGAGGAAATCAGAGAGCATGCTGGAAGTGGCAATGATGGAAGACAGGCAGATATCTCGCGAACATACTTGCGGAGCGGCAAGAGAACTTACGAAAGCACTCTGGAAGTGGCCATGGTGGAAGACAGGCAGATCTCTCCTAAACACACTTGCAGAGACGGCGAGAAGAAGTCAGAGAGCACCCTGGAAATGGACATGTCGGAAGACAGGTAGATCTCTCCTGAACACACTTGCCACAGGCTGCAAGAAGAAGTCAGAGAACATGCTGGAAGTGGCCATGATGGAAGATAGGCAGGTTTATCCCGAACACACTTGCAGAGGCTGCAAGAAGAAGTCAGAGAGCACACGGGAAGTGGCCATTTTGGAAGACAGACAGAGCTCTCCTGAACAAACTTGTAGAGGCTGAAAGAGGAAGTCAGAGAGTACTCTAGAAATGGCCATGGTGGAAGACAGGCAGAGCTATCCCAAACACACTTGAGAGACTACAAGAGGAAGTCGAAGAGCACAGTAGAAGTGTCCATGGTGGAAGACAGGCATAAATCTCCCAAACACAATTGCGGAGGCGGCAAGAGGAAGTAAGAGAGCCCTCTGGAAGTGGCCATGGTTGAAGACAGGCAGATCTCTCCCAAACACAGTTGCAGAAATGTCGAGAGAAAGACACAGAGCACACTAGAAGTGGCAGTGTTGGAAGATAGGGAGATTTCACCTGAACACACTTGCAGAGACTGCAAGAAGAAGTCACAGAGCACTATGGAGATGGCCATGGTGGAAGACAGTCAGAACTCTGCCAAAAACAGTTGCAGAGGCTGCAAGACGAAAGCAGAGAACAATCTGGAAGTGGCCATGGCGGAAGACAGGCAGGGCTCTCCCGAACACACTTGCAGAGGCTGCAAGATTAAGTAAGAGGGCACATTGGAAATGGCCATGGACGGAATACAGGAAGATGTCTCCGAAACACACTTGTGAGAGGCAACAAGAGGAATTCAGAGAACACGCTGGAAGTGGCCATGGTGGAAGATAGGCAGATCTATCCCGAACACACTTGAGAGAGTGCAAGAGGAAGTCACAGAACACGCTGGAAATGGCCATGGTGGAAGGCACGCAGAAATCTCCCCAACACACTAGCAGAGGTGGCAAGAGGAAGTAAGAGAGCCCTCTGGAAGTGGCCATGGTTGAAGACAGGCAGATCTCTCCCAAACACACTTGCAGAGGTTACAAGAGGAAGTAACAGGGCACATTGGAAATGGCCATGGACGGAATACAGGAAGATGTCTCCGAAACACACTTGTGAGAGGCAAGAGGAATTCAGAGAACATGCTGGAAGTGGCTATGGTGGAAGATAGGCAGATCTATCCCGAACACACTTGAGAGAGTGCAAGAGGAAGTCAGAGAACACGCTGGAAATGGCCATGGTGGAAGGCATGCAGAAATCTCCCCAACACACTAGCAGAGGTGGCAAGAGGAAGTAAGAGGGCACTCTGGAAGTGGCCATGGTGTAAGACAGGCAGATCTATCCCAAACACACATCCAGAGATGAAGAGAGGAAGTCAGAGAGCACACTGGAAGTGGCAGTGTTGGAAGATAGGGAGATTTCACCTGAACACACTTGCAGAGACTGCAAGAAGAAGTCATAAAAGACGCTGTATATGGCCACGGTGGAAGAAAGGCAGAGCTCTCCCAAAAAGACTTGCAGAGGCTGCAATAGGATGTCAGAGAACACTCTGGAAGTGCACATGGCAGAAGACAGGCAGGGCTCTCTCGAACACACTTGCAGAGGCTGCAAGTGGAAGTCAGAGAACACACTGGAAATGGCCTTGACAGAAGACAGGAAGATCTCTCCTGAACAAACTTGCAGAGGCTGCAAAAGGAAGTTAGAGAGCACTCTGGAAATGGCCATGTCGGAAGACAGGCAGAACTTTCCCAGCACACTTGACAGACTGCAAGAGGAAGTCAAAAAGCACGGTGGAAGTGGCCATGGTGGAAGACAGGCATAAATCTCCAGAACACACTTGCAGAGGCAGCAAGAGGAAGTAAGAGAGCCCTCTGGAAGTGGCCACGGTTGAAGACAGGCAGATCTCTCCCAAACACACTTGCAGAAATGGCGAGAGGAAGACAGAGAGCACACTAGAAGAGGCAATGGTGGAAGATAAGAAGATGTCTCCTGAACACACTTGCCGAGACTGCAAGAAGAAGTCATAGAGCACTATGGAGATGGCCATGGTGGAAGACAGGCAGAGCTCTGCTGAAAACAGTTGCAGAGGCTGCAAGACGAAGTCCGAGAACACTCTGTAAGTGGCCATGGCAGAAGACAGGCAGGGCTTTCCCAAACACACTTGCAGAGTCTGCAAGAGGAAGTCAGAATGCAAGCTGAGATGGCCATGGTGGAAGACAGGCATAGCTCTCCAGAACCCACTTGCAGCGACTGAAAGGGGAAGTCACAGAGCACGCTGGAATGGGCCATGGTGGAAGACAGGCAGAAAACTCCCAAAAAGACTTGCAGAGGCGGCAAGAGGAAGTAAGAGAGGACATTCTAAATGGCCATGGCGGAAGACAGGTAGATCTCTCCGAAACACACTTGCCAGAGGCTGCAAGAGGAATTCAGAAAAAACGCTGGAAGATGGATGGTGGAAGATAGGGAGATCTATCCCAAACACACTTGGAGAGACGGCAAGAGGATGTCAGAGAACACGCCGGAAGTGGCCACGGTGGAAGATAGGCAGATCTATCCCAAACACACTTGCAGAACTGCAAGAGGATGTCAATGAGCAAGATGGAAGGGGCCATTGCGGAAGACAGGCAGAGCTCTCTGGAACACACTTGCACAGGCTGAAAGAAGAAGTCAGAGAGCACACCTGAAGTGCCCATTGCCTAAGACAGGCAGAGTTCTACCGAACACACTTACAGAGGCTGCAAGAGGAAGTCAGAGAGCACTCTGGAAGTGGCCATGGTTGAAGACAGGCAGATCTCTCCCAAACACACTTGCAGAGATGGCGAGAGGAAGTCAGAGAGCACACTGAAAGTGGCAATGGTGGAAGATAGGGAGATTTCTCCTGAACACACTTGCAGAGTCTGCAAGAATAAGTCATAGAACACGATGGAGATGGCCATTGTGGAAGACAGGCAGAACTCTCACGAACACACTTGCAGAGGCACCAAGAGGCAGTCAGAGAGCAAACTGGAAGTGGCCATGGTGGAAGACAGGCATGTCTCTCCCGAACACACTTGCAGAGGCTATAAGAGGAAGTCAGAGAGCACTCTGGAAATGGCCATGGCGGAGGACAAGCAGAGCACTCCTGAACACACTTGCTGAGGCTGCAAAAAGAAGTCAGAGAGCACTCTGGAAGTGGCCATGGTGGAAGACAGCCAGAGCTCTCCCGAACACGTTTGAGAGACTGCAAGGGGAAATCAGAGAGCATGCTGGAAGTGGCAATGATGGAAGACAGGCAGATATCTCGCGAACATACTTGCGGAGCGGCAAGAGAACTTACGAAAGCACTCTGGAAGTGGCCATGGTGGAAGACAGGCAGATCTCTCCTAAACACACTTGCAGAGACGGCGAGAAGAAGTCAGAGAGCACCCTGGAAATGGACATGTCGGAATACAGGTAGATCTCTCCTGAACACACTTGCCACAGGCTGCAAGAAGAAGTCAGAGAACATGCTGGAAGTGGCCATGGTGGAAGATAGGCAGGTTTATCCGGAACACACTTGCAGAGGCTGCAAGAAGAAGTCAGAGAGCACACGGGAAGTGGCCATTGTGGAAGACAGACAGAGCTCTCCTAAACAAAGTTGTAGAGGCTGAAAGAGGAAGTCAGAGAGCACTCTGGAAATGGCCATGGGGGAACACAGGCAGAGCTCTCCCGAACACACTTGAGAAACTGCAAGAGGAAGTCAAAGAGCACGGTAGAAGTGTCCATGGTGGAAGACAGGCATAAATCTACCAAACACACTTGCAGCGGGGGCAAGAGGAAGTAAGAGAGCCCTCTGGAAATGGCCATGGTTGAAGACAGGCAGATCTCTCCCAAACACACTTGCAGAGATGGCGAGAGGAAGTCAGAGAGCACACTGAAAGTGGCAATGGTGGAAGATAGGGAGATTTCTCCTGAACACACTTGCAGAGACTGCAAGAAGAAGTCATAGAACACGATGGAGATGGCCATTGTGGAAGACAGGCAGAACTCTCACGAACACACTTGCAGAGGCACCAAGAGGCAGTCAGAGAGCAAACTGGAAGTGGCCATGGTGGAAGACAGGCATGTCTCTCCCGAACACACTTGCAGAGGCTACAAGAGGAAGTCAGCTAGCACTCAGGAAATGGCCATGGCCGAAGACAAGCAGAGCACTCCTGAACACACTTGCTGAGGCTGCAAAAAGAAGTCAGAGAGCACTCTGGAAGTGGCCATGGTGGAAGACAGCCTGAGCTCTCCCGAACATGTTTGAGAGACTGCAAGAGGAAATCAGAGAGCATGCTGGAAGTGGCAATAATGGAAGACAGGCAGATATCTCGCGAACATACTTGCAGAGCAGCAAGAGAACTTACGAAAGCACTCTGGAAGTGGCCATGGTGGAAGACAGGCAGATCTCTCCTAAACACACTTGCAGAGACGGCGAGAAGAAGTCAGAGAGCACCCTGGAAATGGACATGTCGGAAGACAGGTAGATCTCTCCTGAACACACTTGCCACAGGCTGCAAGAAGAAGTCAGAGAACATGCTGGAAGTGGCCAGGGTGGAAGATAGGCAGGTTTATCCTGAACACACTTGCAGAGGCTGCAAGAAGAAGTCAGAGAGCACACGGGAAGTGGCCATTGTGGAAGACGGACAGAGCTCTCCTGAACAAAGTTGTAGAGGCTGAAAGAGGAAGTAAGAGAGCCCTCTGGAAGTGGCCATGGTTGAAGACAGGCAGATCTCTCCCAAACACAGTTGCAGAAATGTCGAGAGGAAGACACAGAGCACACTAGAAGTGGCAATGGTGGAAGATAGGGAGATTTCACCTGAACACACTTGCAGAGACTGCAAGAAGAAGTCACAGAGCACTATGGAGATGGCCATGGTGGAAGACAGTCAGAACTCTGCCAAAAACAGTTGCAGAGGCTGCAAGACGAAATCTGAGAACAATCTGGAAGTGACCATGGCGGAAGACAGGCAGGGCTCTCCCAAACACACTTGCAGAGACTGCAAGAGGAAGTCACAGAGCACGCTGGAAGGGGCCATGGTGGAAGACAGGCAGATCTCTCCCGAACACATTTGCAGAGGCAGCTAGAGGAAGTAAGAGGGCACATTGGAAATGGCCATGGACGGAATACAGGTAGATCTCTCCGAAACACACTTGACAGAGGCAACAAGAGGAATTCAGAGAACACGCTGGAAGTGGCCATGGTGGAAGATAGGCAGATCTATCCCGAACACACTTGAGAGAGTGCAAGAGGAAGTCAGAGAACACGCTGGAAATGGCCATGGTGGAAGGCATGCAGAAATCTCCCCAACACACTAGCAGAGGCGGCAAGAAGAAGTAAGAGGGCACTCTGGAGGTGGCCATGGTGTAAGACAGGCAGATCTATCCCAAACACACTTCCAGAGATGGAGAGAGGAAGTCAGAGAGCACACTGGAAGTGGCAGTGTGGAAGATAGGGAGATTTCACCTGAACACACTTGCAGAGACTGCAAGAAGAAGTCATAAAAGACGCTGGATATGGCCATGGTGGAAGACAGGCAGAGCTCTCCCAAAAAGACTTGCAGAGGCTGCAATAGGATGTCAGAGAACACTCTGGAAGTGCACACGGCAGAAGACAGGCAGGGCTCTCTCGAACACACTTGCAGAGGCTGCAAGAGGAAGTCAGAGAACACACTGGAAATGGCCTTGACAGAAGACAGGAAGATCTCTCCCGAACACACTTTCAGAGGCTGCAAGAGAAAGTCAGAGAGCATACTGGAAGTGGCCATTGTGGAAGACAAACAGAGCTGTCCTGAACACACTTGCAGAGGCAGCAAGAGGAAGTCATAGAGCACTCTGTAAGTGGCCATGGCAGAGGACAGGCAGAGCTCTCCTGAACACACTTGCAGAGATTGCAAGAGGAAGTCAGAGAGCACTCTGTAAGTGGCCATGGCGGAGACAGCCAGACCTCTCCTGAACACGCTTGAGAGACTGCAAGAGGAAGTCCGAGAGCATGCTGGAAGTTGCCATGGAGGAATACAGGCAGAAATCTCCCGAGCACACTTTCAGAGGCTGCAAGAGGAAGTCAGAGAGCAAGCTAGAAATGTCCATGGTGGAAGACAGGCAGAGCTCTCCAGAACACACTAGCAGAGACTCCTAGAGGAAGTCAGCGAACACTCTGGAAGTGGCCATGTTGGAAGACAGGCAGATCTCTTATGAACACACTTACAGAGACTGAAAGAGGAAGTCAGAGATCAGGCTGGAAGTGACCATGGTGGAAGAGAGGCAGAGCTGTCCCAAACACACTTGTAGAGATGGCGTGAGGAATTCAGGGAGCACGCTGGAAGTAGCAGTGGTGCTAGACAGGCAGAGCTCTCCCGAACACACATGCAGACGCTTCAAGAGGAAGACAGAGAGCACACTGGACATGGCCATGACAGCAGACAGGAAGATCTATCCTGTACACACTTGCCAGAGGCTGCAAGAGGAAGTCAGAGAACATGGTGGAAGTGGCCATGGTAGAAGATAGGCAGATTTCTCCTAAACACACTTGCAGAGACAGCAAGAGGAAGTCTGAGAACACGCTGGAGATGGCCATGGCTGATGACAGGAAGAGTTCACCGGAACTCACATGCAGAAACTGCAAGAGGAAGTAAGAGAGTACGCTGTAAATGGCCCTGGTGGAAGAAAGGCAGAGCTCTCCTGAACACATTTGCAGAGACCTCAAGAGGAAGTCAGAGTGGATGCTGGAGATGGCCATTGTGGAAGACAGACAGAACTCTCACGAACACACTTCCAGAGGCTGCAAGAGGAAGTCAGAGAGCCCGCTGGAAGTGACCATGGCAGAAGATGGCATAGCTCTCATGAAAACACTTGCAGAAACTGCAAGAGGAAGTCAGAGAGCACGCTGGAGATGGCCATGGAGGAAGACAGGCAGAGCTCTCCTGAACACACTTGCAGAGCCTGCAAGAGGAAGTCAGAGAGCAAGCTGGAAATGGCCATGGTGGAACACAGGCAGAGCTCTCCCGAACACACTTGCAGAGGCTGCAAGAGGAAGTCAGAGAACATTCTGAGGTGGCCATGGTGGAAGACAAGCAAATCTATTCTGAACAAACTTGCTGAGACTGCAAGAGGAAGTCAGAGAGCATGTTGCAGATGGTTACGGTGGAAGACAGGCAGAACTCTCCAGAACACACTTGCAGAGGCTGCAAGAGGAAGTCAGGTAGCACTCTGGAAGTGGCCACGGTGGATGACATGCACGCTGGAAGTGGCCATTGTGAAGACAGACAGAGCTCTCCAGAACACTCTTGCAGAGGCTGCAAGAGGCAGTCAGGTAGCACTCTGGAAGTGGCCACGGTGGATGACATGCATATCTCTCCCGGACACACTTGCAGAGGCTGCAAGAGGAAGTCAGGGAGCACTCTGGAAAAGGCCATGGTGGAGTACAGGCAGAACTCTCCCGAACAGACTTGCAGAGGCTGCAAGAGGTAGTCAGAGAACACTCTGGAAGTGGCCATGGCGGAAGACAGGCAGAGCTCTCCCGAAAACACTTGAGAGATGGCAAGAGGAAATCAGAGAGCACACTGGAAGTGGCCATGGTGCAGGACAGGCAGAAATCTCTCGAACACACTTGCAGAGGCGGCAAGAGGAAGTAAGAGATCACTCTGGATGTGGCCATGGTGGAAGACAGGCAGATCTCTCCCAAACACACTTGCAGAGACAGCGAGAGGAAGTCTGAGAGCACGCTGAGAGTGGTACTGGTGGAAGATAGGGAGATTTCTCCGGGACACACTTGCAGAGACTGAAAGAAGAACTCATAAGACGCTGGAGATTGCCATGGTGGAAGACAGGCAGAGCTCTACCAAAAACACTTGCAGAGGCTGCAAGAGGAAGTCAGAGAACATTCTGGAAGTGGCCATGACGGAAGACAGGCAGAGCTCTCCTGAACACACTTGCAGAGACTGAAAGAGGAAGTCAGAGAGCACGCTGGAAGTGGCCATGGTGGAAGATAGGCAGATCTCTCCAGAACACACTTGCAGAGGCTGCAAGAGGAAGTCAGAGAGCACACTGGAACATGCCATGGCGGAATACAGGTAGATCTCTCCCCAACACACTTGCCAGAGGCATCAAGAGGAAGTCAGAGAACACGCTGGAGGTGGCCATGGTGGAAGAGAGGCAGAGCTCTCCTGAACACACTTGCATAGGCTGCAAAAGGAACCCAGAGACCACTCTGGAAGTGGCAATGGTGGAAGATAGGGAGATTTCTCCTGAACACACTTGCAGAGACTGCAAGAAGAAGTCATAGAATATGATGGAGATGGCCATGGTGGAAGACAGGAAAATATCACCTGAACACACTTGCCGTAGCTGCAAAAGGAAGTCAAAGAGCAGACTGGAGGTGGCCATTGTGGACGACAGGCAGAGGTCTCCCGGACACACTTGCAGAGGTTGCAAGAAGTCAGAGAGCCCGCTGGAAGTGGCCATGGTGGAAGACAGGCAGAATTCTCCTAAACACAGTAGGAGAGACTGCAAGAGGACGTCAGAGAGCACGCTGGACATGGCCATGGTGGAAGACAGGCAGAGCTCTCCAGAACACACTTGCAGAGGCTGTAAGAGGAAGTCAGAGAGCAGGCTGGAGATGGCCATGGTGAACGACAGGCAGAGCTCTCCCGAACCCACTTACAGAGACTGAAAGAGGAAGTCAGAGTGCACTCTGGATGTGGCCATGGTGGAAGACAGGCATATCTCTCCCGAACACACTTGCAGATGCTGCAAGAGCAATTCAGAGATCACTCTGGAAATGGCCATGGCTTAAGACAGGCAGAGCTCTCCCAAACACACTTACAGAGTCTGCAAGAGGAAGTTAGAGAGCACGTTGGATGTGACCAAGGAGGAAGACAGGCAGAAATCTCCTGAGCACACTTGCAGAGGTGGCCAGAGGAAGTAAGAGAGCACTCTGGAAGTGGCCATTGTGGAAGACATGCAGAAATCTCCTGAACACACTTGCAGAGGCGGGAAGAGGAAGGCAGAGAACACGTTGTAAGTGGCCATTGTGGAAGACAAACAGAGCTTTCCGAACACACTTGCAGTGGCCATGGTGGATGACAGGCATATCTCTCCCACACACACTTGCAGAGGCTGCAAGAGGAAGTCACAGAGTATTCTGTATATGGCCATGGCGGAGGACAGGCAGAACTCTCCCGAACACACTTGAGAGACTGCAAGAGGAAGTCAGAGAGCACACTGGAAGTAGCCATGGTGGAAGACAGGCAGAAATCTCCCGAGCACACTTGCAGAGGTGGCAAGAGGAAGTAAGAGAGCACTCTGGAAGTGGCCATGGTGGAGGACAGGCAGAGCTCTCCCGAAAAAACATACAGAGGCTGCAAGAGGATGTCTGAGAACAATCTGGAAGTGGCCATTGTGGAAGACAAGCAGAGCTCTCCCGAACACACTTGCAGAGAGTGCAAGAGGAAGTCATAGAACACGCTGGAGATGGCCATGGTGGAAGACAGGCAGAGCTCTCTCTAAAACACTTGCAGAGGCTGCAAGAGGAAATCAGAGAACACTCTGGTAGTGGACATGGCGGAAGACAGGCAGAGCTCTCCCGAACACATTTGCAGAGGCAGCAAGAGGAAGTCCGGGAGCAGGCTGGAGATTGCCATGGTGGATGCCAGGCAGAGCTCTCTAGAACCTACTTCGAGAGACAGAAAGAGGAAGTCAGAGGCATGCTGGACGTGGCCATGGTGGAAGACAGGCAGATCTCTCCCCAACACACTTGGAAGAGGCTGCAAGACGAAGTCAGAGAGCACTCTGGAAGTGGCCATGGTGGAAGACAGGAAGATCTCCCACAACCCCATTTGCAGAGACTGCAAGAGGACGTCAGAGAGCACGCTGGAAGTGGCCATGGTGGAAGATAGGGAGATTTTCCTAAACACACTTGCAGAGACTGCAAGAAGAATTAAGAGAGCATGCTGGAAGTGGCCATGGTGGAAGATAGGGAGATTCTTCCTGAACACACTTGCAGAGACTGCAAGAGGAAGTCAAAGAACACTCTGGCAGAAGACAGGCAGAGCTCTCGCGAACACACGTGCAGAAGCTGCAAGAGGAATTCCGGGAGCAGGCTGGGATGGCCATGGTGGAAGACAGGCAGAGCTCAACAGAACACACATGCAGAGACGAAAAGAGGAAGTCAGAGAGCACGCTGGAAGTGGCAATGGTGGAAGACAGGCAGATCTCTCCTAAACACACTTGCAGAGGCTGCAAGAGGAAGTCAGAGAGCACACTGGAAATTGCCATGGTGGAAGACAGGCAGATCTCTCCCCAACTCACTTGCCAGAGGCTGCAAGAGGAAGTCAGAGATCAAGCTGGAAGTGGCCATTTTGGAAGATAGGTAGATCTATCCCGAACACACTTGTAGAGGTGTCAAGAGGAAGTCAGAGTGTACACAGGAATTAGCCATGAAGGTAGACATGCAGAGCTCTCCCAAACACACTTGCAGAGGCTGCAAGGGGAAGTCAGAGAGCACTCTGGAGGTGGCCATGGTGGAAGACAGGCATATCTCTCCCCAACACACTTGCCAGAGGCTGCAAGAGGAAGTCAGAGAGCATGCTGGAAGTGGCCATGGTGGAAGAAAGGCAGAAATGTCCCGAACACACTTGCAGTGGCGACAAGAGAAAATCAGAGAGCACTTTGGAAGTGGCCATGGTGGAAGACAGGAAGATCTCCCCCAACCACATTGCAGAGACTGCAAGTGGAAGTCAGAGAGCACGCTGGAAGTGGCCATGGTGGAAGATAGGGAGATTTGTCCTGAACACACTTGCAGAGAGTGCAAGAGGAAGTCATAGAACACGCTGGCGATGGCCATGGTGGAAGACAAGCAGAGCTGTCCCTAAAACACTTGCAGAGCTGAAAGAGGAAATCAGATAACACTCTAATAGTGGACATGGCAGAAGCCGGGCAGAGCTCTCCCGGACACACTTGCAGAGACAGCAAGAGGAAGTCAGAGAACACGCTGGAAGTGGCCATGGTGGAAGACAGGCAGATCTCTAGCGAACACACTGGTGGAGGTGGCAAAAGGAAGTCAGAGTGTACTTAGGAAATGACCATGGGGGTAGACAGGCAGAACTCTCTCGAACACACTTTCAGAGACTGAAAAAGGAAGTCAGAGAACACTCTGGATGTGGACATGGAGGAAGCCAGGCAGAGCTCTCCTGAACACATTGCAGGGTCTGCAAGAGGAAGTAAGAGAGCACATGGTAGATGGCCATGGTGGAAGACAGGCAGAGCTCTCCTGAACCCACTTGCAGAGACTGAAGGAAGAAGTCATAGAGCACGCTGTAGAAGGCCATGGTGGAAGACAGGTAGAGCTCTCCCGATCACACTTGCAGAGAATGCAAGAGGAAGTCAGAGAGCACGCTGGAATTTGCCATGGGGGTAGAAAGGCAGAAATGTCCCGAACACACTTGCAGTGTGGCAAGAGGAAGTCAGAGAGCACTCTGGAAGTGGCCATGTTGGAAGACAGGAAGATCTCCCCCAACCACACTTGCAGAGACTGCAAGAGGAAGTCAGAGAGCACGCTGGAAGTGGCTATAGTGGAAGATAGGGAGATTTGTCCTGAACACACTTGCAGAGACTGCAAGAGGAAGTCATAGAACACTCTGGTAGTGGCCATGGCAGAAGACAGGCATATCTCTACCGAAAACACTTGCAAAAGCTGCAAGAGGAAGTCCAGGAGCAGGCTGGAGATGCCATGGTGGAAGACAGGCAGAGCTCTCCATAACACACATGCAGAGACAGAAAGAGGAAGTCAGAGAGCATGCTGGAAGTGTCAATGGTGGAGACTGGCAGATCTCTCCCGGACACACTTGCAGAGGCTGCAAGAGGAAGTCAGAGAGCACACTGGAAATGGCCATGGTGGAAGACAGGCAGATCTCTCCCCAACTCACTTGCCAGAGGCTGCAAGAGGAAGTCAGAGATCAAGCTGGAAGTGGCGATGGTGGAAGACAGGCAGATCTCTCCCCAACTCACTTGCCAGAGGCTGCAAGAAGAAGTCAGAGATCAAGTTGGAAGTGGCCATGGTGGAAGATAGGCAGATCTATCCTGAACACACTTGCAGAGACTGTCAGAGGAAGTCAGACACCATGCGGCAAGTGGCCATGGTGGAATATAGGCAGATTACTCCTGAACACAATTGCAGACACAGCAAGAGGAAGTCAGAGAACACGCTGGAAGTGGGCATTGTGGAAGACAGGCATATCTCTCCCGAACACACTGGTAGAGGCGGCAAGAAGAAGTCAGAGTGTACTTAGGAAATGGCCATGGAGGTAGACATGCAGAGCTCTCCCGAACACACTTGCAGAGGCTGCAAGAGGAAGTCAGAGAGCACTCTGGATGTGGCCATGGTGAAAGATAGGGAGATCTCCCCAACCACACTTGCGGAGACTGCAAGAGGAAGTCAGAGAGCACGCTGGAAGTGGCCATGGTCAAAGATAGGGGGATTTGTGCTGAACACACTTGCAGAGACTGCAAGAGGAAGTCAGAGAACACGCTGGATATGGCCATGGTGGAAGACAGGCAGAGCTCTCCAGAACAAACTTCGAGAGACAGAAAGAGGAAATCAGAGAGCACGCTGGACGTGGCCATGGTGAGAGACATGCAGATCTCTCCCGAACACACTTGCATATGCTGCAAGGGGAAGTCAGAGAGCACACTGGAAATGGCCCTGGTGGAAGACATGCAAATCTCTCCCAACACACTTGCCAGAGGCTGCAAGAGGAAGTCAGAGAACACTCTGGTAGTGGCCATGGTGGAATACAGACAGATCTCTCCCGAACACACATGCAGAGACTGCAAGAGGAAGTCAGAGAGAATGCCTGAAGTGGCCATGGTGGAAGACAGGCAGAAATCTCCCGAACACACTTACAGAGGCGGCAAGAGGAAGTCAGAGAGCACTGTGGAAGTGGCCATGGTGGAAGACATTAAGATCTCCCCCAACCACACTTGCAGAGACTGCAAGAGGATGTCAGAGAGCATGCTGCAACTGGCCAAGATGGAA
Organism: Jaculus jaculus; assembly: GCF_020740685.1. Lineage (NCBI taxonomy): Eukaryota > Metazoa > Chordata > Mammalia > Rodentia > Dipodidae > Jaculus > Jaculus jaculus. The sequence continues at coordinate 27,720,893 of NC_059120.1, forward strand.
TATAGGCAGATTTCTTCTGAACACACTTTCAGAGACTGCAAGAGGAAGTCAGAGAGCACGGTGGAAGTAGCCACGGTGGAAGACAGGCAGAGCTCTCCCGAACACATTTGCAGAGGCTGCAAGAGGAAGTCAGAGAGCACATTGTAAGTGGCCATGGTGGAAGATAGGCAGATCAATCCAGAACACACTTGCAGAGACTGAAAGAGGTAGTCAGAGAGCACGCTGGAAGTGGCCATGACGGAATATAGGGAGATTTCTTCTGAACACACTTGCAGAGACTGCAAGAGGAAGTTAGAGTACACTTTGAAAATGGCCATGGTGGAAGACAGGCAGATCTCTAAGGACACATTGGCAGAGGCTGCAAGAGGACGTCAGAGAACACTCTGGAAGTGGACATGGAGGAAGCCAGGCAGAGCTCTCCTGAACACACTTGCAGGGTCTGCAAGAGGAAGTCAGAGAGCACGCGGCAGATGGCCATGGTGGAAGACAGGCAGAGCTCTCCCGAACCCAGTCGCAGTGACTGAAGGAGGAAGTCAGAGAGTATGCTGGAAGTGGCCATGGTGGAAGAAAGGCAGAAATATCCTGAACACACTTACAGAGGCTGCAAGAGGAAGCCCGGGAGGAGGATGGACATGGCCATGGTGGATGACAGGCAGAGCTCTCTAGAACCCACTTCGAGAGACAGAAAGAAGAAGTCAAAGAGCACACTGTATGTGGCCATGGTGAAAGACAGGCAGATCTCTCCCGAACACACTTCCATAGGCTGCAAGAGGAAGTCAGAGAGCACACTGGAAATGGCCATGGTGGAAGACAGGCACATCTCTCCCAAACACACTTGCCAGAAGCTGAAAGACGAAGTCAGAGAGAATGCTGGAAGTGGCCATGATGGAAGACAGGCAGAAATCACCCGAACACACTTGCATAGGCTTCAAGAGGAAGTCAGAGTGCACTCTGGAAGTGGCCATGGCAGAAGACAGGCAGATCTCTCCCGAACACACTTCCACAGGCTGCAAGAGGAAGTCAGAGAGCACAATGGAAATAGCCATGGTGGAAGACAGGCACATCTCTCCCAAACACACTTGCCAGAGGCTGCAAGAGGAAGTCAGAGAGAACGCTGGAAGTGGCCATGGTGGAAGACAGGAAGATCTCCCCCAACCACACTTGCAGAGACGGCAAGAGGAAGGCAGAGAGCACGCTGGAAGTGGCCATGGTGAAAGATAGGCAGATCTACCCCGAACACATTTGCAGAGACTGCAAGAAGAAGACAGAGACCATGCTGGAAGTAGCCACGGTGGAAGACAAGAAGAGATCTCACAAATACACTTGCAGAAGCTGCAAGAGTAAGTCACAGAGCATACTGGAAGTGGCCATGGCGGAAGACAGGGGGAGCTCTCCCGGACACTCTTGCAGAGGCTTCAAGAGGAAGTCAGAGAGCACGCTGAAATTGGCCATAGCAGAATACAGGAGGAGCTCTCCTGACCACACTTCCAGAGACAGCAAGGGGAAGTCAGAGAAAACTCTGGAAGTGGCCATGGTGGAAGACAGGAAGACTCCCACAGCCGCATTTGCAGAGACTGCAAGAGGAATTCAGAGAGCAAGCTGGAAGTGGCCATGGTGGAAGATAGGGAGATTTTCCTAAATACACTAGCAGAGACTGCAAGAGGAATTGAGAGAGCATGCTGGAAGTGGCCATGGTGGAAAAAAGGGAGATTCTTCCTGAACACACTTGCAGAGACTGCAAGAGGAAGTCTTAGAACACTCTGGTAGTGGCCATGGCGGAAGACAGGCAGAGCTCTCCAGAACACGCATGCAAGACGGAAAGAGGAAGTCAGAGAGCTCGCTGAAAAGTGGCAATGGTGGAAGACAGGCAGATCTCTCCCGAACACTCTTGCAGAGGCTGCAAGAAGAAGTCAGAGAGCACACTGGAAATGGCCATGGTGGAAAACAGGCACATCTCTCCCCAACTCAATTGCCAGAGGATGCAAGAGGAAGTCAGAGATCAAGCTGCAAGTGCCCATGGTGGAAGACAGGCAGAAATCTCCCGAACACACTTGCAGAAGCGGCAAGAGGAAGTCCGAGAGCACTCTGGAAGTGGCCATGGTGGAAGACAGGGAAGACTCCACACAACCACATTTGCAGAGACTGCAAGAGGAAGTCAGAGAGCATGCTGCAACTGGCCAAGATGGAATATAGGCAGATTTCTTCTGAACACATTTTCAGAGACTGCAAGAGGAAGTCAGAGTGCACGGTGGAAGTAGCCACGGTGGAAGACAGGATGAGATCTCCCGAACACACTTCCAGAGGCTGCAAGAGGAAGTCACAGAGCACTCTTGAAGTGGCCATGGTGGAAGATAGGCAGATCTATTAGAGCACACTTGCAGAGACTGTCAGAGGAAGTCAGAGAGCATGCGGTATGTGGCCATGGTGGAATATAGGCAGATTACTCCTGAACACAATTGCAGAGACAGCAAGAGGAAGTCAGAGAACACGCTGGAAGTGGCTATTGTGTAAGACAGGCATATCTCTCCTGAACACACTTGCAGAGGCGGCAAGAGGAAGTAAGAGAGTACATTGGAAATGGCCATGGCGGAAGACAGGTAGATCTCTCCGAAACACACTTGCCAGAGGCTGCAAGAGGAATTCAGAAAAAACGCTGGAAGTGGGATGGTGGAAGATAGGGAGATCTATCCCGAACACACTTGGAGAGACGTCAAGAGGATGTCAGAGAACACGCCGGAAGTGGCCATGGTGGAAGATAGGCAGATCTATCCCAAACACACTTGCAGAACTGCAAGAGGATGTCAATGAGCAAGCTGGAAGGGGCCATTGCGGAAGACAGGCAGAGCTCTCAGGAACACATTTGCACAGGCTGAAAGAGGAAGTCAGAGAGCACACTGGAAGTGCCCATTGCCTAAGACAGGCAGAGTTCTACCAAACACACTTACAGAGGTTGCAAGAGGAAGTCAGAGAGCACTCTGGAAGTGGCCATGGTTGAAGACAGGCAGATCTCTCCCAAACACACTTGCAGAGATGGCGAGAGGAAGTCAGAGAGCACACTGAAAGTGGCAATGGTCGAAGATAGGGAGATTTCTCCTGGACACACTTGCAGAGACTGCAAGAAGAAGTCATAGAACATGATGGAGATGGCCATTGCGGAAGAAAGGCAGAGCTCTCACGAACACACTTGCAGAGGCACCAAGAGGCAGTCAGGGAGCAACTGGAAGTGTCCATGGTGGAAGACAGGCATATCTCTCCCGAACACACTTGCAGAGGCTACAAGAGGAAGTCAGAGAGCACTCTGGAAATGGGCATGGCGGAGGATAAGCAGAGCTCTCCTGAACACACTTGCTGAGGCTGCAAAAAGAAGTCAGAGAGCACTCTGGAAGTGGCCATGGTGGAAGACAGCCAAAGCTCTCCCGAACACGTTTGAGAGACTGCAAGAGGAAATCAGAGAGCACGCTGGAAGTGGCAATGATGGAAGACAGGCAGATATCTCGCGAACATACTTGCAGAGCGGCAAGAGAACTTACGAAAGTACTCTGGAAGTGGCCATGGTGGAAGACAGGCAGATGTCTCCCAAACACATTTGCAGAAACGTTGAGAGGAAGACAGAGAGCACACTAGACGTGGCATTGGTGGAAGATAGGGAGATTTCACCTGAACACACTTGCAGAGACTGCAAGAAGAAGTCACAGTGCACTATGGAGTTGCCCCTTGTGGAAGACAGTCAGAACTCTGCCAAAAACAGTTGCAGAGGCCGCAAGAGGAAGTCAGAGAACAATCTGGAAGTGGCCATGGCGGAAGACAGGCAGAGCTCTCCAGAACCCACTTGCAGAGACTGCAAGAGGAAGTCACAGAGCATGCTGGAAGGGGCCATGGTGGAAGACAGGGAGATCTCTCCCGAACACATTTGCCAAGGCTGCAAGAGGAATTAAGAGAGCACACTGGAAATGGCCATGGTGGAAAACAGGCACATCTCTCCCCAACTCACTTGCCAGAGGATGCAAGAGGAAGTCAGAGATCAAGCTGCAAGTGCCCATGGTGGAAGACAGGCAGAAATCCCCCGAACACACTTGCAGAAGCGGCAAGAGGAAGTCCGAGAGCACTCTGGAAGTGGCCATGGTGGAAGACAGGAAGACTCCCACAACCACATTTGCAGAGACTGCAAGAGGAAGTCAGAGAGCATGCTGCAACTGGCCAAGATGGAATATAGGCAGATTTCTTCTGAACACATTTTCAGAGACTGCAAGAGGAAGTCAGAGTGCACGGTGGAAGTAGCCACGGTGGAAGACAGGAAGAGATCTCCCGAACACACTTGCAGAGGCTGCCAGAGGAAGTCACAGAGCACTCTTGAAGTGGCCATGGTGGAAGATAGGCAGATCTATTCGAGCTCACTTGCAGAGACTGTCAGAGGAAGTCAGAGAGCATGCGGTATGTGGCCATGTTGGAATATAGACAGATTACTCCTGAACACAATTGCAGAGACAGCAAGAGGAAGTCAGAGAACACGCTGGAAGTGGCTATTGTGTAAGACAGGCATATCTCTCCTGAACACACTTGCAGAGGCGGCAAGAGGAAGTAAAAGAGTACATTGGAAATGGCCATGGCGGAAGACAGGTAGATCTCTCCGAAACACACTTGCCAGAGGCTGCAAGAGGAATTCAGAAAAAACACTGGAAGTGGGATGGTGGAAGATAGGGAGATCTATCCCGAACACACTTGGAGAGACGGCAAGAGGATGTCAGAGAACACGCCGGAAGTGGCCATGGTGGAAGATAGGCAGATCTATCCCAAACACACTTGCAGAACTATAAAAGGATGTCAATGAGCAAGCTGGAAGTGGCCATTGCAGAAGACAGGCAGAGCTCTCAGGAACACATTTGCACAGGCTGAAAAAGGAAGTCAGAGAGCACACTGGGAGTGCCCATTGCCTAAGACAGGCAGAGTTCTACCAAACACACTTACAGAGGCTGCAAGAGGAAGGCAGAGAGCACTCTGGAAGTGGCCATGCTTGAAGACAGGCAGATCTCTCCCAAACACACTTGCAGAGATGGCGAGAGGAAGTCAGAGAGCACACTGAAAGTGGCAATGGTCGAAGATAGGGAGATTTCTCCTGAACACACTTGCAGAGACTGCAAGAAGAAGTCATAGAACACGATGGAGATGGCCATTGCGGAAGAAAGGCAGAGCTCTCACGAACACACTTGCAGAGGCACCAAGAGGCAGTCAGAGAGCAACTGGAAGTGGCCATGGTGGAAGACAGGCATATCTCTCCCGAATACACTTGCAGAGGCTACAAGACGAAGTCAGAGAGCACTCTGGAAATGGGCATGGCGGAGGATAAGCAGAGCTCTCATGAACACACTTGCTGAGGCTGCAAAAAGAAGTCAGAGAGCACTCTGGAAGTGGCCATGGTGGAAGACAGCCAGAGCTCTCCCAAACACACTTGTAGAGACGGCGTGAGGAATTCAGGGAGCAAGCTGGAAGTTGCAGTGTTGCAAGACAGGCAGAGCTCTCCCGAACACACTTGCAGAGGCGGCAAGAGGAAGTAAGAGAGCTCTCTGGAAGACGCCATGGTTGAAGACAGGCAGATCTCTCCCAAACACAGTTGCAGAAATGTCGAGAGGAAGACAGAGAGCACACTAGAAGTGGCAATGGTGGAAGATAGGGAGATTTCACCTGAACACACTTGCAGAGACTGCAAGAAGAAGTCACAGAGCACTATGGAGATGGCCATGGTGGAAGACAGTCAGAACTCTGCCAAAAACAGTTGCAGAGGCCACAAGAGGTAGTCAGAGAACAATCTGGAAGTGCCCATGGTGGAAGACAGGAAGACTCCCACAACAACATTTGCAGAGACTGCAAGAGGAAGTCAGAGAGCATGCTGCAACTGGCCAAGATGGAATATAGGCAGATTTCTTCTGAACACATTTTCAGAGACTGCAAGAGGAAGTCAGAGTGCACGGTGGAAGTAGCCACGGTGGAAGACAGGAAGAGATCTCCCGAACACACTTGCAGAGGCTGCCAGAGGAAGTCACAGAGCACTCTTGAAATGGCCATGGTGGAAGATAGGCAGATCTATTCGAGCACACTTGCAGAGACTGTCAGAGGAAGTCAGAGAGCATGCGGTATGTGGCCATGTTGGAATGTAGTCAGATTACTCCTGAACACAATTTCAGAGACAGCAAGGGGAAGTCAGAGAACACGCTAGAAGTGGCTATTGTGTAAGACAGCCATATCTCTCCTGAACACACTTGCAGAAGCGGCAAGAGGAAGTAAGAGAGTACATTGGAAATGGCCATGGCGGAAGACAGGTAGATCTCTCCGAGACACTCTTGCCAGTGGCAACAAGAGGAATTCAGTGAACACGCTGGAAGTGGCCATGGTGGAATATAGGCAGATCTATCCCGAACACACTTGAGAGAGTGCAAGAGTAAGTCAGAGAACACGCTGGAAAGGGCCATGGTGGAAGACAGGCAGAAATCTCCCCAACACACTTGCAGAGGCGGCAAGAGGAAGTGAGAGAGAACACTGGAATTGGCAGTGTTGGAAGATAGGGAGATTTCACCTGAACACACTTGCAGAGACTGCAAGAAGAAGTCACAGAGCACTATGGAGATGGCCATGGTGGAAGACAGTCAGAACTCTGCCAAAAACAGTTGCAGAGGCTGCAAGACGAAAGCAGAGAACAATCTGGAAGTGGCCATGGCGGAAGACAGGCAGGCCTCTCCCGAACACAATTGCAGAGGCTGCAAGATTAAGTAAGAGGGCACATTGGAAATGGCCATGGACGGAATACAGGAAGATGTCTCCGAAACACACTTGTGAGAGGCAACAAGAGGAATTCAGAGAACACGCTGGAAGTGGCCATGGTGGAAGATAGGCAGATCTATCCCGAACACACTTGAGAGAGTGCAAGAGGAAGTCACAGAACACGCTGGAAATGGCCATGGTGGAAGGCACGCAGAAATCTCCCCAACACATTAGCAGAGGTGGCAAGAGGAAGTAAGAGAGCCCTCTGGAAGTGGCCATGGTTGAAGACAGGCAGATCTCTCCCAAACACACTTGCAGAGGTTACAAGAGGAAGTAACAGGGCACATTGGAAATGGCCATGGACGGAATACAGGAAGATGTCTCCGAAACACACTTGTGAGAGGCAAGAGGAATTCAGAGAACATGCTGGAAGTGGCTATGGTGGAAGATAGGCAGATCTATCCCGAACACACTTGAGAGAGTGCAAGAGGAAGTCAGAGAACACGCTGGAAATGGCCATGGTGGAAGGCATGCAGAAATCTCCCCAACACACTAGCAGAGGTGGCAAGAGGAAGTAAGAGGGCACTCTGGAAGTGGCCATGGTGTAAGACAGGCAGATCTATCCCAAACACACTTCCAGAGATGAAGAGAGGAAGTCAGAGAGCACACTGGAAGTGGCAGTGTTGGAAGATAGGGAGATTTCACCTGAACACACTTGCAGAGACTGCAAGAAGAAGTCATAAAAGACGCTGTATATGGCCACGGTGGAAGAAAGGCAGAGCTCTCCCAAAAAGACTTGCAGAGGCTGCAATAGGATGTCAGAGAACACTCTGGAAGTGCACATGGCAGAAGACAGGCAGGGCTCTCTCGAACACACTTGCAGAGGCTGCAAGAGGAAGTCAGAGAACACACTGGAAATGGCCTTGACAGAAGACAGGAAGATCTCTCCTGAACAAACTTGCAGAGGCTGCAAAAGGAAGTTAGAGAGCACTCTGGAAATGGCCATGTCGGAAGACAGGCAGAACTTTCCCAGCACACTTGACAGACTGCAAGAGGAAGTCAAAAAGCACGGTGGAAGTGGCCATGGTGGAAGACAGGCATAAATCTCCAGAACACACTTGCAGAGGCAGCAAGAGGAAGTAAGAGAGCCCTCTGGAAGTGGCCACGGTTGAAGACAGGCAGATCTCTCCCAAACACACTTGCAGAAATGGCGAGAGGAAGACAGAGAGCACACTAGAAGAGGCAATGGTGGAAGATAAGAAGATGTCTCCTGAACACACTTGCCGAGACTGCAAGAAGAAGTCATAGAGCACTATGGAGATGGCCATGGTGGAAGACAGGCAGAGCTCTGCTGAAAACAGTTGCAGAGGCTGCAAGACGAAGTCCGAGAACACTCTGTAAGTGGCCATGGCAGAAGACAGGCAGGGCTTTCCCAAACACACTTGCAGAGTCTGCAAGAGGAAGTCAGAATGCAAGCTGGAGATGGCCATGGTGGAAGACAGGCATAGCTCTCCAGAACCCACTTGCAGCGACTGAAAGGGGAAGTCACAGAGCACGCTGGAATGGGCCATGGTGGAAGACAGGCAGAAAACTCCCAAAAAGACTTGCAGAGGCGGCAAGAGGAAGTAAGAGAGGACATTCTAAATGGCCATGGCGGAAGACAGGTAGATCTCTCCGAAACACACTTGCCAGAGGCTGCAAGAGGAATTCAGAAAAAACGCTGGAAGATGGATGGTGGAAGATAGGGAGATCTATCCCAAACACACTTGGAGAGACGGCAAGAGGATGTCAGAGAACACGCCGGAAGTGGCCACGGTGGAAGATAGGCAGATCTATCCCAAACACACTTGCAGAACTGCAAGAGGATGTCAATGAGCAAGATGGAAGGGGCCATTGCGGAAGACAGGCAGAGCTCTCTGGAACACACTTGCACAGGCTGAAAGAAGAAGTCAGAGAGCACACCTGAAGTGCCCATTGCCTAAGACAGGCAGAGTTCTACCGAACACACTTACAGAGGCTGCAAGAGGAAGTCAGAGAGCACTCTGGAAGTGGCCATGGTTGAAGACAGGCAGATCTCTCCCAAACACACTTGCAGAGATGGCGAGAGGAAGTCAGAGAGCACACTGAAAGTGGCAATGGTGGAAGATAGGGAGATTTCTCCTGAACACACTTGCAGAGTCTGCAAGAATAAGTCATAGAACACGATGGAGATGGCCATTGTGGAAGACAGGCGGAACTCTCACGAACACACTTGCAGAGGCACCAAGAGGCAGTCAGAGAGCAAACTGGAAGTGGCCATGGTGGAAGACAGGCATGTCTCTCCCGAACACACTTGCAGAGGCTATAAGAGGAAGTCAGAGAGCACTCTGGAAATGGCCATGGCGGAGGACAAGCAGAGCACTCCTGAACACACTTGCTGAGGCTGCAAAAAGAAGTCAGAGAGCACTCTGGAAGTGGCCATGGTGGAAGACAGCCAGAGCTCTCCCGAACACGTTTGAGAGACTGCAAGGGGAAATCAGAGAGCATGCTGGAAGTGGCAATGATGGAAGACAGGCAGATATCTCGCGAACATACTTGCGGAGCAGCAAGAGAACTTACGAAAGCACTCTGGAAGTGGCCATGGTGGAAGACAGGCAGATCTCTCCTAAACACACTTGCAGAGACGGCGAGAAGAAGTCAGAGAGCACCCTGGAAATGGACATGTCGGAATACAGGTAGATCTCTCCTGAACACACTTGCCACAGGCTGCAAGAAGAAGTCAGAGAACATGCTGGAAGTGGCCATGGTGGAAGATAGGCAGGTTTATCCGGAACACACTTGCAGAGGCTGCAAGAAGAAGTCAGAGAGCACACGGGAAGTGGCCATTGTGGAAGACAGACAGAGCTCTCCTAAACAAAGTTGTAGAGGCTGAAAGAGGAAGTCAGAGAGCACTCTGGAAATGGCCATGGGGGAACACAGGCAGAGCTCTCCCGAACACACTTGAGAAACTGCAAGAGGAAGTCAAAGAGCACGGTAGAAGTGTCCATGGTGGAAGACAGGCATAAATCTACCAAACACACTTGCAGCGGGGGCAAGAGGAAGTAAGAGAGCCCTCTGGAAGTGGCCATGGTTGAAGACAGGCAGATCTCTCCCAAACACACTTGCAGAGATGGCGAGAGGAAGTCAGAGAGCACACTGAAAGTGGCAATGGTGGAAGATAGGGAGATTTCTCCTGAACACACTTGCAGAGACTGCAAGAAGAAGTCATAGAACACGATGGAGATGGCCATTGTGGAAGACAGGCAGAACTCTCACGAACACACTTGCAGAGGCACCAAGAGGCAGTCAGAGAGCAAACTGGAAGTGGCCATGGTGGAAGACAGGCATGTCTCTCCCGAACACACTTGCAGAGGCTACAAGAGGAAGTCAGCTAGCACTCAGGAAATGGCCATGGCCGAAGACAAGCAGAGCACTCCTGAACACACTTGCTGAGGCTGCAAAAAGAAGTCAGAGAGCACTCTGGAAGTGGCCATGGTGGGAGACAGCCTGAGCTCTCCCGAACATGTTTGAGAGACTGCAAGAGGAAATCAGAGAGCATGCTGGAAGTGGCAATAATGGAAGACAGGCAGATATCTCGCGAACATACTTGCAGAGCAGCAAGAGAACTTACGAAAGCACTCTGGAAGTGGCCATGGTGGAAGACAGGCAGATCTCTCCTAAACACACTTGCAGAGACGGCGAGAAGAAGTCAGAGAGCACCCTGGAAATGGACATGTCGGAAGACAGGTAGATCTCTCCTGAACACACTTGCCACAGGCTGCAAGAAGAAGTCAGAGAACATGCTGGAAGTGGCCAGGGTGGAAGATAGGCAGGTTTATCCTGAACACACTTGCAGAGGCTGCAAGAAGAAGTCAGAGAGCACACGGGAAGTGGCCATTGTGGAAGACGGACAGAGCTCTCCTGAACAAAGTTGTAGAGGCTGAAAGAGGAAGTAAGAGAGCCCTCTGGAAGTGGCCATGGTTGAAGACAGGCAGATCTCTCCCAAACACAGTTGCAGAAATGTCGAGAGGAAGACACAGAGCACACTAGAAGTGGCAATGGTGGAAGATAGGGAGATTTCACCTGAACACACTTGCAGAGACTGCAAGAAGAAGTCACAGAGCACTATGGAGATGGCCATGGTGGAAGACAGTCAGAACTCTGCCAAAAACAGTTGCAGAGGCTGCAAGACGAAATCTGAGAACAATCTGGAAGTGACCATGGCGGAAGACAGGCAGGGCTCTCCCAAACACACTTGCAGAGACTGCAAGAGGAAGTCACAGAGCACGCTGGAAGGGGCCATGGTGGAAGACAGGCAGATCTCTCCCGAACACATTTGCAGAGGCAGCTAGAGGAAGTAAGAGGGCACATTGGAAATGGCCATGGACGGAATACAGGTAGATCTCTCCGAAACACACTTGACAGAGGCAACAAGAGGAATTCAGAGAACACGCTGGAAGTGGCCATGGTGGAAGATAGGCAGATCTATCCCGAACACACTTGAGAGAGTGCAAGAGGAAGTCAGAGAACACGCTGGAAATGGCCATGGTGGAAGGCATGCAGAAATCTCCCCAACACACTAGCAGAGGCGGCAAGAAGAAGTAAGAGGGCACTCTGGAGGTGGCCATGGTGTAAGACAGGCAGATCTATCCCAAACACACTTCCAGAGATGGAGAGAGGAAGTCAGAGAGCACACTGGAAGTGGCAGTGTGGAAGATAGGGAGATTTCACCTGAACACACTTGCAGAGACTGCAAGAAGAAGTCATAAAAGACGCTGGATATGGCCATGGTGGAAGACAGGCAGAGCTCTCCCAAAAAGACTTGCAGAGGCTGCAATAGGATGTCAGAGAACACTCTGGAAGTGCACACGGCAGAAGACAGGCAGGGCTCTCTCGAACACACTTGCAGAGGCTGCAAGAGGAAGTCAGAGAACACACTGGAAATGGCCTTGACAGAAGACAGGAAGATCTCTCCCGAACACACTTTCAGAGGCTGCAAGAGAAAGTCAGAGAGCATACTGGAAGTGGCCATTGTGGAAGACAAACAGGGCTGTCCTGAACACACTTGCAGAGGCAGCAAGAGGAAGTCATAGAGCACTCTGTAAGTGGCCATGGCAGAGGACAGGCAGAGCTCTCCTGAACACACTTGCAGAGATTGCAAGAGGAAGTCAGAGAGCACTCTGTAAGTGGCCATGGCGGAGACAGCCAGACCTCTCCTGAACACGCTTGAGAGACTGCAAGAGGAAGTCCGAGAGCATGCTGGAAGTTGCCATGGAGGAATACAGGCAGAAATCTCCCGAGCACACTTTCAGAGGCTGCAAGAGGAAGTCAGAGAGCAAGCTAGAAATGTCCATGGTGGAAGACAGGCAGAGCTCTCCAGAACACACTAGCAGAGACTCCTAGAGGAAGTCAGCGAACACTCTGGAAGTGGCCATGTTGGAAGACAGGCAGATCTCTTATGAACACACTTACAGAGACTGAAAGAGGAAGTCAGAGATCAGGCTGGAAGTGACCATGGTGGAAGAGAGGCAGAGCTGTCCCAAACACACTTGTAGAGATGGCGTGAGGAATTCAGGGAGCACGCTGGAAGTAGCAGTGGTGCTAGACAGGCAGAGCTCTCCCGAACACACATGCAGACGCTTCAAGAGGAAGACAGAGAGCACACTGGACATGGCCATGACAGCAGACAGGAAGATCTATCCTGTACACACTTGCCAGAGGCTGCAAGAGGAAGTCAGAGAACATGGTGGAAGTGGCCATGGTAGAAGATAGGCAGATTTCTCCTAAACACACTTGCAGAGACAGCAAGAGGAAGTCTGAGAACACGCTGGAGATGGCCATGGCTGATGACAGGAAGAGTTCACCGGAACTCACATGCAGAAACTGCAAGAGGAAGTAAGAGAGTACGCTGTAAATGGCCCTGGTGGAAGAAAGGCAGAGCTCTCCTGAACACATTTGCAGAGACCTCAAGAGGAAGTCAGAGTGGATGCTGGAGATGGCCATTGTGGAAGACAGACAGAACTCTCACGAACACACTTCCAGAGGCTGCAAGAGGAAGTCAGAGAGCCCGCTGGAAGTGACCATGGCAGAAGATGGCATAGCTCTCATGAAAACACTTGCAGAAACTGCAAGAGGAAGTCAGAGAGCACGCTGGAGATGGCCATGGAGGAAGACAGGCAGAGCTCTCCTGAACACACTTGCAGAGCCTGCAAGAGGAAGTCAGAGAGCAAGCTGGAAATGGCCATGGTGGAACACAGGCAGAGCTCTCCCGAACACACTTGCAGAGGCTGCAAGAGGAAGTCAGAGAACATTCTGAGGTGGCCATGGTGGAAGACAAGCAAATCTATTCTGAACAAACTTGCTGAGACTGCAAGAGGAAGTCAGAGAGCATGTTGCAGATGGTTACGGTGGAAGACAGGCAGAACTCTCCAGAACACACTTGCAGAGGCTGCAAGAGGAAGTCAGGTAGCACTCTGGAAGTGGCCACGGTGGATGACATGCACGCTGGAAGTGGCCATTGTGAAGACAGACAGAGCTCTCCAGAACACTCTTGCAGAGGCTGCAAGAGGCAGTCAGGTAGCACTCTGGAAGTGGCCACGGTGGATGACATGCATATCTCTCCCGGACACACTTGCAGAGGCTGCAAGAGGAAGTCAGGGAGCACTCTGGAAAAGGCCATGGTGGAGTACAGGCAGAACTCTCCCGAACAGACTTGCAGAGGCTGCAAGAGGTAGTCAGAGAACACTCTGGAAGTGGCCATGGCGGAAGACAGGCAGAGCTCTCCCGAAAACACTTGAGAGATGGCAAGAGGAAATCAGAGAGCACACTGGAAGTGGCCATGGTGCAGGACAGGCAGAAATCTCTCGAACACACTTGCAGAGGCGGCAAGAGGAAGTAAGAGATCACTCTGGATGTGGCCATGGTGGAAGACAGGCAGATCTCTCCCAAACACACTTGCAGAGACAGCGAGAGGAAGTCTGAGAGCACGCTGAGAGTGGTACTGGTGGAAGATAGGGAGATTTCTCCGGGACACACTTGCAGAGACTGAAAGAAGAACTCATAAGACGCTGGAGATTGCCATGGTGGAAGACAGGCAGAGCTCTACCAAAAACACTTGCAGAGGCTGCAAGAGGAAGTCAGAGAACATTCTGGAAGTGGCCATGACGGAAGACAGGCAGAGCTCTCCTGAACACACTTGCAGAGACTGAAAGAGGAAGTCAGAGAGCACGCTGGAAGTGGCCATGGTGGAAGATAGGCAGATCTCTCCAGAACACACTTGCAGAGGCTGCAAGAGGAAGTCAGAGAGCACACTGGAACATGCCATGGCGGAATACAGGTAGATCTCTCCCCAACACACTTGCCAGAGGCATCAAGAGGAAGTCAGAGAACACGCTGGAGGTGGCCATGGTGGAAGAGAGGCAGAGCTCTCCTGAACACACTTGCATAGGCTGCAAAAGGAACCCAGAGACCACTCTGGAAGTGGCAATGGTGGAAGATAGGGAGATTTCTCCTGAACACACTTGCAGAGACTGCAAGAAGAAGTCATAGAATATGATGGAGATGGCCATGGTGGAAGACAGGAAAATATCACCTGAACACACTTGCCGTAGCTGCAAAAGGAAGTCAAAGAGCAGACTGGAGGTGGCCATTGTGGACGACAGGCAGAGGTCTCCCGGACACACTTGCAGAGGTTGCAAGAAGTCAGAGAGCCCGCTGGAAGTGGCCATGGTGGAAGACAGGCAGAATTCTCCTAAACACAGTAGGAGAGACTGCAAGAGGACGTCAGAGAGCACGCTGGACATGGCCATGGTGGAAGACAGGCAGAGCTCTCCAGAACACACTTGCAGAGGCTGTAAGAGGAAGTCAGAGAGCAGGCTGGAGATGGCCATGGTGAACGACAGGCAGAGCTCTCCCGAACCCACTTACAGAGACTGAAAGAGGAAGTCAGAGTGCACTCTGGATGTGGCCATGGTGGAAGACAGGCATATCTCTCCCGAACACACTTGCAGATGCTGCAAGAGCAATTCAGAGATCACTCTGGAAATGGCCATGGCTTAAGACAGGCAGAGCTCTCCCAAACACACTTACAGAGTCTGCAAGAGGAAGTTAGAGAGCACGTTGGATGTGACCAAGGAGGAAGACAGGCAGAAATCTCCTGAGCACACTTGCAGAGGTGGCCAGAGGAAGTAAGAGAGCACTCTGGAAGTGGCCATTGTGGAAGACATGCAGAAATCTCCTGAACACACTTGCAGAGGCGGGAAGAGGAAGGCAGAGAACACGTTGTAAGTGGCCATTGTGGAAGACAAACAGAGCTTTCCGAACACACTTGCAGTGGCCATGGTGGATGACAGGCATATCTCTCCCACACACACTTGCAGAGGCTGCAAGAGGAAGTCACAGAGTATTCTGTATATGGCCATGGCGGAGGACAGGCAGAACTCTCCCGAACACACTTGAGAGACTGCAAGAGGAAGTCAGAGAGCACACTGGAAGTGGCCATGGTGGAAGACAGGCAGAAATCTCCCGAGCACACTTGCAGAGGTGGCAAGAGGAAGTAAGAGAGCACTCTGGAAGTGGCCATGGTGGAGGACAGGCAGAGCTCTCCCGAAAAAACATACAGAGGCTGCAAGAGGATGTCTGAGAACAATCTGGAAGTGGCCATTGTGGAAGACAAGCAGAGCTCTCCCGAACACACTTGCAGAGAGTGCAAGAGGAAGTCATAGAACACGCTGGAGATGGCCATGGTGGAAGACAGGCAGAGCTCTCTCTAAAACACTTGCAGAGGCTGCAAGAGGAAATCAGAGAACACTCTGGTAGTGGACATGGCGGAAGACAGGCAGAGCTCTCCCGAACACATTTGCAGAGGCAGCAAGAGGAAGTCCGGGAGCAGGCTGGAGATTGCCATGGTGGATGCCAGGCAGAGCTCTCTAGAACCTACTTCGAGAGACAGAAAGAGGAAGTCAGAGGCATGCTGGACGTGGCCATGGTGGAAGACAGGCAGATCTCTCCCCAACACACTTGGAAGAGGCTGCAAGACGAAGTCAGAGAGCACTCTGGAAGTGGCCATGGTGGAAGACAGGAAGATCTCCCACAACCCCATTTGCAGAGACTGCAAGAGGACGTCAGAGAGCACGCTGGAAGTGGCCATGGTGGAAGATAGGGAGATTTTCCTAAACACACTTGCAGAGACTGCAAGAAGAATTAAGAGAGCATGCTGGAAGTGGCCATGGTGGAAGATAGGGAGATTCTTCCTGAACACACTTGCAGAGACTGCAAGAGGAAGTCAAAGAACACTCTGGCAGAAGACAGGCAGAGCTCTCGCGAACACACGTGCAGAAGCTGCAAGAGGAATTCCGGGAGCAGGCTGGGATGGCCATGGTGGAAGACAGGCAGAGCTCAACAGAACACACATGCAGAGACGAAAAGAGGAAGTCAGAGAGCACGCTGGAAGTGGCAATGGTGGAAGACAGGCAGATCTCTCCTAAACACACTTGCAGAGGCTGCAAGAGGAAGTCAGAGAGCACACTGGAAATTGCCATGGTGGAAGACAGGCAGATCTCTCCCCAACTCACTTGCCAGAGGCTGCAAGAGGAAGTCAGAGATCAAGCTGGAAGTGGCCATTTTGGAAGATAGGTAGATCTATCCCGAACACACTTGTAGAGGTGTCAAGAGGAAGTCAGAGTGTACACAGGAATTAGCCATGAAGGTAGACATGCAGAGCTCTCCCAAACACACTTGCAGAGGCTGCAAGGGGAAGTCAGAGAGCACTCTGGAGGTGGCCATGGTGGAAGACAGGCATATCTCTCCCCAACACACTTGCCAGAGGCTGCAAGAGGAAGTCAGAGAGCATGCTGGAAGTGGCCATGGTGGAAGAAAGGCAGAAATGTCCCGAACACACTTGCAGTGGCGACAAGAGAAAATCAGAGAGCACTTTGGAAGTGGCCATGGTGGAAGACAGGAAGATCTCCCCCAACCACATTGCAGAGACTGCAAGTGGAAGTCAGAGAGCACGCTGGAAGTGGCCATGGTGGAAGATAGGGAGATTTGTCCTGAACACACTTGCAGAGAGTGCAAGAGGAAGTCATAGAACACGCTGGCGATGGCCATGGTGGAAGACAAGCAGAGCTGTCCCTAAAACACTTGCAGAGCTGAAAGAGGAAATCAGATAACACTCTAATAGTGGACATGGCAGAAGCCGGGCAGAGCTCTCCCGGACACACTTGCAGAGACAGCAAGAGGAAGTCAGAGAACACGCTGGAAGTGGCCATGGTGGAAGACAGGCAGATCTCTAGCGAACACACTGGTGGAGGTGGCAAAAGGAAGTCAGAGTGTACTTAGGAAATGACCATGGGGGTAGACAGGCAGAACTCTCTCGAACACACTTTCAGAGACTGAAAAAGGAAGTCAGAGAACACTCTGGATGTGGACATGGAGGAAGCCAGGCAGAGCTCTCCTGAACACATTGCAGGGTCTGCAAGAGGAAGTAAGAGAGCACATGGTAGATGGCCATGGTGGAAGACAGGCAGAGCTCTCCTGAACCCACTTGCAGAGACTGAAGGAAGAAGTCATAGAGCACGCTGTAGAAGGCCATGGTGGAAGACAGGTAGAGCTCTCCCGATCACACTTGCAGAGAATGCAAGAGGAAGTCAGAGAGCACGCTGGAATTTGCCATGGGGGTAGAAAGGCAGAAATGTCCCGAACACACTTGCAGTGTGGCAAGAGGAAGTCAGAGAGCACTCTGGAAGTGGCCATGTTGGAAGACAGGAAGATCTCCCCCAACCACACTTGCAGAGACTGCAAGAGGAAGTCAGAGAGCACGCTGGAAGTGGCTATAGTGGAAGATAGGGAGATTTGTCCTGAACACACTTGCAGAGACTGCAAGAGGAAGTCATAGAACACTCTGGTAGTGGCCATGGCAGAAGACAGGCATATCTCTACCGAAAACACTTGCAAAAGCTGCAAGAGGAAGTCCAGGAGCAGGCTGGAGATGCCATGGTGGAAGACAGGCAGAGCTCTCCATAACACACATGCAGAGACAGAAAGAGGAAGTCAGAGAGCATGCTGGAAGTGTCAATGGTGGAGACTGGCAGATCTCTCCCGGACACACTTGCAGAGGCTGCAAGAGGAAGTCAGAGAGCACACTGGAAATGGCCATGGTGGAAGACAGGCAGATCTCTCCCCAACTCACTTGCCAGAGGCTGCAAGAGGAAGTCAGAGATCAAGCTGGAAGTGGCGATGGTGGAAGACAGGCAGATCTCTCCCCAACTCACTTGCCAGAGGCTGCAAGAAGAAGTCAGAGATCAAGTTGGAAGTGGCCATGGTGGAAGATAGGCAGATCTATCCTGAACACACTTGCAGAGACTGTCAGAGGAAGTCAGACACCATGCGGCAAGTGGCCATGGTGGAATATAGGCAGATTACTCCTGAACACAATTGCAGACACAGCAAGAGGAAGTCAGAGAACACGCTGGAAGTGGGCATTGTGGAAGACAGGCATATCTCTCCCGAACACACTGGTAGAGGCGGCAAGAAGAAGTCAGAGTGTACTTAGGAAATGGCCATGGAGGTAGACATGCAGAACTCTCCCGAACACACTTGCAGAGGCTGCAAGAGGAAGTCAGAGAGCACTCTGGATGTGGCCATGGTGAAAGATAGGGAGATCTCCCCAACCACACTTGCGGAGACTGCAAGAGGAAGTCAGAGAGCACGCTGGAAGTGGCCATGGTCAAAGATAGGGGGATTTGTGCTGAACACACTTGCAGAGACTGCAAGAGGAAGTCAGAGAACACGCTGGATATGGCCATGGTGGAAGACAGGCAGAGCTCTCCAGAACAAACTTCGAGAGACAGAAAGAGGAAATCAGAGAGCACGCTGGACGTGGCCATGGTGAGAGACATGCAGATCTCTCCCGAACACACTTGCATATGCTGCAAGGGGAAGTCAGAGAGCACACTGGAAATGGCCCTGGTGGAAGACATGCAAATCTCTCCCAACACACTTGCCAGAGGCTGCAAGAGGAAGTCAGAGAACACTCTGGTAGTGGCCATGGTGGAATACAGACAGATCTCTCCCGAACACACATGCAGAGACTGCAAGAGGAAGTCAGAGAGAATGCCTGAAGTGGCCATGGTGGAAGACAGGCAGAAATCTCCCGAACACACTTACAGAGGCGGCAAGAGGAAGTCAGAGAGCACTGTGGAAGTGGCCATGGTGGAAGACATTAAGATCTCCCCCAACCACACTTGCAGAGACTGCAAGAGGATGTCAGAGAGCATGCTGCAACTGGCCAAGATGGAATATAGGCAGATTTCTTCTGAACACACTTTCAGAGACTGCAAGAGGAAGTCAGAGAGCACGGTGGAAGTAGCCACGGTGGAAGACAGGCAGAGCTCTCCCGAACACATTTGCAGAGGCTGCAAGAGGAAGTCAGAGAGCACATTGTAAGTGGCCATGGTGGAAGATAGGCAGATCAATCCAGAACACACTTGCAGAGACTGAAAGAGGTAGTCAGAGAGCACGCTGGAAGTGGCCATGACGGAATATAGGGAGATTTCTTCTGAACACACTTGCAGAGACTGCAAGAGGAAGTTAGAGTACACTTTGAAAATGGCCATGGTGGAAGACAGGCAGATCTCTAAGGACACATTGGCAGAGGCTGCAAGAGGACGTCAGAGAACACTCTGGAAGTGGACATGGAGGAAGCCAGGCAGAGCTCTCCTGAACACACTTGCAGGGTCTGCAAGAGGAAGTCAGAGAGCACGCGGCAGATGGCCATGGTGGAAGACAGGCAGAGCTCTCCCGAACCCAGTCGCAGTGACTGAAGGAGGAAGTCAGAGAGTATGCTGGAAGTGGCCATGGTGGAAGAAAGGCAGAAATATCCTGAACACACTTACAGAGGCTGCAAGAGGAAGCCCGGGAGGAGGATGGACATGGCCATGGTGGATGACAGGCAGAGCTCTCTAGAACCCACTTCGAGAGACAGAAAGAAGAAGTCAAAGAGCACACTGTATGTGGCCATGGTGAAAGACAGGCAGATCTCTCCCGAACACACTTCCATAGGCTGCAAGAGGAAGTCAGAGAGCACACTGGAAATGGCCATGGTGGAAGACAGGCACATCTCTCCCAAACACACTTGCCAGAAGCTGAAAGACGAAGTCAGAGAGAATGCTGGAAGTGGCCATGATGGAAGACAGGCAGAAATCACCCGAACACACTTGCATAGGCTTCAAGAGGAAGTCAGAGTGCACTCTGGAAGTGGCCATGGCAGAAGACAGGCAGATCTCTCCCGAACACACTTCCACAGGCTGCAAGAGGAAGTCAGAGAGCACAATGGAAATAGCCATGGTGGAAGACAGGCACATCTCTCCCAAACACACTTGCCAGAGGCTGCAAGAGGAAGTCAGAGAGAACGCTGGAAGTGGCCATGGTGGAAGACAGGAAGATCTCCCCCAACCACACTTGCAGAGACGGCAAGAGGAAGGCAGAGAGCACGCTGGAAGTGGCCATGGTGAAAGATAGGCAGATCTACCCCGAACACATTTGCAGAGACTGCAAGAAGAAGACAGAGACCATGCTGGAAGTAGCCACGGTGGAAGACAAGAAGAGATCTCACAAATACACTTGCAGAAGCTGCAAGAGTAAGTCACAGAGCATACTGGAAGTGGCCATGGCGGAAGACAGGGGGAGCTCTCCCGGACACTCTTGCAGAGGCTTCAAGAGGAAGTCAGAGAGCACGCTGAAATTGGCCATAGCAGAATACAGGAGGAGCTCTCCTGACCACACTTCCAGAGACAGCAAGGGGAAGTCAGAGAAAACTCTGGAAGTGGCCATGGTGGAAGACAGGAAGACTCCCACAGCCGCATTTGCAGAGACTGCAAGAGGAATTCAGAGAGCAAGCTGGAAGTGGCCATGGTGGAAGATAGGGAGATTTTCCTAAATACACTAGCAGAGACTGCAAGAGGAATTGAGAGAGCATGCTGGAAGTGGCCATGGTGGAAAAAAGGGAGATTCTTCCTGAACACACTTGCAGAGACTGCAAGAGGAAGTCTTAGAACACTCTGGTAGTGGCCATGGCGGAAGACAGGCAGAGCTCTCCAGAACACGCATGCAAGACGGAAAGAGGAAGTCAGAGAGCTCGCTGGAAGTGGCAATGGTGGAAGACAGGCAGATCTCTCCCGAACACTCTTGCAGAGGCTGCAAGAAGAAGTCAGAGAGCACACTGGAAATGGCCATGGTGGAAAACAGGCACATCTCTCCCCAACTCAATTGCCAGAGGATGCAAGAGGAAGTCAGAGATCAAGCTGCAAGTGCCCATGGTGGAAGACAGGCAGAAATCTCCCGAACACACTTGCAGAAGCGGCAAGAGGAAGTCCGAGAGCACTCTGGAAGTGGCCATGGTGGAAGACAGGGAAGACTCCACACAACCACATTTGCAGAGACTGCAAGAGGAAGTCAGAGAGCATGCTGCAACTGGCCAAGATGGAATATAGGCAGATTTCTTCTGAACACATTTTCAGAGACTGCAAGAGGAAGTCAGAGTGCACGGTGGAAGTAGCCACGGTGGAAGACAGGATGAGATCTCCCGAACACACTTCCAGAGGCTGCAAGAGGAAGTCACAGAGCACTCTTGAAGTGGCCATGGTGGAAGATAGGCAGATCTATTAGAGCACACTTGCAGAGACTGTCAGAGGAAGTCAGAGAGCATGCGGTATGTGGCCATGGTGGAATATAGGCAGATTACTCCTGAACACAATTGCAGAGACAGCAAGAGGAAGTCAGAGAACACGCTGGAAGTGGCTATTGTGTAAGACAGGCATATCTCTCCTGAACACACTTGCAGAGGCGGCAAGAGGAAGTAAGAGAGTACATTGGAAATGGCCATGGCGGAAGACAGGTAGATCTCTCCGAAACACACTTGCCAGAGGCTGCAAGAGGAATTCAGAAAAAACGCTGGAAGTGGGATGGTGGAAGATAGGGAGATCTATCCCGAACACACTTGGAGAGACGTCAAGAGGATGTCAGAGAACACGCCGGAAGTGGCCATGGTGGAAGATAGGCAGATCTATCCCAAACACACTTGCAGAACTGCAAGAGGATGTCAATGAGCAAGCTGGAAGGGGCCATTGCGGAAGACAGGCAGAGCTCTCAGGAACACATTTGCACAGGCTGAAAGAGGAAGTCAGAGAGCACACTGGAAGTGCCCATTGCCTAAGACAGGCACAGTTCTACCAAACACACTTACAGAGGTTGCAAGAGGAAGTCAGAGAGCACTCTGGAAGTGGCCATGGTTGAAGACAGGCAGATCTCTCCCAAACACACTTGCAGAGATGGCGAGAGGAAGTCAGAGAGCACACTGAAAGTGGCAATGGTAGAAGATAGGGAGATTTCTCCTGGACACACTTGCAGAGACTGCAAGAAGAAGTCATAGAACATGATGGAGATGGCCATTGCGGAAGAAAGGCAGAGCTCTCACGAACACACTTGCAGAGGCACCAAGAGGCAGTCAGGGAGCAACTGGAAGTGTCCATGGTGGAAGACAGGCATATCTCTCCCGAACACACTTGCAAAGGCTACAAGAGGAAGTCAGAGAGCACTCTGGAAATGGGCATGGCGGAGGATAAGCAGAGCTCTCCTGAACACACTTGCTGAGGCTGCAAAAAGAAGTCAGAGAGCACTCTGGAAGTGGCCATGGTGGAAGACAGCCAAAGCTCTCCCGAACATGTTTGAGAGACTGCAAGAGGAAACCAGAGAGCACGCTGGAAGTGGCAATGATGGAAGACAGGCAGATATCTCGCGAACATACTTGCAGAGCGGCAAGAGAACTTACGAAAGTACTCTGGAAGTGGCCATGGTGGAAGACAGGCAGATGTCTCCCAAACACATTTGCAGAAATGTTGAGAGGAAGACAGAGAGCACACTAGACGTGGCATTGGTGGAAGATAGGGAGATTTCACCTGAACACACTTGCAGAGACTGCAAGAAGAAGTCACAGTGCACTATGGAGTTGCCCCTTGTGGAAGACAGTCAGAACTCTGCCAAAAACAGTTGCAGAGGCCGCAAGAGGAAGTCAGAGAACAATCTGGAAGTGGCCATGGCGGAAGACAGGCAGAGCTCTCCAGAACCCACTTGCAGAGACTGCAAGAGGAAGTCACAGAGCATGCTGGAAGGGGCCATGGTGGAAGACAGGGAGATCTCTCCCGAACACATTTGCCAAGGCTGCAAGAGGAATTAAGAGAGCACACTGGAAATGGCCATGGTGGAAAACAGGCACATCTCTCCCCAACTCACTTGTCAGAGGATGCAAGAGGAAGTCAGAGATCAAGCTGCAAGTGCCCATGGTGGAAGACAGGCAGAAATCCCCCGAACACACTTGCAGAAGCGGCAAGAGGAAGTCCGAGAGCACTCTGGAAGTGGCCATGGTGGAAGACAGGAAGACTCCCACAACCACATTTGCAGAGACTGCAAGAGGAAGTCAGAGAGCATGCTGCAACTGGCCAAGATGGAATATAGGCAGATTTCTTCTGAACACATTTTCAGAGACTGCAAGAGGAAGTCAGAGTGCACGGTGGAAGTAGCCACGGTGGAAGACAGGAAGAGATCTCCCGAACACACTTGCAGAGGCTGCCAGAGGAAGTCACAGAGCACTCTTGAAGTGGCCATGGTGGAAGATAGGCAGATCTATTCGAGCTCACTTGCAGAGACTGTCAGAGGAAGTCAGAGAGCATGCGGTATGTGGCCATGTTG
Organism: Jaculus jaculus; assembly: GCF_020740685.1. Lineage (NCBI taxonomy): Eukaryota > Metazoa > Chordata > Mammalia > Rodentia > Dipodidae > Jaculus > Jaculus jaculus. The sequence continues at coordinate 27,744,407 of NC_059120.1, forward strand.
GAATATAGACAGATTACTCCTGAACACAATTGCAGAGACAGCAAGAGGAAGTCAGAGAACACGCTGGAAGTGGCTATTGTGTAAGACAGGCATATCTCTCCTGAACACACTTGCAGAGGCGGCAAGAGGAAGTAAGAGAGTACATTGGAAATGGCCATGGCGGAAGACAGGTAGATCTCTCCGAAACACACTTGCCAGAGGCTGCAAGAGGAATTCAGAAAAAACACTGGAAGTGGGATGGTGGAAGATAGGGAGATCTATCCCGAACACACTTGGAGAGACGGCAAGAGGATGTCAGAGAACACGCCGGAAGTGGCCATGGTGGAAGATAGGCAGATCTATCCCAAACACACTTGCAGAACTATAAAAGGATGTCAATGAGCAAGCTGGAAGTGGCCATTGCAGAAGACAGGCAGAGCTCTCAGGAACACATTTGCACAGGCTGAAAAAGGAAGTCAGAGAGCACACTGGGAGTGCCCATTGCCTAAGACAGGCAGAGTTCTACCAAACACACTTACAGAGGCTGCAAGAGGAAGGCAGAGAGCACTCTGGAAGTGGCCATGCTTGAAGACAGGCAGATCTCTCCCAAACACACTTGCAGAGATGGCGAGAGGAAGTCAGAGAGCACACTGAAAGTGGCAATGGTCGAAGATAGGGAGATTTCTCCTGAACACAATTGCAGAGACTGCAAGAAGAAGTCATAGAACACGATGGAGATGGCCATTGCGGAAGAAAGGCAGAGCTCTCACGAACACACTTGCAGAGGCACCAAGAGGCAGTCAGAGAGCAACTGGAAGTGGCCATGGTGGAAGACAGGCATATCTCTCCCGAATACACTTGCAGAGGCTACAAGACGAAGTCAGAGAGCACTCTGGAAATGGGCATGGCGGAGGATAAGCAGAGCTCTCATGAACACACTTGCTGAGGCTGCAAAAAGAAGTCAGAGAGCACTCTGGAAGTGGCCATGGTGGAAGACAGCCAGAGCTCTCCCAAACACACTTGTAGAGACGGCGTGAGGAATTCAGGGAGCAAGCTGGAAGTTGCAGTGTTGCAAGACAGGCAGAGCTCTCCCGAACACACTTGCAGAGGCGGCAAGAGGAAGTAAGAGAGCTCTCTGGAAGACGCCATGGTTGAAGACAGGCAGATCTCTCCCAAACACAGTTGCAGAAATGTCGAGAGGAAGACAGAGAGCACACTAGAAGTGGCAATGGTGGAAGATAGGGAGATTTCACCTGAACACACTTGCAGAGACTGCAAGAAGAAGTCACAGAGCACTATGGAGATGGCCATGGTGGAAGACAGTCAGAACTCTGCCAAAAACAGTTGCAGAGGCCGCAAGAGGTAGTCAGAGAACAATCTGGAAGTGCCCATGGTGGAAGACAGGAAGACTCCCACAACAACATTTGCAGAGACTGCAAGAGGAAGTCAGAGAGCATGCTGCAACTGGCCAAGATGGAATATAGGCAGATTTCTTCTGAACACATTTTCAGAGACTGCAAGAGGAAGTCAGAGTGCACGGTGGAAGTAGCCACGGTGGAAGACAGGAAGAGATCTCCCGAACACACTTGCAGAGGCTGCCAGAGGAAGTCACAGAGCACTCTTGAAATGGCCATGGTGGAAGATAGGCAGATCTATTCGAGCACACTTGCAGAGACTGTCAGAGGAAGTCAGAGAGCATGCGGTATGTGGCCATGTTGGAATGTAGTCAGATTACTCCTGAACACAATTTCAGAGACTGCAAGGGGAAGTCAGAGAACACGCTAGAAGTGGCTATTGTGTAAGACAGCCATATCTCTCCTGAACACACTTGCAGAAGCGGCAAGAGGAAGTAAGAGAGTACATTGGAAATGGCCATGGCGGAAGACAGGTAGATCTCTCCGAGACACTCTTGCCAGTGGCAACAAGAGGAATTCAGTGAACACGCTGGAAGTGGCCATGGTGGAATATAGGCAGATCTATCCCGAACACACTTGAGAGAGTGCAAGAGTAAGTCAGAGAACACGCTGGAAAGGGCCATGGTGGAAGACAGGCAGAAATCTCCCCAACACACTTGCAGAGGCGGCAAGAGGAAGTGAGAGAGAACACTGGAATTGGCAGTGTTGGAAGATAGGGAGATTTCACCTGAACACACTTGCAGAGACTGCAAGAAGAAGTCATAAAAGATGCTGGATATGGCCATGGTGGAAGACAGGCAGAGCTCTCCCAAAAACTCTTGCAGAGGCTGCAATAGGATGTCAGAGAACCCTCTGGAAGTGCACACGGCAGAAGACAGGCAGGGCTCTCTCGAACACACTTGCAGAGGCTGCAAGAGGAAGTCAGAGAACACACTGGAAATGGCCTTGAAAGAAGACAGGAAGATCTCTCCCGAACACACTTGCAGAGGCTGCAAGAGAAAGTCAGAGAGCATACTGGAAGTGGCCATTGTGGAAGATAAACAGAGCTGTCCCGAACACACTTGCAGAGGCAGCAAGAGGAAGTCATAGAGCACTCTGTAAGTGGCCATGGCAGAGGACAGGCAGAGCTCTCCTGAACACACTTGCAGAGACTGCAAGAGGAAGTCAGAGAGCACTCTGCATGTGGCCATGGCGGAGACAGCCAGACCTCTCCCGAACACACTTGAGAGACTGCAAGAAGAAGTCAGAGAGCACGCTGGAAGTTGCCATGGAGGAATACAGGCAGAAATCTCCCGAGCACACTTTAAGAGGCTGCAAGAGGAAGTCAGAGAGCAAGCTAGAAATGTCCATGGTGGAAGACAGGCAGAGCTCTCCAGAACACACTTGCAGAGACTGCTAGAGGAAGTCAGAGAACACTCTGGAAGTGGCCATGGTGGAAGACAGGAAGATCTCTTATGAACACATTTACAGAGACTGAAAGAGGAAGTCATAGGGCAGGCTGGAAGTGACCATGGTGGAAGAGAGGCAGAGCTCTCCTGAACACTCTTGCAGAGGCGGCAAGAGCAAATCAGAGAGTACTCTGCAAGTGGCCATGGTGGAAGACATGCAAATCTCCCCCAACCACACTTGCAGAGAGTGCAGAGGAAGTCAGAGAGCACGCTGGAAGTTGCCATGGTGGAAGATAGGGAGATTTTCCTAAACACACTTGCAGAGACTACAAGAGGAAGTCAGAGACCAGCACGAAGTGGCCATGGTGTAAGATAGGGAGATTTTCCTAATCACACTTGCAGAGACTACAAGAGGAAGTCAGAGAGCACCCTGGAAGTTGCCATGGTGGAAGTTAGGGAGATTCCTCCTGAACACACTTGCAGAGATTGCAAGAGGAAGACATAGAACACGCTGGAGATGGCCATGGTGGAAGACAGGCAGAGCTCTCCAAAAACACTTGCAGAGACTGCAAGAGGAAGTCAGAGAACACTCTGATAGTTGCCATGGCAGAAGACAGTCAGAGCTTTCCCGAACACAATTGCAGAGTCTGCAAGATGAAGTCCGGGAGCAGGCTGGAGATGGCCATGGTGGAAGAGAGGCAGAACTCTCCAGAACCCACTTGCAGAGATGGAAAGAGGAAGTCAGAGAGCACGCTGAATGTGGCCATGGTGGAAGACAGGCATAGCTCTCCAGAACCCACTTGCAGGTACTGAAAGAGGAAGTCAGAGAGCACGCTGTAAGTGGCCATGTAAGAAGACAGGCATATCTCTCCTGAACACACTTACAGAGGCTGCAAGAGGAAGTCAGAGAGCACCCTGGAAATGGCCATTGCAGAAGACAGGTAGATCTCTCCCCAAAACACTTGCCAGAGGCTGCAAAGGAAGTCAGTGAGCACTCTGGAAGTGACCATGGTGGAAGACAAGCATATCTCACCCGAACACACTTGCTAAGGCTGCAAGAGGAAGTCATAGAGCACTCTGGAAGTGGCCATGGTGGAAGACAGGCAGATCTCTCCCAAACACACTTGTAGAGACGGCGTGAGGAATTCAGGGAGCACTCTGGAAGTTGCAGTGGTGCAAGACAGGCAGAGCTCTCCCGAACACACTTGCAGAGGCTTCAAGAGGAAGTCAGAGAGCACACTGGAAATGGCCATGACGGAAGACAAGAAGATCTATCCTGTACACACTTGCCAGAGGCTGCAAGAGGAAGTCAGAGAACACGGTGGAAGTGGCCATTGTGGAATATAGGCAGATCTATCCCGAACACACTTGCAGAGACTGAAGGAGGAAGTCAGAGAGCACGCTGGAAGTGGCCATGGTGGAAGCTAGGCAGATTTCTCCTGAACACACTTGCAGAGACAGCAAGAGGAAGTCAGAGAACACGCTGGAGATGGCCATGGCTGAAGACAGGAAGAGTTCACCCGAACTCACATGCAGAAACTGCAAGAGGAAGTCAGAGAGCACGCTGGAGATGGCCATGGTGGAAGAAAGGGAGAGCTCTCCTGAACACACTTGCAGAGACCTCAAGAGGAAGTCAGAGTGGACGCTGGAGATGGCCATTGTGGAAGACAGACAGAGCTCTCACGAACACACTTCCAGAGGCTGCAAGAGGAAGTCAGAAAGCCCGCTGGAAGTGACCATGGCGGATGACGGCAGAGCTCTCACGAAAACACTTGCAGAAACTGCAAGAGGAAGTCAGAGAGCACGCTGTAGATGGCCATGGTGGAAGACAGGCAGAGCTCTCCCGAACACACTTGCCGAGGCTGCAAGAGGAAGTCAGAGAACACTCTGTAAGTGGCCATGGTGGAAGACAGGCAAATCTATTCCAAACAAACTTGCTGAGACTGCAAGAGGAAGTCAGAGAGCATGCTGCAGATGGCCACGGTGGAAGACAGGCAGAACTCTCCAGAACACATTGCAGAGGCTGCAAGAGGAAGTCAGAGTGCACACTGGAAGTGGCCATTGTGAAGACAGACAGAGCTCTCCAGAACACTCTTGCAGAGGCTGCAAGAGGCAGTCAGGTAGCACTCTGGAAGTGGCCACGGTGGATGACATGCATATCTCTCCCGGACATACTTGCAGAGGCTGCAAGAGGAAGTCAGGGAGCACTCTGGAAAAGGCCATGGTGGAGTACAGGCAGAACTCTCCCAAACAGACTTGCAGAGGCTGCAAGAGGTAGTCAGAGAACACTCTGGAAGTGGCCATGGCGGAAGACAGGCAGAGCTCTCCCGAAAACACTTGAGAGATGGCAAGAGGAAATCAGAGAGCACACTGGAAGTGGCCATGGTGCAGGACAGGCAGAAATCTCTCGAACACACTTGCAGAGGCGGCAAGAGGAAGTAAGAGATCACTCTGGATGTGGCCATGGTGGAAGACAGGCAGATCTCTCCCAAACACACTTGCAGAGACGGCGAGAGGAAGTCTGAGAGCACGCTGAGAGTGGTACTGGTGGAAGATAGGGAGATTTCTCCGGGACACACTTGCAGAGACTGAAAGAAGAACTCATATAAGACGCTGGAGATTGCCATGGTGGAAGACAGGCAGAGCTCTACCAAAAACACTTGCAGAGGCTGCAAGAGGAAGTCAGAGAACATTCTGGAAGTGGCCATGACGGAAGACAGGCAGAGCTCTCCTGAACACACTTGCAGAGACTGAAAGAGGAAGTCAGAGAGCACGCTGGAAGTGGCTATGGTGGAAGATAGGCAGATCTCTCCCGAACACACTTGCAGAGGCTGCAAGAGGAAGTCAGAGAGCACACTGGAAATGGCCATGGTGGAAGATAGGGAGATTTCTCCTGAACACACTTGCAGAGACTGCAAGAAGAAGTCATAGAACACGATGGAGATGGCCATGGTGAAAGACAGGAAGATCTCTCCTGAACACACTTGACGAAGCAGCAAAAGGAAGTCAGAAAGCAGACTGGAGATGGCCATTGTGGACGACAGGCAGAGCTCTCCTGAACACACTTGCAGAGGCTGCAAGACGAAGTCAGAGAGCCCGCTGGAAGTGGCCATGGTGGAAGACAGGCAGAATTCTCCTGAACACAGTAGGAGAGACTGCAAGAGGATGTCAGAGAGCACGCTGGACCTGGCCATGATGGAAGACAGGCAGAGCTCTCCAGAACACACTTGCAGAGGCTGTAAGAGGAAGTCAGAGAGCAGGCTGGAGATGGCCATGGTGAACGACAGGCAGAGCTCTCCCGAACCCACTTGCAGAGACTGAAAGAGGAAGTCAGAGAGCACTCTGGATGTGGCCATGGTGGAAGACAGGCATATATCTCCCGAACACACTTGCAGATGCTGCAAGAGGAATTCAGAGATCACTCTGGAAATGGCCATGGCTTAAGACAGGCAGAGCTCTCCCAAACACACTTACAGAGGCTGCAAGAGGATGTCAGAGAGCACGCTGTATATGGCCATGGCGGAATAAAGGTAGAGCTCTCCCGAACACACTTGCCGAGTCTGCAAGATGAAGTCAGAGAGCACACTGGAAGTGGCCATGGCAGATGACAGGCAGAACTCTCCTGATCACACTTGCAGAGAATGCAAGAGGAAGTCAGAGTGCACGCTGGAAGTGGCCATGGGGGAAGAAAGGCAGAAATATCTCGAACACACTTGCAATGGCAGCAAGAGGAAGTCAGAGAGCACTCTGGATGTGGCCATGGTGGAAGACAGGAAGATCTCCCCCAACCACACTTGCAGAGACTGCAAGAGGAAGTCAGAGAGCACGCTGGAAGTGGCCATGTTGGAAGATAGGGAGATTTGTCCTGAACACACTTGCAGAGACTGCAAGAGGAAGTGAGAGAGCACACTGGAAGTGGCCATGATGGAAGATAGGGAGACTTGTCTGGAACACACTTGCAGAGAGTGCAAGAGGAAGTCATAGAACACGCTGGAGATGGCTATGGTGGAAGACAGGCAGAGCTCTCCCTAAAACACTTGGAGAGGCTGCAAGAGGAAGTCAGAGAACACTCTGGTAGTGGACATGTCGGAAGACAGGCAGAGCTCTCCCGAACACATTTTCAGAGGCTGCAAGAAGAAGTCCGGGAGCAGGCTGGAGATGGCCAAGGTGGATGACAGGCAGAGCTCTCTAGAACCCACTTCGAGAGACAGAAAGAGGAAGTCAGACAGCATGCTGGACGTGGCCATGGTGGAAGATAGGGAGATTCCTCCTGAACACACTTGCAGAGACTGCAAGAGGAAGTCATAGAACACTCTGGTAGTCGCCATGGCGGAAGACAGGCAGAGCTCTCCCGAACATACTTGCAGAAGCTGCAAGAGGAATTCCGGGAGCAGGATGGGATGGCCATGGTGGAAGACAGGCAGAGCTCTCCAGAACACACATGCCAAGATGGAAAGAGGAAGTCAGAGAGCACGCTGGAAGGGGCAATGGTGGAAGACAGGCAGATCTCTCTGAAACACACTTGCAGAGGCTGCAGGAGGAAGTCAGAGAGCACACTGGAAATGGCCATGGTGGAAGACAGGCAGATCTCTCCCCAACTCACTTGCCAGAGGCTGCAAGAGGAAGTCAGAGATCAATGGAAGTGGCCATGGTGGAAGACAGGAAGAAATCTCCTGAACACACTTGCCGAGGAGGCAAGAGGAAGTCAGAGAACACTGGGGAAGTGGCCATGGTGGAAGACAGGAAGATCTCCCCCAACCACACTTGCAGAGGCGGCAAGAGGAAGTCACAGAGCATGCTGAAAGTGGCCATAGTGGAAGATAGGCAGATCTATCCCAAACACACTTGCAGAGAGTGCAAGAGGAAGTTAGAGAGCATGCTGCAACTGGCCAAGGGGGAATATAGGCAGAGTTGTTCTGTACACACTTGCAGAGACTGCAAGAGGAAGTCAGAGAGCACAGTGGAAGTAGCCACGGTGGAAGACAGGAAGAGATCTCACGAACACACTTGCAGAAGCTGCAAGAGGAAGTCACAGAGCACGCTGGAAGTGGCCACGGTGGAAGACAGGCAGAGGTCTCCCGAGCAAACTTGCAGAAGTGGCAAGAGGAAGACAGAGAGCACTCTGGAAGTGGCCATGGTGGAAGATAGGGAGATTCCTCCTGAACACACTTGCAGAGACTACAAGAAGTCATAGAACACTCTGGTAGTGGCCATGGCGGAAGACAGGCAGATCTCTCCCGAACACACTTGCAGAGGCTGCAAGAGGAAGTCTGGGAGCAGGCTGGAGATGGCCATGGTGGAAGACAGGCAGAGCTCTCCAGAACTCACATGCAGAGATGGAAAGAGGAAGTCAGAGAGCACACTTGAAATGGCCATCGTGGAAGACAGGCAGATCTCTCCCCAACTCACTTGCCAGAGGCTGCACGAGGAAGTCAGAGATCAAGCTGGAAGTGGCCATGGTGGAAGATAGGCAGATCTATCCTGAACACACTTGCAGAGACTGTCAGAGGAAGTCAGAGAGCATGCGGCAAGTGGCCATGGTGGAATATAGGCAGATTACTCCTGAACACAATTGTAGACACAGCAAGCAGAAGTCAGAGAACACGCTGGAAGTGGCCATTGTGGAAGACAGGCAGATGTCTCCCGAACACACTTGCATAGGCTGCAAGATGAAGTCAGAGAGCACTCTGGAAGTGGCCATGGCGGAAGACAGGCAGAGCTCTCCCGAACACACTTACAGAGGATGCAGGACGAAGTCAGAGAGCACTCTGGAGGTGGCCATGGTGGAAGACAGGCAGATCTCTCCCAAACACACTTGCAGAGACTGCAAGAGGAAGTCAAATAGCACGCTGGAAGTGGCCAAGATGGAATATAGGGAGATTTCTTCTGAACACATTTGCAGAGACTGAAAGAGGAAGTCAGAGAACACGTTGGAGATGGCCATGGTTGAAGACAGGGAGATCAATCTCAGACACATTGGCAGAGGCTGCAAGAGGAAGTCAGAGAGCACTCTGGATGTGGCCGTGGCGAAACACAGAAACAACTCTCCCGATCACACTTGCAGAGAATGCAAGAGGAAGTCAGAGAGCATGCTGGAAGTGGCCATTGTGGAAGACAGGAAGATCTCCCCCAACCACACTTACAGAGACTGGAAGAGGAAGTCAGAGAGCACACTGGAAGTAGCCATGGTGGAGGATAGAGAGATTTGTCCGGAACACACTTGCAGAGACTGAAATAGGAAGTCACAGAGCATGCTGGAAGTGGCCATGATGGAAGATAGGGAGATTTCTCATGAACACAAGTGCATAGATAGCAAGTGGAAATCAGAGAACACGCTGGAAGTGGCCATGGTGGTGACAGGCAGATTTCTCCTGACCACACTTGCAGAGCTGCAAGGGAAAGTCAGAGAACACTCAGGAAGTGGCCATTGTGGAAGACAGGCATATCTCTCCCGAACACACTTGCAGAGACTGCAAGAGGAAGTCAGAGAGCATGCTGGAAGTGGCAAAGATGGACATAGGCAGATTTCTCCTGAACACAATTGCAGAGACAGCAAGAAGAAGTGAGAGAAACGCTGGAAGTGGCCATTGTGGAAGACATGCATATCTCTCCCGAACACACTTGCAGAGGCGGCAAGAGGAAGTTAGAGAGCAATCTGGAGGTGGCCATGGTGGAAGACAGACAGATCTCTCCCAAACACACTTGCAGAGACAGCAAGAGGAAGTCAGAGAGCACGCTGGAAGCGGCCATGGCGGAAGACAGGCAGAGCTCTCCCGAACACACTTACAGAGGATGCAGGACGAAGTCAGAGAGCACTCTGGAGGTGGCCATGGTGGAAGACAGGCAGATCTCTCCCAAACACACTTGCAGAGACTGCAAGAGGAAGTCAAATAGCACGCTGGAAGTGGCCAAGATGGAATATAGGGAGATTTCTTCTGAACACACTTGCAGAGACTGAAAGAGGAAGTCAAGGACCACGATGGAAATGGCCATGGTGGAAGACAGGCAGAGCTCTCCCAAAAACAGGCAGAGGCTGCAAGAGGAAGTCAGAGAGCACGCTCAAGATGGCCATGGTGGAAGACAGGCAGAGCTCTACTGAACACACTTGCGGAGACTGCAAGAGAAAGTCAGAGAACACTCAGGAAGTGGCCATCGTGGAAGACAGGCATATCTTTCCCGAACACATTTGCAGAGGCGGCAAGAGGAAGTCAGAGTGTACTTAGTTAATGGCCATGGAGGAAGACATGCAGAGCTCTCCCGAACAAACTTGGAGAGGATGCAATAGGAAGTCAGAGAACACGCTGGAGATGGCCATGGTGGAAGACAGGCAGAGCTCTCCAGAACACACGTGCAGAGGAAGCAAGAGAGCATGGTGGAGGTGGCCATGGTGGAAGACAGGCAGATCTCTCCCAAACACACTTGCAGAGACTGCAAGAGGAAGTCAGAGAGCATGCTGGAAGTGGCCATGATGGAATATAGGGAGATTTCTTCTGAACACACTTGCAGAGACCTCAAGAGGAAGTTAGAGAACACGTTGGAGATGGCCATGGTGCAAGACAGGCAGATCTCTCCTGGACACATTGGCAGAGACTGAAGGAGCAAGTCAAAGAACACTCTGGAAGTGGCCATGGAGGAAGACAGGCAGAGCTCTCCCGAACACACGTGCAGAGGAAGCAAGCGAGCACGGTGGAGGTGGCCATGGTGGAAGACAGGCAGATCTCTCCCAAACACACTTGCAGAGACTGCAAGAGGAAGTCAGAGAACACGCTGGAGATGGCCATGGTGGAAGACAGGCAGAGCTCTCCCAAACACGCTTGCAGAGGCTGCAAGGGGAAGTCAGAGAGCACTCAAGGAGTGGCCATGGCAAAAGACAGGCAGAGCTCTCCTGAACACACTTGCAGAGGCTGAAAGAGAAGTCAAGGAGCACGATGGAAATGCCATGGTGGAAAACAGGCAGAGCTCTCCCGAAAACACAGGCAGAGGCTGCAAGAGGAAGTCAGAGAGCACACTCGAGATGGCCACGGTGGAAGACAGGCAGAGCTCTACCAAACACACTTGTGGAGACTGCAAGAGAAAGTCAGAGAACACTCAGGAAGTGGCCAATTTGGAGACAGGCATATCTCTCCCGAACACACTTGCAGACACTGCAAGAGGAAGTCAGAAAGCACACTGGAAGTGGCCATGGTGGAAGATAGGCAGATTTATCCTGAACACACTTTCAAAGACAGCAAGTGGAAGTCAGAGAACACACTGGAGATGGCCATGGCGGAAGAGAGGCTGATATCCCCCAAACACACTTGCAGAGGCTGCAAGAGGAAGTCAGAGAACACTCTGGATGTGGCCATGGTGGAAGACAGGCAGAGCTCTCCTGCAAACACAGGCAGAGACAACAAGAGGAAGTCAGAGAACACGCTGGATATGGCGTAAGACAGGTAGAACTCTCCTAACACACTTGCAGAGACAGCAAGAGGAAGTCAGAGAGCACGCTAGAAGTGGCCATGGTGGAAGACAGGCAGATTTCTCCTGACCACACTTGCAGGGACTGCAAGGGAAAGTCAGAGAACACTCAGGAAGTGGTCATTGTGGAAGACAGGCATATCTTTCCCGAACAGACTTGCATAGGCGGCAAGAGGAACTCAGAGAGCACGCTGGAAGTGGCCATGATGGAATATAGGGACATTTCTTCTGATCACACTTGCAGAGACTGCAAGAGGAAGTCAGAGTACACGCTGGAGATGGCCATGGTGGTAGACAGGCAGAGCTCTCTCAAACACACATGCAGAGACTGCAAGAGGAAGTCAGAAAGCACGATGCAGATGGCCACGGCAGAACACAGGCAGAGCTCTCCTGAACACTTTTGCAGAGACTGCAAGACGAATTGAGAGCACTCTGGAATTGTCCATGGAGGAAGACAGGCAGATCTCTCCCAATCACACTTGCAGAGACTGCAAGAGAAAGTCAGAGAGCACGCTGTAAGTGGCCATGGTGGAAGAAAGGGAGATTTCTCCTGAAAAAACTTGCAGAGACTGCAAGAGGAAGTCAGAGAACAGGTTTTAGATGGCCATGGTGGAAGACAGGCAGAGCTCTCCCAAACACACTTGCAGAGGCTGCAAGGGGAAGTCAGAGAGCACGGTGGAGATGGCCATGGTGGCAGAAAGGCAGATATCTCCCGAAAACACGTGCAGAGGCTGCAAGAGGAAGTCAGAGAACACTCTGGATGTGGTCATGGTGGAAGACAGGCAGAGCTCTCCGAAAAACACAGGCAGAGGCTGCAAGAGGAAGTCAGAGAGCACGCGCACGATGGCCACGGTGCATGATAGGCAGAGCTCTAGCGAACACACTTGCGGAGACGGCCAGAGGAAGTCATAGAGCACTCTCGAAGTGGCCATGGTGGAAGACAAGCAGATTTCTCCTGAACACAATTGCAGAGACTGCAAGAGAAAGTCAGAGAACACTCAGGAAGTGGCCATTGTGGAAGACAGGCATATCTCTCCCAAACAAACTTGCAGAGACTGCAAGAGAAGTCAGAGAACACGCTGGAGATGGCCATGTCGGAAGACAGGCAGAGCTCTCCCGAACACACTTGCAGAGACTGCAAGAGGAAGTCAGAGAGCACGCTGGAAGTAGCCACGGCGGAAGACAGGAAGAGTTCTCACGAACACATTTGCAGTAGCTGCTAGAGAAAGTCACAGAGCACGCTGGAAGTGGCCATGGCGGAAGACAGGCAGAGCTCTCCCGAACACACTTGTAGAAGCTGCAAGAGGAAGTCAGAGAGCACGCTGGTAGTGGCCACGTTGGAAGATAGGCAGATCGATCCAGAAGACACTTGCAGAGACTGCAAGTGGAAGTCAGAGAGCACGGTGGAAGTAGCCAAAGCGGAAGACAGGAAGAGTTCTCACGAACACACTTGCAGAAGCTGCAAGAGGAAGTCAGAGAGCACGCTGGAGATGGCCATGGTGGAAGACAAGCAGAGCTCTCCCGAACACTCTTGCAGAGACAGCAAGAGGAAGTCAGAGAACACGCTGGAGATGGCCTTGGTGGAAGACAGGCAGAGCTCTCCTGAACACACGTGGAAAGACTGCAAGAGGAAGTCAGAGAGCATGCTGGAAGTGGCCATGGTGGAAAATAGGGAGATCTCTCCCGGACACACTTGCTGAGACTGCAAGAGAAGGTCAGAGAACACTCAGGAAGTGGCCAATGTGAAAGACAGGCATATCTCTCCTGAACACTCTTGCAGAGACTGCAAGAGTAATTCAGAGAGCACACTGGAAGTGGCCATGGTGGAAGATAGGCAGATTTATCTTGAACACACTTGCAGAGACAGCAAGAGGAAGTCAGAGAACACGCTGGAGATGGCCATGGCGGAAGACAGGAAGAGTTCTCAAGAATACACTTGCAGAATCTGCTAGAGAAAGTCACAGAGCACGCAAGAATTGGCCATGGTGAAAGACAGGCAGAGCTCTCCCGAACACACTTGGAGAGACTGCAAGAGGAAGTCAGAGAGCACGCTGGAAGTGGCCATGGTGAAGACAGGAAGATCTCCCCCAACCACACTTGCAGAGACTGCAAGGGGATGTCAGAGAGCATGCTGGAAGTGGCCTTGGTGGAAGATAGGGAGATTTCTTCTGAACACACTTGCAGAGACTGCAAGAGGAAGTCAGAGAGCATACTGCAAGTGGCCATTGTTGAAGACAGGCATATCTCTCCTGAACACACTTCAGAGGCTGCAAGAGGAAGTCAGAGAGCACGGTGTAAGTGGCCATTGTGGAAGACAGGCATATCTCTCCCAAACACACTTGCAGAGGCTGCAAGAGGAAGTCAGAGAACATGCTGGAAATGGCCATGGCGGAAAACAGGCAGAGGTCTCCGGAACACACATGCACAGGCCACAAGAGGAAGTCAGAGAGCATGCTGGAGATGGCCTTGGTGGAAGACAGGCAGAGCTCTCTCGAACCCATTTGCAAAGACTGAAAGTGTTATTCAGAGAGCACTCTGGATGTGGCCATGGCAGAAGACAGGCAGAGATCTCCCGAACACACTTGCAGAGACTGCAAGAGGAACTAAGAGAGCACACTGGAAGTGGCCATGGTGGAAGACAGGCAGAAATCTCCTGAACACACTTGCAGAGGCGGCAAGAGGAAGTCCGAGAGCACTCTGGAAGTGGCCATAGTGGAAGACTGGAAGTTCTCCCCCAACCACACTTGCAGAGACTGCAAGAGGAAGTCAGAGAGCACGCTGGAAGTGGCCATTGTGGAAGTTAGGGAGATTTCTCCTGAACACACTTGCCGAGACTGCAAGAGGAAGTCAGATAGCACGCTGGAAGTGGCCATGGTGGAAAATAGGGAGATCTCTCCCGAAGACACTTGCCAGTGGCTGGAAGAGGAAGTCAGAGAAGACTCTGGAAGTGGCCATGGTGGAAGACAGGCAGATCTCTTCCAAACACACTTGCAGAGACTGCAAGAAGAAGTCAGAGAACACGCTGGATGTGGCCATGGTGGAAGACATGCAGATCTCTCCCGAACACACTTGCAGAGACTGCAAGAGGAAGTCAGAGAGAACGCTGGTAGTGGCAATGGGGGAAGACAGGCAGATTTCTCCTGAACACATTTGCCAAGACTGTAGGAGGACGTCAGAGAACACGCTGGAGAAGGCCATGGCGTATGACAGGCAGAGCTCTACTGAGCACAGTTGCAGAAGCTGCAAGAAGAAGTCAGAGAGCACTCTGGAGATGGCCATGGCGGAAGACAGGCAGATCTCTCCCGAACTCATGTGCACAGACTACAAGAGGAAATCAGAGAACATGCTGGAAATGGCCATGGTGGAAGACAGGCCGAGCTCTCCTTAACACACTTGCAGAGACTACAAGAAGAAGTCAGAAAGCATGCTGGAAGTGGCCATGGTGGAAGATAGGCAGATCTCTCCCAAACACACTTGCAGAGACTGCAAGAGGAAGTCAGAGAGCACGCTGGAAGTGGCCATGGTTGAAGACAGGCAGATCTCTCCCGAACACACTTGCAGAGGCTGCAAGTGGAAGTCAGAGAGCCTTCTGGAAAAGGCCATTGTGGAAGATAGGCAGAGTTCTCCCGAACAGACTTGCAGAGACTGCAAGAAGATGTCACAGAGTACTCTCGAAATGGCCATGATGGAATACAGGCAGATCTCTCCCGAATACACTTGTAGAGACTGCAAGAGGAAGTCAGAGAGCACGCTGGATGTCGCCATTGTGGAAGATAGGCAGATTTCTCCTGAACACACTTGGAGAGACTGCAAGGGGAAGTAAGAGAACACTCTGGAAGTGGCCATTGTGGAAGACAGGCATATCTCTCCCGAACACACTTGCAGAGACTGCAAGAGAAGTCAGAGAACACGCTGGAGATGGCCATGTCGGAAGACAGGCAGAGCTCTCCCAAACACACTTGCAGAGACTGCAAGAGGAAGTCAGATAACACTCTGCAAATGGCCATTGTGGAAGATAGGCAGATCTCTCCTGAACACACTTGCAGATACTGCAAGAGGAAGTCAGCGAACCTCCAGGGCACTGGGAGAACAACCTTCTCTATAAAAAATAATCAAGGTATATTATTGATACCAATCTATTCCATGATACTGGTATATATAAAAACACATGAACATGCACATATTGTTAGAATCATCAGGATATGTCGTCTTATATATTTCTCTGAATCACTCTAAAATGAAATGTATTTAAAATATTCTGTGTTGGAAGAATTATTAAATAGATAGGTAACAATGATTTATCAAGAGTTTCTTTTAAACTGGGCATGGTGATGCATGCCTTTTCTGCACTCAGGAGGGAGAGGTAGGAGCATTGCTGTGAGTTCATCCCAGCCTGAGGCTACATAGTGAATTCCAGGTTGGCTTATTCCGGAGCAAGTCCCTACTTCAAACCACACCCCCCCCAAAGATTTTCTTTTAAATATGAAATGTTATAATGAAACTGAATTGGTATGATAATCAACAGTGAATGGATGCTATAAGTAGTATAAAATTATGACAGTGTTATAGTTTATCAAAGAAAAGAATACCTTCTATCAAGTCCAATCTACTGCATACTTTTGTGAATGGGTTTTTATTCTCACCCAACCATGCCTGTACATATAAGTTGTCTAAGCTGCTCTGTACAAATTTGTCAGAGGCCATATCTTCACAGAGTTTGTATTCACTATCTCACTTGTTGTGAGGAAAAGTTTGTTGAGCTCAATATTAGAAAATCAGAATAATAAAATCAATTAACATGAATTAAAAACTCATCATATCACTATGAACATGGAGCCAGGTGTATCACATGGTTGGTTGTCAGGTGTCTTAGGAAGAGATTGTTATGCCCAGTCTGCAGAATGGGTAAGTAGCTCACCAATGTTAGGACAATTACTTAGTGGGGTAGTTTAAATGTGAAATGTCCCATATCCTCATATATTTGAGTCTAAGCGTCACATTTGATCCCTGGCTGAAGGAGGTGTGGGGAGGTGGAGTTGTTTGGGAGGTGGTGTGTCACTGGAAACAGCTCTTGGAACTTCACAGTTCTGTCTCACCAATGCTAGCTGGCTCTCTCTGGCCTCTTCTTCCCAGGTATTGTGAAGTATGTGGGCCAGCCTCTTGGTCTGTGCTTTCCTTGCCATAATAAAGCTTTCCCTTCAAACTGTAGGCTGAAGGAAACCCTTTGTTTGCATCAGCTGCTTCTGGTTTGAAGTTTCTTTTCTCAGCAATAAGAAGATAACTACTGGGCTGGAGAGATGGCTTAGCGGTTAAGCGCTTGCCTGTGAAGCCTAAGGACCCTAGTTCGAGGCTCGGTTCCCCAGGTCCCACGTTAGCCAGATGCACAAGGGGGCGCACGCATCTGGAGTTCGTTTGCAGAGGCTGGAAGCCCTGGTGCGCCCATTCTCTCTCTCTCTCTCTCTATCTGTCTTTCTCTCTGTGTCTGTCACTCTCAAATAAATAAATAAAAAAAAAATTAAAAAAAAGAAGATAACTACTATAGTGGAAAAATCTTGTATTGCCAAATTTACCAACAAAGATATGAAATTCCCAGTTACACTTTAATTTCAAATAGCCAGTGAGTAATTTTGTCTTATAAGTATGTCCTCTGCAAATTTCAGGAGTTATGCCAAGTGTTATTTATTGCTTATCCAAAATATAAATTTAACTAGGCACCTTATAACCCTGTTCCATCCTAACTGCTGTATTCCTCTCTCTAATAATGCCAAAGGTGTATTTGAGCAGGACACGTTCTGTCCACTGAATGACAGAATTAGGCTGTCTTTAGAAACCCAAGATGGCTTCTCTCTAGGCAAGTTTTACACATAGAAAGGAGCTTTGGACAGAGAAGGCTAAACCAGCTCTGGACTGGTTTTTGAATTGCGTTTCCTAAATTTAAAGTTTGTTGTTCATAGAAAAAATAGAGTAAGACTAGATATTATGAGTCACTGGAGGGCTGGAGAGATGGTTCACTGGTTAAAGGTATTTGCTTGAAAAGTCTGTTGGTCTGGGCGTGATTCCCCAGTACCCTGTAAAAGTGAGATACACAAAGTGGAGCATGTGTCTGGAGTTCATTTGCAGTGGTGGGAGACCCTGATGGGCCCATTATCATTCTCACTTTCTGTCTGCTCCCTACTCAAATAAATAAATAAAAATATTACAATGAGTCACTTGAATGCAAATGGTAGTAGCAATTGAATTAAGCCCTATGGTGAGGAGTTCAGAGGTGAGAATTAGTTTCAAACAGTCCTGAAAGATCCTTCCAGATCTTTGCATCGCAGTACTAAGATGCTAGTTCTCAATGAAGCTTTCAGAACCCTTTCCATTTCCATAGTGAAAGTCCAGCCACAATTTCACTAACGTTTCTCATACTTGCTTACAATGAAGCTAGTGGGCAGGACAGCACAACTCTTTCTCTCGCTCTAGGATCCTGAGACTGGTGGAGTCGGCTGTGCTTTCTGACTAGGAAACAAGCCCTGCCTATCCTTTTAGCTCTAAAATATAGCACCTCGGTTGTGGGAAGCAGGATATTGAAGAGCACAGGCCATCAAGAGCAATAAAATTCAGGCTGGGAAGGGCTCATAGTTGATGTAGGAGTGTTGTATTCTGCTTTGGATTCATAAGCTATAATGGATGCTTTTGTGTAAAGTAACTTGAATCAAGCAAGTGCTGGGTCTGATTATTGCTGTTGTTACAGGCACTAGTCTATGTGTCCAATTATGTGTGGGCAGTGCCCCAGACACTGGTTTTGCTAATTGCCAGCCCTCAGACTTGGAATTCCTTTTTATTCCAGCTGCATATTTTTTCGGTGAGCGGATGTGATTTCTATCCTAATGGAACAGACTGAAATGCTAGCTGCTTCATGATATAATTGGCCACATTATGAGAAATTTGGTGATTTTTGTTGAATGTAGCAAATATAAAAGGCATAACACCTATTTAAATTACAGAATTGTGTTTTAGAACATGCTCCATATCTCAGATAATTATTTCTGGCAATTTGACTAGCATTTAATAAAGTTCCTACTATGTGCCTGGTTAGATAATGGAGGTAACCATGATGCATTCCCTGCTACCAAACACTATTGGTCCAAAACCAGAGAGAAATTCACAACAGTGAGTGTCCTCTATGGTAGGAGATCCAATTTATAACGGAGCCCCAGCAGGAGTGTAAGGAGAGAGGTCATTGGTCCCTAAGGAGCTCAACATACATCTCACAAAGGAATTTATTAGATGAGAAAGGAGGGGAGAACGAGGATAAGAACTCAAAGTAGTACTAGGGAAATAAAATAAAGAAGAAAGAAAAACAAGAAGGAAAACTAGAGGGGGAATCAACAAAACATAACTTCCAAAAAGAAGCCCAGTTCAGTGCCTGATTTTATAAATAAAGTTTTATTGGTCCAAAGCCCAGCTCATCCATTCACATTTTGTTTAAAACTGCTTTCATGATACTGTGGCAGAGCTGGTTAATTACAAGAGAGCTTGTGGCTCACAAACACTAAAATATTTACTAGCTGGCCCCTTGTGCAAAAAAGTTGGTGGTGTTCCCTGCCCAATAGCATCAGCCTCTATGAAGGAAATTAAAGTTGATTCTGAGGATAAAACTAAAAATGTGGTATATTCAATAAGCATTCAGAGATCCTGTGTGGCTCCTAAATGATGGAAAAAATGAATACCAATAAATAGCTTAATCTCAGAGCTCAAGAAATACCAATGTGCAAAGGGAAAAATCATTAAATATGTAGCTGTATAATGGTCAAAGTTAGGGACAATTAAAATTATAGGAACATTACAGAAGAGGAAGTGACTTTCTTTTCCTGAGACCTCTTTTAGAGAAAATAAATATATACTATTATACACTGATTTTTTTATTTTATGTTTTTAAATTAAACAAGGTCTTGATAAGTATCCCAGGACGGGCTGGAACTCACTCTATGGACCAGGTTGGCCTTGAGCTCTTTAAAAAATCCTGTTTCCTATGCCTCCTCAATGCTGGAATTATAGGTGTGTACTACCATGCCCTGCATATTTACTTTAACACTAGTATTCTGCTCTATCTTTTATAAATCTCTAGCAAAATTTATAGCACACTGAAACATGTGATATTGATTGGGTTTCACAATTTCTGGTTTATTCAGTAGTGGGGATCAAATCCAGAGCTTCATAACAGCAAGACAAGAACTTTGCCAACAAAGCTCCACCTTCAAAAATATTTTTGATTGCCTACTCCATGCCAAGTAATTCCTTAGAAATTGGGGATATGGTGGGGGTATGGAGAAAGTAGGGGTAAGTCACTGGTCTCATAAAATGCAGATTCTACTTAAGTCAAACTTATGGTCTTTGTTTCACTATTCAGTCATCATGGTAATGTGAGAGTCAAAAGTATAAAGTGAATAAATTTAAAGGATAGTTATCAACTGAGATAGCTTATGTAGAAAATCCTAACATTCATTCAGAATTGCAACTGATCCTGAAAACGGGACATAAAAACTGAAGGCTGAGTAAACTAAGCTTGGCTTAAATAACATACACCTTAAGCAAATAACATAACTTGTTCCTCCTTTATAAAAACAAACAGTATATAATAAGCTAAAACTGCTTAACTATATAAGAAAACTTATTTGATAATAAATATATCAGTAAAAATAAATTTAGCAATACTCATCTAGTGAGTTTTAAAGCTGAGATCATGGTGTGTTTAAGTTGATTCCAAATACAATTTGCAGAATATCATATACTTTTACCCAAATTCAGTATATCAGGACTCAAACATTTCTGTACATAAATATAAAAATAAAATGTAATCAAAAGAATAAGATGTTTTAAAATAAGTGGCTTTTTTAAGGATCTTTTTATCTCCATACACTAGGGAGTCTCTTCCAGGCTGCAGTTGTTTACATGGTCTTATTGTCCTTCCATTTTTCATTCTACACAGGTTTCCCCAGAGCAGGCCTCAAGGAAGAGTCCCCCTGAAGGCTTGTTTTCTGTCAAATTTCTAAGGCACATAAGAAAGTGGGTATTTCTACTCAGATGGTCAGACCTCTTCCTATTTGCTTGGCAGCATTTACTTTTGCTCACTATAAAGCATCAAGTGAACTTTCATTTTTTTCCCAAAATCCTGCCTCCATGTTACCTTCCACCTTGGTTCAGCCAAATGTTCACCTCCAGCACAGAACTCTGGGCACCTGTGGTGGGCATTTTCCTACATTCTAACTCAGATAGTTATTTTCTCTGTCTACGAGATGAGAACTTTTGTTGAATTAAGTTTTCAGAAAAAACAAATATCATTTTGTGCTTTCAATTTGCAGCTTGATTTCACTGCCTCCTACCTACAACCCTCCATGAAATTTGAAATTTGAAAGAAGGTCTCCCCTTTTCTTACCAGATCTTTGTGAAGCATGTATTATTATTATTATTATTATTGTTATTATTATTAATTAGAGAAGTCTGTCAGAGTAGCAAGTCACAAGTTTTCTGAACACTAATATTAACCCTACCCTCTGTGCAGTTCTGGGGTACCCACATGAGAGAATGAACCGGAAGAGGACTAATTCCACAGCCTGGAGCCCATTGAAGGGGTTTAGGATCTAGAGAGAAGCTTTTCCAAACAGAATGTCTCATCACAGTCACCTTAGGAAACTGCTTCTCAGAACCCGCATATTTGTCACTGGTGTTATTCGCAGAGTTTTGATACATTGATATTAGGAGCCTTAGATGGATTTGGGGAAATATTTTTGTAATGTCCAAGTATTATGATATAAAAAAGTAATTTGAATGTAATCATCTTAAAACCAGTGTTGGAAGTAGTTCCCTAGTTCTATGAAATAGCTTTCTTTTTTTTTCTGTTTATTCCCTTAATGATTCACAGAAATAGAAAAGCTGTGTGAGATTTCTTGGTACAATTTCTTCAAATATTGAAGCCTCAAATTTAGGATAAGACATAAAAAGAAGAAAAGGACAAATATACTATGCTGATTAGGTAACAAATTGAAAAGCCATGGGGCACTGCTGCTTTGGAGAATGAGGCTTTCCCAGTGGGAAATAAAGCCTTATGTAACTCACTAGTGAAATTAATCCATTTTACGACTATCAGAGAAAAACTGCTGAATCTTACAGTAAATTAAATGTGAAATCTCTAATTTAATTTGTATGAATTACCAGTTGACTTCTAATGTATAAAACCATAAGAGCTAATGCTACTTTGTGAGCTACAAATGAGGTTTTTGTTTTCAGAAGAGCAAATACTAAAGAAGTAAAGTAAATTCAGAGCCAAGTTTAGTTATAGAAATTTGTTGAATTCTAAAAATGGAACATTTTCTGAGTTTTGTTTGTAATTCTTTTCATTAAAAAAAAAAAAAAAACTCAGAAGAAATATAAGGTGGCAAGTGACTTCCTGTCAAAGCTATCCTGGTTTTGACCCAGAGGAAGAGAATGCCCAAGGAGGTGGCTGGAACACATTGTAGCTTATCTGACACCATCTGTGGGCTACTATCTTATTTTTAATCCCCATGAGAGTAACACCAGGCATGTTGTATTTTTTCCTTCAGTGTTTTTTTTTTTTTTTTTTTTTTAATAAGTGGAGAATTCTGTGATTGTGAACTTGACTTAACAAAAAAGATGTTTGTGGCAATATCTGGGAGAGAAGAATAAATTCAAATTCAAGAATCTTAGCAACACTATGAAACATATAATGCTAGGCTACCAGGACCCTAATCATTGTATAAATGATTAAGCAGAAACTCAGAAAGATGAGATTTGTCAACATGGATAAATACCAGTACTTGGGCTGGAAACATTGCCAAGTGATTAAGGCACTTGCCTGCAAATCCTAAAGACCAGGTTCTATTCCCCAGGTCAAGCCAGATGCACTAGGAGGTACATGAGTCTGGATTTCATTTGCAGTGGCTTGAATCTCTAGAATACCCATTCTCTCTGTCTCTCTGTCTCTCTCTCTCTCTCTCTCTCTCTCTCTCTCTCTTTCTCTCTCTATCTCTCTCTCTCTCTCTCATAAATAAATAAAATATTTTAAATATTCAAAAAGAATTAAAAAACAGTATTTGAAACTCTCCTCAACCTTTCCCTAATTGCAAAAAAAAAAAAAAAAAGATTGCTCAGTGGTTAAAGCACTTGCTTGCAAATATAAGGCCTACAGTTTGGATAACTCATAACCCTATAAATATCAGGTGGCTTTATCAACCCATTGTAATAGCAACAGACAAGAGGAAAAACTGAGCATCATAGGTCAAGCTGGCTGGCTAACTGATTTGGCAAGCTCTAAGTTCAAATGAGACCATGCAAAGTGGATAGTGACCAAGGAAGGTACTTGATGTCAATCTCTGACTTCCACATGCATGATCACCCACATATATACACACAGAAGTAGAATTCCACTGCAAAAGGACCAATTTACAAAGACATTTGATTCTGCCTTCTATACACACATATGGCATAGGTCATGTTCCTAACTATGAGCTCTTAACTAAAGTGACGAGGAAGAATAATATGTAACAAAGGCTGCTTTTTCTTGGAATCATATTTTTCCTGAAATGTGCTTTTGGAAATACTGGGTGTATTTAATAATTTCTTTAGCTAAAAGGTTATTCTCATTCAGAGGAATGAGCTACAATATGGCTTCCCTCTGCTGCTGTAGACCTAAGGATCTGCAACATAGTTCTGAAAAGGTATTTTTATTAATCTCTAACTCTCTAGCAAGAGAAGTCAAGGATTTAAAAAGAGAGAGAGAAAAAAAAAACTGAACACATAGATAGTCATATTCAACTGGTACCATAATGAGTAACTATAAAAGGAGCCAGTAGCTTTATTTATAGTAAACTGATTTCAAAAGAAAATAAAAGGGCTGGAGAGATGGCTTAGCGGTTAAGCGCTTGCCTGTGAAGCCTAAGGACACCGGTTTGAGGCTCGGTTCCCCAGGTCCCACATTAGCCAGATGCACAAGGGGGCGCACGCGTCTGGAGTTTGTTTGCAGAGGCTGGAAGCCCTGGCGCGCCCATTCTCTCTCTCTCTCTCTGTCTTTCTCTCTGTGTCTGTTGCTCTCAAATAAATAAAATAAAAAATTTAAAAAGGAAAAGAAAAGAAAAAAAAAAAGGTAACTTGCATTATCAGCAGGTGCTAAATGAGCCTGTAATTGATCTGTCCTTTCCCTGGTAGATGCCTGCTTTTTGTTGTTTTTTTGCTCCTGCATTTTACAAGTGGATTTTTGGCTATGAAAAATGTACAGTGGGGATGGAGGGATGGCTTAGCAGTTAAGGCACTTGCCTGCAAAGCCAAAGAATCCAGGTTTGATTCCCCAGGACCCACATAAGCCAGATGCACAAGGTGGCACAATGTTCTGGAATTCATTTGCAGTGGCCCATTCTCTCTCTATCTACCTCCTTCTCTCTTGAATAAATAAATAAAATCGATACATAATTTAAAAATTCCACAGTGATCCCCTTTTACATTGAACTGAAGAAGCTGAGTTTGAATTTGACACCCTCAGCAGATTCTCCAAAATGTGACTCAGGAGGGACCACACTGAATGTAGGACTCACACTCCATCCCTCTTACAGAGGGAGAGACTGACAGCTCAAGAAAGCTGCTCCAGCTTGATTACTAAAGGCATGGAATAGAACTCAGGTGCTAATACAGTCTTGTGTTGTTAAGCATATTATTTAGCCAGAGGTATGGAGTATTGTCTTTCAGTCTGGGTCTATAATGAAATCTGAGCTCTGACATTTGCTTTTAAACATTATAAAGTTGTTGATTCTGCCTATGATATGGTTTCTTCATCTGCATCCCAGGAATAAAATAGTTCCCATTACATCAGAGTACTGTAAAGATTAATAGCTTTTGCTCCCTGACTAGCTCAATACAGTAAGAACACTATAGGTATGTGGAGTAAGAGGAAGAGTCATGGAATAATAGCAGGAAATGTTGGAAAGAAAAGTTGATCTAGGTCACAGAGACACCATTTACCAATGTTTTATCTCAGTTTGTAAAGGAATGTCAATAGAATAATAAAAATTAAGTATTGTGGGAATCAAATAAGATTATGCATGTATAATATTTGGCACTCTTCCTAACCCAAGTTGAGTGCTAGGTAAACCTCCACTTTCTTTTTCATTGCCAGCATTACCAGGTGTCTCACTTCTGGCAGCATAGGCTAAGCAGCACATGCAAATAGAAAATCTCTAAGACTTATTATGCTGTCAGGCTTCTTTAAGAAAGGGGGCCAGTAGAAGATATATCTATATCAGATTTACTTCAGGAATTGTCTACCATAATTATGGAGGTTGACAAATCTCTATCAACTCTCTGCATGCTAAAGAACCAGAAAAGCAATGGGAACTATTCAATCATAGACTGAAAGACCAATCACCATGGTCTCTGATTAATGAAGGCATGAGAAGATAAGAGAATCCATTCATTCCCCCCCCCTTTAAAAATTTTACTCAGGCCCTCAAAGGGCTGGAAAATACCTACCCACACTTTATATGGGATAATAACTTAATCTAGCCTACCATTCAAATGCTAATATGTTCTAAAATACATTCACAGAAACACTCATAAATTATATCAGCTACCTGGGCATCCCTTAGCCCAGTCAGGCTAACATGAAAAATTAACCACTACAATCATGACTCTGAAAATTATATTTTAGCATTCTCCTAATAAAATGTAGGTAGCCTACCATCCTTATGCTTAACCATGGCAAACTTTTCCATGCTTATCTAGTGGGCATCACCCAGCTCACTCTGCTAGTTCTATTTCCCTATGTTGGTGCCCAATTACGAGTATTCTTTTTTTTTTTTTTAATTTTTATTTATTTATTTGAGAGCGACAGACACAGAGAGAAAGACAGGTAGACGGAGAGAGAGAATGGGCGCGCCAGGGCTTCCAGCCTCTGCAAACGAACTCCAGATGCGTGCGCCCCCTTGTGCATCTGGCTAACGTGGGACCTGGGGAACCGAGCCTCGAACTGGGGTCCTTAGGCTTCACAGGCAAGCGCTTAACTGCTAAGCCATCTCTCCAGCCCACGAGTATTCTTGAATTGAGCATGAAGTCCTATTCTGTAGGACAGAGATATAACCAGTGAAATAATACGCCCCAGAACTTCTTTTCTTGGTAACTTACATTTGAGCATTCTTTACTTTTGTGATTAATCATGCTGTGAATCCATTGAGAGTTACCGTCTCACTGGCCATTGGGCCAACAGTTAATTCTCTCCCCTGCTCTCCAGCTGGCAGAGAAGAAGCCACTTCTGAGTAGATGCTTTGCTTTTAAGACCTTCAAAGTTGAAAAATTC
Organism: Jaculus jaculus; assembly: GCF_020740685.1. Taxonomy (NCBI): domain Eukaryota; kingdom Metazoa; phylum Chordata; class Mammalia; order Rodentia; family Dipodidae; genus Jaculus; species Jaculus jaculus. The sequence continues at coordinate 27,769,990 of NC_059120.1, forward strand.
TCCTTAAATATATCATACTTGGGCAACACTTCCTGTTTTAAACTACTAGGAAGTATAGATATTTGGCCATGTGTAACAACTTTAAAGTCAGACATAATTTACCTATTAGAAAATCCATTCTTCATCTTCTAATACAATGATAACAGAGACAAATTAAGTAACTTATTTCTGCAACACTGATATTTACTACATTAAGCATTGTGTTATTGCCCAGCTTTGATAAAATATGTTCTCATGCCACTTACTACACTGAGTACTAGAAAACCAAAAAACCAAAAGCATGTAGTATAATAGGGTCTCTGTTCTCACATTGTCATGGGAATATTAATGCAAAACAACCATCATAGAATGTATGACAAGCATGCTGTTAGCATATAAAGAAACCAAACATGAAGGTCCAAGTTTATGTCACAGGAAGGGGGCTAGGTGAGGTTATGTTTCATGGGTAGGTGACTCAAGTCTTGAAGAATGAGTAGCAATAATCAGAAGGAGCTGTGGGAGGATTTCCTTTCAAATAGTGAAGACAATGTGTGCAGAGACAGAATGCCATAACTCAACATAGCACATGAGAGAAAGAACAGTTAGCTCAAAAAACAAGTACATGAAACTTGGAATTTCAAAGGAAAAGTAGAGACTGACACTAAAGAGAAAATGAGGTCCAGATCATGAGACTTGCACCTGTATCCTGAAAGTTCTTTTAAGTCCTCAAGTTATTTGTGTGATCTGGTATTTACTGTAGGAAGATAATTTGGGATGCAAGGAGAGCCATGGATGAAGAAGATGATGAATGGGAGAGTGAAAACAGTTTGAAAAATTAAATGAAGGCAAGAATGATGAGATTTTAAGGATTGAAATCAAGGGATCTCAAGATGTCAGGATTTGGTGGTGAACCAAAGGGAGGATGTGGGCAATGACTATTCTTTTTCTGACTTGGAATTATTTAGTTGATGCTGGTGCCACTCACAATAAAAAAAAAAAAAAAATGAAATAGTGAAGGAGAGAGTTTGCGGCAAAATAGGATAGAAAAAGATTCTGAGTTTAATGTTATGTTTGTTGAGTCTGAAAACACAGAAGCCTGTCCTGACATACATATAACCTCTTTGAAGTAAACAGAAAAATCAAATGCTGTTAACCAAGCTGCAACTATTTCTACCCTGGAAGTTGCTCCCAGTCTTTCCAATGTTCATTTGACTTTTTGATTACTCATGCTTATCTGAGACTGTACTTCCTTGGAAGCAGTAACATGGGGAGATGTGTCTCTGCCAGGCTGCTTTCTAGGAAAAACAGGCAATGGAGACTTCCCCTACGCTTCCTAGGGTATAGGAAGTTATATACAGAGCAACCAGAAAAGTCAAGAGATGGCTTCCTAGGAAACCAATGAGAACTAAGTGACAGGACCTGGGAGATGGTTGACTGGGCAAAGTGCCTTCTGTGAACAGTGGGACAACCTGAATTCTGATGTCCAGAATCCAGGTAAACTGAATAAAGTATCCTGAGCCTTTGTAATCCCAGCACTCCTACAGCGAGATGGGAGATGTAGATAGGAGAATCCCATAAGGCTACAAGCCAGGAAGCCTGACAGACAAAGGCAAGCAAGAAATAGCATCTCAAATGAGATGGAAGGTGAGGACTGATGACTGAGGCCCCCACGTGTGTGATGTGGTGTGTGTGTTCTTGCAGTCTAATAGATACGCATGCACAATGTTAAAAAAGAGAGAGCACCAAGTGATACAAGATGGACATGAAGAAAACCAAATACAGAGGAGACAGGGAAAAGGGTGCCCAGTATCTCAACCCAATGGAGAAGTGGAGGAGAAAGTATAAGATACGAGGAACAGTCAATGGTATCAAAGAGATATGGTGATCTGTGATCGAGATCAAGTAAGACAAGGACTGACATTTGAAAATTAACACTGAAAAGGCCATTGTCAACCTTGGCCAAAGGCAGAAACAAAGCTACGCTAGCTGCTGGCTTTAAATTTTTTTTTTGTTTATTTTTACTTATTTATTTGAAAGGAAGTGGGGAGGGTACTTAATAGGTTGGTATGGCATATATGTAAGTAGAATGATTGAGATGAGGAGGGGATATGATGGAGAATGGAATTTCAAAGGGGAAAGTGGCAGGGAGGGAGGGTATTACCATGGGACTTTTTTTTATAATCATGGAAAATGTCAATAAAAATTGAGAAAAAAACTTTTTTGTTTATTTTTACTTATTTATTTAAAAGTGACAGACAGAGAGGGAGAGGGAGAATGGGCACACTGGGGCTTCCAACTGCTACAAATGAGCTCCAGATGCATGTGCCCCCTTGTGCGTCTGGCTAATGAGGGTCCTGAGGAATTCAGCCTCAAATCTGGGTCCTTAGGCTTCACAGTTAAGCGTTTAACCACTAAGCCATCTCTCCAGCCCATCTGCTGGCTTTTAACAAGCAAAGATAGCTTTCACTGGGTTATATAAAACAGGAAGATAAGTAGCTGTAGCCAGAAAACAATACTGGCTAGAAGAATTTTTAATTTCTATTTTTAATTGTTTTTGGCTTTAAGACTGGAGAGACCTGAGCATATTATATCCCAAAGGAATTGAGCCCACAGGGAAGACAAGTCAGGGCTTAGAGATTTGTATAATAGATAGAGAATCTACACAAGCAGACACCTTCTGACAGAAGATATAATTTTCCTATTGTCCTCGAATGCTGTCACAAATGTAGAAATGCATTTCCTTTCCCCAAACTCTGCATTAGATATTTGGTCAAAGAGACTGAAGAGGCTGGCAGCTCTGTGTCTGAGTCAGACAGGACAGCAAAAAGAGTCATTTTGTGTACTATTCTAGGGTGCAGCAGAGTCACCAGGCTGTTCCCTCGGCCTTCTGACTTGAAACAACATTGGATCTCAGCACCTAACTAGAGTGAATACCCCCTGCCAAGGTGAAGGTCAAGTTGGACCTATACCTCAAGACCAGAGAGGTATCTTCCTTGTGAACTTTTCAGTAAGGTCCTGTGTGTTATTGCAGAGAAGACAATACAGGCAGGAAGTGTGATGAATAATAAGCAAAGGCAATTTAGGAATTTCCTTCAACTATTCTCTAAAACACACACACACACACACACACACACACACACACACACACACACCTGCGCACAACCAGAATCAGACAAACACAACTGTCATGTTTTTAAAGCATCACAGAGCTAAAATACTTAAAGGATATATGTAGAATGATTTAATCCAAACTTCTGATAAGTGAATAAGCTGGAGCATAAAGAAAACTTATAGCAATAACAACAACGTAGTGAGCATAAATTACAATTAGAACGTGCTCTCCATACAAGAACTCAATTTGATTGTCAGAAAGATCATGGAATATGGGAGAAAAACTAAAACATCTTACAATTGTACCTTAAAACCATTATCAATCCTCACACTTCCATGAAATAGAGGAATTTGCCCCCCTCTTCTGCCAGTTCTGTCAGCTAACCACAGGGTTAAGAAACAAAGTTAAGTTTATGTAAAAGAATGTATTTGCTGTCAAATATCCTGGGCCTAAAAACTATAGGAGAATCAACAAGCAGACCTGAAGAATCATTGATTTCAGGGATTTATTCCATTTCTTTTTATCTGTCTATTTTGTAGCATTTGTTATGGATCAAGGATGTTTCACATTCAAGGTTTAATTGACAATCATGGAACATCTGTATGCTGGAAGAAATCCTAAAATAGTGAAGGATGATGGACTGATGTAAAGTCTAAGTCGTGAAGAAACACGCTAGTAACTCAAGAAATTGAACTTGTGGTCCTCTTTTTTTTTAAATATATCTGTTTGTTAGTTTTTTTTTTTTTTTCAGTCCTGCCTACAAAGTGGAATTATCACAACAGCTTTTAATAATTCCTTGTCTGGGGATGGAGAGCTTGCTGAGCGGTTAAGACACTTGCCTGCAAAACCTAAGGAGCAAGGTTAGATTGCCCAGTACTCATCTAGGCCAGATGCATATGGTGGCACATGCGTCTGTAGGTCATTTACACTGGCTAGAGGCCCTGGTGCACCCATTCTCTCTCTCTGCTTCTCTCTTTTTCTCTCTCTCAAATAAATAAAAATTAAAATATTTTATTAAAATTGCTTGTCTGAACTTTACCATAGGTTCACAGGATCAGTCACGCCAGTGAGTGGGCTATGGATGTCAATAAGTTTACAGTCTATTTTGGAGAATTTTTGGAGCCCATATTGACAGTCACAACAATAAAATATATAATTACAGTTCTTAATTGTTGTTCCACAGAATCTGATGTTTTATACAATAATTTAAGCTAACAGTTTTGTAGCATTCTGGTGGGGATATGGGATTCATTTTATTTTAGCCCTCCACTGAGCAGAAATGAAACTATATGGGTACAAGTATTTCATATAACAGGTTAGGAAAGTCTGATGATATTGTTCTCTCTCTCATAGCAAGAAAATAAATAAACAATCTCTTCAACCATCTGCAATCAAACTCTCTCTGTATCCATGTAGTACTGGTTGGCTAACATCACATTACATGAGTAAAGTTCAGAGGAATAAAGACTAGAAGTGTAATACCTCTTTTTTTTTTTTTAATTTCTCGAGGTAGGGTCTCACACTAGTCCAGGCTGACCTGGAATTCACTCTGTCGTCTCAAGATGGCCTTGAACTCACAGTGACCCTCCTACCTCTGCCTCCCGAGTGCTGGAATTAAAGGCATGCACCATCACACCCGGCAATAATACCTATGTTTAATTGCTGATAGTTATGGTTACAGTGTGAGCAGAAACTCCCTTATACAGACTGAGGTTCCTGACACAGTCAAACACAGAGCTACCAGTCTTACAGTGGAGCCCTCCATGTGGTATTGCTGGTGTCCATGTATAACAGACAATATTGTGCACTGAGCTGCAAGGTAATATATAGATTTGAGATGATAATTTACAAAAGCATGCTTAAAACTCCTTGAACCAGCAGGAAAGGAAAACGTAGTACAATATTCTCCAGTCCAACTCAAAATCCTTTCCTGGTGTTTTGTTCACCCTTTGTCTCCAGAGAGTAATTTCTCAGAGTCATAACGTGCTTTCTGCCTTGTCATCTGGAAATTGGATGGCTAATTACTAAAGTGCTTGATCCACACATTTCTAATGTCACATTTTTCTTCTTTTGTTGATTTTCCTTAAAAAAAATCAGTTTTTATTTATTTATTCATTTATTATTTGTTTACTTATTTAATTGGCAGAGAGAAAGGCAAAGAGTGAGAGGGAGAAAGGCCAGATCCTACAGCGAATGAACTCCAGACACATGTGCCACCTTTTGCATGTGGCTTATGTAGGTGCTAGGGAATTAAACTTCTGTCTTTTAGTTTTGCACACAACTACCTTAACAGCTACACTCTCCCTCCAGGCCCATTCCAGTTTCAAATTTTTAAAAACTGCCTCTTTGAGGCTGGAGGGATCGCTTAGTGGTTAAGGCGTTTGACTGCAAAGCCAAAGGACCCTGGTTCAATTCCCCAGGACCCACGTTAGCCAGATGCAGATGCACAGGGGGCGAATGCATCTGGAGTTTGTTTTCAGTGGCTGGAGGCCCTGGTGTGCCCATTTCTCTCTCTCTCCATGTCCCTCTTTCTCTGGTAAATAAATAAATATTTTTAAAAATGCTTCTTTGAAATGGCATTAACTTCAGGAGTCTTTTCATAACTATTTAGTTCTATTCCTTTTTAAAATCCTTCCTCATTTAAGCTATTGTATCCAAAAGAAATTGCAAGACTATCTAAAACTGCATGATTTCAAATCTTAAGAGGAACAGCCAAGAAAAACTAAAATGTAAATTTCAAATGCCAGTGAACTCTGCATGATGTCTTATGACAAGATTTTTTTTTTTTATTTCTTGTGTTCCCATTCATAGAAAAAGAACTAATTCTAAAAAAACTGGTAGGGATATATATATCAAGGTGATTAATGGAGTAGTTTGGTTGATGGCTCATCTGTATCATGAAAGATAGTTTGCTTATTTATTCATGACTATGTTTCTTGTAATCATTCTACTATTAAAAATAATCACAAGACTAAAGCACTAACATTGCCCAAGAAACTAAGTCAAGCTCTATGGAAGCAAAAGATTGGTCACTCTGTTAGAGCCCAGTGTAGAATGCTAGAAAACATGACTGTCAGTTTCCTGTCCAGAGACCTTTAGCAAACTGCTGAATGTATATAATCTTCATATGTAAATAAGCTCATATGTCTAAAGTATTTATTTCCACATTAATGTGGATTGTTATTACTGCCTATAGTGGTTTGAGTCAGGTGCCCCCATAAACTTATGTGTTCTGAATGCTTAGGTTCCCAGCTGATGGTAATTTGGGAGTTGAAGCCTCCTGGAAGTTGTATATTGTTGTGGGTAGGCTTATGTGTGTTTAGCCAACTTCCCCTTGCAAGTATTTGATATACTCTCCTGCAGCTGTTGTCCAACTGATGTTGGCCAGGAGGTGATGTACACTCTCTGTTCATGCCAACCTTTCTCTTGCCATCATGGAGCTTCCCCTCAAGTGTATAAGTCAAAATAAATACTCTCCTTCCACAAGCTGCTCTCCAATGGGTGTTTTATGCCAGTAATATGAACCTAACTGCAACACTGCCATAATAATAAGTTACTTTTGACTTGATATGGTAGACAGTGTGGTGACACAAGCGAGGGTCCATTGGGGAAAGACCAGAACTCACACTACAATGGGAGGCACAGGATACACAGGGGAGTGGCTGCCAGGGTCAGGGTCTCTGAATTCCAGCTGGACCTCGCTGCCAACTTTCCCATTCAGGACCAACTGTGATATTCAATTTGCCAGTTGATATATATTAATCAGTCTCTGCTATGGCCTGGATATATTTCCAGGTACAAAATGCATAAGGACTAAGAGACTGACAATGGTGCTAAACATTGAGCCCTCAATTCTGGAAGAACAGTACAATATATACATAAGGGGCCCAAGATTGTATAAAGACAATGGGTTAGCTAAAATGTGCTGTGGGCAAGATATCATAGTTTGAGGCTGAAAAGGTGAAACTAAGAGATAAATTTCAACCCAGCAGGTGGAAAGAGTAAGCAGCCTCCTGGTGATCTGAGAAATGAACAATACATTTACAGGCCATTACACAGGAAAGACCTCCAAGCGAAAATGACTGTAGTCTCTATCCAGGTAGTTGAACAATGTTGCACTGTGGCAAAAACAACTGCAGTTGTAGAACCCAGGGACACAGGGCCATATTATAAGCCATGTCAGGAGCTAAGGAAGTGAGGTGATGGATTGACCCACAGCTCTTGCTTGCCATGAACCCCAAAAATTATCTTTGTGAAATAGTGTAGTTACATGTGTAGTCATGTAAATTTTCATCCCTTGCTTCGGTTCATCTGCTCTTGATGGCAGACCAGGGAGGTTCTTGAAGTGGGGATGTTTGTTCTCCCAATTTCACCAGTAAGAACCTGGAGACTCAGAGTGCCAAAGTTCCCCCAATGTTCAGGCAGACAGTGTAAGACCCATTAGTAACAGTTACGGAGTCTCTTCTCGGTGTGGCAATTCCAATCCTGTCATATATGTATTACAATGAATTCATATCACACTTGGTTTAGCAATCAGATTTATTCTATTAAATGTTATTTTTAAGTTTTGATTATTTTTTTCTCCTATTTGTTTTTCACACCTTATGATTTCTATTTGATTTCCCATTAGGTTCTGCCAAATAAAGCTAAACTCCGTAGATGTATGTGTTAGCCTTCTTTGAGTGGTAATAACCATAGTGCTATGAGAATCACTAAGCACATGAATATGACATGAGTCTTTCTCACTGTTCCCTCTGGAAATGTGCCAACTGAGCCCACCAAAATGCCTGGTGAAGGGTCAGACAAGTGAAGCAGAAGCTTGTCATGGACATCTATAAAGATTTCACAGACCTTTCCAGACATTCTCCCAGACCTGCCTCTCATTAAAAGATCAGGCACCAAAATTTGTACTCTATGTTAACTCCAACATTCATCATTCAACATTGGAGGTATTTACAGTTTCCCATATTATTGAGCCAAGGCTTGCAGCACCCAGAATGACAGCAGTCAATGACAGAGCAGACACATGTAAGGAGTTTCTCAGAATTTAATGAGAGGTAGAAAGGAACATTGTTCCTTTACAAAACTGTAGGATCATCAGTCCTAGAGATAACATTCAGAAGTTAAGGTAGATCTCCTTGGGCACAATGATATACAGTTAGGAAAACTGAATGATATTAATCAAAACAGGGTGAATGAAACACTCATTAATTGCATAGTTTGTACGTATCATATCTGTTTTCACTGTTAGGAAGATGGAGGTATGCAATGCAAACACTAATTCTAATTATCACTGTAAGTGGAAATTTTGGCACAAGGTCAAGAAATAATAGGAGAATGTGTGAATCTCACCATTGAGCTGCAGTACGCCTAATCATCTGAATAAAACCAGTTGTTTTCTTCTTGGACTCTTTCTGGACTGTTCAGTGTTCTGGATGAATCTAAGACAATCGGGTTTTTCTCCGGTGTATAACCACTTCCTGCTGACTCAGAACAACTAGCTTCCACTGCCATTTACTAAGATGAAACATCTGTATTAAAACCTCATTTTTAGTGATGACCAAATATACATTAGTGGTGACATTATTAAAACTATGTTGTTTGAAATAAACTTTCACATGAACATGTTGCACAGTAGCACAAACAAATTTATCTAATTTCATTGGAGATGGTTTTAAAAAGCTTACAGATCTTTCTGGCACTATTACAGAAGAGGATTTGATGTGTGTTTCAGGAGACAATCTAAGTTTTTATGGCCATGAAAAATGAATACTGTTTCCACTACTCCACATAGCAAATAATGTATAATTCATGATTTTTCATTAACATGCAAATGTGAAGTAATGCCATCTATGTTTGGATCTACTAATGATCTATTAAATATTTAGAAGCATAGCAAAGAATACTAAAAATATTTGGTCTAGGTACTGTTTAAGTACATTGTTCCCTTGATTTTGTTTGCCCATTTATTTGCACATGTAAAAATATGAAAAAAAACAGACAGGCAAGTAATGAATTCAAAACTTTAAAATAAAATAATAACCCTTGTTTATATAATTCTTGGTGTTTTTACAGCATTTTCACAGAAATTATACTTGCCAAATATGGGAATAATCACATATAACTGCTATTATTCCCATTTCATGGATGAATAAAATAAATACTCAACCAAAGGATAATTGAAAGTGGTTTGGTGGATTTTTTTTAATATCTATCCACCCAGCCAGAATACTTTCTCAACTATCCTGCTTTATAATTATTCATTGTACTTCAGAACTACAACACATAGGGTCCCAGATGTTTGATTAAAAAATATATATACGTATTTGGCTGACACTATAACACATAGCTTGCGGAAATATTCAGAACTATTTCTGAGGTGCCAAGATTCTTCAGTGGTCTGTTCTTCAAATATCCACTGAGCACCACATTCTGCTCCTATGTGACTGGCATTCTTCCAGGACCTTGATGGGAATTAGATATGAATTGGGCACAAATACACTATCAACGGCAGGACTGTAGCATCCAGAAAATTGGCTATGAATGGAAATTACCATTATGAAGAGAATATTGCATCAGATGCCATTAAGAGGGTCCAGAAAGCATTTAAAGGAGAGAAAGATGCTGGCAGAGGGAGAAGTGATCCAAGTTTTCACTGAGAAAATTTGAATCCATGCTCCTGTGACAGAAGGCAATGAGGTTCTAAAGCTCAACAAAATGGTGTTTTCAAAAGTTTAATCTTAGAGGCCATTGGGGAGCTAGAAGGAAGAAGGATGGTTAGTTGGTCCTTAAAGTATTGCAGATTAAGGCAATAAATATTCAACCAAAGGATAATTGAAAACAGTAATTTTTAAAATTTTGAAATTTGACACCCTGGCAAAATTGTTAGAATGAAATACAAAGTGTTCTCAATAAGACAACAATATGTTATTCCTAAGGTGTTCCATTTTGGATTCTAAAATTTGTACAGTTATTAATGCTATCATATTTAGTATATTTTTATGGCATCTTACTGCATTAGCACATTTAGAAGAAACAATCACAAATACAATCATCCTTACAAGTCATACAAATGACTTCACAGGACACATGTTCTTGAAATTGTAGTAGAATAAGGGTACCCTTCACTCCCTGGCCTGGTATTTCCACTTAGCAAGAGTAGAATTAAGTACTGGGTCCAATGGTATCACTGCTCCATTCATAACAGGAAATTACTACTTTGATCAATTAGGATATTGGCTATCATGATGCACTTTTATCTTATTGGAAACACTCTACCAAGTTGAAGTCCTAGTGAAGGAATCCAAAAAGGCACAAAGATTACACAAGTAGCAAACATTGGAATGACTGAAAGTCCTCCCAGAATGGATTATGAGTATACCTCAAAGACACAGTGGTGGGAGGAGTGGGGGTATAAGAATACTAAAGGTTCTTGCAGTACAGTTGTTGCTGTCCAGATGTTACTGGCATTCAAATGGGTCATTAGGTATAATAAGTGCTTCTATTGGGGTTCTGTCTTGCAGAATTGGGGTACTAAGCATGTCTTTCTCCTCATACTGGCAAATAATTCTGTGTCTCGTACATTTTAGTTGAGTATATTTTTAAATATTTTTATGAGAGAGAAAGAGTAAGAGCAAAAAAGCAAGGGAGAGAGAGAGAAAGAGAATTGGCATGAAAATAGAAAATCATTGATAATTTGTTTTATATTTAAAAAACAAAATAGCCGGGCATGGTGGCGCATGCCTTTAATCCCAGCACTCAGGAGGCAGAGGTAGGAGGGTTGCCGTGAGTTCTAGGCCATCCTGAGACTCCATAGTGAATTCCAGGTCAGCCTGGGCTAGAGTGAGACCCTACCTCGAAAAATCAAAATAAATAAATAAATAAATAGATGTTCATTTCTGTGTTTAGAGAAGGAACATATCACAAAATATTTTTAAAATATTTTTATTTATTTATTTATTTCACAAAGGGAGAGATAAAGAGAGAGAGATAGAGAGAATGGTACACTAGGGCCTCCAGCCACTGCAAACAAACTCCAGATGTGCCCCCTTGTACATCTGGATAACATGAGTCCTGGGGAATCGAACCTGGGTCTTTTGGCTTTACAGGCAAGCACCATAACCACTAAATCATCTCTCCAGCCCACAACAAAACATTTTTTTTTTAATTTTTATTAACATTTTTCATGATTATAAAATATATCCCATGGTAATTCCCTCCCTCCCCACCCCCACACTTTCCCGTTTGAAATTCCATTCTCCATCATAATTCCTCCCCATTACAATCATTGTAATTACATATATACAATATCAACCTATTAAGTATCCTCCTCCCTTCCTTTCTCCACCCTTTATGTCTCCTTTTCACCTTACTGGCCTCTGCTACTAAGTATTTTCATTCTCACGCAGAAGCCCAGTCATCTGTAGCTAGGATCCACATATGAGAGAGAACATGTGGCACTTGGCTTTCTGGGCCTGGGTTACCTGACTTAGTATAATACTTTCCAGGTCCATCCATTTTTCTGCAAATTTCATAACTTCATTTTTCCTTACCGCTGAGTAGAACTCCATTGTATAAATGTACCACATCTTCATTATCCACTCATCTGTTGAGGGACATCTAGGCTGGTTCCATTTCCCAGCTATTATAAATTGAGCAGCAATAAACATGGTTGAGCATGTACTTCTAAGGAAATGAGATGAGTCCTTTGGATATATGCCTAGGAGCGCTATAGCTGGGTCATATGGTAAATCAATCTCTAGCTGTTTTAGGAACCTCTACACTGTTTTCCACAATGGCTGGACCAGATTGCATTCCCACCAGCAGTAAAGAAGGGTTCCTTTTTTTCCACATCCCCGCCAACATTTATGATCATTTGTTTTCATGATGGTGGCCAATCTGACAGGAGTGAGATGGAATCTCAATGTAGTTTTAATCTGCATTTCCCTGATGACTAGTGACGTAGAACATTTTTTTAAGATGCTTATATGCCATTCGTATTTCTTCCTTCGAGAACTCTCTATTTAGCTCCATAGCCCATTTTTTGATTGGCTTGTTTGATTCCTTATTATTTAACTTTTTGAGTTCTTTGTATATCCTAGATATTAATCCTCTATCAGATATATAGCTGGCGAAGATTTTTTCCCATTCTGTAGGTTGCCTCTTTGCTTTTTTCACTGTGTCCTTTGCGGTGCAAAATCTTTGTAATTTCATTAGGTCCCAGTGGTTAATCTGTGGTTTTATTGCCTGAGCAATTGGGGTTGTATTCAGAAAGTCTTTGCCAAGACCAATATGTTGAAGGGTTTCCCCTACTTTTTCCTCTAGCAGTTTCAAAGTTTCCGGTCTGATGTTAAGGTCTTTAATCCATTTGGACTTAATTCTTGTGCATGGTGAGAGAGAAGAATCTATTTTCATCCTTCTGCAGATATTTATCCAGTTTTCAAAACACCATTTGCTGAAGAGGCTGTCTCTTCTCCAATGAGAATTTTTGGCATTTTTATCGAATATCAGGTGGCTATAGCTACTTGGGCTTACATCTGGGTCCTCTATTTTGTTCCACTGATCTACATGTCTGTTTTTGTGCCAGTACCATGCTGTTTTTGTTACTATGGCTCTGTAGTATAGGTTAAAATCAGGTATGGTGATACCACCAGCCTCTTTTTTGTTGCTCAGTATTATTTTAGATATTCGAGGTTTTTTGTGATTCCAAATGAATTTTTGGATTTTTTTTTTATTTCCATGAAGAAAGCCTTTGGAATTTTGATAGGGGTTGCATTAAATGTGTAGATTGCTTTAGGTAAGATTGCCATTTTCACAATATTGATTCTTCCAATCCAGGAACAAGGGATGTTTCTCCACTTTCTAGTGTCTTCTGCAATTTCTCGCTTGAGTGTTTTAAAGTTCTCATTGTATAGATTCTTTACTTCCCTGGTTAGGTTTATTCCAAGGTATTTTATTTTTTTTTGATGCAATTTTGAATGGGAGTGATTCTCTGATTTCATCCTCTGTGTGTTTGTTGTTAGCATATATGAAGGCTACTGATTTCTGTGTATTTATTTTGTATCCTGCTACATTGCTGTAGGTTTTGATCAGCTCTAACAGCTTGCTAGTAGAGTCTCTAGGGTCCTTTATGTATAGAATCATGTCATCTGCAAATAATGATAACTTGATTTCTTCCTTTCCAATTTGTATCCCTTTTATGTGTGTCTCTTGCCTTATTGCTATGGCTAAGACTTCCAAAACTATATTAAATAGAAGTGGGGACAGTGGACACCCTTGTCTTGTTCCTGATTTTAGTGGAAAAGCTTCCAGTTTTTCCCCATTTAGTAATATGTTGGCTGTAGGCTTGTCATAAATAGCCTTTATTATATTGAGATATGTTCCTTCTATTCCCAGTCTCTGTAGGACTTTTATCATGAAGGGATGTTGGATTTTGTCAAATGCTTTCTCTGCAAATGATCATGTGATTTTTGTCCTTCAACCCGTTTATGTAATGTATTACATTTATAGATTTGCGTATGTTGAACCATCCCTGCATCTCTGGGATAAAGCCTACTTGGTCAGGGTGAATGATCTTTTTGATATACTCTTGTATTCTGTTTGCCAATATTTTGTTGAGAATTTTTGCATCTATGTTCATGAGGGAGATCGGTCTGTAATTTTCTTTTTTTGTTCTATCTTTGCCTGGTTTTGGTATCAGGGTGATGCTGGCCTCATAGAAGGAGTTTGGTAGAATTCCTTCTTTTTCTATTTCCTGGAAATGCTTAAGAAGCAATGGTGTTAGCTCTTCCTTAAAAGTCTGGTAAAATTCAGCAGTGAATCCATCTGGGCCTGGGCTTTTTTTAGTTGGGAGATTATTGATAACTGTTCGGATCTCCATATTTCTTATAGGTCTATTTAAATGATTAATCTCATTTTGATTTAATTTAGGTAGGTCATATAGATCAAGGAAATCATCCATTTCTTTCAGATTTTCATACTTTGTGGAGTATATGCTTTTGTAGTATGTCCCTATGATTTTTTGAATTTCTCTGGAATCTGTTGTGATGTTGCCTTGTTCATCTCTGATTTTATTAATTTGTGTCTCTTCTCTCTTTCTTCTGGTCAGATTTGCTAAGGGTTTATCAATCTTGTTTATCCTTTCAAAGAACCAACTTTGTTTCATTAATTCTGTGGATTGTTCTTTTTGTTTCTATTTCATTAATTTCTGCCCTAATCTTTATTATTTCTTCCCGTCTACTAATTTTTGTTTTGCCTTGTTCTTCTTTTTCCAAGGCTTTAAGGCGAAGCATTAGGTCGTTTACTTGCGACCTTTCTAATTTCTTAATATAGGCACTTAAGGCTATAAATTTACCTCTTAGAACTGCCTTCATTGTGTCCCAGAGATTTTGGTATGTTGTGTTCTCATTATCATTTGACTCTATAAATTTTTTGATTTCTTTTTTGATTTCTTCATTGACCCACTCATCATTTAGTAGTGTATTGTTTAGTTTCCATGATTTTGTGTATGCTCTATAGCCTTTCTTGCTACTGATTTGTAGTTTAATTCCATTGTGGTCAGATAGAATGCAAGGAATTATTTCAATTTTCCTGAATTTCTTAAGATTTGCTTTGTGTCCTAATGTATGGTCTTTTTTAGAGAATGTTCCATGTGCTGCTGAAAAGAATGTATATTCTGCAGCCTTTGGATGAAATGTCCTGTATATATCTGTTAGGTCCATTCCTTCTATGACCTCATTTAGTCCAGATGCCTCTCTGTTTATTCTTTCCCTGGATGACCTGTCAATTGATGAGAGTTGGGTGTTAAAGTCACCCACCACCACTGTGTTTGGTGTTATCTGTGACCTTAGTTCTAATAGTGTTTGTTTGACGAATTTGGGAGCCCCCATGTTAGGTGCATATATGTTTAGGATTGTAATGTCCTCCTGTTGGAGTGTGCCCTTAATCAATATAAAGTGACCTGCCTTATCTTTCTTGACTAACGTCGTACTAAAGTCTACCCTGTCTGATATTAGGATAGCAACCCCTGCTTGTTTTCTAGGCCCATTTGCTTGAAACACTGTCTTCCAACCTTTCACCCTAAGATAGTGTCTATCCTTTGTAGAAAGGTGAGTTTCTTGGAGACAACAAATTGTAGGATCCTGCTTTTTAACCCAGTCTGCAAATCTATGTCTTTTTGTTGGGGCATTGAGACCGTTGATATTAAGAGATATTATTGAAAGGTGTGTATTTATGTTTGCCATTTTTGTGTGTGTGTGTGTGTGTGTGTGTTACTAGTTCTACCTGTGCTCTCTTCTGTTAACTGGTATTTGAGTATAGCTTGTTTTTTCTAGGTTCCTTATATGTGTGCTTTTCCTTTTGTTCAGCATGGAGGATTCTATCAAGTATTTTCTGTAGAGCTGGTTTTGTCTTCAAATACTCCTTTAACCTGCTTTTGTCATGGAATGTCTTTATTTCTCCATCTATTTGAATGGATAACTTTGCAGGATAAAGTAACCTTGGTTGACAGTTGTTATCTTTCAGAACCTGGAATATATCACTCCAAGCCCTTCTGGCTTTAAAAGTTTGTGTTGAATAATCTGCTGTAATCCTGATGGGCTTGCTTTTGTAGGTAACTTGATTTTTCTCTCTAACTGCTTTCAATAATTTTTCTTTGGTTTGTGTGTTTGGAAGTTTGATTATAATATGGCGAGGGGAGGTTCTTTCTGGGTTTTGTCTGGCTGGGGTTCTAAAGGCTTCCTGTATCTGTATTGGCACCTCTTTCCCAATTTGGGGGAAATTTTCCTCTATGATTTTGTTGAAGATGCCTACTATGCCTCTGGAGTGGAGTTCTTCTCCTTCTACTATGCCCTGAATTCTTATATTGGATCTTTTCATAGTGTCCCGAATATCTTGAAATTCCAACTCATACTTTTCTATAAGTTTGTCTTTCTCTTTGTTGGACTGCATTAGGTCTGCCACCTGGTCTTCTAGCTTAGATATTCTGTCCTCTCCCTCATCCATCCTACTGGTGAGATTTTCTACAGAGTTTTTTATTTCATTAACTGTGTTCTTCATTGCTAGTAATTCTGACTGGTTTTTCTTTATTATTTCTATTTCCCTATTTATGTCTTGTATTGCCTTCTTTATTTCATGAAATTGGTGTCCTGCCTCTTCTTTGATTCCTTTGATTTCCTCTTTGATTTCCTCTTTGATTTCTTCTTTGATTGTTTTCATGTGTTCTTGACCTCTTGGAACATATTTATAATTATTCTTTTGAACTCTTTCTCAGGCATTTCCTCTAACTCTTTCTCTCTGGAGGACATTTCTGATGCATTAATACTTTTAGGTGGATTTATATCATCTTGCTTTTTAGTGTTTCTTGTGTTATAATGTATATATTTTTGCATCTTGGATTAAGTTTATGCTTGGATTTTCTAGCTAGCTGTGTATTCTTAGCTGTATCAATTGATTTGATGTAATATATTTTCAGGGTAGGACCTTAAGGTATTAGGTGCGGCTCTTAAGACTCTCAGAGTATCTACAAAGATGTTCTTAGGGGTTGAGATTCCCTGCTATAGGAGTATTCAAGCAGGCTTAGTGGAATAAAATACAGGTAGATTCTAAAATTTAACTAAACACTGTACACATTCAATCAAAAACAGCCCCGAGTATGTATGCAAGAGTAGTTATTATAATGACCAGATCTTCTATCAACAAAGAGGTTTAGATTTCTGGTCTGTTGAGGGATCCAAGTCAGCTTGTGACCAGTGAGACCCTTCCCTGGTGCAATCCCAGTTACCTTGGGTGATTTTGGTCTCAGTCAAGTTGCTGCCTGGGTTGTCTGGCTGCTGTTCTGATTTCTGGAGCTGGGCACTTGCTTTTCCTATGGGGCAAACTGAGCCGCTGTTGCTGCCTCCGCTGCTCCTATAGCTGCCACCACCGAAGCCACCACCACTGCTGAAGCTGCCGCTGCCGTGTCCACCGCCGCTGCTCACCCCGAAGCCGCTGCTGCGGGATCTGCCGCCACTGCCGCTCCTGGGTCCGCTGCTGCTGGGGCCGCTGGTACCGGTGCTGGAGCCGCTGAAGTTGCTGCCGAACTCTGCTCCTGCTTGGGTCCCGCTGTCAGCCCAAGTTGGCGTGGCTGGGTCCCGGGCTGCTGCTGTGTTCGCTGGAGCTGGGCTCAGGCGGTGGGGGAGGGGAGGGAGCCGCGGCTTCTCTGGTTGTCTCGCTGCTCCACGTGTTCTAACTCGCGGTCTTCTCCTCCCCTGCTCGCTGCTCCTCTCCCCTCACGTTTCCCGAGTTGCGGAGAGCGCGGTGTGAGGGGAAAATCCCACACCTGGCTTTTCCTGCGGCTCGAGCTGGTCTGGCGGTTTTCTGCTGCGCTGCGGCTGCGGCGTTTGGCCGAGCTGCCTGAGCCGCTGGAGCCGCTTATCCCACCTGTGCGGGCTCTGGCTGCTCTATAACTCTTCTACTTCTCCGCTGCCGCCTCAATTTCCTATACACCTCACTTTTTAGTAAAAACGTGTATTTTGCTGAGTTTTTTTGGTCTTTTTCCCCCTAGGCTGCTTTGGCGTGGTACCTACACCGCCATCTTAACCGGAAGTCCACAACAAAACATTTTTAACCTTATTTATGGACAAACATTTTTAAAAGCTTCAACGTTAAAGCATGGGTGTGACATGATAGCTGAGAGAAATGAATCAGTAAGTATAAAATGGGGAGTGGGCTGTAGACAGTATTCTAGTTACTGCCCAGCCCACTGCCTGCTTGCAGTGTGTTCAATAAACTAGCTCCCAACCACAATGAAAAAGAAAGAGGAAATAGATACCTCAAAATTGACCATCTCAGTAGAATAAATCCTATAGTAACATGAGAAGATACGAGAGAAATAGATATCTGCTCATTATATTTAGAGACTCCTCAGAAACCAAAAATAATTCCCTGCATAGGAAAAAAAAAAAAAAAAACAAAACCTGAGCTGGAGAGATGGCTTAACAGTTACGACATTTGCCTGCAAAGCCAAAGGACCCAGGTTCAACTCCCCAGGACCAATGTAAGCCAGATGTATAAGCGGACATATGCAACTGGAGACTTTTTGCAGTAGCTGGAGGCCCGACATGCCCAATCTGTATCTGCTTCTTTCTTTTTCCTGTTCTCTCTCTCTCAAACAAATAAATAAAAATGAAATATTAAAAAAAGAAAATGAGGGCTGGTGAGATGGCTTAGTGGTTAAGTGCTTGCCTGTGAAGCCTAAGGACCCCAGTTCTAGGCTGGATTCCCCAGGAGCCAGGTTAGCCAGATGCACAAGGGGGCACAAGCTTCTGGAGTTCGTTTGCAGTGGCTGGAGGCCCTGGCTCGCCCATTCTCTTTCTCTCTCTCTCTATCTGCCTCTTTCTCTGTTTGTCACTTTTGAATAAATAAATAAAAATAAAAACAAAAAAATTTAATAAAAGAAAACCATAGCTGGAAAGATACCTTCCCAGAAGCTAAGAGTACAGACACAGATAGGAAACACTTAGGCTATTATAGCCATCAAAATAATAGCCATGATTTTATCTAACATAATATATATTACTTATTATATGAGAGGGATTGCAAAACTGTAGAAAACTTACATATCAATAATCATAGCAAACCATTAACAAAGAGAAACTAGGTTCTAAGAAGTTGGGAATGCTGCTCACTAGAGCACTAACAGGCAGAAGGTTCTTGGTTTGATATCCAGCATTGGAAAATGTAAGCAAAAAAAAACATAAATAAAAAAGAATCAGGGCTGGAGAGATGGCTTAGCGGTTAAGCGCTTGCCTGTGAAGCCTAAGGACCCTGGTTCGAGGCTCGGTTTCCCAGATCCCACGTTAGCCAGATGCACAAGGGGGCACACGCATCTGGAGTTTGTTTGCAGTGGCTGGAAGCCCTGGCGCGCCCATTCTCTCTCTCTCCCTCTATCTGTCTTTCTTTCTGTGTCTGTCACTCTCAAATAAATAAATAAATAATTTAAATTTAAAAAAAATCACAAGTGGCTAAGATAATCACATATTCAAAGTAAAGTATTCACCTTCCATTTTTTTAAGATTTATTCAACTCAGGACTTAGAATAAATATACTAGATGTTTCAGTCAGGTTCATGTTGCTAGCAGAAAATACCTCACCAAGAGCAGCTTGTGGACAAAAAGGGTTTAGTTTGGCTTATAGACTCAAGGAGAAGTTCCCATGATCCATTGGGTCTCCACATAGGTGATTCAAGAGGCGGTCTTCACACTGCCCACAGGCATTTCCAAAATAGAAAACTGTGTCACAAACTCAATGACACTCTTTCCTGAATTTTTTATACTCTGTAATACCAAGTTGACTACCAATTTGTTAATCCAG
Organism: Jaculus jaculus; assembly: GCF_020740685.1. NCBI lineage: Eukaryota > Metazoa > Chordata > Mammalia > Rodentia > Dipodidae > Jaculus > Jaculus jaculus. Next base: position 27,789,431 of record NC_059120.1, read on the forward strand.
GGGGAATAAAGCAGACTTTAAGAATGGAACACTCCTTCAGTATTCAGGTGCTTTCCAAAGAGTTTACATACTTCCTATTCTCCCAATGCAGGTTGGCTAGCCCAATCTCAATGGTTGTTCAACCAATACAATTGCAACTGAACAGGTAGCAATTTCACCCAAAGATTTATTTGTTTTCTGTGCCATATCCCTCTGCTCACACCAATCCATTTCTACACAATGTAACCCTGCACAGCTTCTCAGGACATGGGCATAACAGCAAGCCTCTCAAAACAAACTGCTTCTAGACCAGTCCAGGCAAAGCTCTTTCTTGTCCTCATATGCCAAAAGCCACAGTCTGTAGTTTTTACTACAATCAGGTCTTTCAACACTGCCAAAGTAGTTCATCAAGCTATACTTACAGCACTATAAGGTATCTTGTAGGCCAAGACTTCAAATTCATCCACATTCCTCCTTCAAAGCAGTTCTAAAAGGCCAAAGTCACAGCATCAGGTTTCTTGAGGACCTACCATTCAGAACACCTAAGTTTATGGGGAACACTTGAATCAAACCATCATAGTAGAGACATGGGCATACCCAAGGCCATTCCAAGGGCCACCAATGTCCCCCGTGTCTGAGAATGATGGACACATGCAACAAGAAGACTCTCTCAGAGTAGTGCAATAAGAATGTGACACTTGGAGAGTGACATTTAAAGAGTTTTGCCAAAAATCAGATCATTTCTACCACATTTAGGCAGTATGAATAATATGAAGAACATCTTTCCTATTGTCAGTCAGGTTCAATGGGACAAGATACAAACTTGTCTGACAGACTTTCTTTAACTCATTTTTGTGTCACATATTTCCATATTTCTTTCTGTTATCTATTAATATAGCCAGTGTACTTATTTTAGAGTAAAAAAGGAATGTAGTAGCTCTTCTGATTAAACAAAATAAGGTGGCATACATAAGAACACATATTAGCCCTTCATGGGATTAATAAAGTAATTGTATGAGAATTACTAATGAACAATTAAGATAGGGGTGTAACAAATATACGTAGTTGGAGAACTTACAGATGATCCAATAAGTGGAGAAGTTAGAAAGCATATTTCCACCCTCGCTCTCTCTCCTTATATATGTATATATATATATATATAGATAGATAGATAGATAGATAGATAGATATAAATATATTTGATAATTACAAGTAACAATAGTACATCAATTAATCCATAGAGTGAAAAATAATATTTGAATTCTTACATTCAAAGAGAGCACGAGTTTTGTCATTGTTGCTTTATCCCATAAGCTAGAGTTGATTTACATATCTCTAGTAGCTGAAAATTGTATCTGTTCCTTAAGTCCAATTTTCAAGCTCCAAGCATTAGCAATGTGACCACAATGATCTGTGATTTGATGCCTTATTTGATTTTTGTGTGTGTTTATTTTAATGGAGAAGCAGAAAGGGAGGGGAGAAGGAAGAGGATATTTGATTTGCTGTCTAGCCAACACAGTTCTGAAAAGCATTAAGCTGAAACTGCTATGAGTGTTTATTTCTCTCTCTTGTATAATGGGAACAGTCAAGATCTGAACATGAGTCGATAGAAGGTTTGTGGTTTTATGATAAGCACTGCAGCCAGTGGAGAGAATAAACCCCAATGACAGCTGGTGATGGTTCTTGGAATCCAACATCCTTCAATAACATGTTTCCCCAAAGCTTATGGACACTGTGGTAAAAGTAGGGTCAAGGCTTATGGCAGATGTTGAACGTCTCTCTGTGGACCTGTGCCTAACAACCATTACATCAAACCACAGGCACAGCACAACCCATTTTCCTATTTGACATGGTGCTGCTATTACTCTGGAGGAAAAAAAGCCTTATGCTACTGCTAGCTGGAAGAGACAGCTCCCCAGAAGCTAAGAGAGTGCAGGCACAAACTAGGAACACTCAGACTACAGAATACAAAGCAATGATTTTATCTAAAATAATGCACATTACTCATTACATTATGGGGAATCTTAAAATGTAGAAAACTTACAAATCAATAATTGTAGCAAGAAAAAAATACATTTGTGGAAATTCTTATATTTGAATTCTTCCTGTATTTGTTCTGGTGAATGCTAACAATACTCATTCTCCTCGTTTGAATAAAAAATCTGTCTGCCATGTTGATTGATTTACTGAATGAAATCTTCTCAATGAACAAGCAGGTTAAGTTTCCTGTGAGGGTCTGATAAAAGGAAGGCTATAAATAGCAGGGGTCAGATGGCTTCCAAATATCAATGAATTAAGCTAAACATAGATATCTAAAAATACTGCAGAGGTAGAAATTTTGTAGGTTCTGAAGAGAAACCTAGAGGAAAGAAAAGTACAACATCTATACTCATTAAGCATTCTTATAAAAACTAAATATATATTTAAGGATAGTAGTAGCAAAATGGAAGAAAATTCTAAAAAACAAAAATTACAGGGTGATTCCAATGCCTAATAATTTCAACACACAAAGCTAGTGCCTAAATGTTTTGTAAAGATCTTCATACTTTACCTAATTTTATAGTCAGGAAAAGAATGCATTCTTCCCTATACGTAAACAACATTACTCCTATCAAAACTTGGACAGTTTTATTTCCACCAGAGTTCTCTTCTTCCCACAAGTTTCTGCTGGTAGCTACAGAAAAAGTTAAGTAAACTTTTGTGAAAAAGTTTGCTTGAACTGTGGAAACAGGTTAAAAATGCCTTTGACACTGAGAAGCCATTACTATTCATTCTCTAGCAATTGTTACCCTTTGCATGGAAAACCCTCTGTGACACTTTGTGAAGACCCAAGTATAACAGACTGAATTGCTTGAGCATTTCATTAAGGGACATCTCAGTTACAAAATGCTTTCCCAAAAAGTTGGCCAGAGACCCTGTATTAGTTACTTTATATTTTTTTGTGAACAGATACCAACCAGAAGCAGTTTAAAGAAGAAAGGATGTATTTTGGCTTACAGGTTGAGGTTGCATCCCATCATAATGGTTAAGGCACAACAGCAACTCTTTGAGACATCTGGTCACATTCAATCCTGTTTGAGGAACGAAAAGCAGAGAATGCTGCTACTCAGCCAGTTGTCTTTTTTTCTACCATCCAGGACCCCAGCCCACAGTTAAGGTGGGTCTTCCCAGCTCAATTAACCTAATCAAAATAATTTCTCACAGGAATTCTTAGAAGATAGCTCAGATAATCCCTCACAGATGATTCTAGAACCTATCAAGTCAACAAACAATATAAAGAACCACAAATCCAACCTACAATAGCCCTTTGAGGACTGGTTTTCTTGTCTCCTACATGAGGGACAAACCCTCAGATACAGCCTTAAATTGCTGAAGTTTTGTTACTTTGAAGGATAAATCACAGCAATAATATGAAGAGAAAAGTGTGTATCCTACAACAGCCAGAGTAGATGCCTCAGAGATACAGGAACTACTTTGCAGACTACATTGTTGGACCTTTTCTTGATGTTTTGTGTTGGTTTGGGTTTTGCAGCACAGACTTGTCTATATGTTCTTACTGACAAGAACTTTACTTCAAGAAAACAATGTTCTTGGGCTGGAGAGATGGCTTAGCGGTTAAACGCTTGCCTGTGAAGCCTAAAGACCCCAGTTCGAGGCTCGGTTCCCCAGGTCCCACGTTAGCCAGATGCACAAGGGGGTGCATGCATCTGGAGTTCATTTGCAGAGGCTGGAAGCCCTGGCACGCCCATTCTTTCTCTCTCCCTCTATCTGTCTTTCTCTCTGTGTCTGTCACTCTCAAATAAATAAATTGAAAAAAAAAAGTATAAAAAAAAAGAAAACAATGTTCTTTCTGAACATAGAGGAATATTCAGTTCCTTCATCAGTCTTACAAAATTTCCTATATAATAATGCTCATTTTACTTTTCTTGATAATTTCCTTTCTAAGCATTTGTCCTTGAGCTTATGAAAATGAACCATTACAGAGTAGCATGTTTAAATGGATTAGCAACATTAAGAAGTTATGTTAAAATGGCACTGGAACTTGAAGTTTTATGACTATTTTAAAATAACTATGTATCAAGCCGGGTGTGGTGGCGCACGCCTTTAATCCCAGTACTCGGAAGGCAGAGGTAGGAGGATCGCCGTGAGTTCGAGGCCACCCTGAGACTACATAGAGAATTCCAGCTCAGCCTGAGCTAGAGTGAGACCCTACCTCATAAAACCAAGCAAAATTAAAAAAAAAAAAAACAAAAAACTATGTATCAAAATTATTACATGAGGAATTATATTCATGACTGCTATGTCTTAAGGGATCTTAACATAGTTTTATAATTCTAGACACTAATAAACATAGAAAATAGTCTAAAATATGCTTTCTTTGTAAAAGCATGATCTTACATAGTTTATATTTTCATCATATTCCATCTGATAAGCTCAACAGAAAAACAATATTATTTATGATTTAATGACTTACAGTATGACTGGTAATAAATCCAGCTTTCAAACATTTTTCTTATACCCCATGTAATAGAACTACTTTCTTCTGAGAAACACTTTATGCCTTCTTTACATTGGTGAATTTCAGGAAAAATATCCCTCTCATTATTGAGACAATAAGTACACACAATTTGAAGTGGAAACTCACCATACATCTCATAATGATCTATATAAACATCCTAGAATTAGACCTCAACCTGAAATATCCACACAATTTACACAAATTTCATATTTATACAAAAATATAAATATGAATTACAATGTTAGACAAACTCACCTCTTTTCCAGGAATTAAATTATTTGGGTTTGTTATCTACCCTTATCCAATTAATGCTCAGACTGCCAAATTGCCCCTTCACATTTTGATGCATAGACCTAACCTTTGTTGTGGTCCCCTGGGAAGTATAGTTGAAAGTGAAAGCAATTAAAAGTTTCTGGGAATTATTTTACTATTAGGAATTGCATGTTCTTCTGCCAGATCGAGAAATGATGGCAGGAAGCTGGAAACTGTGTGCAAAGTGGTAGCCATAAGCATAAAGATGGAAATGAAGATAAAAGGGGAAACAAATGTGTTATCAATTAGACACATGTTAGTCTGCATTGATTCTTTCAACAAACACATCATGTGCCTACCAGAGTCAGACACCATGTGAGGTACTGAGAATGAAGACACAGACATGTTAAGGTTTCTGGGATCAAAATGCTCAAATTAATAGAAAATTCCAGATGATACATGATTACAAGAGTGTTGTGAAAATGTGAGCATTGTGAACATAATACACATCATGAGGGAATTACAGAGTATCTAAATAGTTTGAAAGACATAGGAAACAAAATATTGTTTTGATTACTGAGGGTGCATACATAAGGGTGCTATATGCCTGTTGCTTCTGAGCAAAGAGCTGAGCAGGCAGAAGTAACAACAGTTTTCACAAAGGGGCAGCCATGTGCTACAATCTGACATATTCAGTGACATTCAAATAAAAATAACAGTCAGGTAGTTTTTATGTATGATTATTATTGTTGTTAATATTTGTATATGTGTGCCACCATGCACGTGGGGAATGCAAAAGGCAGCTTCAGAGTGTTGGTCTCTTCCTTGTCTGTGAAAGTCTCTCTTGTTGCTTTTAGTGCTGAGAAGGCTAGAATAGCTGACCCAGAAGCTTTGGTATTCTCTGCCTCCCATTGTCATGGGCACTTTTGTATCACAGATTGCCTGTACCAGTATGCCTTTGGTTTTACATACTTGCTAGGGATCTGACCTCCAGTTAACAAACCACTGAACAATCTTCCCAAGAGGGTGTTCTCCTCCATCAGGAACGTCTGTGCTTCCTCTCATTTTGAACTCACTTGGCCTATCTCAATAGTGGACATCAAGTCACATGACAAAAATGAACCAATCCCCAAACTAGAGGGTGATACTGTCCTTTGAATGAAGAGGTCATGCAATTTACACAACCATACACTGCTGATTTGTGACAGAAGCCATGATAGCATGCTCCACGTGGAAGGAAAATAATTAATTTCCACACCTCCTACTTAAGCAGCAGTCCATCTCTATGAAATAAGAATAAAAGTTAAATATTATGAGTCCATCTGTAGATTTTGTATTTTTCTTACTGAATTTGGCCAATAAATTTTAACATCACTGCCAACTCAACTTTCACTTTTTAAAATTCAAGTAAAAAAATCTCCTCATATTCCAGCTCTGTGCTAGCTTCAGCTTTTTAAAAAAGGATAGAGGGAGGTATGGGGGAGTCAAAGACAGTTTGGGCTTTATGAGACTGAGATTTATTTAAACAGAATTGACAGTTTATTTAAATTGAAATTAAGACACATCACTGCAACAATGTAAAGCAACTTGGAGTCCACACTCACTGCACTCATGACAGTACTTCCACCAGACGCCTGGCATGACACATTTTGAGACTCCTAGCACAGCTCATCCCTCTCTCATTAATCTTAGAAGGCTTTCTGGAAAGTTAGGATCTAGGTTCTAACCTTAAACTATGAAGTGATCTAATGAATTCAAATGGGAGGAAAGCTATTTGCTATCAGCATGGTGGCACACACCTTTAAACCCAGCACTTGGGAGGCAGAGGTAGGAGGATCATTGTGAGTTTGAGGACAGCCTAGGACTACAGAGCTACAGAGTGAATTACAGGTCAGCTTGGCCTAAAGTGAGACCCTACCTCAAAAATAGAAAGAAAGAAAGAAAGAAAGAAAGAAAGAAAGAAAGAAAGAAAGAAAGAAAGAAAGAAAGAAAGAAAGAAAGAAAGAAAGAAAGAAAGAAAGGAGAAAGGAGGGAGGGAGGGAGGGAGGGAGGGAGGAAGGGAGGAAAGAAAGAAAGAAAGAAAGAAAGAAAGAAAGAGAGAGAGAGAGAGAGAGAGAGAGAGAGAGAGAAAGAAAGAAGAAAGAAAGAAAGAGAGAGAGAGAGAAAGAAGGTGAGCATAGATTTAAACAGACTTTAAGTTACAACTCAGGAGAATTTTCAAGTGCTAAAAGCCATCATAGGAGTCATGCATAGATGCTGATATGAGTTGAAAAGGAAACTGGTTCAGAGCAGGCAGGGCCATTAAGCCATCTTCCCAGGCCTTAGAATGTTAACATTAAAATTAAAAGCAAACAATGGTTTTATAGGTCACAAAGGTCAATATAGTGATATGGATTATAAATAACTATATTAACTATTCATATCAAAATGTCTAATAGAAGTAGAAATAGCAATACAAAATGTTCTTGAGACGGCTAGAACTAAATAAAATCTTCCTCATTTCAGCCACATTCATGGATTGGTGTGAAGATGGGATTTCTAAGTGACACCAGAATAGTAGCAGTGTTGCTAATTCATGTTCATTCCATTTATAATTTATATGTGATGAGTGGTCAAACTGTTAATGAATAGGTGTAGCAATAATTTCTTGTTGGGACAAAACACCAAACAAATAGCTGATGGGAGAAGAGGGTTTATTTCAAGCTTATACTTTGGAGGGGAAGCATAATCGTGGTGGAGAAGGCATGGCAGCACAGAAGTTGGGCATCACATCTAGCAGGAAGCAACACGAGAGTGAGCTAGTGCTGGCAACGAGGAGCAGGGCTATAATAACCCAATGCCCATCCTCAGCAAAGCACACCTCTTTCCAGCAAGGCTCCAGTTCCCAAATTGCTATGATCTTGGAATTGAGTATGAAGCTTAGTCAAAATACATGAGGCCATAGGAGACATTTCATATTCAAACTAGCACACTGGAAAGATGTTACTGGTGGTTGCTTTCCATCAATCTCTGTATTCTAATCCTTGGAACATTCAAATGTTAACTCATGTATTAAATATCTTCACAGATGAAATATAGTTAAGGCTGTTTAGATGGGATGTGATCATGCATCTGCACATGGATCTTATATTAACATAAAAGACCTTAGAAAGGAGAGGCAGAGGAGACAGAGGTAGGTAAAGTGACTATAGAAACATAAGGAACAGAACAAGAGAGGTGATGACAATGGCTTTGGATAGGAAAGGAAGACTACCAGCCAAGGAACTTAGTTATTTTCTATAAGCAAGAAAATGCAAAGCAATGGATTCTCTCCTAGTTTGATAAGAATTATACTCTTGACATCTTGATTTTAGCTTTTTAAATTTTATTTTATTTATTTACCTAAGGCAGAAAGAGAGAGAGAGAGAGAAAGAGAGTGAGAATGGGCATGCCAGGGCCTCTAGCCACTGCAAACAAACTCTAAGTCATGCACTACCTTGTGTATCTGACTTACGAGGGTGCTGGAGAATCAAACTTGGGTCCTTAGCCTTCACAGAAAAGTGCCTTAACCATTAATCAATCCCTCCAGCCACATTAATTTTAGCTTTATAAGATTAATTTTAATAGTTTAACTTTTAGAAGTATAAGAGTAAATTTTTATTATTCAAAACATTAACTTTTAGTCATTTGTGATAGAAACTTATTAATTATTAATGATTACTTGAATCTGAGAGTGTTATGCATAGCTTACAGTCCATTGACTACAGCACAACACACTAAGAACTGTAGAGCTAAGAGTGTGAATCCAGGCTCTACCACTCACTACAGATGGTTTTAGATAGCAATACAGTACAACATTCTCTCCCTTATGCAATGATTATGATAATAGCCTTATTATGTCAGAGCAGTTTTATAAAGGTGATATGTAAGAAATATGTTAAGGCTTTCTAAATATAACAATAATTAAATATATAAACTAGATTTAGAATTAAACATTGAGATGAACACTATAGTGGTGCTATTTAATGATAAATCAATAACTTTTCAAAAAAATTTAAATTTATTTATTTGAGAGAGAGAAAGGGAGAGTTGGGGACAGCATGCCAGGGCCTCTAGCTGTGGTAAACACACTCCAGATGCATGTACTACCATGTACATCTGGCTTACGTGGGCCCTGAGGAATTGAACCTGGGTCCTTTGGCTTTGTAGGCAAACACATTAACTGCTAAGCCATCTCTCCAGCCCCAATATATTTTTCATTATCTGTTAATAATGCCTTAAATATACTGAATAGCTATTCTGTATGCCATAAGATGAAATATGTAAAAAAGAAGCCTGCTCATTCATTCTTGAACAATATTTAATTGGCATCTACATTTTTATGAATCTTGGAAGAGAGTGAGAAATATTTCAAGCACAGTTACTCCACCCTCCCCAGACAATTCTATTTGAGTTGAGGATACCAAAAATGATTACATAAGTAAAGTAATTTCAGATGGTACAAAGGTGTGCAGTGGAGAGTGAGAAAGAGATGGTATCTAATGGCTTCCCAGTTTAGCTCACACCTAAGTTCTAAAATAAGGCTAACCATATTGTGACATGAGAAAGTGGGGTATCTACAGAGAGGACAGGGAGAAAAATGACTGTTGTGTCAATTTTAATATTTGAAAAAATATCAAAATACCAGTTTGGTTGAAAAGTCATGATGATGGGATAAAATTATAAAACTTGTAATCAATGTGTTACATATGATCAAAGTTCTATCACCTCTCTATGACTATCTGGCTGTCATCTATCTACTTACCTATCATTTATTTATCTAAATCTACTATACTATCTAGAACAGCAGTGGGCAATTTATAGCCCACAGGCTAACTCTGCCAGGTATCTCATCTTGTATATAAAATTATTTTAGAACATAGGCATGTCCATTTGTTTATTATTCATATCATCTGCAGCTGTGGGTATAACATAGTTGTGGAGGAAACTACATAATATTCCTCACATGTTTCTTGGCTGATACAAAATCCTCTCTCACTTTAAGAGGAATATGCATTGTCTAATCTTGAGCCAGATGTGAATCACCATTCCCCAAGAACATAGATTCAGGCTACCCTGAATATCATATTCTAATGTAGTATCACTTTTATAAAAAGTCTAAGTGTACTAAAACAAAAAAATCACAGCACTTTTTCAAAAATTTCATTTTGTAGAAACATGAAAACAATAGGTACGTGGGTTACAACAAACTGAGATCATCCTTGCTATCGTCCTCAGATGCTTTCTGATGACATTCTTAGCCTTCATGTTGGTAGAAGATCTGTTCATACACTGCAAAAAGGATTTCACCTGACAGTCACATTGAAATGAAACTCAGACAAACTCAGAGCTGGACAACAAATGGCTACTGAAGTGGCTAAAACAACCCAAACATAATTTTGCTCTGGATCAATAACCTTTCAGATCTGTAGTGTCACAAAAATTTAATCAATCAGTACAGATTATCTTTTTCTCTGAGAATGTCATTTAAAAGTTTTCTAACAAAATAGTAAAATTAGAAAACAATTGACAGCTGCTAATCATACATTTCACTCACATTTACATAGACCTTGAATTTCCATCACATAAGTCATCATTTCTCTTGGGTTACTAAGGATCATGTCTCCTGGCTTGCTTATTCCTGTCATTCTTTTCCTGTCAAACTTGAATTTTATGTTTCCCCTACTTCTCTTCCTTCATTTTCCAGACTTTAACCTTTTTTAGTAGTTCGTACTCACATATTCCCTGTGCTTGATGATTCTGATGACATATTCTAATTCCCAGTTTTCCCAATAACAATATTCATTGAATAAATATATCAACAATGGGATTCCCTTCTGCCATTTAGCCTTGTGAACTCTTGATATTTGATAGATTCAAAGGCAAACAAATTCTTTTCCTTTCCCCAGTATTTTCTACAACACAGGTGCTTTTAACATTTGCAATGGGAATAAAGAACTCACATGGCTGAAGATCTGTAGCTTTGGGAAGAGATCTCTCTTCCTGGTAAGCACAGTTTGATAATCTTAGAATAATTGTTTACAGATCTCTTTTACAGATATTTCCCAAATCTCCTCCCTACCTCCCTAATTTTAAATCTTCAACACTGAGATTTCCCTTTGTTCTGTTACCAGCCAACCATTCTGCTACAGAGCTGAGGAATCACAAATGTGTTCTGTCATTTCCATAGACTTTACGTCCTATATTACAGAATGACACAAAATTAGACTATCCCTGTACAATTCCTTTCAACTTTCAAATTCGCTATTATATTTTTAAAACCTCCTTGCTAAAAATTCTGTGTTTTATAAAAGGTAAACTTTGAGCATGGCAAATATTTATTTAGTTTACTTCTTCTCTAAGCTCCTAGATAAGGTAAAATGTCTCATGCTAATGACACAAAGATGCTGTGTTCTTTGGCAAATACCAATTCACTTTCTTGATCTGTCTGGTATAGACTGTTAACACACACTTGCTCAGAAACTAGCTAGAATCACATCTCCTATTTGTGATTCTTTCAGAATGAAAAATATTCACACCCAGAAACATCCCCTTTTTCTTCCTGGCAGAACAGCTAAGTTTGTGTAAATTCAGGAAGTTATCAAGCAAGGCTGCCAGAAGCTACAGATATTTTTGAAGATATTTGAAGTCAGATAATATTTTCTGGCAAAAAATGGAAAACAAAAATTGTTAGTTTATAGTACATTGTCAAGAACGACAAAGGGAAAATAGATCCAAATGAAAAGGGGACTCCAAGAAAATCCAAACATTACCAAGGCAATCTTGAAGAAGCCCTGGCTCGTTTTTTACTTTGCCACAGCTTTCTTTCATCACACAAATGTAACAAGTTGATTAGGCTTTACAAGCTTTCAGGAAAGTCAGGCCACTTATACTGAAAAAAAAAGGACTCGGGATGTAAATTATTCACAGTTCATTAGACTAAGACAAGCATTTCTCAAACATTTCTCTGTGCTTGAAAAAAGCGACATATTGAACCCTATTTTACTGTGAAGCTCAAAATGGCAATTAGCAGTCTTAAGCTGCATATAAAACCCAATATGATCTGCATTTACAAGAAAATTGTGTGAGGATCAAATTATGTTATCTTTGCTTTGAAGAACTAAGAAATAATTGCCAATAAGTATTCATATATAGGACCAATTTTTTTGAAACAAGTTATTTTAATTACTACCAATGTCAGGAGTACGTGAGGGTGATTTTATTAGACTTAATGTGTTTAGTGGAAGTGCCTGACTGTAGCTGCTATTCTTGACAAGACATTAGGATTTATTTTATACTCACATTGTTCAGCACAGACCAATTTCATCATAAAAGTATATTTTATTTTAAGTTAATCTCTCATTTTGCAGCACATAAAAAAAAAGTCTCCTAAAAAATAGATCTGAATGATACATGACACAGAAACCTCAGAATATCTACAGATACTAGTAAGATGCTTGCAGATCATGAATTCCTCCTTTCATAAGACCTGCTTGGATTAGGTCTTTTGATGAAGAGGTGACCTGTCCATTTGTTTTGACACACTTTCAGTAAACTTTCTGATACTTTAATGGCATATGTCCCCTTTAAAAGCCTTCCGCCTAGCAGGGCGTGGTGGCACATGCCTTTAATCCCAGCACTCGGGAGGCAGAGGTAGGAGGATCGCCATGAGTTTGAGGCCACCCTGAGACTCCATAGTGAATTCCAGGTCAGCCTGGGCTAGAGTGAGACCCTACCTTGTAAAACAAAACAAACAAAAAAAAAAAAAAAAAAAAAAAAAGCCTTCCCCCTACATTGGAAACAGGCAAACAAATAATGTTACAGGGAGAAATTAAACAAGAACCAAAGTGTGCAGCAGGCCACTGAAAGCAAACAAAATAACTTAGAAACTCTCTTTTACCATATGCTGAAAATTCATCTAGGCAGAGACCATCATTCTTTGTGGCAAGTAGATTGAAAATTCAGTATATCTGAGGTTGGCACACGTGGACTTCTTTTCACCCCATCTAAAAGTTAACTGCTTTCTCACTCTGGGCTATTTTCTCTTTTCAGTCCTTGTAAATTTTCTCCACTCAGAACACCTAAAGGCTTGGCAAACACATATCTAGATTAATGTACTTACTTGCAGCTGTGAATAGAGCAAAATTCAGAGGAGAATATATCTCAATGTTTGTATTAACCTTATGTGATATAAATTAACATCTTGAAAGACTTGCATTGACTATTAATTTTCTGTGACTCTATAATGAAAAAAAGCTTTCAGATGGTCCAGGGGAAAAAGTCAAAACCCGAAATAGAAAGGAACTGTAGTTATAAAAATAAATCTGTAGAATGAAGAAAAGAGAGAAAAGTTCTAATCTTGCCTTCATCATAATCTTATTAGTATTTCTCAGTGAGTACTTCAAGTATCAGTCTATAGTCTCATGACTCTGTCTCATAAATATGTCAAGTACAAAGTATAGTTATTTTAATAGTCTGTGTTGGTGGACCATCATGGATTTAATTAAGAGACAACTAGTGTATGAAATATGACACAAAGCACAAGAGTTAATGGAGAAATGTTTTACTGCAGATTTAAATCAGGACCACAGACTTAATGATGATTCAGGCTCAGAAATCCTACTTAAATTTAATTAATGCAGGCTAGTGCAGACTTGTACATGTACAAGAAAAAACACAGGCATAAAAAAAATTAGTGATTTAAGATTCTCAAAGTACACTGCCTTATTTATAAGGTCATATGAGCATGGGTTATTAATATCTTATTGTTTCAAATTTTATTATATGAGATATTTAGAATGTAAGCTGTATAAAAGTCCTTTAAAGAATAATTTCTACCCTCCTTATTTTCTGAGATAAATCACTACCTCCTTTCCTTCTTAGCAAAATCAGACAAAAGAAAAAAATAGGATACATTTGAACCAGACAATGACAGAGATGTGAGGTACTATCTTTTTAAAAGGAGCATGGGTGTGGTTTCTCTAACATAGCCTTTCATACAGGCACAGAGGAGCTGTGGGTGAGCTTCATACTTATGAGTATGAAGTTCCTTATTTTCTTTCTTTCTTTTTTTTTTTTTTGAGGTAGGGTCTCACTCTGGCTCAGGCTGACTTGGAATTCACTATGTAGTCTCAGGGTGGCCTTGAACTCTCCGTGATCCTCCTACCTCTGCCTCCTGAGTGCTGGGATTAAAGGCGTGCGCCACCACGCCCGGCTAAGTTCCTTATTTTCTTGATTACATCTGAGATTTGTTGGTTTATATCAGAGACACTAACTTGGAAAAATTTAATGTGTTTTGTCTGCAACTCCACTGTTATTAAAGGGAGAACATATCACCAAGAGATCTAATGTGAACAAGTTATGAGGTATTATAGCCTAACATTTATTTAGCCATTTATTTTACTTTTGCTGTGTGTAAGGGTATGCATGAGTTCATGTATGGATGAGGGTAGATGGCATGATGTGGAGGTCAGAGGGTGATGCTAGGTGTTTGCCTTCTCTTTCCACCTTCTTTGAGAATGGTTCTCTTGTATTCCACTGCCAATACCAGACTATTGGTCCACACACTTTGCAATTCTCCTGACTCTGCCTCCCATCACACAGGCATGTTGGGATTACAGACATGTGAGCTCCTTGTGTCTGTCTTTATCGGGGTTAGTCCAAACTCCAGAAGTCAGACTCATGTAGCACTGAGCCATCTCCTCAGCCCCCCTTACTTCTTGTTTTAAAGGTTTGTTTTATAAAAGTTTATACTTTTTTAATTCCCTTTGCACAGCTCCAATGCTGTTGGGGGGTCCTCCTCAGTGGGGTAATTGGTGTTGACCATAGGGTCATAAAGGCATCAGTCTCTGTGGGTGAGGATTGTGTATTCCTCAGGATATTACTACCCACTGCATTCACTTGTGTTGAGAGGGAGGGGGGTGTTCAATGTAGGGTCTCATTTTAGCCCAGACTGACCTGGAATTCACTATGTAGTCTCAGGTTGGCCTTAAATGCATAATGACCCTCCTACCTCAGCTTCCTGAGTGCTAGGATTAAAGGCATGCATCTCCACCACACCCATCTACATTTACTTTTGAATAGATTTACACTACTACATTACAGCAAGTCATGTGACTTTGGGCTCACTTACCTCAGATCTTGAATCAAATTGATTTTCCTTCCTCTCTCCCTCCTTAACTTCCTCACTTCCTTGCTCCCTTTGTTTGTTTTGTTTTGTTTGTCTGAGACAAGATTTCCTATATCCCAGGCTGGTCTTGAATTTGCTAGGTAACCAAGGAATAACTTAAACTTCTGATCCATTAGCCTCTACCTCCCAAGTACTAGGGTTAAAGGCATGCACCACCATGCCTGGGTTATGCGGAACTGGAGATAGAACTCAGGGCATTGTACTGCTAGGCAAACAGTGCCCACTGAATGCCATCTCCAGCACAGTTTCATTCTTTCTGGGGTTTTGTTTTTGTTTTTGTTTTGCTTCTAAAATTTTTCCCAGCCTTCTTTCTAAAGATAACATAACAATGGTTTTAAGGAATTCAAGTGCAAATAAAGTAAGTTATTTGAGACACTTTACTTCTAGGCCATCCTGCTTGGGAAATTAGTTTATGTTCCAGAGTTTTTTTTAGCATTTCCTATTGCAAATGGCCCTTTCTACAGAGTCTCTATCATCCTCAATGAGCCAAATGATTTCTGTCCTAATTCATAACATTATCCTCTAAGAAAAATTATTGTATTGCCTGCTTATTTCCCTGTTTCTTGGCATATGATTTAACTTTGGATAATCTCATCATTTTCCTTAAATTACTTGGGAGCATGTTCTCATTCATTATGTTTTTTATTAAAAAATTCATTGTGTTGTATGTCCTTTTTATCTGTACCTTTTAGTTAAAGGAACTCACGTTCTGTTGATATTCATTCATTATTTCTAACATAGGCATTTCTTTTCTGAGACACCATTTTTTGGTAGAAGAATGGGCTCTTTTCTATTTTTAAATTCTTCTTATGGACACCTACTTATTTAGAATATGCTTTATAACTTGCACATATGGACACCCTGCTTATAAAGTCACATGTGACTACATGAACGATATGTATATTTAAGCTTTCAGCATTCATTTACTCATCTTGCTCTCTTCTAAAATACAAATTCCATGAGGTGTATCAACTTCAATGTTGATTTGAGTAGCTTTTTGAGATTTTCACTAGGATAAACTTTAGGATCTTGGTTGCTTTAAAACGTAATTAAAACAAACATGTTTCTTTTATTAACATTTTATTACTTAAAAGTTATCACTAGGGCTGGAGAGATAGCTTAGCGGTTAAGCGCTTGCCTGTGAAGCCTAAGGACCCCGGTTCGAGGCTCGGTTCCCCAGGTCCCATGTTAGCCAGATGCACAAGGGGGCGCAGGCATCTGGAGTTCATTTGCAGAGGCTGGAAGCCCTGGCACGCCCATTCTTTCTCTCTCCCTCTATCTGTCTTTCTCTCTGTGTCTGTCACTCTCAAATAAATAAATAAATAAACAAATAAATAAATAAATAAATAAATGTTATCACTACATGGGCTGGAGAGATGGCTTAGTGGTTAAGCGCTTGCCTGTGAAGCTTAAGGACCCTGGTTCGAGGCTCGATTCCCCAGGACCCACATGAGCCAGATGCACAAGGGGGCGCAAGTGTCTGGAGTTCATTTGCAGTGGCTGGATGCCCTGGCATACCTATTCTCTCTCTTTCTCTTTCTCTCTCTCTCTCTCTTTCTCTCTCTCATTCTCAAATAAGTAAGTAAAAGTGAACAAAAAAAAAATTTTAAAAAGTTATCACTACAATGGTATTTCAATAATTAGAGAGTGAGTTTTTAACAGAACTCACCTTCCTGGCATGAAACCACCAGAAACTAATTATTCTGCATCAACTAACTAACTAACTAATTAAAGCTACAAAGTAACACAAAAAGTGTTTAAGTCAATTCAAGATGACTATTGAATCAGATGTTAAAGAGACAAATAAATGAAACTCTCACTTAAAAGTGTATAGGAAAGGGCTAGAGAGATGGCTTAATGGTAAGGTGGTTGCCTGTGAAGCTTAAATATTCTACTATCCAGGTCCCACTTAAGCCAGACACACAGTGATGCAAGCATTCAAGGTTGCACATGTGCACAAAGGTAAACATGCATCTGGAGTTCAAGTGCAATGGTTGGAGCCTTGGTGTGCCATTTCTCTCTCTCTCTCCCTCTCTCTCATAAACACACACACACACACACACACACACACACACACACATTTTTAAAAAGAGCAGTCTGTTGGGCTTGCCTTAAAAAAGTTGTATAGGAGATATTTTGGAATATTTTGAAAGTCATTGATCAAAAGTAAAGTTGGATAATCTCAAATAGCCATATTAGAAAATAGAAAAACTATAGACTTCTAATATGTTTGTATGAGGCTTATCTTCATCTGTAATTTGCAAGAATTATGTTAAGATTCTCTGTATTTTCAGTTAATTTCCTCATGTTTCTTTTTTAATTTTTATTTATTTATTTGAGAGTGACAGAGAGAGAGAGAGAGAAAGAAGCAGACGCGTGCGCCCCCTAATACATCTGGCTAACGTGGATCCTGGGGAATCAAGCATTGAACCAGGGTCCTTAGGCTTCACAGGCAAGCAATTAACCACTAAGCCATCTCTCCAGCCCATGTTTCTTTATTGTAGCTGTCATTAAATACATTTAGAACTCATTTAAAGTGACCAAAATAAAACTATGAAAATATTTAAAGTTTTAGTCCATGAAAATGCCTGTCTCTATGCATACTTTTTATATGGTATATAAATAGGGATTGGATATGGCTTCAAAGGTGTATAAAAATATTTTCTGGGTCTGGCAAGATGGCTCAATGAATAATGCCATGCAAGGCTGAGGACCTTCCTTAATTCAAGTACAAAAACCTCACCTAAAGCCAGGCCCTGTACTAGACATCTATAATCTCACCATGCCTACAACAACAACAACAAGATGGCAGAGACAGGAGAACCTGATAGTAGCTCACTGCCAGCTAGCAAGACAAGAAGAGAGTGAGCCGCTAGGAACCATGCTCCCAACAAGGTTTAAGATGAAGTCTGACATCCACATACTCGCTGTGGCAGGCATGCCTGCACTGATACATATGAACATGAACATGAACATAGATATACATATACATACACACATGAGAACACACACACACATACACACACACACCAGAACAATAAAAAAGATCACTTTCTTGTCTTTGTTGAAATTCCATTGACATAGCATTATAAAATGAAACTTGCATACTACAAAACACTGAAATAATGTTCAATAAAATTTGAGTTTCTTTTGAATAAAATGTGAAATTGCAAAAAGTTAAATGAAATCTCTGGTCAGTAACTGTGATGGTTAAGGTGTTGTCCCTAGAGTGGGCAGCCCCTCTCAGATGGGAACTTTATATAAGGAAGCTCTGGGTAAGAAGAGCCCCTTCCTTCCTTCCACTTGGCTGCTGGAGCTGCTTGCTGCCTTCCAGTGTGGATTGAAGACCAGCATGAACTGAAGACCTGTATAGATTGAAAACAAGCAGCAACTCAGGAAGCCTACAGGCCTTCAGTGATGGATTAGGACTGCTGAGCAGATACTGGGTTCCTTGATTCTTGGGCCTGCAACTGCTACTGAACCTCTGTAAACTAATACAATAAGTTCTCTTTTTAATAGAATTCATTCTAGCAGTTCTATTCTTCTAGAGAACCCTCACTAATGCATATTTTGGTATCAGGAGTAGTTCCAGAGAAACAGAATTGTAAGGATGGATTGCTGTAGTGAGCTTGGTGCTATCTGGAGTTGGCTTTCCAACTTCAGTGCTACTAAAGGCCCTAGTACTAAGTACTAGTACTAAGGACAGCACTTTTACTGGTAATAAGGAGAGTGCTTTTATTGGAAATGGGCAGTAATAATCCATGGTGTGAACTATATGAAGAACTCTGTGAGATAGATGTATTTGGTGATCCTGAGTCATGCCTTGTGAAGAGCAAGGAATTTAGTGACTATATTTCAAACACTTAAATATTTGAGTTAGACAATTGTTGATTCTGGTAGGTTGCTTCTAGCATCTATGGACAAACTATTGAGGGAACAATGGAATCTCAGAAAGGAAAATTCCAAACTTAAGACTCACACATGATTTGAATGTTTCTAAGGGTGCCCTGGAGGAAAGTCTCCTCTCTATCCAGAACAGGGTTCAAACTGCAGAAAACCAAACCCAAGCTCTCACTGTAAGATTGGCTAACTTGCAACACAAACACAAATCCCAGCTTCACTGGCTATCAGAAGTTAAAGTGAGGGCACTGATTGGAAAACAGTGGGATCCTATAACTTGGGATGGTGATATGTGGGAAGACCCTCAAGAATCTGGGCACATTGACCTCTCAGATTCCAGAGAAGTTGTTTTGCATGAGAATGTGGCCTCCCTTCCTTTAGGGAAAGTTGCATCTCCACCCCCACATCCTGAAATATTACCCTCCTAACCCTTGCCTGAGAGAATAAATTCTTCTTTGTCTGAGCAATCATCAGCAGGAGGTGCTGGTGCTTCTCAGTGCCCACCCTTCTCAGCCTCTAGGCCTATAACCAGACATAAAGCTAGGCGAGCCTTTAAGGTGAGATAGAAAGTGTGACTTAAGAGGAGGTGGCGTACACCTCTAAAGAGCTTTAGGAGTTTTCTAACTTGTATAGGCAGAAGCATGGGGAATATGAGTGGGAATGGATTTTAAGGGTGTGGGATGATAGAGGAAGGAATATAAGATTATATCAGGCTGAATTTACTGAAATGGGCCCATTTAGCAAAGATTTTAGATTCAACACTGTAGCTCACACAGCTGGAAGAGGTACCAAGAGTTTATTTGTTTGGTTGGCTGAAGTATGAATCCAAAGATGGCCTTCTGCAAATGAGCTTGAGATGCCTGATATCCTTTAGCTTAATGTTGATGAAGGGCTTAGAAGGCTCAGAGAACTTGGAATGTTGGCATAGATTTGCCATGTACACTCATCTTTGCCCCCATAATAGGAGCATCCAGAGATGTGACCTTCACTAAAACTATAAGAAACACATTTGTGACTTCTGGTTAAGATGGCAGCGTAGGTACCACGCCAAAGCAGTCTGGGGGGAAAAAAGACCAAAAACCTCAGCAAAATACACACTTTTACTAAAACGTGAGGTGTATAGGAAACTGAAGTGGCAGCGGAGAAGTAGGAGAGATCCAGAGCATCCAGAGCCTGCACAGGCTGGCAAAAGCGGCCCCGGCAGCTCCGCCAAACACCGCGGTGGCGGCGCACCAGAAAGCTGCCAGACTTGGCTCCAGCTGCAGGAAAAGCCAGGTGCGGGAGCTTCCCCTCACACCACGCTCTCCGCAACTCAGGAAACGTGAAGGGAGAGCAGCAGTGAGCAGCGGAGGAGCAGACCACAAGGTAGAAGAACACGTGGAGCAGCGAGAGAACCGGAGCAGCTGCGGCTCCCTCCCCTCCCCCACCGCCTGAGCCCAGCTCCAGCGAACAGAGCAGCGTCCTGGGACCCAGCCACGGCAACTTGAGCCGACAGCGCGACCCAAACAGGAGCAGAGTTCGGCAGCAACATCGGCAGCTCCGGAACCGGTACCAGCTGCCCCAGCAGCAGCAGACCCAGGAGCAGCAACAACAGCAGACCCAGAAGCAGCAGCAGTTCCAGCAGCGGGGGTGCTGATCTGCAGGGCCACAGTTTCCAGGCTTGGTTTGCCCTGCAGGAAAAGCCAGTGCCCAGCTCCAGAAATCTGAACGCAGCCCGACAACCCAGGCAGCAACTTGACTGAGACCAAAATCATCCAAGGTAACTGGGTTTGCACCAGGGAAGGGTCTCACTTGGTCACAAGCTGACTGGGATCCCTCAACAGACCATAAATCTTACCCTCTGTGTTTATAGAGGATCTGGCTGTTATAATAGCTGGGAAATGGAACCAGCCTAGATGTCCCTCAACAGATGAGTGGATAATGAAGATGTGGCACATTTATACAATGGAGTCCTACTCAGCGGTAAAGAAAAATGAAGTTATGAAATTTGCAGAAAAATGCATGGACCTGGAAAGTATTATACTAAGTGAGGTAACCCAGGCCCAGAAAGCCAAGCGCCACATGTTCTCTCTCATATGTGGATCCTAGCTACAGATGATTGGGCTTCTGTGTGAGAAGAAAAATACTTAGTAGCAGAGGCCAGTAAGGTAAAAAGGAGACATAAAGGGAAGAGAAAGGAAGGGAGGAGGATACTTAATAGGTTGATATTGTATATATGTAATTACAATGATTGTAATGGGGAGGTAATATGATGGAGAATGGAATTTCAAATGGGAAAGTGTGGGGGTGGGGAGGGAGGGAATTACCATGGGATATATTTTATAGTCATGGAAAATGTTAACAAAAATTTAAAAAAAAAGAAACACATTTGTGAGGGGAGCACCAGCATACTTAATGACCCCATCATTGTTCTTTTATGTAAAGAAGACATCACAGTGGGAGCTGCTGTTGCTGCATTAGGTGACTTAGATGCAATGGGTATAACTGGATCTTGGAGCAACAAGGGCCAAGTGGCAGCACTGAATCACCAAAGGTGAGGTGAGTGTGTTCATCATAATACACAGTGGAGGCAAAATAATGCACATAAAGGTATGACTTCTATGGACCTTTGGTACTGGGTGGTTAATCATGGTGTTCCCAGACGTCATATAGATAAGAAGTCTACTGAGTTCCTTCTTGATCTGTATAAGCAAAAATTCCAGAGCAAAGGAACATAAGGCCACTTTGAATGATAACAACAAAGAATCAAGACCTCTTAATTAGTTTCCAGAGTTGAACCAGTTTACAGATCCTGAGCCCCTTGATTGAAGGGGTTGTTGGGTCCCCTCAAGGAAGGACCCTCCCTACAACCCCCAAAAGTTCCAATATTAAGCTTACTCCTATACTACCTCAGAGGGACCTGCACTCTTTTGCTAGGGTAACTGTACAGTGGGAAAATGAAACAATCAGACATTTTGGGGCCTATTGGACACTGTCTGTGAATTAACATTGATTCCAAGAGAACCCAAAAAGCACAATGGCCCTCCAGTTAAAGTAGGTGCTGTACAAGATGTGGTTTCTTTACCTCAACAAACTAACACATCTCCTGGTACCTGGTGTTCAGCTACTGATCTTGCAAATGCTTTCTTCTCCATACCTGTCCATAAGGACCACCAGGAGCAATTTGCCTTCAGCTGGCAAGATCAGCAGTACAACTTTACTGTTTTACCTCAAGGTAATATTAACTCTCCAGCCCTGTGTCATAGCTTAGTTCACAGGGATTTTGATTGACTGTCTGTTCCACAATTGGTTCGTTTTGTCGATGACATTATGCTGATTGGATCAAATGAGCAGAATGTGGCAACCACTTTGGAGTTGCTGGTACAGCATATATGCATCAGGGGGTGGAAATAAATCCATCCAAAATTCAAGGACCTTCCACCTCAGTGAAATTTCTAGGAGTTCAGTGGTGTGGGGCATGCAGGGATAGTCCTTCTAAGGTGAAGGATTAGTTGTTGCATCTGGCCTCTCCTATCATTAAGAAAAAACACAATGTTTAGTGGGCCTACTTGGAGTTTTGAGACAGCACATTTTTCATTTAGATGCCATACTTGGTCCCATATGACCAAATGACTCAGAAAGCTACTAGTTTTCAGTGGGGCCCAGAACAAGCGAAGGCTCTTCTACATGTCCAAGCTGCTGTGAAGGCTGCTCTGCCCCTTGGGCCATATAATCCAGTAGATTCGATAGTACCTGAGGTGACAGTGGCATATATAGATGCTGTCTGGACTGCTTGGCAGGCCCCATAGCCGAATCACAGCAGGGGCCCTTGGGATTCTAGAGCAAGGCCCTGCAATCACCTTCAGACAATTATTCTCCCTTTGACAGACAGCTCTTGGCCTGCTATTGAGCCTTAGTAGAATGAGAAACTGAATGTTTGACAATGGGTCATCAAGTTACAATGAGACCTGAGCTGCCCATTATGAGCTGGGAGTTATCTGACCCAACAGCCCATAAAGATGGACGTGCACAGCAGCAGTCCATCAAGTGGAAGTGGTATAATCATGATTGGGCTTGTAGAGGCCCTGAAGGTATGAGTAAGTTAGATGAATAACTTGCCCAAATTCCTATGGTTTCTACCCCTGTTACAATGTCTTTTGTCCCCAAACATGCACCTATGGCATCATGAGGTGTGCCCTGTGATCAACTGACTGAGGAGGAGAGGACAAGGGCATGGATTACAGATGGCTCAGCATGTTATGCAGGCAACTCCCAGAAATGGACAGTTGCAGCATTACAGCCCCTTTCTGGGACAACTCTGAAGGACTGTGGTGAAGGGAAGTCTTCACAATGGGCAGAACTTTGGGCTTTGCACATGGTTGTACATTTTGCTTTGAAAGAAAAATGGCCAGATATATGGTCATGTACTGATTCACAGGCTGTGGCCAATGATTGGGCTGGCTGGTCCTGGACTTGGAAGGAGCACAGTTGGAAAATTTGTGAGAAGGACATTTAGGGTAGGTGTATGTGAATAGAATTCTCTGAGTGAGCAAAGGATATAAAGATACTTGTGACCCATGATAATGCTCATCAGAAGGTGACCTCAACAGAGGATGACTTTAATAATCAAGTAGATAAGTGGACCCATTCTGTGGATAGTAGTCAACATCTTTCCTCAGCCACCCCTGTCACTGCCCAATGGACCCATGAACAAAGTGACCATGGGGGCAGGGATGCAAGCTTTGCATGGGCCCAACAACATGGACTTCCACTAACTAAGGCTGACATGGCTATGGCTACTGCTGAGTGCCAAATTTGCCAGTAGCAGAGACCAACTCTAAGACCTCAATATGATAGCATTCCTTGGGCTGACCAGCAAGCAATTTGGTGGCAGATTGACTACACTGGACCACCTCCAACATGGAAAGGGCAGCATTTTGTCCTCTTTAGAATAGACACTTATTCTGGGTATGCATTTGTCTTTCTTATACATAGTGCTTCTGCCAAAACTACCATCCATGGTCTTACAGAATGTCTTATCTACCATCATGGTATTCCACACAGCATTGCTTCTGACCAAGGAAAAACTTCACAGCCACAGAAGTAGCAGTGTGCTCATGATCATGTAATTTACTGGTCTTACCATGTGCCCCACCACCCTGAAGCAGCTGGCTTGATAGAAGGGTTGAAAGGCCTTTTAAAGAAACAGTTGTAATATCAACTAAGTGGCAATAGCATGGAGGGCTGAGGAGCTGCATATGTTCTGAATTACTGTCCTACATGTGGTGCTGTTTCTCCAATAGCCTGGATTCATGGGTCCAGGATTCAAAGGGTGGAAATGGGAATAGTCCCACTTACCATCACCCCAAGTGACCCATTAGCCAAATTTTTTATTCCTGTTCCTGCAACCTTATGCTCTGCTGACCTAAATGTCTTGGTTCCAGCGAGCTGAGTGCTTTTGTCAGGAGGCAAAAGAATATTCCATTGAACTGGAAGCTAAGACTTCCCCTGGTCACTTTGGGTTTCTGTTGCCCTTGAGTGAACAGGCTGAGAAAGGAGTTACAGTGATAGCAGGAATGATTGATCGAGACTACCAACGAGAAATTGGACTGCTCCTCCACAATGGAGGTAAGGAAGAGTACGTCTGGAGGGCAGGAGATCCTTTAGGGTGTTTCTTGGTGTTACCATGCCCTTTTATCAAAGTCAATGGACGACTGCAACAACCCAATAGAAGTAGTGTGATAAATAGCCTAGATCCTTCAGGAATGAAGGTATGGGTCACTCCTCCAAGTAAAGAACCAAGACCTGCTGAGGTGCTTGCTGCAAGTAGAGGAAATACAGAATGGGCAGTAGAAGAAGGCAGTTACAAATACCAGCTAAAGCCATGTGGCCACTTACCAAAAAAGAGGACTTTGACATCTTTCTGGCCTACCTTGATATGGAGTGTTTGTACATATCTACACCAATATTAAGATTATATCACTAGCTAACTGTTGAAGTTATATTAGACTTATTGTGTTAGAGACTACGCATTTCTCAAGGAATGTTGCTTTGTGTTGAGGGATTTTGTGTTTCCCATTCTAAGTGGATGGTTATACTATGTTAATTGGAATTATGAGCTTTTTACTATTTTCATTTGAAAAGTTAAGTATAATATAAGGAGATATGGTTTGGTATCAAGTTGACAAGGGGTGGACTTGTGATGGTTAAGGTGTTGTCAACTTGATCTGATTAGTAATCCACAGAAATTCCTTTAGGGTAGGTCTCAAGGGTTGTGTCCAAGAAGGATTAACTGAAGGAGGAAGAGTGAGCCCTTCCTCCACAGTGGGCAGCTCTCAGATGGGAACTTTATATAAGGAAGCTCTGGCTGAAAAGAGCACCCTTCCTTCCACTTGACTGCCAGAGCTGCTTGCTGCCTTCCAGCGTGAATTGAAGACTGGCATCAAGTGAAGACCCAAGTGGACTGAAAACGAGTAGCTCCTCAGGAAGCCTTCAGGCCTTCAGTGCTGGATTGGGACAGCTGAGGCATCTGGCCATGTTTACTGAGCAGCTACTGGGTTCCCTGATATGTGGGCCTTCAACTTTCACTGAACTACTGTAAGATAATCCAATATGTTCCATTTTGAGTATAATCCATTCTAGTGGTGCTGTTCCTCTAGAGAACACTGACCAGTAGAGTAACAAACAGTGTCCATGATTGAATCCAATAGTTTTCCATAAAATGCTGTTTCTCATCCAAGAGCTTGGGCATCATATGTCACACCTGTTGAAAGTGCAGATTCTCCAATAGGTGTCTATCTCTTACTAATGTACTCAGATGAATTTGTACATTTGAAGGAGACTGTGTGATGTTGTGGTAAGACCTGTGTGTGGAGAGGTGTCAAAGGAGAGATCTGTGAGCCTTTGCAGAGGTAGGTGTCTTATCAGAGACATTACATAATTAAAGTCAAACTGGGGTAGGAGAAGCAGTATTTCTCAGGCTGGAGAACTAGTTAAGGTACTTGCCTGCAAAGCCTAAGGACCCAAGTTTGATTCCCCAGTACCCATGTAAAGCCAGATGCACAAGGTGGCACATGCATCTGGGGTTCCTTTGCAGTGGCTAGGGGCCCTGAATAGCCCATTCTCTCTCTCTCTCTCCCCCTCTCTCTCTTCCTTTCTCTCTCCCCCCTCTCTCCCTTTCTCTCAAATAGATAAATAAAAGTATTTTTTAACATTTATTTATTTGTGAGAGTGAAAGAGGCAGAGAGAAAGAGAATGGCCACCAGTCACTGCAAACTCCAGATGCATGCACCCCCTTGTGCATCTGGATTACATGGGTCCTGGAGAATTGAGCCAGGGTACTTTAGCTTTGCAGACAAATGCCTTAACCACTAAGCCATATCTCCAGCCCAAATAATACATTTTTAAAAAACATTTTCCTCAGCATTAGACATCAAGCAAGCTTAAGTTCTCAGATTTTGTTCTAAGTAGAAAGGGAAAACATGTGGCCCTTAGAAATCAAAGTAATCAATAAGTCCATTTGCCATTAAAATGATTAAATCCACATTAACTTTACAACTTGAACATTCAGAATTGAGAAATGTTATTTTCATTTAATTTTTTTCAAGGTAGAGTCTTGCTTTAGCCTAGGCTGACCTGGAATTCCCTATGTAATCCCAGGGTGGCCTCAAAATCACAGTAAACTCCTACCTTTGCCTTCTCAGGGCTGGGATTAATAGTGTGCGTCAGCATGCCTGGCTGAGGAATTTTGTTTAAGTCAACACAGGCTATTAGTGCCCCTCAATATCTGCCAAATGACATCCTTAGTAGGCATACTGAAGCTGATTGCATTAAGTATTGTTTGTATACCATAAAATAAATTGTACTGATATAGATTTGGTTAGACATTGTCATGGAATTTTAAAAAATTAAACATTTTTTAGATTTATTTTGATAATTTTAAATAACTTTTGAATTTGCTTTGATGGAAGATGCCAGATTCCTAAAGACACTAATGAATTAATTTCAAATGAAAAAATGCTGAGAAGAAAACTATAACCTAAATGCAATCATCAGGAAAGAAGACATGGTGAAGGTTAATAAACTTAGTACCCACCTTAAAAGTAAGGAAAAATAAAAAGCACACATAGGATGAAAACAGTTCATAAATACTGTAAGTTGATGTGATAGAAAATAAAAATGCAATAGAGATAATCAACCATGTCAAAATCTGAAAGCACATCAAAACACTAAGGAAACTGAAAAATTTCTGACAAAATTGGTTTTAAAAAGTAGGAAAAGAGAAATAAACAACAAGCAGCTGGGGAGATGGCTCAGCACTTTAAGACACTTGTTTGCAAAGCCTGATGGCCTGGGTTGCATTCCTCAGTACTAACATAAAGCCAGATGTACAAAGTGGTTCATGCATCTGAAGTTTGTTTGCAGTGGTAAGAGGCCCTGACATAACCATAGCCCCTCTCCCCATTTTTCTCTTATTTTTTCTTTCTACTTGTAAACAAATAAAAATATTTTTTAAAATACCACAAAGCAACAATAAGACAAGGAGGCATAGCCCAGTTGGATCAAAGATCAAGAATTTAGAAGAAAGTGATTCATTTAACTAGTCACTACATGAATTAAAATATGAGAATTCTTGGGCTGTAGAGATGGCTTAATGGTTAAGGTGCTTGTTTGCTGTTGCATCAGGTTCACATTGCTGGCAGAAAACACCCAACCAAGAGCAAAATGTGAGGCACAGGGTTAATTTTGGCTTACAGACTCAAGGGGAGGCTCCATGATGGCAGGAGAAAAGGATGGCATGAGCAGAGTGTAGACATCACTTCATGGGCAACATCAGATGGACACCAGCAACAGGAGAGTGTGCCAAACACTGGCAACAGGAAGCTGACTATAACACTCATAAGTCCACTCCCATCAATACCCTGCCTCCAGAAGGTTTTAATTTCCAAATTACCTTCAGCTGGGGATATAGCATGCAAAAAAACTAAGTGTGTGGGGGACACTTGAATCCAACAACCACAATCCAACCCTGGCCCCCATAAACTGATAACCATCCATGATGTAAAATGCAATGCATTCAATCCAACTTTAAAAGACATCATAGTTTTTAGCAATCCTAATGATGTTCAAACATCTCTATAATCCAAAGTTGTTTTTTTTTTTTTTTAACTGAGCCATAATACCAAAAAAATCTCTCCCAGAATCCATAATGGCATAGAATAATTATTCACACTGCAAAAGATGGCATTGTGCATAGCAAAGAAATATTCAAACAATACAAAAGTTAAACAGGGCAAACATCAAATTCTGTAGCTCCAAGTCCAATAAAGTCACTGAAAAGTCTGCAAATCAAATATTTGTAACTAGTGATAAGTCCCTGGAGTTCCAATTCTGCCCCAACAGCTAGGCTACTCACAGTCCCAGAAAACTCCTGGGCCAGCAGCTTTCCTTGGCAGTCATATCATATTTCTGACATCTCCATTGGGTCTCACTGCAACCCATTGTTAATCCTCATTGCTCCATTGGGTCTCCACACAGGTAATCCAATAAGCCTGCTTCACACTGCCTATGGCCATTTCCAAAATACAAAACCATGTTTCAAATTCAATAATACTCTCTTTCCTGTATTTGTTATACTCCATAATACCAAGTGGGCTGCCAATTAGTTAATCCAAGGAGGAATAAAGCTGAGTTTGAAGAGCAGGACAGGCACCCCTCCAGCATTCAGGCCCCTTAAAAATGGATTCATCCTTTGGTCCCAATGCAGGTCAGCTGGCCCAATCTCAATGGTTGTTCAACCAATAGAGTTGTAGTTGAATGGGCAGCAGATTCACACAAAGACTTCATTTCTTCTGTGCCATATCCCCCTGCTCACATGAGTCCATTTCTGTGCAGTGCAGCCCTAAACAAGTTCTCAGGACACAGTCATAACAGCAAGCCTCTCATATAAACTGCTTCTAGCACAATCCAACCAAAGCACTTTCTCACCCTCATAAGTCAAAACTCACAGTCCGTGATTCATATTGCATTCAGGTCTTTCAACTCTGACCAGAATAGTCCATCAAGCTGTACTTAAGGCTCTGGAAGGTGTCCCTTAGGCTAAGGTTAAAAAACCTTCCACGTTCTTGAAAATCAGCTTCAAAAGGCCCAAAGCCACACAATCATATTTCTAGCAATAATGATCCCACTTCTCAGTACCAACTTTACTGATTCAGTCAGGTTCACATTGCCAGCAGAAAACACCTGACCAAGAACAGTTTGTGGGGAACACAGGTTTATTTTGGCTTACAGATTCTAGGGGAAGCTCCATGATGGCAGGGGAAAATGATGACATGAGCAGAGGGTGGTCATCACCTCCTGGGCAACACCAGGTGGACAACAGCAACAGGAAAGTGTGTCATGCAGTAGCAAGAGAAAGCTTGCTATACATTCATAAGCCTGTCCCCAACAGTACATTGCCTCCAGTAGACATTAATTCCCAAATTGCTATCACCTGGGGATCTCACATTCAGAACACCTAAGTGTGGGGGGGACACTTGAATCAAACCACCACAACTGTGATGCCTAAAGTCCCAGGTTCAGTTACCCAGTACCAAGGTAAGCCATATGCACAAGGTGGTGCATATATCCAGAGTTTGTTAGTAGTGACTAGAGGTCTTGGCATGGCTATTTTTTCTCTCTCTCTCTCTCTTTCTTCCTTTCTTCCTCTCTCTTTCCCTCCTTCCCTCTCTTTCAAATAAATAATAAAATATTAAAAATATAAGAATTCTTAAAATTTACTCAAAATTAGAATGAACTTAACAATATGGTTATTCCTATAACATTGAAGGACTGACTGAATTATTTCAAATTTAAAATCCAAGCCTCAGGGAAAGAGCATACAAGTTCTGCTATACATTAAAAAGAAAATATTTTCTAATCTATGCTACAATTCTAGAAACAAGAAGAGAAAGAGAAAGGGAAAGGAGGATATTGCCTGTAGTTCATTCTGTTAAGCTAGTGTAATTTTGTCTAATGCTTGTAGAATATAATATAAATCAATTTAAATTTTGTGATATTATAGCTTTTACATTTTATTTTATAACCAAGTACCTAGAAATTTCCACTGCTATTTATTTCTCACAAAATTTTCAAAACAGCTATTAGAAAATATATCCATAATAGCACAGCATGCAACACTCACAAAGCATAATGAGGAAAAGCAAAAAGAAAATAATGTCTTTCACAAAGGATAGAAAATGAACTATGTCCATATAGTTTATATGGCTCACATGCTATTTTTTACCACAGTGAAAATAAATAAACTTAGCTATTGGAAGGAAAGAATTTTTAGGAGTTCAGAGTAGCATTTGACATTCTCTCAGAACAAAACTAGGCGTATAACCCCTACCAAAAAGAACAAACTGACATCCCTGTTGCTCTTCACACTGGAGATAGAACACCAGCAACAGAGCAAAGAATCAATTCCATCCAAGTCCAACTTGGTGATCTAGCAAGTTTATTGGTCACAAGTGAGAGGCTGGTTACGGGATCATGGGTGACCCCCAAATGGCTATATCACAAAAAAAAAAGTCCACTCCAGTATAGGTGGTAAGCTCAAGGGTATTGTATTATGAAATCTTCTTTCAGTTAAACATTGTTTCTTCTATTTGAGTACTACTATGGACCACGTTTCTAGGCAGTTTATATATAGCTATGGATGGGCAAAAGAGAGTGAGTAGCCAGCCCCCCCCCCATAAGAGTCTAAGTAGCCTCTCTGACTCCTATGAGAAAATGTTCACATCCCCGATCTTATGTGAATCTCATGAAGATAATTATATCAGATCTCACCTCCATATGACAACAGTCATGTCATTCCCAGAAAATAGTATTCCACAACAGGCAATAAACTTGTCTTTAGAATCCCCATTCTTCCTCATACTATGTAATTTTAGGGTGAGTTTTAAATTATTCTCACTTCTGTTTATTCCTCTCCAGAAAAATCAGTATCTACTTCATTTATTAAATGTAGAATAATAATACTGACCATTGAAATTTACAGTTGTGTGGGGCTTTCTAACTTGTAAGAAACATCCACATATCTTATTTTAGCTATATAAGGAGCATTTGGATATGATTCTGTTTTCTTATCTACAAACTTCTGTTGGAGCATTTATGCTTGCCCATATATAATGACGATTTTTTTTCTATTTGTTTGATGCTTGGTAGGTGCCAGGCATTGACATAAGCACTTTACTTTCTGTATCTCATTTAATTATCTCAATAACTCAGGGCCCGCCATGGCAACAGAAGAGCAGAAGTGCCAGAAGAGCACTTTCAAACATGATGAAATCAGGGAATAATGTTGAGTCTTCAACTAGAGGCATGAGAGCAATCATTTGGATCTGTCATAAAGTACTGAAAAATTAACAGTAGTATCTAGTGAAAGAGACAAAAAAGGCAGCTTGCAATAAAACACATATGAATAACCAGTAAACATCACAGGAGATAATATAGTTTACTTATCATCAAGTTAAAACATGCATGAAAACTGTTAAAATAAAATGACTAATTGTTTTAAGAAAAGCTTCAGTGTTAACAAATGTACTAGAAATAGAGTTTTTTCTGAGTCTTTAGAATGTATCATTAGCTACTTCTTATGTGTATGTGGGCTACTTATTTATACCCATGTTTGAGAATTACTGTTGGAGAGACAAAAAAATATGAGATTTAAACCAAACACATGTGTATTTGAATCTTGACTATTACCTTACAAACTGACTTTTTATATAACACAATTTAAATTCTTCCACCGATGCCAGACTAAAACAACTATCATGTAAATTTTTGTTCATTTTACTATCATTTTTGTTGACTTGATTTTCTTATCTATCCTCTTTTTTATTCTGAGGTCAAACACTATTCATGGTTCTTTTTATCTCTCTCATAACTTCTCTTTCTTACTTAGTAACATGGGTATACTAATGAATTTTCTGAGCCAGAGTACCATCATTTGTTAAACAAACTAAACATTACCACCATGACTAAAATTGTCTAATAGATTTATTTTATCTTAATTTTTATTTTTCTACTTTCCTATATATAATGTATTTTGATTTTATCTTGCTCCTAATTAAGATAAGTCAGTACCATACTTTAAGAGCTGTGTCTATCACACAGCCGGCACTCAAAATGTATACATTCTTTTTTTTTTTTTTTTTTTTTGACTGCTGTAAGAGGTAAGAGAAGATTCTACTGGAGCCCATGAAAAAAAAGGTAGGTGTCAAAGTACAAGTGTCAGGTCTAAGGCTTCCTGAATGATGCCACTGTTCAGTTTGTTGAACAATTAGATAGAACTAAGCAAAGTAAGTTTTTCAATAAATAATATAGATACATGTTTTGATTAAATTTGCCAATCATTTATATGAAATAGGTGAATTCTAGCAACAATTACTTGATCCAGGTAAATCATTTAATGGAATTATTCACTTTTTTATGCCAAAAATTGTTTCCTTTTGATTTAAATTCTTAGAATCAGATAAAGTCACTTTCCTATAGAAAGAAAATTATATGAGCTATAATACTGCATTTAGCTGAATATAAAAACAGCTGTTTTAAACAACCAAATGCATTAAATTGGAATAGATGGAAAATAGTGGAAATTGCTCTACAAAGAACATTTTATCTTCATCATCAGCTACTGGGAGATTTCTTGCACTGCATTTTAAATAATAATCATAGAAAGAATTGCAATAAAATGTTTATATCATGTTCTCTACTCCTACATATAGAGGAGCAAAATATCTCCATTACATTCTAAAATTTTGGGGTAATAATTTCCTCACTTGAATTTTCTGTTCAACCATATCTGTTAATTTGCCAAAGATCTATCCAATTCTCTCCATGTGTGACTCCTACAACTTAGCAACCCATAGCAAGATGTAGTTTCTTTTTACCATTTAAGACTATTTGGAAACTGGATATGTGTTTAGAAATACAAAGAACTTCAAAAAAACTTAGGTTCCATTTGTGGTGGCAATCAATACAAATATTTTGGAGTAACTATCATTAAGGATTTCACTGAACATGAACTTTTATCATGAATACAGGTGACTGCAAGCTCCATTCCAAGTTGGCTCACTAGATGCAGAGAATCTGTTAGTTCATGTAACAAAGGCATATAACCTTACTCATGTTAAGTGAGGCTTGATTAAATTGTTGAATTATTTTAAATTTATGCTCCATTATGCATATAAAATAAGCTGAAAAATAAAGTTCTAAGCAATTTTAGTTTTCCAAGTGATACATTAATAACAGCTATAGAGACTATTTCTAAGAAAAGTCTCTAAAAGAGAACAACCAACAACTGTCCCATGCCATGACGTTGTTCTGCCTAATTAGAAGAGATGGTGCTAATGTGATCATCCCAATATGTGGCTGGAGAATTTTCTAAAAGATATCAATATTATTTGATCAGAATTAATACATATTTATATCAGAACTCTTTTCAGTTGTGAAAATATTCCTACTTATACTGACCTGGAATTCACTATGTAGTCTCAAACTGACCTTGAACTCAGCAATCCTCCTACCTCTGCCTCATAAGTGTTGAGATAAAAGGCATGCAATACCATGCCTGACTACTTCTAATCATTTTTAAATGAAGGCATTATATGCACATAAAGATAAAATTCAAATAAAATCTATAGATGTCTGTGTACTAAAGTTCATAAAAAATTTACCAGTGAAAATTATTAAGGAATCTGTTTTGGTAAATTATTTTCCTTTTCAATTTCATTTATTTTCTAATCTTTCTTTTATAAAACTAATAGACTTATAATCATTAACTTGAAGATAAATGAATAAAAACATCCTAAATCTAACTGTAGAGAGATAAAAAGGAATTACAAGCAACACAAGACAGAATATTCAAGAACTTTGGGATAATTTCAAATGTAACCAAAGATGTGAGAGACCTATACAATGAAAACCTAAAAACACTCAAGAAAGAAATTGAGGTGGACATGAGAAGATGGAAAGACTTCCCATGCCCCTGAGTAGGTAGAATTAATATTGTGAAAATGGCAATTCTACCAAAAACAATATACAGATTTAATGCAATACCAATAAAACTTCCACCATCATTCTTCATAGAGAAAGAGAAAAATATCTCAAAAAATTCTTTTGGAATTGCAGTAGGTCTAAGATATCCAAACATATTATTCTCTGCAAAAGAAACACCTCTTGAGGTATCACCATACCCAATCTAAAGTTATACTACAAATCCATAGTAAGAAAAACAGCATGGTACTGACATAAAAACAGACATATAGAACAATGGAACATAATTGAAGATCCAGCTACTTGATCTTTGACAAAGATTCCAACAAGGTACACTGTATACTGGAGAAAACACAGAATCTTTAATAAGGTGCTGGACAAATTGGATAGCCACATGTAAAAGAATAAAATTAGACCCACTCATCAATCCATACACAAAACTCAACTCCAAATGGATTAGAGACCTCAATATAAGATGTGAAACTCTTCAAATACTAGAAGAAAAAATAAGACAAACTCTCCATTATATATGAGTAGAGAAAGACTTGCTGAAGAGCACCCCAGTAGCCCAGGAAATTAAGCAATCACTCAACCACTGAGATCTCATGAAACTATAAATCTTTTGCAAAGACAAATATGCCATAACCAAAGCCAATAGAGTACCCATAGAATGGAATAAAATCTTCACCAGCTATAGCACTGAAAGAGGCCTAATATCTAAAAATGTACAAATAATTAAAATATAAAAACTCAAACAATCCACTCAAAAATAGGGCAGAGAACTAAATAGAAAGTTCTCAGAGGAAGAAACACAAATGGATTATATGTATTTAAAAGAAATGTGTTACATACTTAATCACCAGGAAAATGTAAATTAAAACAACTATAAGATTCCACCCTACTACAGCCAGGATAGCTATCATTAAAAAATAAAATGACAGTGAATGTTGGCAAAGATGTGGGGAAAGAGGAACCATCATTCACTGTTTGTGGGAATGCAAACTTGTACAACCACTATGAAAATCAATATGGAGACTGCTGGAAAGATGAAAATAGAACTACCAACAGACCCAGTTATTTCCCCTAATTGGCATGTACCCTTATGGCTCCATGCTTCACTGCAGAGATATTTAGTCAAACATGCTTATAGCTGTTCAATTCATAATAGCTAATAACTGGAATCAACCCAGGTGCTCATCATTGAATGAATGGATAACAAAGTTGTGTCACATTTACACAAATTCTACTCAGCAGTAAGAAAAAAAAAATGTATGGAGTTGGAATAGATCAAAGTCAGCAAACACACCCAATCACAGAAGGCAAATGCCATATGTTCTCACTCATGTGTGGTTCCTAACCTGGATCTGCTTGAGCTGCTAGCATACCAACAGGAAACTGGAGGCCCAGACAATGGGTTGGAAGGGTTTGGGGGAGGGAAAGGGGAAGGTGTG
Organism: Jaculus jaculus; assembly: GCF_020740685.1. Taxonomy (NCBI): domain Eukaryota; kingdom Metazoa; phylum Chordata; class Mammalia; order Rodentia; family Dipodidae; genus Jaculus; species Jaculus jaculus. Next base: position 27,824,757 of record NC_059120.1, read on the forward strand.
GGGTGGGGGGGTAGAACACAAAGCAAAACCCAAAATGAACTGGAATAATAGAAAGCTTTCTCTTTGAAGGAAGATTAAAATATTTAATCCTCAATAGGAGTATGAAGGTAGCATCTGGCAAGAAGGTCCCTGGAGAGGATGGGATGAAGTCTGAACTGAAAACATTTGGCTGTGGTCTGTAACTCCCAATTCTGGAAATTGGTTGCTACCCACATGGAGCTGTTGATCAGAGAAAGTAATGAACTGCCCCAAACAAGACAGGCTTCTGTCAAAGCACTTGGTTACCCACCTGGGGTAGAAGGTAAGACCCGGTTACTAAAGATACCAAACACACCACAGAACATTGAGATAACTGGATGGAGCCTGGAAGGAAATCAGGTCCCAGATGGTCAGCCCATCTAGTGCTGAAAAGTGCTACATAAGCTACTGGGAAAAAGTGGTCAAAATCAGTCTTGATAGGCAAACAATGGCTTCCTTATTGGCTAAGAGATCTGCTCAGTAGAAAGGAACCAATAGCTGGAACTGGGAACCAGGTCAGCATCCTATGGAGACCAAGATTATGGTGTCCACCAACAGGCTTCCACTAGTCTTTCGCCAAAGGAAGGGCTACATCCTTCAAAATCTCCCTAAATTAACAATGCTTATCCCATTTAATATAATAATTCCATTCTCCATTGGACAACCTGTTTTTCTTTTTCAAAAGGTAGGGAGACACAAGGAGCTAAACCACTCCCTCGAATCTCAGACAAGGCCCAGGTACAACCACAGAGGAACTAGGGAGACAAGCAAGCGTGGTGCTTTCTGGCAATCAGTGCCAGGGTGAAAGACACAGATGCTGAGGTTACTCAACACCTACCAAAGCATCTGGTAGTGAGCCAAAATAAGAAAGTATTGTATACCAGCCAGTAAACTCCTAATACTGAGTACTTTATCAAAGAGATCTGAAAGCCAACCAAAGGATTTCCCAGTGGCCAAACCAGAACCAATTTGAATAATGAAAGTAAATACATCACAGTATTTTTTTCTCAAAATATAAATATCAATTATTCCATACTGCTATAAATCAGTGGTTGAATAAAAAAGTGGAAAGTACAGATCTATGCAGATGACTCTCACAACATTACTGTAGATACTCTCATCTTAGGTGAGAAAGTGTGAATTTCACATATCCTTAGTATGAACTTCCCATAGTGACTTTCTTCTAAAGAAGCTAATCTGATAACATATGAAAGAGAAGAGAAGTAGTGATTCAGTGGAGAAGCTTGGTAAATGATACCTTAGCATAGGAGATAAAGTGGTAATTCAAATCAGTGGTATGTACTCTTGATATGATGTGATGCTGTGAATGCTACTTTACCACTGTGGCCTTCCTCTCAGAAAAGTATTTCTGGGTCTAAACATTCTAAGAAGCATATCAGACAAATCCCACTTGATAAAAGCTCAACACAATACTGCCCTCATAATCCTAAACATTGTGAAGGCCAACAAAACAAGGAAAGTCCAAAAACATTTCACAAACAAAAGAGGCCTAAGGTGGCCTAACAACTAAAGGTAATGGAGTGTCCTGGAGGAGATACCAAAATGGGAAAATGTTCTCAGAGGAGAGTCGGAATTCTACAAATAGTACCGGTTTTAGTGACTGATACTGTATGGATATTGTTCCATCAATTGTGACCAAAAAGTCATAAAATGTGAGCTTAGTAGTAAAGAAAACTTGATTGGGCTATTTGAAAACTTTCCATACAATTTTTGCAATAATTCATTGTATTTAAAGTTGTTCACACATTAAACATTATGGTACTTTGAATATGTATTCCCCATAGATTCAGGTGTTTTATTGAAGCTTGTAACTTTGTTTTCCAGATGCATGACTGGAAAGGGTATTACTGGGGGAATTTTCTGGGGTTCAGCCCCAAGGTGTGTTTGGGGGGGGTCTGTCGGGAGCCATTTTGGCTGGACTTGTATCCATAGCTCTGGGCTTCTGGCCGCAGGACATTAGCAAAACTATAGCAGCCTTCCTGCAAGTAAGATTGTGTATCTTCTAGAAGCCATCTGGCAGCAAGACATTAGCATAACCATAACAGCCTACCTGTAAGCAAGATTAGGTATCTTCAGCCATTTGGCTGGTCCTTTGTACTGAGAAATGATTGAAATGCAAAAACTCTGTAACGGGAAGGTTTTTTGATAAGGAACTTGTAAAGCTCATAAAAATCTTTGTCCATAGAAAAACTGTTTGTAAAAAGATATAAAAAGGAATGCTGTGAAATAAACCGCATCTTCAGTCCTGGCTTGAGGCCTTGCTTCAGCCCTGGACTGGAGTCCATGCTTTCACTCTTTCTTCTGTCTTTCCTTACTTCTCACTCCCCATCAGGCTGGAACCCTTTCAGCCGGCAGGCTCCGGCAGGGGTCAGACCTGATTTCTAGCTCAAAGTTATGCAGAGTAGTCTGGGTTCTGGCAGGGTCCCTGCTGCTTGTGCCCATCTGTGCTTGTTGCCTTCAGTGTCCACTGGCTGGCAATGGTTTCTCTCTGCTTGGATGTATGGAAAAAGCTTCTTCCACCATCTTTGGAACATCCCCTGGATCTGTAAGCTTGAAATAAATCCTTTCCTCACATACACTGTGTCTGGCTTGGAGGTTCATGCCAGCAGCATGAAGCTAACCACAGCAAACATTTAATTTTAATTAACCTATATTTCTGTGACTTAAATGCACTTATTATTTTTAACAAGTTCCTTGAGGTATAATTGACATATAAAAACTGCATATACTTACTGTGTATGATTTGATGAATTTGGATATGTACAAACACCAAAGATACCATCTCTAAATGAAATATATATCCTTTTAAAGTTTTCTTCTGTCCTTTTTATTAAGCTTTGTTTGCTCCATATTATATGTGTTTGGTAAGAACACCTATGATGCAACCACCCCATTGTGATTTGAATTGCACAGTGCTGCATTGCTAGTTAGAGATGCTGTGCAGCACACATTGACTTGTCTTACATTGCTGACACATTACACCCACTGAACAAGCACTGTACATTTATCCCACCATTAGCCCCTGATGGCCACTTCTAAGAATCTGTTACTGATGCATCAAATACATGAAATCATGTAGTATTTTCCTCTGTGATGTGTTCAGTTCACTTAGCATCTAGGTAACTCCATATTATTGCAAAAGAGAGGATTACCTTCTTTGTCCAGGCTGAGCTATGTTCCACTGCACGTATGTGCCATAAGTTTTGACTCATTTATCTATTAATGAACTTGGATTACTTCTACACTTAGCTTTATAAATACCACACAACCAACATTAGTGTACTCATATCTGCTCTCTCTTCTAGATCCTAATTTTGAAAGTGGTTGAAGTTTTAATTTTTAAAAAATTTTTATTTTGTTTATTTGAGAGTGACAGACAGAGAGAAAGAGGAAGATATATAGAGAAAATGGGTGTGCCAGGGCCTCTAGCCACTGCAAACGAACTCCAGACACGTGCACCCCCTTATGCATCTGGCTAATATGGATCCTGGGGAATCAAGCCTCCAACTGGGGTCCTTAGGCTTCACAGACAAGCACTTAACTGCTAAGCCATCTCTCCAGCCCTGAAGTTTTAATTTTTCCTTTTGTTTAACTAGATATCCCATCAGCTGTAGAATGACATCTCGAAAATTACAGTCTTGACTTGTATTTCACTAAAAAATGAAACCTAATTTTATGCAAATCCAAACAACTAGGAAAAGAACAGTTAACTAAAAGTAAAATGGCAGAATGGAAGAATGATTATTGCACAAAACAAAACAGGCTGAGAGATTTCTCAGCTGCTAATTGCTCTTGCTTGTTTAGCCTGATGGTTAGATTCCTTAGAACCCTTGCGAAGCCTGATGCACAGGAGGACATGTGCATGTGGAGTTCATTTACAGTGGCAAAAGTCTCTGCAGTACTCATCCGCGACCCCTGCCCCCCCACTCTCTCTTTCTTTCTGCTTGTGAATAAATAAAATAAAATAAAACAAAACAAAACAGAAAACAGCAACTAGGAAAACAACAGGGAAAGTCTAACAAACTCAAATTTGTTTTTTTAAAAAATGTTTAGCTAGAATAACAAAAAAGAATGCCCAAAGAGATAAAAAAATGAGAAAGGAAATGATAAGCTCACGTTGTAGACATGAACAAGGCTATAATGCACCAACAATTATACAGTGTCAGACAGAGTGAGCTAGTGAATGTGGATGGCTTCTTAGGGCCACATGACTTATGAAGGCAGAATCACACTTTGTTATTCAACCTAGGATGAGAAAAGCACATACAAAAATAAAGAGCAAAATATCAATGACTAGAATCCTTTTTTTTTTTTTTAAAGGTGATGTTGCTTTTTATGTTTTTCTTTTTTAACAGGAAGTTTGTTTTGTGGTGGGTGTATGAGTTTCTGTTTGTTTTGTGTCTGGCTACCCAGTACTGAAACAAATCAGTAATGGGTAGCCAGAGTTTTTCTGGTACTCAAACTGACACATGGGAAGAAGTGAGGAGGAGCTGAAGGATGCCAAGAAGCAGAGGGAAAACTGAGGAACATCAAGTCAGGATTAAATGAAATGAGCAATATTGTAGTAACTGGAGCTTAGAGTTTATGATTGTTCTGTAACAAACGTCACCCATATGAATGTGCCCAAAATATCATTTCATAACCTGTAGTTTCTGGACACAATGATTTTTATGTCAAAGAACTGATGTGCAGGTCAAAAATTTACCAAATGAATCACTGAATGAGTACAATAACATTTGCAGTAACAACTAGCTTAACAAGAGTATAAATTACATGCTGAAATTTCACCACTATTCCTTCCTGTTCTCTCATGTATCCTTGTGAAAATGACAGGGACTATTGTTTCCATTTTTTAGAATGTCTTATTTATTTGTTTATTTGAAACATGGAGAAAGAGGCAGACAGAGAAGGAGTATGAGAGCACCAGAGCCTCTGCCACTGTAAAAAAAGAAAAGAAAAGAAAAGAAAAGAAAAGAAAAGAAAAGAAAAGAAAAGAAAAGAAAAATCTGGGGCCTGAAGAGACGGCTTAGCAGTTAAGACGCTTGCCTATGAAGCCGAAGAACTCAGGTTCCAATCTACAGGCCCCACATAGAACACGGTGACACCAGTGCTCAAAGTCTCACATGTGCACAAGGGGACACATTTGTCTGGAGTTTGTTCACAACAGCGGAAGGCCCTGGCATGCCCATTCTTTCTCTCTCTCTGCTTCATTCTCTCTCTCTCTCAAAATAAATAATAAAAGAAAATACTTAAACTAATAGAAAATTCAGATGCATGTGCCATTCTGTGCATTTGGCTTTACATGGGCCCTGGGGAATTAAACCTGGGCCTTCAGGGTTTGCAAGCAAGCACCTTTAAACACTGAGCCATCTCTTCAGCCTCTGTTTATATATTTTTTTAGTATTTTATTTTTATTTATTTATTTATTTGACATAGAAAGAGGGAAGGAAAGAGGGAGAGAGAAAGAGAGAGAGAATGGGCGTTCTAGGGCTCCAGCCACTGCAAACAAACTCCAGACATGTGTACCCCTTCTGCATCTGGCTTATGTAGGTCCTGGGGAATCAAACCTGGGTCCTTTGGCTTGCAGGCAAATGCCTTAACTGCTAAGCCATCTCTTCAGCTCTCTGCTTCTATTTTTTGATGGAGAAATGAACAATTAAAAAATACCCACATCAAGACAAAAAACAAGATGGCACATGATCAGGAGTTTGTTTGCAGTGACTACAGGCCCTAGTGTTCATTCTCTCACTCTCTCTCCCCCTTTTATTATCCTCACGCTTTCAAATACATAAATAATTAAATATAAAAAAGAAAGTACCCACACCAAAAGCAAATGCAGTCAAGTGAGGGCAGGTCTGACTTCCCAAGGCCTAGTACTTTAAGACTGTTAGAACATCTTTACCTATGTAATATATTGGGAGAAGGAGAAAAGAATCATTTCCATGTTACTACAAGTGGTAACACAATAACAGTTTGAGGCATCTAACCTGTGGATCACCTATTCTTCTAGATTATAGTATCATAGTATTTTTAGGTACCTGTATTTTTGACTTATTTATCTTATTTTGCACAGGTCAATGGTAAGATTTGATAGTATCCTTCTTTGAATATTTACTGCTTAATGGTGCCAAATTGGGAAAAGCAACAGAGAAGTGTACCCTCTTGCTCACAGGGTAAAGATTTATACTTTATCATTTATTTATTTGCATGTAGATCATTGAGAGGCTCTCACTGTTAAATTGTTTGCACTCTGATAAATGTTTTGCTGCTGATGGGTCACAGATGTCCTGAAAGCTTTCCCAAACCCATGATGGCTCCCTCCTTCCACTCGTTACTGCCTTAGTATGGCTGAGCACATTTCCAAATTCTAGGTCACCATCTGCAAAGATGTTATGTCATGCCTATTTCAGTTAAAATGCATATTCTCATATATTCTATGATGTTCTATAATAACATATAATCAACAATGCACCTTTGCAGTTAAGAATAACATAGTAGTCCAACAGTTCTACCTACCAAGTTACTGTGTGACTTTGAACAAATCACATGATTTCTACAAACCTCAACTTTCACCTGTGTAAAAACATAGAAAGAATTAATACCCCTCCAATTTATTATAAGAATTAGGTAAGAATTACATAAAGGGTCCAATGCTGAGCACATAGTGATTTAATAATGGATGGGTTTGCTGTGAACCTTGCATAGTTATTTTGCAAAAATTAGGGCTAAAGAGAAGGCTTAGTGGTTAAGTGCTTGCCTGTGAAGCCTAAGGACCCCAGTTCGAGGATCAATTCCCCAGGACCCACATTAGCCAGATGCACAGGGGGGCACACGCATCTTGAGTTTGTTTGCAGTGGCTGGAGGCCCTGGCGAGCCTATTCTCTCCCTCTCTCTCTCTCTGCCTTTCACTCTGTGTCTGTCTCTCTCGAACAGATAAATAAAAAATGAACAAATTTTTTTAAAGGAAAAAATAGTAAAAAGAACTATTTTCACTTATTTGCAAACCATGTTTCCTTAGCTGTTGTGTGGCTATTTTCTCTTTAATGAAACATTCCCTCCTGAGGAGAGGACAGGCTCATTAGATTCAAGAAGTAAATAAAATTTATACAAGTCTTAGGAAGCTACTACCATTGACAAACCTTGCAAGTCCACACAACAAATGTACGTAAACAGTACCAACTGTTGTGGGGAGACAGGCTCTTCTGTACAGTAGGCTCTTCAGTTAGCCTTGCTGTGTGTGAGTTATATATGGAACTCCAGGGCTACAGCTTTCATAAGTCATCACCTACAGGAAAACACTAGAACCACAAAAGACTCATCAGTTCACCACACCAGACTTGGGGAAAATTGTTTAATGTTATTTGGGGTTTTTTTTGGGGGGGGTAAGTATATTGTTGCCCTATCTGGGGTAAGCAGATATGTGTTCACCTTTTCCCAGGAAAACTCACAGAACAATTTTCTCTTTGGAGACCAATCTTTTCCTTGGCTTACAGACTTGAAAGGAAGCTCCATGATGGCAAGGAAAATGAAGACATGAGCAGAGGGGGGCATCATCTCCTTGCCAATATCAGATGGACAAGAGCAATAGTAAAGTGTGCCAAACACTGGCATGGGGAAATTATCTATAACTTTAAGCCTGCCCCCAACAATACACTGCCTCCAGGAGGCTTTAATTTTGAATTGCCCTGAGTTGGGGAGACTAGCATTCAGAATACCTAAGTTTATGGGGGATGCCTGAATCAAACTACCACATGATGTATCACCTTGAACGATTTCCATGTTAAACAATCCTGCATCACTAGGATCAAGGTGGATAATGCTTTTGATGTGTTGTTGAATTCAGTTTGCAAGGATCTTTGCATCTAAGTTCATCAGGGATATAGGCCTATAGTTTTCTTTCCTTGTTGCAGCTCTGTCTGGTTTTGGTATTAAGGTAATGTTAGCTTCATAAGAGGAATTGGGGAGGATTCCCTGGTCTTCTATTATGTGAAACAATTTGAGAAAAATTGGCTTCATTTCTTCAATGAAGGTTTCATAGGATTCAGCTGAGAAATCATCTGGTCCTGAACTTTTCTTTGTGGGGATGTTTCTTATTAACATTTCAATCTCCATGGATGTGGTAGGTTTGTTTAGGAGATTAATCTGCTCTGAGTTTAGTTTTAGTAAGTGGTATGTGTCTAGGAATGGATGACTATTTATTCCAGATTATTTAATTTTGTGGAATAGAGGTTTTGGAAGTATGTCTTGATGATTCTTCCAATTTCATTGATATCCGTTGTGATCTCTCCTTTTCCACTTACAATTTTGTTAATTTGAGAATTCTCTTTCTTTGCTTGATCAAATTAGCCAGGATTGGGGCTTCTGTCCAAGATGGTGACTGCCTAGTTGTGCTGCAAATCTGGGGCAAAGAAAGGCAAAACATTAAGGGTTTTCTGGGTCTTCTTGTCAGTGAGAGGGCACGGGGCGGGGATGGGGGGGGGACAGGGAATTGTGGATTCCCTTGCAGGTGGGTAGCCCACACTTCCCATCAAACAACCTGCTGTACCAGGCACTGCTGCCACCACACACACCACCACTGCTGCTGTGCTCCAATTGCATGCCGATATGGCCCTGCATGCAAAAGCTTAAACTGCTCTGCACACTTGCCCACATTACTGCTCCTGCCACTGCATGTTCAGCGAGCCCAGTCCCACAGTAACTGCCACACAAACCCAGATTGTGTCCCTCACTTGCACCAGCACAGGTGCCATCCCCTACCTGTCTGCCATGCAGGCCATCCATGATTGACCTGTGGCGGTGGAGCGCAGACTGTTTCCAAGTCCCAGTGTTCCCAGCCAGAGTATGGGCTGCTTCAGGGCTTAGTACCTCAGTCCCCCTCCAAGCTTGAATGCAGGCAGCTTTGGTGCATTACCGCTTGGGAATTCAGACAACATTGGTGCCCCTGTCAGGCAGTAGATAGGTGGCTTTAGCAAGTGGGAGCCAAAGCCCAGGCTGCTTGGCAACTGCCCCAGGCTGCCTCAGATTCTCATTGTGCTAGAACCCAGGCTGATCCATCCACCTACATGCCCATACACTATCATGGGCAGACTACAGCGCAGAAGAAATAACATGAAAAATCAAATGCAAGAAAATCAAGTTAGATCATCCAGTACTACAATGAATACATCTAACCAAAACATAGAAGAGTTATTAGGATCAGAACATCAAATTGAAGCTATGAGCAATACAACCCTGACCAAACTTCTTGTAGAACTTGCAGGAAAGCAACAAAGGACTGATAATCGTGTGGATGCTACCATCACTAAGCTAAACAAATAGATAAGAAACTAAAAGGAGTTCAAAGAGATTTAAGAGTTTTGAGAGGAAGTGGAAAAAAAAAAAGAAGAAGACCTTAAAAATCAGCTGGCCAAGCTACATGAAGAAATAAAGAAATTCAAGGATGAATTTCATGAATCATCAAGAAAATCAGAAAATGATGGGAAAAGGGAGCTTGACACAGGGATGGAAATGATACAAAGAAAAGAAGTAGAAAATGCAAACTTAATTGAACAAGTCCAAAACTCTCTAGAGGCTCTCAAGAATAGAGTCAGCAAAGTGGAGGATAGAAACTCTGATCTGGAAGATAGAAGAATCAGCTCAAGAGTTCAAAAAATTCAGTAAGTTCAAAAGTTCCTGTGGACAGGACAAGAGCAAAATTGTGGGATACACTTAAACGTCCTAATATTAGAATCATTGGAATATCAGAAGGAGAAGAAATTCAGACCAAAGACATGGAGAACTTATTTAACAAAATAATTGAAGAAAAATTCCCAAGTCTCTTAAAAGAAAGGCCCATCAAGATACAAGAAGCCAACAGAACTCCAAACCAACTGGACCAAAGGAGAAACTCTGCAAGACATATTATCATTAAGACTCTAAACATTCACATGAAAGCAAAAATCCTAAAAGCAGCTAGGGAAAAACAGCACACCACTTTCAATGGTAACCACATCAGAATTACTTCAGACTTCTCAATGAAAACCCTGAAAGCTAGAAGGGCCTGGAAAGAAACACTGCAAAGTCTAAGAACCTATGGCTTCCAATCCAAACTACTCTACTCGGAAAAAGTATCCCTCATAATAGATGGTGAAAGAAAAACTTTCCATGACAAAACTCACCTTTACAATTATATGAACACAAAATCAAACCTACAGAGTATTTCAGGAAATTCTCCACAGAGAAGAAACAAATAATCAAACTCAAATGCCTACAAGAAGCAGATCACAACAACCAAACTCAGAGCAGGCACAAAAAACTTCAAAGTCCCTGAAAACACCAAGATACATCTACCATCACAATATGGCAGGGATAAAATCTATCTCAAAGTCATTACCCTAATTATTAATGGCCTTAATTCACCCATCAAGAGACACATGCTAACAGGAAAGATCAAAAATTAGACCCCCCAATCTGTTGCCTTCAAGAAACCCACCTCACCACTAAAGACAGACACCTCCTTAGGGTGAAAGGTTGGAAAACAATATTTCAAGCAAATGGGAATAAGAAACAAGCAGGTGTAGCTATATTAATATTGGATAAAATAGACTTCAAACCAAAAATAATCAAAAAAGACAAAGAAGGCCACTTCCTACTTATCAAGGGAATGATCCATCAAGAGGATATTACAATCATAAATCTGTATGCATCAAACACAGGGGCACCACAGTTCATAAAACAAAATCTACTTGACAATAAAACAGAAATGACCACCAACACCATCATAGCTGGGGATTTCAATACACCATTATCAGTAATAGACAGATCATCCAAACAGAAACTCAGCAGGGAAGTAAGATAGCTCAACAAAACCATAGATCACTTAGACCTAATGGACATATATAGAACTTTGCATCCCAAATCTATAGACTACACATTCTTCCCAAAGCCCTTGAAACATTCTCTAAAATAGATCATATACTGGGTCACAAAGACTGCCTTCACATATTTATGAAAATTGACATAATTCCCTGCATGATATCAGATCACAATGGTGTAATGCTAGAAATCAACAACAAAAGACCCACCAAGACTTCCGGTCAAGATGGCGACCACCTAGCTGCACTACAAACAACAAGGGAAAATAAAGGTAAGTATTCAAGGGAAATTAGGAACTTTTTGAAGAGGGAGGGCACAGATCAGGGTAAAAGAGGGAAGCACACACCCCCGCGACCCACACCCGGCCAGCCCACCCGCCATGAATCGCCGCATTGGGCGCAGCCTGGCGCCCCAGCGGCCCGGCGCCACGTGCGCAACAAGCCCCACACCCCCCGGCGGCCCCGCGTGCCCCACAACCCCTGCGCCCCACGCCCGCGCAACCCCCGCCCCCCCTGCGCGCCCCTCCCCCCCAGCGCGCCCCACACTCCCTATCCACATGTGGAGGCGCAGCCCAAGCGAACCGAAGCTTCCCGCGCCTCCGGCGCCCAGGCCTACCCTGCGCCCCCATGCCCCCGCGCACCCCAGACCCCTGCACCCCACCCCCGCGCGCCTCGAGACCCCCCTGCGCCCCAACCCCCGCGCACCCCACGCTCCCTATCCACACTCGGCAGGCACACCCCAAGCCCAGGTGTGCCCCGCACCCCTGCGCCCCAGCACACCCCGAGACCCCCATGCCCCACACACACGTGCCTCGATCTCCCCCGTGCGCCCCGCCACCGCCTCCACCCACACGCCCAACGCTCCCTACCGACACGCGGCAGGCGCGCTCCAAGAGCCCCGCAGCGTCCCGCGCCCAGGAGCCCAGGTGTGCCCGGTGCCCACTATGTGCCCCGAGACCCCCGCGCCCCACCCCCGCGCTCCTCGAGCCCCCCCGTGCACCCCACCCCCGCCACGTGTCCAGAGTGCCCTGCGGCGTCCTGCAGCGTCCCACAGCGTGCCACGCTCCATCTTACCTCAGCATGCTCCACACCCCCTGCAAGACCCGTGACCCTCTTGACCGCCTCCCCCGCGCGACCTGCCCGCCCCGCGAGTCCAGAGCACCCCGCGGCTTCCTGCAGCATCCTGTGCCCCCCGCGCCCACCCGAGCGCCCTACGCTCCTAGCCGCCCCCCCCACGTGCCCTGTGCACCCACCCCCACGCGCCCCCGAGCATCCGCGCCCTGAGCCCTGTGCGCCTTGAAGCGCTCCCTGCCCCCCCCGCGGCCCACGCTTGCGCCTCCTGCCCCCCCCCACACACGCCCCTCATCCCCCCGCTGCACGCAGCCCGGACGAACCCGCGAGTCCTGAGCACGCCCCTGCATGCCCAGGCGTGCCCCGTGCCCCCTGTGCCCCACCCCCACGCGTCCTGCGCCCTGGAGTGCCTCAGCGTACCCCACCCCCCTCCACACCCCACGCCCCACGTGCGACTCCCTCAACCCAACCGCAAGCCCCGCCCACCCCGCACGTCCAGAGTACCCTGCTGCATCCCTTGGCATCCCGCACCCCGGTGTGCCCTGCGCCCTCTCCCCCCATGTGCACACGCGCCCCCCCCGTGCACCCCATGCACCCCCCACGTGCCCTGTGCCCCTAGCCCCCTGCACCTCCCGCTAGCTCCCCTGCACCCCCTGCGCACCCCGTGACCCCTCGCGCGCACCGCGCTCCCCCTGCGCCCCCCAGATGCCCCGCACCCCCCCGCGCCTGCACACGCCCCCTGCATGCGCAACCCCCGCACCAACAGCGGGCCCCTAGCCCCCTAACTGATCAGAGCGCCCCACGCCCCCCGCCCCTCCAGGGCACCCCACCCCGCGCCCCCTGAGCCCTGCCACCTCCCACACACCCCACCCTGATTGCCCGGTGCCCCGGCGCATCCCGACCCCCCCCCGCCACGTGCCCCACTCGCTCCATACACACCATCGCAGCCCGCGCCCCCTTCCGCCCACCCGCCCACGCACACTCTGCACATCCCGCATGGCTGTGCTCTGATCGGGCACCCACCAGTCACGCCTGCCAGCCTGCTGCACTGAAGCTGAGACCTCCTACCTCGCCCTTGTTCTCTGATCCTGTGAGTAGACCAGCCACGTGGTGCTTGGTTCGCAGGCCTGTGGGGGCCAACCCTGCCATGAATAGGTGGCTGCCAGATCCCCTGCTGCTGTGCTCACATCACTTGCCACCGGTCAGCTTCTGCTGTGTCCTGATTCCGTACCCACATCATCTGCCTCTGCAATACAATTGCACATGCAGCGGGCCCACCCCACAGCAAGAGCCACATAAGTCCACACTGAGTCACTAGCGCCAGCGCAGCTGCCATCCCCTACCTGTACATTGCCACCCATCCCCCACTCCCCTGAGGCGGAAGAGCACAGACTGTTTACAGACCCCAGTGTACCCAGCCAGAATCTAGGCACCTTCAGGGTATGCTACCTCAGTCCCCTTTCAAGCTCAAAGGCAGGCAGCTTAGGTGAATTACTGGGTGAGAATTCAGGCAACTATGGTGCCCCTGTCAGGCTATAGGTAGGCTGCTTTAGCAAGAGTGAGCAAAAACCCAGGCTGCTTACAACTGCCCCAGGCTGCCTTGGATTCGCATTAAGCTAGATCCCAGGCTGCTCCACCCACCTACCTGCCCATACACTGACATGGGTAGACCATAGCGCAAAAGAAATAACACGAAAAATAAAATGGAAGGAAATCCAGACAGATCACCCAGTCCAACAAGGATCACAACTAACCAAAACATAGAAGAGTGTTTAGGTTCAGAACATCAAGTGGAAGCAATGAACAATGCAACCCGGACCAAACTACTGCTAGAACTGACAGGAAAGCTACAAAGGATAGATAATCGTATGGATGCTACCATCACTAAGCTAGAGCAATATGATAAGACACTGGAAGGAATTCAAAGAGAGCTAAGAGAGTTGAGGGAGAGTGAAAAAAAAGAGGACCTTAAAAATCAGCTGGCCACACTAAATGAAAACATAAAGAAATGCAAGGATGATTTCCAAGAATCAGCAAGAAAATCAGAAAATGAGACAAAAAGGGAGCTGGACAAAACGATGGAAGTGATACATAGGAAAGTAGTAGAAAATGCAAACTTAATTGAACAAGTCCAAAACTCACTAGAGGCTCTCAAGAATAGAGTCAGCGAAGTGGAAGATAGAAATTCTGATCTGGAAGACAGGATGGAAGAAACAGTTCGAGAGTCCAAAAATTTCAGTAAGTTCAAAAGTTCCTGTGAACAGAACATGAGAGAATTGTGGGATACACTTAAACGTCCTAATATCAGAATCATTGGAATACCAGAAGGAGAAGAATTTCAGACCAAAGACATAGAGAAATTATTTAACACAATAATTGAAAAAAATTTCCCCCGTCTCTTAAAAGAAAGGCCCATCAAGATTCAAGAAGCAAACAGAACTCCTAACCAACTAGACCAAAGGAGAAACTCCCCAAGGCATATTATCATTAAGACTCTAAACATTGACACCAAGGAAAAAATCCTAAAAGCAGCTAGGGAAAAACAGCACACAACTTTCAAAGGAAACCCCATCAGAATTACTTCAGACTTCTCAATGGAAACCCTGAAAGCTAGAAGGGCCTGGAATGAAACTCTCCAAACTCTAAGAAACTATGGCTTCCAACCTGAACTACTCTATCCGGCAAAAGTCTCCCTTATAATAGATGGTGAATGGAAAACTTTCCATGACAAAACTCAGCTTTACAATTATATGAACACAAAACCAAACCTACAGAAAGTACTCCAGGAAATTCTCCACAGAGAAGAAACAAATAACCAAACACAAATGCCTATAAGAAGCAGATCACAGCAACCAAACCCAGAGTAGATAGAAAAAAAAAAAAAATTAAATTCCATGAAAATGCAAACACACCTCTACCACCACAACATGACAGGGATCAAATCAAATCTCACAGTCATCACCCTAAACATTAATGGCCTTAATTCACCCATCAAGAGACACAGGCTAACAGGGTGGATCAAAAAATTAGACCCCTCAATCTGCTGCCTTCAAGAAACCCACCTTACCACTAAAGACAGAAACCTCCTCAGGGTGAAAGGGTGGAAAACAATATTCCAAGCAAATGGGAATAAGAAACAAGCAGGTGTAGCTATATTAATATCAGATAAAATTGACTTCAAACCAAAAACAATAAAAAAAGACACAGAAGTCTACTTCCTACTTGTAAAGGGAACAATACATCAAGAGGATATTACAATCATAAATCTGTATGCACCAAACACAGGGGCACCGCAGTTCATAAAACAAAACCTACTTGACAATAAAACAGAAATAACCACCAACACCATCATAGCTGGGGACTTTAACACACCATTATCAGTAATAGACAGATCATCCAAACAGAAACTCAACAGGGAAGTAAGAGAGCTCAACAAAACCATAGAGCACTTAGACCTAACAGACATCTACAGAACTTTCCATCCCAAATCCACAGACTACACATTCTTCTCAGCAGCCCATGAAACATTCTCTAAAATAGACCATATACTGAGTCACAAAGATAGCCTCCACATATTTAGGAAAATCGACATAATTCCCTGCATGATATCAGATCATAATGCTATAGTCCTAGAAATCAACAACAAAAAAACCAACAAGAGCCCCAACGACAACTGGAAACTGAATAGCACACTCTTAAACAATAAATGGATAGTGGATGAAATTAAAAATGAAATTGCAAAATTCCTGGAATTGAATGACAATGAGAACACATCATACCAAAACTTGTGGGACACAATGAAGGCAGTCCTCAGGGGAAAATTCATAGCACTCAATGCCTTCATAAAAAAGACAGAAAGATCCCAAATCAATAGCCTAACCATCCACCTAAAGGCATTGGAAAAACAAAAAAATCCAACCCAAAGAGCTCCAGAAGGAAAGAAATAATTAAAATCAGAGCAGAAATTAATGAATTGGAAACCAAGGAAACAATTAAAGCAATTGACAAAACAAAGAGCTGGTTCTTTGAAAAAATAAACAACATTGACAAACCTCTGGCCAATTTGATCAAGCAAAAAAGGAGAGACTCCAAATAAACAAAATTCAAAATGAAAAAGGAGAGATCACAACAGACATCAGTAAAATCAGCAGAATCATCAGGACTTATTTCAAAAACCTCTACTCCACAAAACTGGAAAATGTGGAGGAGATGGATAAATTCCTGGATGCATATCATCTACCAAAGCTAAACTCAGAGCAGATCAACCACCTCAATGAACCCATCACGCTCATGGAGATTGAAAAAGTAATAAAAAACCTCCCAAAAAAGAAGAGTCCAGGACCAGATGGATTCCCAGCCGAATTTTATCAAACCTTCATGGAAGAACTCAAACCAATCTTCCTAAAACTGTGCAACACAATTGAAGAACAGGGAAAACTACCCAACTCCTTCTATGAAGCTAGTATCACCCTAATCCCAAAACCAGGCAGAGATGCCACAAGAAAAGAAAACTATCGGCCTATTTCCCTAATGAACATAGACGCAAAGATCCTCAACAAAATTCTCACAAACCGAATCCAACACATCAAAAGCATTATCCACCTTGACCAAGTGGGATTTATCCCAGGAACACAAGGGTGGTTCAACATACGAAAATCTGTCAATGTAATACACCACATAAACAAGCTTAAACATAAAAATCACATGATCATTTCGATAGATGCAGAAAAGGCCTTCGACAAGATATAACATTACTTCATAATCAAAACATTGGAGAGAATCGGTATGGCCGGTTCACATCTTAACATAATAAAGGCAATATACAAAGCTCCAAAGGCCCAAATAATACTTAATGGAGAGAGACTGGAGGAATTCCCATTGAGATCAGGAACAAGACAGGGATGTCCTCTCTCACCTCTGCTTTTCAATGTAGTTCTGGAAGTCCTAGCCCAAGCAATAAGGCAGGAGAAGGAAATAAAAGGGATACAATTTGGAAAGGAAGAAGTTAAGTTAGCGCTATTCGCTGATGACATGATTGTATATGTAAGAGACCCGAGAGACTCCATCCCAAAACTCCTGAAGGTGATTAACTCCTATAGCAAAGTAGCAGGATACAATATCAATGCACAAAAATCGGAAGCATTTCTGTATGCAAATGACAGAGACACAGAAAAAGAAATAAAGGACATACTCCCATTTTCAATAGCAACAAAAAAAATAAAATACCTTGGAATAACGTTAACCAAGGAAGTAAAAGATCTATACAATGAAAATATAAAAACTCTCAAAAAAGAAATTGAGGAGGACTTGAAACAATGGAAAGACCTCCCATGCTCCTGGATAGGCAGAATTAACATTGTGAAGATGACAATCCTAACAAAGGCAATATACAGATTTAATGCAATTCCAATTAAAATCCCTACAGTGTTCTTCACAGACATAGAAAAAATGATCTCAAATTTCATATGGAAAGGCAGAAGGCCTCGCATATCCAAACATTTCCTCAGCAAAAGAAATACCTCTGGTGGCATCACCATACCCGATATAAAGTTATACTACAAAGCCATAGTAATAAAAACAGCATGGTACTGGCATAAAAACAGGAGTATAGACCAATGGAATAGACTTGAGGACCCGGATTTTGGGCCAAGCAACTATAGCTACTTGATATTCGACAAAGGCCCAAACAATATAGACTGGAAAAAAGATAGCATCTTCAACAAATGGTGCTGGAAAAACTGGATAACCACATGCAGGAAACTAAAACTTGATCCACACATTTCACCATGCACAACACTCAAATCCAAATGGATCAAAGACCTCAACATAAGACCAGAAACTCGAAAACTACTGGAAGAAAATTTAGGAAGTACCTTCCATGATATAGGAATGGAAAAAGACTTCCTGAATAAAACCCCAGTGGCTCAAGTTCTGAAACAGTCACTCAACCATTGGGATCATATGAAGCTGAAGAGTTTCTTTACAGACAAGCATATAATAAGCAAAGCCAATAGAATACCCACAGAATGGGAGAAAATATTTGCAGGTTATCCAACTGATAGAGGCCTTATCTCTAGAATTTACAAAGAACTCAAAAGTCTGAACAATAAGAAGACAAATACCCCACTCACAAAATGGGGCACAGAGTTAAACCAGCAATTCACAGAGGAAGAGATACAAATGGCAAACACACACCTAAGAAAATGTTCATCATCCCAAATCATCAGAGAAATGCAAATTAAAACAACTATGAGATTCCACCTTACCCCACTAAGGATGGCCAACATCAAAAGGTCAAATGAAAGTAAATGCTGGAGAGGATGTGGAGAAGCAGGGACACTCATTCACTGTTGGTGGGAATGCAGGATGGTACAACCACTTTGGAAAGCAAGATGGAGACTCCTGAAAAAGCTGACTATAGAAATACCAACAGACCCAGTTATACCATTACTGGGCATCTACCCTAAAACCTTCATACCAAAAGCCAGAGAGATTTGCTCAACCATGTTTGTAGTAGCTCAATTCGTAATAGCTAAAACCTGGAATCAACCTAGATGTCCATCATTAGAAGAATGGATAACAAAGATGTGGTATATATAAACAATGGAATTCTATACAGCAGTAAGAAAAAATGACATAAAGAAATTTGAGGAAAAATGGTTGAACCTGGAAACAATCATTCTCAGCGAACTTACCCAATCACAGAAAAAAAATCGACACATAGTCTCACTCATCTGCAACGCCTAATCTGAATCTGCCCACCAAGCACCTCATGGACTAGACAATAAGGTGGATGGGAGGGCGGGGAGGGAATCAAAGGGTGGAAAACAGTAATCCGGACCCAAACAGCAATGGTACCATAAAATTCTACTTCGTAAAAGACAGACCAAATGGCTGAACCTTCACTAGACCCTTACAGGAAACACCTGAACCACAAGACACTGGAGAGGGTAGGATCAAGACTGACCTAAATCTCCTACATCTCCCCTCCCTCCCTCTCCCCCTCTCCCCTCTATCTCCTCTCTAACTCTTGTATATTAGTTATGTTTTTCCTCAATTTCTTAGTGGACACTGACCTGTAACCCCCACTTCCAGCTTGGGCCTACCATCCACAATGAGCTTTTGATCAGAGAAACCTACACGGTTTCCCAAAACAATGACAGACTTCTGTCAGAGTACTTGATGACCCACCAAAGGCCAGTGATAAGATCCTGTTGCTGAAGACTCCATACACAGCTGACGCGTAAAATGGAATGACATGGATGGAAGCCAGGAGAAAGTCAGTCCCCAGACAGTCAGTGTGTCTAGTGCCAGAAGGTGCTACATAGGCGACTGGGGGAAATGACCAAGATCTGTCCAAGCAACACATTGTTTAACCTAATTAGCAACAAATAACCGGATGTGATGCCCACACAAGTGCAATAGTGGTACACAGCCATGGTGAGGAATCAATTGCTCTTGATTTGGCTAACTGATCCACTCAGTGGTACTAGACCCTTAGCTGGAGCTGGGAAACAAGTCAGAACCATACCCAAACACAAGCCCACTCTACAATATCAAGCTACCATCAATCATGGGGTATAAGAGGGCGTACACCTATCAAACTATCAAAAATGTAAGTGTTATCTCAATTTTCCGGGTGCTAACTTACTCTCCGTTGGAGAATCTGCTTCTCTTTTCCAGATAAATGCAGATCTTAAGAAGAGAGCTGCCCCAACATACCTCATAAGGGGCCCAACTGAAACTAAGACAACTGGCGAAATAAGCAAGGGTGAAGTTTTCCTGTGAACCAGATACCAGCACAAAGGGGAAGGAGATCAACGCAGAGAAAAATCAACTCCTACCAAATCAGAGAGCCAAAGCCTCAGAGGCCCCCAACACCCCAGCACTGAAGCAGACCAAAAATGAACCCAACATGGCTCAGGGAAATCTTGCGGAAGAGGGGGCGGAAAGAATGTCAGAGTTACATGTTGGGTCATGATTTGCAGAGACATTTATCACACTAATAACTTGGGGCTAACTCCACAATGCATGACCCATTTTCATTAACAAGGAGGGTCTAATGGGAGGGGGTAGATCACAGATGAGCCTAAATAATGGTACCAAACTGCCTGTATTCACTGAAATGAAAACTAATAAATTAAATTAAAAAAAAAAAAAAAGACCCACCAAGAATCCCAATGGCACCTGGAAACTGAGCAGCACACTTTTAAACAATAACTGAATAGTGGATGGAATAAAAAAGGAAATTGCAAAATTCCTGGAAATGAATGACAATGAGAACACATCATACAAAAACATATAGGACACAATGAAGGCGGTCCTCATGGGAAAATTCATAGCACCCAATACTTTCATGAGAAAGACAGAAAGACCCCAAATCAATAACCTAACCATCAACCTAAAGGCACTGGAAAAACAAGAAAAACCCAACCCAAAAGCTCCAGAAGGAAAGAAATAATTAAATTTGGAGCAGAAATTAAGAATTGGAAACCAATGAAACAAGACAATTGACAAAACAAAGAGCTGGTTCTTTGAAAAAATAAGCAAGATTGACAAACCCCTAACCAATTTGATCAAGTAAAAAAAAAAAAAAAAAAAAAAAAAAAGAGGAGCTTCAAATTAACAAAATTAAAAATGAAAAAGGATAGATCACAACAGACATAAGTGAAATTGGGAGAATCATCAGGACTTATTTCAAAAACCTCTACTCCACAAAACTGGATAACGTGGAGAAGATAGATAAATTCCTGGATGCATGCCATCTATCACAGCTAAACTCAGACCAGATTATTCTCCTCAATAAACCCATCACATTCATGGAGATTGAAAAAGGAATAAAAAACCTCCCCCAAAAGAAGAGTCCAGGACCAGATGGCTTCGCAGCTGAATTCTATCAAACCTTCATGGAAGAACTCAAACCAATTTTCCTCAAAATGTGCCACAGAATTGAAGAACAGGGAAAGCTACCCAACTCCTTTTATGAGGTTAGTATCACCCTAATTGCAAAACAAGGCAGAGATGCCACAGGAAAAGAAAACTACCATTCTGTTTTCCTGATGAACTTAGATGCAAAGATCCTGAACACAATCATCGCATACCGAATCCAACAACACATCAAAAGCATTATCCACCGTGACCAAGTGGGATTTATCTCAGGAGCACAGGGGTGGTTCAACATCTGTCAATGTAATACACCATATAAACAAGGTTAAACATCAAAACCACATGATCATCTCAATAGATGCAGAAAAGGCCTTTGACAAGATACAACATCACTTCATCATCAAACATTGGAGGCAATAGCATGGTTGATTCATATCTTAACATAATAAAGGCAATATACAAAGTCCCAAAGGCCCAAATAATACTTAATGGACAGAGACTGGAGGAATTCCCATTAAGATCAGGAACAAGCCAGGGTTGTCTTCTCTCACCTCTGCTTTTCAATATAGTACTGCAAGTCCTAGCTCAAGCAATAAGACAGGAGAAGGAAATAAAAGGGATAAAATTTGGAAAAAAAAAAGAAGTTAAGTTAGCTCTATTTGCTGATGACATGATTGTATATGTAAGAGACCCAAGGGACTCCATCCCAAAACACCTGAAAGTGATTAACTCCTCTAGAAAGTAGCAGGATACAAAATCAATGCACAAAAATCAGTAGCATTTCTATATGCAAATGACAAAGATACAGAGAAAGAAATAAGAGACATAATCCCATTTTCAATAGAAACAAATAAAAAATAAAATACCTTGGAATAACATTAACCAAGGAAGTGAAAGATCTATACAACAAAAACATAAAAACACTCAAAAAAGAAAATGAGGAGGACTTGAGAAGATGGAAAGACCTCCCATGCTCCTGGATAGGCAGAATTAAAATTGTGAAGATGACAATCCTAACAAAGGCAATATACAGATTTAATGCAATTCCAATTGAAATCTCTATTGTTTTTCACAGAGACAGAAAAATGATCTCAAATTTCATATGGAAAAGCAGATGGCCTCACATATCCAAACATATCCTCAGCAGAAGAAATACCTCTGGAGGCATCACCATACCTTATCTAAAGCTATATCACAAAGCATAGTAATAAAAACAGCATGGCACTGGCATAAAAACAGGAGTATAAACCAATGGAATAATCTTGAGGACCCAGACTTTGGGTCAAGCAACTATTTGACAAAGACCTTAAACAGTCGCTCAACCGATGGGATCACATGAAGCTGAAGAGTTTCTTTACAGACAAGCAAACAATAAGAAAAGCCAATAGATTACCCAAAGAATGGGAGAAAATATTTGTGTGATATCAAACTGATAGAGGCCTAATCTCTATAATCTACAAAGAACTCAAAAATCTAAACATTGCCCCACTCAAAAAATGGGGCAATGAGCTCAACAGGCAGTTCACAGAGGAAGAAATACAAATGGAAAACACACTTAAGAAAATGTTCATCATCCCTAATCACTAGAGAAATATAAATTAAAACAACTATGAAATTTAACCTTACCCCAATAAGGATAGCAAACATCAAAAAAATCAAATGAAAATAAATGCTGGCGAGGCTGTGAAGAAGTAGGGACACTCATCCACTGTTGGTGGGAATGTAGGATGGTACAACCACTTTGGAAAGCAATATGAAGACTCCTGAAAAGGCTGACTATAGAGATACCAACAGACCCAAGTATTTCAATAGTGGGCATCTACCCTAAAACCTTCAAACCAAAAGCCAGAGAGATTTGCTCAACCATGTTTGTAGTGGTTCAATTTGTAATAGCTAAGAGCTGGAATCAATCCAAATGTACATCACTAGAAGAATGGATAACTAAGATGTGGTATATCTACACAATGGAATTCTATACAGCAGTAAGAAAAAATTACACAAAGAAATTTGAGGAAAAATGTTTGAACCTAGAAGAGATCATTTTCAGTGAACTTACCCAATCACACACACACACACAAATCACCACATAGTCTCACTCATCTACAGCACCTAACCTGAATCAACCCAAGATACTTAACATACCCAGCAAGAATTTCATGGACTAGACACTAGGATGGATGGGGAGGGAGGAGAGAGCATCAAAGGTGTGGGAAACAATAATCTAGACCTAAACAGCAATGGTACCATAAAATTCTACTTCCGATAAGGCAGACCAAATGGCTGAACCTTCACCAGGCCCTTACAGGAAACACCTGAACCACAAGACACTGGAGGGGGTGGGATCAATTCTAACATATATCTTCTACATCTTCCCTCTCTCCTTCTCCCTCTCTCTCTCTCTCATCTCTCTAACTCTTGTATATTAGTTATCTTTTCCCTCATTTTCTTAGTGGGCACTGACTTGTAATCCCTAGTACCAGAATGGGGCTATCAACCACAATGAGCTTTTGATCAGAGAAACCTACAAGGTTTCTTAAAAGAATGACAGATTTCTTTCAGAATAATTGATGACCCACCAAAGTTTAGTGGTAAGACCCTATTGCTGAAGACACCATATGTGGCTGACATGCAAAATTGAACGGCATGGCTGGAAGCCAGGAGAGAGTCAGTCCCCAGTCAGCGTGTCTAGTGCCAGAAGGTGCTATATGGGTGACTGGGGGAAATGACCAATATCTGTCCAAACAACTCATGGTCTAACCTACTTAGCAGCAAATAATCTGTTGTGATGCCCACACAAGTGCAATAGTGGCACACAGCCATGATAGGGAACTAACTGCTCTTGACTTGGCTAACTGATCCCCTCAGTGGTATGGGACCCATAGCTGGAGCTGGGAAACAAGTCAGAACCATATCAAAACATAAGCCCACTCTCCAATACCAAGCTACCATCAATCATGGGCTTCAAGCGAGCCTACACCTATTAAATTATCTATTTAAAAAAAGTAAGGATGGGCTGGAGAGATGGCTTAGCGGTTAATCGCTTGCCTGTGAAGCCTAAGGACTGCGGTTCGAGGCTCGGTTCCCCAGGTCCCACGTTAGCCAGATGCACAAGGGGGCGCACGCGTCTGGAGTTTGTTTGCAGAGGCTGGAAGCCCTGGCGCGCCCATTCTCTCTCTCTCCCTCTATCTGTCTTTCTCTCTGTGTCTGTCGCTCTCAAATAAATAAATCAAAAAAAAAAAATTTAAAAAAAAAAAGTAAGGATTTTGTTATTTGTCCTGGTGCTAACTTACTCTCCATTGGAGAATATGCTTCTCTTTTTCAGATAGATGCAGATCCTAAGGGCAGAGCCACCCCATCATACCTCAAAATGGCCCCTCGCTGAAACTAAGGAAAACTGGCAAAACTAGCAAGGGTGCTGTTTTTCTGATGAACTGGATGCCAGCACAAGGGGGAAGGAGACCAACACAGAGAAAAATCAACTCCTACCTAATCAGAGAGCCAGAGCCCCAGAAACCCCCAACACCTCAACACTGAAGCAGACCAAAAATGAACCCAACATGGCTCAGGGAAATTTTGCAGAAGAGGGTGTGGAAAGAATGTCAGAGCTACATGTTGGGTCATGATATGCAAAGACATTTATCATACCAATAACTGTGGGCTAACCTCACAATGCACGACACATATACTTCAATAAGGAAGGGCCAATGGGGAGGGGGTAGGCCACAGTTGATCCTAATAATGGTACCAAACTGCCTGTATTTGCTGAATACACAGCTAATAAAACATATATATATATATGGGATGGCTATAGTTTAAAAAAAATGCCAGGATTTTGTCAATCATATTTATTTTTTCAAAGAAATGGCTCTTTGTTTCATTAATTTTTACTTTAATCTTTATTATTTCTTTTCATCAGATGCTCTTATGGTTGAATTCTTGTTTTTCCAGTTCCTTTAGGAAGACAGCCAGGTTATTAATTTGGGATCTTGCTGTCTTTGTAATGAAGGCATTTAGGGCTATGAATTTTCCCCCCTTAAGACTGTTTTCATTTTGTCTCCTAAGTTTTGGTAGGTTGTGTTTTCATTATCATTTGATTCTAGAAACTTTAAAATTTCTTTTTTGATTTTTTTCCACTATTCATTCATTGTTTAAAAGTGTATTGTTTAGTCTCCAGGAGCTGGTGCAGTTCTTGATGTGTCTCTTATTGTTATTTTCTAGCTTTAAGCATTGTGATATGACATGATTCAGGAAGTTACTTCAATTTTCCTGACTTTGGAGGCACAGCTTATGGTCTAATGTATTGTCAGTTTTGGAGAATGTTCTGTGGTCCTCTGAGAAGAATGGGTATTCTGCAGATTTGGGGTGGATAGTGCTGTAGATATCCATAGGTCTAGTCAACCTATGATACTTTTGAGCTCTATTATTTCCCTGTTGATATTCTGCTTGGATGATCTATTGATAGTGGAGTATTGAAGTCTCTGACTATGATGCTGTTGGTATTTATTTCTGTTTTATTGTCAAGTAGATTTTGTTTTATACACTGTGGTGTACCTTTGTTTGGCACATACATATTTAAGATTGTTATGTTCTCATGTTGGATGATTCCATTGATGAGTAACAAATGATCTTCTTTGACCTTTTTGATTATTTTGGTTTGAAGTTTACTTTATCACGTATTAATATAGCAACACTCAGTTATTTTTTGATTTCTGTTTGGTTTGAATAGAATTTTCCAACCTTTCACCCCTAGGAGGTGTCTATCATTAGTGGTGAGGTGGGTTTCTTGAAGATAGCAGATAGAAGGGTCCAGTTTTTTGACCCACTCTGATAACATGTGTCTTTTGATGGATGTGGTGGTTTGATTCAGGTGTCCCCCATAAACTTAGGTGTTCTGAATGCTAGCTCCCCAGCTGATGGATATTTGGGAATTAATGCCTCCCAGAGGGAGTATATTGTTGGGGGTGGGTTTATGGGCTTTATAGCCAGTTTCTCCATGCCAGTGTTTGGCACACTCTCCTGTTGCTATGGTCCATCTTATGTTGGCCAGGGGGTGATGTCCACCCTCTGCTCATGTCATCGTTTTCCCCTGCCATCATGAAGCTTCCCCTCGAGCCTGTAAGCCAAAACAAATCTCTTTTTCCCAGAAGCTGCTCTTGGTTAGGTGATTTCTACCAGCAATGCAAACCAGACTGCAACAATGGGTGAGTTTAGAACATTAATATTTCAGGTTATTACTGTGAGGTTTGAATTCATCCCTGCCATGTTGAGGTGTTTTATAGGGTTTGGTGCTTTCTTGTGTTTTGTTCTATTTGGAGCTTGGTCTGTTTTAGTTATTGTGATCTTCTTCTTGTTGGCTTTTGAGATTGGTTGTTTGACTGTTCTGTGTGGAGTATTACCTCAAGTACTCTGTGTAGGTTTGACTTTGTGTTCATAGAATCATAGAGTTGAGGTTTGGTTTTGTTTTGTTTTGTTTTTGTTTAGAGGTAGGGTTTCACTCTAGCTCAAGCTGACCTGAAATTCACTATGTAGTCTCAGGTTGGCCCCAAACACATGGCAATCCTCCTACCTCTGCCTCCCAAGTGCTGGGATTAAAGGTGTACACCACCACACCTGGTGAGTTGACATTTTTCATGGGAAATTTTTCTTTTACCATCTATAATGAGGGATACTTTTTCTGGGTAGAGTAGCTTGGGTTGGAAGCCATATTTTTAATACTTTGAAGGCCTTTCTGGCTTTCAGGATTTCCATTGAGAAATCTGAGGTAATTCTGATGGATTGCCTTTTTATGTTGTGAGTTGTTACTTTCTTGCTGCTTTTAACAATATCTCTTTGTTTTCATTGTTAAGAGTTTTAACTATGATGTGTCTTGGAAAGTTTCTTCTTTGGTCTTATTTGTTTGGTGTTCTGAGGGCTTCTTGTATCTGAATGGGCCTCTCTTTTGAAAGATCCAGAACATTTTCTACAATAATTTTGTTGAATATATTCTTTATGCCTCTGGCCTGGGTTTCCTCTCCTTTTGGTATACTCATGATCAAGATGTTTGGATGTTTTAGGGAACTCCACAGATTTTTGAACTTAGAAAAGTTTTAGCTTCCCAATAAGTTTCTTCTGTCTTGTCTTCCAAGTTAGAGTTTCTGTCTTCCACATGAGTAACTCTGTTGGTGAAGGGTTCTAGAGACTTTTATAATTTTTATTTGATTTTTGTTTTCTGTTGTGTTATTTTATCTTGTTCAATCTCTTTTTGGAGGTACAATTTCAATTCTACTTCTGATTTTCTTTATGCTTCCTGGAGTTCATTCTTGAATTTTATCAAGTCTTCATTAAGCATAATCATCTGATTGTTGGGATCTTATATTTCTTGACTCACCTTCAACTTATTCATATCTCTTTGGATGGGTCTAATATTTTCTTCAATCAAGTTAAGCCTACTGTCAAAAGCTGAACACTAGGAGATGATTCTGCTCAATTTCATTGTTAGTTCTTTGATAGTTTGCTTCCCATTCAGTGATTTGTTTGATCAGGGTCTTATTAGTTGTTGTATTTTCATTCAGAAAATGAATTTTGATGATTTCTCTATGATTTCATTGGAGGTTTCCATTGTTGACTAGACATTCCTGGTAGAGATCTCTCAGATCTTTACTTTCACTGGCTTTTTTTTTTTTTTTTTGTGTTTTCTACTTTACTTATGGAGAATCTTTATTTTATTGAGGAGAAAGCAAGTTTTTTTTTTTGTCCTTTGGCCCATGCACCCTCTGAATCAGATGAACAGGGATGTTGCTAACCAGTGGCCAGTCAGGATACCAGAGCAACAGGCCTGATTCCACAGTTTACACAGAGACCAGGCCTCCCCAAGCAAGGCACAATGAGACCTACCAGGCCCAGGGGACTGGGGGGTGCCAGCAAAGAGGGATCTGGTCTACTGACTCTGTGCCATGCCCACTTGAACACAGTCAGCACAGGAAATCCAAACCAGGGAACTGGGAGGAATCAGGAAACAAGGGTCTGACCTCCTCATTCCTCACGACTGTCTGTTCACTTTTCAGCTATGGCATTGGTTTGGATATTTGCTGTGCATTTATTACCTTAAATCAAAAGCACATCACATGTAGTTATACCACATTGTTTAATCTAATTTAAGGAAAGAACATCTTAAGGATTGCATAGAACACATTCAGGTTTTTCTTTTTTCTTTTTCACTTGAGCACTATTATTACAAGCTCTATAGATTTAGGCAAAAGTTTCCTCAAGCTTTCCATCAGTAATTTGTAATAAAGATGGTAACCATTTGACAATGCTATTGTCTGAGGAAATATTAGTAAAACAGCTATAAAAGTATTTTTCACAGTTATATAAGAGAGTTTCTCTCACTACTTTCTATTGTCTTTGAAACACAGGTATACATGTGTATCCATAAATTTGTCCATTATAGGTTCATTTATGTCTTTAAATATTAAACTAAAGTTTATATTTATCATTATTGAATTTTAGATTTCAGATTTGACTCATGATTCTACCCTTTTGAAAGCATTCTTAACCTTCAGCTTTTTTTTTTAAATTAATTTATTTATTTGAGAGTGACAGACACAGAGAGAAAGACAGATAGAGGGAGAGAGAGAGAATGGGCGCGCCAGGGCTTCCAGCCTCTGCAAACAAACTCCAGACGTGTGCGCCCCCTTGTGCATCTAGCTAATGTGGGACCTGGGGAACTGAGCCTCGAACCAGGGTCCTTAGGCTTCACAGGCAAACACTTAACCACTAAGACATCTCTCCAGCCCAACCTTCAGCTTTTTCCTACATTTTTGCAATTATATCTCAGCTTTATGTCACCCCAAAATGAGATAAGCTCTTCACTGAAGATAAGTAAGATATATTTGAATAGGAGAAAAGTGAAGGCAGAGTGTTCAAACATGTGCTTATTCTTCTTACTCTAGATTAAGAGTTTCATCAACAACACCCTTTGCAATTGGTCATTATTGAAATCTACCAAGCAGTAAATA
Organism: Jaculus jaculus; assembly: GCF_020740685.1. Taxonomy (NCBI): domain Eukaryota; kingdom Metazoa; phylum Chordata; class Mammalia; order Rodentia; family Dipodidae; genus Jaculus; species Jaculus jaculus. Next base: position 27,853,603 of record NC_059120.1, read on the forward strand.
ACTGAGCCACTTTGTTTTTTTATAGTATAAGACATTCTGTCAATTGAATTTGTGAAATCTTGATAGTCTGACCCATAGCTCTAAACCAATATCTAGGAATGCAACTAAATATAATTCAACTGGCATAACTTAATGAAAATATCTCATACTATCCCCTTTAAAAGCCTTCATAGATATACTACTTTACCATTTTAAATTTTTGCCACATTAACCTCAATGGCTCACAGGTGTCACTTACTTTTGTCCTGTTTTTAAAAGTCAGAATGCTATATGCTATTCCATAGTTTTCCATAGCTGCTACTTGAAATATCTTTTCAAACATCACTAACTTTTATCAATTTCATTGTAAGTATAAAAACTCCCATAACATCTAAGAATAAATATTGGAACAAAGGATTTGAGAACGGAGCCCTTTATCATCACCTCACCCCACAATCCTTTGGAAAGACTATTTCCATCAAAATTCAGCCAATGTAAAATTCCAATTAACTAGATTTTGGGAAAGTTATCAAACTTTCTCGCAGTGACTCATTCAACGAAACTTACTTTAAATCAGCCTCTTTTCCATTCTGTGACACACACACACACACACACACACACACACACACAGAGAAAGAGAGAGAGAGAGAGAGAGAGAGACGTAATATCATTAATGATATTTTCTAAGGAAAAAACTGGGCTCAAATCCATACAATTGATCTCATGGACTACTAATAATTAAGCAACATCCATGTTAGAAAAATTCTGGTCCAACATCAGTGCTTACATTTTTTACCTCTGTCTGAAACTAACATTTCATTAACATTCCTTGTAACACTGACTGGCCTCCTTTTAAAAGTCAGACTGTCTACCTATACTGCGGTAACAGCATCCCCACTGGCTTAAACTATAGTGGTTTATTTTTCAACTTTCAAGTGTATGGTGAACTTCCAATCTAACCTGTAAGGATAAAATCTAAGGAAGGCTCTATTGTCATGATATCATTACTGCCAGGTAAATAAAAGGAAAAAAAAAAAACAGGGAAAATGATGACCTGGCTCTTTACTTGAAATTGATGCTGTGAATTATGTCCACTTCTATGTAATCTGTCAACGAAAATGTCAGTTGGTCTCCCTCAGCTCAAAGATATCACTGATATTTTCTTGCCATGAGCCTAAACAGAGTATAAATAGGATATGCCCCACAACCCTATTTGTGATTACCAAATACTCAGGTATATCTATGTCCACCACCCAAATAAGATAGCCACCTTAAAGTCCGAAGAACATGGCTCTCAGTATTCTATGCAATCTCGGCTTCTGCATTCCAAAATGCTCTGCATCCTCTATTACCTACACGGATCATATTTAGAGAAGATATTGATAACTATGCTTTAGAAGATAGAAAATCAGAGAGATCATTGTATATCAAGCAAATTCTCTTTTATTACAGGCTGGTAGGTGTTTAATGGTATGAATTTCTCATATTTTTCTTCTTTATTTATTATTACTAGCTATACATGCAAATAGCCAAATTGCTTTGTTTACAAACCAAATTTTATTACTTTCATGAATTTTAATTCCTTATCACCTCCCCCTCTATTTTTCTTTCCTTAAGAAAAATTTTTTCCTAATCAATACTTCAATATTGCTTCATTAGAAGAAATTACTGCTTAACCTTACTATAATCAGTCTTTGCTCTGAAATAAAGTTAGTTCATGGACTTTAACAGTAGACAAGAGAACCATAGCTCTGACTTGATCATCCTCTCACAACTGAGATTTAATAGGTTTGTGATGTTCAAAAGACTCAAGATTTTAGTTTTTACCCATGGGGTTGGGAAGTAGTTGTGGCTTTAGTCCTACAAAGATGCTAAAGTTCGGAATTTTCTCAACCCATCCTTTTCATTTACAAACAAGCCTATGTTTAGTGTTGCTTATCTTTGTAATGCATTTGCAAATGCAGCAGAAATTAGCTCTAACACATAGTTTTCCAATCTCTGCTCTTAAAAGTACAAGTTCTTTACTGACTTACACTCATATGTTTCCCTGTCATATAGTTGCAGGCCACAGGTTTACCAGATTTCATAATGCCATTCAACCTGCAATAAGTTTCTGACTACCATGCAAATAATAAACAAACGCCATCCATTTTGGTACAATCTCAACTCATGTCCTGGAAGAATGTAAATAGAGTATCCAATACTCACTTATATTTGTTAAGGCTTGATTAGAAACAATTTCTAAAATCCATAAAGAGTTATTTTTCATTCACACTATACTTAAAATGCAGGTCAACTAGGACTCTGCCTCACTTGTCCTTCCTCAAATTCCAGGTCAAAGGAGATACATTTTCTGGTCACCACAGTTGCTGAGGCAAGATAAAGGTGTCATGGAATTTGGATTTTGACTCTTCAAACCTTGTTTACAAGGTCACATGATAGTGCCTGACACTGAAAGTGAAGAAATGAAATTGCAGTATGACTGGTAAGATGATGTATAAAATATTTGTGACAGGACTGAACAGATGATTGAGTAGTTAAGGGAGACCAAGAGGGGCTAATGTCAAAAGAATTCTCAGTGAAGAAACTTAGGGTACAACTTTTTAAAGGCAAAACCCACAAAAACTATAATGACATCAATGCTTGGTGAAGGTTAACTTAACCTTGTAATAACAGTTATTTTGACCATACATCTGTGGTTGTTTTACATCCTGGAGTTAATTTGATTATCTATCTGGGCCATGGTAAGGATCGTGGGAAGTCTGAATATGCTGCCAATGTGAGTATGACTGCCAGGGAGGGAGGGTTAGTGGCTGAAAAGCTCCCACTCAGTTACAGAGTGGAGTCAGCGCAGATCAGGACAAGGCGACTCTGCCTTAGCTATTTCAGTTAAAGCACGAGACCCTCTTGGACCAGAGACTGTCAAACTTGACTCCCCAGAACCCACATAAAAATAGTGGCCATGGTCATACAGTGTTGTAACCCCAATCCACACAGGTATGGGAAGGACCAGAGACCAGAGAATGGTTAAGAGCCTTTGATAAACAGAGCTATGGGATGAGGGAGAGCCCCCATCTCAAGAAAAAGAAATATGCAAATAAGCAGTAAGAACCTGATGTTCTCCTCTGGCCTCCACACATGCAAATGATGTGGCAAATTGAAAGATACATGTGCATACACCACACATTACACACACTACAAACATCACAAGACACATATGCTGTAAACATACATACACACACACACACACACACACACATGCACACACACTTCCAGGTTCAGAATATCCTCTCTGAAGACAATGCTGAATTTCTTCACACAAATGATACTCTAAAGTGATATTCTTCGTTCTTTCCCCAATATCTTTTGCATTGTCAGTATTTACAATACCCCATGATAGTTCAGATTCTATAATAAACAGATATTGCAAGAAATTTCCCTACAAAAGTATATTTCTTATATATGTAGCGCCCAGGGTTGTTTTATTTTGTGTTTTTGTTTGTTTGTTTGTTTTTTTCCTGTATGCTAACTGGCCATCCTCTAGGTGTAAATCACAGCTTTGATGCTTCCATGTTGTGTTTTTGCTTCACCCTGGGGTTTTGTCATTTAAGTCCCTCAGAAGAAGCATTGTCCAGGAGTTTTTACACATCATTTGGCTCAAACCTTATAGGAAAATATTAATCACATGATTATATCCACTTACAAACAAAGCAAGAAACTTGTTCTTAGCTGGATAGCTATTCCTAGTCACAAGTGCATAACTGTGGAGGAAGAGAATGGATGTTTTGCATAGATTATTCTCTCCAATATCTACACATATGCAGTACACAAGCATATACTCACACATTCTGTCAGAACCTGCTCCCAGGAGACATGATATTAATCACTGATACGTTAATATATATTTAATCCATTGTTTCTTCTGAAAAGTCTCCAATGGAAAAATATTACATTCCAGTCTTAGCTGGGTTTAGCAAAACACCTGCTAAATGAAGCTTCATAATCAAGGAATTTGGAAAATCCTGACTTAAAGAAAATGAAAGTATTTTGGTTAGCTTGTCCTACACTGTTTATAGCTTCTAGATACATTAATATAAATCTTCAGAAAATGAAACTTATATGCCGCTTGCTCCAGAAATTTATGGCTGCAAAACTCCTTCCTGAGTGTCAGCTTTTATCACTGGAGATAGTAGCATGCCTAGAGTACTCAATATTGGAAATGCAGATTTGGGTTGAGAGGAAGTTATAACTCTGTTGAGCTTAAGCAAATCAAAAATTGGGGTTCCCAGCCTGAAAATAACATGGAGGGAGATATTCGGCCACTTGTATAAAACTAGTGCTCTAAACTGTCTGCTCTCTATCAGTAGATCACTGTGGAAAAAAAGTACCCCTGAGTCCTGACTCTGAGATGTAGAATACCTTCTGCTCTGACAGATGGGGGCCGGACAAGCTGTTGTTGCTCTCAGTGCAATGCAAATGTGAATTCTCTTTACAGCTTTCAACAGTGTTCTTTTACAGCACCAGAAAACCTGTTTCAGGCCCTCAGGAGCCCTACCACAGGAATGGATGTTCTCATTTCTGTGAAGTCTCCACCCCATTCTGTGCTCCCTGTCTGAAGCCAGATAATAAAAAATAATCCCCAAAACAAACAAAAGATCTTGCTCACTGGCCAAATTTCAGATCAATAGAGCAGTTGGGAAGGAGCCAAGACTCAGAAGCTTGCATGGTGAGAGGCTGCAGATCATTAAAGATGAACAGAGCCATCAAACACCAGCACAATCGGCACAACCAAATGTAGTGCTCTTGGCAGACTTTACACAGAGCCCGTGGATTGAACATTCCTGGAAATTAGCACAACATCTCCACAAAGATTGCATGTGAGGCCCTCTTAATTCACCTGTGAGATACACAGTGAACTCAGGCAAGAAAGCAAACAAACCCTGCTTGATACGGGTTCTGGGTGATTGTGTCTGTATTTTTACCATTTTAAACAATCTTAGCATCAGCTAAGCCTTTATGTCTAGAGCCCTGTTCATATTCACCACACATAGAAGGAACTAACAAATAACTGCTTAGCTATCTTGAATCATTTAATAGAAATCAGAGCTTATTGCCTGCAGTAATTGTAATGGGTGCTACTATAAATTGGCTAGAAAAAGAATGTCAATATCCAGGTAGAGGAAGGTTACATGTCATTTGCAATGAAATATATAAGAATAAGTGCATCAATGAATGGAAAGCATCTACTCTGAAACTAAACTTTGAAGCATAAAGTGAACAATGAACAATCAAGTAGTCCAGCACCACCCCCCAAAAAAGCTGTTTGGCTGTTTTTAATATAAATCAAAATTTCATTTGAAAAGGAGTTGTCAAACTATCAAGAAAGGGTGGGAATTTCTTTAAGACTGGCTGCTTTCTTTATAAGAAAAGCTTACCAGATTCTTTTTATTGTTTTAATTGACATACAACTGCCATACAATGGAATGCATGAAAATGTTTACTTTTTAAGACATGCTCAAGATAGTTTGAATTCAAAATCATCTTTCTTCCATCTCATGAGAAAACACAGATCTCTTTCTAAGAAACATTTTGAATCACTTCTTTGCCTTTTGGCTAAGATCAAGTGAAGAAATATTTTTAAAAAATATTTTATGTATTTGACACAGAAAGATAGATATGGAGAGGATGGGCATGCCAGAGCCTCCATCCCCTGCAAATGAACTTCAGATTCACACTCCACCTTGTGCATCTTATTTTACATGGGTACTAAGGAATGGAACCAGGGTCTTTAGGCTTTTCAGGAAAATGCCTTAAACACTAATCTCTCTAGCCCACAGAAGAAACATTTGTGGGGGGTGGGGGCACAGTAGATGGCTTGATGGCTAATGGTGCTTGCTTGCAAAATCTACAGGCCCATTTTCATTTCCACAGTACCAACATAATGCTAGATGCAAAATGATGCATGCATCTAGAAATTATGTGCAGTCCTGATGCCCCCCCCCCCTCTCTTCTACACACACAGAGACAGAGAGAAAGAGAGAGAGAGAGAGAGAGAGATTATTGGTATGGCATATGTTTATTGATGTGGCATGTAGATGTGGATGTGGGTACACTTGTGATTGTATGTGGAGACCAGATACTGATGTTGGATGTCTTACTCAATTTCTCTCTCTTTATTTACTGAGACAGAGTCTTTCATTGAGGTCAGACCTCAATGATACAACTGGTCATAGCTAGCTACTTTAGCCCAGGATTCACCTATCTTCAGTGTGCTGGGATTACAGGTGACCACCACACCTACCCAGCACATGCATGGGTGCTGGGGATCTGAACTGCAGTCTTGATGCTTACAAACGAAGCCTTGTATTCCCTAAGCCAGCTCTCAAGCCCCAAAATCTATAGCTATTAAATTAAAGATTCAGTGAGTTTTGGAAAATGTGTATACTCAAATAATCAACACACAAATCAATACACATACCTTCTTCATCATCCCTGACTGCCTCTCAAAAGACTTTTTTACCACTCTCAACTTCTCTCCTTATATTTCATTTGCTTTATGCTGAAATTAATGTATGGAAGTCCAGTAGGATGTACTCTTTCTAAAAACAGTTATTTATTCATTTATTTATTTATTTATTTAATAAAGACAGAGATGAAAGGTAGGGGGGAATGGGCTTGCCACTGCAGACAAATTCCAGATATATGAACCATTTTTCACTTCTGGATTTATGTTGGTGCTGTAGAATTGAATCCAGATTGGCAGGCTTTGCAAGCAAGCAACTTAAACTACTAAGCCATCTCTCCACCCCATATGTATTCTTTTGCATCATGACTTTTTTTTTATTTATTTTTTTTTATTTTTTTTTTATTTTTTTTATTTTTTTTAATTTAATTTATTAGTTTTCTTTTCAGTAAATACAGGCAGTTTGGTACCATTATTTAGGCTCATCTGTGATCTACCCCCTCCCATCCACAATGCATCATGACTTTTTAAATTTAGCAAAAAGATTGTGAGATCATTTTTAATGTTAGTTAGTGGTGTTACTAGTGTTTTTAATGCTACATAATATTTAATGTATTAGAATATGCCTATGAATGGACATTGAGTGGGTTCCTAATCTGGCTTGTTGCACAGAAAATTGGTAAGGCATGGTTGTTCATATTTTATGGTAAACATATGTTTGTCTATTTCTTTGGTTAAAAACTTGGAGAATTGTTGCTTTAGAGGTCGGTGTATATTTGGTTTTTAAAAACTGACAAGTAGTTTTCAGAAGTGGTTGGACATATGAGATTCTGTGTTGATATTAATGAGTGTTACAAATATTTACAATCATTAGGCCATTCTAGCAAGGGTGAGTAGACCTCATTGTATTTAATTTTTTTTATTAATTTATATGCAGAGAGAGAGAGAAAGTGAGGAGACAGAGAAAGAACGTGCAAGAGAGAGAACAGGCATGCCAGTGCCTCCAGCTCTGCAAATGAACTCCAGGTGCATATGTCATTGTGCATTTGGCTTTACGTGTGGACTGAAAAATCAATCCTTAGGCATTGCAAGTCAGCACCTTAACCACTGAGCCATCTCTCCAGCACTCAATATAGTTTTATTTTGCATTTTCTTCACACATAGAGGTTAAATTCTTTTGTTTGCACTTAGTGTCTAATTTCAAGCCTTCTTTTTTAAGTGAGGACTGAGAAGATAGATCAGTGAGTAGAGCATGGCCCTTGCAAGCATTAAGACCTGATTTGATTCCCAGAAACCATATTGAAACTATCCGGGCAGACTTCCAGTCAAGATGGCATCTGCCTAACTGTGCTGCGCCTCCAGGGAATGGAAAGGCAAGATATTTAGGGTTCATTGGGCCTTTTAGGGGTGAGCAGACTCTAATAGACCTCTAGTGGGATGACGTGGAGGAGCAAAGTAAGGAATTCACCGAGTCCCATGCTCTCAGATAGCCCACCAGCCCTGTAATCCCCCATATGCAGCCATCCTAGCCACAGTTCCAGCCACAGGCTCCTCCTGCACTACCCACAGGCAGGGGACCAAGGCCAGCAGACTAGCTGAGCTCCAGGCACACCTGCAAGCTCGCAAACACCATCCCGCTCATTGCTGGGCCCCACCCCCATGCATGCACCCAGGCCTGCATGCTAGTGTTTCCCCGGAGGGCCTCCATGCACGAAGCCATTGCACTTGCTACCGTCTGCAATCCTGTGCATGACCTCAGGCCAGCAGTCTAGAGTTTCCCCAGGGGATCTCCATGGGGAATGCCATCTCACTTGCCACTCTCCGCCCCCCCTCCCCCCCCCCTGGCCCCGTGTATGGACCCAGGCCAGCAGGCTAGCATTCCCCCAGGGGAACCCAACACAGGAACAGTGTCCCACTCACCGTTGTCCCCCAGCCACCCAAGTGCACCAACACAGACCAGCGGGTTAGTTTTCTCCCAGGGAACCTTCACATGCTCAAAGTCCTGCTCACCTCCAACAACATATGCAAACCCAGGTCAGCAGGCCAGCACTCCCCTTGATGCCACAAGATACTTCCACACACTACTGCCCCTCTGTGCAATGGACTCAGGCCAGCAGGCTAGGGTTCCTCTCTCCCTAGGCAATACCACCACCAGGGACCTTCACATCCCTCCCCCACAGCATATCACCTGACACACAGCAGTCCCATATCACTGTCCTGCCCTGTCATAGGACCAGTAGTCACACCCAGCCCCAGGCTACAGGGTCCCAAGGGACCCACTGACCCATCCCTTCACCCTTCAGCATCACAGAACCACCACACATTCCCATCCTATCCCCCTCAGCAGCCATGCCACAACACCAGTCTGCTTTGTCCCATTCCTCCCTAATCCTGTCCCCTCATGCCACCTGACCATGCAGTCCCATACCCCAAATCACAGAACAACAAGCCCCATTATCAGGTCCCCAGGCCCCCAACAGAGCCACACAGGCTCCTCCTGTCTGAGCAGGAAGGCTTCATTGCCATCAGAGGCCTTGTGGAAGCAAACATAAAAGGGAATAATCACTAAAGACACTTCAAGGGAATACTACAGCTTTCTCCTAAATTAAATAAGACTCCTACACTGATGGGCAGACCACAGTGCTAAAGGAAAAGCATGAAAAAGCAAATGCCAGTAAATCCAATAAGATTGTCCAGTTCTACAATGGATGTTTCCAATCAAAACATAGAAGGGACAATAGGGTCAGAACCCTAAATTAAGGTACAAGCTATGGAACCCTGACCAAACAAACAACAGAACTTGTAGAAAAGGAACAAAGGGATGATAATCATATGAATTATCTTCTTATCTCCTTGCTAGATTACACCTAATAGAAAAGCACCAGAAAGGGTTCCAAACACAGTTAAATAATCTGAAGGAGAGAAAAAAAAAAAAAAAAAAAAGAGGACCTCAATAACAAGGTGGCTAGGCTGAATGAAGACATAAAGAAATACAAGAATGAATTCCAAGAAGCACTAAGAATATCAGAATATTACGTGAAAAGGGAACTTTACAGAGGGATGGAAACTATACATTAAAAGGTAGTAGAAAATACAAACCAAATTGAACAAGCCCAAACCTCTATAGAAGCTCTCAAGAACAGTTAGCCATGTAGAGGATAGAAACTCATAACTGGAAGACAAAACAAAAGAAACAGTTCATGAGTCCAAAAGTTTCAATAAGTTAAAAAAAATTGTGAAAAGTACTTGAGGGACCTGTGGGATACCCTTACACATACCAACATTTGGATTATGGGACTACTAGAAGGAGAAGAAAGTCAGACCAAAGGCATGGAGTCAACAAAGTTATTGAAGAAAACTTTCCCACTCTCTCAAAGAAAAGTCCCATCAAGTTACAAGGAGCCAACAGAACTTCAAACAGACTGGACCAAAGGAGAAATTCTTCAAGACATATTATCATTAAGGCTCTAAATATCAATACCAAAGAGAACGTACTAAAAGCAGCTAGGGAGAAACAACACATTACATATAAAGCTAACCTCATCAGAATTAATTCAGACTTCTCAATGGAAACCCTGAAAGCCAGGAGCTTAGAATGGCACACTGCAAAGTTGAAGAACCTATGTCTTCCAACCCAAACTCCCCTATGCAGCAAAAGTATCCCTGATAATAGATGGTGAAAGAAAAGCTTTCCATGATAAAACTCACCTTTGCAACTATGGGAACACAAAGCCAAACATGCATTGAATATTTCAGGGAATACTCCACACAGAAAAAAGCAAACAACCAACCATAAGTGCCTACAAGAAACAGATCACAATAACCAAACTAGGAGACGGCACAAAAAAACTACAAAGTCCAAGAAAACATCAAACCACATAAACCACCACAATATGGCAGGGATTAACTCAAACCTCACAGTGGTTACCCTAAATATTAATGGTCTTAATTTATCCATCAAGAAACATAAGCTAACAGAGTGGATCAGAAAATTAGACTCCTAAATCTGCTGTCTTCAAGAAACCAGCCTCACCACTAAAGACAGACACCTCTTTAGGGTTGAAGGGTGGAAAATAATATTCCAAGAAAATGGAAATAAGAAACAAGCAGGTGTAGCTAAACTAATATTGGATAAAATAGGCTTCAAACCAAAAGTAATCAAAAACGACAAAGACCAGTTCTTACATATCAAGGGAATGATTCAACAAGAGGATATCACAATCATCAATCTTTATGCACCAAACACAGGGGCACCACAGTCCATAAAACAAAACCTACTTGACAACAAAACAGAAATAACCACCAACACCATCATATTTGGGGACTTTAATACTCCACTATCAGCAATAGATAGAACATCCAAACAGAAAATTAACAGGGAAGTGAAAGAGCTCATCAAAACCATAGATCAATTAGACCTAATAGAGATCTACAGAACATTCCATCCCAAATCCACAGACTACACATTCTTCTCAGCAGCCCATGGAACCTTTGCTAAAAGAGATCATATACAGGGTCAAAAAGCCTTCCTCCATATATTTAGGAAGATTGACATAATTTCCTGTGTGACATCAGATTACAATGCTGTATTTCTAGAAATTAACAACAAAAGATGCACCAGCAATTCCATCAGCTCTTGGGAACTGAACAACACACTTAAACAATAAAGGCATAGTGAACAAAATAAAAATTGAGATTGTGAAGTTGCTAGAAATGAATGACAACGAGAACACATCTTATCTAAACTTATGGGACACAATGAATGTGGACCTCAGGGGAAAATTGAGAGCACTAAATGCCCTCATAATAAACACAGAGAGATCCTAAATCAATAATCTAACCATCACCTAAAGGCACTGGAAAACAAAGAACTCCAACCCAAAAAGCTCCATATGGAAAGAAATAATTAAGATCAGAGCATAAACTAATGAATTGGAAACTAAGAAAACAATTAAGAAAATTAATTAAACAAAGAGCTGGTTCTTTGAAAAAAATAACCAAGATTGATAAACCCCTGGCCAATTTGACCAAGTAAAGAAAAGAGATGCTTCAAATTAACAAAATTAGTAACGAAAAAGGGGAGATCACAGCAGACATAAATGAAATTGGGAGAATCATCAGGACTTATTTCAAAAATCTCTACAAAATTGGGAGAAAAAGAGGAAATAGATGAATTTCTTTATACATACCACCTACCAAAGCTAAACTCAGAGCAAATTAATCTCCTAAACAAACCTATAATACCCACTGAGATTGAAAAGGTAATCAAAAACCTCCCCAGGTCCAGGACCAGATGGCTTCTCAGCTGAATTCTATCAAGCCTTCATGGAAGAACTGAAAACTTTTTTTTTTTTTCCCTCCAAACTGTGGCACACAATCAGCAACAGGGAAAGCTCTCCCATTCCTTCTATGAAGTTTCTATCACCCTAATACTAAAAGTACACAGAGATGCCACAAGAAAAGAAAGCTACAGGCCTATTTCCCTGATGAACTTAGCTGCAAAGATCCTGAACAAAAGCCTCACAAACCAAAGTAAACAACACATCAAAAGCATTATCCACCTTGATCAAGTAGGCTTCATCCCAGGAATGCAGGGATGGTTCAACATATGGAACTCTGTCAATGTAATATATCACATAAATAAGCTTAAACACAAAAACCACATCATCATTTTGATAGATGCAAAAAAGACCTTTGGCAAAAACACAGTATCACTTCATTATCAAAACATTGGAGAGAATAGACATGGATGGTTTATATATAAACATAATAAAGGCTATATATAAGGCTCCTACAACCCAAATAATACTTAATGGGGAGATACTGGAGGAATTCCCATTTAGATCAGGAACAAGACAGGGGTCTACTCTCACCTCTGCTCATCAACATAGTACTGGAAGTTGTAGCTCAGAAATAAAAGGGATACAAATTGGAAAGGAACAAATTAAGTTATCTCTATTTGCAAATGACATGATTTTGTATATAAGAGACCTGAGAACCTCCATCTCAAAACTCTTAAAAGTGATTAACTCCTTCAGACCAGTAGCAGGATACAAAATTAATGCCCAAATCTGTAGCCTTTCTATATACAAAAGACAAAGATACAGAAAAAGAAATAAGCAACATTGTCCCATTTTCAATAGAAACAAATAAACAAACAAACAAACAAACAAACCAAAATACCTTGCAATAACATTAACAAAGGGAGTGAAAGACATATATAATGAAAACATAAAACACTCAAGAAAGAAATTGAGGAGGTCTTTATAAATGGAAAGACCTCCCATCCTCCTGGATAGGCAGAATTAATATTGTGAAAATGATAATCTTACCAAAGGCAATATACAGATTTAATGCAATACCAATAAAGATTCCAGCATTTATCTTCACAAAGATTGAAAAATGATCTCAAAATTAATATGGAATGGCAGAAGGCCTCAGATATGCAAGCATATCCTCAGCAAAAGAAACACCTCTGGAGGCATCACCATTCCTAATCTAAAGCTATATTACAAATCCATAATACTAAAAAAAATATGGTACTGGCATTAAACACAGGATTATAGATATATGGAATGGAATCAAGGATCCAAACTTTGGGTCACGTAACTACTGCTACTTGATATTTGACAACGGCCCTAAAAATGTAGGCTGGAATAAAGACAGCATCTTCAACAAATGGTGCTGGACAAACTGGATAACCATATGCAGGAAAATGAAACTCGATCCATATATCTCACCATGTACAAAAATTAAGTCCAAATGGATCAAAGACCTCAATATAAGATGCGAAACTCAGCTACTACTGGACAAAAAAATAGGAGGAACTTCCCCTGTTACAGGGATGGGAAAAGACTTCCTGAACAAAACCTCAGTAGCTCAGGAACTTACACAATCATTCAACCATTGGGATCTCATGAAGCTGAAAAGTTTCTTCACAGATAAACATAAAATAGGCAGAGTCAGTAGATTACCCACAGAATGGAAGAAAATTTTTGCTAGCTGTACAATTTACACAGGTCTAATTTCTAGAATCTACAAAGAACTGAAAAACTAAACAGAAAAGTCAAACAACCCACTCAAAAAATGGGGCAAAGAACTTGACAGGGAGTTCTCAGAGGAAGAAATACAAATCTCAAACACACACTTAATAAAATATTCATCATCCCTAATCATCAGGAAAATGCAAATTAAAGCAAGCATGAGATTCCATGTTACCCATGTAAGGATTGCAAACATTTGATTTTTTAATCAAATGAAAACAAATGCTGGCAAGGATAGGGAGAAATAAGAACTCTGTTCACTGTTGGTGGAAATGTAAGATGGTAAAACCACTATGGAAAGCAATATGGAGACTCCTAAATGGTTGACTATAGAGTTACCAAGAGACCAAGTTATTTCCTTATTGGGCATTTACCCTAAAAGCTCCATGCTTCAGTCAGAGAGGTTTGCTCAATCTTTTTTATATCAACCCAGATGTTCATCGTTAGATGAATGGATAACCAAGATGTGATGACACAATGGAATTAGGAGAAAAATGGTTGAACCTGGAACAGGTCATTCTCAGTGAATTCACCCAATCCCAGAAAGATAACCATTGCATAGTCTCGCTCATCTGTAGCTCTGAACCTGATATAATTTATAAGTATCTCAAGGACTGGACAATAGGGAGGTTGGGGCAGGAGGAGAGGGGGAGGGTGTGGGACACAAAACTGGACCCCAATGGCAATGGTACCATAAAATTCTACATCCTAAAAGACAGACTAAATGGTTGAACCGTCATCAGGTCCTTAGAGGGAACACCTGAATCACAGGGCCCTGGAGAGAGTAAGATGAATGTTAACCTTAATTTTCTCCTATTTCTCTCTCTCTCTCTCTTTCTCTCTCTTATATTACCTGTCTTTTTCTTCCTTCTTTTCCTTGGTGCTTCCTGTAACTCCCAGTACCAGAATGTGGTTAACATACCCAAGGAGCTGTTGATCAGAGAGACCCACAAGATTTCTCAGATGAATATAGATTTCTGTCAGAGTACTTGATACCCCACAAAGATTAGTGGTAAGACCCTACTTCTAGAGACACCATATGCTGTTGGTATGGAACATGGAGCGATCTGGCTGGAATCTGGAAGACAGTCAGTCCCCACACAGTTAGCTTGTCTAGTGCCAGAAGGTGTTACATGAGTGACTGCAGGAAAATTCCCAACAACTGTCTAAGAAACTCATGGTCTAAGCTACTCAGCAGCAAACAACCTGACATGATGCTCACACAAGTGCAGTAGTGCCACACAGCCATGGTGCATAACTAATTGGTCTTGATTTGGCTAACAGAACCACTTAGGGGAATGAAACCTATAGCTGGTTCTAGGAAACAAGTCAGAACCATATCAAAAACATGAGCCCACTTTCCTTATCAAGCTTCCACCAATCATAGGCTACAAGAGTACCTATACCTATTATAAACCAGAAGATCCCTGATTTTTGTAGGCCAGCCAATGTGAGACCTTATTTCAAAAAAAGATGTATGGGTTCCCAGAGGAACAACATTTGAGGGTATTTGCTAGCCTTTAGGTGCATGTGCATGCATGTGTACCTGCACAAACATGAACATACACACCACACAGGAAAGATTTCTATAGGAAGTAGTGATTTTATTTGCATGTGCATACATATATATTTACATAGACATATTTACCTCTTCATATTATTTCTAGTACAAAGTGGATACTCAATAAAGGTTCATTGAATTAAACATGTTTCATCTTGTATTTTGAAACATGACCTGACTTTGTAAATTTATTTGTGTAAATATTTATCAATATGTAAATTAAGACATACTCATGGCTAAGTCTAGCAGTAGGAAGCATATGCCCATAAGAATGAATTCACTCTGTAGATACTTTCATTAGACCAAGTAATATTCAGAGCATATAAATCTGCATGAATGACTAATGAGAATTTTGTGGAAAGAGTAATGAAGCAATCAGTGTTAGATATCCAACATAGAGATGAAGAGAAAAAAACACAAACTCTTATGAAAGATCGTAGTTTAAACCAAACTCTGCAATTTGATATCTAGGTGACTCACTAAACTTCCCCAAGTGCCAGCTAATCAGCTGTATAAAAGGCAAGAACTGCTGAGTCAGAAACATCCTGATGTGGAATGCATAGCATAAATGTGAAGAAGCAGGACCCTGAGCTTGATTAGGGAAATGTTATCCCGAGACACCAAGTATATAAAGAAACCCATGCTCACATGGCCACAGGCCCCGGGGTGGCAGAGACTGAGGAGCAAAATGGCCTCCTATGCCTAACGCAGTGTCGCACTGTGTTGTTCTTGTTTGTTTGGGGGTTTTGTTGTTGTTGGCTTTTTTTTCAAGCCCAAGATGACCTGGAATTTATGATGTAGTCTCAGGCTAGCCTCAAATTCACAGCTATCCTCCTACCTCTGCCTGCCAAGCATCAGAATTAAAAGTTTGCACTGCCACACCCAAGTAGTGTTACACAGAGAGTGGTCATTTGCTATGAACTTTAAGAATGTCTTAAGTCGTCCAGTGTCACTTTCAAGGCTACTTAATTAAAAGCAAACATTTCTAAAGCTAACAAATCCTACAGAAAGCAAAGTAATAAGTGTGAAAAACCTACACACAATGAATCACAGTCACATGAACAATGTACAATATACCTGAGGAATTATAATCATGATTCAAACATTCACTATATAGAAGATGACCAAAAAAAATCCTGGAAATGACACAAAATTGTTTCAAGTGAAGGCAAAAGCTGTTGGTCCTAATTAATTTCCATGGTTATTGTTGAAAAGCACAAATCTCCATTTCAGCATCTACTGTAAATAAAAACCCTATTTACAGATCCTGTGCAGAGACTTAACTATGTTTATATAACAAAACACAATAGAGCAAAGAGACTATAAAACGATTATGATGTACTTACTAAGGCAAATCTGCATTAATCACAACCATGATTTAACTTTTTGAACACAAACATCCTTCTCTACATGATGGATACTACTTCCTTGAATATGGGAATTAGGATGTGGGTATGAACTATTAATTTTTTTTCCCTTGTCCTGGTGGGATTAGTTTTCAGATTTTTTGTTGTTGTTGTTTTCTTTTGTTTTAATTTTTATTTATTTATTTGAAAGTAACAGACAGAGAAAGAGGCAGATAAATACAGAGAGAGAGAATGGGCATGCCAGGGTCTCCAGCCACTGCAAGTGAACTCCAGACACATGTGCCCCCTTGTGCATCTGGCTAAAGTGGGTCATGGGGTCCTTAGGCTTCACAGGCAAGTGCTTAACCACTAAGCCATCTCTCCAGCCGAGTTTTCAGATGCTTTATGTGGAATAACAAAAAACATATTGAGAGTGACTTAACTGTGTTGTAACTAGATCAGGTTTTAAATATATATGTATATATGGTAAAATATAATTTTCTAGCATTATTTCTTTCTATAAATTTATGTTTGTAAATGATTGTTTTTGTTGTCATGATTTTTATATATCAAAACACATCCTCCAGAAAAATCTTAGCTATGAGCCAGAATATCAGTCGAATAAAGCACAACTGTGTGTAAGAGTACATTGTTTTATGTGATAAGTAACTGAAGAGAGGAGCGTGAAGGGGCGAAGTAGCAATTGACTGTCTCCATTCTGAAAAAAGACATTGTAGCATGACAAGGAAGCCTGTGTCATTTACAGATAGATGTGTTTTTTCATTAATACCTCATATTCCTATTTTTAGGTGCATTTTTGGTTTTTTACACAATTATTGCGTTGCTGAAGTGATAATTACTGACACTTAGAAAGCAAATGCATATTTTACCCTCACTTTGGATCATTTACTGTTTTCAAGAACTCTGGTAAATCCTATAACAAATCAAGTTATTCTTATATAATCCAAATTTTCCTCCTTGGTTTATCTTAAATAGATCAGCTTGGATTCTTATGAGGTGAATGCTAACATTAGATATGCATTCTTCCATGTTGTTTAAAGTGTTACCATTATTGTATTATAAAACCTTGTAACTTTTTATACTACCAAATAATAAATAATGCTAACCAGCTAGAAACATTAATGCATTCTTCTTCCTCTAAAATGAAACTTAGTTTTCATACATCAGGGAACTTTGTCCAAAGTATTCTAACTATTACATGTTTGCAGGAAAATATATTTAAACAAGGTTTGATCCGGTTCGTACGTGTCAGAGGACATTGGAAATTTAAACTATCACATTCAAATTACCACATGCTACTTATCCCATACTGGCCTTGAACTCAAAATCATTTTGTTTTATCTTCTCAATTCTATTATTGGTGTGGCTGGACCACCACATCTGGCTTTTTTGAATTATCTTTCAACAGAAGTATTTATGGCTAATAAATACAAGGAAGAAATGATGACAATTAAGGGTATAGGCTAGGAGGATAGAGATTATGTCAAATTAGGAAATCCACACATCAGGAAGGAGATGGCTTTGTCTGGGCTGATCTATCCACTTAAAGGCATTTGCTGCCTCAAATGAGGAATTGAAATGTATAAAAAAAGAATATGATGTGCATCTTAATTAACAGGTTATACATAGACTGAAGAACAGGCTGAAGGCAGTGTCAAGGGTTAGGGGAATAACATCTGGTCCTACTAAAGAAAATCCAGTCAGAGTTTTAAAAGACAAATCCATTGGGATAAGGCAGATGCTCGCCAGGGTGTCTGTAGGAAACCACAGAAGCAAGCACAGATATGAAATAATGGATGTCAGGAAGCTGAGTTACTCCAATTAGACAGCTATCTTGGCACCAGAGTATAGCCTGGAACCAAAAGCAGGGAACAAACAGGAGGGGACAACCAGGCAGGCTGGCTGGCATATTGCTTCCTGGACTGAAGTCATGAAGGGTTAAACTTTTACATGCAAATGAGGACACAGTTGGCCATTTTTTGCTATACTCTTATTCTCTATTCCCAGACATATAGACCCTTCTTATCCTCAGGATTTCTGTAAAAGTTGACCCTCATTGTCCAAAAGCATTTCTCTAGCTTGGCTATTTTATCTGTGCATTAATTCTCCATCTATTCACTCACTCAGTGCTATCAAAAGGCGGTGTGTGTCCATTTTGTTTCTTTCCTTGTCTGAATTTACATTTGGTTGGTCAACTCTGGCCTATTTCATGACTTAGAATTCCTAGAGGGTTTTTTCTCTTTCCCTAGCCTCCGAGTGAGTAAATTATAAGCCTGATGTGAGATCTGATGTTCAGATAGGGTTACTGAGTAAATACATCCTCAGCTAACTGCTAAATAGGGCTACAGAAAGTGGTGCTCAACAAATACATTCTACACATTGCATATTGAAACCTCAACACTATGACAAAGAAATAATTGCATCTGTATTATAGACATGGGAAGTGAAGCTAACGAGAGCAAATAATTGACTGATGGATATTAAGCCATGTTATCAAGCTGGGTATCAAAGTGAACAAAATCATAACTCTTTTTCATCTCTGTGGACAGAAGCATTCATTCCTCCTTAGTCCCTTTACTTTGAATTCAGGAAAATAGGAACACAAGTTCTTGTGGAGACAGAGGAGTAATCTCCTGGGTCCTGGTCCTTTGTCATGTTCCCTGTTTTCTACAATCAAGGAGACGGAACATGTGAATAAAGTGGATAACAGAGGCCTCAAAACTAGTGGAATTATACTTGAGGAAAGGAGAGATTTCAAGATAACTGAGTCTGTTTTCCAGGATAAGAGGAATAAAATCCATGACTATGGAGTCCAAGTTTAGCTGTAACATTCAGGAAGTTCAGGAAGCACATCAAGACTGACACCAGGGGCTGGGGAAATGACAATAGGTGAAGTGCTTGCCACACAAGCAGAAGCACCTCAGTTCAGATCCACAGAACCCATGTGAAGCAGGATAGTATTGCATGTCTGTAATCCCCATGGGCTTATAACAAAGGACGGTGGTGACAGGAGAACCTCCCAGAAGCTCACAGGCAGCTCATCTGAGGAGCAATGAACAGTAAGGAGTCCTGCTTCAAACATGACCACAAGCAAGGACTAATACTTGAAGTTGTCCTCTTGACTGCCACACATAGGTCATCAAAATGGCACACTTGTTTTATACACATCCATAATCATACCCAGGGACACACATACACCAAAAGCTAAAAATAAGTACTAATTAAAAACAGACATTACCATCAAAATCACTTTGGGTTATGCAGAGGAGAAGACTGAGAATCAAAGAAGTTAATCTGTTGGAGAGATGTCTTCACAGTGATAGGCTCTTGCTTGCAAAGCCTGACAGCCTTGGTTCAATTCCTCAGTGCCCACTTAAGCCAGATGCATTAAATGACATAAGTATGTGGAGTTTGTTTGCAGTGGCAAAAGGCCCTGAAGAACCCATAATTACTCTATTTCTCTCTCTCTCTCTCTCTCTCTGAAATAAATAAATAAAATAACAAGAAAAGTTAATCATGATTCTCATGCATATAGCACACTGAAGCATGGACAAGAAAAGGACCATATGAAATTATCCTGGTCCAAAATCAGTACTCTTTACAGTATATTGACCTGCATACCAATGTGCCTTTTCTACCTGGCCACCTGGACATACATCTCATCAAAGCCAAAGCACAGATTCTCTAGTGGATGTAAAGGACTTTTTTCATACTTTCCTAGCCATTTCAAACACTTCTTGCAGCAAGTTTCAAGTTTTACACTGCATAAATATCACCTGGAAGCTTGTGAAAAATTCAAATTCACCACCTGACCACACTTGTAGAAACTGTGCTGGAACAGTTGAGGCACATAGTAGAGTTAAGCATCATGAGACACACGAGTAAGCAATGGGAACATCTGCTGTGCATAATAATTCCACCCTGTTTCTGTCGAGATAGTTCACGTTTCCAAACTTGTGTTGAGATATATAAACTATGCAGAGTTCAGTGAACTCTGACTTCTTGATTTAGTACTATATAATGAAATGCTAATATTTCCTCTATTCAGCTGAATTCTTTTGTTAGTATATATAACTGCAAATTAAGTCAGAGTTATGCCCAAATGCTTCAGAACTGGTGCAAATATAATCATTAGAAAAGTTAAAAACATGAGCCAATTTTGCCTTTTTGTAAGCTAAGTATTGTTTGATCACATCAACTTAGCACATACTGTTAGGTAAAGCTAGTTTATAACAAATTTATCAAAATACATCCAAATGAAAAAGTGAAAGCTGCTTATCAAAGTAGTTTCTAACTTAATATCAACAGGAACCAGAACATATATGTGTATGTGTGTATGTAAATGAGAGAAAGAGAGAGATTGTTGAAAGTTCAAACCAAAAAGCCATGAACTTGTTCTAATATTTTTACCAAACATTTGGGGAACAATTTTTTAGAATATATTGCTGTACCAGTTAATAAGTCTATTTCATAAGACATTTCATACCAAAGAAATATGCCCCAATTTTGTATAACACATTACTGAAAATAATATTGAACAATTTCCAAAATCAAAACTGCATTTAAACAAACAAAAACGTGGATATGTAAATGTGTATGTATGTGGGAAATCCACCTGGCTCTAATTGTGAATTTAAGAAAGAGACATATTTACACTCATAAGCAATTGAGCCAAATTATAATGATTTCATGTACATTTTTTAATTTATTTGTGAATATATATGTGATATACATGCTGTGTGTGTCTGTGTGTGTTTGTGTATGTGTGGGTATAAGGATGTGCAAGTGGAAATATGAGGACAACCTCAGAGTGTTTGTCCAGTGTTTCCACTTCCTTTCTGAGACAAGGTCTCTCATTCTGCCATTATCTGTTCCAGTATAACTAGTCCATGAGATTCTGGATTCTCCCGGATTGTTCTAAGCACACTGGGATCACAGACATCTGTGCTACTTTGCACCCAGATTTATGTGGGTGTTGGGAAGGGAACTCTTGCCAACAGGCTTACAAGCAAGCACCTTTAGCCCCTGAGCCATCCCCCAGCCTAAAACATATGTTTTATTAAGATACAATGTTCTTTTTAATGTGCAAGTTCTTATTTCTTCTTTTTCTTCTAGTTTCACAGGCTCATGTGAACTTATTAACACAAGGTATGCTTAATGTGCTGTTATCTCTGCTAGAAACTTGCTCCATCACTAATAGTTTTTCTAAATTTTTAATTCTTCCTTCTTTCTGATGACCTACTCTTATATTCCTTAACTATATGCCTTTTTTATCACCAGGGTCTGTAGATATACCATTTGCACATTAAGCAGCCTCAGTCTTAGATTACTCACACAATCCATGGACAAGGTCAGTGCCTTGGATGATCTTTATCCTACTTGGTTTACCTCTTGCATTTGACCCTTCTCACAGTGCCTGCTTGTTCAGATATCTCACCTTGATGGCATCAAGGGCACTGCTTATCCCTGATGCTCCTCTTTCTTGTTTGATCTTACAAGTTTTCTTTTTGCTTCTTCTCCCTCAGGTCTTTAAGCCATGTTAGTTCTCAAGATGGCCTCCTGTACTGTTCTTATTTCCCTCCCCATGCTGCTCCTGGATAATTTCACATTAGTGACTCCCAAATCCCCTATCTGCAGAGTCAGCTTCCTCGCAAGCCCTATACACATTTGAGTACTGGATACAAGGTATGTTTTCATGAATATACATTGGACATCTCAGACCAGCTCATTCACATCAATGTGTCTTCTTTTTCTTTACACTCTCAATTTTATCTTCTGGAACAGTTATCACCATTCTCTAAGCTGAATAAATCTAGGAAAGAATAGACAAAGCAGACTAGCTTTCCCCTATGCCCACCAACACTCTATAATCTTCTTTCTTCTATTATGATCTCTTTTTAGAGTACCAATTTGCTACAACTCCAGGCAGAATCCATTGCCTTCTGCGTGCTTCCTCAGACTCCTTAAAAACATCTCCATCTAGACCTTTTTATTATTTATTTCTCTTCTTTAAATTATAATCTTCTTGAGTAAAGAGTTCACATTTTAAAAATATATATTTTATTTATTTGAGACAAAGAGGCAGAGAGAATGGGTGTACCAGGGCCTCCAGCCCGTGCAAATGAACTCCAGACACATGTAGCCTCTTGTGCATCTGGCTCACATGGGTCCTACAGAATTGAACTGGGCTCTGTAGGCTTCTCAGGCAAATGCCTTAACTGCTAAGCCATTTCCCCATCCCAAGAGTCTACATTTATTCTCCTTAAACCTTACATGGAGCATATGACAGTTACTACATATTAATGATGTGGATATAAAAAGCAGTAATTTTTGAGAATTAAAAGAATTAAAGACTACAATTTAAAATAATCTGTAAAACATAACCAATAATTAAAAAAGTCTATTTGATAACATTCATTCAGCTGTGTCATGATCACTGCCCATTGCAGCCTGTCTGAGTAATGATTCACATCTACTCAGTACAGAGGTATCACCTATATTATGTAGAACAACTGTCAAGTCCAACTAAAGCATAAACAAAATATTTACATGCTGTTTAGAAATGAACAACCACTTGTTTCAACAAAATAATAACAAAACTCTACAGATATCCTTGATGCTCTTTCTTATCTCAGCTACATAGCTAGATCTTCTTTTTCATTTCATATTCTAACAAAAGAAATGAATAATTTCATATTTTCTTCTAAAATATTTATTTTAGGAAGATTTTAATATTTCTCAAGTGAAATGTTTAAATTACATGATACAGCTCAGAGCTTTTAACAATTCAGTAGTGTAAGAAATATTTATTATTGCTATCAATTATAGTAATAGTTCACCTAAATGCAATAAAACAAAACCAATATCTTGGGTTGTTTCTAAAACCAGAAAAAAATAGGATGATACCCCAACCTGTTACTTAAATTTATTAAAACAAAAACTCTATGCAAAATGCAAAAGACAACTCTTAGAAGACAGGTGGCTAGAAACTAGTATTGAGTTGCCAGAGTTGGTTCAGTTTGATAAACTTTTCTAAAAAAATATTTTATTTATTTATTTATTTATTTATTTATTTATTTATTTATTTATTTAAGAAAGAGGCAGATAGAGAGAATGGTTGTGCCAGAGCCTTCAGCCAGTGCAAATGAACTCCAGATGCATGTGCCACCTTGTGCATCTGGCTTATGTAGGTCCTGGGAATCAAACCTTGGTGCTTAGGCTTCGTAGTCAAATGCCTTAACTACTAAGCTATCTCTACATGACTTATTTGTCAATATTTTTTTAAAAACTTATCTTTTTGCAAGCAGAGAAAGAGGTAGAAAGAAGAGACCAATTGAATGAGTAAGCCAGGGCCTTCAGCAAGTGCAAATGAACTGTAGACACATGTGCCAACTTGTATATCTGGCTTTACATGGATACTGGAGTACTGAACCTGGGTCATTAGGCTTTACTTACAGGCAAGTGCTTTAACCACTGAGCAATCTCTCAAGCCCTGCTTTGATATTCTTTAGTCCCTTAGTCTTGGCCCATTCAAAATACTATAACAAAACAACATAAACTGATTATAAACTACAGAAAGTTATTTCTCACTGGTCCAGAGTCTAGGAAGTCCAAACTAAAGACACCAACATATTCAGTATTTGGCATGGGGCCACTTTTGCATGGATAGCACCATCCTCCTGTGTCCTTGTGTGGTAGTAAATAATGTATCATGATTGTATTTTATGTGTGTCCTAGTCATACTCCAGAATCATCTAACCAAAGGAATAGGTAAAGAGCAGCACTGCAGAAAAGGCTTTCCGGGCTGAGGAGATAGTTTAATTAGCAAAGTGTTTGCTTTGCAAGCATGATGAGCTGAATTCAATCTCAGAGTCTATGTAAACAAATCCAAGTGTGATTACACTTGCCTATAAACCCAGTGCCAGAGAGGTAGAAACAGGAGAATTCCTGGGTCTCAGTGGCCAGCATTGTAACTTAACTGACAAGTTCCAGTCCAATGACAGACCCTTTCTCAAACCAAGAGATTGATAGCACCTGAGAGGAACAGCATCCACAGTTCTCTTCTGACATGTGCCTACACCCCCTCCCACACATGCACACAATGGAAGAGCTATCACTGCAGCTTTTATCCTCCAAGGAGACCCAGGAACAGCTTCACTGATCTGCTTTCCCTGCCCATCAGATACCCAG
This sequence comes from Jaculus jaculus, assembly GCF_020740685.1. NCBI lineage: Eukaryota > Metazoa > Chordata > Mammalia > Rodentia > Dipodidae > Jaculus > Jaculus jaculus. The sequence goes on from NC_059120.1 coordinate 27,878,206, forward strand.
CAATAAAGTCGTGGATCATTCATGCTTTTTGCTAACAGGGTGGTTTCCTTATTCTTCTCTATCAGCTGCCATGGCACTGAAGCAATAAAGTGATGCCCTGTTGACATTATACTTAACATAAAGGTTATAAGCCTATTTAAAAGATGGAGATTTGGCAGGAAAGGTATAAAAACATGTTGCAGCTATAAATTATTTCTAAAACAATCACAGTAAAAATAATTACAGACAAGTTAGTAGTATAAGAAGAGAAAGAGATATGCTTTCAAGCATGAATCAAAAAAATCTAAAGTAGCTAGAGCAATATTTGATAAAGTATACCATGGAGCGGAGAAAGCTCCCAGGTATAATGAACATCACTACAGAATTATAAGGTGATTATTTTTCTAAATATATATAATAATCACACATATAAATAAATAATAAAAATAAATAATGTTTCAAAAATACACAAGGTAAAACTGATAAAATTGAAGGGAAAAGAAGACAAATAAAAAACTATAGTTGGGGGGATGGATAAACGGCTCACCTGTTAAGGCACTTGTGTGCAAAGTATAATGACCTGGGCTTGATTGCCATAAAGCTACATCCATCTGAAGTTTGTTTGCAGCAGCTATAGCCCCTGGCATGCCCGTTCTCTCTCTTTCTCTCTCTCTCTCTCTCTCTCTCTCTCTCTCTCTCTCTCTCTCTCTCTCTCTCCTTCTTTCTCTCTCTCTCTCTCCCACCCCCCACTGGTTTTAAAGTTGCCAAATATGTAAAATGGCTGAACAATAACATCAACCTCCATACTTAACAGTTCTCATTGCTATGAACAAATAAATGCACAAGAAACAATTGAAGGGAGGAAGGATTTATCATGCTTAGTGTTCAAAGGCATATGATCCTCCATGAAGGGGAAGGTATGGTGGCAGGAGAAGGAGGGATGAAAGGTAGAGGTCACATTATATCCACAATCAGGAAGTAGACAGAATGTAAAGGAAATTGGGTCATGCTGGCATGCCTCAAGACTCCCCCTTTCTCAAGTGCTTCATTTCCTCCAGCAAGTATCCACAAACTAAAGGGATTACACCTTTCCCAACAGCATCACTAGCTGGGGAGCAAATATTCAAACACAAGCCTAGGGATTACATTTGATAGTCATACTGCAACATCAACATTTATAGAACACAGTATCCTAAATACCTAAATATTCATTTTTTAAGTTGGTAAATGAACCAAATAGACCATATAATAGGCTAAAAACAAATTTTCACAAGTTTGACAAAATAAATTTTACAGATGATGAGATCTGACCAGGATGGGATGGAATTAGATACAAGTAGCCAAAAATACCAGAGAAACGTTCATGTACATGGGTATTAGAAAACAAAATACTCAATAATTCATGGATAAAAGAGGAAGTCTAATGTGAAATTAACAAAACATGACGCTAGGTGGCATAGGTATGCACAACTTCAATCCCAGCTAAGGCAGTAGGATCATGAGTTTGAAGCTATACAGTGGGACCTAGGTTCAAAAAAAGCCATAGGGCATTTTATTTAATTATTTATACACACACACACACACACACACACACACACACACATACATATGCATATATAATTTAGACATATAAATTTACATATACTTTGTACATATAATTTATATAATCTATCTTTATATATAAGTTATATATCCATAGTTTATTATGTATATAAAATATCCTAAGCACCATATATTATTAAGAAATGGCAAATTCTGGGCTGGAGAGATGGCTTAGCGGTTAAGCGCTTGCCTATGAAGCCTAAGGACCGAGGCTCGGTTCCCCAGGTCCCACTTTAGCCAGATGCTCAAGGGGGCGCACGCGTCTGGAGTTGGTTTGCAGAGGCTGGAAGCCCTGACGCGCCCATTCTCTCTCTCTCCCTCTATCTTTTTCTCTGTGTCTGTTGCTCTCAAATAAATAAATTAATTAATTAAAAAAAAAGAAATGGCAAATTCAAAGAATGAGAATTATTATCCACCTATTAGGACAATGACTACCCAAAACCAATTCTTATAAGGTTTTCAGGCTTTACTTTGGGGGACAATCTTGTAAAACTAAGCATACTCTTATAGTATAACTCAGCAGAGTGCCAGATAGCATTTTTCCAAATGAGTTGGAAACTTAGAAATATTGCATAGGAAATGTACACTGAATGTTATATATAATAAGTACATTACACCATTGTATAAAATGTATATGTATTTATGTATATTGCATAGTATACATTTTCATACTTACAATATTATATATACATACACACATATTTTGTGTATTAAGGTATTACTGGACTTTAATGTTACAAAGGGAGAGATGACAAGGAAAGCCATAGGGTATTTTTATTTAGAGCAGTAAGAATGCTCTGCATGATGTTATATTGGTAAAGCTTACACATAACTAAAATTGAATACACTGAAATAAATTAATATGAATATACAACTTACCAAAACCAGTGAGAAGCAGCTACTGCAGTGCTTACTTGGAAATTTGTTGCATAAATGTTCATAACTTAATGAGAAGAGAATTTTAAATTAGTCGTCTAATCTACCAACTAAACAGACTACAAATAGAACAAATAGAATTCAAATTACACAGAACATAAACAAATATGTAATTGAACAAATACATGACAAAATAAAAAAATCAATGAAATTGAAATCAGGAAAATAGAGAAAATCAATATGAACAAGAACTTGTACTTTCAATTTGTAATAAATATTTAGTGTAACCAATAACACAAAAGTGAAAGAAGATACAAATTAACAGTGTCAAAAGTAAAAAAAAAATAAATAAAACAGGATTTTGTCAGAGGCCCAGAAAATGTTAACAAAATATTAGTGGAATATTATGAAAATTTTTCTACAAATTAATCCACAAGTTGAATGAAAGGGATCAGTTCACTGAAAGACACAAACTACTAGACAATTTCACAGACGTTTAGTCCATATGGCAAACAAATTCAGGACAAGTATGAATTTGAATCCATATATATCTAGTTGAGTTATATTATTTGTTAGACCTATATTTTACAAAATCATTTCTCAATATGAACTATACACATACAATGAAGTTTTCTTAGATTTTAGAAGCACTTCTGTGAATATGAGTATATATGTATATGTATGTGTATGTATACATACATATACATACATACATATATATATATGTGTGTGTATATATATATATATATATATATATATATATATATATATATATTACTTAATGTAATCCAGAACTTTTAGATGGTCTTATAAGAAGATAATTAGAACAATTTTTCTGCCCCTACAACTGGCCATGCCTACTGGATCATACACTTAGGTCCACACAGACTCCTAAACAGACAAAGGTCAAGTCTACTTGTAAACCTGAGGGTTAACACAGTGTCCTGAACACATTGAGATGGCATAGGACTGAATTTTTATTGTCCTTGATATACTCATCATACAAATTCACATGTCACCTGGAAGTCATAGGAGTTTAACCTGTAATTGACTTTGCTTGATCAGAGCATAGGATCGTTATTTGAAACTGTTTATCATAAAATGAGAGGAAATATTTCCTATGTAAGATGTCATTAGCAGTCATAGTAAACTGATTTTTCTTATGTTCTGTACATTTATATTTTTCTTAGCTAGAGGTTTTATTTACATATTTTTATAAGCAGAAATGCTAAAATAATGTCAAAATATTAAAATAAAGTAATTATATAAAGTATTTCTATCATTCAACAAGAAAATGTGCACAAGTTAATATGGAAAAATTGTCAAGGACAGAAGCATCCTGTTTTCAGAATAGTAAATGTAGTTCATAACTGAACATATGTAAATGTATAGCAGGAAATACTGCAGTCTCTTTCTCCTCTTCTCTTCTGTTCCCTTGTCTTTTCTTCTCTCTCTCCTCATAAATCCTTAATTTGGAAATTTGGGTTTGTTGTATTTCTTTTCTTTTAGGCTCCACCATCTTGATATTAGAATGTATATCTGCATTTTATTTTAATAACCTTTGCTTTTGGTTATTCTCATGACTTTTATCTGTCTGGAGTTCATTTTTCTGTAGCATAGAAATTGGGATGTGGGGTTTTATAAATTACATGTTTAGAGCTTTTATCCCCCTTATTTACGATGACCTTATTATTATCAGTGTGCCATCAGGCAGACAGTATGCAAACGAGAGCAGGTGCATGGAAGTCAATGCTCTTTGAATTATTTTAGCATCTGCACTGTAATCACAGACCTACAGCACTCCAGTTAACTCTTATTTGTAAAAATTGGGTAAAGCAGTACTCAGTGTAGTGACAAATTAAATCACTTGGACCCTGTGAATAATTAGCACATTTTAAATCCAGTAGAGGTTAATTGTGCTACTGAGATCTAGGACCTGTATAACTGCTTCAAAGTCCAACTCCACCACATAGAAGTAGTGTGCATTCAACAAATTACTTACCTTCTTCGCCTCTGTTTTTTCATGCTCTCTGTAATTGATAGAACTTTCGACCATGGTCACCAGGGGCAATTCACCTGCCATAGCCTCCTCACACATCTTTCAAAAAACTTTCATTTTCACTCATTTCATTCATTTCACTCATATTTCATTTTATGCAAACATAAAGGATAAAAGTATGTATTTTCTTTCTCTTTTAGTTTCTATGTTATTACTCACAAACCAAGACTACTTTATTAAATTCATTGTCCATTCACATTATCTGCTAATAACATTTCCTCAATTTTCTGTGGGTCCTTCTTTTTGTTTTCATTGTTCATTTCACTGTTTTGAAATTTTTAGCGAAGAAAGGATAAAGTTATTGAATAATTCAGTCATACATATGTGAAAATCCTTTCTCTAATCCAAGGAAAGAAGTATGTCTCAATATAACTTTAAATAACCATCATTCTAATAATTGCCATTACTAAAAGCTATGGCCACTTTCCTTGAATTGTCTGAAGTCATTCAGTTTATCACAGCCTCATTACCTGGGGGATTGACAACAATGCTGCAGTGTCAACACAGAAGCTAGCTGAGAGTGCAAACTGTGCTGGGGAACAAGCTCCACCCGCCCAGAGCCCCCTGAGGCACATGGAGGCTGAGAAGAACGATCAGATACAAGGCATTTGATAAAGCCTCACTGTCAGAAATGTCCATCTCTGCTAAAGTATATTAGCCATCTCTATGTCATATGGTGGGAAAGTATTCCTAGTCGGGAATATTTTCAATTCATGTTATGATTGCCTTTTGTTTAATAATTATTATGTTTCCTAAACTGTCTATCTCATGCCTTATGAATTCTGAGTCTTGTTTCCATTAAAAGTTCATCCAACTTGAAATTATGCAAATATTTTTCTATACTTTCTTTCAATATTTTATTTAAAAGACAACACTTAAGAAGATACAAATAAACTGGGCGTAGTGGCGCATGCCTTTAATCCCAGCACTCGGGAGACAGAGGTAGGAGGATTGCCATGAGTTCAAGGCCACCCTGAGATGACAGAGTTAATTCCAGGTCAGCCTGGACCAGAGTGAGACCCTACCTTGAAAACCAAAAAAAAATAAATAAAAGATACAAATAGCTGGTTGAGGCAGAGGCAGGAGGATCAGGAGTTTGAAGCCAGCCTGGGCTAGACATTTTTTAAAAAAAAGAAGATATAAATAATGATAAATTTCAAGAGATGTAAATGTGGAGTTAATTTGTTATCTATAATAGGCTATATTTTTCTATGTCATGTTCACTGGATTACAGAAACATTTTTCCAGATAATTTCAGGGTCATTTCAACTGAGTCTAAAGCCTCCTGGAGAATGAATACTAGAATGAGGCAAACTATTTTAAATTAGCTGATCAATGAAGTAAATGTGATGGGATGTTAGCAGGCCAGTCTCCATCCTACTTTAACATTAGGCATACAATGAATATGAGAATTTTATAGGCTTTCTGATGGCCACCAAGACAATACTGTAATGTGTTTATTGTGTTGAAGGCATGGATGTCTGATGAATTGTTGTCTCATCACACTTGAACCCACCACTTAAGAAGAATGTCATTTTGTTTGAAAGGCTATTTTAGTCCTGGCATCTGATCATTTATGTACCATCGAGGTATGAAATAATTCTATCTTCAAAGAAAACAAATTGCAGAGCTAGAGAGATGCCTCAATGGTTAAGGAACTTGCTTACAAAAACTGACATCCTGGGTTCAACCTCCCAGTACCCAGGTAAAGCCAGAAGAAGAAAGAGGTGCATGCATCTAGAGTATGTTTACAGGGGTAAGAGTCCTGGTTCACCCATTTTATCTATGTATCTATCTACTATCTATCTATCTATCATCCATCTATCTATTTATCTACATATATACAATTTATTACTTGCAAATAAATAAATAAATAACTTTTTAGAAGAATTTATTGTGATATTTAAGTGCTAAGATTCTGGATGTGAACTGCTTAGGTTCAGACCTTACTTCCACCATCTAGTAATGTACATGGTCAGTTGGCTATGCCCTCCATCCTCTGGTTTCATCTCCTCATTGGTAAAATGAACATTATGAGAGTAGCAGCAATATAATGTGGTTAAAAAATTAAACCAGGTGGTATTTATAAAGTGCTACTAGGAGTTTGTCATGAATTAATTTGCTTTAAAGGCCACTATTTAGGAGAACTGTATATTTTTATTTAAATTACATAGAGACAAAATAGTCATTTAAATAGAACATGAGGGCCATAATTGGAAATTATCTGTATTAGAAATGAGTGGAGTCCCTTTGTGGTGGTTTGATTCAGGAGTCCCCCATAAACAGGTGTTCTGCATGCTAGGTTCCCAGCTGATGGTGATTTGGGAAGTAATGTCTCCTGGAGGCAGAGTGTCATTGGGGGCAAGCTTATGGGTGATATAGCCAGTTTCCATTGCCAGTGTTTGGGACATTCTCCTACTGCTGTTGTTCACCATATGTTGGCCATGGGGTAATGTCCACCCTCTGCTCACGCCATCCTTTCCCCTGCCACCAGAGAGCTTCCCCTTCAAGCCTATAAGCCAAAATAAACCTTTTATTTCCCCCCACAAGTGGCTCTTAGTTGGATGATTTCTATCAACAATTTGGACCTGAATGCAACACCATTTCTTTCCCAACTTGGAGTGGATTCAAATAAAAGTATAAAGAAATGACTGAGTTATCCTCTACCCTTTAAACTGATATTTCTTTGACATCCTTTGTCCCTGCATTTCAGTTCTCATTCCCTATGAAAAACGGGCACATACAAGGACATCACCTCCAATTAAATCTCCTAAACTTCATTACATAACAAAGACATGTGGGTACTCAGGACTTATTATATTGTACAGCCACCAGGATAGCTTCAATAATAAAACAAATGAGGGTTTTGCTGTTAAAGTGAGCATTACTTTTGATAATGAGAAGGCATAGCCTCCCTTTGGCTTTAACATCTTGCCTTGTTAACATCTCTTGTTCCCTCCTTCCAATCTATCATAATAAAGCTTTTACTGGAAAGGGGTGGGTGACTAACAAAAAGGAATCTCTACTCTTAAGGGAAGTTGGAGATGAGGATTGTTAGGGATATCAAACCTGCTAACATGTTTTATGTCAGGCTTCCTCCTCCAGCTGCCACTTTATTGTTGCTGAAATGAATATCAGCTCCCAAAGCCTTCTGTAAGTACGTAAGCAGCCACATAAATCTCCTGTGACTATGTAATCCATGTCTTTATAGAGAAAAAGAGAATAGCTGTCTACCAGTTCTACAAATAGTCCACTTTGTCTTCAGAAGCCTGTTGATTACCTTAGTAACAAATTTGAAAATAGTTTTGTGGTTATATTTAAAGTTTGAAATGCACCCACTTTTGTTTCATTTCCTAGTAGTTACTGTGCAGATTGCCCCATTATTTCTCAAGTTATAAAGTAATTTTACTCAAAAATTTCAAAACACTTCATTGGCATAAGATAAAACAGCACTTTGCTTACAACCAAACGAAGTAACATTTTTGTCATCAAAACCCATTATTACTTTCTTCCCTGAAACTGCAGGAGAAATCAGAATATATATATTTTCCCCTTTGGAAATGAAACTTTTCCCTTATGTATACATGTAATGTTTACATTGATTTTCCAGGCATAGCTCTCCAATTGAAGTCTCCAGACCAAGTAGAGAGATAGATTATGTAATTTTTATCTCTATGGCATAAGTACTCTATGACGAAGCCCAAGCATAAGATAATGAGATGAAAATATTATGTGTGTGGCTCACTTAGTGACCAGTGCTATATATGTTTTCATGGAAGTAAAAGTGAAAAAGATTTTTTTTTCTCACAATGCTACTAATATGGAAATACTACATTAACAAAGCTGGGCAGAAAAATGTCATTGTTTTCAATACCTCAAGTTTCCTAGCTGTTTGTTATGAGCTGTTACATCATGAGTGTAAAACACTTGGCAAAAGCAAATTTTAAAAATAATGTGTTTAGACTTAGATCATTTTATATTGTGAGCCTTGGATATTCTTTAAGGTACAACACATTTTCTTAGAACAATGGGGTTTAGGACCACTCATGCTCTCAAATTTTTTCTCCTTGTACTGGTTATTTTTTTTAACTATTTCTTTTTTCTGATTATCTTATAGCTCTGCAGTTCCAGCTGTTTCATCCTGTAACTCTAAAGCAGACCACTGGGGATTTCTGTGTAATTGCCCATAATATGCACCACATTATCCATTTCAGGAACTGTGCTGAAAGACAGCAGCAATAAGGGGTTTCTGAAGGCAGTCTGGCTTACACTAATGGACCTAACAGGAAGGAAATGCAATTTGAAAGAAGCTGATGCATATGTTCTATTGCCGAATATAATGTTTGATTTAATTATTAACTGTCAGTGATGGAGCGGCAGATCGTGTTCAGCTCTACTTAAAGTGAGATGGTTTGCATTCAAAGAAAATAAAGGACAAAAGTTTTGTCTATCTGTCCAGAACTTAAAAAAGAATATGATCTTTCTTTTCACCCACAAATCATAGTTTTCACAATTACCTTTACTTTAGATGTAAATTGGGCCATGCTTGCCTTTTAGAACTTATTTTGGAAACATATCATTGAAATTTTCTGGCTAATATTTTATATTACCTCCCTCCTACTTCCTTTCCATCTTTCCTCCCTTCCTTCCATTATTCCTTCCTTTCCTCTCTCCTTCCCCCTCCTCTATGAGTTTTATACATGAAGTTTTCCTGAGTGATCTTGTTTTAAAGTCAGAGTCCTGGACTATCTAAACCCTCTTCTGGTTGAGGACTGTATTATGTTCTGATGGAAGAAGACAGCTCATTGAAGCAAGCTCAAATGTGTAGCTGTGTTTGTTTTCCTCTTTTTCTCAGAATGACTGATCTGGCACTCAGCTTCTGTCCATTTCTTTTAATTGGCATTTTGTGACTTCCAGTAATGCGCTTCCTCCTTTTAAAAGCCCATAATTGTATATGAAAGGGAGAAAGCAAGATGTAAAGAACAAATTCATTACAGAGCAAACATACTTCAACCTCCTTTTGGTTACTTTCTTCCTATGTTGGTAGAAACGACCTGATAGACACAAAGAAATGGGTATAGTGTTCTGAATTTGCAAGAGAGCTCAATGAACAAAATGCTCTATTGGGTCAGTCAGCTGGAAAAGAGTGGTTTAGCACTCTGTAAACAGAATAATGGAGCTTTGTGATTTGAGTTGTGCATTTTACATCTATCTGGTGAGATTATTATCTTTGACACTAGCCTAGGCAGAGACATAACAGGGGCTGAAATTAAACAATAGTGATGATATTTGGCACTCATCCAAAAGGCTCTCTATTGTTTATGTAAGTGGCTCCAACATCATTATTTGATCCATAATTTCTCATTTTTATTACACATATGTTCTTCTATATACCAGTACAAAACATTAACTCAATGGGAGGCATTTTTCTTTATGATTTCAAAAGGGATTGTTTATTTTTGTCATGAGGATAATAGAAAGCAATGAAGCTTCCTGGAAACACAATACCACAATTCAAATGTCTAATTGATTTAGACAGATTAAAGACAAAAATATAAGACTGATCTATATTTCGTTCTCCTTAACAGTACAAATATATTGAGAGTTCCATTCTTACTCTGAGAAAAGGGGATTTATTACTTTAGATATGAATAACTGGGTTATGGTTCATATGAAATTATTAACAAACTAATAGAGTTTAACATAGTGTTCTCAATTCTAAGAAATTTGAAAGAATATATTTCACCTGTGGAAATGCCAGGTGAAAGCAGTAGCTGATAAGCTTTAAGACATTCCTCAGTTCCTAAGAGTGAAGCAATCACAAGTAAATGATGCTGCTCAAATGCTACCCTTTCAATCAAGCTGGGAGATAGTCATTCTTTCATTTTCTATACAGATTATATAGAAGGATCCGTCTGATAAATTCTCAAAGATGAACTTTAGGGCATTTAAATTTTCCAATTTATCTTCACTATATTTTAAATGATTTGTCATATGTTATAATTTGAAATAAATCACACATGTAAGCATTTTGGCTTTCTCTAAGGGTTGTGTTATTCTATATTTTTTAGGTATAGATAGGCTAGTTTTTCATTGATAATTTTTTTTCTATTTTAAATGTTCCAAAAAGATGTACATTTGTACCATGACACTCCTGTCCTTAGCAAAATTCTGACATATTATGCATATGTTATATGGCTTATCCTGTTGCCAAAATTGGGAAATAGCTTCCATTTAGAATCATCACCTTCCCAGTGCTTATACAAAAATGTTGGGTAACTTTTATGAAAAGCACAGTACTTCAAGTCTGCTTTAAAATACAAGTTTAAGAAATGGCCTAGAGAGTCTATTAAGTAGGATCAAAGGCATTTTAGGGGGTACAATTCTATGGTTTTGGACTGATTGGAACATATTCAGCCACTTACTAAGAGATCTGTTTATAAATACAGTGCAAATATTTGACTGGGCAGGTGTGCCTTCATTTCTAATATGATTCTCAGGCAGCAAACAGGTGTTCTGGCTGCATGCTAATCAGGAGAAAGACATCTGAAACGTGCATCTGCACACTGACATCTGGGCAGAGATTATCCAAGTGCATTCTCAAATGGAGAGTCTGAGACAACAGGCCTCTTTGCTTTACTTAGCACCAAGAGGCACACTCCACATGCAGAACAGCGTACATTCAGCAGCCATTAGGGATGGCTGCTCCTTATATGTGGCACACTCTGACTACCAAATTGGCTGAGTTTAAGACAACTTGATAAAAGTTTCTAGGTTATATGCAAGATTAAATTGTTCTCTGATAGCAGGATCTGATCTCCATGAAGGTAAAGGTCAAAGTTGGTGGCAGTAATGCCAAGAGATGGAGATATTTATGCAGAAGTTGCCTATTTTGCTTCCTTCATACTGTTCCATCCACATCTCTTCATTTTAATTCCTCCTTTTTCTCCTCCTCAGGGACACCTCTGCTCTTTTCCTTTTTCTTAAAATAAAAGCTGCATTTTAGTAGATGGGATTTTCAGAATACAAAATATGGTAAGTTGGATTAATTAGAATATTTCACAGAAATTTTCCTACCTTCAGTTATTCTCTTGACAAAGATAAATGCAAATTCTTCCAGGACTCATAAACTCAAGTCACATTTTCTAGATAAGTTTCTATAGGTGCTAGACAAGTAATGTAGCATAATAAAGAGGGAAACAACTGAAAAATGAACAAATGGAAGATTTGCAGCAAAATGTATTCACAGCTTCTGAAATGTGTTCAGTTCTGAATTTTTATTTAGTCCATCTGCCCTACCATATATTAACACCATAATTTGTCTCAAAGATATACATGCTTATTTTAAAATATTTAAGATTGAAGTGAATTACCTTGGATTTAATAGGATATTTTGTGTTTGTTTTCTCAAAGGAAGAAATAAAATTGCCCTTTAGTCTTTGAAAATGAACTATGAATTTTGACTATATATTAAATTCTCCATGGGACTGGAGAGATTGCTTAGTGGTTAAGGCACTTGCCTGAGAAGCTAATGACCCAGATTTGATTCCCCAGTACCCACAGATGCACAAGGTGGCGCATACGTCTGGATTTCATTTGCAATGGCTCGAGGCCCTGGCATGCTCTCATTCTCATTCTTTCTCTCTCTCTCTCTCTCTCTCTCTCGCTCTCGCTCTCGCTCTCGCTCTCTCTGTCTCTCTCACCCCCTCTCCCTAACAAGTAAACAAAATTTTAAAAAATTAAAAATTCTCCAACCTTTATTAATTGATCAAGAAGAAGCTCTATGTACAAGAGCGACCAACACCATGATCTCTCCCCTCCCAGAGCCCACATTTAATCCTTCCTCCCAGAGTCAAGATCAACTGAGCTTCTGTTACACTCATGTTCATCTACCACTTCATTAACATGCAGATCAAAGTAGTGGATAGTGTCATCCACAGTTCACCCTTTGATAGATTTATCTAAATCCATCACTGATACTTAAAAAAAAAAACATTCTAAGCACAGGGTTAGACAGATTGCTCAGCAGGCAAAGGGGCTTGTTTGCAAGCCCTGAAAGCCCAAGTTTGGCTTGGGTTCAAATCACCAGTATCCACTTAAAGCAAGAAGCAAAGTGGCATGCCTATTCTATCTCTCTCTTTCTCACAAATCAATTAATTAATTAAAAATTCCAAGCACTGCATGTTCTAGCTACTGTCAATGTTCCCTCTATTATAAGATTCCACATTTAAGATAGAGGAACATAAAATATTACAGAAACATTTTCCAAGCCTGTATGGTTTTCCAGAAATCCATTTTATTATTACTGTAATGAAATACTAGTAGCTGAAGATATAACACAGAGGTAGAGGATTTGCGTGGGGCAAGGGCAGGGGCCCAACCCCTAACATGACATAATAATAACTAACAACAACAATAAAAAAATGAAATGTTATATGCTTGTATGATGCAAGACTTATCATCACATAAGAAAAGGTTCCAGTAACAATTTCTCCCACCCAACCATTCCTACAGTCAAACCTGTTCCAGTATCTCTTGACATCAGCTCTAGATCAAAGCTTCTTTCTAATGACACAAAGTCCAGAATTCTTCTCATCATCACCCTAACTGGAAAACAAACCAATTCATACTTATTTTCATCTATTTCATCCCTATTCTGGAATAGATAATAGATGATACACAGATGCTTAGATAATATATAAATAGATTGATTGATTGATTGATGGTAGATTAAATTTAGATGATATACTCAGGAAGAGCAACAAGAATCATTGTTTAAATGACCCTATACCATTCAAGAGAGATACTTTAAACCTAAGTGTTTAAAAACATCAACCTGGTATATAATAGGTTAAAATGATAAGTAAGCTCAGTCAATTGCATAAAATTATCTTTTGATAATGTATGATAAAATATGTTGAGAATTTGTCTTCAGTAATTTCATCCTGAAAATGCTCTATGATAATTATTTGATTATAATTTGTAACTATTTGAAATAAATTTCAGTTAGGGAAACAGGTCTCCCCACAGATTTTAAGTAAACTTTTGTCTTGGCTGTACTTTTACACACAACTTACAGATTTAATTACCGCTGACTATTAACAATGGGTCTGACATGGGTAACTATCTTCAGATAGGTTTGTAGCAAAAAGTGTCCTGACCTATATAGTCATGTTGTAAGGTGGGGGTAGTTGCCTGTATCACTTGAAAGCAGATATAATTGGCATCTGCTAAGATAAGTTATCTTTAAGTAGAGTAATATTGATTGGGTTATTTTACTTGAAAATTGAAGAGGAAAAGCTGAAGTAACTGCAGTTCATTTTCACAAAATACAGCTTATTGCTTTTGTATGAGGACTTGAAGTTGCTGTACCAAAGAAGTATTGAGCTCCTTGGGTATTTGTTCCTGAAAGACATTTTATAAATAAAATGTACTATAAAAGAAAACATGCAAAATATGCACACTTAGTTATTTTTAGGCATGTCAGTTTATATAAATTAATTTGTATATAGAGAAGTTGAAACAACTCATCATTTGCTTTGAAATAGCCAGTGAGTCTTCAGCTGAATGACTTAACTGCTTTCCCCATGTCTCCAAACCATTCTCACTACTTTCCATTAGCCAATTTAAGTGAAGTACAAGAAGAAAAAACAATAAATGGTCTAGAAATGCTGGGAGTCTATACAATATCAGAAAATGTATGTTGTTTGAAGCTTCAAAGAAGGAAAACAAGAATAAATGAAGTGTCTCAGAAAACGTAAGAAAAAAATCTGAGTAGTCTTTTATACTTCTTGCAGAAAGGAGAGCTGATGGAGCAAGTGACCTTTATGCGATTATTGTTTATGATCACTCGCCATGCACCAAGAGTAGCAGGAAAGAATATTCCAATTTATTTCAAAGGTTACATATCAAAAATTGAATATGCAGTTCAACTACATTATCATTTGGCTTAACTTTTACATAAGAAGTTGGAGCTGAATCACTACCATTGCTTCTCTCAGCCCAGTGTGTTTTGATTTCTGTTGTGTTAAGCATGTCCCTCCTGATTCTGAAAATGGAATATAGTACTAGGATGCAAATACAGGGAAAATACATTGTGTTTGTTCTCACTACTCTTGTTTTTCCAGTGGACAAGCTTGATTCAACTATGAGAGAACTGTGGAATTATTTTCTCAATGTATTCCATCCAAAAGTAAGGAAGTTTAATTTCAATGTTCACATTTTTTCACCTTGTGATTACTGTTATCCATCAGTGTGGTAGTTGCAATAACAATATAACTATCATATGAACCATAGCAAGAAAGAATTATATGTAGCAGGAAAGTAAATTGACCAACAGGGACATTTTTTGTGCCTGCCTTTAAAAGGCTTTTAGGGAGAGGCTACTGTGCATTTTGCTGTCTTCAATTTTCCTGGACATGCAACGTAATGCTCTAGTTCAATAAGCCTGCTCATGCTCAGCCTCTTCTCTTTGCACAGAGGGGAACATAAACCAGCAGTCTCCTTTCCTCCCCTTTCCTTCTCAATTGTCAAATTTAGCTGTCAGAGAAACTCCAGGGCAGGTTTGCCTACAGCTAACCTCATTTCTTTCTTTAATTTGCTACTTGGAAAAAGAGGAACATTACCTCACACAGTAGAAAAACAATGCTTTAAATCAGCTGGTCAATCTGCAAATATGTGCTTTCATGTCTGCTAGACCCTCCACACACTGGTGTCAGAGTTTAACACAGAGGTACTGGCTGTATCTTAGGAGCAAGAGAAAGTAAAGAAGCAACTCATCTCCTTATCTTTCATTCCCCTCTGCTCCTGAATTTACTCCATAAGAACTGCAGACATGATAGAACTGTATGATCACGCGTCAAGAAGGGTTGCAATGGAGTTCTAGAATAGATAAGTTTTCCCGCCTGAAACTGGAAATTTTAAAACAGGACTCTGCTTAAACCACAAAAGAATTTCAAACTAGTGAGATGGAAAAGTTCAACACACCATCTTATGCCATCAGAGCCTCTTTAAAACACAGAATCTGAATAGATCCTGCAGCTTTTGAAATGGCCTCTGATCTCCATGCCTCTAATGTCTGCTCTCAAGGTGTACTTCCTTGGGTTTCCCAGGTAACTGACAATGTGTCTCCCTGAGACTTCAAAGCCAAACTTTTCCCCTTGTCTGGTGGAAGAGAATTTTTAAAATGACAACAATGAAGATGGCACAAGGCTAGAAGCTAGATGTTGAGGTAAACAATGCTTAAAGACTTTACACAGAAATAGAAAGTTAATCCACAGAGGTGAAAGCCCAGATAGAGGGTCACGCTGTGTGTCTCTGTCTGTAAGCCACCTGCAAGTTTGATAGGCTTCCTGTCCTTCAAGAGGCCTAATCCACTGAGAGGTACCATGGAAGATTGTTCATTCTGTAGCTGAGAAGGTAGGGTGAATGTGTCCACTCTTATGCAGTGTCCTTACCCATGACCCCTAGAAAATGTTTATCCAGTATTATCTCCATGATGAAGATTTTCATATTCTTTAATTTAGTTAGAAATATTTTATTCCCATTAACAGGTTATAAAATTGAGTCTTTTGGGGCTGAGTCAACCATTCAATGGTTAAAAGTGCTTGCTGTGGAGCTGGAGAAATGGCATAGCAGTTAAGGCACTTGCCTGAGATGCCTAATGACCTAGATTTAATTCCCAAGTACCCGCATAAAGCCAGATGCAAAAAGTGGTACATGCATCTGGAGTTCATTTGCAGTGGCTAGAAGCCCTAGAACACCCATTGTGTCTATCTCTCTTCTATCTCTCTGTTTGTAAATAAATAAAAATAGTAAAAAATAAGATAAATGTACATGAGTAGTAGGGTTTGCATCCACAGCACCTAAATGGTAATCAGACAGATATTAGTGGTAGAATCCTGTGTACTTGGAATGTGCCCAAACAATGAGAGGCGGTGTCAGAAATACCAAAGCTCTCTATGCCAGGCAGAGTGTGACATCCAAAGCAGCAAATGACAAGAGTGACCTTGTCTTAAGTAAGGTGGAAGTAGAAGGTGGACACCTGAGGTTGTCTTCTAACTTCCACATGCATGTCATGCACACACACACACACACACACACACACACACACACACACACACACTACAAGTCTGTAAGCCAAAATAAACCTTTTCTCTCACAAGCTGTTCTGTGTTGGGTGTTTTCTGCCAGCAAAGTGAAGCTGGTAAATTGCTACCCGAGGAGTAGAGTCATTACTGCTACAAACTTGACCATGACTTTGGTCAAATGGAACTGATTTTAACAAGGAATGTAGAAGAATTTGAAACTTTAGCCTAAGAAATGTCTTTCAGTACTGTGAGTACAGATTGATAGACAATTCTGGTCAGAGTTGAGAGACCTGAATGCAATAAGAACTATGGACTGTGAGGTTTGACACTTACAAGAGAGTGAGAAAGGGGCTGGAGAGGTGGCTTAGCAATTAAGCACTTGCCTGTGAAGCCTAAGGACCCCAGTTCAAGGCTCAATTCCCCAGGACCCACATTAGCCAAATGCACAAGGGGGTGCACACATCTGGAGTTCATTTGCAGTGGCTGGAAGCGCTGGTGCGCCCACTCTCCTCTCTCTCTCTCTCTCTGCCTCTTTCTCTCTCTGTCTGTTGCTCTCAAATAAATAAACAAAATAAATAAAATTAAAAAAGAGTGAGAAAAAGCTTTCTGGGCTAGAAGCAGTTGTGTGAAAGCCTTTCTGTGTTCTGCCTGCTTGCATGAGCAGTGTGAAGCAAGCTTGTTGGTTTACCTTCATAGAGGCCCAATGGTAAACTATGGATTGTGAGGTTTGGCTTATGAGGGTGAGAAAGTACTGTCATTTACAATGGAGATACCGGGACTATGGTATGGCTGCCAAGGAGAGCTAAAAGCACTGGATGAAGTTTTCCTGGAAGAGTGGAATTACAAGTCCAGAGACTTGTCACTGGTGCAAATTATCAGACTTGGAGACTTGTCACTGCTAGAGTTGTGAGACTTAAAGCTACAGGGATTAATGTTTTCCCTGTTTGTTTTAAATCTTATATTGGTTGAATATTTCTTTGCTATGCCCAATGCCATCTTTTACAGTGTGAATATTAAATTTGTGCCATTATGGAGTTTGTGTTTGTTTTTGGTATTACAGTTTTAGACAACAAGGGTGTTTGAACTTCATTGTGATTGATTAAAACTACGGGGATTTTTAGGGCTGGAGAGATGGCTTAGTGGTTAAGCACTTGCCTGTGAAGCATAAGGACCCCTGTTGAAGGCTCAATTCCCCAGGACCCACGTTAGCCAGAGGCACAAGGGGGTGCACGCGTCTGGAGTTTATTTTCAGCGGCTGGAAGCCCTGGCACAGCTATCCCCCACCCCAATTCTCTCTGTCACTCTCAAATAAATAAATAAAAATAAACAAAAAAATTAACAAAACAAAAATATGGGGATTTTTAAAGTTGGATTGAATGCATTGCATTTTACATTACAAATGGTTATCAGTTTATGGAGGTCAGGGATAGAATGTGGTGGTTTGATTCAGGTGTCTCCCATAAGCTTATGTGTTCTGAATGCTAGGTCCCCAACTGATAGCAATTTGAAAATTGGAGTTTCCTGGAGTTAATGTATTGTTGAAGTTGGGCTTTTGGGTGTTATAGCCAGCTTCTCCTCGCCAGTGCTTGGCATACTTTCTTGCTGCTGATACCTACCTGATATTGGCCAGTAGGTGATGTCCACTTTCTACTCATGCCATTGTTTTCTCCTGCCATTATAAAGCTTCTCTTTGAGTCTATATGCCAAAATAAATCCTTTCCTCACACAAGCTGATTTCAGTCAGGTGTTTTCTGCCAGCAATGTGAAGCTGACTGAAACACTCAGGAAATGAGGAGGATATGCTAAAAAACACACCGTGCACTTGTTTTCAACTATCCCCTTACAACCTAGTACCGTGTACAATAAAACAAGTTCACAACTTAAAAGATTCCAGATTGAGTTCTGAGAGGAATGAGAACAATAATGTGTTCATAGTGAGGACAAAGTCATATTTTTTTATTTTTTTGTTTATTTTTACTTATTTATTTGAAAGTGACAGACAGAGAGAGAAAGAGGCAGATAGAGAGAGAGAAAGAATGGGCACCCCAGGGCCTCCAGCCACTGCAAACAAACTCCAGATGCTTTTGCCCCCTTGTGCATCTGGCTAATGTGGGTCCTGGGGAATCAAGCCTCGAACCGGGGTCTTTAGGCTTCACAGGCAAGCGCTTAACCACTAAGCCATCTCTCCAGCCCGAGGACAAAGTCATGAGTAGGAAAGAAGGACTAATGTATGAGTTGGGTACAGATGGTGGAGGAACTTGAAAGCAACAAAGAGAACTTGATACACATGAAGGGAGCCCAGAGAATGATGGAATGGTCACCAGCACAGGTAGTTGATGTCAGGATTGCTTAAGGCTGATTGGCCAATATCACTGCGGTCAAAGCAAGGACTGGAGCCTGAAGTTACTGCCCCTAGAATTCTTCTGAAGCATTTCAATTTGGAAATAAAAGCAGCCTCACCTCAAGGTGAAGGGTGTGAAGGGCTCACAATATACTTTGATAGTGTAGCATTTGTCTAGCATAGGTAAGTTCTGGGCTTCCATTTCCATGGAAGGACAATAAAACCTGCCACCAACCACAAAAATCCAAGATGAGAAGATACAAAGAAAAGATGTATGCCAAGACATTTCTACAAAAGAGCTTTCTTCCTCAGAAGTTAACTTGGTCCATTCATACTGAAGAAAAGCAGGACAGCTGGACCACAGGACATGTAACTAGTGGATGAGAATGTCACCCTAGTCAATTTCAATAACTAGAACATATAAATAAGTTTTCTTCCTCCCAACACAGCACACTTAGAGTAACTAGTGATATTTTGAGTAGCAACTTAGTATGAACATTGTTCCTAGTTGCTGCAGTCAGGTTCACATTGCTGGCAGAAATCACCCAACTAAGAGCAGTTTGTGGGGAAAAGAGGCTTATTTTGGTTTATAGGCTCAAGAGGAAGTTCCACAATGGCAGGGGAAAACTATGGCATGAGCAGAGGGTGGACATCAACCCCTAGTTCAAATAAGGGTAGACAACAGGAACAGGAGAGTGTGCCAAACACTGGCATGGGGAAACTGGCTATAACACCCATAAGCCGGCCCCCAACAATACACTCCCTCCAGGAGGATTTAATTTTCAATTGTCATTAGCTGGGGAAACTAGCATCTGGAACACATAAATTTATGGGGACACCTGAATCAAACCACCACATCCTCCCTGGCCCCCATAAACTGATATCCGTACATGATTTAAAATGCAATGCATTCATTCCAACTTTAAAAGCCCCCATAGTTTTTATAAATACCAATGATGTTAACACATCCCCATAGTCTAAGATCTTTTAACTGAGCCATAATACCAAAAAAACTCCCTGAAAATCCCATAATGGCACAGAATAAACACTCATACTACAAAAGATGGCATTGAGCATAGCAAAAAACTATTCAACCAATACAAGATTTAAAACAACCAAACTCTGTAGGTTCAAGTTCAACTACTCTAGCCAGTGACAAATCTTCAAATCTGATAATTCTAACCAGCAACAAGTCTCTGTAGTTCCAATTCTACTCCTCCAGCTAGGCTACTCACAGTTCTGGAAAATTTCAATGGGGCTGGCAGCTTTTCTTAGCAGCCATCTCGTGGTATCTCCACTGATCTCCATTGTAATCCATGGTTCATCCTCATGGCTCCATGGGGTCTCCATGCAGGCATCCAGCAAACCTGCTTCACACTGCCCATGGCTATTTCCAAATCACAAAACCGCATTGCAAACTCAATGACCCTCTCTTTCCTGCATTTCTAATATTTCACAATATCAGGTAGGGGTGCCAATTTGTTAATCCAGGAGGGAATAAAGCAGACTTTGAAGAACAAGACACTTCTTGAGCACTCAGGCCCATTCAAAAGAGTCTACATTCATCCTGTTGCCGCAGTACAAGTCAGCTGGCCCAATCCGAAAGGTTATAATATCTAAAACAATTTGCAGGTGATTGGGCAGCAGTTTAGGCCTAAAGATTTCTTTTTTTTCTGGGCCATATCCCTCTGCTCATACCAATACATTTCTACACAAAGCAACCCTGCACAACTTCTCAGGACACAGGCATAACCACAAGCTTTTCACACAAACTCCTAACCCAGTCCAGAGAAAGCTCTTTCTCACCATCATAAGCCAAACCTCACAGTCCATAGTTCTTACTGCATTCAGGTATTTCAACTCTGACCAGAATAGTCCATCAAGCTGTACTTACAGCACTACAAGGTGTCTCTTAGGCCAAAGTTTCAAATCCTTCCACATTCTTCTTGAAAATCATCTCCAAAAGGCCAAAGCCACACAGTCAGCTGTTGATCAGCAAACCCACTCTTCAGTACCACTTTACTTTGCAGTCAGGTTCACATTGCTGGCAGAAATCACCCAAGCCAGAGCAACTTGTAGGTAAAAGAGGTTTGTTTTGGCTTACAGGCTTGAGGGGAAGCTCCATGATGGCAGGGGAAAACAATGGCCTGAGCAGAAGGTGGACATCACCCCCTAGCTCACATAAGGTGGAAAACAGGAACAGTAGAGTATGCCAAACACTGGCATGAGGAAACTGACTATAACACCCATAAGCCTGCCCCCAACAATGCACTGCCTCCAGGAGGCTTTCATTTCCAATTGCCATTAGCTGGAGAAATTAGCATCCAGAACACCTAAGTTTATGTGGACACCTGAATCAAACCACCACACCAGCTTTGCACATACATATACTAGGAACTCTGTTCCAACTACATGGATTTACTCTGTTTACTGCTGCCCTCTCCACAGCTTCATGAAGTTCTCCTGGTCACCAAAAGCAGTACATATCACGAGTGGCTCTTATCACAGTACCCCAGTCCAACAGAAGAAAGGAAGTGAAAGTGTCACTATCCACTTAAAGTTTTAGGTACTTATTTCTGGTCTCTCTGAACATTTAGAATTTAGGATCTGGTATCTCAGAACCTTTACTGTTTAGGATCAAGTAAAACCTACAGGGTACTTTTTCTTCATATCTACACCCTTTCTTCAAAAGGTCTTTCAGAGATCAGACAACAACCCTTCATTAGTCTCACAGCATCTCCATGGTAAAAGAGAAACAGTGGAGCTGTTAACCCATTCCATAATAAAGGACTCTGATATAGGAAGGAATACAGTGACAAGCCCAGAGTCTGCTGTGAATGAGTCCTTAGGAAAGTTGGTGCAGGCATTTTTGTATCCCTCAAAAATGTTCTTGATTTTGCCATTCCAGGGGAAAATTTTGCACTGAGATTTCAACTCTAGATTCCTAACCATCTTCATGATTCTCTATTCCTGACCTTGGTAATTGTGAAACAATTTCTCAGGGAAGTTCAGTATCCACAATGGTACTTTAGGATTCACAGAACATTTTCTGTTGGACAGTGAAAATGTCAAAGAACTGCCCCAAAACCCATTCTGTTTTTGCTTCTTTATTACTTTGAAATTCTGAGAAAAGACTTGTTTTTTGTGTGTTTGTATGATCGTATGTATGCAGGCTTGTTCAGGTGTTTGAGTCAGGGGTGTGTATGCCATGGGGCACATTCGGAGGCCAGAAGACACTTTGAGCTCAGTCTTCAACTTCCAAGTTTTTTGAGGGTATTATTGTTGTTACTGCTCTGGTCGCCAGGCTAGCTGGCCTGCGAGCTTCTGGAGATTCTCTAGTCACCACTTCTCTTTACATTGTAGATAGAGGGGGATACAGATGACCAACAGCACATCTGGCTTTTGCATGGGTTCTGCTGATATGAACACAGATACCCTTGCTGAGCTCTTTGTCCTCTGAGCCATCTTCCCATCCTATGTCCCCAAAATTCACTTTTTTCTGCTATGAGATCCTCTGTATCTAGTCATGCTATGGCTCTGAATAGGCTAGGATATAATATATATGAATCAGCTCTTCTATAATGTATCCATAAGAATCAGAAGAACTGGGCTGGAGAGATGGCTTAGCGGTTAAGCGCTTGCCTGTGAAGCCTAAGGACCCCGGTTCGAGGCTCGGTTCCCCAGGTCCCACGTTAGCCAGATGCACAAGGGGGCGCACGCATCTGGAGTTCATTTGCAGAGGCTGGAAGCCCTGGCGCGCCCATTCTCTCTCTCTCCCTCTATCTGTCTTTCTCTCTGTGTCTGTCGCTCTCAAATAAATAAATTAAAAAATTTAAGAAAAAAAAGAATCAGAAGAACTAAAAGGTCTGTAGCTAATTATATAACAAAAATAATTTCTCATCAAGACAAGTGAGCCCATTATGCCCTTGAAATAATTTGAGTTAGAAGCCTTTTGCAAAAACTATCTAGCTTCAACTTTCATTGACTAAAGAGTCTCAAATCATAGCATTTATTAATATTTTGCCTAAGGGTCTATTACTTTGTGGTTTAATATCACATCACAAAAATAACACACACAGTAATTTGTACCTTAGATCTAAATGAAGCCCAGGCCATTGTATAAGTTCTAAAATCTGAAAACTGCAGGAATGTTTTTGCTGGTTTGTACCAAATGTTTGGTGAGTTCGCAGATTGAGAAAGCCCTTTCACTATGGAGTAGCTTTGCAATGAAGAGCATGCTTAGAGGATCTCACAGACACTCAGAAAAGGCCATGTCTTCTGTCATTGTGGAGCCACCCTTTCAGGCAATCTTTAGAATATCACTGCTTCTCACTTTGTCATGACTTCATTAGACCAGGTAATGCAATAGTTCTCAACCATCGTGCCCTAAGTCGAGGGTACCTTGCCCCCAGACCCTCTTTTTGGACCTAGTACATTATCTCCTGGTTCTTCCTTATACTGCTCTGTGGTCTTGAGCCTTATCTGCATAGACTTCATCAATGAATTCCCTCATCCTTTCCAAACATTGGCCAAACACAGGCAGATGAAGCATGATGGTTGAAAAAAAAATCTTGCTAAGCAGTGCTTGACAGTGTATATTTTCTTTTATTTTTATTTACTTGAGAGAGAGAGAGAGACAGGCAGAGAGAGAGAGACAGACAGACAGAGAGAGAGAGAGAGAGAGAGGGAGAGAGAATGGGCCCACCAGGGCCTCTACCTACTGCAAACAAATTCCAGATGCATGTGCCACATTGTGCATCTGGCTTTACATAGATACTGGGAATCAAACCTGGGTTCTTTAGCTTTTTAGGCAAGTACCTTAACAACTATATGAGCCATCTCTCCAGCCTTTGGCAGGATTCTCTAAAGTTAACTGCATCAATGTGAGCATGCATTTCCATTCTGAGCTCAAGAAAAGATCATACACTGGTTTAGGGTCTCTATCCCTCATGCCTGAGAATTCTGAGGCAGACTTTTCTCACAGAGCTTTTTGAATGCCTGTCAGAAAGAAAGTTCTCAATAAGTGCTTAATGTACAAATGAATGGCTCTTTGTTATTCTTTTATGTGCACCTAAATAGGAATGGGAAAAAAATCAGTATGATTTATTGTTTTATTCTCCTAAGTTTAGCAATTCATATTTCTCTTTATAGTTTAATTTTAGAAATGAGTTATCTGTTGATTACAAATGCTCAAAAGGAGAAAGAGATCCAATAATGAGTCAGATTAGAGGTCAGTCATGTACATAAGTTCTGAATATTTATAAAATTAGTAGCTTCTCATTAATTTATAGGTCTTGTAGTAGTTTGCATAGTTTCTTAGAATTTGTAAGAAATCTTAGAGAACATTTCATCCGACCTTTCTTGGATGAAATAAGTACTTACAGATCTATTATGTGCCATTTTGAAATATAAAAATATGCTGACAAGCAGCATAAATTGAAATGTGTGCTCTGATGAATTTTATATTAATAAGAGAGAGAATTAACAAGATAACTAAAGTTCATAGTGGGCTGGTTAAAGATAAGTATAGAAGGAAAGAGAATGATTAGGAAATGGTAAGGTTTGCTTCTTTTTATGAGGAATGCTTTTCCCGTATCTGTAATAGGACAACAGGGTGTAGTATTCTGACCCAGTGATAGGAACACTAACTTACAAGGTAGCTACTTGCATTAGGAAATCTATCTAGTTGCTTGATATGTTTCCTTGCATTGAAATTAACTCTTAGTCATCTATGTCCATACAAGAAAATATTAACCCAATAGAAACCATTTACATTGGAAATATGGGATGGTTAATCTTCATCATCAGCTTGATTGGATTTCAGGTTTCCTAGGAAATACATATCTGGTTTGTACATGACAGGACTTTCAGAAAGGCATAACTAAAATTGAAGACTCACCTGGAAAGTGGGTGGTAGAATGCCTTGGTCTGAAAAAAGAAAAAATGGAAAAGAAAATAAAAAGGAGAAAGTGGCTAAGTAACAGATTTATCTTTGTCTCTCTCTGCTTCCTGACTGTGGATGTGGCATGACCTGCTAATTCGTGCTTCTGCTGTCACAGCTGAAGCCATTTTGCAGACAGTGCTTTCCCCACCATAATGGATGGTACCCTAAAAATGTGAGCCAAAATAACTTATTCCCACACCATGCTTCTTGTCAGGTATTTGGTCACAGCCATAAAAACAAAAACTAACTGATTCTGAAAATAACCTATTTGAGTTTCACTATTCAAAATTTTAAGAATAGCTCAAGAAATTATTATTGGATTTCTTAAAACAATTACGATTCCAATCTGAACATATACAATGTTGAAGAGATGAAAATAAATCTTACATGCATCACTGATTTGCCATTAGGAAATTTGTTCATGTGCTTCAGTCCACATCTTCACAGAACTGCAGAATAATGGCCATCTCCCTCCTGCATATGAGAGGATTAAATCTCAGACACTAAGTGAGTGCTTTCTTAGGTGTGAGAAATTATATACTAAGAAGACACAAAAATATCTAGAGAGAGAGTTTGTGTGTGTTTATTCTAAAAATTAGACTCTCTTTCAAACAGGTAAGTGTGTTTATTTTTCTAATGATTTGGCCACATATTCAGCTTCTGACCTTGACACCCTAAATTCCCTGTTTCCTAAGAACAACCAGTGTGGTCTTATACACCGTAAGCTAATTAAGGAGAATAAGTCTCCAAAACACTGCTTTCTTATTCAAATTAAGCATTCCTATTACCAAGAAATCACTGATCTATGTGTGAAAGAGAAAGGTAATGTTTAGATTCTAAAGTGGATTAATTTTTTGGAAACATGTCATCCATATGTTCTGGGACTGAGCACCTCCTGGTGCTCCATGCTCTGTGCTCAGGCAGGCCTGCTCACTCATTTGATCACTCTTCCTGCCTCAGAGCCCTTAGCATGAAAATTTCTCCTTGGAGAAAATCTAAATTGTGTAACTACAAAGGTCACATAATAATGTCCATCTGAGAAAGAGATAGAATGACTTGTTCAGTGTTCCTAAGGTATACTTAGACATAAGAAAAGTTCCTCTCTGTAACCATACAGCGTTATTTGTTAACCAAAAACAAGACTGTGTTATCTAGTCCCAAAAATGCATTGTTTAACAGAAAAGTATGATTTTAAGTATAGCAAAATCTCTCCTGGGTTTCGAAATCCAGAAATTCTCTAATATTTACTAAATTATAAATGTCAGGTCTTTAGGGGAGAGTCTAATAAGAAATCCATAGGCACCTGCGACAATTGCTATATCTTTTTCTATTTCCTAACTATCGTTGTAATTTTAACTACTCAGTATTTGCCTTACTTGTGGCTGTCAAGATACAAAGGTAATAATTTTTAAATGAAAAAAAATATCATAGACTATGGGTAGTATTGCTAAAATAAAATGTCTGAGGCTAAATGCTTTGTAAATACAAGTGGTTTATTTTGGTCACAGTTTTAGAGATTCAAGTGCATGTCACTAGCAACCTCCTGGCTCTGGTGAGTTTCATGGCAGATGAGTCATGGTATGAAGATATGTGAGACACAGAATTTACATTTGGAGCCAGGAAACAAGATCAGAAAGGGCTGAATGAGAATATTCATCCCTTTCTCAGACCTGTTAAGCTGAGCTAGCTCAACAATTAAGATCCAAAATTCAGCACTCAAGTGCAGGGAATACAGAGCACTCTCAAGTTTCTAAGCAATTTCTGCATTTGTGTTTTCTTTTGTCAAATTTGTGAAGGTAATTCAATAGTAGACAATCCATACTTTGAATTTCAGACATGTGTAGGTATGGTATCATTTTCTGGAGATTGTGTTTGCTGGGACTACAGAATCCAGGTTCTATAATCCATAGAACAACTCCATTTTGATGAGTGTACTTTTACAGTTAGTTCGAATCTCCAGTCAGGTATAATACTTTATTGGTAGAGGGAAATACATTCTGAGTGTTCGAGTAAATTTTCCAAAGCACACATCTCAGTGTACAGATTGCACAGATATGGGCATGGGAGTCTGTGCACACGCGGTTGTCAGGAAAAGATGCTCTCATAACACAGGAGTGAGCTTTATATCTCAAACGGGTTTTACCATGCAGTAATCAAGGGTAGCTTGGATTGCATGAACCTGCTTCCTAAACTAAGACAGAACATGTTCACAGTCTTCTTCTTAGGGAATCCTATGAGGGTTAAATGAAAGAATGTATAGAAAGTGCCTAGCACCCAACACTCATTCAAGATATGATAATTCTTCATGTCATAATATTATTTCTTTTTCATTCTCAGTTTTGCCTGCAACACCATTTCCATTTTTTCAGCTTAATGACAGTTCCTTCATCATTATACCCTTGCCTTCTGCCTAGTCCTGAAGTCACACTATCACTTTGATCCACCTTTGGGTTAGATTCTTTCTAGAAGTTTCCATTTATTTATTATTTATTTCTTTATTCATATTATTTATTTATTTATGTATTCACATTATCGTTGCAAGTATTTTGCAGGTAGCACTTTCTGAACATTAATCGTGAACTGAAGTCACAATCTTCATATCAATTTATGCAAAATTCTGTGCTGGAATTATGTGTGGCCTTCTATGATGCCTTAATAGACTCATGATGGAAGAGCTAGCAGGATTTTAAGAAGGATTTTAGTGGATGAGAGATGAGAGAGGGTATTTGAGAGATAGTTGGATCATGATGTATTCTATACATGTATAAAAGTGTTAAAAAATTTAAAATATTTTAAAACTTTTAAAAAATATTTTTAAAAATGGTGGCACACAGCTTTAATCTCAGCACTTGGGAGACAGAGGTAGGAGGATTACCATATGTTCAAGGCCACCCTGTGACTACATAGTGAGTTCTAGTTCAGCCTGGGCTACAGTGAAACTCTACCTCATAAGACAAAATGAATGAATGAATGAATGAATGAATAAATAAATAAATAAATAAATAAATAAATTCAAAAAGAGAACAGTTGCCCTATTGGTGTATACAAAAAAAAAAAAAAAAACAGAAAAAAAAGTTCTGAAAACTGGCAAAAATGGAAGGGAAATTGATTATGTAAAATGATCAACTGTTCCAACTTCCTAACTGTCTGCTACGAGACTGTTCAGGAATTGTATGTGTGTTGCCCATATTTTTTGAAAAGCAAATGTTAATATGGGAGACCCTTCTTCCACATTTTTTCCATTTTTCCCCATTCCTCTCATGGGTGGGACGGAACAACCTGAGAGAGGTGAATGCACAGGGTGGTGGCAGCTCAGGGCTAGAGGACAGAGCAGGCCCTGCGGGGTGTTGCTAGGGTGTCCTTCTCATAGCTTGTCTTGAGCTTCTTACCACAGGCAAAGGAAGCTCACGTACTACTTCTCCAGCACTAGTATATCTGGCTTAACAAGAAAAAGAAAGAAAAGAAAAAACAAGGTGACACATCTGTCACTTCTTTTTGAGAAATGCCTCACATTATAAAATATTTCAATCACCACTCACACTTTGAGTAATTTCTTTTTAGGTTTTGGAACCTCCTTTGAGATTTTTCAAATAAACAGCATGAGATTAGCGTCCACAATACATAACAGGGAGCTTGGAAGCTTCGCTGTTCTCATTAAACTGAAACCACAGCAAATAGGCTTAATTAACAGTTCTTTTGAGCATCAATACAAAAGTGAGGCATTGCAACGGAGTCTTAATTTCAGTGGGCACAGGGGGATCTCAATGACCTAGATGATGTACATGATATGCAAGTTTTTCTCACAAGTCTCTATGACCAAAAATTTACATGCAATTCCAGGTATTTAGTTTCCTTACAATCTTCAGATGTGCAACATAATTTGTCGTTTTTTTCTGAGTCTTCTGACACTAAAGTTTCCTATTTTGACAATAATATAGCACAGAGACTGTTAGCTTAAAACAATTGACTCTTCCCTGAAACACAAATGAGTCTCAGTCCAAAATCAAACAAGAAAGGAAGAGAATTTAAAGGCCAGGAAGGGAGAGAGGATGTAAGGAAGAGAGAAAAAGAAATGACTGACAAAACACCATTTGAAAAGAAACTACTTTGTCAGTATGGTCATTGTTTCTTGTTTTTACATGGAATCACTTAAAATTTATAATGAAATCTATCCTAACTGTGAAATATATAGATTTTTTGGCAAGAGTTTTCCATTGTAAAAATAAGAATACTGTGAAATAGATGTGCCCCTCACACCAAGCCTTTCGTGCTAACCTTTGAGAGTAGCTTTACCCTAAATCTTGTCAAGTTGTAGTCATCAAGCATATCCAATTAAAAATGCTAAGCCAGTTTCATCTGGAAAGAGACACTGACAATATCTAAATATATATATGATAAATTAGTTCTTGTCAAGGCGAGCGCTATCCGTGATAGTGCTTATACAACAGTGTCCTCTAGTGGACATTGGCCAGGCAAATTGAAACCAACATTCCTGGAGCTGCTTACTCAAAATGAGCTAGTCTTAAATGAAAATATACTTTATCTTTTCAATTTCCTAAAATTCAAGCAATTTAAATCATTATTTATAATTCAAGCCATTAGTTCAATTCATTTTCATTTCAGAATAGCTAAGGAGAACTTTTATGCCTAGAAAAAGAGAAAAATAATTTGAAGATAATTTGTCATTTTCTAAGATAGCAAAGAACAAAAGGAAATAACAAAATTACTCTAAAAGGTAGATGTCAGTATGTGTATAGCAATCAGGAGAAGGGGTTTGGAGCTGAGAGATGATTGAACAGGGTTTTAGTTTTTAAATCTAAGTATATCACAGCTATGCCAAAAACAAAACAAAGGAAGTACACAAGAGTTCTGTTGTCTTCCTTCCAAAGCTTTTTGCCATTTTCCCAGTACCTTTTTCCTACATTTATATAGATGAGAGATCTGTTTTGAAACAGAATTCTTCAGAAGCCTAACCTTTTTATATTGAAGGCATTAGATAGGGTTCCTTTTGAATATTAAATATCTGTTTCATCAAAGCCACTTTACTTTAATTATTCTTTCTCCAAGTAACCAAAAACAAGAGATATAATGGACATTCAGATATGTTCTATAATATAGTTCTTTCTATGGATTTTGTTCAAAAAGGCATGGCAATACTTTATTTCTTGAAAAGATGTGAAAGTTGGGATTTTTAGCACTCATAAAAACAAATATAAGCACTGATTTTTAAAAGCCCCAGTTTATAAGATTTGTTTTCTTAACATGAATCGAGTGATTATTAGAAGATGTTATACTCTTGATTTGCATTTGGAAAGTCTTCGGGGACAGGGTGTCTTTTAATGCTGTTTTTGTTCTGTACAAGGAAAGGAGCAGAGGAGGCCACTGAGAACTACAAATTTTCTTTTCAATATCTACTTCTGGTTTCATATACTAGGTCCTCTAAATGAATCCTTTGTGCCAATTTGATATCACTGGTAATGATGGTACTGGATTGTGAGGCTTAAAATATTAACAGCAATAAACACACATCATGCTAATTTTTTTTTTCCTTTTGATTTGACACAATGTGGGGTTTCCTGTCTTTTAAGATGTTATGTTGTAGTAGGATGAAATAGCTAACAGGTTAAAATACAGGTGATGACTTTGAAAACAAAGTCACACTCCAATGTGGATTTCTTGCCTGAATATTGATTGTACATTATTAACTAATGTCCAGTTAGTAAGGGAAATTGCCAATTTGAAAAAGTGGAAAGAGATAGCAAATCTAAGCATTTATTTAAAATACACTATTATTTCAGTAAATAAACGTTACTAAGCCCTTTCCAAAATACTGTGATTTTAACTTTACTTTTTGAATGATGTAATGCACATGAACTAAACAAAAAATTCAATCTGCTTATTGGATATATTTTTCATTACACACTAATTTAAAATTAGGAGGTTGCTGTTGATTGACCCATATATTGAATGTAAAATTCACTAATTTTCCGTCATATAAAACCTGTCATATCAAAAACATTTTATGTTCTAAACACATTTGTATTTATTTGTAATACTGAGTTTTTAAATGGTTTTACTTATGTGGTTGAGATAGATGACGTCTTTGAGCCTTCCATGGAGCAGGATGGGAAATTCTGATGATGCAGAGATGCTAAATTCTCTCCCAAGTTCAGGTTTTTATTTTGCAGACTAAGTTACTTTGTACTTACTGAAAATTTGATTAGCACATCATACAATTGAATTTACAGCAGATAGGCAAAGTCCAGGTTTGGTATTTTCACCTGAATAGAACTATATTGCCCATTAGTAGTTATTGAGTGTCCACTAAAACCAATAAAAGTAAAAAATGCATTATAACATTTGAGAATGTCATAGTACATGCACCCCATTCTTACATGGGTGCAGGCATCATAAACACCACACCACATGACACGTATGTGTGTGCACACATACAAACACAAATATAGATATCACTCAGTATCAACTGCTTAGTATCATGAAACTTTTCCTATTGTCTTCAATATCTCAGCTGTTGTAGTCCCTTACCTCTAGTATCTATATTAAATAATAGCTTAGTAAAACTTAGTAAGTGTTTTAATTGTTTATTTATTTGTGTAGCCCAGTTGGCATCAAACTCCATCTCTTCTGGCATCAGCATCACAAATACTAGACTAAGTTGCTTAATTTTTATATCATTAATTCATTGTTTCTGGGTTCAAAGTAAGACTTTACCACCAAATGATATCTTTTGTCCCCATATCCACTGGCCAGTTCGATTTCACATAACAGGTTAACTTGATTCTATAAACAAATTTTCTCAAGTATAATCTCTTATATCTAAATTATACTTTCACAAAAAAAACCCTCTGTTTTCCTACAGCAGAAGTTCTCCAAATTTTTACCAGACACTTCAGTTTGAGGTGACTACAATAAAATGACACAATCAAGTTCTAAAATGTATATTTATAGAAGAGAAAACATAAATTAAATATTTTTAAATGTTCATGAAATTTTTTCTTATTTTTTAAATCAAATTGTGAAGTTAAGATAGGGGTAAATAAAATTGTTGGGGGACAGAGCTATGTAAACAAACCTCACAAGTAGGTGCTGGACAACAAGTCACTCTTACAGGTTTCAATTGATTCAATCCTTCAATATTTGATGACTATGTATACTATTTAGCTAAGGCTCTGTGTTAATCTTAAGAAGGTCAAAGACCAAAGAAATCACATATAAATAAATATGTGGAGCTGTATTGATTCAGTGCACTCCATTCACACATAGGTGGTAGCAGCATAGAATGAGGGCTTTCTCGCCTCATCCTAAAACTCTGGAAGCACCTGGATCTTGTAATAGCATCAGCATGAGACTAGGGAGACCTAAATCACTAATCCTTCCCCTGAAGTCAAGTTAGAGCCTATGACACCTCATTCCACCACTTAAAAATCTTAGTTTCATCTAATTCTGCTTTTGAAAGCAGCGTTGCTTCATGTGTAAAATTAGAAAGCTATAGGTATATTTTAACAAGAAAATTTGTGTTGCTACAATCTAATGCTCATAAAAGAATTGTAGATCAAGTTATTTCTTGCTATTTTTATGAAATTTTTAATAAATAACCTCCATCCATATAGACAGTATACCATGAATGTAATCCCTTCCAACCATCCTCCCCTATCTCACCTCCACTGAACCCTACCCTTTCTCCAACTAGTCTCTCTTCTATCTCAAAGTCATTTTTCTTCCTTCCTATCAAGGCAGTCTTGTATAGATAGTGTCAGCCACTGTGAGGTCCTGAATGCCACAGTCACTTGGTGTCTGGAAGACAGTTTTGCAAAGCATTCCTCCTCTTGCATTTGGCTTTTAAATTATTTTTGTCACCTTTAATGCAAGGGTCCCTGATGGCCACTTAGTTTCTTATTATGTTATTTTATTTTGCTTCTGTTCTATATTTTAGTATGATATATATCTATTTTATACACTTACATATTTTAAAGCACTATTAAGTACATTGGTATTTATAATATAGTCTATATGAAATATGAATATGTCATGTTTTATTCTCCACTTTACATGTGTTTGTACATGGGTATATTATACATGATCTTTCATCTTAAAATCTACAAACATATAATTCTGCATGCTTGACAAAATGGTAAAATAAGTATTTTTCACCATATCCACCTAATTTACCTCAAAAGTGGTATTTGCATTACTTGGTGTTTGGAGAAAACAATTCTTCCATCAAGGAAATGCTGGGAGAGATTATCTGGAAGGGCATGAAGGAAACTCATATTCCCAAGGAACATCCATTTCAGAACTCAAGAGAGAAGGGTTTGTTCACTTTGCCATTATGCTAATGCCTTCATATCATGTTACTTGAGTGCCTGAACTCAGTGGCACACAGCCTTTTCCTTTGTGTGCCCGAGGGAGGCTCCTCCCTACCACCATCTCCATCCACACCACACACTTCTGGCAACATGAATTTTTGGAATTTAGATGCGAATTAGGCAGCTGATGTTTTGGAAATAATTCAGTTTTTTCACCTTGGAGATACTTATGCGGCTGTGTCTAGCTGAGCAATACATTATAGGTATGTTTCTTCATATTTCAATAAAATGAATGTTTTATTATGAGTGCTATGTAGAAAGCTTTCAACGGTTCTCTTAAAAATGTATTTTTCCCAAAAAAATAAAAAGGAACTTTGTTGGGTGAATGAACAGGAGTACATTTGGTAATGTCCATGATAAAATTTAAGGTTATATAATCACATTATTAAATCTCATCAAATGCTTGGCAGAATGTCTAATATACCCTGGATATCAAACATGCTCAACTAATTGTATATGATATTCCAATAGCTATGTAGAAATGCATATTTATTAGTCTATTTTCTGCTGCTATAGCAAAGTATCTAGGACTGAATAATATATAAAGAAAAAAATCATAATTTATTTTACCCCTTTGAAACTTGAAAGTCTGAGGCACATAGCATCATCACTGAATGAGCTCCCTGGGTATACCTTGCCATGTTGGATGGCATTATTTCGGGGTATAAGAGAAATCACATGACAAGAAGCAAGACATTGGGGAGAGGTAGGCTTCATTTATACAATAACTTTCTCTTTCTCAAGAACTAACCAGGGTCTCATGAAAATTACTTTATTCTCTACCAAGGGAAATGCCCTAAATAACTTTGTACTAGACTAAGTAATAAATGGATAATAAGTAAACAAATAAGCTAAATAATAAACTTCTCTTTATATGTTATACATCCTTAGATATTTTGTCACAGCAGCAGAAAACAAACTAATAATGTCCATATATGTATAGCTATGAGTATATCATGTATAATTAATTGAACATATTTTATTCTTTTTAAAGTTTTTAAAGATATTTATTGATTTATTTAATTTCAAGGAGTGAGAGACAGAGATAGAGAAATAGAAAGAGAGGGTGAGAGAGAAAGTGAGCACACCAGGGCTTCCTATCTTTTCAAACTCCAGATACACATGCCGCTTTGTGCATCTGACTTTACATGGGTACTGGGGAATCAAACCCAGGCTTTCAGGCTTTGGAAGCAAGCACTCTAACCTCTGAGCCATATCTCCAGCTCTTAAGAATCTTTTTAAAGTTTCCATAACTTATAAACATCACCATACTGGAACAAGGCTTTCAATACACAAACCTTTGGGAGATAAAAAACTTGAAAACTACAAAGATGTATATTTATAGAACATGTATGTATATTCTAATATATTTTATAAATTAATATTTATGTCAGATTTATGGTTATCAAATATATACATACAAACATTTGTAAGAATTCTATCAAGGGCTTGCCTATGAAGCCTAAGGACCCTGGTTTGAGGCTCAGTTCCCCAGGGTCCATGTTAATCAGATGCACAAGGGGGTGTACATGTCCAGCGTTTGTTTGCAGTGGCTGGAGGCCCTGGTGCACCCATTCTCTCTCTCTCTCTCTCTCTCTCTCTCTCTGCCACTTTCTCTCTCTGTCTGTCACTCTCAAATAAAAAAAAAAGAATACTATCACAATTTTTAACAATTGAATTAATGATTCACATGTAAACAGACAATTTTAAGTGAAATATAGGTTAATTGATTAAGAAAATATTAATGATATATGACAAGCTATCTTCCTTGTGAGGTCTGTAGCAGTTATGTTCTCATTTCTGGGACAAAACAGCTGACCAGAAGCACCTAATGCAAAGCAAGATTTTATTTCAGGCTTACAATTTGGAGGGAGTTTCACTTGAGGAAAGCATGATAGCTGACTCATAAGGTCACACATCTTAGCAGAGAGAAACAGTAGGGCAAACTGACTCTCAACACCCATTATCGCTGGACTTATCAACCTCAACTTAGTGACACACCTCCTTGGGCAAGGCTTCACCTCCAAACTTCCACCTAGTGGGTGCTAATTACAAATGCTTGAGGTTATGGGGAAGTTTTACGTTTAAACCACCACAAAGTTGTATTCACTCATTTGTTCAACAAATACATATGACACCATACTGGGAGCTAGGGATAGAAAGATACTAAAACAAAACTCATTTCCCAACAATTCATGATCTAGTAGGAAAGATGGGCAAGTAAATAAATAATTTCAATGTGACATAATAAGTTAAAAAAAATCAATCTAATATAAAGTAAAATCATAGTGTAATGGCAGAGATTATTTATTTTTTCAATGGGTGATCAAAATTTAATTTAAATCTTTTAGTAAAAAGTGAACATCTTTTTTTCTTTTCTTTTCTTTTTCTTTTTATTTATTTTTTTTTTTAATTTTTTTTTTTTTTTGAGGTAGAGTCTCACTCTGGTCCAGGCTGACCTGGAATTCACTATGGAGTCTCAGGGTGGCCTTGAACTCATGGCGATTCTCCTACCTCTGCCTCCTGAGTGCTGGGATTAAAGGCTTGTGCCACCACGCCCGGCGAAAGTGAACATCTTGAAACAAGTATTGAAATGCGAGTAGGAGAAATTCAGACCAATTGAAGATTTGGGGGAAAAAAATCATTTCAGGCAGAGATGAAAACAAGTGACAAAACTTCAAATTTCACAGTGGATTTTGTCCAAAGGTACTAGATAAGGACAGAATGCCACACATGTTTAAGGAGTGAAGAAGCTATAACCTCACAACTCTTTAAGTTTCCTTCCTGTTCCTCTATTTTTCTTTTCTCTTTCTGCTTCATTCAAGTCCTTTATTTTATGTCTGTCTGCTTAATATATATTCCTTCCAAATCAGAACCTTCTTTGACATCAATAGTGCCAGGTTATCTGCAATCTTCATTGCATCACTCCTGGACCTCTCAGTGATCTATTCCTTTAGTCATGTATCTGCAAAGCTCAGAAACATGGAAACTTCAGCCCCTGGTCAAGATCTTGTCATTCCCTATTAGAACATGCTTATGGTACATAACAGAAGCAGAAACAGAAGTTAGTAGATAGCAGGCTACTATCTAAATCATGGTCTCTTTGAAAGTATTAATAATTTATACCTAAAATGTTTTGATGCCCTTATGGTAAAAGCCATAATTTCAAAATTTCCTAGGAGCCAGGAAGGCTCATAAATGACAGGCCAGGGACCCACTAAATGACATGTTAGTAGGCACAAGGCAAATAAGGGCATGGGTTTCCATAACCAATGGTAGTTTTCACTGAGCTTCAGCACACAGAAAAGCAATATGGTGAGTCTAGATAGCATACATCACTACTAAAGGGCACTTCCTATGAGCTAATGTTGATTATTACTGGATAAGAACATAATGTTTGTATTCACAGATATTTGAACTTTTTAGTCTAGATAGCATACATCACTACTAAAGGGCACTTCCTATGAGCTAATGTTGATTATTACTGGATAAGAACATAATGTTTGTATTCACAGATATTTGAACTTTTTAAACAGAGGTTTAGGTTTTGTGTGACATTCCCCAGCTTCTAAATATGCTTATCAAAAATAAATAAATAAATAAATAAATAAATAAATAAATAAATAAAATCAGATCCTTATTGGGAGAGTCAGAGTAAACATAAACATTACATAAATCACCAGGTCACTAATTTGTAAGTTCTCTAACAGCTCTTACAGATGTTTTCTAAATGAATGATCCTTTATGTCATTTATTTTCTTCCCCACTAACTCATGAGGTCTTCTAGGACAGAACTGGTATTTGGCAAGGCTTTTAATGCTTACAGCATATGGAAGGTAAACTTTATAAACTACAAGATTCTCTGAAAAAATCATTATCCTCCTCACACATGATTTCTGGCTTGGAAAAAAAAAAGATATTCACACAGAAATGATAAAATGCAATCTTTCTGTTTATTGGTAATAGCTTGGGAAAATGCTTTGTCAAGTGCTTATCAGTGAGTTCCTTCTTTCTAGGTTACTGGCTGAGCCCTGTGGTGTTTTCTTTCTGAGCTCTGCATTCTTAATGTACAAAATATTGATAATAACATGTTTACTATGTAGGTTTCTTATGAAGATTCAAGATAAATCAGAAAATCAAAACTGTCTGGCTCAAGTCTGCCATTGGCTTCTAATTACAGTGGATTTTATACATAGTCAGATTGATTATTTTTGAAAAGGAAAGTCCATTTTCAAAAAAAATGACGGACTTAATAAATCTCCCTAAGTTGTTCTCCACCAGAGGTATTCAAACCTGAGATTCATTTGCTTTCTACACTTAGATTTAAATGAAGCTAGAATAATGCGACCTCTGCTACAAATTAAACAAGACAAGAACACCCACCACAATGAAACAGATCTCCACTTCTCTGGAGCCAGAGCCTTCATAGTATCCCTTTTACCCAAAGTGTCCTTCTTCATATTGTAATTTTTCTCATAACCCCAGCAGTGCCAATTTCCCACCTAAGCAAAACAGAAAAAATTCCTGAGGTTTCAATGAAAGCTCAAGGCGACACCACTGACTACACTGCAGTGGCATAAAACAGAAAGCTGCACTCTGCCTTCTGTAGAAGGGAAGGTGAGAAAGACCTATCTTCCTGGTTTTTCATTGTCTTTCCAGCCATGGCACCTGTTCATAGGATTCTGTTTCGAATGTAATGTCAGAGGGAAGCCAGCAGAGAAAAGTTATGATGACTGGAATTACCATGGCAACACCCTCCATTTCTCATCAAGTTTGGTCTTGTTGGATCATCACATTGAAGACTTGTTTTTCATCTTGGTGAAAGCTATGGCTGTAATCTTCTGTGTGAAAATCTCTTTGGCCCACCCAGAAGTTAAAAATAGATGAGAATAATTT
Organism: Jaculus jaculus; assembly: GCF_020740685.1. Taxonomy (NCBI): domain Eukaryota; kingdom Metazoa; phylum Chordata; class Mammalia; order Rodentia; family Dipodidae; genus Jaculus; species Jaculus jaculus. Next base: position 27,916,379 of record NC_059120.1, read on the forward strand.
GAATTATTTCATGCACATAAAAATCTGGAATTGCAGTCTCTCCACAGATGGAATTAACTTATGAAACACTGACATTTGGGACCACTTGAATTTCCCTCTTACTGTTTGAAACTGGATTCAATACTTGTCATTATGACTTATTATTTGTTGAGTGAGAACCAAACACTCACTTTTGAACAAAACAAATCATACACTATCCTTTCAAAGGACCAGGTAAAGAAGTATAGCTTGAAAAGAACATAGGCAAAATGTGTGTGTGTGTGTGTGTGTGTGTGAGAGAGAGAGAGAGAGAGAGAGAGAGGGAATTTTTTTGGTTTTGATAGCTAGAAAATCACTCAACTTTGGGTTTTTCTCAGCCAATAAAGCATTAAATTTAAAAAGCATTTACACTTGAGAGTTCCTTTTCATGAAGAATTGACAGTGTTTTTTAAAACATGAATTCTCAGAAAAATAATGTACATTTACTATTTTTTTTTTTACAAATGTTCTTCCAAGCTTGCAAATTAGTCTTTGGAAAGCTACATTTTCATTTCAAATGCCTGATTACAAGCAAGACTTTTGATATGTAGCAAAGATGAATTTTGGAGGTGCATTAGCAACTGAGTTTTATGGTAGTTAGTGTGAAAGTCAGATGCAGATCCCAGCTTGTAACATTTTTATGTATGCATATAAAAGGGACAAATGTAGGTTAAACCTAAAAAGCTACAAAGGCTACCAAGGGATGGTGATAAGAGATAACAAGGCAGGATTGAAGAAAGGACAGAATATATGTGATATATACACAGAAATGACTGAATGGGGAATGGGGATGGAGAAAGAAAATGGAGGAGAATCAGTTAAGACAAACTGTTAGAAAAAAATGGGGAAATGATATAAAAAACAATGCATGCTATGCTAATTACAAAATAAAATATCAACCTGGGCATGGTGGCTCACGCCTTTAATCCCAGCGCTCAGGAGACAGAGGTAGGATTGCCAAGAGTTTGAGGCCACCCTGAGACTACATAGTTAACTCCAGGTCAGCCTGGACCAGAGTGAGACCCTACATCAAAAAACCAAAAAATAAATAAATATAATATCTTTGTAAAGTCAGATATATTCTCAGCCCAAAAAAATCATCAAATATACTATATGTGCTGGTTTGATTCAGGGGTCACCCACAAACTTATGTGTTCTGAATACAAGGTCCCCAGTTGGTGGCAATTTGGAAATAGGATCTTGCTGAGGTGGTATATTGTTGGAATGGGCTTATGAGTGTTGTGGCAAACAGCTTCAGGTTGCTGAGATGAACTTCCAAACCAGGCACAGTTATGGAGGAAGGGATAATTATTGAAGATGGAGGGGAAGTTCCATAAAGGCAGAAGAAGCTGGATTGATTTCAGGGATCCTTGGTCACTGTTGTGTTAAGCAAGCCCGATTTTAACATACATTAGAGACAATATGATGGAGGGGGGAGAGTAAATAATTCCTCTGTGAGATTTTTCTTGAGGTAGAGTTTTAGATATAATAACTTTAGGAGAGATTTAAATACTAATCGGTTGATTTTAACCTTACAATTTAGTTAAAAGATTGACAAATAGAGGAAACTAGTTAATTTTGTTGGGAACTCTAAATTCAGTCTTTCATGACCATTATTATGAACACATTAATATCAATGAGTTAAAGTTCACTTTACAATCTGAATACCATAGCAACCTGCTACCAGCCAAGGCCATACTTTGCTAGTTTGAAATAAGCCCTAAATTAATAGTCATTTTGGATCTCAAGAAGTCTGTAGTCTGGTTAAGTACTTTGTCTTTAACCTTCTGTTTAAGCTTCCTCATGTCTTCATCTACGTGACTTCGCTCACCTTCACATATGTACATACATCTACGTGACTTCACACTCACCTTCACATACATACGTACATCTACGTGACTTCACTCACCTTCACATACGTACATCTACATGACTTCATGCTCACCTTCACATAAGTAGTCCCACCTTGTAATCCACATACTACTCTGTGACAATCTTCTTCATCAAACTTTTAACATACAACACATAAAGTTTGCTCTCCAGTTTATCTGTTTTAGTCTGTTCATTTCAGGACTACCAACAACACTTTTTTTTTAAATTAATTTATTTATTTGAGAGTGACAGACACAGAGAGAAAGACAGATAGAGGGAGAGAGAGAGAATGGGCGCGCCAGGGCTTCCAGCCTCTGCAAACGAACTCCAGACGCGTGCGCCCCCTTGTGCATCTGGCTAACGTGGGACCTGGGGAACCGAGCCTCGAACCGGGGTCCTTAGGCTTCACAGGCAAGCGCTTAACCGCTAAGCCATCTCTCCAGCCCAACACTTTTTAATTTTCTTAACATAAGACTTTCAATATTACCATTTTTTTTCCTCAAAAGGCATTTTGAACTAACTTCTTTTTTTAAAGAAAAAGTAGGTCAGATTTTATTTATGCTATATACCCAAAATAAACATATAGAGTTTGGAAATTTGTTTCTTATAACTTTTATGAAATACATTGTTTTTAAAATATATGAAAACAGGGCTGGAGAGATGGCTTAGTGGTTAAGCACTTGCCTGTGAAACCTAAGGACCCCAGTTCGAGGCTCAATTCCCTAGGACCCGCATTAGCCAGATGCACAAGGGGGGCACACGCATCTGGAGTTTGTTTGCAGTGACTGGAGGTCCTGGCATGCCTCTCTCTCTCTCTCTCTTTCTCTCTCTTTCTCTCTCTGCCTCTTTCTCTCTCTGTCACTCACAAATAAATAAATAATAAAACAAATATATATATATGAAAGCAGAATTAAACATTATTAGAAATTTTAGAAAAAAAATTTACAAAGTTACTATCAACTCCTTATAAATTTAAATATAAATCTCGAGGCTACTGTTTGTTAGTAGTTCCATAGAAGCATGGAAAGATAAAGTAAACATAAAGCAATTACAAATTTCTTATAAGAAGTCCCCATCTGTTTATAGAGACTTGGCATTCGTTCATCATCATGCTGGGGCAGGATCCCGAGATTCCCTGTGCTCGCCGCCCCCTGGCTCTGCAAGGCAGGGAAGCTAATAGTCTTTTTTGTTTGTTTGTTTTTTCCTAAAATTCTTGGGAGAGTTTTGGACTTTCCTCAGAGCTACAAGGCTTCTTCTTCTTCTTTTTTTTAAAAAAAATCCTGTCATTTTACAACTCTTTAAAAGTAGGAGAATCTTGCTTTTTTGTTTTGCCTATTATCTAACTTACTTTTAGTGTTCTTTCTGGGAGACACTCAACAGTAAAAATTTTCTGTGTGGTCTAGTACAGTGAGCTTGGTGAAAAACATCCCCACAATGAAATGGCACTGCTCAGAACAAATCATTCTGCAGCCTTAGGGCTGGGAGCCATACACATACACACATACATTCATTTCAAGTGCACTTTTCATAGAGACTTTAGACAACAATTTCCCTTTCGTACACAAACCTTGTAACCAGGCAGGGGCTCAGGTGAGGCTGAGGGAGCTGGAGGAGCCAGAGTTGCTGTTGGGGGGAGGGCTGCAAGGACCTGGTGAGAAAAGCAGGTAGATCAGAGGGAAGGACATGCATGCAGAGTGAAAAATGGGGCATTTTGAACCATTTGCCTGTACACTGGCAGAAGTTTGTTAAATCAGTGAGAATTTGGAAACCAAAAGTATCGTTCTCTGGCCATTTGGACCTATTATCCAGCTTATATTGTGGCCAGGCAGAGTTGCAGAGAAAGATAAGATATAGTTCAAGAGTCAATAGAGGCTTTAAGTTCTTAAGGAGACAGGGAAAGAGCAAAACAAGGGTGAGATAAAAATAAACAGAGCTTAAGCAGGGTTTACAGAGAACACCAATGTGACCTTCTGGCCTGCTAAGGTGAATGAGGCCTGAACCTCCCACATAGGCAGAGGCCGTACAGGTTGCAACTGTCAGCTAGTTAGCCTGTTAGTGGGCAAGGAGGGCAACTGTGCTCCTGATGGCAAAAGCAGCTGGCTGTGGAAGATGAAAGTTGTTGGCAGTGGAAGATGACAGCTCAGGAGGAAGAGGACAGAGGGAGGGGGGTGTCCCAAGATGGTAACTGAACCAAAAGAAGCCCCTTACGGTATGGTAGACCAGAGAGCAAGACCCAAGGTGTGGAGAGTGCATCTTTCTCAATACATGGGATTGGGACCAATGGCCAAGGGAGTGGTGTAGCATGGTGTGCCATCATGGCTTCCATGAGGAGGGGTGAACCCCAAGAGCAGACCAACCCAAGAGAGACACTTATTGAGAAGGAGGGAGGAAATGGGAAGAAAGGTGAGGCCAAACCATGGTGGGTGTGAGAGTCTGTACCAGACAGAGATGGTCCGAGGCCTTCAGAGGGTCAAATGGCAGGTCAGTGGTCTGATCAGGGGAAAGGAGATCTGGCCACCCAAGAGGGCAACCAAAAGCCTTCCTATCTGAGTCAGATACCAGATGTAACGTTCAGGAGTGACTAAGATTGCAGAGAACACTTGAAGGAAAAGATAGAAGCTTTTATTCAGGGGGCAACAACATGAGCTGCAAAGACTGACTCTGAAGAGTGGAGCAGTCAACTTTGAGACTATAGATAATGGGCTATACAGAGCTCTTCAGTTGGGGGAAGGTGAGGAAGGGAAGGAACTCCTTTGACCTTTGCATTAGCCATAGGGTGTGATACCAGAAGTGACCAGATGGGAGATAAGGAGGCAGGAAACCTAGACCTGGGGCATTGTCAGGCAAGGAAGGGATAATGGCTGGGTAGTACCTTCAAGAATGTGGATGACTCACTTCCTTCTGTCTGTTGCCATCCTGCTGTCTTTGGTGACTCTATTTTGTCCTGATCTAACAATAAATTCATCATTGTTACTAAACAATTGACTTTGAATTATAAATATTTAATGAAGGACATATTCAATACTCTATTGTGAAAAAATGTGATTTGGGGGCTGGAGAGATGGCTTAGCGGTTAAGCGCTTGCCTGTGAAGCCTAAGGACCCCGGTTCGAGGCTCGGTTCCCCAGGTCCCACGTTAGCCAGATGCACAAGGGGGCACACGCGTCTGGAGTTCGTTTGCAGAGACTGGAAGCCCTGGCGCACCCATTCTCTCTCTCTCCCTCTATCTGTCTTTCTCTTTGTGTCTGTCACTCTCAAATAAATAAATAAATAATTTTTTAAAAATGTGATTTGGCATTTATAGAATTAATGAGGAATAAAACTATGACCCTGTAGATAAATAAGATTAGGTGGATTGACACGGTGGGTTAAACAATGGATTGGGCCTGGAGAGATGCTTAGTGGTTAAGCACTTGCCTATAAAGCTTAAGGACCCCAGTTCAAGGCTTGATTTCCCAGGACTCACATTAGCCAGATGCACAAGGGGGCACATACATCTGGAGTTCGTTTGCAGTGGCTGGAGGCCCTGGCACACCCATTCTCCCCCTCTCTCTCTCTCTCTCTCTCTCTCTCTGTCTCCTCTCTGTCACTCTCAAATAAATAAATAAAAATTAAAAAAAAAAACAATGGGTTAAGGATGTTAAAGCTACTTAATAATGAGTACCAAAATACATAGGTATAATTAAATTTGGTTATTTTTGAAATGGACATGTATGGAATTCATTTATTTTTGGCATCAATTTAGAGTAAAGAGTTTGTTTTGTTTTATGTAATAAAAGAGACTAATTTTGAATTTTAAATGTTTCTTCTCTGTCCCTGAAGGTCGTGCAATTGACATATTTTCACAGTCCTTAGCAAAGATACATGCAGTTTTTATAATGAATAGAAATCCTCTTCTTCAAACCTCAAGCCCACCCTTTAACTACTGTGTTGCTTCACATTTTGGTAGTCATTTCTCTATCACAAGCAGAGAAGCTAAACTATAGATATTCATTATTTTTCTGCTTTTGCTTCAGTGCATAAAATTTCCACTTGTACATTGTTAAGAAATTAGAATTCCATGGTTTCATCACAGGCTGATCATCACATAACCTCCATCTTGTGGTGATTCAATATTATGAGGATTTGGCAAAGAGCTATCAACCAGCAGTGATGAAAGGCAATCACAGTGACAGAGAGAATGGCTATGCAGGACTGACAGCTGAAAATCTTGAGGAAAAGTCAACATTGTACACTAGATCTCCAACCATCATTTGAAAACTAGACATCTTCAGAGAGCACACTAGAAATCCAGGTGTTTTCCAGTGTCATCAGGTTACCATATTTTTGTTAGCAAATACTTTGTCAAAAAGTTACTTTGTTTCTTTTCTTCACTGGAGATCTAATGATAGGACTCTGGATTTTTCCAAAATACCCTTTAATTACAGTTTGTGATCTTAACATTTTCAAAAATGCTCGACTGGCTAATCTCCGGTAGGTACCATCTGTAAGTTTTGATCATCAACTAACTAGTCCTAGAATCTGCCTGGCAAAAAACATTACAAAGTCATTTTGGGAAAAGTCAGGCAGAGTTGATTTTTCACAGTCTTGAAACTTGAAATGACTTCTTCCAACTTTCAAGAGGAAAAAAAAAAATCTGGCATGAAATTCCATGTTAGAATTTTTCAAACAAAAATAGAGAGAAAAACTTGAATATAGTAACAACAAAAAAGATACATTAGAAATTGAATATACGAGAAACTGAATTTGTAGAAGAAATGAGTATATATACCTATACCTAATTATTTATACCCAAATCATGATAATTTCTAAAGCACATATAAGAAAGGAAAATTTATACCATATTAGTACTTATAAAGGAAAGTTGCAATGTTTCTGTAAATTAACCACTACCCCGATAATAAGTAGAGGTAGCTCTAATGAATGTGAAACACAAAGGGTGAAGAATTCCATATCATGCTGCTCTACCCTTTAATTGCTTGTGACTTGATTAGGGCCCAGTGTGGCTAGAAATAATACCAGTTCATCCGTGTATACTAAGTTAACAATAATGCTCATTCACCAACATAGAGACATTTGCTCCTATTCCACTGAAGACACTGCTCAGTGGGGTTAATGGTATTCAAACTGGGGTCATGAATGCACCATTTAGTCTCGGTAGGCGGGCAGGTGGGGGGATGCCTCAGAATACACTTTTTCCCCTGTGGGTTTATATTTTTTAACTTTTGTATCTAACTTTAAATCCCCCCAACTAACAAATTAATACATTCGTTTCAATTTCAACTTTGTTCAAGTTCTCGTACATGGACAGAATGCAGGCATGTTCTCTGCCTGTATATCACATTAACTGGGTCTAGCACAGTAAGTAATAAATTACTTTCCCCCTCTGAAATCTTATTAGCTGAGCTTCCACACATCTCTCATTATCATTATTAGCACAGGTAATATTTGCAGAATATTTATCAGGACATGTCTCTATATATGTTATCCATTTAAACTTCTAAGTTAGAAGACCAAAAGGCCTATACTACTATCATAAGTAGTGGGAGCCTAGATTAAAATCCTTTAAGCTATGCACTGTTTTTTCAGACAGCATTGAGAACTTAGGACAACTAAAATCTATCAACGGGACGAGCTTAGCTGACTCCATGTCAGCAGGTGAGCCACCCTAGTACAGCTATTAGGACCCAGGTGAAAGCACAAAGGACTGGGCAAGAAGAGCAAGAGTGCTGCTTCCATGGCAAGTCTCACAACGTGATCCAGGCTGATGGTGACAGACCCTGGGATACTCACAATGCACCAAAGCAGAAATCCAGAAGCTGCTGAGAGCTCCACACTAAAGCAGACTTAAAGTACACCCACTAAGACTCAGAGAACTTTTTGGAAGAAGGGCAGAAAGAATGTAAGAGCCACAGGGTGGGAGGAACTAGCCAGAGGCATGGCCCCCAATAGCGACTGACTGCTGCTCTCACAACTCAACCCACAATTCCACGGTGAATACCAGCAATTCCACTAATGTGGGGCTCCTTCCCACCACCAGGCCTGCTGGTTCCTCCCTAGTGGTTGAGAGGATGATAAATATGAACATCGGATGACTCAGAAAACTCTCCTGGCCACCGGAGAAAAACCACACTGAGTCGGGAGTCTTTTCAATGCAGGAACTCGCAGAAACAACTCGCTTTATTACTCTGAGCAGTTGCCTATATCATGTTGGGGATTTTAGGATGGGGGCAGAGGTAAGGGCCAATAGTAAACTTTAACTATTGAAATGGTAATTACAATTGCCACGCGGAGGTAGCAGACCAGAAGCCATTAGGTGTCTTGCTGAGTCATAGCTGGCCAGAGACAGGTCGCCAAACTTTAGCTAGGCTCAGGAAGTTCCACTAGGCCTCACACTTGGGCCTTTCAGGGCCCAACACACTAAGGTGAGGCCCTCAGTGGAGTGCAGGCAGGAAGGAGGGGAATGATGGTTCCAAAACTTGAAGTATCCATAAAAAGTTTCAACTTAAGTAAAAGAAAAAAAGCTGAGCCAAAAAAATTCCAACATAAAAGCTCCTAAATCATTGATAGTAAGTTTTTAAATTCAAAAAAATTCCCATACAACTCATTTTAGAAATTCATTATACAGCCTAATATATCCCATACCTACATTTTCAGCTATTTCTATTCCAACCATGACCACTCTTGATATGAGTTAACTCTTGAAAGACTTTTCTCCACTGGGTGGGGGCTCATATCCTACAAAACATAGTTTTAAAAACATTTTCCAGGCTGGAGAGATGGCTTAGGGGTTAAGCGTTTGCCTGTGAAGCCTAAGGACCCTGGTTCGAGGCTTGGCTCCCCAGGTCCCATGTTAACCAGATGCACAAAGGGGCACATGTGTCTGGAGTTCATTTGCAGTGGTTGGAGGCCCTGGCGTGCCCATTCTCTCTCTCACTCTCCCTCTTTCTCTCTCTGTCTGTCACTCTCAAATAAATAAATAAAAATAAAATATTTAAAAAAAAATTTTTTCCAATGATTTAAGACAAAGAATCACACCCTACAAAGGTCAGAAACCACTGTGGAAGAGATGGTCAAAAAATGATGAGCCAGGGCTGTAGAGATGGCTTAGCAGTTAAGCGCTTGCCTGTGAAGCCTAAGGACCCCAGTTCAAGGCTCGGTTCCCCAGGTCCCATGTTAGCCAGATGCACAAGGGGACACACGTGTCTGGAGTTCATTTGCAGAGGCTGGAAGCCCTGGCACGCCCATTCTCTCTCTCTCCCTCTATCTGTCTTTCTCTCTGTGTCTGTCACTCTCAAATAAATAAATAAATAATTTTTAAAAAATGATGAGCCAAAAGAAAGGGAGGAGTGCCTTGAAATACTATCTTCTAGACAACAGGTGAATGATTCAGTCATGACCTCATAGAAACTGTTATTAACAGCACAGGACATATATACTATGATAATATCATTAACATGTTATGGATGATGTAAGAGGATATAAAATGACATCAAAATAGAATAGGCAGAAGTTGGATAGAAGAGGGGTTTAGTAGAGTGGGATCAAGGCATAGGTGACAAAGGAGAGTCGTGGGAGGAGACTATGGTTTGTAGTGGCTAGAGTTCCTGCTATACACATTCTCTCTCTCTCTCTCTCTCTCTCTCTCTCTCTCTCTCTCTCTCTCTCTCGGTGTGTGCGCATGCATGTGTGTATGTGTCTGTGTCTATTTGCCTCTTTCTGTTTCTCAAGTAAATACAAAAAACACAAGAATAACTCACAAGACAGTGATGCATTGTCTTACCATCTTATTGATTCTTGCCCCTTTCTATAGCAACTTCCCTGTGCTTACTGCTTTTCAATAACAACAAAAGTTCCTACTTCTTATCTCTTTATGAGTAATACACACCACACCAGGAAATCTCTTTGTACACTGAACTTTGAGAACTGTACAAATCTCAAGTGGGCTTAAAGATAATATTTTTTAATATTTTATTTTTATTTATTTATTTGAGAGAAAGGGGGAAAGAAAGAGAGGGAAAGAGAAAGAGGTAGATAGAGAAAGAATGGGAACTTCAGGGCTTTCAGTCACTGCAAATGAGCTCAGACACATGAATCACCTTGTATATCTGGCTTTGTGGGTCCCAGAGAGTTGAACCTAAGTCATTTGGCTGTGGAGGCAAATGCCTTTAACCACTAATCAATCTCTCCAACCCCAGAATAATTTCTATGGTTATTTTTTTTTTGAGGCAAGCCCAATGGGCTGCCTTTTTTTGTGCCCAAGGTGAGAGAAAGAGAGAGAAAGAGAGAGAGAGGGAATTGCTGCACCAGAACCTCCAGCCACTTCACTCAAGCTTCAGATGTGGGTGACCCTTGTGTCCACATGCAACCTCGCAGGCATATGTCACTGTGTGTCTGGCTTAGATGGAACCTGGAGAGTCAAACATGAGTCCTTAGGCTTCACAGGCAAGCACCTCATCCACTAAGACATCTCTGCAGCCCCAGAATAATTTTTAAATTATTAACATTTTTAACTTTATTTTATTTGAGAAGGAGAGAATGGACATGGCAGGACCTTCAGCCTTCAACAAACAACCTCCAGATGGATGCACCACTTTGTGTATCTAGCTTACTTGAGTCCTGGAGAATTGAACCTTGGTCCTTTGGCTTTTCAGGCAGATGCCTTAATCACTAAGCCATCTCTCTAGACCATCATAATAATTCTCAAAAGTAAATAATTGTTCTCCCTGGAAAAATTGTGGCCAGTATAATTTTCTCTTCTTTCACCTGTAACTCATTTGAAATTATTCATAAAGTAGTATCATTTTTTGATTCTGAAAATATGCATAGAACATTTCCTAAAAATATTTTTAAGCCATGATGGCTCAAGAAATTTTTTTCACATATTCTCATTAATATATGCTGCAAACACAACTTTTCTGTAAAGATAGGTGAAGAAAACAAGCACAAAGATGGGAGAGGCAGTGTGGGTACAATGTAATTCTTGTAATGAAGCTACTGGCAGCCTTGGAAATTCACACAGCATGAAGTGGAGGAACAGGAGAGGGTGCTCATCAACATTTTACCCCTTGATTTAGAAGTACAGACACGATGAAGAGCTTAAGAAGCAATGTTCCCAAAGGATTCCTCAGTTTCTTAGACCTTAAGAAGCAGAAGTCCATAGGGTCCCAGGTCAAACAAAGGAGTAGGAGAGATGAAGAAATTTTTACCTAGTTTCTTAGTAGCTCTGAAGCCCTTCCCTAAGAGTAGTTTATGAAATAAAGGGGTGAAGGGGAGAAGTACTCAGCGACTCTAAGACTAATTGTGATTTCAGTGAGAAGAGGAAAAAGAAGTCAGACATGTTTTTCTTTCTCAAAAAGGGCTTGAATAATCCTGAAAAGTGTACTCACAGATGGAGAATTGAGGACATTTGCCATTTGCTACTCCTGTGAGTATCCTAAGGTTAGCCACCCAAAGTAGCAAAGAACACTGGTAAGCCATGCCATTTATCAGAACATCCAGTTCTTCCTCAGGTTTAGAAAGCAGCACACTGTTTTATTATGATAAGAGCTGAATACTAGGCATGATTGCTTCATCAAAGGACAAAGTGTACAGCAAAATTCTAAAAGCCTCATAACATACTTGTCACAGATAGATCCTTCTAGAAACAAGTGAAGGAGAGCCATACATGACCACAACAAAAGACAGAGCAGAGCTAGGTCAGTGAACCTGAAATAAATTTAATCTTGGTGGCCTAAGTTACCAAAAATGTAAAAATGTCAGTAATACAACTGCTTTAGGCATTTCTTCTTTTATAAATCAGCTCTTTTCTACTGGCTTTATCTCCTGTACCTACAAGCACAGTGTCTGGAGAATCATTCTTCAGTCATCCCCCCATATCAAGCCAATGTCCCTGTCTCTTCACATTTCTCTCCTTCTAATGATCACCCTACTTTTAAAATAACTATTTATCATTTCCATTCATTTAGTACCCATGCATTGTTGTATACCTTTTATACTAATAACACTGATCTTTTGCATGGTAGTATGACCCTACTTTTCACCATGTCTAATCAGGTGTCAATAATTAATTTATGGATATCTAATTTTAATATGGGTAGATATCTGATACATTTTTACAAATATATAGTTATATAATCCACACAGGACACAAGATAGAGCTTTGCTGTGCTTCCCCATGAAGCAAATGCTTTTAGTTTTATGTTCTCTCTCTTTTGAGTAATATAAATAATACATCTCATAAATTAGAAGTCCTCAATGACCACTTGGATCTATTTGCTAAAATTATGCACACTTGAAAAATGACCACTTGGATATATTTACTGAAATTATACATACACACTTGAAATGTCTGTTTTTTGATAGCATTCAGAAACAGGATTTGAACATGGTAGCCTACCACCTAAAATAATGCAAGAGTTTCCCACTGCCAGAACTCTATAGCATGTCTTAAATCCCTGTCAAAACTGTGTCCTACTTATATTTTCAGCTGTGTCCCTTCCAGCATTCCCCATCTAGCGTACTCCCAGCCTCAGATCCTGAGATAGCAGGCTGCTTTATATAACCTTCACACGGCTATTACTGCTCTCTCCACCCAGAATCTTCCCCTTCTACAATCTCCTGAACCCAAAGAACACCATTATCCCCAACACTTAGCACTGAATAGTTATAAGAAGGCAAGGTGCAGGATATAGCTATCACCATACAGCCTGGAATGATAGATTGTATCACACCTTACATGTAACTGTCATTAATTATTATGACTATTTTGTTTCCTTGGGTAAATTCCATTTAGTTCCTACTTCCCACTTCACTTCTTCTATGAGGCCTTCCCCATGCCCCAATCTAAATGAATAATTCTATTTCCATAATTACACATATACAATCTGTTTTCTTTGGTTACTTAATAACTATGTGTTGACTTCACTCTTTGGTAAGACCTAAGACAGGAAAGTGCATGAGCTCCTTTTGTGTCACTGTGACCAAATACCTGGCAGAAACAAGACAGAAAAGATTTATTTTCCTCATGGAGTTCACTCCATAATTACTTAACCCTGAGCACTTGGGCAGAGCATCATGGCAACAGAAGTGTGTGAAGGAGGCTGCATTTCACATTTGTTGTAAGATAGGAAAAAGAGAAAGAGGTATAGGAAGGGCCATGGACAATACATGCTTCAACCTCTAAGATCACACCCTTAGTGACCTACTTCCTATAACTAGGCCCCATCTCCCACCTTTTATCACTTCCCCATAATGGTGTCATACTATGAGTCCATTGGAATTAACCCAGTGATTGTATGAGAGTGAACAGGATCAAACTGTTTATGGAAATGCCTTCATAGATATACCTGGAGGTGTGCTATGGTAATCTCTGAGGAAGTTGTACATAACAATAAAAATTACTAACAACATGTTCACATTGATGAAACTAACATTTGGATTGCCTGTAATATTTATTACATATACCTTCTTATATTTAACAGTATATAATTTCCTCCTGATTTATAAAGAATTACCTCAAATAGCAAGATCCATTGGTTCTATTTCATTTACATTCTGCACAGTATTGGTGAGGGCTAGTTGAACGATTAAGATAAGCACAGTAACAATAACAATCTGCTAACAGTCCAAACACATACTGAGGACTTCTCCTTGCTAAACAATAGTGCTAAGTAGGTAAAAACATCACAGTCATTGAAACTGCTGCATAAGGTGAGTGATTACTGCACCTTACAGAAGAGGAAGTAATACTTCCACAAAGTGACTGTAAGACGTGTCAGGAGGCTGATTCAAGCAGTCAGTACTGTCCTTGAACCTTTTAGGAAGGCGTGATGGCACACTCTAATCCCAGCACTGGAGAGGCAAAGGTAGGAGTATTTCCATGAGTTCAAGGCCATGTGAGATTACATAGTTAATTCCAGGTCAGATTGGACCAGAGTGAGATCCTACCTTGAAAAACCAAAAAACAAAAATAACATTGCACCTTTTGTAATATGTTTTTCAATTATAATTTTAGTAAAAACAAATGTACGAATTCGTATTTATTTCCATGCACTTGTATAACTGAATTTTATGATTAGAATTACATGCTTTTAAATAAAAGTTATATTGGAACATTAGGAAGGAGCTGAAGTCAGAGAAAGCTCTTTGGAGCCTCCATTCATAGGGATGCAGCTTTTAGGTGGCTCAGTGGGTAAGAGCACTTGCTGCATAAGCATGAGGCCCTGTATTCAATCCTCAGTACTCACATAAAAATCCAGGTGTGGTCCGTCATGCTTATCTACAAACCCAGTACTGAGGGCGGGGATGGGGGGCAGAAGGCAGAAACAGGAGCATTACAAGAGCTCACTGATCAGAAGGCCCAACTTTTTTTTCTACTTTTTTTTTTTTTTCAAGGTAGGGTCTCACTCTGGTCCAGGCTGGCCTGGAATTAGCTATGTAGTCTCAGGGTGGTCTTGACCTCCTGGCAATCCTCCTACCTCTGCCTCCCGAGTGCTGGGATTAAAGGCATGCACCACCATGCCCGGCTCTAGAAGGCCCAACTTTAAAATGGAAAGACCCAGGTTCAGGGAAACAGGGTGGAAGGACAATAGAGGTGAGCACACAGCATCCGACTCTGGCCTCCAGATTCATGTATGCAAGGGTGTATATCTGCACATACAAATGCATACATCATACAGATGCACAAAGATAAATCGAATATTTACATTGTCTCTCTATTTCCTATACATTTTTGAGAAATGAAATTGTGAGGTAAAAGTCAGTGGTTCCTGTGGAGGGTCATTTGCGTCAGTGATGTAACCACACATAAGTTTCCTGTGTTCCTATAAATAAGCCCCACCCATGTTACTATAATCAATCTTAATTAAACTCATTATATAATAAAAACCAAAATATGAAAGTAAAAGGAGTACTAGGTGGGAAAAGGAAGAGGATCAGCAAGAATGGGAGGGGAAAATGGTGGGAGGGGATAAAAGAGGGTAACGTGAAGGAAGTATGTCTACATTATGAGCACATATGAAAATGACATAATGAATTCCACTAATATGAATAAGTAACATATACTAAAAATAGCAAAAACATGTAGAAATTTGGAGTAAAATATCCAAAGTGCATTTTTTAACATACAATGCCTTTTAAATGTGATCTTAATATCACCTAATAAGGCAACCTAAAATAATTTTTGCTATGATGTCTACATAGCATATAGTTCAACTGTGTTCGAAGACCTGGTGAGCACTTTTACATAAAACGTGTAACTATTTTGCTTAAATAAAACAATACTACTGAATTCTATATAAAACTTTTCCATATCGTCATTAATTTAATTTTGTCAATTTAATTTAACTGTCTATAGAACAGAGCTTAAGAAATAATTAAACAAAGCTGAACAAAATGGCATTTTAGCTTTTTCTATTTAAAGAACAATATCAAAAACCCAAACTAAAATAAACTTAATTCAATATCTAAAACTTCCTCCCACTTACACACTTGAGTTCTGTTTTGTTTCAATGAAAGTATAAGCCATTAGGTAGAAAACATATTTCTGAAGAAAACAGCAATGTTTACTTGTCTGATGTGTTAACAATCTGAATTGTCCCCAACACAGTGATAAACTGTATGATTTCATATACTTCAGAAGAGCCAGTTGATCAGATAAATGTGAAAAAATATGTCACTGTGATTCATGTTTTAATGGTGACTCTTGCCATTCCCCCCTTCCTTTGGCCTTGAGGGAAATGTCATATCTCTGCTGATAATGAAAGTCTCACCCATGTGAAAGGTCCTATCTTTACTATACATTGGGGACTACTTTCTATATTGCTTCTGTAACTCTAAACATTTAAACTGTTCTTTCTAGGGCAAATGCTGCCCTCCAAAACTTAATTTGGCAGAATCCTATGTTGACTCACAGGGAATAAACCGTTCACAGAGTAAACCATTCACCCATTAATATTTCCAAGGCATCGAGGTGTCATTTAGTACCTGGGAAGAGGGTAATTTAACACACGGTACTTTGTAGGAGCCACTGAATGAACAGTTTGCTCCTAAGGAGAATGTAACTCACCCTGGTTCACTTAAGAAACAGCCTCCTATTATAATCAGAATTATTATCCTCCGTTTGCTCCCTTTTTTTTTTTTTTGCCAGAGTCTCTCAGTAACAGCCAGAGGCCTCATTTATAAACAACCTGTACTGTAAAATTCCCACAATGCTCACAGTGTGAAAACACAAAAACATGGTTTATACTTGGTCATATTATTATTTGATTATTACTTCATATGTATTCAGTGCATTTTCTCCAGGGAGCTGAAGGCATTTCATGAAGTTTAAACTACCAGTAGGTATAAATCTATGTCATTGTCTGTAAGTTACAGTTATTTAATAATAATAACTCCAGGACCAAGCACTGTTATTATTTATTTATAGTTAACACATGGGAAGAAAGGAACATTTCAATAAACAAGTCTAAAAATGCTAATTTGAATCTTTTTTTCCCTTATTTTTCTTTTTACTATTGAATTAAATAAATTTGTAAGTTCAAGACTTTCATTGTTTGGTATTGTAATGAATACACAGTAAATGTTATTGAGTAGCCACGGATACTGTATTTTAATTGTATAAAGGTCTATAAAAGAGCCTGTGGAGATAGCTAAGTGAGTAAAGTATATGTCTTGCATGAGTTTGATCCCCAGTATCCATGTAAAATATGAAGCATGCTGACATATGCCTTGTAATTGCAGTCCTGGGGAGGCAGAGCCAAAAAGACCTCCTGGGATGCACTGGCTAGCCAGTATAATCTAAGTGGTCAGCTCTAGGCTAATAAAATACCTTGTTTCCAAAAGAAGTAGAAAGCATTTCTGGGACCCACCATGGGGGGGGGGGTCCTCTAGCCTGCACATGCACAAACACACATGTGCACCCACCCACATATGAATGCACATAAACATGCGAAAAAATAAATAAAATAAAAAAATAAAAATTACCAATAAACTGTCTATAAAATGTTTTTAACCTAGTTTTCTGTAAGCTAGACAGTCTAACTTTCCAGGTTCAGAATAATTAACTTTTCCTTGAATATCCTGGGAAATTTATTTGAATTCCTATTTCACTAGCAGAAACCCATTTCCACTTCTTACCTCCATGGACTGTTCCCATACTTGTAAGGGGTTCATATTGCACAGAATGTATTGTCCCTTAATTTTCTGATGCTAGTGAGTTTTCAGTTTCCAATCAATTTGAGCTCCTGATTTACAAAATTATATTAATACTTTGATTTCATTCCTCAATTAAGCTTGCTTCTATGCCTTCTCTCCCTTTCCCTTTTTTCCTTTCTCTCTATTTTTCCATCCCTCCCCCCAAACCTATAGGCAGTCAACATCCCAAGTTGTAGGCACTAGGTGTTTTCAAATGTCTCCCCTTCCTCTCACAACTCTTCTTTTCCCTACTTGTTCATAGCCTTGCACCACTGAATTTCTATTTAATTTCTTTTTTTTCTTTTCTTTCTTTCTTTATTTATTTATTTTTAATTTTTATTAACATTTTCCATGATTATAAAATATATCCCATGGTAATTCCCTCCCTCGCCACCCCCACACTTTCCCATTTGAAATTCCATTCTCCATCATATTACCTCCCCATTACAATCATTGTAATTACATATATACAATATCAACCTATTAAGTATCCTCCTCCCTTCCTTTCTCTACCCATTATGTCTCCTTTTTAACTTAGTGGCCTCTGCTACTAAGTATTTCCATTCTCACGCAGAAGCCCAGTCATCTGTAGCTAGGATCCACATATGAGAGAGAACATGTGGCGCTTGGCTTTTTGGGCCTGGGTTACCTCACTTAGTATAATTAATCCTTTCCAGGTCCATCCACTTTTCTGCAAATTTCATAACTTCATTTTTCTTTACCGCTGAGTAGAATTCCATTGTATAAATGTGCCACATCTTCATTATCCACTCATCTGTTGAGGGACATCAAGGCTGGTTCCATTACCCAGCTATTATAAATTGAGCAGCAATAAACGTGGTTGAGCACATACTTCTAAGGAAATGAGATGAGTCCTTTGGATATATGCCTAGGAGTGCTATAGCTGGGTCATATGGTAGATCAATCTCTAGCTGTTTTAGGAACCTCCACACTGTTTTCCACAATGGCTGGACCAGATTGCATTCCCACCAGCAGTGCAGAAGGGTTCCTTTTTTTCCACATCCCCGCCAACATTTATGATCATTTGTTTTCATGATGGTAGTCAATCTGACAGGAGTGAGATGGAATCTCAATGTAGTTTTAATCTGCATTTCCCTGATGACTAGTGACATAGAACATTTTTTTAAGATGCTTATATGCCATTCGTATTTCTTCCTTTGAGAACTCTCTATTTAGCTCCATAGCCCATTTTTTGATTGGCTTGTTTGATTCCTTATTATTTAACTTTTTGAGTTCTTTGTATATCCTAGATATTAATCCTCTATCAGATATATAGCTGGCGAAGATTTTTTCCCATTCTGTAGGTTGCCTCTTTGCTTTTTTCACTGTGTCCTTTGCGGTGCAAAATCTTTGTAATTTCATTAGGTCCCAGTGGTTAATCTGTGGTTTTATTGCCTGAGCAATTGGGGTTGTATTCAGAAAGTCTTTGCCAAGACCAATATGTTGAAGTGTTTCCCCTACTTTTTCCTCTAGCAGTTTCAGAGTTTCCAGTCTGATGTTAAGGTCTTTCATCCATTTGGACTTAATTCTTGTGCATGGGGAAGGAGAAGAATCTATTTTCATCCTTCTACAGTTATATATCCAGTTTTCAAAACACCATTTGCTGAAGAGGCTGTCTTTTCTCCAACGAGTATTTTTGGCATTTTTATCAAATATCAGGTGGCTATAGCTTCTTGGGCTTACATCTGGGTCCTCTATTCTGTTCCACTGATCTACATGTCTGTTTTTGTGCCAGTACCATGCTGTTTTTGTTACTGTGGCTCTGTAGTATAGGTTAAAATCAGGTATGGTGATACCACCAGCCTCTTTTTTTGTTGCTCAGTATTATTTTAGATATTCGAGGTTTTATGTGATTCCAAATGAATTTTTGGATTGTTTTTTCTATTTCCATGAAGAAAGCCTTTGGAATTTTGATTGGGATTGCATTAAATGTGTAGGTTGCTTTAGGTAAGATTGCCATTTTCACAATATTGATTCTTCCAATCCAGGAACAAGGGATGTTTCTCTACTTTCTAGTGTCTTCTGCAATTTCTCGCTTGAGTGTTTTAAAGTTCTCATTGTAGAGATTCTTTACTTCCTTGGTTAGGTTTATTCCAAGGTACTTTATTTTTTTTGATGCAATTGTGAATGGGAGTGATTCTCTGATTTCATCCTCTGTGTGTTTGTTGTTAGCATATATGAAGGCTACTGATTTCTGTGTATTTATTTTGTATCCTGCTACATTGCTGTAGGTTTTGATCAGCTCTAACAGCTTGCTAGTAGAGTCTTTAGGGCCCTTTATGTATAGAATCATGTCATCTGCAAATAATGATAACTTGATTTCTTCCTTTCCAATTTGTATCCCTTTTATGTGTGTCTCTTGCCTTATTGCTATGCCTAAGACTTCCAAAACTATATTAAATAAAAGTGGGAACAGTGGACACCCTTGTCTTGTTCCTGATTTTAGTGGAAAAGCTTCCAGTTTTTCCCCATTTAGTAATATGTTGGCTGAAGGCTTCTCATAAATAACCTTTATTATATTGAGATATGTTCCTTCTATTCCCAGTCTTTGTAGGACTTTTATCATGAAGGGTTGTTGGAATTTGTCAAATGCTTTCTCTGCATCCAAGAAGATGATCATGTGATTTTTGTCCTTCAATCCGTTTATGTAATGTATTACATTTATAGATTTGCATATGTTGAACCATCCCTGCATCTCTGGAATAAAGCCTACTTGGTCAGGGTGATCTTTTTGATATTCTTTTGTATTCTGTTTGCCAATATTTTGTTGAGAATTTTTGCATCTATGTTCATGAGGGAGATTGGTCTGTAATTTTCTTTTTTTGTTCTATCTTTGCCTGGTTTTGGTATAAGGGTGATGCTGGCCTCGTAGAAGGAGTTTGGTAGAATTCCTTCATTTTCTATTTCCCGGAAAAGCTTAAGAAGCAATGGTGTTAGCTCTTCCTTAAAAGTATGGTAAAATTCAGCAGTGAATACATCCGGGCCTGGGCTTTTTTTAGTTGGGAGATTATTGATAACTGGTCGGATCTCCATGTTGTTATAGGTCTATATAAGTGTTTAATCTCATTTTGATTTAATTTAGGTAGGTCATATAGATCAAGGAAATCATCCATTGCTTTCAGATTTTCATACTTTGTGGAGTATATGCTTTTATAGTATGTCCCTATGATTTTTTGAATTTCTCTGGAATCTGTTGTGATGTTACCTTGTTCATCTCTGATTTTATTAATTTGTGTGTCTTCTCTCTTTCTTTTGGTCAGATTTGCTAAGGGTTTATCAATCTTGTTTATCCTTTCAAAGAACCAACTCTTTGTTTCATTAATTCTTTGTATTGTTCTTTTGGTTTCTATTTCATTAATTTCTGCCCTATTCTTTATTATTTCTTCCCATCTACTGATTTTTGGTTTGCCTTGTTCTTCTTTTTCCAAGGCTTTAATGTGAAGCATTAGGTCGTTTACTTGTGACCTTTCTAATTTCTTAATATAGGCACTTAAGGCTATAAATTTACCTCTTAGAACTGCCTTCATTGTGTCCCAGAAATTTTGGTATGTTGTGTTCTCATTATCATTTGACTCGATAAATTTTTTGATTTCCTTCTTGATTTCTTCATTGACCCATTCATCATTTAGTAGTGTGTTGTTTAATTTCCATGATTTTGTGTATGCTCTATAGCCTTTCTTGCTACTGATTTGTAGTTTAATTCCATTGTGGTCAGATAGAATGCAAGGAATTATTTCAATTTTCCTGAATTTGTTAAGATTTGCTTTGTGTCCTAATATATGGTCTATTTTAGAGAATGTTCCATGTGCTGCTGAAAAGAATGTATATTCTGCAGCCTTTGGATGAAATGTCCTGTATATATCTGTTAAGTCCATTCCTTCTATGACCTCATTTAGTCCAGATGCCTCTCTGTTTATTCTTTCCCGGGATGACCTGTCAATTGATGAGAGTGGGGTGTTAAAGTCACCCACCACCACTGTGTTTGGTGTTATCTGTGACCTTAGTTCTAATAGTGTTTGTTTGACAAATTTGGGAGCCCCCATGTTAGGTGCATATATGTTTAGGATTGTAATGTCCTCCTGTTGGAGTGTGCCCTTAATCAATATAAAGTGACCTTCCTTATCTTTCTTGACTAATGTCGGACTAAAGTCTACCCTGTCTGATATTAGAATAGCAACCCCTGCTTGTTTTCTAGGCCCATTTGCTTGAAACACCGTCTTCCAAGCTTTCACCCTAAGATAATGTCTATCCTTTGTAGAAAGGTGAGTTTCTTGGAGACAACAAATTGTAGGATCCTGCTTTTTAACCCAGTCTGCAAATCTATGTCTTTTTGTTGGGGCATTGAGGCCGTTGATATTAAGAGATATTATTGAAAGGTGTGTATTTATGTTTGCCTTTTTTTTTTGTGTGTGTGTGTGTGTGTGTGTGTTTCTGGTTTTACCTGCACTCTCTTCTGTTAACTAGTATTTGAGTATTGCTTGTTTTTTCTAGGTTCCTTATATGTGTGCTTTTCCTTTTCTTCAGCATGGAGGATTCTATCAAGTATTTTCTGTAGAGCTGGTTTTGTCTTCAAATACTCCTTTAACGTTATTTAATTTGTTAAGTAGAATAATGTGCTATTTGTGTAAGCTCTATGAAATAAGGCAGAGAAAGGTAATGTTATTTTTTAAACAAATATGGTGTAATAGTATGAGTATATGTTTCACCAACAGACTTAGATGTTTTTTTAGAGCTTATAATTTGGATTTCCAGCTTCCTGGTCAGAGGAGTGTCTCTGTGGGTGGATCCATAAGTCCAGCCCTAAGGTGTTACTGGGGTGGATCTGCATTGCAGCCTAGGGTGTGCAGAGCACGTGAGTTCCGCCAGGGCTCCCTGCAGTTGGAGGCATGCCTGTAGTGCTAGTACTTTTCCTCTCTGCATGGATGTGTGAAAGGGGCAGATTCCTCATCCATTATGAAACTTCCCCTGGATTTTTACTCCTGAAATAAATCCCATTTCTTGCATAAACTGTGTCTCATTTGTAGGTCCATCCCAGCAATGAGGAGCTGACTGAAACATATAAATAGATTAGATAGATGAAGGATGACAAATGATAAATTGATATAAATAGATAAATATAAATATATAAACATTTTCTCACACTCCTTTTCTCTTCTCAATAAAGGAAAATTTTTCAACTTTAATAAAACATGGGGGCAGGAAAGATGGCTCAGCAGTTAAGGGTGCTTGGTTTAGTAGCTTGCACACCAGGTTCAATTCCCAAGTCACCCACATGAGCCAGCTGAAAAAGTGGTGAAATCATCTGTTGTTAATATTCAGAAACCATAGCTATAGCCACCTGATATTCAATAAAAATGCCAAAAATACTCATTGGAGAAAAGACAGCCTCTTCAGCAAATGGTGTTGGGAAAACTGGAAATGTATCTGTAGAAGGATGAAAATAGATCCTTCTATCTCTCCACGCACAATAATTAAGTCCAAATGGATTAAAGACCTTAACATCAGACCTGAAACTCTGAAACTTCTAGAGGAAAAAGTAGGGGAAACCTTGGTCTTGGCAAAGACTTTCTGAATATAACCTCAATTGCTCAGGCAATAAAACCACAGATTAACCGCTGGGACCTCATGAAATTACAAAGATTTTGTATGGCAAAGGACACTGTGAATAGAGAAAAGAGGCAACCTACAGAATGGGAAAAAATCTTTGCCAGCTATACAACTGACAGGATTAATATCTAAGATATACAAAAAACTCAAAAAATTAAATAATGGGCTATGGAACTAAATAGTTCTCAAAAGAAGAAATACGGATGGCATATAAGCATCTAAAAACAAATGTTCTATATCCCTAGTCATTAGGGAAATGCAGATTAAAACTGTATTGAGATTCCATCTCACTCCTGTCAGATTGGCTACCTTCATGAAAACAAATGACCATAAATGCTGGTGAGGATGTGGAAAAAAGAACCCTTCTACACTGTTGGTAGGAATGCAATCTGGTGTAGCCATTGTGGAAATCAGTGTAGAGGTTCCTAAAACAGCTAAAAATAGATGTACCATATGACCCAGCTATAGCACTCCTAGGCATATATCCTAAGGACTCATCTCATTACCTTAGAGATACTTGCTCAACCATGTTTATTGCCACTCTATTCACAATAGCTGAGAAATGGAACCAGCCTAGATGTCCCTCCATGGATAAGTGGATAACAAAGATATGGCCCATTTGTACAAGTTCTACTCAGCAGTAAAGAAAAATGAAGTTATGAAAAACACAAAATCTTTCCACCTGGGCATGGTGGTGCATGCCTTTAATCCCAGCACTCAGGAGGCAGAGGTAGGAGGATCACCATGAGTTCAATGCCACCCTGAAAATACTTAGTGAAATCCAGGTCAGCCTGAGCTACAGTGAGACCTTACCTTGAAAAACAAAAACGACACAAAAAATCTTTCTAAAGTTCACCCACTGTGGTCTGTGAATTTCATTCTTTGAATTCATAAGACAAAAACTTGGGGGCCACAGTGGAAATTTTGTGTGACCATGACAGTCGGCACCCTGACTCCTTGGTTAAAGGCTAGCCAAGAGCCAATAATGACTCTATTGCTCTCAGAGAAACCCCCAAATTCCCATGCCGCTGGGGGTGGGGGAGAGGTAGACAGAAAGAATTGTTAGGGATTTCTGGTCAGCCAGAGAGAGCAAAAATGGCAGCTCCGGGTTCAGTGAGAGACCCCGTCTCAAGGAGCAAGCATCGTAGGTCCTCTCTGCCTCTGCTTGCAGGCACACCAGGCTTATAAACCTGCATATCACATGATACACACCACACACATGCCAAAGAAAAGAAAGAAGAAACAACAAAGACAGCCATGATGCCCCTTGGCAGATAAAGGGATAAATTATGGTACATCAAGACAGTGAAATATGATGCAACAAAGGACATAGAAGGGGCCGGAGAGATGGCTCAACAGTTAAGGCCTGCAAAGTCGAACAGCTGGGCTTCTATTCCCCGGTACTCACGTAAAGCCGGCCGCACAAAGTGGTGCATGCACCTGAGTTCATTGGCAGTGGCTAGAGGCACTGGCATGTGTTCTCTCTCTATCTGTCTGTTTGCAAATAAATAAAAATATTTAATAAAAAAATATTCAGAAACCAGAGGCCCTGGAATGCTCGTTCGTACATGCTCTTCCCCACAAATACATAAATAAAATTTTTAAAAAAGTAACACCAGAATATGGGACTGTGGGCATAGTGAGATGGTAACCTCGCACAAATGAGGCCCTAGTTTCAGTCCTCAGAATGGCAAAAACAAACAAGCAAGCAGAAAAGAAAGAATTTGCTTGTCTTGTGTAGAGTGTACTGCAAGTGGCATGATGGGGTCCAGGAGAGTAGTTGAACCCCCAAATCTAGGTTCATTTCTAATTTTAATCAAGAATTGAATAAAAAAGGCTAAGAAGGATGGTTATTAACTTACTATGTTTGTTGAGGGAAGTACAGAGCCAACAAAAGGCACCCACATGGCTAGAGATCCCATGTGGATGGCCTGGGAAAACCATGGAGAAAAAAGAGAGAAAAGAAAGTTCAAGGAGCTCCTGCCATGTAGGGAGCTAGAGGGATAATGAACCCATGTAAAGAGTAAGGGCTGGGGCTCTCCTGGCTGGGCCCACCTGAGGGAAAAACTCCCCCATGGCTGGAAATCCCTAGGTGGTCAGAGACCTGCCCTCCCCCATAAATATATTTGTAATCTTATAGTGGTGGGCTGTCTTCCAGCTCAGGTGAACCAGAGGGACAGCTGGTCAGTTAGGGCTTGGGGCTGTTTCAGGGAGACATTAGCCCTGACACTTGGCCAACCACAATGTTTAAATCCTATGAAAGATCTGTCTCTCAGGAAGAGTCCTGTTTTCTTGTGGAAAAGCATCTCTAAGGAACTAGGCAAGAGATAAGAAGTCAGATTTTCTTTGATTTCTATCAAGTACAGAGTTTCCTGCCTTTTTCTTTCTTTCTTTCTTTTTTCTTTTTTCTTTTTTTTTTTTTTTTTTTACTTTCAGGGTTCCAGTCACTCTAACTGTACCTCTTTATCATCCCCCACTCTCGTGAGAAGACAAACTAACTGCTGGTAGAGGACAGGGGCAATGATGTCAGATCTTGAACTACTTCTGGCTGAATGGGGTTGCACAAATAAAGCAGTTATAGAGTCTCTCCCAGAGAAGAGAACTGTTCTAAAGGACCCAGAAAGTGTACTGAGGGAGTGCAGGAAGATAGTCTTGGAAGAGAATGTTGTGGAGAAAGGAAAATAAGAAGTTAAAGAGAAATGAGCACACAGCAAACTGGTTGCCTTTAGGGTTTTCTTTTTTGTGGATTTCAAGACCTTGGGGAGCATTTGAGGGAGCCCAGGTAGATGGAGCTGGATTATCTCAGGACATCTGAGCATGAGCTGGCTGAGATTTTCTCCTAGAACTGTTCATCAAATGGCATAGCAGTGTCCGACGTGGTCTGAATCTGTTTCTTTGTGGCTTATAAAGCAAAACAGGTATTAGTAGTGTTATCAGGAATATACACATAATGTTTAACCTTGATGGATATGGTGAATATAGCATATTTTGTATAGCAGCCTTACAGAATACATCTTTGTTCGTCTGTCCCGGGGTACCCAGTGCCGTAGGCTGGTAACATAGAGCCTCTCAGTGCAAGTAGGGGTTGTGCAACATCTTGTTGCCTCAGAACTCAGTTAATGATGGCCTGGCACCAGCGCATTACACCATGGCAGATAAGGAGTGCCGCTGCCGATGCTGAGCCAAAGAGCGAAGAGTGTCGCCCTTACTCTCAACTTGGTAGCTTGGATGTCATTCTGGGGGATGTTTCTGGAACCCATTTCCCTTCTCCCCTCTGTGGGAGCATGGGATATGGGTCCCCTCAAGTTTGTGAATGTTTGTGACTACATGGTTATTATTATTATTTTGAAGGTAATCTCTGGATTTATCACATATGGTTTTACCCTAACATACACATTAGATAAGTCTGATGCTTGTCTTACATAAGGAGCTTTTACCCACATCAAATACTTTGACTCAGTTTGCCCATTTGACCTTTTTGGTCTAGTGAGAAATTTTGACTTTTTAGATCTCCAATATCCTTTCTACATACACACAACTTCATCCTCATATTTAAATGTAGTTTATCACACATAATAAGGAAACCAAAAGGTGTCTATAAATGACATCTTAGTTATTTAAAACCTAAACAAAAGTGAAAATATCAGGTACTGTTACAATGAGCTAATCATTAAGTAATTTGGAAAACATCAATTAAAATTATGTACCTATTTTTTTAATATTTTATTTTTATTTATTTATTTGAGAGAGAGTGAGAAAGATATAAAGAAATAGACAGGTAGACAGAGAGAATGGGTGCACCAGGGCTTCCAGCCACTGCAAACAAACTCCAGACGCGTGCACTCTCTTGTGCATTTGGCTATCGTGGGTCCTGGGGAATCGAGCCTCAAACGGGGGTCCATAGGCTTCACAGGCAAGCGCTTAACAGATAAGCCATCTCTCCAGCCCTAAGTACCTATTTTTACCAAGCACTTTAAAAGCCATGTGGTTTTTAAATGTGGGGTCAGGCTATCACATTGGAACCTTGAATTGGTGATCCTTCTGTCTCAGCTTCCTGAGTACAAGAGACCTGCATCCTCATGCTTAGCTTATTTTACTTTTTGTAATACCTACATGAATAAATGACTTACAGTTATTTAAAGATATATATATAGACACATTTATTTAGCTCCGTGATCAGACTATTACATTTACCAATCAACAGCATGGGTTAAAAAAAAAAAAAAAGTCTACATTAAAACCCTTTGTTGGGATGCTTTACACTTTCCACACAACAGAAACTAAAATAACCTGTGATACAATTAGTCACAAGTGCAGTCCTCGAGTTTTGGGTTTTTTTAAAATTTTATTTTCTATTCTTTGCCCATACATATGAATATTGTCTAAAACATGTTTTCTTTGTAGGAGCTAGGTCCTGCTACCGCAGTGATTGGCTGAGTTCACAAATCTGTTGTAACCTGTAGCTTCCCTATCACTTCTCTGGCTCTCCTCCCCTGCTAAGCTTTGTTTCCTGGCAGTATTAAAATCTTCTGCCACTGCCATAGCTACTGCTGCTGCTGTAATCTCCATAGCCACCTTGGTTTCATGTTTGGCAAGGTATTGACCTCCACCGCCATAAGAGCCAGAGCTTCTGCCTCCAAAATTCCATCCCTTCGTGGGTTCAAAATCTGAAGATTGATGTTGCAATTGCCAATACCACTGTGGCTTCCACCACCTCCAAAATCGCTTCCATCATTTCCACATCCATTATAGCCATCCCCACTACCACCGTATTCTCCTCCTCCTCCTCTGCGGCTGCCACCAAAGCCACCACACCCACTGAAGTTTCCTGCAAGACCAAAATTGTCCATTGCCACCAAAAACACCTCCACCGCCACCACGGAAGTTTCCAGAGCCACTTTGACCTCTTTGGCTCTCTTGCTTTGACAGGGTTTTACTTCACAGTTGTGGCCATTCGCAGTATGGCATGTATGCATGACAATCTTACCAACAGAGATGGTCATCAGAGGCCACAAAAGCGAAGACCGCTGTCTTCCCACTGCCTTTGTCTGTCATCATTTCTATCGCTCCGATTTTTCCATACTGTTCAAAATAATCTCGTAGGTGATGCTCTTCGGTGTCTTCTTTAACGCCTCCAACAAAGATCTTTTCCACAGAAAAGTGTGCCCCTGGTTGGTAAGAATCTTCTCTTGACGCAGCCCTCTTTGGTTCCACAACTGTCCCATCCACCTTGCGTGGCCTTGCCTTCATGGCTGCGTCCCCCTCCTCCACGGTGGCCTAGGTCACAAACCCAAAGCCCCCGGAGCGCTTGGTGTTTGCATCTCGCATTACCGCACAGTCGGTGAGTGCTCCCCATTGCTCAGAACGGCTCCTCAGACTCCCCTCTGTCCTCTCGAAGTGCAGCCCTCTGATGACCGCAGCTGTTTGGGCTCCTGAGGAGACTCGTACTTCGACATGACAGCGGTGAGAGGAGAGGCTTCTGCGATGTTCCCCAGCAGTGTCCACAGGCAGAAAGGACTAAAGATTTATTTGTCAGACTGGAGAGATGGAATAGCAATCAAGGTGTTTGCATACAAAGCCAAAGGACCCATGTTCAATTCCCCAGGGCCCACATTAGCCAGAAGCACAAGGGGGCACACTCATCTGGAGTTCCTTTGCAGTGGCTGGAGGCCCTGGTGCGCCCGTTCTCTCCCTCTCTCTCTCTCGCTCTCTCTTTCCTCTCTCTCTCCTCTCTCTCTTTCTCTCGGTGTGTGTGTGTGTGTGTGTGTGTGTGTCTTTCAAATAAATAAAATGTATTTTTTAAAAGATGTATTTGTCAAAGAGCACTTTGGCAGAAAATCATGGCAGTTAGCAAGCATCATCAGGCATGTCTTTCCTTTTGTGTTTCTATATTTCCTGAGGGACAACATGGTTACCTCCCCTACACACTTAGCACAGCTGCAGGCCTCAGTTCCATGACAGGAAAGAGGCATGCGGATGGGAGCCAGGCCTGTTGAAAAACCTTTCTAGTCAAGTGCCTAGTCCTGGGGCTTGGCTGGGGCAATTGCCATCTCCCATTCATTTAGGTGGCCAGAGACCCTCCCTAGGTCTCTGACTGGCAGCTTGCTCGCTCCAGAGGTTTGGCCTCAAGTTTCCAATGGAACTGGACAGGGGCCAGTGCCACAGAAAGGGCAGAGCCCAGAGCAGGAGTTGAAATTCCATCCTCCCAACCCTCATGGACAACTATGTGTCTTGTGGCACAGAGGTTTATATTGGAAAAGGTGGGGGGGGGGGGAGTGAAAGAGAGAGAGAGAGAGAGAGAAAGAGAAAGCAATCTAGAAGCCATTCTGGCCAGGTGCTTTTGATTCCCTAGCATCTATGTAGCCATGAGGCCACTTCACCCCTGCTCAGCAGAACAAACTTCCACACTCTGGTGCTCACCCTTGTTAAACGTGGCTGGGGGTCCTCATCTGTAGCAAGGTGTTAGGGTCAAGAAAAGTCGTTGAACCCCAAACCCTCAGTTCACTTCTAATTTTAATTAAACAATTGAATAAAAGACTGGATAATTATTAAAGGATAGAAGGATATTTATTAAATTTCATGTATTGAGGGAAGTACAGAGCTAAGGAAAGGCATCTACATGGCCAGAGGTTGCACATGGAGGGCCTGGCACAACCTGGAGAGAGAAAAGAGAAAAAAAAAAGTTCAAGGAGCTCCTTCCATTTGGGGAGTTGGGGAGCATAAAGGAGCTCATGTAGAAAATAAGGACTAGGGGATCTTCTGGCTGGGCCAAGCTAGACCAGGTTCAGCTGAGGGGAAAACCGGCCCACAGCTAGAAGTACCCAAGTAGCCAGAGAGCCTGCCCTCCCCTTGTAAAGGGATTTATAACCATTTAGTAGTGGGCTGTCTTCAGCTCAGGTGAACCACAGGGACAGCTGGTTGGTTAAGACTAGGAGCTGTCTCAGGAAGAGGCTAGCCCTAACATCAAGTTCCAGGGGCTGAACTTGACCAACTACAATACTTAAATCCTATGAAAGACCTCCCTCCCAGGAGTTGCCCAGGTTGTTTGTGGAAAACAGGCCTAGGGAACTAGGTAAGACATAAGAAGTCAGATAATTGATTTCTAGCAAGTGCAGACTTTTCTGCTTTTTTTTTCTTTTTCATTTTTTTTTTCTTTTCTTTTACATTCAGGGTTCCAGTCACCATTAGTGTACGCCCCTGTCACTGTAACAGTTATGTTTTATGACTGCTGGCCAGGAGCAATTATTTATATTATCCTTTCTCTTTCAAAATACATCCAATTGTGATCATAGTCTCTTATTATCCACTTGGATAATACTTATTTCTTTAGAAATTTTGAAAGGCTTTTGAATGCATATGGTAACATGGAAAATCTACACATACATGGTTGTAATGGATTAACAAGTTTAACTGATTTTACTCCACAGACAACATGTATTACTTCAAACTACTAGCCTGACAATGTAAGTTGTGCTATTGTGGTGGTTTGATTCAGGTGTCCCTCATAAACTTGGTGTTCTGAATGCTAGGTTCACAGCTGATAGAGATTTGGGAATCAATGCCTCCTGGAGGTGGTATATTCATGGGTGCAGGCTTATGGGTGTTAATGTAAGTAGATGAACAGATTAATGGGGGTGAAAAGGCCTAAGTGAGGTCAGGGGAGGAGGATAAGTAAAGGAAAGGTGGAGGGAGGGGTAATCAAAATCTAAGAGGATATAAATAAATCATATGGAAACATACTTTTTTGGACAATGGACCACACAGGAGCCATAGATTGTTACCAGAAATTTTTCAGTGAGTTGTTGGCCAGGGAGGTCCCTCATGCCCCCAAAATATTACAGGCCATTTCCAAGGCCCTTGCTATCCCACTAGAAGTAGATGGTAAGACCCTATTGCTGAAGACTCCACATACTTGGGCAGCAAGGTCACTGAGAAATCCAGATGGAGCTGAGCTGAAAATATCCTCCATGTAGAACAGCAGACAGGAAGCTGAAAAAAACCACACTGCATGCAGTTCAAGGGGAGAGAGAGAAATCACGAGTGAAGATACCCAACAGTGAATACTACAAGCCTTATATTTGGCCAGCCAGGCCAAATGAGCCAATATGTGTAATAGTGACACATCTGTTATGAGGGAAACCAACCACCCTCTTATTTGACTGGAGGCCTGCTCCATGGGAAGGAATACATCTCTGATACTGAAAACCTACAACAGGGGTGGTCATGAGCCGTAACATCTGCTGCTGTCTGGCTAAATGTATATACTATGCTCACCAAACTTTCCAGTAGGCACTTCTCTTAAAGTTCATACCCATGTGTTAATGCTACTCTCACTTTTGGCTACAGTACCTTCTCTTTTCAGATGGCAGTGACCTTGGGATGACTCAGAAGGCACCATGGTGCTGAGAAAGTACAGGGGAGTGCTCAGCACTGAAATATCTCTATCACACCTTCCAAGGCTCAGGGTCCATTGTGGAAGAGGTGGAGGAAAGAATGTAAGAGCTGAAGGAAGGGAAGGACTCCTTACAATGTGCTCCTCCAGACACAAAATGGCCTGGATACCCATGACCTGACAGTGGACACTACCTAAACAAGACCATTGTAATAGGAAGAAAAGATCATGACATCAAAATAAAAGAAAGACTGGTTAAGAAGGGGAGGAAATACAATGGAGAGTGGAGTTTCAAAGGGGACAGTGGGAGGAGGGCGGGAATTACCATGGGTTATTGTTTATAATTATGGAAGTTGTCAAAAAAATGCCAGTTTCCTCATGCCAGTGTTGGGCATACCATCCTGTTGCTATTGTCCACCTGATGTTGGCCAGGAGGTGATGTCTACCCTCTGCTCATGCCATTGTTTTCCCTGCCATCATGGAGCTTCCCCTCGAGTCTGTAAGCCAGTTTTCCCATGCCAGTGTTAGTGTTGGACACACTCTCCTGTTGCTGTTGTCTACCTTATGTTGTCCACCATCTGCTCATGCCATCATTTTCCTTGCCATCTTGGAGCTTCCCCTCAAGTCTGTAAGCCAAAATAAGCCCCCCCCCTTTTTTTTACACAAGCTGCTCTTGGTTGGGTGATTTATGCCAGCAATGCAGACATGACTATAATACCTATCAATTACATTGCTTATGTAATGATATTGGAATGGCTGCTCTTTCTTTCCTCTAGTGTATACAAAAGTTGTCATCTGGAAAATAGGTGAGTGATTGCAAGCTCACAGTAAAGGCAAGGATACTCATGGCTAGGGCTTGTGCAGGGCTTCTCTAATTCTGTTCATTGCTTATCAGCCAGCATTTGTGTCTATAATTGCTGCCTAGTCTGCTCTATAGCAGTGTAATGTCTCTGTCAGCTTACGTGAATCCCAGTGGTTGGGGCTGGGTGCCATTGCTCTTGTCAGGTGCTTTGGGCTTTGGCTATGCACAGTTCCTCCCCTGCTTGGATGTATTGCTCTCTAGCCTCAAGAAAGAGCCTCTTCATCCTTTTGAGACATCTACATGAAAGCACTACAGGTAGACGCTCTCATACTTATGGCTTACTTTATTTTAAGTAGACTGACTTCAATGTGGCTTCTTCCTAGAATCACAAATGGGAAGTTAGGACAAGAGCTCACCACACCCCAGCGAACACAGTTATCATTGTCTTTGTCTCTCTCTCTTTGTTTTCTGCCCAAATCCTCCCCAGTAAAGTCACCCAGAAGGCCTTGGAGAGAAGCATGAATTACACATATGACTATGCCATCATTGTTTAATACATGCTTTTGCTTTATGAAAAGAAGGCCCTTGTCTTTGCTGTACCATTGACTTGTTTGTTTTTGGAAGATTCTATACACATTGGAGGAGCCCTGTAGGTATAAAATGTAATTACAAAGAACTAAACACATTTAGAACGCATGTATCTATAGTAGCTGGCTTGCAAGAAAATTCATGTTACTTAACTTGTTGTGAATGTTTAAAAGTGTATTCCTCTTTCTTAAATTTTATTTCTAGTTCCTACACCTTCTAACGTGTTTCTTCCCTTTCTATGGAGAAGTAAACCATCAAGAAGATAATAGCACAGACAGGTATATTGAAGGTGAGTTCTTAATTGGGTGATTCTAGTCATAAACTCCCATGTATTTTTTTCTCCTGATTTTGTGGAAATATATGTCATAAGAAACCTTGTCCTGAATGGCCATCAGAACTTCTTGTGGGTTGCCTCCATAATCTTAGGAGAATTTGGGTCAGATTGTTAGAAGATATTTAAATTCAACCGTACTCAAGTTCTAATGACACAAGCAGAAGACATAAAACTTCTCATACAAATTGCATCTAGCCCAGTCCAGACAAAGCTTTTTCTTCCCCTCATAAGCCATGACTCAGTTGTTTCTGCATTTAGGTCTTTTGACTCTGACCATAATAGTCCATCAGAGGCTGGATATTACTTCTGTTGCAGCAGGTAGAAAAAGCAAGAGAGTGAGACAAACTCTAGCAAGGGGCACTTGCTACAACACCCCTAAGCTGCTCCCAGTGACACACCTCCTTCATCAAGTTTCTGCCTGTGAAACTGCCATAAACTGAGGACCTGGAATTCAGAACAGACAGTTTACTGAGGGTCATCAGATTCAACCCACTATACCAGGAAAACTGTAATAGGTTATGTTTTATCTAATTGTTGTTATTCATTTTGAGATTTTGGTTTAATTGAATACAAGAAGAAAGAACATAGGATAAACCTAACAATGTCTTTTTATGCCAATAAATCAAAAAATATCTTTATTATAAAAAACAATTAAGGGATGGAGAGATGGTATAGCAGTTAAGACACTTGCCTGCGAAGCCTGAGGAGCCAGGGTCTATTCCCCAATACCACATAAGCCAGATGCACAGTGGCTAGATGCCCTGCATGCCCATTCTTTCTTTTTCTATCTGCCTCTTTCTTTCTCTTTCAAATGAGTAAATTATAAACAAATATTTTAAAAAATTTAAAAGCAAATAAAATAAATATGTTTAAGGATCTAAACCACCATTATTAAAAGAGATAGTTTATGCTAAACTTTAAATGCACTAATTTACATTTTTTTAAGTTTCAAAAGGTATAACTTTTTAAAAATTATTTTTCTAATGTTTTTCCCAAAGTACCTAACATAATAATGATCTGAAATTGAGTCCTTAGCACATGCAGTTAATTTTAATAAATTAAGAGATGCTACTGTATATCTTTATTGCTTTTTTATTTGTATGCTAATGTCTAACAAAATGCAAATTCTCTAATCAGATATACTAAGTACACTGGAGATAGTGTCCTCATAGCTTTTGTGTTTCTATTCAAAAACACTGGAGGTTGAATAATTAGAAAGTAAACATAAATTATTGTCATCATTCTAAAGACTGGGAAGTCAAAGGACATGGCCCTGGCCTATGGTGAGGCCCTATGTGCTACATAATCCAATATGGAAGACACAAGGGAAAAGTAACTGGAGTTCATGTTGCCTAGAACCATGTATGCAAATGAATAGCAATCTAAGAGAGCAGTGAGTTAACACTGCAGACATCCGCTTCATGTCTCAACATCAACCAGCAGGTTATATAAGGAGTGAAATAAAAGACATTCAGTCATTCCAAAATTTAGTCTTTGCCCCGTGGTCAAACTTGTTTCTGGTACTCATGGTGCTGGGTCTGTCCTCATCATCTCCTGCCCTTTTCCTACATCATGTCCCCTCTTAGTGTGGCTGGGTTTGCATGGCCTCAAGACCTCTGAGCCTTGCATCCCTCCTGGAGCATCACTTCGACCAAGCTTATCTCAGGAAGAAAAAAAAAAATCATTAACAGTGTTTGTGTTAGGCTATTTACAATGTGTACATTCAGAAAGAGTCCTTCCTACATTATGAGAATATGTGCCCCTTTACTACTGAACATAAAAGGGTCCCTATTCATCTCTCCTGGTCTCTATAAACAAGAGAGTGATGATTTTGTTGTTAACCCAATCATGCAAACAGATACCTCATGACATCCCCCTCCAAACCTTATTTCATTAGACATTTAATTTCCAGCATATAAACTTTGAGAGGTGTACTAAACTATAGCACTCTGCTCCTGGCCACCAAATGTATGTCCTTCTCACAAATCAAAACATATTCATTCCATCCCAGTATCCTAAGTCTTAACAGCAATTCAAAAGCCAAGAGCCTCATCAGAATATGATATAAAAGAGGCAAAACAATGACTCTTCCTGGGGTAATTTTTTTTCTAACTATAAGCTTATGAAGTTAAAAAGTTACCTGTTTCCAAAACACAATGGTGGGCAAGCATAGGATAGCTATCCCAAACCCAACAGGGAGAACTAAACAAATAGAAACGTGTAACTGGTTTCCTGTAGAGATAAAGTTCATGGCGGAGACTAGCATTACTATCAAAACCAACCCTCCTTTGTCAGCATGCTCTGCATTGAAAACACCAAAGTCATGACTGGGCCACCAAGGCCTGAGACAGTGTCTGATGCCTCTGTGGCATTGCCCAGTGGTGATGTTCTGCAGTGACCTTGCTCTCATAGCTTTTGTGCTCATAGCCCTTGTGGGGGTTTGGTGCCCATGACAAATCCTTCCTGGTTCTCCTAGTTTACAATTTTTTTTTTAAATCCAAGTAAAGTCTGCCATGTTCTTAGCTTTTGTATACTTATAGGATCAGTTCTACATGGGCACCACCAAAGTTTCCTACCTGTACCTTCTAGAGTGGTAGCCAAAGCCACATCTCAGCTGTATGTGGGGACAACCCAGACACACTGAGACACAGGGAGCAGGGCCCTAAGGTGACTTTAGTCAGTAGAAACAATGCTCCAAGTACTTAGTTATGGGCAGATGGTGACAAGCTTCCCCAAAGGTCTCTGAAATGCCTCCCATTGTCTCCATGAATAGCGCCTGGCTCCCTTCTGTCTATGGTATTTGTTCGTGGTCAACCCCTTATTTTCTCTTCCTAAAATGCCCTTCAACTCTTTCCATGGCCAGCCTGCCAACTCTCTGAATACGTACACTGTTGGGTGAATTCAGAGCCAGGGCAAGGACTAATAAAGTACAGATGATGTGTAAACAATCTTGTAATTTGGACTGGAAAAGGAGATAGAGACATTTATGGTGCCATGGGCATCATTAGAAGATGGATTTTAGTTTGGTTGGTTCTAATTTATGGAACATGAACACATTTCAATCCAGAAAGTAAGAAGAAATAAGTTGAGCGAGTATGGAAGGGTAATTGATGAGGCATGTTCCACAAAGCATTGGAAGTATTAGGCCAATAGTTCTGGGACTGAATTTGTCTTAGGATGAAATAATTATTTTTCCTGAGATGGGAACACACAAAAGATGCCTTCAATCACATACATTATCACTGCTTGTGGTGGTTTGATTCAGGTGTCCCCCATAAATTTAGGTGTTCTGAATGCTAGGTTCCCAGCTGATGGAGATGTGGGACTTAATGCCTCCTGGAGGTGGTGTATTGTTGGGGGCAGACTTATGGGTGTAATAGCCAGTTTCTACATGCCAGTGTTTGGCACACTCTCCTGTTGCTATTGTCCATCTTATGTTGGCCAGGGGGGTGATATCCACCTCCTACTCATTCCATCCTTTTCCCTGTTATCATGGAGCTTCCCCTTGAGCCTGTCAGCCAAAATAAACCTCTTTTTCCCATAAGCTGCTCTTGGTTGGGTGATTTCTGCCAGCAGTGTGGACCTGATGACAACACTGCTCTTACTCGAGTTTTCCTCTCTTCTGTGCATTCGCATGATACTGCTTCGACTCTTAATTTTCCTTGCTAGCTTTCCACCTGGACAAATGTGATTTCCATAAACTTCTTCACAGAACTCCATCCCTGTTTCTGCCACACACAAATGTTTTCTCTACTTCTATATTCTCATAATACTATTTATTATAGCACAACTAAGCCATCATGTGTTTACTCACTTATTTGAAACTATTATTCTATTGTTTCCCATTTTGTTTCCTTCACAGAACTTATTAAATGACATATATCATTTCTTTGTCTTCTTATTTATAATACATCTCCATCAGGACATAAGTCTAGTGGACATAGTGGTCTATGCACATCTTATAAATCCTTATGAATCCACATTAAATTGGTGACACAGGCTGAACTGTGAAGTAAGTGACAGAAATGTAGGACATACAGACAAGTTTAGAGTCTGAAGTTTGAAATAAGAACACAGATCTAGAAGTATGAGAAATATTGCCATTACAAAGTAAGAGGACTATGGTCAAATGAAAAGTCAATTGAAATCATTCATCCAAGGTTAAATGATGTGAGGTAGATTTTTTTCCTACTTATTCTTTGGGTTTTAGCTTAATGATTGCTTTCTGGGGTAAACTCTCCTGAACAGTAGACAGTAAATGTCTCCTTATGTACAGTCAGAGATGAATGCATTTATCTTTTGTAACATGGTTGTAGCTAACTGTTGATTCTTTGACATGAAAGTACATGGTATGGTTGTTAAAACTGAAGAAATATTTAAAAAATAACTTTAGTTAAAGATAGAGGCTTGCAAGAGAGTGAGTAGTCATGGTATTATGAAAAATGGCAATAGCATTGGTAAAAGGATATATCAGTAGGTGAGTTGGACGAGGCAACGGAATCAGTAAGTCATCCACAAATCAGCCTAAATAGACACTTGACTGGCCTTAAGGAGTCAGTGAAATTTTGAAAGACAATGAGAAAATGTTTATTTGAATCTAGTGACAAGGATTTCTCTTTATTTAGGGACAACATTTTCAGCTACATTTTGGGTCATATATTGCAAGGTATGATTATAGTGATATGTACTAAAAGTAGTCCTATACAGTTTCAAAAAAAATGTAGAAAATATAAAGAATTAAAGACAGTTGAGTTAAAGATGATAGGATTGCTTGCCAGGCTATGTTTTTGTACCTGGCACATAACTTTTCACAAAAGAACTTCATCAGAGAGCATAAATCCAGAGCACTTCCAATAAATCATAGCCCCACGGGAAAGTTCTGATGGAGTATCTGCCTAAATGATCCCTTTAGGATGTAGCAAAAAGATTTAAGGCATTCTTGAAAGGAACCTTAAGGGTATTGTCTCTCATTACAATAATCTCAGTCAAAGTTAGAAAATAAACTATTTCAAATGAATTTTCTAAGTAAGCCATTTTTATTTGATGATCTGAATCTTGATAAGACTCCTAAGTAATTCATGAAGTTTGAAGAAAATTGTATGGGCAAAAGCACTACCAACTTGAACTTAAAAGGACAGAGAACTGAAACATAAAAGATTATGTCCATATTACATGAAGAAGCAAAGTAGGATTGTCACTCAGTGGCAAACTCAGGCCATTTATAATGAAAGAAAATTTTAGAGTGACTCAGAGGGAAGACTAAAAATCACTCCCAGGAA
Organism: Jaculus jaculus; assembly: GCF_020740685.1. Lineage (NCBI taxonomy): Eukaryota > Metazoa > Chordata > Mammalia > Rodentia > Dipodidae > Jaculus > Jaculus jaculus. The sequence continues at coordinate 27,954,486 of NC_059120.1, forward strand.
GCATGACTGGCCCCAAAGGAACTGGTAGTAAAGGATGGATGTTGGCCTAGAGTTCATAATTGCTGCAAATAAATATATAATTAAATAAATAAGTGTATTCCTCTGTCTCCTGTCCCTTTGTTAAAGCAAAATGACACATTCCCTTAAAGCTACCCTTCAGTGGACTGTGGGGTCATATATGCACCAGTCGGCTTCTACGGAGAAGACCGTGCTGCCCAGTACACAACAACTAAAGCAAAGGTCCCTGTGTCTGTGGACCCAGCTATACCAAGACCTACTAACAGTGGCACTAAAATGGGTCTCACCCTCTTTTTGTAGAAGGGTGTTCTTGGCTGGCCTCTCCATCACATAGGTAGACCTGTGGGACAGTGTGAACCAGGGCACAGAACTCATCTCTTCATGGGCTAGAAAAGAATTTAGAGCTGAGGCATGGAGTTACCCCAGAAACACAAGCAAAAGAATTGGCATCAAGGGGTACCAGGATATAGCTCTTGTGATCCTCCACATCAGCCTTGAGTGAAGCAATATCAGTACATGAGTTCCAATCAGGGGACTTATGTTAAGAGTTATCAACTAAAACCAAGGAAGCTAAGCACAAGAAAATTAACTTAAGCATGGTACAAGCAAAAAGAGACACAAGGCAATATTTCATTCATGCAGTATATGTAACAGTCTTATCTTAAGAAGAGTTTGGTGTGCCTTGGGTTTGCAGATGGTCCAGGGTCACCTGGGTCCCTGGAGACATCTCTTTAGTTGTGTGTGGTGTATCCATGGCCTCTTCCTGGCTACCTTTATTGCAGTGGGAGTTGTTAAGACTACCATGAAGGGTCTTTGCCAGTGAAGCTCACTGTTACCAGGTCTGTGTCTCTTCAACTACACCAGGTCTCCAAACTCAAATGAAGATGGTGGCAGCTCTAAGTCAGGCCCCTTGTGGGCTTCCTGGACCAGGGGATGGTTCTGCCACAGAGTCTGCTGGAGATCCTGAAGGGAATTGAGAAGGTCATGATTAGTAATTCCTGACAGATGTTCTTCCCCCAGTTTAGGGCGTATAGGGGGAGGTCTACCATAGAGAATTTCAAGGGGAGTAAATCTCTTCTTACAAGGAGTACATCTTAAGTGCCTTAGGAGGGCTTGATAATTGGTTTGCCTGCCACTTTTAGTGTGACCATGGGATCTGGAGGGGCTAGGGTTAAGGAGCCCCAGCTCCATCACTCCTGTTCACTCAATTATAAAACCTTAGGGGTTCTGTCCTGCTGTTTTGGGTACTCATTCTGCCAATGTGCTTTCTCTTTACAGTAAGCACACTGATTTTTATTTAGTTGTAGTCTTTTGCATGGCAGGCCCACCTCCGGATTTGTGACTTTTGGCCTCTCGGTGGTCTGTAGAAAGGCTCCTGAAGAGCCACCTCCAGGATCCTGGTGATCTTAGCCTGGTTATCCTCAGGTGCACCTCTCATTAAAGACCCGCATGCCTATCTCCAGTAATTCCAACAGTAACTTTCTCTCAAATTCTTCTGGCTTTTTTAATTGTTTCCTAATGTGTGGGGCTAACTGAGAAAAAAAAGGCAGGAGGGATATTCAAAGCATGCCTATTTTCAGGAGCTTCAGGGCCTATAGGAGTGTATGTCCTTGTATTAGTCAGGGTTTTCTAGAGGAGCAGAACTGCTAGAATGAATTATTTTATTAAGTAAATTTATCATATTAGCTTACTGTAGTCCATTAGCAGGTGCAAGCCTGAGAATCAAGGAACCTCATAGCTGTTCAGTCCACATGGCCAGATGCCTCAGCAGTCCCAATCTGACACTGAAAACCTGGAGGCTTCCTGAGGAGCCAGTGGGATTCAATCCATGCAGGTCTTCAGTTGATGATGGTCTTCGGTCCATGCTAGAAGACAGCAAGCAGCTCCAGCCGCCAAGTGGGAAGAAGGAAGGGGCTCTTTTCTCCCAGAGCTTCCTTATATAAAGTTCCCCTCTAAGAGGGGCCACTAGCTCTGGGGGAAGGGCTTACTATGGAGGAAGGACTCCCTCCTTCAGTTAATCCTTCCTTGAAGCAACCTCAGAGACCCACCTGAAAGGGATTTCTGTGAATTACTAAACAGATCAAATTGACAACACAACACCTCAACTATCACAAGTCCACCCATGGTCAACTTGACACCAAATCATATCTCCTTACATCATACTTAATTTCCAACTGAAAACAGTAACAAGCTCATAATTCCACCTAACATTACTATCCCACGTACAACCAGAACCACAAAATCTTCCCCCTAACACAAAGCAAGGTTCCTTGAGGAATGCTAGTGGGTGGAATGTGGTGGCTTGATCCAGAAGGGGGGTGGCTCCAATAAGCAGAAGGAAAGGAGAGGGATTCATTTTCAGGGGGATCCTCCTGTAGGACGGGCTCCTGTGAAGGGAGATATTTCTGGCTCTTACGTTTAACAGAGAGCAGTATTTTAGAGCATTTCGGAAGCCAAAAGGGCTTTTCAATAACTATCTCAATCCAAGATCAGGGTGACAGAGTAGCCCAAGGATGATGTGCTCCACCAGTGTGTGGTTACAGATTGAATATCCCCTCTGGTGGCCATTCCACATCAAACGAGAGTCAATCAATTGCACAGAATGTCCTGAGGGGGCTGCATCACAGGAGAACCTAAGTCAGAGTCTCTGTGTTGGCAAAATGTAGTTAAGATACATTGTAAAGGACTAGCCATGGAGTTTGTCTGCCCCATGGTGGAGTTGTCAATTTCCATAGGCAGCCTCCTGGGAAAATCCAAAAGAAAATTAGACACAGTGACAAAACAAATACAGACCAAAAGGACAAAGATGCATGCCCACACTAAACTGAAGCAGACAGACCAGGGATCAGAGCAGTATATCACCACTGCCTGGTATTCAGGAAATAGTGCTGTGTTCAGCCTTCCACTGAACCCCCTTACCTCAGAGGCTTTCAGACCAGATGACTCTCCGCTCACAGTGTTCATACCTCCTGACTGACACTGCTTCCTGCCAGGGCCTGGAAAATGTCCCTGGGGATCAGCAGCCACTCCATAGGGCCTCCACCCCTCAGTCAGAGTAGAGTCCCAAGACTCTATGAGACCAAAATCAGGAGTCAGTTTAATGAGAACATAGTATCTTGCTGGGGACTCCAAAATGTATGGAGTCTCAGACCAGAAATCAAATTCAAAACCAGCTGAATAAGGATTTTTTTTAATATTTTATTTTTATTTATTTATTTATTTCACAGAGAAACAGGAAGGGGGAGATAGAAAGAGAGAGAGAGAATGAATGGGTATGCCAGGGCCTTCAGCCACTGCAAACGAACTCCAGACATGTGGGCCCCTTGTGCATCTGGCTAACGTGGGTCCTGGGGAATCAAACCTGGGTCATTTGGCTTTGCAGGCAAGTGCCTTAACTGCTAAGCCATCCATCCAGCCCACAAATAGAGATTTTAAAAGGAGAGTCTTTATTAGCTAGCCAGCAACTGTCACTCGCAGCAAGTCGCTGAGGAGAGCAGACCCATCTTACCTTATCAGTGAATATAAAGGCAAAAGTTACATTTTTTTTTACAATAATCTGGAAAGTCCCAGTACTCCCACCCAGAGTCCTACTTTGCAATGCAAGCAAGCATGGCTACAAAAGCAGAATTTTGTAGTTAATACAGGGTGTGGAGCAAATACCGGAAATCTTAACTGACACTACATCCTCAGTCTCGTTTTCATGGCTCTGTGTTGAACTTCAACCTAGGTGAGGCCTCTTCTGTTATTATGAAAAGGCCTAGGTGTCTTAAGATGGCTTTCCTTAGGTTAAGCTATCTGGATGTTTCAATGCCTTCTTTAATGTCTTTGATAACTCAAGATGTGTCTATCCTCTCAGCATTGGCATCTACTGTCTTTTCCTCTGCCATTTTCTTGTTTCTTCATATTATGTGCCTATGTATTAGAATTGGATCTTAAACATGTTGAATATTAAACAATGAACCCATGTGTCCTATTTAAATCCTATAAGAACAGTTTTCTTTGTAAATTTTGTTTTTATCCACAACTAGACAACGAGGCTACAATTCCCAACCCCAAATCAGCAGGCTATGTTCCCTGGGAAAATCTTCTTTCTTTTTCTTTTTTCTTTTAACAAACCATAGTTTTTCTGGGACCTGGGACATTGTGTAGGCCATAGTTCTCAAAGTCTTTTCAAGTCTGTGACAAAATGTACGCATGTGTAGCAGCATTAAATTCATATGTCAGCTTATGCAATACCTTTGTAGTAATTTCTTCTCCCTGTGACTTTCTCATCACTTGCTACTTCCTTATGTTCCCAGTTCATGTTCCTATAACATGAAAGCCCATCCTTTAGTTTGAAGATTTGACTCTCAAATAGTCTTTATTCAGTACTAAGCAGTGGCCAAAGAGACATGAGACAATATCATGTTAAATTAATCTTTTGCTCTTGGAATCATGGCACCTTTGTTCATAAAAATAATAAAGGTTATCTTCTTCCAGTACTGTATGCGTGTGTTCAGAGTTGATACCATAACAGTACTATCCAAGGACAAGAATAAAAAAGGGAAGAAGGAAAGAAAACCAATAATCTCCCCCTTCTGATTATTATTTTTTTTTTCCTGAGCATTAAGGATATTTCCTGCAGCTTCTTGGTTAAACAAGAAAGCATTTTTGTTCCCACCACTTTGGACTTATTGCTTCAAAGGCGCCTTTGAGTTTAGGATAGGAAAAACTGATGGGGTGGGAGAAGGGCATTCAGCCCTGGTTTGGGAGTATACTGGACTCAGATTCAATCACAAATCTGCCACTGGAACTTATTATTAGACCACTTATAACTACTCTATAACTTTTATTCAGTCTTTTCCAGAAGTGAAATTATTACAGAAATTATGTGAGCAAATAATATACTTTATGCATCTCAGACAAGGTCTAAAATAATACTTATGATTAAAATGAATATATAAAATCTTCCATATGTATTTGATATAATATATAGTTATTTAAAAAATGCCATATCATATTATATATTTAATACACTCTGTATATTGAATAAATTACATTTTAAATCAAACCAATGAAATTTCTTTCAGAGATTTAAATTTTTAAAGAATATGTGGGTATTAATGCTTACAGATTTATATTTCCTATAAGACACTTAAGAATATTTGATGAAATTATACAGAAGAAGTCAAAGGAAGGAAATAAGAAAGGAATCGAAAACAAAGAAAAAAAGAAAGGAAATATCTTAGACAGCAACATTAAAAAAAAAAACTTAGCCATTCAACATAAATGGATACAGCAATTCATTAAACACAATACCATTTGCCTTTCTCAATAGTTTGAATTCATGTTAAAAGCTTAATTTTTTACCTTGTTATGGACATTGTTTCATTCCTCCAACTAGAAAAATTAGCTCATATATCTAAAAACAAATAGGGGAAAAGGATCCCAACAGTACACTGTGGTGAAATGAAGGAGAAATTTAAGGAAATGTAAATCAGTTCTGTCTTGTTAGGCAAGTCCAAGGCAGTACTTAAAGTCTTCCCAAAGGGAAAGACGCCCTCATGCCAGCTCGGATTTTTGCCTTTTGTGGAGTCTAATGAATGGTTATTTTCCTTCTGATGTTTATTCTAGAATAACAAGAAAGGTCATTGATCTCAAATTCTAGGTTGTTTTAGCCAATCACCCACCCAGAGCTTTATATTGTCTCTGTTTTTTCATCTTATATAATGTGTTTAAATTTTCTCTAAATCTGCATTTAACATTTTTTTTAAAGAAAGATATCTTAGGATTTTGAAGTAAATCATTTGTCACTTTGACTAATACTAAAAATTGGAAGCAACATGTTTTTGTAGGTTTTCTCATGGCATTATGTTTTGGGTTGATTTATTTTTAAGACAAGTATTAACAATCTGTTTTTCACTACTAAGCTTCAGAATATCTCTAAGGAGAAATAATGTAAGTCTTTAGAAATAACATATTTTTTGAAAAAAATGAAAGTGTTTATTGACAATGATAGGTTGAAATCTAGTTCACAATAACCACAGTAATAAAATGCTATTTTCTTTGCTTCATTATTGTCCTTTTGAATCCAAATATGTGATATTTTTCTTAATGATAACATGCCTGCATAGAATTTCAAGGCAAGGGGAGATGTTAAATTAATCAACTCCCATATCAGCAATGTGAAAAGAGCAAAAAGGCTTGGAAAAGGGTCATATCACTCCAACAGGTTCCAAATATGAAATGTGTAGTCTCATACAGATGCTCTGCACTCTACCAACAAACATCCCAGCATATCCCAATCTTGAACCTGTCTTTTGAAAGACAAACTGATACCTAAATAGAAAAGTCAAGCTAGAAAGAAGGGATTCAGGGGAAAGAAAATTACACAAGGGAAAAGGAATGGCGGTGGTGAAGGAGAAACAGAAATAAGGTATCTTTTTACTGATAATTAGTCATGAATAGAAGCCCAAAGATCCTTCCTGCCCTGGCAAAACTGGAACTTGCGTTTCATCCAAGATGGCTGCTAGCGACATGCCCAGCAGGAACTTTCTTCTTCTTCCTCAGCTCAGCTTCTCCCAGTGAGCCCCCTGAGCCCAAGAGTCAATAAGATCTTTGCATCTCCTGGGTCAGCCCCTTGAGTCAGCAAACCAATGACACACCAATTACACACCTGAGTCTAATAACAAGGCTCACACTAACTGGATCCATATAAAGGATGTTGACCACATGTGCCCTTTCTCTCTTTCTTTTTGGTGATCTTGCCTGTCTGAGCATGCATATAATTCTTTATCTCCATTTCTCTACTACTCTTTCATCTGTGTCATGTTTCCTCACTTATGATTTTACCTGAATATCTGAGACCACTATTTTTTTTATTATTTTAGAGAGACAGAAACAGCAAGACAGACACACACACACACACACACAGAGAGAGAGAGAGAGAGAGAGAGACAGAGAGAGAGAATTAGCACACCAGGGCCTGTCACTGCAATGGAACTACAGATACTTGCTCCACCTAGTGGGCATGTGTGACCTTGCAGTAGCTTCACCTTTGTGCATCTGGCTAATGTGGGATCTGGAGAGTCAAACATGGGTCCCTAGGCTTCTCAGGCAAATGCCTTAACCACTAAGCAATCTCTCTGGACCAAGTTCTTTCTTTTTATTGTTTTTATGAGTTATGTATATAGTGTGTATACAGCCATGATAGTGCCATCCTTGGCATTCTCCCTGTTATTCCCCCCAGTGAGGATTGTGGGCATTGCATTTTGGGGGTAGTCATCACTTATGGGGGAGAGGGAATGTCCAAGTGCTTTATTAATCCTCTCTGGTCTTTTATTTGAAGGATATCTTTTGATTCTTATGCTTTGCCTTCTACATATAGGTGTAAGTGCCCCTGTGATGGAGATTCTCTTTATTTGCCCTCTTCCTTTCTAGCTTGGCAAGGAGGAGAATTTTCCTCTGGCCTGAGTCTTTCATCTGTCCTCCTCCCTGGACCTTAATTCTCCTCTGGCTAGACTCTTTCAGCTAGACTTGACCCTGGATCTTAATTGTACCCTAACTTGACTCTTTCAGCAAACCTTCTCCATGGATCTTAATTCTTCCTACCTCATAATTCATGTTTACTCCCAAAATAAAGTTAATAACTTATAACTTTCCCTTTTCAGAGTCCATTTTATAAATTCTCTGCTAAAATAGGATAAGGACCCAAAATTTGGGTTTCATTGGTCCAAGGGGATGTCCTGCATCAATGGGAGAGGATTATAATTAAGGTATGCTGTCTGTATGTATGAATGTGGTCAATAAAATGTTTTTTTTTAAAAACATATCTTTTTCTTGACTTATCTCTGTTTCTGTGTCTCAGAGCAGTCTAAAACACCGGAGAGAACATCTGAGCAGCTTTGAATATGTACATCAAAATTTTTAGGTCAGCTGGGCATGGTTACACATGCCTTTAATCCCAACCTGAGGTAGGGGGATCACTGTGAGTTTGAGGCCAGCCTAAAACTACACAGTGAATTCCAGGTTAGCTTGGGCCAGAGTGGGTCTCTACCATGAAAAAAAAAAATATATGTCATCAACACAAAGATTATGTTGGTGTTAACATAAGCTTGTAAATGAAAGGATCTGTATTCCAAAATAAACATAGGAAGCTTCCTTAAAAAACTTTTATATGTTTCTGGGATGGAGAGATGGCTTAACAGTTAAAGCACTTGCCTGTGAAGGCTAAGGACCCTGGTTCGAGGCTCAATTCCCCAGGACCCACGTTAGCCAGATGCACAAAGGGGCGCACATGTCTGGAGATCGTTTGCAGTGGCTGGAGGCCCTGGCATGCCCATTCTCTCTCTCTATCTTCCTCTTTCTCTCTCTGACTGTCACTCTCAAATAAATAAATAAAAATGAACAAAAACTTTTATATGTTTTGTCTGTAAAATTTTATTTAAATATATATTTATTATATATATGATATATAATATATAACTATATATATTAAATATATAAATTTAAATATATGTCTACTTCTACATGCCCTCACATAGATTTTTCAATAATTTTTATTTATTAAATAATTATGTTTTTAGAATTTAGCAGTCAGCAATTAAGTATTAGTGCCAAAACAGTTAGAAAAGCTGATAATAATGTCTGTCAGAAGAATTTGTATTCTGCACGAGATGGGATGTTAATATAATATGTTTGATATATTAAAAATATCAGTTAAAAATAAATTTAAGTCCAAGATCAAGTGTTGAGATGGCAATATTACTAGTTTCATGACTAGTTGAATGTTAGAACTAAGGAGAGAATTAAGTCATGGATGACTCTAAAGTGTTTGGATAGGAACCCCGAAAAATATTCATGAAGTATCTAGTAACTGAGCATGAAATACCTATCAACTACGGTGGTGGGGACTAAAGGAAAAGGATTTGGAGGTTAGGGTACATGATAAATCTCAGAGTCTGTTGCAGATACAATAAATTTATATTATTTTCTAGAAATCTAAGTTGAGCTGTGGAGACAGTTCAGTTGGTAAAATGTTTACTATGTGAACATGAGGACCTGGGTTAAGAATTTTAACACCCATTAAAAGCCAGCTGTGGCAGCACAAGTCTATAGTACTAACACTGGTAGGTAGAGGCAGGAGGATCTCTAGGGTTTGTGGCTAAATGGCTTCACTGATTTGATGATATCTAGATTCAGTGCAAGATCTTGTCTCACAAAAATAAAGGGGAGAGCACTTGAGACTAGATATCAATCACTTGCATCCACAAGCACCCGCACACACACAAACGAGTGGCCCATACACATGCATGCAGGGCACACACATATAAGCATTAAAAAGATAATAAATCCAAGCAGCGCGTGTTGGCTCATGCCTTTAATCCCAGCCCTTGGGAAGCAGAGGTAAAGGAGTATTATCAAGAGTTCAAGGCCACCCTGAGACTACATAGTTAATTCCAGGTCAGCCTGGACCACAATGAGACCCTACCTCAAACAATCTAAAACCAGACTTCCAGCCAAGATGGCAACCGCCTAGCTGTGCTGCAAATCCCAGGGAAAGAAAGGCAACACATTAAGGGTTCACTGGGGCTTTTAGAGGACAGCACTCTCCAATAGATTGTCAGTGAGAGGGCACGGGGTGGGGGTGTGAACAGGGAATCATGGATCCCCTGGGGGAGGTAGCCCACCGCTCCCCCCAAATAGCTGCCATATCTGCTGCCACTGCCACTGCTGCTGCGCACTGTGGAAGCTTAGACGGCTCCACACACTCACTCATCTACTGTTCCAGCCACCGTACGTTCAGCAAATCCTGGCAATAACAGGAAATTTCTGATGCCGTCAGGAGCAGATAGCGCACCCCTCCCTGTATTCACAGCACAGCTGCATGCAGATTGATCCCTGCATGTAGTTTAGACTGTTCCACCCACTCGCTCACATACTGCTCCTTCTGCTGCATGCTCAACGAGTCCAGTCCCACAGCAACTTCCACACAACCTCAGACTGTGTCTCTCATTTGTGCCAGCTCAGGTGCCATCCCCTACCTGTCTGCCATGCCAGCTATACACCATTGTTCTGTGGTGGGGGAGCGCAGACTGCTTCTGGGTACCAGTGTTCCCAGCCAGAGTTTGGGCTGCTGCAGTGTTTGGTACCTCAGTGTCCCTCCTAGCTCGAATGCAGACAGCTTTGACATATTATCGCTTGAGAATTCAGGCAACTTTGGCACCCCTGCCAGGCAGTAGAAAAGTGGCTTTGGCAAGTGAGAGCCAAAGCCCAGGCTGCTTGGCAACTTCACCAAGCTGCCTCAGATTCCCATTGCACTTGAGCCCAGGCTGATCCACCAACTTACATGCCCATACACTGTCATGGGCAGACCACAGCACAAAAGAAATAACATAAAAAATCAAATGCAAGAAAATACAGTTAGATCACCCAGTCCTACAATGAATACATCTAACCAAAACAAAGAAGAGTCATTAGGATCAGAACATCAAATTGAAGCTATGAGCAATGCAACTCTGACCACCCTACAGGTAGAATTTTCAGCAAAGCAACAAAGGAATGATAATCCTGTGGATGTTGCCATCACTAAACTAGAACTAATAGATAAGAAACTAAAAGGAGTTCAAAGAGAGTTAATAGATTTGAGGGAGAGTGAAAAAAAGAAGACCTTAAAAATCAGCTGGCCATGCTAAATGAAGACATAAAGAAATGCAAGGATGAATTCCAAAAATCATTAAGAAAATTAGAAAATGATGTGAAAAGGGAGCTTGACAGAGGGATGGAAACTATACATAGAAAAGTAGTAGAAAATGCAAACTTAATTGAACAAGTCCAAAACTCACTAGAAGCTGTCAAGAATAGAGTCAGCCAAGTGGAGGATAGAAACTCTGAACTGGAAGACAAAATGGAAGAAACAGTTCAAGAGTTCAAAAAATTTCAGTAAGTTCAAAAGTTCCTGTGAACAGAACATGAGGGAATTGTGAGATACACTTAAAAGTCCTATTATCAGGATCATTGGAATACCAGAAGGAGAAGAAATTCAGACCAAAGGCATGGAGAACTTATTTAACAAAATAATTGAAGGAAACTTCCCCAGTCTCTTAAAAGAAAGCCCCAACAAGATACAAGAAGCCAACAGAACTCCAAACAGACTGGATCAAAGGAGAAACTTGCCAAGACATATTGTCCTTAAAATTCTAAACATTGACACCAAAGAGAAAATCCTAAAAACAGCTAGGGAAAAACAGCACACCATTTTCAAAGATAACCCCATCAGAATTACTTCAGATTTCTCAGTGGAAACCCTGAAAGCTAGAAGGGCCTGGAAAGAAACACTGCAAAGTCTAAGAACCTAGGGCTTCCAACCCAAACTGCTCTACCCAGCAAAAGTATCAGTCATAATAGATGGTGAAAGAAAAACTTTCCATGACAAAACTCACCTTTACAATTATATGAACACAAAACCAAACCTACAGAGGGTATTTCAGGAAATTCTCCACAGAGAAGAAACAAATAACCAAATTCAAATGCTTACAAGAAGCAGATCACAATAACCAAACTCAGATTAGGCACAAAAAACTTCAAAGCCCATGAAAACACCAATACACATCTACCATCACAATATGGCAGGGATCAGATCAAATCTCACAGTCATTATCCTAATAGTAATGACCTTAATTCACCCATCAAGAGACACAAGCTAACAGGATGGCTCAAAAAATTAGACCCCTCAATCTGTTGCCTTCAAGAAACTTAAATCACCACTAAAGACAGACACCTCCTCAGGGTGAAAGGTTGGAAAACAGTATTCCAAGCAAATGGGAATAAGAAACAAGTAGGTGTAGATATATTATTATCAGATAAAATAGACTTCAAACCAAAAATAATCAAAAAAGACAAAGAAGACCACTTCCTACTTATCAAGGGAACGATCCATCAAGAGGATATTACAATCATAAATCTGTATGCACCAAACACAGGTGTACCACAGTTCATAAAACAAAATCTACTTGACAATAAAACAGAAATAACCACCAACACCATCATAGCTGGGGATTTCAATACACCATTATCAGTAATAGACAGATCATCCAAACAGAAACTCAACAGGGAAGTAAGAGAGTTCAACAAAACCATAGATCACTTAGACCTAACGGACATCTACAGAACTTTCCATCCCACGTCCACAGAGTAAACATTCTTCTCAGCAACCCATGGAATATTCTCTTAAATAGATCATATACTGGGTCACAAAGACTGCCTCCACATATTTAGGAAGATTGACATAATTCCCTGTATGATGTCAGATCACAATGGTATATTGCTAGAAATCAACAACAAAAAGACCCACCAAGAATCCCACCGACACCTGGAAACTGAACAGCACACTTTTAAGCAATAAATGGATAGTGGATGAAATAAAAAATGAAATTGCAAAATTTCTGGAATTGAATGACAATGAGAACACATCATACCAAAACGTATGGGACACAACGAAGATGGTGCTCAGGGGGAAATTCATAGCACTCAATGCCTTCATAAAAAATACAGAAAGACCCCAAATCAATAACCTAACCATCCACTTAAAGGCACTGGAAAAACTATAAAAATCCAACCCAAAGAGTTCCAGAAAGAAATAATTAAAATCAGAGCAGAAATTAATGAATTGGAAGCCAAGTAAGCAATTAAGACAACTGACAAAACAAAGAGATGGTTCTTTGAAAAAATAAGCAAGATTGACAAACCCCTGGCCAATTTGATCAAGCAAAAAAGGAAAAGCTTCAAATTAATGAAATGCAAAATGAAAAAGGAGAGATAACAACAGAAATAAGTGAAATTGGGAGAATCATCAGGATTTATTTCAAAACCCTCTACTCCACAAAACAGGATAATGTGGAGGAGATGGACAAATTCCTGGACACATACCATCTATCAAAGCTAAACTCAGAGCAGATTAATCACCTCGGTGAACCCATCACAATCATGGATATTGAAAAAGTAATAAAAAACCTCCCCAAAAAGAAGAGTCCAGGACCAGATGGCTTCTCAGCTGAATTCTGTCAAACCTTCATGGAAGAACCCAAACCAATCTTCCTCAAACTGTGCCACACAATCGGACAACAGGGAAAGTTACCCAACTCCTTTTATGAAGCGAGTATCACCCTAATTCCAAAACCAGGCAGAGATGCCACAAGAAAAGAAAACTAACGGCCTATTTCCCTGATTAACTTCGATGCAAAGATCCTGAACAAAATCCTCCCACATAGAAAGTATTATCCACCTTGACCAAATGTTGTTCATCTCCCAGGAACACAGGGGTGGTTCAACATATAGAAGTCTGTCAGTGTAATACAGCACATAAATAAGGTTAAACATAAAAACCACAGGATCATCTCAATAGATACAGAGAAGGCCTTTGACAAGATACAACATCACTTCATGATCAAAACATTGGAGAGAATTGGAATTCATAACTTAACAATAAAGGGAATATGCAAAGCTCCAAAGGCCCAAGTAATCCTTAATGGAGAGAGACTGGAAGAATTTCCATTAAGATCAGAACAAAACAGGTGGTCCACTCTCACCTCTGTTTTTCAATATATTACTGGAAGTTATAGCTCAAGCAATAAGACAGGAGAAGGAAATAAAAGGGACAAAATTTGGTAAGGAAGATGTTAAGTTAGCTCTATTTGCTGATGACATGATTGTATATGTAAGAGACCCAAGAGTACAACCCAAAACTCCTGAAGGTGATTAACTCCTATAGCAAAGTAGCAGGATAAAAAAATCAATGCACAAAAATCAGTAGCCTTTCTATATGCAAATGACAAAGATACAGAGAAACAAATAAGAGATATAGTCCCATTTTCAATAGCAACAACAACAAAATACCTTGGAATAATGTTAACCAAGGAAGTGAAAGATCTATACAATGAAAACATAAAAACACTCAAAAAACAAATTGAGGAGGACTTGAGAAAATGGAAAGACCTCCCATGCTCCTGGATAGGCAGAATTAACATTGTGAAGATGACAATCCTAACAAAGGCAATATACAGATTTAATGCAATTCCAAATAAAATCCCTACAGTGTTCTTCACAGAGATAGAAAAAAATGATCTCAAATTTCATATGGAAAGGCAGAATGCCTCACATATCCAAACATATCCTCAGCAAAAGAAATATCTCTGGAGGTATCACCATACCTCATATAAAGCTATAGTACAAAGCCATAGTAATAAAAACAGCATGGTACTGAAATAAAAACAGGAGTAGAGAACAGTGGAATAGACTTGAGGACCCGGACTTTGGGCCAAGCAACTATAGCTACTTGATATTCGACAAAGGCCCAAACAAAATAGACTGGAAAAAAGACAGCATCTTCAACAAATGGTGCTGGACAAACTGGATAACCATATGCAGGCAACTGAAACTTGATCCACACATTTCACCATGCACTACACTCAAATACAAGTGAATCAAAGACATCAACATAAGACCAGAAACTCGAATACTGCTGGAAGAAAATTTAGGAAGTACTTTCCATGATATAGGAATGGAAAAACACTTCCTGAACAAAACCCCAGTAGCTCACAATCTTCAACAGTCACTCAACCAATGGGATCACATGAAGCTGAAGAGTTTCTTTACAGACAAGCAAACAATAAAAAAAGCCAATAGATTACCCACAGAATGGGAGAAAATATTTGCAGGTTATCCAACTGATATAGGCCTAATCTTTAGAATCTACAAAGAACTAAAAAATCTAAACAGTAATAAGTCCAACACCCCACTCACAAAATGGGGCAAAATGCTAAACAGGCAGTTCACAAAGGAAGAAATACAAATGGCAAACACACACTTAAGAAAATGTTCATCATCCCTACTCGTCAGAAAAATGCAAATTGAAACAACTATGAGATTCCACCTTACCCCAATAAGGATAGCAAACATCAAAAAATCAAATGAAAATAAATGCTTGCGAGGATGTGGAGACGTAAGAACACCTATCCACTGTTGGGGGGAATGTAGGATTGTGCAACCACTTTGGAAAACAATATGGAGATTCCTGAAAAAGCTGACTATAGAGATACCAACAGACCCAGTTGTTCCCTGTGGTGGTTTGATTCAGCTGTCCCCCATTCATGTTGTGAATGCTAGGTCCCCAGCTGATGGATATTTGGGAGTGAATGCCTCCCAGAAGAAGTGTACTGTTGGGGGCAGGCTTATGGGCTTTATAGCCAGTTTCCCCATGCCAGTGTTGGCACATCCTCCTGTTGCTGTGGTCCACCTTATGTTGGCCAAGGGTTGATGTCCACCTTCTGCTCATGCCATCGTTTTCCCCTGCCATTGTGGAGCTTCCCCTAACACCTGTAAGTCAAAATAAACCTCTTTTTCCCGGAAGCTGACATTGGTTATGTGATTTCTATAGCAATGAGAACCAGACTGCAACAGTAAAGTGGTACTGAGGAGTGGGATTGCTGCTAGACACATGACTGTGTGGCTTTGCCCTTTTGGAGCTGATTTTCAAGAGGAATGTGGGAGGACTTGAATCCTTGGCCTAAGAGCTGCCTTGCAATGCTGTAAGTACAGCTTGATGGACTATTCTGGTCTGAGCTGCAAGACCTGAATGCAGTAAGAACTATGGACTGTGAGGTTTGTCTTATGAGGATGAAGAACAACTTTGCTTGGACTGGGCTAGCAGTTTGTGCCCATGACCAGAGAAGTTGTACAGGGTTGCTTCACGTAGAAATGAACTGGTGTAAGCAGAAGGATATGGCACACAAAGAAAAATCTTTGGGTGAACTGTTGCCTGTTCAGCTGCTACTGAGACATGACAACCTTTGAGACTGGGCTAGCTGACCTGCGCTGGGGCAACAAGAAGAATGTAGACTCTTTTGAAGGGGCCTGAGTGCTCAAGGGGTGTCCTGTTCTTCAAAGTCTGCTTTATTCCCCTCTGGATTAACAAATTGGCACCTACCTGGTATCGTGGAGTATAAGAAATGCTGGAAAGAGGGTCATTGCGTTTGCAACACAGTCCTGTGTTTTGGAAATGGCCATGGACAGTGTGAAGCTGATATTCTGATTGCCTGCATAGAGACCCCATGGGGCCATGTGGATGAACCATGGCTTGCAGTGGAGACCCAGTGGAGATGCCAGGACCATGAGATGGCTGCCACAGAGCTGCCGCCCCGATGAAGTTTTCTAGGACTGTGAGAAGCCTAACTGGAGAGTTGGAATTGGAATGCCAGAGACTTGTTGTTGGATAGAATTATTGGACTTGAAGATTTGTCACTGGCTAAAGTTGCTGGACTTGAAGCTACAGAGTTTTATGTTTGCTGTGGTTGTTTTAAATCTTGTATTGGTTGCATGTTTCTTTGCTATGACCAATGCCATCTATTGTAGTGTGAATATTTTTTCTGTGCCACTATGAGTTTTTTGAGGTTACTTTTTGGTATTATGGCTCAGTTAAAAGATCTTGGACTATGGGGATGTATGAATATCATTGGAATTGATTTTAAAAAAAACTATGGGTACTTTTAAAGTTAGAAGAATGCATTTCATTTTACATCATGTATGGTTATCAGTTTATGGGGACCAGGGGCGGAATGTGGTGGTTTGATTCAGGTGTCCCCCATAAACTTAGGTGTTATGAATGCTAGCTTCCCAGCTGATGGATATTTGGGAATTAATGCCTCCCAGAGGGAGTGTATTGTTGGGGGCGGGCTTATGGGCTTTATAGCCAGTTTCCCCATGCCAGTGTTTGGCACACCCTCCTGTTGCTGTGGTCCACCTTATGTTGGCCAGGGGTTGATGTCCACCCTCTGCTCATGCCATCGTTTTCCCATGCCATTGTGGAGCTTCCCCTCATGCCTGTAAGACAAAATAAACCTCTTTTTCCCAGAATCTGCACTTGGTTGGGTGATTTCTACCAGCAATGAGAACCAGACTGCAACATTCCCTTACTGGGCATCTACCCTAAAACCTTCAAACCACAAGCCAGAGAGATTTGCTCAACCATGTTTGTAGTGGCCCAATTTGTAATAGCTAAGAGCTGGACTCAAACCAGATGCACATCACTAGAAGAATGAATAACTAAGATATGGTATAGCTACACAATGGAATTCTATACAGCAGTAAGAAAAAATGACACAATGAAATTTGAGGAAAAATGGTTGAACCTGGAACAGATCATTCTCAGTGAACTTACCCAATCACAGAAAAAAAAAAAATCACCACATAGTCTCACTCATCTACAGCACCTAACCTGAATCTATCCAAGATACCTTACATATCCAGCAAGCATCTTGTAGACTAGACACTAGGATGGATGGGGAGAGAGGGGAGAGCATCGAAGGAGTGGGAAACACAAATCTAGACCCAAATGGCAATGGTACCATAAAATTCTACTTTCTAAAAGGCAGACCAAATGGCTGAACCTTCACTAGGCACTTACAGGGAACACCTGAACCACAAGACACTGGAGAGGGTAGGATAAAGGCTAACCTTAATCTTCTACATCTTCCCTCCCTCCCTCTCCCTCTCCCTCTCTTTCTCCCTCTCTTCTCTAACTCTTGTATGTTAGTTATCTTTTTCCTCAATTTCTTAGTGGGCACTGACCTGTAACTCCCAGTCCCAGCATGGGGCTATCATCGACAGTGAGTTTTTGATCAGGGAGACCTACAAGGTTTCCTAAAAGACAGACAGATTTCTATCAGAGTACTTGATGACCCACCAAAAGTTAGTGGTAAGACCCTACTACTGAAGACACCATATGCAGCTGACACATAAAATGGAATAGCATGGCTGGAAGCTGGAAGAGAGTCAGTCCCCAGACAGTCAGCATTTCTAGTGCCAGAGGTGCTACATGGACGACTGGGGGAAAATGACCAATATCTGTTCAAGCAACTTATGGTCTAACCTACTTAGCAGCAAATAACCTGCTGTGCTGCCCACACAAGTGCAATAGTGGCACACAGCCATGTTGGGGAACCAACTGCTCTTGATTTGGCTAACTGATCCCCTCAGTGGTATGGGACCCATAGCTGGAGCTGGGAAACAAGTCAGAACCATATCCAAACATTAGCCCACTCTCCAATATCAAGCTACCATCAATCATGGTCTACAAGAAGGCCTACACTTATTAAATTATCTATAAAAAGTAAGGGTTATCTCATTTGTCCTGGTGCTAACTTACTTGCCTTGGAGTATCTGCTTCTCTTTTTCAGATGGATATATATCCTAAGGAGAAAGCCAACCCATCATACCTCAAAAGGGCCCTGGCTGAAACTAAGAAAAATTGGTGATACCAGCACAAGGGAGAATGAGACCAACACAGAGAAAAATCAACTCCTACCAAATCAGAAAGCCAGAGCCTCAGAGGCCCCAACACCTAATCACTGAAGCAGACCAAAAATGAACCCAACATGGCTCAAGGAAATTTTGCAGAAGAGGGGGTGGAAAGAATGTCAGAGTCACATGTTGGGTCATGATATGCAGAGACATTTATCTTACCCACAACTGTGGGCTAACTAACTCCACAATGCATGACCCATAGACCTCAACAAGGCAGGGGCTAGGTCATGGATGAGCCTAATAATGGTACCAAACTGACTGTATTTGCTGAATACAAAACTAATTAATAAAAAAATTAAAAAAAAATCTAAAACCCCCCAAAAAGATATCCAAATAGAAGTGGGGAATATTTAGGTGTACAATTTACGTGATAAGGCAAGAAATTTGGGGAAACAAAGCTATGCATTTGGTTATTTCAGTATGTACATGGTATTTAATGAACCTACATTGGTTATAGTCACTAAAAGAATGCATGTAGAGATTAGGGAGAAATATGTTTTAGAAGAGTTAAGTGAACTAATTGAATTTATTTTTTTATCTTTTCATTCTCTCCTGACTCCCAATATGGATTTTGCCCAAAACTCTGGCAAATAAATTCAAAATATAAGCAGCCACCACCGTACTGATAAGTACTATGGTGAGATGTTAGTTTCTATTTTGCTTGATGATTCAGCCCCATTTGACAATAGATCACACTTTCCTTGGCACTGAGATTCCAAGGCACAGCATACTCTGACTACTCTTCCTTTGCTGCATTTTTTCTTTTATAAAATCTCAGTTGCTAGAATTGTGTAATCTTTTATTTTGTCAGTGGTAATGATGACCTGATATCAAATGTGTTGGAATAGGGCAGATTACTCAGTGCGCACACCATTGACACACCAAAAGGTTAGGCTTTCCTGTTCTGAAGTCATAACTCAATCTAATACAGATATCTGTAAGATCCCAAGTTTTAAGTAGTCCAAGTAAATTTCAAATTGTCTACTTCCAAACATTCACAGTTTACTTTTATCCCCTGTCTACAGATGCTTATTCTCAAACTTGAGGTTTTTATTTTCCTCTCTCACATCATATCTGTAATTTTTTAAAAAATGTTTTATTTTCATTTATCTATTTATTAGAAGACAGAGGGAGAAAGAAAAAGTCAGATTGGGCATGCCAGGGCCTCTATCCACTACAAACAAACAACTCCTGATGCATGTGCTACCATGTGCATCTGGTTTATATGGGACCTGAAGAATGGAACCAGAGTCCTTAGGCTTTGTAGGCATGTGCCTTAACCACTATGCAATCTCTCCAGCTCCACATCTGTAATTTTTGAAGAAGTCAACCATAGACAACTTACTTCTTTCCTTCCAGTATGTCTCTTTTGGATTCCTGCACTGTCTACCAGGTAAGCTTCCTGCTTGTGTGTTCCCTACAGTAACTGATCCATCACCGCAATCCTTTCAGATGCTCAAATTCTTGCATCGTTCACATTCACTAAGAGGGAAACTCCAGTGACATCAGTGGTGCCCTATGATCTGCTAGCTTGCTGACAATGTCTTAGAATGTTCCTTCTATATTATCTCTATGTCATTCATATAGATTTTCTTCCTACTGGTAAATAGGCTAAGCATGCTTCCCAAGGTCTTTACATGTGTAGTATTTTAAGGCAGGAATATAAATTTTCAAGACAACTTTGCTCAATTGATTCAAGTCTTGGCTCAAATGTTATCAGATGAGATGTGCCTTCTCTGATCTCCATGCATGATATCACTGTCCATATACTACATATATCACTTCCTCATATGCCACAGACACATTCCCTCTCCATTCCTCTCTATATGCTCAGCAGTGCACATGTTTACCTGGGACAGACATTTTATTTATTTATTCTCGTTTTCTTGATAGAATGTAATTTTCTACAGAACAATGTATACTCCTGCTAAATCCTTAATATCGAAGATAACCATTTGCCATAGACTGAATACAAACAATATGAATGGAAACGCTTGTCATGATGGTGCTTGTTCTGGTAACCCCAGCACCAGAGAGGTGGAAGCAAGAGCAGGGGGCTCTGTGGCCAGCCAGTCTAGCAAAAGTGGTAAGTTCCAGACCAGTAACAGACACTATCTCAAAAAAATAAATAAAAAAGTGGAACAGCGTTTCTGAGGAATGACAACTGAAGCGCTCTCGCCTTCACAAGTACATGCACATGTGTATGTGCATCCATGTGCATACACACCCATAAAAATGTCATGGATGACATTCTTTGCATTTCTCATCCATATTACTGTCTTTCTTTAACAGGATCTGAACTGATTTTCTCACCTCACTCATCTGTTTGTTTGTACCCTCTTTGAATTTCTTGATTTCTATTACTTCATTTAATCCCATTTGTCATATTAGCTATAATTATTTTCCCAGTTGTTAAAGGCACCCAGTCTACAACTCTTTAGTAATTTGTAAAGGTTGTTAGAATATATCTTTTAACTTATCACACTTTCATGCCATGGTAGTTTGACTAAATGGCCTCCAATATATTCAGTGTTTTATTAGTTTGTAGTTTGCATCTGCAGCCACCTTGCTGAAGGAAGTGCCACTGGGTGGATCTTAACGTGTGGTGTGGTGGTGGGTTTGAAATTTTACTCTAAAGATATGCAAAGTGCTTAGTTCCACATGGAGTTCCTGAAGTGTGCTGTGTGGTGTGGCTTTTGGCTGTTTACTCTCTCTGCCTGGTCTTTTAAGAGGGGGCCAGCTTCTGCCATTATGGAACTTCCCTTGGATCTGTAAGCTTCAATAAATATCCCTTCCTCCATAACTGTACCTGGTCTGGAAGTTCATCTCAGAAAACCTGAAGCTGTCTGTGACACCCTCCAAATGTATTTTCTCCCTTTAAGGGAGATTCTAGCACTTCATGTATAAAAAATTCTTCCTTTTCTCCTCCTTTCTTGGATTTGGCCTATTTTTATATAAATATTTCATACATTTCATAGTTATTTTTTTGTTTCAGTTAGAGCCTCAAGTTGTGACATTATGTCCAAAGGCATTGCTTTTCCTCACTGACTGCTGCTCCCCCAATGCACAACCCACAATCCCCATGAGAATAACCTGTAGCCCCAATGAGGAGGACCCCCTTCAGAAAAGGGACAGGGATGAGGGAAAGGACAATACCAACACATGATGTTGCCATACTAAGTATGTACATAATTAATTTAAAAAATATAACTGTCTTTTAAAAGTACCTACATAGGTATCACATATTTACAAATTCTAGTCTCTTCCATTGCTTAGATAGGCTCAGACTTCCTTCAAGACTTTTAAATATTTCCAACAGTGCTAATGCATTATGTCAACAATTCTGGTTTTGAAAAGATTGATGTTTCACTATTATTTTGAGGGGAATTTTTGCTGGGTAAACAGGTTTACCATGTTTTCCAATTGGAATTTTAAAGTTATTACTCTACCCTCCTCTCAATTGCAGAGGTTAACAACAACTATCTTCATAATGGATTTAAAACTTTATTATAAGTACCTTTCTTGTAGTTTGCATATTTACTTGTTTGTGGTTATCTTTAAGTTCAGAATATTTTCAGCTATTACACCACTTTTTTATTTTATTATTTTTTGTTTATTTTTATTTATTTATTTGAAGGCAATAGACAAAGAGGCAGAAAGAGAGAGAGAGAGAGAGAGAATGGGTGTGCCAGGGCCTCCAGCCACTGCAAACGGACTCCAGATGCATGTGCCCCTTGTGCATCTGGCTAACGTGGGTCCTGGGGAATTGAGCCTTGAACCACTGTCCTTAGGCTTCACAGGCAAGCACTTAACTACTAAGCCATCCCTCCAGCCCACACTACTTTTTTCCTATTTTCTCGTTACTTCCCTGGCTTCAATATGTAGATTAACCTATGTGAAGTTGTCCTACATGTCACTTATGTTCTGGATAATTTTGGCAAGGTCTTTTTCATGATTTTCTCTGTCTCTCACTTAGCTATCTTCAAGATCAGCAGGTGTGTGTTTGTGTGTGTGTGTGCTTGTTTGAGACAATATCTTGCTATGCAGTCCAGTGTGGCCTAGTACTTGCAATATAGTACAGACCAGCCTTGAGCTCAGGGAGTCCATCTGCTTCAGGACCCGAATGATAGAATTTCAGGATGCACCACCATACCTAGCAATATTATTTTTATTGTGTACTTTTTAGCATTGTGTTATGTCCAGTAAAGCTTTTACCTTAGAAATTATCTATTTCTGCGAAGTTAATGTAGGTCTTTTAATACTGCTTACTGTACCTAATTGATGACGGTAATCTTTCCCTATTTTTCTACCTACAGACTATAATTATGATAATTTTAAAATCCTTATATTTTCATTTCCTCATGTGCTATATTTCAAAATAGGTGTCTGGAGCTAGAGAAATGGCTTAGCACTTAAGGTGCTTGCCTTCAAAACCTAAGGATCTAGGTGTGATTTCCCAGAACCTACATAAGCCAGATGTACAAGGTGGTGCATGCCTCTGGAGTTCGGATGCAATGGCTGGAGGCCCTGACACACACATTCTCTCTCTCTTTGTCAAATAAATAAAAAATTAAAATAATCAGTTTCTGGTAGCTAGTTTATCCTTCTTAGTTGCTATTTTGGGTTCAAAGCTAAAATTGCAGATCTTCATTGTTAGGTCCAGGATACGTATATTTTTATAACTATGTTTGAATCTTATTCTCATGTGTAGTTACTAACAAACAATTTAAGTTTAATATAACTTGAGACCAAAGACATCAGAGCAAAATAAATGAAATTGGGCTAAGAGGATATGAAGACCACTGACTAATACACCACACATTCATATAAATGATAAGACAGACTCTCTGTTATTGGAATTTTTTTTTTTTTTGAGGTAGGGTCTCACTGCTGACTGTAGCCCATGCTGACCTGGAATTCACTCTGTATTCTCCGGGTGGCCAAGAACTCATGGTGATCCTCCTACTTCTGCCTCCTGAGTGCTGGGATTAAACACGTGCACCGCCATGCCTAGCTTGTTATTGGAAAATTTTATTTCCATGATTATAAAAGACACAAGATAGAATGCATGACAAAAATATATTGTGTAATCTCCCTAAAAACCCTATGGTTCTTGCTAACAGTTTACAGTATGACTTAAAAAGAATTTTTTTCTTTTTATCAAATATTATTTACACATCTAATGTCTAAAATGGAGTCATAAGTGCATTATACATAAATCACAAAACTTCTACTGGGTTTATTTCTACATCAATAAGTACAGACATTTTAAAATGCAATCCAATTAAACCAATATGTCCAATGCATATATCAACGTTTGCATTCTTAAAACTATTACCAGTAATAAAACAAGAAAACTGTATATGTATTTTCCCCATGTTTAATTACTTCCAGACTGAATGAGGTAGAATTTATGGAACAAAGTTAAAAGTTGATGTGCATCAGAAATCTGCTCATCAATAATATAAATGCCAATGTCAGTATGTCCACTTTGGGGGATGGACTACCATCCATTATTTCATTAGAAATATATCATAATGTATCTAAAATATTACTTACTGCCCATAAATTGTACTTCAGATTTATTCACAATATTAACTCACTTAGACAAATAGAAATGTGTTCAATTAGTTGAAATTAAACAAAAATACCTATAAATTCAGTCAACATTCCCTTATTTCATTCAAATATTACAGACTTTTACACAGACACTAAAGAACTTTTTAAAGTAATAATTGATAACTAAAAAAGTAAACTTTTTCCTTGTAATATTTTCTTTTAAAAAATGTTATCTTGATGCCTTCATTGGGTACCTACAGTATAACTTCAGATAAAATTGACAAGCTTACCAGAATTCATCTTTACTCCAGCTGCATGAAAGATATTCACAATTACAGTTTTTTTAATTTAATTTATTAGTTTTCTTTTCAGTAAATACAGGCAGTTTGGTACCATTGTTTAGGCTCATCTGTGATCTACCCCCTCTGATTGCACCCTCCTTGTTAATGAAAATGGGTCGTGCATTGTGGAGTTAGCCCCCAGTTATTGGTATGATAAATGTCTCTGCAAATCATGACCCAACATGTGACTCTGACATTCTTTCCGCCCCCTCTTCCGCAAAATTTCCCTGAGCCATGTTGGGTTCATTTTTGGTCTGCTTCATTGCTAAGGTGTTGGGGGCCTCTGAGGCTCTGGCTCTCTGATTTGGTAGGAATTGATTTTTCTCTGCATTGGTCTCCTTCCCCTTTGTGCTGGTATCTGGTTCACAGTAAAACATCACCCTTGCTTTTTTTGCCAGTTGTCCTTAGTTTCATTTGGGCCCCTTTTGAGGTATGTTGGGGCAGCTCTCTTCTTAGGATCTGCATCTATCTGGAAAAGAGAAGCAGATTTTCCAATGGAGAGTAAGTTAGCACCCGGAAAATTGAGATATCACTTACTTTTTTGATAGACAGTATGATAGGTGTAGACCCTCATATACCCCATGATTGATGGTAGCTTGATATTGTAGAGTGGGCTTGTGTTTGGGTATGGTTGTGACTTGTTTCCTAGCTCCAGCTATGGGTCTAGTACCACTGAGTGGATCAGTTAGCCAAATCAAGAGCAATTGGTTCCTCACCATGGCTGTGTACCACTATTGCACTTGTGTGGGCATCACATCAGGTTATTTGTTGCTAATTAGGTTAAACAATGTGTTGCTTGGACAGATCTTGGTCATTTCCCCCAGTCGCCTATGTAGCACCTTCTGGCACTAGACACGCTGACTGTCTGGGGACTGACTCTCTCCTGGCTTCCAGCCATGTCATTCCATTTTACGCGTCAGCTGCGTATGGAGTCTTCAGCAATAGTGTCTTACTCCTGTTGGTGGGTCATCAAGTACTCTGACAGAAGTCTGTCATTGTTTTGGGAAACCTTGTAGGTTTCTCTGATCAAAGCTCATTGTGGATGGTAGGCCCAAGCTGGAAGTGGGGGTTACAGGTCAGTGTCCACTAAGAAATTGAGGAAAAACATAACTAATATACAAGAGTTAGAGAGAAGAGAGATAGAGGAGAGAGGGGGAGAGGGAGGGAGGGAAGATGTAGGAGATTTAGGTCAGTCTTGATCCTACCCTCTCCAGTGTCTTGTGGTTCAGGTGTTTCCTGTAAGGGTCTAGTAAAGGTTCAGCCATTTGGTCTGTCTTTTAGGAAGTAGAATTTTATGGTACCATTGCCGTTTGGGTCCAGATTACTGTTTGCCACCCTTCAATGCCCTCCCATCCATCCTATTGTCTAGTCCATGAGGTGCTTTCTGGGTATGTAAGGTATCTTGGGTAGATTCAGGTTAGGTGTTGTAGATGAGTGAGACTATGTGTCAATTTTTTTTTCTGTGATTGGGTAAGTTCGCTGAGAATGATCTGTTCCAGGTTCAACCATTTTTCCTCAAATTTCTTTATGTCGTTTTTTCTTCCTGCTGTATAGAATTCCATTGTGTAGATATACCACATCTTTGTTATCCATTCTTCTAATGATGGACATCTGGATTGATTCCAGCTTTTAGCTATTACGAATTGAGCTGCTACAAACATGGTTGAGCAAATCTCTCTGGCTTTTGGTTTGAAGGTTTTAGGGTACATGCCCAGTAATGGTATAACTGGGTCTGTTGGTATTTCTATAGTCAGCTTTTTCAGGAGTCTCCATCTTGCTTTCCAAAGTGGTTATACCATCCTGCATTCCCACCAACAGTGATTGAGTGTCCCTGCTTCTCCACATCCTTGCCAGCATTTATTTTCATTTGACCTTTTGATGTTGGCTATCCGTATTGGGGTAAGGTGGAATCTCATAGTTGTTTTAATTTGCATTTCTCTGATGATTAGGGATGATTAACATTTTTTTAAGTGTGTGTTTGCCATTCGTATCTCTTCCTCTGTGAATTGCCTCTTTAACTCTGTGCCCCATTTTGTGAGTGGGGTATTAGTCTTCTTATTGTTTAGACTTTTGAGTTCTTTGTAAATTCTAGAGATAAGGCCTCTATCAGTTGGATAACCTGCAAAAATTTTCTCCCATTTTGTGAGTATTCTATTGGCTTTGCTTATTATATGCTTGTCTGTAAAGAAACTCTTCAGCTTCAAATGATCCCAATGGTTGAGTGACTGTTTAAGAACTTGAGCCACTGGGGTTTTGTTCAGGAAGTCTTTTTCCATTCCTATGTCATGGAAAGTACTTCCTAAATTTTCTTCCAGTAGTTTCCGAGTTTCTGGTCTTAGGTTGAGGTCTTTGATCCATTTGGATTTGAGTGTAGTGCATGGTGAAATGTGTGGATCAAGTTTTAGTTTCCTGCATGTGGTTATCCAGTTTGTCCAGCACCGTTTGTTGAAGATGCTATCTTTTTTCCAGTCTATATTGTTTGGGACTTTGTCGAATATCAATTACCTATAGTTGCTTGACCCAAAATCCGGGTCCTGAAGTCTATTCCATTGGTCTATATTCCTGTTTTTATGCCAGTACCATGCTGTTTTATTACTATGGCTTTGTAATATAGCTTTATATCAGGTATGGTGATACCACCAGAGGTATTTCTTTTGCTGAGGATATGTTTGGATATGTGAGGCCTTCTGCCTTTCCATATGAAATTTGAGATCATTTTTTCTATCTCTGTGAAGAACACAGTAGGGATTTTAATTGGAATTGCATTAAATCTATATATTGCCTTTGGTAGGATTTTCATCTTCACAATGTTAATTCTGCCTATCCAGGAGCATGGCAGGTCATTCCATCTTTTCAAGTCCTCCTCAATTTCTTTTTTGAGAGTTTTTATATTTTCGTTGTATAGATCTTTTACTTCCTTGGTTAACGTTATTCCAAGGTATTTTATTTTTTTTGTTGCTATTGAAAATGGGACTATGTCCTTTATTTCTTTTTCTGTGTCTTTGTCATTTGCCTACAGAAATGCTACCAATTTTTGTGCATTGATATTGTATCCTGCTACTTTGCTATAGGAGTTAATCACCTTCAGGAGTTTTGCGATGGAGTCTCTTGGGGCTCTTACATATACAATCATGTCATCAGGGAATAGAGTTAACTTAACTTCTTCTTTTCCAAATTGTATCCCTTTTATTTCCTTCTCCTGCCTTATTGCTTGGGCTAGGACTTCCAGAACTATATTGAAAAGCAGAGGTGAGAGAGGACATCCCTGTCTTGTTCCTGATCTCAATAGGAATTCCTCCAGTGTCTCTCCATTAAGTATTATTTGGGCCTTTGGAGCTTTGTATATTGCCTTTATTATGTTAAGATGTGAACTGGCCATGCCGATTCTCTCCAATGTTTTGATCATGAAATGATATTGTATCTTGTCAAAGGCCTTTTCTGCATCTATCAAAATGATCATGTGGTTTTTATGTTTAAGCTTGTTTATGTGGTGTATTACATTGACAGATTTTCATATGTTGAACCACCCTTGTGTTCCTGGGATAAATCCCACTTGGTCAAGGTGGATAATGCTTTTGATGTGTTGGATTGGGTTTGCGAGAATTTTGTTGAGGATCTTTGCGTCTATGTTCATTAGGGAAATAGGCCGATAGTTTTCTTTTCTTGTGGCATCTCTGCCTGGTTTTGGGATTAGGGTGATACTAGCTTCATAGAAGGAGTTGGGTAGTTTTCCCTGTTCTTCAATTGTGTTGCACAGTTTTAGGAAGATTGGTTTGAGTTCTTCCATGAAGGTTTGATAAAATTCGGCTGGGAATCCATCTGGTCCTGGACTCTTCTTTTTGGGGAGGTTTTTTATTACTTTTTCAATCTCCATGAGCGTGATGGGTTCATTGAGGTGGTTGATCTGCTCTGAGTTTAGCTTTGGTAGATGATATGCATCCAGGAATTTATCCATCTCCTCCACATTTTCCAGTTTTGTGGAGTAGAGGTTTTTGAAATAAGTCCTGATGATTCTGCTGATTTCACTGATGTTTGTTGTGATCTCTCCTTTTTCATTTTGAATTTTGTTAATTTGGAGTCTCTCCTTTTTTTGCTTGATCAAATTGGCCAGAGGTTTGTCAATCTTGTTTATTTTTTCAAAGAACCAGCTCTTTGTTTTGTCAATTGCTTTAATTGTTTCCTTGGTTTCCAATTCATTAATTTCTGCTCTGATTTTAATTATTTCTTTCCTTCTGGAGCTCTTTGGGTTGGATTTTTTTGTTTTTCCAATGCCTTTAGGTGGATGGTTAGGCTATTGATTTGGGATCTTTCTGTCTTTTTTATGAAGGCATTGAGTGCTATGAATTTTCCCCTGAGGACTGCCTTCATTGTGTCCCACAAGTTTTGGTATGATGTGTTCTCATTGTCATTCAATTCCAGGAATTTTGCAATTTCATTTTTAATTTCATCCACTATCCATTTATTGTTTAAGAGTGTGCTATTCAGTTTCCAGTTGCCGTTGGGGCTCTTGTTGGTTTTTTTGTTGTTGATTTCTAGGACTATAGCATTATGATCTGATATCATGCAGGGAATTATGTCGATTTTCCTAAATATGTGGAGGCTATCTTTGTGACACAGTATATGGTCTATTTTAGAGAATGTTTCATGGGCTGCTGAGAAGAATGTGTAGTCTGTGGATTTGGGATGGAAAGTTCTGTAGATGTCTGTTAGGTCTAAGTGCTCTATGGTTTTGTTGAGCTCTCTTACTTCCCTGTTGAGTTTCTGTTTGGATGATCTGTCTATTACTGATAATGGTGTGTTAAAGTCCCCAGCTATGATGGTGTTGGTGGTTATTTATGTTTTATTGTCAAGTAGATTTTGTTTTTTGAACTGTGGTACACCTGTGTTTGGTGCATATAGATTTATGATTGTAATATCCTCTTGATGGATTGTTCCCTTTATAAGTAGGAAGTAGCCTTCTTTGTCTTTTTTTGATTGTTTTTGGTTTGAAGTCAATTTTATCTGATATTAATATAGCTACACCTGCTTGTTTCTTATTCCCATTTGCTTGGAATATTGTTTTCCACCCTTTCACCCTGAGGAGGTTTCTGTCTTTAGTGGTAAGGTGGGTTTCTTGAAGGCAGCAGATTGAGGGGTCTAATTTTTTGATCCACCCTGTTAGCTTGTGTGTCTTGATGGGTGAATTAAATACATTAATGTTTAGGGTGATGACTGTGGGATTTGATTTGATCCCTGTCATGTTGTGGTGGTAGAGGTGTGTTGGCATTTCCATGGCTTTTTTTTTTTTTTTTTCCTATCTACTCTGGGTTTGGTTGCTGTGTTCTGCTTCTTGTAAGCATTTGAGTTTGGTTATTTGTTTCTTCTCTGTGGAAAATTTCCTGGAGTACTTTCTTTAGGTTTGGTTTTGTGTTCATATAATTGTGAAGCTGAGTTTTGTCATGGAAAGTTTTCCTTTCACCATCTATTATAAGGGAGACTTTTGCCAGGTAGAGTAGTATGGGTTGGAAGCCATAGTTTCTTAGAGATGAAAGAGTTTCATTCCAGGCCCTTCTAGATTTCAGGGTTTCCATTGAGAAGTCTGACGTAATTCTGATGGGGTTTCCTTTGAAAGTGGTGTGCTGTTTTTCCCTAGCTGCTTTTAGGATTTTTTCCTTGGTGCCAATGTTTAGAGTCTTAATGATAATAAGTCTTGGGGAGTTTCTCCTTTGGTCTAGTTGGTTAGGACTTCTGTTTGCTTCTTGAATCTTCATGGGCCTTTCTTTTAAGAGACTGGGGAAGTTTTCTTCAATTATTGTGTTAAATAAGTTCTCCATGCCTTTGGTCTGAAATTCTTCTCCTTCTGGTATTCCAATGATTCTGATATTAGGACATTTAAGTGTATCCCACAATTCTCTCATGTTCTGTTCACAGGAACTTTTGAACTTCCTGAAATTTTTGGACTCTCAAACTCTTTCTTCCATCCTGTCTTCCAGATCAGAATTTCTAACTTCTACTTCGCTGACTCTATTCTTGAGAGCCTCTAGCGAGTTTTGGACTTGTTCAATTAAGTTTGCATTTTCTACTACTTTCTTATGTATCACTTCCATCGCTTTGTCCAGCTCCCTTTTTGTCTCATTTTCTGATTTTTCTTGATGATTCTTGGAAATCATCCTTGCATTTCCTTATGTTTTCATTTAGTGTGGCCAGCTGATTTTTAAGGTCCTCTTTTTTTCACTCTCCCTCAACTCTCTTAGCTCTCTTTGAATTCCTTCCAGTGACTTATCATATTGCTCTAGCTTAGTGATGGTAGCATCCACATGATTATCTATCCTTTGTAGCTTTCTTGCCAGTTCTAGCAGTAGGTTGGTCAGGGTTGCATTGCTCATTGCTTCTACTTGATGTTCTGATCCTAAACACTCTTCTATGTTTTGGTTAGATGTAATCCTTTTTGGACTGGGTGATCTGTCTGGATTTTCTTGCATTTTATTTTTCACATTATTTCTTTTGCGCTGTGGTCTACCCATGTCAGTGTATGGGCAGGTAGGTGGGTGGAGCCACCTGGGATCTAGCTTAATGAGAATCCAAAGCAGCCTGGGGCAGTTGCAAGCAGCCTTGGTTTTTGCTCTCTCTTGCCAAAGCCGCCTATCTATAGCCTGACAGGGGTG
The DNA here is from genome assembly GCF_020740685.1 of Jaculus jaculus. Taxonomy (NCBI): domain Eukaryota; kingdom Metazoa; phylum Chordata; class Mammalia; order Rodentia; family Dipodidae; genus Jaculus; species Jaculus jaculus. The sequence continues at coordinate 27,985,384 of NC_059120.1, forward strand.
CCAAAGTTGCCTGAATTCTCACCCAGCAATGCACCTAAGCTGCCTGCCTTCGAGCTTGAAAGGGGACTGAGGTAGTAGGACCTGAAGCTGCCAAAACTCTGGCTGGGTACACTGGTGCCTGTAAACAGTTTGTGTTCTCCTGCCTCAGGGGAGTGGGGGATGGGTGGCAATGTACAGGTAGAAAATGGCACCTGTGCTGGCGCTAGTGACTCAGTGTGGACTTGTGTGGCTCTTGCTGTGGGACTGGGCCCGCTGCACGTGCAATTATAGGGCAGAGGCAGCTGATGTGGGTACTGGATCAGGACACAGCAGAGGCTGACCGGCGGCAAGTGATGTGAGCACAGCAGCAGGGGATCTGGCAGCCACCTATTCACGGCAGGCATGGCCCCCATGGGCCTGCGAACTGAGCACCACGTGGCTGGTCTACTTGCAGGATCAGAGAACAAGGGCAAGGTAGGAGGTCTCAGCTTCAGTGCAGCAGGCTGGCAGGCATGGCTGGTGGGTGCCCGATCAGAGCACAGGGTGCGCGGGCGCGGGGGGCAGGCGGGGGGCGCGGGGCGTGATGGGGGGTACCGGGCAAGTGGGGCATGCGGAGGGGCATGGGGCATGTGGGGGGGGCACAGGGTGCGCCGGGGCATCGGGTGCTCAGGCCGGGCATGCGGGAGGCAGCGGGGCGCAGGGGGCACGGGGGGGGCACCCGGGAGGGGCGGAGGGCGTGGGGTGCTTGGGTCGGTCAGGGGGCGAGGGGCGCACAGTGGTTGTGGGGGGTGCGGGGCATGTGGGGGGGCGCGGGGCAGGCGGGGTGCGTGGGGGGCACAGGGGGGCGCAGGGCACACGGGGTGCTGCGGGGCACACGGGGCTTGGGGCACGCGGGATGCTCCGGGGTGCGTGGGGGGGCCACGGGTCAGGTGGGGGGGACGCGGGCACGCGGGGGGGCAGCAGGTGGCACCGAGGTGCGAGCGCGGCTAGGGGCTCATGGGGGTTATGGGTCGTGGGGGTGTGTGCTTCCCTGTTTTACCCCAATCTGTGCCCTCCCTCTTGCAAAAAGTTCCTAATTGCCCTCTAATTCTTGCCTGTTTTTTCCCTTGGTATCTGGAGTGCAGCTAGGCGGTCGCCATCTTGGCCACAGGTCCCCTCACAATTACAGGTTTTGGCCTTTGGGAGACAATTTTCATGAGGAATATGAAAGGATTTGAAATCTTGGCCTAAGAGACACCTTGTAGGGCTGTAAGTACAGCTTAATAGAATATTCTGATCAGAGTTGAAAGACCTGAATGCAGTAAGAAGTATGGACTATAAGGTTTGGCTTGTGAGATGAGAAAGAGCTTTGCCTAGACTGGGCTAGAAGCAGTTTGTGTGATAGGCTTGCTGTTATGCCCATGTCCTGAGAATTTGTGCATGGTTACAATGCATAGAAATGGACTTGTGTGAACAGAGGGATACAGAAAAGAAATGCAATCTTTGGGCTGAAACTGCTGCCCATTCATCTGCAATTATGTGAGAGATTACAATCACTGAGTTTGGGCCAGCTGACCTGCACTGGGACAACATAAAGACTGAAGAATTTTTTGAAGGGGGTCTGAATGCTAAAGGAGTACCCTGTTCTTCAAAGTCTGCTTATTTTGCCCTGGAATAACAAATTGTCAGCTATCTGGTGTTATGGAATATAAGAAATTCAGGAGGGCTGGAGGGATGGTTTATCAGTTAAGGCATTTGCCTGCAAAGCCAAAGTAACCAGGTTTGACTCCCCAGGACCCACATTAGCCAGATACACAAGGGGGTACATGCATCTGGAGTTTGTTTGCAGTGGCTAGAGGCCCTGGCGTGTCCTTTCTTTCCCTCTGTTCCCCCTTTCTCTGTCAAATCAACAAATAAAATAAAATAAAATAAAATGTTTTTAAAAATACAGGAAAGAGAGGTTAATTGAATTTCAACACAGCATTGTGCTTTGGAAATGGCCATGGGCAGTGTAAAGCAAGTCTGCTAAGGAGTGCCTGCATGGTGACCCAATGGATCTGTGAGGATGGACCACGGGGTGCAGTGGAGATAGTGGACTGCTGAGAGCTGCTGGCCCTGGGTGAAGTTTTCTAATCATGTGGGTAGCCTAGCTGGAAGGGTGGAATTGGAACTCCAGACATTTGTTTCGGGTCAGAATTATCAGATTTGTTGACATGTCATTGATTAGAGTTGTTGGACTTGGAGCTAGAGTTTGATGTTTTGTTGTTTTAAATATTGTATTGGTTGAATATTTCTTTGCTATGCCCAATGCTATCTTTTTCAATGTGGATGTTTATTCTGTACAATTTTGGATTGGGGGGGGATTGTTTGGTATTATGGCTCAGTTGAAAGAGCTTGGATTATGGGGAGATTTGAATATCATTAGTATTCATAAAAACTATGGGGATTTTTAAAGTTGGACTGAGTGCACTGAATTTTATATCATGTGTAGTTATCAGTTTATGCGGGCCAGGGGTGGAATGTGGTAGTTTGATTCAGATGTTCCCCATAAACTTAGGTGTTCTGAATGCTAGATTCCAAACTGACAGAGATTTGGGAATTAATGCTTCCTGGAGGGAGTGTATTGTTGGGGTCAGGCATATGGGTATTATAGCCAATTTCCCCTTGTCAGTGTTTGACACACTCTTCTGCTGTTATTGTCCATCTCCTGTTGGCCAGGAGGTGATGTCCACCCTCTGTTCATGACATCGCTTCCCACTGCCATCATGGAGCTTCCCCTCAAGTCTGTAAGCCAAAGTAAACCTTTTCCCTGCACAAACTGTTCTTGGTCATTTCTGCCAGCAATGCGAACCTGACTGCAATACTACCTCTCCCAGCTGACCTCATAACCTATGCATCTACCATGCACTGGTGTTTTTCTTGGAGTAGTTTCAGGTAGTTAAGGTAAAAGAGAAGAGTTGCCATTATTTCCTTTTTTTTCTCTCTACATTTTGTTTATTGAGACAAACTAATTAAAAGCCACAAACATAGGGCATGTTTACATGAACATTATAGCAAACATATACATTAAAAGTGTAGGAATGTGTTGCCTTCCTGCTAAATAGAAAGTTCCTAAGTTGTACAATTTAATGTCCTAAAGTACAAAAGATCATTTATAAAATTTTTTACGCTAGGTACTATTTATTTTATTTTATCACTATGTAGTTCAACCCCCTAGCACTGTTTTATATAATGACACACAGATACCTGGCCCTGATGTAGGAAGTCTGCCTCAGTATTTTGACGTTTGTGCTGATACAGTGGGGTATAAATGAAAGTCATTCAGTTTGATGGTCCTGAAAGCATTTTGCAGGATTAACACAACTAATTTCCACTTCTCTTAACTGCAAGATTAAAAAATGAAAAAGACCAAAACCATATTGCAATGTAAAAAACAAAAGTTACAGTGTCTTGGTTTTAACTTTTCAACATGATGCTTTGAAAATATGAATGTGTGGCATAATGGTGTGGAGTATCTGTTTCAGTAGGTTTTGGTTTCTACCTTATGTACAGGGATAAAACATCCTACTAAGAAATAAAAAGCACACGTCTCACCGTGCACAATCATTGCTGGGTTTCCATGGAGAGTACAAATAGCTACCTCCCTGAAAACACCACAAAGCCGATACAAGTGTTTCCTCAAAAAAAAAAAAAAAAAAAAAAAAAGGTGATGTCCATGTTTACAAAGTTTAACAAATATGCACAATACTTGATTAAACAGAAGGAGGGAAAAAATAAAAGATACACTCTGCTTGTTCTGAAGGGGCATACTACCTAGTTAGTGGTTCGAATAAAAACTGTATACAATTTCATATAAGACATAGACTCTAGTGAGCATCTAACACATTTGTGCCTATTGCAACAACAACAGGCTCTGATTGGGAGAGAGAGGAGCGTATCACATCCCAGTGCCTCCAATGTCTTCCAATTTAGAGCAATAACTGAATGGTTCCAAAGTACACCTTAGCTCCTGAACAGTCCCACTGGCCTGTTAGAAGCCTGCCTGCTCACACACCTGACTCCTCTTTCAGTTGTGGCTTTTTCTTATCAAAACACAATTTGTATTTTTTAATTTTTTTTAAAAAGTCAACTACAATGCTATTTTCCATCAGGATTAATATGCTGAGCAATATTTACATGTCCAAATATCAGGTCACAATCCCTAATATATGTTGAAGTTAGAATGATAAGTTATCATATTCTTTGCATAGCAGAGCTGGTATCACCTTTCCCATAGGGAATGCTGCACAAAATTAACATATTCCCAAAGGTAAAATGCATATTCTCTGAAATGCATTTTATTATAACAATGCATCTACTTAGTCATAAAAACAAAAAACTCAGAAAATTTTACACTAGCTCTCAATCTGTGGATTTAAAACTTCAGGTTAAAACAGCTACCTGTACTTTGTACAGAAGTATGAGTTCTGCTAGTGTTTAGAATAAAATGATTTCTTGGGATTAGAAACAATAATGCTGCCTTTTCCCTTGCATTTTGAAATGGGTTTTGTCTTTTTATGACTGGTTTTAATTCTGGCACTTCATCTTGCCAACTACTATGCTCTTTAAGCAATGCTATCACCTAAAAGGAATTTCTGATTAGACTAAAATGGTCCAGTGATATGCTACATATACACCCTACTTTGAACAAACCCAGCCAAATGGGAGCAGAATGCTACTACACTCTTATTAACTAGTGTAATAAAATCTTCCAATTTCATGGTTTGTGTTTTGCTTTAATCAACTAAAAGTAAATTGCTGGTAAATATTTACTTGAACCCGTACTTTGATTTCATAACAATGTTTACCAAGGTGGTGATGTAGGCAAAGCTTGGGACAAGAAAGGCATGTGCTTTCTGCAGGCCTCATTGCTATATTGAGAGGAGGAGCTAATGTCATAGGTGTGGGCAGGTTCATTGGAGATGTGATGGTGACAGGGTGTGCTATATTCACTGGGGCATTTATAGGGGTGGGGAGGTTGACTGAGGTAGTGAGTGTTAAAGGAGAGGTCATGGATAATGGACTGGTTATAGATACAGGATGCCCTATATTCATTGGGCTGGTTATGTTAACTGCACTTGAAACATTTACTGGACTTCTCATGCTCATTGCAGCTGCCACTGTGACTAGTTTTGACATAGTCCCAGACAACACAGAGGACGTTATATTGAATGGAGTAGTGAGAGTCACAGGTGTGGTAGCAGCCGTGGAGGTTTGGCAGAAAGTTGGCAGCCTCTTTCTTTCTTGCTTTGACAGCTTCTTCCCAGTCTCAGTGTCTCTACCTGCTTCCCTGGCCAGCTTGTCACATGCTGCTGCTGCTGCTGCTGCTGCTTCTGACTGCTGGTCTCTTCACTCATGCATGTTTGGCTGATGCCTTGTTTACACGTGTTACAGTTGATACTTTGGCTTTGCCCATGTGTCTTTGAGTGGCTGATGATGTATGCTGCACTCAGGAGTTTCCCACAGATGTTCCATGAGACCTTGCCTTCGTGGCACACCATGATTGTCCCTAGTCTGTCTTTGGTGGCAAAGGCAACAGTGCATGTTTGGCATTTGAAGGGTCTTTCTGTTGAATGAACATGTGTTACGTGACAGCTTAAGTGGTCAGGCCTCGAGAAGCCTTTCCCCCAAACATTGCAGGAATAGGCTTTGGTGATGCCTCCTTAGTGAGACCCCACACAGTAAATCATCCGGCCCTTCCTCTTGAAACGCTGGTTACAAATAGGACACTCACAGGCTTTCGTCCCAACGGGAAAGCTGGTGTTGGTGGAGGAGCACACATCACGAAGGCCTTTCCGCGCATCTCACAAGCCTGGTTCTTCTTGACGGGCTTACTGGGTTTCTTGACAGACTGGGTCACAGGCATAGCTGTGGTGCTGGCACTACTACTGGGGTTGGTACCCGACGAAGATGGGGTGACTTCTGGCCAGATGCCCGGAACAGGCACGCGGTCCAGATGGCCGCCCTGGCCCTCCTCCCCGCGCCCTGCTCCGGAGCGTCCTCAGCCGGAGGAGGCGGCGACAAAGCGGCGGCAGCAGCAGCCACCGTTATTTCAAATGGATATTTATTAAAATAATTAATTATCAGAGTAAAATTTTATTTAGCACAATTGCCAAAAGCCCAAGCAACTTCACATACGACCAACTCACAGAACTTGCTGTTTTATTATTTCTACGTATTTCATTCAAAAGCATGTTCCAACGGTCCAACTTCCTCCCACACGGTCTAATTTTCCAGTGTTTCTACCACCTGCCAATGGTGCCACAGGTAGGTGATTAACTTTTAGCACACATGCCTTTGGAAAACATTGACCCAAACAAATTTAAGGGATTCGATAAAGCAATATGCATTAAAAATAACCCATCCGTCTAATTTCCAAGTCTTAACTGATTTATAAACATCATAACACTTATGTTATTTTATATGGCTTCAATGATTCTGATATAAGTTCTGCTAGCAGTTTCTTCTTGTCACTAAAACTTTTTTATTGTCATTTCCTCTCAGCATTACTGCACTGCCTGATCATATAGCAGGTACTCAGTAAATGTTAAAGAGAAAGAACAGCCCAGGTTTTCCCCCTGGCCAACTGCTGACTCTGTCTCTCTCCCTCAACAGCAATCCTTCAGTGAGACCCTCACCACTGGTACCTGTCTTCTTACACCAGTAGTTTATTTCATAAGGGTTTCAAGTATATCTTTACATAAGTTAATTCATCCATTTCTGCCTTGTGTCCAACACACAATTTTTATTCCAAACTCTTCAGGTGTTAGTTGCAGACATTAGTACATCCTTCCCTTAAATACTGTAGCATCTGTTTCCTAGAACAAGAAAATTTTCTGATTAAAAAAATCATGGGATAATGGTGAATACATGCATTATATAGGTATGTCTGGAGTGCATATGTAAGTGCATAGGGATGCTTCTATGCATGTGTTGGAGTATCAAATCAGCAAGTATTTCTATGTTAATAGCTTTTGAATATACTATTATTGTAATGGTTGGTTAGAGCTTTCTTCTTTATAATAATAATTATTTAATCAATTTTATATCTAATTAAGTATTTTTTGATATCTAATAAGCCAATAATAGTATTTCACTTTACTTAGTTCAGTACATAATTATTTGTTTGAGATAACTTGCTAACCTTGAAACTGATGAGTTAAAGAAAATAATTCCTTTGTTTGTGTTATGTTTCTGAGATAGGGCCCTGCTATATATCAGCCACACTGGACTCAAACTCAACTTCCTGCCTCAGTCTCTGTAGTGCTAGGGTTATAGAAGGGCACCTCCACATTTAGCTTTAGAACAAAACAAATCTGGTTGTATCTCTCAATATTTATTATATTAAAATGAGAAGTAGAAGTTTCCTCTTTGTAGGTAGTTTTTATTTTCTTTTCTCACTTTTTTTAACCTCCTCTACTGTTCATGTCAAAATATTGATGGCTCTGAAGAGTGTGTGTCTTGTAGGACATGGGTAACCACTGTGGATTCATAATGCACTAGTTGGTTCATGTCCTAAGGCAGTGACCCACATTTCTCTTTTCCACACTGTGGCTCTTATGTCCTTTCAGCCCCATCTTCTGCAGTGTTTCCTGAGCCTTAGAGAGTGTGATAAAGATGTCTCATTCAGTGTTGAGATTGCGACAGCTCCGATGAGTTTTCTACCTCCCCCAAATCTGCTGCCATTGTCATAGAGGCAGTTCTATAGCTAGCAATGACAGTAACACTCAGATTCATTCTACCACTTCCTCTGCAATGCTCACTAAACCCTGGCTGGTGTGACAGAGGTGACTTGAGCACTGGGATTTCTCTTTTCCTTGTAATTTATTGTTTTTCTTAATTACATATTTTAAAAATATTTTATTTATCTGAGAGAGAGAATGAGTCAGAGAAAGAGAGAGAGAATAGACATGCAAGAGCTCCAGCAAACAAACTCCAGCCACATGCACCACCTTGTGCATCTGGCTTATGTGGGTACTGGGGAATCAAGCCTGATTCCTTAGGCTTTGCAGGCTAGTGCCTTAACTGCTAAGCCATCTCCCTAGGTCTAATAATATCCTTTTGTTTGTTCGATTGTTTGTTTGATTATCTGAGGCACGGTCTTACTCTAGCCCAGGCTGACCTGGAACTCACTCTGTAGCCCACTCACTCGGTATCCCTGGGATACAGAGTGAGATATATCTTTTCATAAGCTAATGAAGAAGTAGGTTGCTATAGTACTTATTCATACCATCTTTAGTTTGGTGTATCCCTTCCTTTCCCTTGTCCCTCTTTGGACCTTTCAATCCTCTATATTCTGTCCCTCTACTTGCTTGTCAACTTTCCCCTCGCTTCATCATTTCCTGCTTCTTCTCTTTCTAAGGAGTGGCTTATCTTATATTTCTGCAAATTTCTTTAAAGTCTAGCATTGTCATCTACCCTTATATAAGCTGTAAAATAATTAGAGATAGTGGAGGAAATAATATATTATTTTTCATCATTATTACAAATATTTTACATTATATTATCAGATTTCTTTATTACTGTTTCATTATTATATATTTATAAATTGTAACATAATTTAACGTAATGTAATCTATAAAATGCACTTCACAGACATCAGCCAAGTCTCAGACACCATATGTTTCCCTGAAACACTCTTTGAGGATTTCTGTCTTTAGTAGAAGTTCTATATTGTGACCCTCAGTCCTGATTAGTGGGCTTGCCTTGAACTTGTTCCATTTGGGCCCTGGAGTAGGAACATGATGAACCCAGTTCCTTCCACCCAGTTGTGCTGAAGATAACACAGGTGTACTTGGAGCACTGGTGGAAGATGAGCTGCAAGCCCAGAGTCTGTCCTTCCAGTGGTCAGTGTGCAAAGCACATTTGCACTTCTTCCTGAGTCAGTCCTTCCTGTGATGAGTCTGAGGGCAAGAATGGATGCGACAATGTGAAAAACACATGGGCACTTCCTGCAGACCTGCTTGGCAGGAGCAGGTGGTCCAAAGAACCTGCCTTGTGCTGCTGCTGGGAAGCTGAGCCACAGGTGATAAGACACTAAGCCAGCAGCTGCTGCTGAGGTGACTTGGTCCTTCAGGAAGAAGGAATTGCCTTGCTGCTGCCCAACTGGCCACCTTGGTTGGAGCTGGACTGAGGGGCAACTTCAATCTGCAATGTCCAGTTGCAAAGGTGGGGCCTTAGGAAGGAGAAGCAGTATCCACAGGCTCAAGATCCTTGGCAGCATGGGATGGTGCATGCTGTGGCTTCCTTCATGTTGCTGAGACAGAACAGCAAACCCACAGCAGCTGATGGTTAGAGTTTGTCTTTGTTTACTATCTAAAGGGCAATCTGCCAAGGAAAGATGGTAGATCAGAAGCTGGACATCACTTCTTTTCACAGCAGCCATGGGAAAGCATCAAAAGAGCAAGCTGAGCTATGGCAAGGGGGAAGCTAGGCTATAATACCCAAAAGCCAGTCCCCAGAAACACCTCATCCAGCAAGGGTCCATCTCCCAAATAGCACCATATGGGGCAAATCATTGAAAATGCATGAGATTACAGAGACCACAGCGATGCTTCCATAAATGGATACACAGAATCTGAACAGCAGAGACCCAAGGATGAACACCGGGGACAGAGATGTTTTGCTGGTGACCATCAAGCTTAACAAATGTAGCATTTGCAGCCAGACTCTGATGCCTACAGTCATTGACATTGGGAAATGGCAAAGCTCCCACACTGGGACCTAAGGATGTTCTATCTGTGGGACTATAGAGACATGGGGAATCTCACTCTGGGGCCGTCTGTCCTCCTCTTGTGCAAGAGAAGGAAGTTTCCAGGGAGAAGGAACCTTCTCCTGCTTTTGCTCCTCCTTCACTGTCTCCTCTTGCTCCTCCTACTTCCCTTCTTCTCTTTCTTGCCTTTTTGTAAAGGTTTCTTTGTCTCTTGTCTCTGTGTCCTCTAGGAAAGGAGGGAGAGGTTATTTACAGGAGCATGAGTAACTTACTAGTGTTTATAAAACTGAAGAAAACACCTTTGCTTCCCTGAGCAACCATTAACCATATATACACAGGGAGAATTTGGCCTCATGACTTTTGCTTGTGAAAGTTACAAATGAAATCTTGGATGAGAATTATTGAATTTCAAATGGCCAGTCACCTTGTATAGCAATCAGATAATTTGACCCAGAGCTGCAACATCTTTACTGGAGAAGATATATAATGGCTATAATATTGTGTTTAGCAGTTTGAATTAAATGCATTAGGAGCAATCTTGGGAAGCTAGATAACACAAAAAATCATCTAACCAATGAGTCTGGTTGTAGGTCTGGAGGCAAAGCAGGGTGGGCACTAAGGGGCACCAGCATTATCTTGCTTGGCATCTCCTTCAGGAAAGGTCATAGCTGGTCTCATGAACAATGCAGGATTGATTCTCCCAAGGAAAGGCAGAGAGGGTAATACTGCAGGGCCCCAAGGTAGGGATATATCTGCTGCAAAGAGTAGGAAGACCACTTCCTCAGGTAAGAGAAGCCTGTCCAAATCTGCATTCAGTAAGCCCAGCTTCATTGGTGTCCTTCCACATATCTTCATCTCAAGTTAAAGATCCCAGTTTTTCCCCTTTATCCAATCAGTACCATCACTTTATTTTTTTAAATTTTTTTATTTTATTTTTTTTTGGGGGGGGGTTTCAAGGTAGGGTCTCACTCTAGCCCAGGCTGACCTGGAATTCACTATGGAGTCTCAGGGTGGCCTCGAACTCAGGGTGATCCTCCTACCTCTGCCTCCCAAGTGCTGGGATTAAAGGCGTGCGCCACCATGCCCGGCAGTACCCTCACTTTAACTGCTGACACCCTTCAAGACTGGAATTTATACTTACATCAGAAGTTAGTCAACTGTAGGACGAGGGTTTGGTTTTTGTTAACAGCAATTTGAGCCCTATAGTGTTGGAGGAAAGGTTCACTTCCAGGTCACACTTAGAAATATGGACATTCTTTATATGCACGTCTAGAGCTGAGAAATGTCATCTCTTAGATCATTATTTTTATCTGTTACTTTATTCAAAGATTCTAGAAGCAATCTACCTGCATATGATGTTCCTTCCTTTTCCACAAATGGTCATTAGTTTCCTATGGAGTCACTAAGTTCTTCTCACACTGAACTCTTAATGACTAAACCATTTCGTGGAGGACAAGCACACAACTATGAAACAACAATGATTTTTGAAGCAACATTTACTTGATTTTAGACCTGAGAATATTTTCATAATGTGTATTCTTTCTCCTGGAGAAGTTATAGGGTTTCTGACATTGTAAGTCTGGGAATTACAAGTTGTTCAATGCAATGCTTATGTTTGCTCCTCTAAAACACCCATTTCACTGGGGTTTCCCTGCTTACACAGAGTTGCTCATGACATTTTTCACATGTTCTTTATATATCGCAGGAGACACAGTGAAGCCATGCAGTGGACAAAATTCTGTCTATTCTCAGTCCTTCCATCACTGTTCTTGGCTACTCTCCATATAAACCCCTCCTCTTATTCCAAATACATATTCTTTCACTCATGTAGTATACATATTCATTCAAATGGAACCATCTGTTGCTTCCTGTGAACCTCATAATCCAGTCACACTGTCGTCATCACCCAAGCTCTATACTATCTACACTGTTCTTAGTCTCCACTGTCTAAAACAGTTCAAGGACATTCAATTTATAGGGAATCTAGAAGAGAGCAAAAGTAAGAACGTTGCCTGGAAAAATGCCTAAAGGAAAGGCTTCTTTTAACTATTCTGTTTATTGTATTTGTATTAAAAAAAACTTTTTGAGTTTGGAACACTTTTTGCATTTAATAAACTAACAAGCTGAGGCTGGATGGTGAGACTTTATCAATTGAATTGGCTTCCAGGCCTGCAGTGTTGCTTGTGCAGACTTGTGTGCGCTGTCTTAAATTGAATAATAAATCCATTCCTTCCCTGTCTAGAAAAGCTGAATTGTTTGCTACAATTAAATGCTACTCTTTACCCAGTAAAATCTTTAGTAAAAGGAAATATTGTATTCCAAATGTATATTTCCTCGAAAGTAAAGAAAGCTGTAACATTTCAGGATTCAAGCTAGTAGGAATTAAAATCCAATCATTTCCATGGGTTATAAAAATTGATTCTTTCCAGGTTGGTCTCCATAATGAATTCCACGCTAGCCTAGGCTACTCTCTGAATAAATAAATGTCTTCTTTGACATAAGTACCCACTTCAGATTCCTCCATTATTTAGGGATATCACAAGGCATTACTTAGCCAATATGCTATCAAGGTTACTGCTAATCTTTAAAATATTAAAAACCCAATTCCCCTGTAGTAGGAACAAAATATCCTTTGAGAAAAGTCAGTCTTCTAAGATAGCCTTAGACAAACTCACCAATGATTCAGGGGATATAAATTCACATTTTGGCTTTATCAACCCAATAGAAGAAACATTTACATGCACTGAAAACAATAATTTTGATATGAAAGAATAAATGCATGTACTCCTGGGGCTAAATTAATCATCCATCTAATTTTGCTGCTTCACTAAACTTGAATAAAGCTCACTGGTCTCATATTGAGTAAATTATTGTACTTCTTAATCAGTATTGTAAGGTATTTTTTAATTAACATAAATGTATTTCTCACGTGTTACAAAACTTTTCAGAGACAAAATTAAGACAGCAAATGACAAGCCAAGTATTTGTTGTACTACTATTAACATTTGTACTATTAACATGTTGTACTATTAACATTTAATAGTTAGTTACTTCGGCATTCAGACAAATGATGCGGTATTTGTTGACCATTTAATTTTTTTGTTTATTTATTTGAGAGCAACAGACAGACAGAGAGAAAGAGGCAGATAGAGAGAGAAAGAGAATGGTCGTGCCAGGGCCTCCAGCCACTGCAAACGAACTCCAGATGTGTGTGCCCCCTTGTGCATCTGGCTAACGTGGGTCTTGGGGAATCGAGCCTCGAACCGGGGTCCTTAAGCTTCACAGGCAAGCGCTTAACCACTAAGCCATCTCTCCAGCCCTTTGTTGACCATTTGAATATTTAAGTATATCACTCTCTAATTTTGCTACACTGTTTGCCTATCTCTGTCCCTACAAATACAAAGTTTATCAAGGCTATGACACTAGCTGAACAAGTCATCTTCAGGTGGAATAATATTTTCTGAACAAATCAACACTAATAGAAGAATGTACTGAAGCAAGAACTACTAACTCTTAATAAGACTCAATATCAGGCCATCTTCACCCAGATTCATTCTCTTACTGTCACCTGTGAGTTCTCACCTACCTATAATGTGGAATCAACCAATTTACTAATTGGCACTTTTTTTTTTTCCTAGCACTACATTAATTTAATCTTTTTATTTGGTACAGAAAATGACCTCATATGCATCTTCCCTCAGCATTATCTCACAAGACCCTCTTGTTTCTCACAGAAATCCCTGCCAGCTGGCCATGACTCCTGGCCAGTGACTTCTCTTTTAGTGATGATCTTACCTGCCTCAGTTCCCAAGCCATGTGGCTTCTGATGTCCATGCTCTTCTCCCTGACAAGTTCCTGCTCCTTCCTGTAGTGCATTATTTCTCAGTTCTATTTCCCACTACCTCACCTTATTATAGATTTCTCTAGAAACTTGGCCTCTCAGGTACTGACTTGTCTGGTAGCATTCCCGGTCTTGTTGCCTACCTATTTCTTGGCCATGACAAAGTTAGCATAACTTTTCCCGGAATATGACAGAATCAGCATTTGCAGGTGTTTGTACATTCCTGAGACTGTGTTTAATGACAGTGCTGTGAGTGGCAATGATGAAAGACTGAGTAGCATGCAGGCAGGTAGAAATCCCAGAAAGTGCTTTGTGTAGAACCAAAGCCTCCCTCACCTTCCTCCCACTTTCTAGGTGATATTTTGAAATTCCAAGATTATTATTTTTATATTACTCAGGTTTTCCTCTATGTACTATTCATTAATTTGTGTGTTTCCTGGACCACACAGTTCTAAGTCTTAGGCCTTTATCCTCTTGCTATATGAAGACAAGATTTGGCTGGAGAGATGGCTTAGCAGTTAAGCGCTTGCCTGTGAAGCCTAAGGACCCTGGTTCGAGGCTTGATTTCCCATGGTCCACATTAGCTAGATGCACAAGGGCCCACCCGTCTGGAGTTTGTTTGCAGTGGCTGGAGCCCCTGGCACACCCACTCTCTCTCTCTCTCTTTCTCTCTACCGCTTTCTCTCTCTGTCTGTCTCTCTCAGATGAATAAATAAAAAATGAATAAAAAAAATAAAAGGGCTGGAGAGATGGCTTAGCGGTTAAGCGCTTGCCTGTGAAGCCTAAGGACCCCGGTTCAAGGCTCAGTTCCCCAGGTCCCACGTTAGCCAGATGCACAAGGGGGCGCACGCGTCTGGAGTTCGTTTGCAGTGGCTGGTAGCCCTGGCGCGCCCATTCTCTCTCTCTCTCTCTCTCTCTCTCTCTCTCTCTCTCTCTCTCTCTCTGCCTCGTTCTCTGTCTGTTGTTCTCAAATAAATAAATAAAAATAAACCAAAAAAAAAAAAATAAAAAAATAAATAAATAAATAAAAGAAGAAGACAAGATTAAGGTATCCTCCATTCTTTTCATTCTGTTATCATTATTTACTTTTTTAGCTTGTAAAGTTCACTGAAAGCACTAGTCTGTAAGTTTTTATTGGTGTGAGTTGGTGACATCTTTCTTTCCTCCTAACGGGAAAAGAAGAGGAAGAAGAAAACAAAACTTATAATTGTTCATCTCATGTGACCAGAAACCCCCAGTTAAAAAAAAAAAAAAAGCAGTTTCTAATTATTTGAGAATCACTTAAATCTGGGTGGCTGCAAAAAATATCCTTCCTTCCTATTTAAAAACAAAATACAACTACTGAAAATCATCAAGTTTAGAACATTGGAAAATACAATAGTTCTAAAAAGTATGTCATCAGGTCATGATGGCTGTTTGTTGTGGATTCAGTACTGCAACAAATAGCTAATTTACAAATACATTTACAATGACAAAAAAAAAGTAATTTTTATTTTTATTTTTTAATTAAAAAAAAATTTTTTTTGTCTTGGTTTTGCGAGGTAGGGTCTCACTCTAGCCCAGGCTGACCTGGAATTCACTAGGTAATCTCAGGGTGGCCTCAAACTCACAGTGGTCCTCCTACCACTGCCTCCCAAGTGCTGTGATTAAAGACGTGCACCACCACTCCTGGCTTTGAAAAAAAGTAATTTTGAAATGTATATTTACATAGTGCACTTTCCTCTTTACAGTAAATTATTTTAAAGTAAGCAGTATGGGAACATTTTCCAATTGGCCAAGTAGATTTATTTATGAATGTTATTCATTCTCATTAGAACTAATTTTATAAAAATATTTAATAATAAAATGATTATAAAAATTTGCCTTCAAATGAGTTCATCATACACTGTGCAAAAATAACCAAGGTTTAAGGATTTTTAGTGTGTGAGTAAATTCAATCATGAAAAGTATTTATGACTCAATGTCTTTTATGTTAGTGAGTGAATTACTCAACAGCCTTTCAAATCTTGGTGAAATTCTAGAGCTTTATCCTTCCAAATTTCTGAAATAGTACAGAAAAGCATACAATTCTAGTGCATTGAGCACCCTTAATAGAGCCTAACCACAATCATCAGACACCATAAGGATATCTTCTCAGCTCACAATGATTTTCCATATCTATCCTTCTTCTGACCCCAGTATCTGGCTCTATAATCATATATGTAAGCCAAGACTACTACCCTGAACACAGTTCATTAGACAAGGTCAGGATCAAGACAGAGTTAGTCTCTCAATGTTCTTGGAAATGGAAGATCCACATTGTTGATTCATCTTGTGGAAGCCAAGTTAATAAAAAAGAAAAAGCTAATATTTGAAGGAAAATATCAGTAGGGAAGACAGGTTTGGGTGGCTGGTTCTCAGCTGCCTTAAAGCCTGTCTCATGTGCTACAGTGCATTAGTTATCTCCTCCTTACTGGTACAATACAGTTGCCAAAAAATCAGTTTAAGGGAGGAAATGTTTATTTTTGGCTTACAGTTTCAAGGGGAAGCCCATCGCTAAGAAGGAAACATGGCAGGAGCAGGAAGGAAGCTTATATCATCAAATCAACAGGAAGAACATAAAAGGCTAAATGCTCAACTAACTTTGTGCTTTTATACAGCCCAAGAACTCAGCCTATGGAATGGTGCCACCACAGGTAGGATGGGTCTCCCCCTCTCAGCTAGTCTAATGTGGAAAATCCCTCACAGACATAACTAGAGATTTTTTTTGTCCCATGGTGTCTATAAATCCTGTCAAGTTGACAATTAGAGATACACTATCACATAGAGCCAAGTCTATATCTAAAACTTATCATAAAAATAAAAACTTAAAAAAAAAAACCTCTAGAGCTGGGAGATGGCTTAGCAGTTAAGGGCTTGCCTGTGAAGCCTAAGGACCCACATTAGCCAGATGCACAAGGGGGCGCATGCGTCTGGAGTTTATTTGGAGTGGCTGGAGGTCTTGGCGCACCCATTCTCTCTCTCTCTCTCTCTCTCTCTCTCTCTCTCTCTCTCCCTCGTTCTCTGTCACTTTCAAATAAGTAAATACAAATAAACAAAAAATTAAAAAAAATAACTCTAGCTCCTACTGGTTTCTATTATTAAATGTGCCTGAAATGTTAATAATAATGCATACCTTATCTGAACATCCAATACTGAGTAAATAACAAAATTTCACACAAACATACAAGTTATGAAATGATATATGATCCACTCCCTACCTAAGTCTAAAGAAGTATTTAGACCATTTACAAAGCAGCTTTATGATTTATGTGATTAAATTTGTTTTATTAGATTTTAGTTCTGTTCCCACAAACAATCCTAACACTTCTTCAAGTCTGGTACATAAATAAGACTAGATTCTGATGTCTGCTGACATAATCCCTGGTAAATTTCTAAACTCATCTTTAATTAGTCGATTGTTTAAGGGTTTAATGTTTTCAGAAGTATAATTGAATCCCAATATGTTAAATTTTACAATTCTTTCTGTCTGTGGTTTTAAATATTTGTCATAAAGATATCTAAGTTTGCCAATATAATGATTCTAAGTGTATAAATTATTACTGGGAGAAAATGCATTCATGTTGTTACTTTTACTAAAAATTAATACCCACACAAATACCACATGAACACAGGTTAGAATTACTATAATTATTTTGCGTATTGCAAAGAAAACTCCAAAGAATATTACTCTTGTTCCAGAGATAAGCAAAAATTAACCAATTCATAAAACAATCTCCTATTTTATGGATATGAATAATTCTTTTCTTAAAAATTTGTAAAAATTAATTCATTTGATACTTGAATAAATATTTGTAATAAGGTTTGATAAGTTTCATCAACAAGGCATAATTGGTTAAAATATGGAAAAGCTTCACAAATGAAGGGGTATACAGATATTAAGTTATTAAGTTTAGTTTTTTTTTTGTTTTGTTTTGTTCTTTTGAGGCAGGGCCTCATTCTAACACAGGATTGTCTGGAACTCGATCTGTAGTCCCAGACTGGCCTCAAACTCCCAGTGACCCCAGTACCTCTGGATCCTAAATTCTGGCCTGGCCAGAAGTTTAGTTTTGAAGAATGAATAGGAGTTTATCAAGTGGAAATGGTGAGAGGGATTTACTAGTTAAAGGACAATTATAGTAAAGTCCTAACGATTGCAAATAGCCCCCCCCAAAAAAAATAGCAGCAATGTTTTGCAATTATGTTGAAATGGTAGGAATCATAGTTTCATTTCCCAAACTTATACATGTGCCTGTTTAGTTTATGATTTGTGTCACATGTATCATCTTGATTCCTTTCCTTTTTTAAAAAAATCTTATTTATTTATTAGAGAGAAAGGTAGGTATGTAGAGTTAGTATAGGTGCACAAGAACCCCCAGCCACTGCAAACTAACTGCAGATGTACATACCATTTGAGGCAAGTGGCTTTCATGGGTACTGGGGAATGGAACTTGGTTACTTAGGCTTCATATACAAGTACCTTCACTGCTAAGCCATCTCTCCAGCCCTCATTTCTTTTTTTAAAATTACTTAATTTTTTTGCAAGCAGAGATAGAGTAGACAGGTGATAGATGATAGATAGATAGATAGATAGATAGATAGATAGATAGATAGATAGATACATGGATGGATGGATAGATAGATAGATAGATAGATAGATAGATAGATAGATAGATAGAAACATAGATAGATAGATGTTAGAAAGTGCTTGAGTATGGACACAGTAGGACCTCTAGCTATGGAAAACAAACTCCAGATGCATACACTACTTTGTGCTTCTGGCTTACATGGGCACTGGGGAATTAAACCCATTAAACTTTGCAGGCAAGTGCCTTAGTTACTGAGTTATTTCTCCAACCCTTGTTTCATTTCTTATTCTTTTTTTTTTTTTTTTGGCTCTTTTCAGTTTATTGCATGAAGTTACACTAGTCCAAGTTAAAAGCGGACTCCAAATGGTTACATTATACAAGCTGTGAGGTTTTTAAACTTGTGACAAGGGACAGAAGGGACATTCTACTCATTGCAAGGAAATCCTCACTTATACTTCAGAGAGCCACAAGCACTTAAAACCCATGAACCTTCAGCTGATGGTCCTTAGCCAGTCCAATGTCTATTAGGAACTGGCATATGTTCTTGCGCTGATCACCCTGTAGCTGAATCACTTCTCCATATTCTGGATGTTCAATTACAGTACCATTGCAGGTAAATTTCTTCTTGAACGCCTTCACTAGTTTCTTTTATCGTAATCATCAGCGATCCCTTGGACAGTAGTCCGGGTCTTCCTGCCGTTCCTCTGTTGAATTCTTATATGAATATAATCCTCAGTGCCGGCAGGAAGCAGGTCATCACTCTTACTTGCATCAGCAAAGGGGTCGAAAGAGTGGAGGTTCTGGACATACGACACGATTCCTTTTCCTCGGTGGAAACGGCCTGCAGAAGGCGGCTGCGGGAGAAGGCTGGCAGGGGGGATGGAGCGTCGGGAAGCGAGGGGGCTCCAGGGGGAGGCAGCTGAGTCCTCGGCGGCGGCTCACTGACTGGGGCCTCATTTCTTATTCTTAAATTCACTTCTTGTATGAAACAAATTTATTTAAAAGTCCTCTGTCGGGGCTGGAGAAATGGCTTAGCGGTTGAGCGCTTGTGTGTGAAGCCTAAGGACCCTGGTTTGAGGCTGGGTTCCCCATGTCCCACGTTAGCCAGATGCACAAGGGGGCGCATACATCTGGATTTCGTTTTCAGTGGCTGGAGGCACTGGCGTGCCCCTTCTCTCTCTCTCTCTCTCTCTCTCTCTCTCTCTGCCTCTTCCTCTCTCTGTCACTCTCAAATAAATAAGTTAAAAAAAAATTTTAAGTCTTCTATGACTTCTGTAAATGCAAAATAAAATACTTTTTTAGAAAAATATAATTTAAAGAAAACAAAATTATTAAATTCTAGCTATATACTAGATGACTATGAAAAGTATATAGTTTTCTAATTAGTAAGATTAAAGATTCTAAGCAGTCTTCCATTAGTTTTGGTGTTAAACAGGATTAATGCTGAGACATCCACACTAGAGACATTCCACTTTAATTAATGAGAGCATATGAAAGTATGAAAGAGGAACATTTACACTATAATATGGAAAAAAAACTTACCAATAAGAAGTTGAAAAATTTAAATAATGGCAAAATTTGACTGTAGCCATCACATGGTTTTCATTAAAAAGTGAATTTGAAGAAATGGCTCATCAATTAAGGGGCTTGCCTGCAAAATCTAACAACCCTAGTTGGATTCCCCAGTACCCATGTAAAGCCAAATGCACAAAGTGGCACATGCATCATCCCTGGATTGCTCATTCATTCTCTCTATTTCCCTCTGTCTCTGTCTCAGGAGCATGGTGGCACACACCTTTAACCTCAGCACTCAGGAGGCTGAGGTAGGAGAATTGCTCTGTTTGAGACTACATAACAGTAAATTTCACATCAGCTTGTGCTAGAGCAAAACCCCACCTTGAAAAACAAACAAAAAAAAAAAAAAAGAAAAGAAAAGAAAAAGAAAAGGAGGAGGAGAAGGAAGAAGAAAGGAAAGAAGAAGAAATTTATAGAATTTTAAAGGTGGCGATGTCAAATGAAGTATATTTTAAAAAATTAAAGGCCATGAAATACAACCCACCGAATTGTTAATACGCAGTATAGATAGATACTGAATCTATACCATTCCTTCCAAGACAGGAAATGAGTCAGGCTGTAATATTTTGAAATGTGTTTAGCTTGAAATGATTCCTATGCTCCCCTAATTTGACACAAATCATTTGGGTTTGGAGATTACTTTTTTGGGAGGAGTTTACAGTTATGATCTATTTTAATACTTTTATTAGTGGACATCTGTGCAAGATCCCATATTGTGGAGTAGAGATTTCTTTGGCCATGTAGCCATGACAAATAATTGAACAGACCAATTCAATGGTAGCAATGTCTATAACAACATTCCTGGAGGTCTTGACATTCCCTACAGGACAGAGGACGGGGTTTTCATTGGGGATTCCGGCCATCATGCCTCTGCGCCCTCCCCAGCTTAAGTAATCTTAGGAGATGCTAGAGAGGGAAATTACACAGGAAGTGGAAGGTTAACTCAGAAGTGGATGCCCAGAGGCAGTTTCCACAAAGTAATCATCCACAATGGTTTGTTACTTTACAATAGAGTTGCTTTGGCCTCACACAGGCTGTGTAAGCACAACGAACTCATTGGTTCAACAAGTTGTACTTGATATATTCCTTTTTTGGGTCTGTTGCTGATGCCCTGTCTGGATAAATAGATATTTGCTGATGTCTCCTCAG
The DNA here is from genome assembly GCF_020740685.1 of Jaculus jaculus. Lineage (NCBI taxonomy): Eukaryota > Metazoa > Chordata > Mammalia > Rodentia > Dipodidae > Jaculus > Jaculus jaculus. The sequence goes on from NC_059120.1 coordinate 28,006,265, forward strand.
GAAACCACACTACAAGATCACCATGTGTAATCATAGGGTTAAGAAAACAGTAAGAAAAGAGGAAGCATTCGCAGAAAGAAAATTTCTTTTTTTTTTTTTAAATTTTTATTAACATTTCTCATGATTATAAAATATATCCCATGGTAATTCCCTCCCTCCCCACCCCCACACTTTCCCATTTGAAATTCCATTCTCCATCATATTACCTCCCCATTACAATCATTGTAATTACATATATACAATATCAACCTATTAAGTATCCTCCTCCCTTCCTTTCTCCACCCTTTATGTCTCCTTTTCAACTTACTGGCCTCTGCTACTAAGTACTTTCATTCACACGCAGAAACCCAGTCATCTGTAGCTAGGATCCACATATGAGAGAGAACATGTGGCGCTTGGCTTTCTGGGCCTGGGTTACCTGACTTAGTATAATACTTTCCAGGTCCATCCATTTTTCTGCAAATTTCATAACTTCATTTTTCTTTACCGCTGAGTAGAACTCCATTGTATAAATGTACCACATCTTCATTATCCACTCATCTGTTGAGGGTCATCTAGGCTGGTTCCATTTCCCAGCTATTATAAATTGAGCAGCAATAAACATGGTTGAGCATGTACTTCTAAGGAAATGAGATGAGTCCTTTGGATATATGCCTAGGAGCGCTATAGCTGGGTCATATGGTAAATCAATCTCTAGCTGTTTTAGGAACCTCCACACTGTTTTCCACAATGGCTGGACCAGATTGCATTCCCACCAGCAGTGAAGAAGGGTTCCTTTTTTTCCACATCCCCGCCAACATTTATGATCATTTGTTTTCATGATGGTGGCCAATCTGACAGGAGTGAGATGGAATCTCAATGTAGTTTTAATCTGCATTTCCCTGATGGCTAGTGATGTAGAACATTTTTTTAGATGCTTATATGCCATTCGTATTTCTTCCTTTGAGAACTCTCTATTTAGCTCCATAGCCCATTTTTTGATTGGCTTGTTTGATTCCTTATTATTTAACTTTTTGAGTTCTTTGTATATCCTAGATATTAATCCTCTATCAGATATATAGCTGGCGAAGATTTTTTCCCATTCTGTAGGTTGCCTCTTTGCTTTTTTCACTGTGTCCTTTGCAGTGCAAAATATCATTAGGTCCCAGTGGTTAATCTGTGGTTTTATTGCCTGAGCAATTGGGGTTGTATTCAGAAAGTCTTTGCCAAGACCAATATGTTGAAGGGTTTCCCCTACTTTTTCCTCTAGCAGTTTCAAAGTTTCTGGTCTGATGTTAAGGTCTTTAATCCATTTGGACTTAATTCTTGTGCATGGCGAGAGAGAAGAATCTATTTTCATCCTTCTGCAGATATTTATCCAGTTTTCAAAACACCATTTGCTGAAGAGGCTGTCTCTTCTCCAATGAGTATTTTTGGCATTTTTGTCAAATATCAGGTGGTTAGAGCTACTTGGGCTTACATCTGGGTCCTCTATTCTGTTCCACTGATCTACATGTCTGTTTTTGTGCCAGTACTGTTTTTGTTACTATGGCTCTGTAGTATAGGTTAAAATCAGGTATGGTGATACCACCAGCCTCTTTTTTTGTTGCTCAGTATTATTTTAGATATTCGAGGTTTTTTGTGATTCCAAATGAATTTTTGGATTGTTTTTTCTATTTCCATGAAGAAAGCCTTTGGAATTTTGATAGGGATTGCATTAAATGTGTAGATTGCTTCTGGTAAGATTGCCATTTTCACGATATTGATTCTTCCAATCCAGGAACAAGGGATGTTTCTCCACTTTCTAGTGTCTTCTGCAATTTCTCGCTTGAGTGTTTTAAAGTTCTCATTGTATAGATTCTTTACTTCCTTAGTTAGGTTTATTCCAAGGTATTTTATTTTTTTTGATGCAATTGTGAATGGGAGTGATTCTCTGATTTCATCCTCTGTGTGTTTGTTGTTAGCATATATGAAGGCTACTGATTTCTGTGTATTTATTTTGTATCCTGCTACATTGCTGTAGGTTTTGATCAGCTCTAACAGCTTGCTAGTAGAGTCTCTAGGGTCCTTTATGTATAGAATCATGTCATCTGCAAATAATGATAACGTGATTTCTTCCTTTCCAATTTGTATCCCTTTTATGTGTGTCTCTTGCCTTATTGCTATGCCTAAGACTTCCAAAACTATATTAAATAAAAGTGGGGACAGTGGACACCCTTGTCTTGTTCCTGATTTTAGTGGAAAAGCTTCCAGTTTTTCCCCATTTAGTAATATGTTGGCTGTAGGCTTCTCATAAATAGCCTTTATTATATTGAGATATGTTCCTTCTATTCCCAGTCTCTGTAGGACTTTTATCATGAAGGGATGTTGGATTTTGTCAAATGCTTTCTCTGCATCTAATGAGATGACCATGTGATTTTTGTCCTTCAACCCATTTATGTAATGTATTACATTTATAGATTTGTGTATGTTGAACCATCCCTGCATCTCTGGGATAAAGCCTACTTGGTCAGGGTGAATGATCTTTTTGATATATTCTTGTATTCTGTTTGCCAATATTTTGTTGAGAATTTTTGCATCTATGTTCATGAGGGAGATTGGTCTGTAATTTTCTTTTTTTGTTCTATCTTTGCCTGGTTTTCTATTTCCTGGAAAAGCTTAAGAAGCAATGGTGTTTGCTCTTCCTTAAAAATCTGGTAAAATTCAGCAGTGAATCCATCCGGGCCTGGGCTTTTTTTAGTTGGGAGATTATTGATAACTGTTCGGATCTCCATGTTTGTTATAGGTCTATTTAAGTGATTAATCTCATTTTGATTTAATTTAGGTAGGTCATATAGATCAAGGAAATCATTCATTTCTTTCAGATTTTCATACTTTGTGGAGTATATGCTTTTGTAGTATGTCCCTATGATTTTTTGAATTTCTCTGGAATCTGTTGTGATGTTGCCTTGTTCATCTCTGATTTTATTAATTTGTGTCTCTTCTCTCTTTCTTTTGGTCAGATTTGCTAAGGGTTTATCAATCTTGTTTATCCTTTCAAAGAACCAACTCTTTGTTTCATTAATTCTTTGGATTGTTCTTTTTGTTTCTATTTCATTAATTTCTGCCCTAATCTTTATTATTTCTTCCCGTCTATTAATTTTAGGTTTGCCTTGTTCTTCTTTTTCCAAGGCTTTAAGGCGAAGCATTAGGTTGTTTACTTGCGACCTTTCTAATTTCTTAATATAGGCACTTAAGGCTATAAATTTACCTCTTAGAACTGCCTTCATTGTGTCCCAGAGATTTTGGTATGTTGTGTTCTCATTATCATTTGACTCTATAAATTTTTTGATTTCTTTTTTGATTTCTTCATTGACCCACTCATCATTTAGTAGTGTATTGTTTAGTTTCCATGATTTTGTGTATGCTCTATAGCCTTTATTGCTACTGATTTGTAGTTTAATTCCATTGTGGTCAGATAGAATGCAAGGAATTATTTCAATTTTCCTGAATTTGTTAAGATTTGCTTTATGTCCTAATATATGGTCTATTTTAGAGAAGGTTCCATGTGCTGCTGAAAAGAATGTATATTCTGCAGCCTTTGGATGAAATGTCCTGTATATATCTGTTAGGTCCATTCCTTCTATGACCTCATTTACTCCAGATGCCTCTCTGCTTATTCTTTCCCTGGATGACCTGTCAATTGATGAGAGTGGGGTGTTAAAGTTACCCACCACCACTGTGTTTGGTGTTATCTGTGACCTTAGTTCTAATAGTGTTTGTTTGACGAATTTGGGAGCCCCCATGTTAGGTGCATATATGTTTAGGATTGTAATGTCCTCCTGTTGGAGTGTGCCCTTAATCAATATAAAGTCACCTTCCTTATCTTTCTTGACTAATGTCGGACTAAAGTCTACCCTGTCTGATATTAGGATAGCAACCCCTGCTTGTTTTCTAGGCCCATTTGCTTGAAACACCGTCTTCCAAGCTTTCACCCTAAGATAATGTCTATCCTTTGTAGAAAGGTGAGTTTCTTGGAGATAACAAATTGTAGGATCCTGCTTTTTAACCCAGTCTGCAAATCTATGTCTTTTCGTTGGGGCATTGAGACCGTTGATATTAAGAGATATTATTGAAAGGTGTGTATTTATGTTTGCCATTTTTTTGTGTGTGTGTGTGTTACTGGTTCTATCTGTGCTCTCTTCTGTTAACTGGTATTTGAGTATAGCTTGTTTTTTCTAGGTTCCTTATATTTGTGCTTTTCCTTTTGTTCAGCATGGAGGATTCTATCAAGTATTTTCTGTAGAGCTGGTTTTGTCTTCAAATACTCCTTTAACCTGCTTTTGTCATGGAATGTCTTTATTTCTCCATCTATTTGAATGGATAACTTTGCAGGATAAAGTAACCTTGGTTGACAGTTGTTATCTTTCAGAACTTGAAATATATCACTCCCAGCCCTTCTGGCTTTAAATGTTTGTGTTGAATAATCTGCTGTAATCCTGATGGGCTTGCTTTTGTAGGTAACTTGATTTTTCTCTCTAACTGCTTTCAATATTTTTTCTTTGGTTTGTGTGTTTGGAAGTTTGATTATAATATGGCGAGGGGAGGTTCTTTCTGGGTTTTGTCTGGCTGGGGTTCTAAAGGCTTCCTGTATCTGTATTGGCACCTCTTTCCCAATTTGGGGAAAATTTTCCTCTATGATTTTGTTGAAGATGCCTACTATGCCTCTGGAGTGGAGTTCTTCTCCTTCTACTATGCCCTGAATTCTTATATTTCATCTTTTCATAGTGTCCCGAATATCTTGAAATTCCCACTCATACTTTTCTATAAGTTTGTCTTTCTCTTTGTTGGACTGCATTAGGTCTGCCACCTGGTCTTCTAGCTTAGATATTCTGTCCTCTCCCTCATCCATCCTACTGGTGAGATTTTCTACAGAGTTTTTTATTTCATTAACTGTGTTCTTCATTGCTAGTAATTCTGACTGGTTTTTCTTTATTATTTCTATTTCCCTATTTATGTCTTGTATTGCCTTCTTTATTTCATTAAATTGGTGTCCTGCCTCTTCTTTGATTCCTTTGATTTCCTCTTTGATTTCTTCCTTGATTGTTTTCATGTGTTCTTTGACCTCTTTGAACATATTTATAATTATTCTTTTGAACTCTTTCTCAGGCATTTCCTCTAACTCTTTCTCACTGGAGGACATTTCTGATGCATTAATACTTTTAGGTGGATTTATATCATCTTGCTTTTTAGTGTTTCTTGTGTTATAATGTATATATTTTTGCATCTTGGATTAAGTTAATGCTTTGATTTTCTAGCTAGCTGTGTATTCTTAGCTGTATCAATTGATTTGATGTAATATATTTTCAGGGTAGGACCTTAAGGTATTAGGTGTGGCTCTTAAGACTCTCAGAGTATCTACAAAGATGTTCTTAGGGGTTGAGTTTCACTGCTATAGGAGTATTCAAGCAGGCTGAGTGGAATAAAATACAGGTAGATTCTAAAATTTAACTAAACACTGTACACATTCAATCAAAAACAGCCCCGAGTATGTATGCAAGAGTAGTTATTATAATGACCAGATCTTCTATCAACAAAGAGGTTTAGATTTCTGGTCTGTTGAGGGATCCAAGTCAGCTTGTGACCAAGTGAGACCCTTCCCTGGTGCAATCCCAGTTACCTTGGGTGATTTTGGTCTCAGTCAAGTTGCTGCCTGGGTCGTCGGGCTGCTGATCTGATTTCTGGAGCTGGGCACTTGCTTTTCCTACGGGGCAAACCGAGCCGCTGCTGCTGCCTCTGCTGCTCCCATAGCTGCCACCACTGGAGCCACCACCGCTGCTGAAGCTGCCGCTGCCGTGACCACCGCCGCTGCTCCCCCCGAAGCCGCTGCTGCGGGATCTGCCACCGCTGCCGCTCCTGGGTCCGCTGCTGCTGGGGCCGCTGGTACCGGTGCTGGAGCCGCTGAAGTTGCTGCCGAACTCTGCTCCTGCTTGGGTCCCGCTGTCAGCCCAAGTTGGCGTGGCCGGGTCCCGGGCCACTGCTGTGTTCGCTGGAGCTGGGTTCAGGTGGTGGGGGAGGCGAGGGAGCCACGGCTGCTCTGGTTGTCTCGCTGCTCCACGTGTTATACCTCGCGGTCTTCTCCTCCGCTGCTCGCTGCCGCTCTCCCCTCACGTTTCCAGAGTTGCGGAGAGCACAGTGTGAGGGGAAAATCCCGCACCTGGCTTTTCCTGCGGCTCAAGCTGGTCTGGCGGTTTTCTGCTGCGCCACGGCTGCGGCGTTTGGCCGAGCTGCCTGAGCCGCTGGAGCCACTTTTCCCGCCTGTGCGGGCTCTGGATGCTCTATAACTCTTCTACTTCTCCGCTGCCGCCTCAATTTCCTATACAACACACTTTTTAGTAAAAGCGTGTATTTTGCTGAGCTTTTTGGTCTTTTTCCCCCCTAGGCTGCTTTGGCGTTGTACCTACGATGCCATCTTCAGAAAGAAAATTTCTATACCTCCTGTGGTGGTTTGATTCAGGTGTCCCCCATAAACTTAGGTGTTCTGAATGCTAGGTTCCCAGCTGATGGATATTTGGGAATTAATGCCTCCTGGAGGGAGTGTATTGTTGAGGGTGGGCTTATGGGCTTTATAGCCAGTTTCCCCATGCCAGTGTTTGGCACACCCTCCTGTTGCTGTGGTCATTCTTATGTTGGCCAGAGGGTGATGTCCACCTTCTGCTCATGCCATTGTTTCCCCCTGCATTCGTGGAGCTTCCCCTCGAGCCTGTAAGCCAAAATAAAACTCTTTTTCCCAGAAGCTGCTCTTGGTTAGGTGATTTCTACCAGCAATGCGAACTGGACTGCAACAGTAAAGTGGTACTGAGGAGTGGGATTGCTGCTAGACACCTGACTGTGTGGCTTCAGCCTTTTGGAGCTGATTTTCAAGAGGAATGTGGAAGGAGTTGAAACCTTGGCCTAAGAGTTGCCTTGCATTGCTGTAAGTACAGCTTGATGGACTATTCTGGTCTGAGCTGCAAGACCTGAATGCAATAAGAACTATGGACTGTGAAGTTTGGCTTATGAGGGTGAGAAAGAGCTGTGGTTGGACTGGGCTAGCAGTTTGTGTGAGAAGCTTGCTCTTGTGCCCGTGTCCTGAGAAGTTGTGCAGGGTTGCTTTGCGTAGAAATGAACTGGTGTGAGCAGAGGGATATGGCACAGAAAGAAAAACCTTTGGGTGAACTGTTTCCCATTCAGCTGCAACTGAGAGATTACAACCTTTGAGACTGGGCTAGCTGACCTGTGCTGGGGCAACAAGAAGAATGTCGACTCTTCTGAAGGGGCCTGAGTGCTCAAGGTGTGTCCTGTTCTTCAAAGTCTGTTTTATTCCCCCCTGGATTAACAAATTGGCACCCTACCTGGTATCGTGGAGTATAAGAAATGCTGGAAAGAGGGTCATTGAGTTTGCAACACGGTCTTGGGTTTTGGAAATGGCCATGGGCAGTGTGAAGCAGGTTGCTGGTTGCCTGCATAGAGACCCCATGGGGCCATGAGGATGAACTGTGGCTTGCAGTGGAGACCCAGTGGAGATGCCGGGACCATGAGATGGCTGCCAAGGAGCTGCCGGCCCCGATGAAGTTTTCCAGGACTGTGAGTAGCCTAGCTGGAGAGGTGGAATTGGAATGCCAGAGACTTGTTGTTGGTTAGAATTATCAGACTTGAAGACTTGTCACTGGCTAGAGGTGCTGGACTTGAAGCTACAGAGTTTGATGTTTGCCCTGGTTATTTTAAATCTTGTATTGGTTGAATGTTTCTTTGCTATGCCCAATGCCATCTATTGCAGTGTGGTTATTTATTCTGTGCCATTGTGGGTTTTTTGAGGTTATTTTTTGGTATTATGGCTCAGTTAAAAGATCTTGGACTATGGGGATGTATGAACATATTTGGAATTGATAAAAACTATGGGGACTTTTAAAGTCAGACTGAATGCATTGTATTTTACATCATGTATGGATACCAGTTTATGGGGGCCAGGGGCGGAATGTGGTGGTTTGATTCAGGTGTCCCCATAAACTTAGGTGTTCTGAATGCTAGGTTCCCAGCTGATGGATATTTGGGAATTAATGCCTCCTGGAGGGAGTGTATTGTTGAGGGCGGGCTTATGGGCTTTATAGCCAGTTTCCCCATGCCAGTGTTTGGCACACCCTCCTGTTGCTGTTGTCCATCTTATTTTGGCCAGAGGGTGATGTCCACCTTCTGCTCATGCCATCGTTTTCCCCTGCCATTGTGGAGCTTCCCCTCGAGCCTGTAAGCCAAAATAAAACTCTTTTTCCCAGAAGCTACTCTTGGTTAGGTGATTTCTACCAGCAATGAGAACCGGACTGTAACCCCTCCTGAGTCAAGTGGACCACAAAAACCTGGGCAGTGAGGAATATATATGGAAAAAGTAAAATGGTACTAAGTAACGTTGGAAAACTGGATAACGCACAGTTTCTTTCTAAATTCTGGTACTTTTCTCAGCCCTCGTTTTTTTTTTTTTTTTTTTTTTTTTTTTTCCGAAGTAGGGTCTCACCGTAGTCCAGGCTGACCTGGAACTCACTATGCATTCTCAGGGTGTCCTTGAATTCACAGCAATCCACCTACCTCTGCCTCCCAAGTGCTGAGATTAAAGGCGTGCACCACCACCCTGGGCTCACAGCCCTCTTCTATAAATGGCATTGCTTTCTGGAAGTGATTTCTCTGGTTGAAGGACCAGAAGTTACTATGAGTATTCAGTGGATTTGTGTTTTGTCCAAGAAGCTGCATGGATTTCATACTGCTAATGTTACCAAATAACTAACACATCTTTGTGTAGAATTGATTGGTTACCCATATTTTGTGGGGAGGTTCTCCAAGATAGGGTCTCACTCTAGTTCAGGTTGACCTAGAATTCACTATGTAGTCTCAGGATGGTCTCCAACTCATAGTGATCCTCCTACCTCTGCTGCCTGAATGCTAGGATTAAAGGTGTGTGCCACCACGCTCAGTTAACCCACTTTTTCAAGTTTCCAGGCCTTCATTAAATCTGCATGTGTCCTTATTACTAGTTCCATTTAAATCTTATTTGTTATAATACCAACATTGACTGTTTCTTTCATTCTTTCTAAGATAGTCATATCATTATTTTATCTTTTTTGATCTCAATGATAATTCCTTCTAAGCCACCCTAAATAACTTTTGAAAAATTATGTTGATATATAAGATAGAGATTTGAAATTCCACTCAATACAATAGCCAAACCAAACTCTATACTTACTTTTGACAGGTCTTTCCTTATCGCCACTGTAACAGTTACCTTCACATTGCTAGACCAAAACACCCAATTAGATGCAGCTTATGTGCTGGAGGAGATGGCTTAGTAGTAAAGGCACTTGCCTGCATAGACAAAGGACTCAGATTCTATTCCCCAGAATTCATGTTAGCCAAATGCACATGGTGGCATATGTATCTGGAGTTCATTTGCAGTGGCAGGAAGCCCTGGCACACCCATTCTCTCTCTTCCTATCTACCTCTCTCTCTCTCAAGTAAATAAATAAAAATACATTTAAATATCAAAAAAATAAGTAATAGCTTATGGAAAGAAAGAATTTATTTTGACTTAAAATCTCCAGAGGAAGTTTTATCATGACAGGAAAAGTATGACATCTTGTCCCATCAGCTTGGAGGAAGCAATAATAGTGAGATGGCTATGAACACCCACAGGCCTTAACTAAAACAGCTCAAGGCCCACTGCCAGCAATGTACCTACTCCAAGGTTCCTCCAGCTGGGTATGAAGTATGAAGATTAATCACTAACACGTGAGGCTATCGAGGACATTCCACATTCACACGACATATTATCAAAACATAAATATTCTTTATTCTATTTTTTCAATGTCTTTCCAATCTATCCCTTTTACCTAGATCCATGTTTTTCCCAAGTTAGGGTCTCATTCTAACCCAGGCTGACCTAGAACTGTAGTTGCAGGCTGGCCTCAAATTCACAGTGCCTCCACATTTTTTGACAAGATATTTTAACTGACCAGATAGCTTCCACTTAACAGCTATGAGCCTTTATTATAATTCCCATAGTGAATTATTTTAAATAAAACAAATGTGTTTTATAGATGGCTCAGCTGTGAAAGATACTTGCTTGCAAAGAGTGTATGCATGGTCTTGATTTCACAGTATCAACAATAAAGCCAGACACACAAAATGGCACATGTTTCAAGAGTTTGTTTGTTGTACCAGGAGGCCCTGGTACATCCATATTCTCTCTTTCTGTACAAATAACTTTTTTAATTCCAATAACTCAAGAAAATTTTACTGTCTTACTCAATGTCACTAAATGATTCTCCAGTTTTTTAAGTCAAGTTCAAATTCTTCATTAGGTATTTATAAGCCCCTAATAATTTGTCTTACTTGTTTCCTTAACTAAGCCTTCAATGTCTTGAGCTTAGTTCATATAACAAGCTTCTTAGTGTGTGAATACAGATATCCATGTGCCCGTACTGAGAAGATAGAGGGCAAACAGCAGGTGTCAGTCCCCAACTTCCATTGTTAGAGGCAAGGTTGCCCATTGTTTACTGCTGTGTTCCCTAGCCTAGCTAGCCTTCTGTATCAGCCCCCAGTGTTACCATAGGCATACAAGGATTACACACATAATGAGGTCTTTGGGCTTTTCAGCTGATCTAGGGATCAGAACTCATATTTGCAGGGCAAACATTTTATCCACTGAGCTAACTCTCCAATTCATAAGGAGATTCTTGACAACTGTTACACACCCACAAACTACTTGAGATTTTCCATCACACTGCACTCCCAACTTCCTCTAGCTGGACTGTTCTAGGAGAAAAATCTCATAGCCCAAATTTATTAACCAGAAAGTAAGTGTCAGAATGGATAGATGAGCTACATCTCTTTGGAAGAGATAGGAAGAAATGAGGGAGAGCACACAAGCTCGATTCCACTTTGCCTAGGGTAAGAAAGATACTACAAATCTATAAATGTATATCCACGTCTATCATAATTTATCATCATATATCATATGTTATCAGTTGATTGCCTAATGGTTCTGTGAGCAGTAGAATAAGTGATTAGAAGTCCTGATCTAATAAGTAACAAAATTTCTATGATCATAGGATTTCTTATTTTATCTAAAAGAAGAGTAAGAAATGTTATATTGCCAGGTATGGTGGCACACGCCTTTAATCACAGCACTCTGGAGGGAGAGGTAGGAGGATCACCATGAGTTTGAGGCCACACTGAGACTACATAGCAAATTCCATGTCAGCCTGGACTGGACTAGAAACCTTACCTCGGAAAATAAAAATAAAAAGAAAGAAAGAGAAATCTTAGTTGACACTTGCTGTTTCTAATTTCTTGAGAAAACAATATAAAATAAAATAAATCACATGGTGTTTCTTTCTACATATATTTAGAAAGCCTAACCCTCTTAGCCCAAAGGATATAAAATATCTTGATTATGTAAAACAAAGTTCAAATTTGTTTGGAGAAATTTATGACAATGTATTAGTTATTAATATATAATTGCCTCTGCTTTGTGAAACTGAAGATGAATTTAATATTTCCTTGAGAGAATATATAGATTCTTAGAACAGCATTATCAGTGGCAAAAGGAACAACAATTATTTGGAAACAAGAAGCTGTTCCTCCAACAACGGAGCAGACTCTGGAAGTAAGTAATGGACTCCATTAGACAAAAGTGTACCCATTAAAAAATCAATACTTCTAGCTCCAGAAGCACACAGCAAATATTTTTTATGTCCCTTCCTCCACCCTTACCACAAAAAATAAGGACTTGGGAGTCTTTCACCTGGAAAACATTTTAGGCTTGCTATTCTTCAAACTTTCAAACTTAACATGTTGAAATAAGAAAAGAAACTGTAAATATTGATTGAAAGCTACATAATCACGTCTGTGACAGAACTGCTTGAGTCAGGAAGGGGACTCACATGGCTCACTAATGCAGGATTTCCATTCAATTTATCTAGTGACTAAATGAGAAAATAGCAACAAGTTCAATGAGTTTTTAAAATTATGCATTTGTATGTATGCATGTGCATACATGTCAGGGGAAGGTGTGCACTTGTCACAGTGTGTGTGTGGAGGTCACAGGACCTCAGGTGCCTGTTCTTCTTCCACCTTCCTTGAAACAGGGCATCTTGCTTCGGCAAACAAATACGCCACCTGTGAGCTCCAGATTCTCCTGGCTGTGCCACCACTTCTCACAAGTATGTTAAGATCACAGACGCACATGCCACTTTGCGTACAGCCTCACCAGAGAGACAGAGAGGATCAAACAGATATAAACAGGTTTTTAAAACAAGTGCCTTTAGCTTCTGGGCCATCTCCACAGCCTCCCTTGAAATGAGTTCTTATTTGCACTGTTTCTTTTTTTTTAAAGGTTTGGAAATGAGTAGTCTTTCATTTTAAAATGATACATAAACTCATCATTGGAATATTTGATAATTCAGTTCAAAATCAATGATAGTTCAACACCCCTTACAGGGCTTCAATGTTTCTATTTGAAACCTACTTGCCGCTGAGCCAACTACAAACATCAAATTTTATTCTGAATCCCCAACAGGAATAATTTTATGCTAAAGTAAAGAATAAAATGTGCAATACTTCTAACAGTCAATCAAAACATCTTGACTTAAAAGTATAGAGACACCAATGAAAATGTGATATTTGGTACCAATGTAACTTTGATCATTTGACCTGCAATTTACCATACACCTACACAATAGAAATACACACTTTCTATTTTCCCATCCAAAGACATTATAAATTACAGGAGACAAAGATCTGAATTAATCCTAACATGAACACTGCTAGAAAGTAAAGTTACTGCATCAAGGTAAAGCCAAGGATTCTCATGGGCTTCTCCTTCTATTTTGAGGATCATTTTATCTGATTGGACAACTGCCTCATTCATTTGTTCACAAAATATGGGATGGATTATTAGCAATTATGATGACAACATTTGCTTGTAGGCTAAGAAAATGCCATAAAGATGTAAATAACTCTGGGGCTTTTATTATAGAAGATGGTTAATGGGGGTGGAGGGCATTTATAGGTGGGGGCTGCTTCAGCTGCACACACAGCCCCCATTTGTTGACCTAACATCTGTTGCTAACTTACCCCAGGATATTCAGTGCTTTTGATAATATTTTCTTTCTTTTATTTCATGCTTGTAGGTTTTAACAAACTTATATACTTTCCTTCTTGCACAGGGATTTTTTTTTTCTTAGAAACTAGTAAATATTAGTAGAGATCTTAACATCAATTTGATTCCTGATTTGTGTCAAATTTTAAGGTCACCTGTTGCATTCAGGTTCGTATTGCTGGTAGAAATCACCCAACTAGGAGAAGCTTGTGAGAAAAAGAGGTTTATTTTGGCTTACAGGCATGAGGGGAAGCTCCATGATGGCAGGAGGAAATGATGGCATGAACAGAGGATGGGCATCACCCCCTGACCCACATAAGGTGGACAATAGGAACAGGAGAATGTGCCAAACACTGGAATGGGGAAACAGGCTATAACACCTGTAGCAGACACCTTCAGGTTCACTGAGATGAACTTCCAGACCAGGCACAGGCACAGTTATAGAGGAAGGGATATTTATTGAAGCTTACAGATCCAGGGGAAGTTCCATAATGCCAGAAGAAGCCGGCCTGACTTCACAGGCCCAAGCGAACAGAGAGAAGCACAAGCCAAAAGCCACACAGCACAGCACACTTCAGTGTTGGGAGCCATAGAGTAAAAGCCTCTCCATTTTGTCTGGGCCTGTTCATAAGCTGACTCATTACTCAGAAAGCTGGTCCATCCAGCTTTCTGTTAGGTACTTCTGGAACATCGGTCAGCAGACTGCTTACAGAATCTTATCTTTTGCAAAAGGCCAGTTTATGTTCAGGATGTGAAGCCTGGTGCAGTCAGGATGTTAAGCCATTGAGCAAAGATTTGATGAACACCTAATTCCATCCCCTCTAGGTTTCCTGACAATTCCAAAGCCCTAAATCACATCAGCCAGCTTATTCCCCACCCCCTTTTCTTCCCCTATATAACCACTGTGTAAAAAATAAAGACTCTGAGGCCTTGGCAAACATCTAGCATGGTCTCCTTCTTGTGTCTGTTTGCCTTTTCGCACCCAGGTTAGCTTCTCCTCAGGTCCTTGTTCAACTCCCCGGGGCACTTCAGGAACTCCAGCTAGGCACAATTTGCATATCTTTAGATTGAAATCTGAAACCCACCACCACACCTTAAGATCCACCCAGTGATACTGCCTCCAGCCAGGTGGCTGCAGATGCAAACTACAAACAAATAAAAAACTGAATATATTGGGGGCTATCTATTCAAACCACAACAGCACCCATAAGCTCACCCCCAACAATACCCTCCCTCCAGGAGGCTTACTTTCTACTTGCCATCAGCTAGGGAGACTAGCATTCAGAACACTTAAGTTTATTGAGGACATGTGAATCAAACCATCACATTCCATCCCTTCACCCTTGTATTTTTCCTAAGGTTTGTTTATGTTTCTTCTAGCTTCTCTCTGCAAATCACACCTTCTTGGATTGCTTTCCAATAAAAAGAGCTCTGTATCACTCAGTTGATAGAAAGGGTTGCATTTTAGAGACAAGAAAATGGCAGTTGATATTGATTTGTTGATACACAGGAAATATATTACCACATTTCCCAGTAATCTCACACTTCTGCACTATAATGAATACCTAATTTATTGACACTTTTCATTTCAACTTCAAAGAGTAGCACCCCCAGGAGGCAAATAAAAACATAGGGTGACTGTACAGAAGGGACCACTGGAATCTGCTCCCATCCCAAAGTTCAACAGTTGGGAACTGCACTGAGACATTAGGTTATGTCCCTAAGGGTGCTGGTGTAGTAAGGAGCTAGGGCAGCATCTGGAGTTGGTTGATATGAATTCCTCTCCAGAAAGGAATGCCATAATGAACTTTTCTGACCAAAATAGAGCCTGTGATTATAATCTATTACAAATGTCTTGGGATGGGGAGATGGCTTTAGGATTAAGGCACTTGCCTACAAATCCAAAGGACCCAAGTCTGATTCACTGGGACCCATGTAAGTCAGATGCACAAGATGGTACATGTGTATGGACTTCATTTGCATCAGCTGGAGGCCCTGGCATCTTCTCTCTCTCTCTCTCTCTCGGCCTCTATCTCTCTCTAAAATAAATAAATAATTAAAATTAATTATGTACTTGTTCTAAATCATTATTATACAACAAAAAATCAACATAGGAGAATAGAGATAAAAGTAAATATTACTAGGGCTGGAGAGATGGCTTAGCAGTTAAGTGCTTGCCTGTGAAGCCTAAGGACCCCGGTTCGAGGCTCGGTTCCCCAGGTCTCATGTTAGCCAGATGCACAAGGGGGCGCACAAGTCTGGAGTTCGTTTGCAGTGGCTGGTAGCCCTGGCGCGCCCATTCTCTCTCTCTCTCCCTCTATCTGTCTTTCTCTCTGTGTCTGTTGCTTTCAAATAAATAAATAAATAAAAGAAAAAAAAAGTAAATATTACCAGCCAGGCATGGTGGTGCATGCCTTTAATCCCAGCACTTGGGAGGCAGAGGTAGGAGGATTGCCATGAGTTTGAGGCCACCCGGAGACTATATAGTGAACTCCAGGTCAGCCTGAGATAGAGTGAGACCCTACCTCGAAAAACCAAAAGAAAAAGTAAGTATTTGCATTTCCATTGGCCTCTAGAGACTAGTGATTTGAATTGAACTCTATGAAATCAAAAATAAGTGTTTTGCATAGATTTGTTTTCTTATATATGTGTCATAACTACCTTATATGGCAAGCATAACTATGATCTCTATTTAATATATGAGGAAAAAGAGAAAAGTTTACTAACTTGCCCAAGGTCAAACAACTATTAAATTGTAGCATTTTAAAGGAGGCAGAAGTTATGTTTTGTGTAATGGCCTTGGCCTTTCTCTGAGAACTGTCAGTAAAACCGTCCTAATACATACTGTGGTGGTTTGATTCAGGTGTCCCCCATAAACTTAGGTGTTCTGAATGCTAGGTTCCCAGCTGATGGATATTTGGGAATTAATACCTCCTGGAGGGAGTGTATTGTTGGGGGCGGGCTTAAGGGCTTTATAGCCAGTTTCCCCATGCCAGTGTTTGGCACACCCTCCTGTTGCTGTGGTCCATCTTATGTTGGCCAGGGGGTGATGTCCACCTTCTGCTCATGCCATCGTTTTCCCCTGCCATCGTGAAGCTTCCCCTCGAGCCTGTAAGCCAAAATAAATCTCTTTTTCCCAGAAGCTACTCTTATTGGGTGATTTCTACCAGCAAGGCGAACCGGACTGCAACACATACCAATACCATTCTCTTTAAAGTTGTGTATTACAGTGGCACCAAACGGTGGCTTAGCAATGGAAACAGGCAACATTCTCTTCTACACTGATTGTATGGATTATATACAAGTAGTTGTATAGCTCATTGCTGAAAATGAAGTGTCCCTTTTCCAAAAAAAGGTTTAGTGGGGAAAAAACTAAAAATGAGAGAAAAAAAAAGAAAAAACAACTTTCTTTTCCTAAGAAACAAGCCTGCATTTTAAATTTAAGATCAGTGCTCGCCATTTGTGTTTTGACTATCAGGAAGATCAATTTAAGGAATCTGGCAGCACCACAGCTAGTACTAGTATATCAGCAGAATAAACTTTTGCTAATCTTATTTTTTATTCTGACTTTACATTTACTGGCCATCTTGTGTTTTATTTTATATCTTATCATACAATCCTGATCATCAGTATTTTTTTGGTTTTTTTTTATATAATTTTTTATTAGTCATGTATACAGTGTGTATACATTCATGTTGGTACCATCATTAACCTCCCTTCTGTCCTTCCCCCTCTGAAGGGACCTTCCTCGTTGTGGAATGTGGGTCATGAATTGTGGGGTTAGCCATCAGTTATGGGTAAGAGGCAATGCCTCTGTGCATAATGCCCCAACATGTGGCTCTTTTCACCCCATCTTTGGCAAGTTTCCCTCAGCCATGTTGGGTTCGTTTTAGGTCTACTTCAGTGTTGAGGTCGTGGGAGCCTCTGTGTCTCTGGATATCTGGTTTGGTAGGAGCTGAGTGTTCTCTGTGTCTATCTCCTTTACTCATGTGCTGGTACCAGGTTGGCCAAGAAAGCAGAACTCATTTCTCCAATTACTCTTGGTTCAGCTGGGGCCCTGGTGAGGTATGAAGGGCTGATTTGCTCCTCAGGATGTGAGTCCATTTGAAAAAGAGAAGCAAATTCTCCAACAAAGAGTGAAGTCAGATCCAGATAAATGGGATAACCATTATTAATTTAGAGATTATTTAATAGTGTAGGCCCTCTTGTAGCCCACAATTGGTGGAAGCTTGATAATGGAGAGCGGGCTTGTGTTTTGGATATGGCTCTGACTTGTTTCCTAGCTCCAGCTATGGGCTCCAAACCGATGTGTTCCTGCCATGGCTGTGTGCCACTATTGCACTTTTGTGGACATCACATCAGATTTTTTGCTGCTGAGTAGACCATGAGTTGCTTGGACAGTTGTTGGTCATTTTCCCCCAGTCACTCATGTAGCACCTTCTGGCACTAGACGAGCTGTCTGGGGACCTATTCTCTTCCAGATTCCAGCCAGGTCACCCCATGTTCCATACCAACAGCATATGGTGTCTTCAGCAGTAGGGTCTTACCACTAATCTTTGGTGGGTCATCAAGCACTCTGACAGAACTATGTCTTCTTTTGGGCAACCTTGCAGGACTCTGATCAACAACTCATTGTGGCTGTTAACCACATGCTGGTATTAGAGTTACAGGCCAGCACCAAGGAAAGATGGAAGAATAAGGTAGGTGTTATAGTTGGAATAAATGGTCCCCAATATATTCGCTGTTTTATTAGTTTGTAGTATATATCTGCAGCCACCTGGCTGGAGGTGGTGTCACTGGGTGGATCTTAAGGTGTGGTGGTGGGTTTCATATTTCAATATAAAGATATACAAAGTGTGCCCACCTGGAGTCCCTGAAGTGTGCTATCCTCTGTGGCTTTTGGCTTTTTGGCTTGTGCTTATATTTCTATACAAAAGCAGGCTCACTTCTTCTGCCATTATGGAGTTTCCTTTTGATGTGTGAACCCTCCCTGAAAGAGATACCACCAGGGAAGATACTCAGCAGTAGACACTGCAAACCTTATAATTGGCCAGCCAGGCCAAAAGAGCCAATGGGTGCAATAGTGGCACATCTGTCATAGTGGACCAACTGACCTCCAGTTGGACTGGAGGCCTGCTCCATGGGGTGGGGGGAAACATCCATGATACTGAAAACTTAAAACAGGGGTACTCATGAGCCCTAGGGGTATAATATCTGCTGATTTCTGGATAAGTATATATACTATGCTAATGAAACTACCCAGTAAGCACTTCTGTTAATATTTATACCCTTATATTAATGCTACTGTCACTTTGGGTAGAGAATCTTCTCTTTTCAGATGGCAGTGACCTTGGGATGACTC
This sequence comes from Jaculus jaculus, assembly GCF_020740685.1. Classification (NCBI taxonomy): domain Eukaryota; kingdom Metazoa; phylum Chordata; class Mammalia; order Rodentia; family Dipodidae; genus Jaculus; species Jaculus jaculus. Next base: position 28,024,771 of record NC_059120.1, read on the forward strand.
AGAAGGTATCATAGTACTGGAAAGAAGTGACTGGAATACTGAGTAACATCTCAATCACACCTTCCAAGGCTCAGGGTCTAATGCAGAAGAGGTGGCAGAAAGAATGTAAGAGCCAAAGGAAGGGCTTCTTACATCATGCTCCTCCAGACACAAAATGGCCTACATATCCATGATTTCACCATGCCTGACACTACCTACACAAGACCATCATAAGAGGAGGAAAAGATCATGACGTCAAAATAAAAGAGAGACTGATTGAGATGGGGAAAGGATATGATGTAGAATGGAATTTCAAAGGGGAAAGTGGGGGGGATGGTATTACCATGGGATATTTTTTATAATCATAGAAAATGTTAAAAAAAATTGAGAAAAAATATCTAAACAGTAAAACATCAAACACCCCACTCACAAAATGGGGCAAAGAGCTGAACAGGCAGTTCACAGAGGAAAAAATAAAAATGGCAAACACACACTTAAAAAAAATGTTCATCATCCCTAATCATCTGGGAAATGCAAAATAAAACAACTATGAGATTCCAACTTACCCCAGTAAGGATAGCAAACATCAAAGAATCAAATGAAAATAAATGCTGGTGAGGATGTAGAGAAGTAAGAACACTCATCCACTGTTGGTGGGAATGTAACCACTTTGGAAAGCAATATGGAGACTCCTGAAAAAGCTGACTATAGAGATACCAATAGACCCAGTTATTCCCTTACTGGGCATCTACCCTATAACTTTTAAATCACAGGCCAGAGAGATTTCTTCAACCATGTTTGTAGCGGCTCACTTTGTAATAGCTAAGAGCTGGAATCAACCCAGATGTCCATCACTAGAAGAATGGATAACTAAGATGTGGTATATCTACACAATGGAATTCTATACAGCAGTAAGAAAAAATGATACAATGAAATTTGAGGAAAAATGGTTGAACCTAGAACAGATCATTCTCAGTGAACTTACCCAGTCACAGAAAAAAAATCACCACATAGTCTCACTCATCTACAGCACCTAACCTGAATCTACCCAAGATGCCTTACATATCCAGCAATAATATTGTGGACTAGACAATAAGATGGATGAGGAGGGAGGTGAATACAACAGAGGGAGTGGGAAACACAAATCTAGACCCAAACAACAATGGTACCATAAAATTCTACATCCTAAAAGGCAGACCAAATGGCTGAACCTTCATCAAGCCCTTAGAAGGAACACCTGACCCACAAGACACTGGAGAGTATATGATGAAGACTGACCTTAATCTTCTACAGCTTCCCTCTCTCTCTCTCTCTCTCTCTCTCTCTCTCTCTCTCTCTCTCTGTCTCTATCTATCTCTTCTCTCTAACTCTTTTACATTAGTTATCATTTTCTTCCTTTTCTTAGTAGGCAATGACCTGTAAATCCCAGTACCAGCATGTGGCTATCATCCACAATGAGCTTTTGATCAGAGAGACCTATAAGGTTTCCTAAAAGAAAAACAGATTTCTGTCAGAGTACTTGGTGACCCACCAAAGGTTAGTGTTAAGACCCTACTGCTGAAGACACCATATGCAATTGACACGTAAAGTGGAATAGCATGGCTGGAAGCTAGAAGAGAGTCAGTCCCAAGAGAGTCAGCATATCTAGTGCAAGAGGAGCTACGTGGGCTACTGGGGGAAAATGACCAATATCTGTCCAAGCAACTCATAGTCTCACCTACTTAGCAGCAAATAACCTGCCGTGATGCTCACACGAGTACAATAGTGGCACACAGCCATGGTGGGAAACCAACTGCTCCTGACTTGGCTAAGTGATCCCCTCAGTGGTATGGGACCCATAGCTGGATCTGGAAAACAAGTCAGAACCATATCCAAACATAAGCCCACTCTCCATTATCAAGCTACCACCAATTGTGGGCTACAAGAGGGCCTACACCTATTAAATTCTCTATAAAAAAGCAAGGGTTATCTCATTTGTCTTGTGCTAAATTACTCTCCATTGGAGAATTTGCTTCTGTTTTCCAGATAGATGTAGATCCTAAGGAAAGAACCACCCCATCATACCTCAAAAGGGCCCTGGCTGAAACTAAGGACAATTGGTGAAACAAGCATGGGGGATCTTTTCTTGGTAAACTAGGTACCAGCACAATGGTAAAGGAGATCAACACAAGGAAAATCAACTCCTGCCAAATCAGAGATCCAGAGACCCAGAGGCTCCCAACACCTCATCACTGAAGCAGACCAAAAATGAATCCAACATGGCTCAGGGAAATTTTGCGGAAGAGGGGGCAGAAAGAATGTCAGAGCCACATGTTGGGTCATGATATGCAGAGACATTTATCCTACTCATAACTGTGGGCTAACTCAAGAATGCATGACCCATATACCTTAACAAAGAGGGGCCAGGGGGAGGGGATAGGACATGGGTGAGCCTAACAATAGTACCAAACTGATTGTATTCACTGAGTACAAAACTAATTAATATAAAAGAAGAAAAACAATAGACAAAGGTGAATACAAGCCTACAGTAAGGCAGAGAAGCACTGCAGCACAGCAGGAGAGGAGGGTGCTGGGTAGCAAGGACCAGTGGACAGCAGGTGGCATGGTGGTGGCTGGAGGGGTTCAGGCCTTTCAACGAACTCTGTGAGGACAATGTCTTTTCAAAGCTCAGGAAAATGAAACTAATCATTCTGCATGCCAGAAAAACACAAATACACACACACACACACACACACACATATGTAATTGTAAAGGCTTTTGATACTATTCTCAAAAATAGAATGAAGGAAAAGAATATAAAGGTTTCAGGTATTTCAGTGTCCACTATATGTTAAGCTGCAGCCCATGTTAAAAGTCTAAATGTATCAGAGAAAACAATTTGTCTTTGACGAAAGAATAAGTATATAGTTAACAAAAGCCAGATGTATAAAGTGGTGCATGCATCTGGAGTTCGTTTGCCCTGGCAAGCCCATTCTCATTCTCTCTCCTTGAAAATAAATAAAAACATTTTTTGAAAATTAAAAAATAAAAAATAAAAAATAAATTATCAATTTAAAAAAAATGAAATAAAGTCCATCCCTCCCTCCATAACTGTGCCTGGTCTGAAAGTTCATCTCAGCGAACCTGAAGCTGTCTGCTATAATAGGTAATAGAAAAGAGAGAGAAGACGGAGAGAGAGAAAAAAATAGGGAAAAATTAAGGTTAGTCTCTCCAGTGCCCTGTGATTCTGGTATTCCCTCTAAGGATGTGATGAAGGGTCAATCAATTAGTCTGCCTTTTAGGATGCAAAATTTTATTGGACCATTGCCATTTGGGTCCCGTTTTGTGTCCTCCACCCCACCCTCATCCTCCCACCCTGCCCCACCCTCCCTATTGTTTGGTCCTCAAGATGCTTATTAGGTATGTCTGCATCTTGATCAGATTCAGGTTAGGAGCCACAGATGAGTCAGACCATTATCTTTCTGTGACTGGGTGAGTTGGCTGTGAATGATCTGTTCCAGGTTCAACCATTTTTTTTTATTTCATTGTGTTATTTTTCCTTAATGCTGTGTAGAATTCCATAGTGTAGATATACTACATCTTGTTTATCCATTTGCCTAATGATAGACATCAGAGTTAGTTCCAGCTCTTAGCTATTATGAATTGAGCAGCTATAAATATGGTTGAGCAAATCTCTCTGAACTGAGGCATGCAGCTTTTAGGGTAAATGCCCAATAAATAAATAACTGGGTCTGTTGGTAACTCTATAGTCAACTTTTTTAGGAGTCTCCATATTGCTTTCCATAGTGGTTGTACCATCTTACATTCCCACCAACAGTGAATAGGGGGTTCCTATTTCTCCCCATCCTCACCAGCATTTGTTTTCATGTAATTTCTTTTTTTCTTTTTTTCTTTTTTTTTCTTTTGGTTTTTTTGAGGTAGGGTCTCACTCTAGCCCAGGCTGACCTAGAATTCACTATGGAGTCTCAGGGTGGCCTCGAACTCACAGCGATCCTCCTACCTCTGCCTCCCGAGTGCTGGGATTAAAGGCGTGCACCACCATGCCCGGCTACTACATGTAATTTCTTAATGTTTGCTATCCTTACTGGGATAAGATAGAATCTCATGGTTATTTTAATTTACATTTCCCTGATGATTAGGAATGATGAGCTTTTTGTTGTGTTTGCCACTTATATTTCTTCCTCTGAGAACTCCCTATCCTGTTCTTTGCCCCATTTTGTGAGTTGGTTGTTTGACTTTTTATTGTTTAGGTTTTGCAGTTCTTTTCAGATTCTAGAAATTAGGCTTCTGTCAATTATATGGCTGCAATTTTTTTCTCCCATTCTGTGGGTAATCTATTGGCTTTCCTTATTGTAATTTTGTCTGTGAAGAAATTTTTCAGCTTCATGAGATTCCAATGGTTGGGTGATTGTTTAAGATCCTGAGCTTCTTGGGTTTCTTGAGGAAGTCTTTTCCTACTCCTATATCATGGAAAGTTCTGATCATCACTATTTGTTGTACTCTTAAGAGAAGACTAAAAGCACAAGGCCTGGATTAGTTTGCAACCATTCTTTGCAACAACTGCGCTGTGTAACTCTCATGTTCACTGTGCAGTGTGACTGCATCCCTCTGAGCCTTGACACATAAGGCGTCTTACACCTGAAGAAAGGCATCTCCTGTGCCCTGTACCTGCTTCCTGATATGACTCTTACATCATTTATTTGAGATGATTTTGAAAGAAAAAGAAAAGAAAGCTTCAAGAAAACTTTATATAATATAGAAATAGTGAATAAAATTAGAAGCCTTGGCTCCTTATTCTACTTAACCCCACAATTTCACCAGTCTTACTTTGGTATTATTCTTATAGTTACAAGAGAGATGTAAATAAAGATTATGCAAAGTGATAGTGAATAGAGTGTTTTTGAAGACCATTTTAACCATCCTAAAAAGGATGAAACAAGCACAAAATAATTAATAAGCATAAAATACAACCTTACACTTTTTTTCCTTACAATCATCACATAAGGGAACTTGACAATACTTTTCCATTTAGTATGCAAAGTCATATGTATTAATGAAAATCATAAGGAACTTTTCATTTAAAACAGTGCAACTGTGTTTGGAAGAATGAGCCCTAGTTCCGTCAGTTTACTACATGTGAACTCTAAAAGGTCTTTAGAAATATTTAAACTTTTCTTGAAGGAGAGAGATTATTATGTAGACTAGAGTGACCTTCAAAACATATTGATCCTTTCAGCCTGGCTCAGCATCCTGAGGGCTGGAATTGTGGGTGTTAGCCCCCATGCTCAGTGGATGCATTGAAAATTTGAAGATACTTATATTAAAATTAGATTGTAGGGGCTCTGAGAGATGGACTAGTGGCCAAAGTGCTTGGCTATAAAGCCTAACAACCCAGGTTGAATTCTCCAATACCCACATAAAGCCAGATGCACAATGTGAAGCAGGTATCTGGAGTTCATTTTCAGTGCCTGCAGGCCCTGGCAAGCCCATTCTCTCTCTCTATGTCTCCCCCACTCTCTCTCACTCTCCTTTCTATCTTCCCTCTGCCTACAAATAAATAAAATATTTCAAACAAAAAAACATTTTGTACTGTGATTGGTGACTAAGCTCTGGGTTTAGTGCCCAGATATAAAAATATATATATACATATAAAACAAAAATAAATGGATGATCTGACATGGTAATGTGATTTAACATCTTCAAAAGTATGCTTACACATGTGCCTACACATGTTCCACATGCTTCTCAAACACTTATAACATGTTTTGATAAAAATTAGCATGTACTAGGTTGAAAAATAGGTGGTGATGAAAAATTAAGGAAATCTTTGTATAAAAGACAAGGAAGTGGACGCCTATAATCCAACTGTCCACTCCTTGTTTCCTAAAGTTGCATTATATCTAAGCCATGACAATTAGTTTAATATTGTACATGGGTGGTTTTGTATGATACTTGCAAGACTTAAGTATTTGGACAGGGGTCATGTGGCTTGCAAAAACTAAAATATTTACTATTTGGTATTTTACAGAGACAAAAGCCCATCTGAAAATTCTTATTATAAAATTGGAGATTAGAGGAAAAAATCATGATAAAAAAAATAAGTTTTAAAGAAATTATTTAAAACAAAGCAATGAATAAATCATTATGGTTAAATGTTGATATTCTGCTAAGAATCACTTAGAAGAGTAGTGTAGTAGTTTGAATGTAATAACTTGAATGTATGGCCACATAGACTTTGGTGTTTCATTAAAATTAAGTACACAACATGAGCACCTAGCAGGCAGATCTCTACTACATGGGGAGTGTCACTACAGGAAGATATTGGAGTATAGCCATAAAGTGTGTTTGGGGTGGATCTTGAGTCAATCCTAAGGTGTATGGAAAGCACTTTGGAGCTCTGGCTCTGCATGGAAAGTGATCCAGCTTCTCCTACCATTGATGGTGTTCCCCTGGAATTTGTATGCCTGAAATAAGCTTTTATTCCATAAACTGTTTCTTATTGGGTGTTTGTCCCAGAAACAAGAAGCTGATTAAAGAGGTAGTGTATTATGGATAATGAATTAAAAAGGAAGAAAGGAGGGAGGGAGGGAGGAAAGTAAATATGTATAGATATGGGCAAAATAAAAATCATTATCTGTATTCATACACTTCAAGCAATATTGTTCTTCAGACAGAAACTCAGACATATAAGGAGAAATGAGGTGGACTTCTGGGTAAGATGGTGGCATAGGAGTCACTCCAAACCAGCCTAGGGAGAAATTTAAGTAAAACCACAGCAAAATACACTCTTCTTCTGAAAAGTGAAGGAGTATAGGTTATTCTTAGACACAGCAGAGAAGCAGGAGAGACCTAAATCTTCCAGATAGGAGGAAAATGGCCAGAATCCCTCTGAGGCACTTGTGGCCTGCCATTCCCCATGATCTTTGTACCCACATGGCACTGCCCTGCTAGGCACACCAAGTGGTGGCAGCAGCAGAAATGAAACAAAGGGATTTCCCAACCACATCAGCCTTTTTGCAAAGTCAAAAAATCTGAAGGAAAGACAGCTGAGTCCAACTAAGGAGCTACTGAAAGGGATACAGGCAGAACTGTGTGAACAACTCCAGGAGTCTGCACTCTCGCCTCCCTCCAACCATCAGACAGACGAACCTCCAGCATTCAGTGGAAGCTCAGCCAGAACAGCTGATCAGAACTCCAGCCCTGCAGCACAACAGAGGTATTGAGGTGGGCACTCAGCATTGGTGAGATTGGAAGGCACCCCAAAAGGTAATGAGGCTAAATGACAAAAAACAAACAACAACAACAAAACAATAGGTACATAGGCCTGCACTGGAAGAGCTAATCGCTCCATGTCAAAGCATGTTAAAGGTTATATATTCTTGGTTGGATTTACCATATCCAAATAAGCTGTATTTTGGGGGTTGAATATTGTTGCATTTGGTGCTTTCAGATTTAAAGGGCCTTTGTGTTTTGCTTCTGTCATTATTGGGGGCAGGGTCTGATTCATATCCAGGCTGACCTGGAACCCAACTCAGAACATAAATCTCCACCTCCCAACTGACAAGATTAAGGGTATAGAACAACACACACCCTTAGGGATTTTGGCTTTGACTATCTGTTTGTTTTAATCACCACAATTGCACACTATGTGCTGGTTTTTGTTAAATGTGTATATTGTTTAGTTGAAGTTTAGAATTTTCCAGTAACTTGTTCCACACAGTCCACTAGAATATTTGCTTACCAAGCAAACTCAACACCTACGATTACTTATGTAGTTGGATTGGGGTACAAGAGCTACAACTGGCACCTTAAACTCATATCTTGAAAGTATATAAAGGTGAATTGACACATCTAAGAACACTGCAGATAAGTAGAAAACAAAAGCATCAAATCAATTCAGGATGCAAAAGTTGTTACATTATAATACAAGAAACACAAAGAATCAAGATAATACAATCCCACCAAAAATTATAAATCCATCAGAAATGATCACCAATGAAACTGTTTTAGATGAAATGTCTCACAAAGATTTTTTTTTTAAATGATTGTATCTATAGTCCAATAAATCAAAGAAGAAATGAAAGGAATCAAAGAAGAAAAATCTGAAAAGGAATATAGGAAACCAGCATAATGAAATAAGGAGGTCATTAAAAGGCATGAGTAAGGAAATAAAAATACTGAAGAAAAACCAGGCTGAAATTCTAGTTCTGAAGAACACAGTCATTCAAATAAAAAACTGTTAAGCTGGGTGTGGTGGTTCATGCCTTTAATTCCAGCACTTCTGAGGCAGAGGTAGGTGGATCATGGCAAGTTTGAGGCCAGCCTGAGATTACATAATGAATTCCAGGTCAGCTTGGGCTAGAGTGAGACCCTACCTAAAAAAAAAAACAAAAAAAAAAAACTGAAAAGAAAACTCTATTAAGGTTAAGGTGCTTGCCTGGAAAGTCAAAGGATCCCAGTTTGACTCTCCAGGGTCAACATAAGTCAGATGCACAAAGTGGCACATGCATCTGGAGTTTGTTTGCAATGGCTAGGTGCCCTGGCACATCCATATTCTCCCTCTCTCCCTCTCTCTCTCTCTCTCTCTCTCTCTCTCTCTCTCTCTCTCTCTCTGTCTCTCTTCCTCTTCTTCTTCTTTCTCTCTCTCAAATAAATAAATAACATATACTAAAAAAAAGAAAAACTCTGTGAAAGTATCACCAGTAGAATAGATGAAGGAGAGAACATCTAGACTAGAAGACCAGGTAGCAGACCTAATACAGTCCAACAAAGAGAAAGACAAGCTAATAGCAAGGTATGGATGGGAATTTCAAGATATCCAGGACACTATGAAAAGGTCAAACATAAGAATTCAGGGCAAAGTAGAAGGAGAAGAATATCAATTTAGAGGCTTAGTAGGCATTTTCAACAAAATCATAGAAGAAAAATTTCCTCAAATTGGGAAATAAATGCCAATGCAGATACAAGAAGTCTTAGAACACCAAACAGACAAAATCTGTAAAGAGCCTCTCCTTGCCATCTTATAATTAAACTACTAACCATGCAAACCAAAGAAAATATGTTGAAAGCAGTTAGAGAGGAAAAACCAATATAGGCACTTAGAGCTATAAATTTCCCTCCTAGGACTGCCTTCATTGTGTCCCAAAGGTTTTAGTATGTTGTATTATCATCATCAGGATCACAGCAGATTACTCAACACAAACTTTCAAAGCTAAAAGGGTTTGGAATGATATACTACAAATTCGGAAAGATAACTGTCAACCAAGATTACTTTATCCTGCAAAGCTATCTATCCAAATTGATGGAGGACGTTCCACAACAAAAACATGCTAAAGGAATTTATGACAACTACGCCAGCTCTACAGAAAATACTTGAAGGAATTCTTCATGCTGAGGAGAAAGCAAAATGCACACAGAAGGAAATAGGAAAAAAGAAACCATACTCAAATAACAGTTAAAACATGCAAGTAAAGGGAAAACCAGAAGGACTACAAAATAAGAAGAATGGCAAGAATAAATAAATACCTTTCAATAATAACTGTTAATATGAATGTCCTCAATGTCCCAACCAAAAGACGCAGGCTTGCAGACTGGATTAAAAGGCAGGGTCCTGCCATTTGTTGCCTCCCAGAAACTCATCTCTCAATACAAGATAGACACTGTTTTAGGGTAAAAGGATGGAAAACAATATTTCAAGCAAATGGGCCTAGGAGACAAGCAGGGGTTTCTATCCTAATATCTAACAGGAACAAATTCAAACCAACATTAGTGAGGAAAGATAAAGAAGGTCATTTTATAATGATTAAAAGAACAGTCCAACAGGAGGACATTATAATCCTAAGCATATATGCCCCTAACATGGGGGCTCCAAATGTCATCTAAAAAACACTATTAGATTTAAGGTCACAGATAACACCTAACACAATTGTAGTGGGTGAGTTCAATACCCCAATCTCATCAATTAACAGGTCATCCTGGCAAAAACAAAACAAAACAAAAACAAAACAAAACAAAAAAAACAGAGATATCTGGATTAGATGACATCATGGAACAAATGGACCTAACAGATATGTACAGAACATTCCATCCAAATCCTGAAGAATATACATTTTTTCTCAGCAGCACATGGAACGTTCTCTAAAATAGACCATATATCAGGACACAAAGCAAATCTCAACAAATACAGGAAAATTGAAATTATCCCTTGTACTCTATCTGACCACAATGGAATTAAACTGCAAATCAGCAACAAGAAAAACTGCAGCGCATACATATATTCATAAAGACTAAATTGTACACTATTGAATGATCAATGGGTCATTGAAGAAATCAAAAAGGAAATCATTAACTTCATAGAATCAAATGATGATGATAATACAACATACTAAAACCTTTGGGACACAATGAAGGCAGTCCTAGGAGGGAAATTTATAGCTCTAAGTGCCTATATTAAAAAATTAAACCCAGGAGTGGTGGTGCATGCCTTTAATCTCAGCACTCAGGAGGCAGAGGTAGGAGGATCGCAGTGAGTTCAAGGCTACCCTGCGACTCTATAGTGAATTCCAGGTCAGCCTGAGCTACAGTGAGACCCTACCTCAAAAACAAAAACAAGCCGGGCGTGGTGGCTCACGCCTTTAATCCCAGCACTTGGGAGGCAGAGGTAGGAGGATCACCGTGAGTTCGAGGCCACCCTGAGACTACATAGTAAATTCCAGGAGAGCCTGAGCTAGAGTGAAACCCTACCTTGAAAAACAAAACAAAACAAAAACAAAAACAAAAACAAAAACAAAAAAAAAAAAAAAAGAATTAGAGAGTGAACAAATAAGTAATTTAATACTTCACCTTACGGCCTTGGAGAAAGAAGAGCAAGGCAAACCAAAAATCAGTAGCCAAGAAGAAATTATAAAGATTAGGGCTGGAAAGATGGCTTAGCCCTTAAGGTACTTACCTACGAAGGCTAAGGAATCAGGTTTGACTCCCCAGAACCCATGTAAGCCAGATGCACGTGGTGGTACATGCATCTATAGTTATTTGCAATGGTTAGAGACTCTGTAATGCCCATTCTCTCTGACTCTGTCTCTCTCCCTCTCTTTCTATTTTATAAATAAGTAAAAATAAAATATTTTAAAAATGTGAGGCAGGGAAGTTAGCTCACTTGGTAGAGTATTTGCCTAGATTATTCAAAACCCTGGGTTGGATTCTAAGTACTACATAAAACTACTGGGATATGGTGGGATATGGCTGTGATAACATGCAACAGGTAGAGGCAGGGAGATAAGATGATTCAAGGTTATTCTTAGCTACATAATGAATTTGAGGTCAACTTGGGCTATATGAGGTGCTATCTTAACAAATCCAAATGCTCCAGTTTGTAGCCCAAGCTAACCTTAAACTCAAGGAAATCTATCTGCCTCACCCTCCCAATGTCTGAGAATAGAAAGGTTAAAAAAACTATGGCAAGAACATATAGTTCAATCATTCTTCAGGAATAAATAAATGGAATTTAAAGAAAAAAGTGGTATAGAATTGGAGATGAAAGATTTGATGAGTATTATTTGAAAATTATATGTTCCTATGTTTGTGTGTATATATGTGTGTTTTCCTACATTGTAAATACCACTGAAGCCACAGATAAATCATGCAATGATATAAGAGTCCAGTAAGATTTCTGGCCTTAAAAATTAACATATGAAATGAAATGATACTCCTCCCTATATATGAGCAATAACCAAATATAAAAAAGATATCAGAAAGAAAGATCATGTACTCAGTAGCAATCAGAAACATAAACTAAGAAACAAATCATAAAAGTCTTATAAAATACTATAAAATTTTATTAAAAATATAAATGATCTATGTACCCTGAAACATTTTCACAAATAGTAGGATTTGATATTGTAAAGATATCAATATATCCAAGTTAATTTATAAATTTGTTATTCAAAAAAAATCTCAAGTGTTTTCAGAGTTTGATAAAAATCATTGAAATTTATACAAAAATGAAAGTTTTAGAGCTGGAAATGCAGCTCAATAGGTAGAGTGCTTTCCTAACATGCATAAAACCCTGGGTTCAATCCTCAGCACCTCACAATATGGGTCTGGTAATCCCAATCTTGGGGACGTAAAATGAATAGGATCATGAGGTTAGAATCATCCTTAGCTACCATAGCAAGTTTCAGGCCATGGACTATGTGAAACCCTACCAAAACAAAGTTTCTGAACAGAAAAAGGATGAGAAGATTAACAATTGTTTTTGGATTTTGAATATCTCTCAAAGGCTGATGTATAAATTGTAGTCTCCAGGATGGGGCTAGTGGGAGGTTGTAAAACTATGAGAGGTGGGGTATGATGAGAGGTTCTTAGATCTTTGGGTGTGTGCTCTCCAAAGGAATATAGGGCTTCAGTTTCTTCCTCTTTTTTACCTCAAGGCTACAAGGTGGGTGGTTCTGTTCTTCCTCATGATCTTGCCATGATGCACAGATTTTCCATAGGATCAAATTTAGATCCTGGTTTGGGATCTCCGAAACCAATGTAAGCCATTTCTCAAAGTAAATTAATTATCTTCAGTATGTTGTTATAGTGGCAGAAACCTAACATACTGGATTAGTTACTTTTCTCATTCTTGTGGCAAAACACTTGACAAGAGAATCTGAAAAAAGAAAGAATTCATTTTGTTTCACACTTTGAGGATGTACACAGCACATCTAGACAGAGATGCTGTGATGGTAGAGTACAGGGTGCTGGTCACACTGTGTCAATGGGCAGGAAGCAGAGAGAGAATGTCTGTGCTTAGCTGGCTTTCTCCTTCGTTTCTTTTTACTAATTCTGGTACTATAGTCCATGGGATAGTGCCACTCACATTGAGCATTAACACTTTCTATCTAATCCTCTCTCAACATAATCATGGACATTCCAAAGTTGTCAATCATTGATACCTAGGTATTTCTTAATTCAGCCAAACTGAAAGCTGAAATGATCAAAACTCAACTCCTTGTCAATTTGATATCCAAATTTATCAGTTTAAATTATAAAATTCCACCTCCCCATAAGTTCATGGCCATCTCATAAGGAAAAGTCCATTTAGTCAAATTTCAAAAGTTCCCATATTCTTTAATAATTACAGAACTCTTCAAAATTCAAGAGTCTTTTTAAAGACTGAAGGTAACTGTGATCCCTGTAAAATAAAATAAAAATGTTACAGGCCTGGGAAAATTACTCAGTGCTAAAAGCTGTGTGCTTGCAAAGCCTGCCTGCAAGTACCCACAAAAAGCCAGATACACATGTGTGTCACATGTGTCTGGTGTTTGGCAAGAAGTCCTGCTGTGACCATATTTTCTGTCTCTATTTCAAATATTTATAAAAAGCAAGTTACAAGCTTCTAATATACAATAGTACAGATTCATCATTCCCATTCTAAAAGGAAGGAAAGGAGCAAACCAAGGAAAGATCTGACCAAAACAAGACTGAGAATGAGAAAGTGAACAGTAAATTCTGGAGGTCCGTGTCCAGTATCTGGGGTCCATTGGACTAGTGTAGTGCTATTCCTCCAGCTCTTCCATGTGTAGTACATGTAAACTTTCTTTGACCAGCTTGACTTGGTGCCTACAGCTTTTCTTGGCAGATGTCCCAGGGTCCTGACATCTCTAGTAGGTTGAGCTCCTCGTTCCTAGCATTTCATTTTCACAGCTTCGTGCATTGGCCTCTCAGGACCTCCTTGCAGAGAAAGTAACTCTGCCACACATTGCCTGGCCTCACTGGCTTTCTGGAAACCTTGCTGCAAGCCTCCAGGACCTCTACTCTTGGGATTTACATACTGACAAAACCAGTCCCATGTGGAGGACATTACCAAATTCTGCTGCCAGCTCCAGGTGTAGTTGGGTCCCCTCTTACCACAAGTATAGTGGTTCTGTGCTTTGGCAGGCGAACCTGGGAAACACTTCCCATAATAGTTATTTTCAAGTAGGAAAATCCATCAGCATTCTAAATTCAAGCTCTGTCTTTTCAAATACACTTATATGTTCATAAGTTAGAGACTTTCATGAGGTCTTGGACCTTGATTCGTGTTTCTAATAGTCCCAGTATAGAGCACCAAGTTTCTCCTTAATGATATAAATTTTTGAACAGCTATGGATAATTCCTTCACACTCCTTGTTACTTAAAACAGGTTTATGCTCCCTTCCTCACCAAACTATGTATTTTTATTTCATTTTTCTCTAATGAGAGATATGGCCAATAACATTAAGCACTAACTATGCTATCCCTAGATATTATGAGATCTTGAATTTTTTTCCCATCAAACAGTTTAATATTATATTCATTCACACAGAAAATTTTAGGACACAGGCAGAATGTACCCATTTCTTTGCTAGAAGTAACTTATGAATGGTCTCTATTTCAATTCCCAATAGAGTCCTTGTTTCCATTGAAAAACCTCATGAGCAGGGCATATTTCTAGGTATTCTGGTCTTCCAGTCTCCCTTAAGAATGCCCTACATACAGTATGTTAGGGCTTCTCTACCTCATAGCACAACTCTTCCGTATTCCGCCTGCACACTAGCTCCATTAGGTTTAACCACAAGGTCAAGTTTATCACAGCAATATCTCCACTTCTGTGGCCTAAACTGGATGTCTGTCACCACAGGGCAGATATCTCTCCACAAATGGCAGATAGGAGCTTAGATGACAGGATCTTGATGGGTTTCTTGAAATCATTTTTTAAAATATATTATATTTATTTACTTATTTGAGTGAGTGAGAGAGAGAGAGAGAAAGAGAGGGAGAGAAAGAATAGGTGCACCAGGGCCTCCAGCCACTGCAAACTCCAGATGCATGTGTCCCCTTGTGAATCTGGCTTATGTGGGTCCTGGAGAGCCAAACCAGGATCCTTTGGCTTCACAAACAAATGCCTTAACTGCTAAGCTATCTCTCCAGCCTGGGTTCCTTGAAATCTTGTGCATCAATAGTGACACAGTAAGTAAAGGACATCAATAGGAAAAGAAGCTATCTATGCTTCAGCAACATCATTAATAAATAGAACTATAAAATCTGCTTGTGAGGACATAAAATTGCTATGTATTTTATGGCAGAAAAATGCATATCTTAATGTATTGAGTACAGCATAAGGTTTAGGTTTGGGGGAATTTAGAGAGTGGGTTTCACTTTCTTATAATACATTAGAGTTCCCAAGTCATTTAATTTGAAAAAGAAAAGTAATGAGACTTTATATCCCAAGTCAGTTATGACAAGATAAACCAATTATAGCCATTTGATCATCATGAAAGCCATCTGACCTTCCCTATTAATCATATGAATCTCTGGGGATAACACACAGGAGAGAGCAGAGTTAGTTAGAGTCTTTAATTACATGGCACTGATACGTGCCCATTTCTCTCTCACTGGTGCCAGATGAAATCCAGCTACAAATGTCTGTCTTCTTGAATACTTAGGGATAGATGGATGTTTCTCTCCAAGAACTGAACCATACTGTTAGCCTGTGCTCAAAGTCTCTCCCATGGCCTTGTTCCTCAACTTGCATGCTGCTTAATAATTTCAAGGCTATGTGTATTAGGTAATTCTTTGGTCATAAAAGCTTGTTTTTGGTTTACAGTTTCAGGGAGAAGTCCATCATGGGTATAGGAAGCATGGAAAGGGCAGGGAGCAGGAAGGATGTGGAGAGAGGAAGAGGGCAGCGGGACAGAGAGAGGACAGCAAATGATGCTGGGCTGTATGTAACACCGCAAAATGGGCCCCAATGACACATTTTCTCCAGTATGGCCCCACCTCCTAAAGATTCCACAGTCTTGGGCTGGAGAGATGGTTTAGCACTCAAGGGACTTGCCTGCAAAGCCAAAGGACCCAGGTTCAATTTGCCAGGACCCACCTAAGCCAGATGCACCAGGTAGCCCATGGCTCTGGAATTCATTTGCAGTGGCTGAAGGCCCTGGTGCACCCATTCTCTCTCTCTTTCTCTCTTTCTCTTTCAAACAAATAAAATAAAAGGTTTTTAAAAAAAGTTTCTACAGTCTTCTTGAACAGTGCCACCAACTGGGAATTACACATTTGAGCACATGTCTAAGGGGACATTTTACATTCAAACCACCACAGATGCTTCTCTGAAAATATTCAGTTTTCATTTACATTGATAGATAGCTGTCAGCTAGTAGCTTTGGAATAAAGTTACAGAAGTATTTTCCCAAGGACAGAATAATACCACGGAGGCTAAGAAAATGACCCAGTGGCTGAAGTGTCTTCCATACAACATGAAGACCTGAGTTCAGAACTAAAGCCCCCACCTAAGAGCACAGAACAGTGGCATGTACCTTTAGTCTCAGTGCTGGAAGGTGGCAACAAAGGATTCTTGGGACATCACTGAGAGCCTGTCTCAGAATGTAAGACGGAGAATACTTGAAGAAGACACTTAAAGTTGACCTCTGCACTCTACAAGCATGTGCACACATGCGCATGTTTATCTGCCCAAATGTGTCCATACACAAATGAACACACACACGCAGATGTACACTGCCACAAAGATATGTACACACACAAAGAAAATGAGTATACTATAAGTTTCTTTTTTAAATTATTCATTTATTTATTTATTTGAAAGAAAGGGAAGAGAGAGAGAGAGAGAGAGAGAGAGAGAGAGAGAGAGAGAGAGAGAGGGAGAGAATGGGCATGCCAGGGTCTCCAGCCACTGCAAATGAACTTCAGACACATGCCCTACCTTGTGCATCTGGCTAGCATGGGTCCTGGGGAATTGAACCTGAGTCCTTTGGCTTTGCAGGCAAGTACCTACGCCAACCTTCCAGACCACTATAGACTTCTTTACATAAAATAAGTTATTTACTTTTCTTTCTTCTTTATTAATTAATTGTTCATTGGGTACCACTTAACCCATCAAGCCAATATGTTTTCTAAACTAACTTCAGAATAAAATTTACCTATAAGAGGGAGAGTGCCATTCCCACATATCTAAATATGAGCTCTTCTCAGAACATTCTTTCAATGTTTCTAGGTAAAAGCTTGCTTCTTTACTATAAAATGCTATAGTTGTTTTATCTCACTCACTCATTGTACCACGGGAATAGGAGGCAATTTTTTCAGATTTATTATTCTTCAATGTCTCTTTCCAAAAAAGTCTTCTTTCCTCCTGAGAAAATGAAGCTTTAATTTTTCTAATATTAAATATCATTCACTATCTACTCCTTGTTACAATCATCTATAAATGCCAACATGGCTGAAAAACTTTTATTCTTTCTATATTCTATGTCCTGGTTCACAATTGTTTTCTCTAACACTACTTATGTCTTCTTTCAAGAAAATTTAAATGTATGTAAGAAATTCTTCCTTTCCAAGAACTCCCAGCTCATTGACACCTCTCTCCAGCCATCTTGTTCTTAGCACTATATCAGCCAATTATTCTTGGCTTTTATATAATCCCAATTAAAACTTTCCATTCCTCAGCTACCACCTTCTATCTTTGGGGCTTACTACCTCAGTAGAACAACTCTAAAAAAATCCCTTAGAGAAAATGAGAAAACTTTAAGGAATCACAATAATTAAAATCACCAAAATTTATTGCATCTCTCATGTTGAAGAGTTGCTACAATGAAGAAACAAGTAAGTGCACTTGGAATTAATTTTTAAAAATGTTAAAATCCAATGTGATGATAACAGATACTTCAAAATAAAATAAGACTAAAATATACTTTTCATTCTCTATTCTTTGAAGGGTAATTATGGATGTCATCCAGAAAGATAAGACAATAAATAATGAAAAATGACATTACTATTAAGGGTAGAAAGGAAATTTTTTAAGGAGACATCTGTGAGGTACTTACAGAGAATTCTCCAAAACAGAAGATAAATATTAGGCTTTCTATGTTCTCTCAAGAAAGGAAAAATGGGACTGGAGTGATGGCTTAGCAGTTAAGGCATTTGCTTGCAAAGTGAAGGACCCACGTTTGATTCCCCAGGACCCACCTTAGCTAAATGCACAAGGGGTCCCACGTGTCTGGAGTTCATTTTCAGTGGCTGGAGGCCCTGGCATACCCATTCTCTCTCTCTCACCCTCTTTTCCTCTGTCAAATAAATAAATGAATAAACATAAAATATTTTAAAAGAAAGGAAAAATGAAAATCAAAATTGTAGAATAGTTGTGTATATGGAAAATAATAAATGCAGTTTGGTGCTCTCCGGGAATAAGTTTAAATGTTTAGACTTTTTGTTTGAGATAGAATCTCATGTTGTTATATAGCCCAGGCTGTCATGAAACTTGTTTCCCTACCTCATTTTACTGAATGCTGGGATTACATGTATCACACACATAGGTACCACAATGCCATACTAGCATTTGTAGTATTTGAAAATGTCACAATGATTATGCTAGGAAATTAAGTTTGAGAACTACCAAGTTTCTGTGGTATCTTTTCTTATTCACGAGTCTCTGTCTCAGTGAACTTTCTCACCAACTCTTGCCAAGACCATTGATAGAGTTCCCAACTCCCTTATTTCAATATTTTTAGCATATATTGCTTCTCTTTTTCACTTCCTTTGCTTCTCTCTCTCCTTTTTCCCATTATCTTTCTCCAACTTCCTTTCTCCCTCCAAATCTACCTAACAATTACTGGCTGAAGGCCTTGCCTGACCTCAAGTTTTCTAGCTTATAGGAATTAAGAACTGGTTCATGGGATCATTTAGATTTCAAAACATCACTGTGATACTAATATCAATGAAAAAATGTATGTGGGTATGTTGCAGTACGGTTCGCATTGCTGTTAGAAATCACCCAACCAAGAGCAGCTTCTGGGAAAAAAGAGATTTATTTTGGCTTATAGGCTCGAGGGGAAGCTCCACGATGGCAGGGGAAAACGATGGCATGAGCAGAGGGTGGACATCACCCCTGCCCAACATAAGATGGACCACAGCAACAGGAGGGTGTGCCAAACACTGGTATGGGGAAACTGGCTATAAAGCCCATAAGCCCGCCCCCAACAATACACTCCCTCCAGGAGGCATTAATTCCCAAATATCCATCAGCTGGGAACCTAGCATTCAGAACACCTAAGTTTATGGGGGACACCTGAATCAAACCACCACATTCCGCCCCTGACCCCCATAAACTGATATCCATACATGATGTAAAATACAATGCATTCAATCTGACTTTAAAAGTCCCCATAGTTTTTATCAATCCCAAATATGTTCATACATCCCCATAGTCCAAGATCTTTTAATTGAGCCATAATACCAAAAAATAACCTCAAAAAACCCATAATGGTACAGAACAAATATTCACACTGCAATAGATGGCATTGGGCATAGCAAAGAAACATTCAACCAATACAAGATTTAAACAACCAGGGCAAACATCAAACTCTGTAGCTTCAAGTCCAGCACCTCTAGCCAGTGACAAATCTTCAAGTCTGATAATTCTAACCAGCAACAAGTCTCTGGCATTCCAATTCCGCCACTCCAGCTAGGCTACTCACAGTCCTGGGAAACTTCATTGGGGCCGGCAGCTCCTTGGCAGCCATCTCATGGTCCTGGCATCTCCACTGGGTCTCCACTGCAAGCCACGGTTCATCCTCATGGCCCCATGGGGTCTCCATGCAGGCAACCAGCAAACCTGCTTCACACTGCCCATGGCTGTTTCCAAAACACAAGACCGTGTTGCAAACTCAATGACCCTCTTTCCAGCATTTCTTATACTCCACGATACCAGGTAGGTGCCAATTTGTTAATCCAGGGGGGAATAAAGCAGACTTTGAAGAATAAGACACTCCTTGAGCACTCAGGCCCCTTCAAAAGAGTTGACATTCTTCTTGTTGCCCCAGCGCAGGTCAGCTAGCCCAGTCTCAAAGGTTGTAATCTCTCAGTTGCAGCTGAACGGGCAAGAGTTCACCCAAAGATTTTTCTTTCTGTGCCATATCCCTCTGCTCACACCAGTTCATTTCTACGCAAAGCAACCCTGCACAACTTCTCAGGACACGGGCACAAGAGCAAGCTTCTCACACAAACTGCTAGCCCAGTCCAAGCACAGCTCTTTCTCAATCATAAGCCAAACTTCACAGTCCATAGTTCTTATTGCATTCAGGTCTTGCAGCTCAGACCAGAATAGTCCATCAAGCTGTACTTACAGCAATGCAAGGCAACTCTTAGGCCAAGGTTTCAACTCCTTCCACATTCCTCTTGATAATCAGCTCCAAAAGGCCGAAGCCACACAGTCAGGTGTCTAGCAGCAATCCCACTCCTCGGTACCACTTTACTGTTGCAGTCCGGTTCGCATTACTGTTAGAAATCACCCAACCAAGAGCAACTTCTGGGAAAAAAGAGATTTATTTTGGCTTATAGGCTCGAGGGGAAGCTCCACGATGGCAGGGGAAAACGATGGCATGAGCAGAGGGTGGACATCACCCCTGCCCAACATAAGATGGACCACAGCAACAGGAGGGTGTGCCAAACACTGGTATGGGGAAACTGGCTATAAAGCCCATAAGCCCGCCCCCAACAATACACTCCCTCCAGGAGGCATTAATTCCCAAATATCCATCAGCTGGGAACCTAGCATTCAGAACACCTAAGTTTATGGGGGACACCTGAATCAAACCACCACAGGGTATGTGTCTGTATCAAGGTAATTGATGTGTAACAGAAAGTGTATGGCTCACAAAGCCTAACCTTTGATTGGGTTTTCAAAGGAGAGTGTGTTGACTTCAGTTCTGCATGATCATAGCAGCAATCATCCTGTATTATGTAGCTTCATCTCCCCACAACTAGTGAGCTCTTACCTCAGAGTCAATGTTTTATATTTTTCCCAATGTCTATGATATTGCTTAACAGATAGTGGGCTGAATATATCTTTGTTAATGACAGAATTATCATCCTAAGGTAAATACCTACCACATTGTTTAACAGGTTAATACCTCAACATATCTTTGTTGAGAGAATGAAAGAATTATCTTCTTAAATGTATTTTCTTTCATTAAATATGGCGACAATATATAGCCAAACATTCTGTAAAATTTCAAAGTAATAATAGGAATTATCAATGCTATTTAGTTGCTATCCATGTGGTACTCAATTTAAAAACCTAACATCCCAGAAAGAAAACCCTGTGAGTGGCCTGGGGAGGTAGCACCACAGTCAAAGGTAATTTCTTGCAAAACTTGCCTGCCAGATTTCAATTCCCCAGTACCCACATAAAGACAGATATACTGTAGCACTGCAGTTCATCAGTGACAGAGGCCCTTGTGTGTGTTCTCTTTCTCTCTCTCTTCTGCTTGCAAATAAGTAAATATACATATTACAAAAACAAGAAGATTCTATTGTAGTACACAGCTTCAGGTCACTGAGATGAAGGTCCAAACCAGGCACAGTTATGGAAGATGGGATATTCATTGAAGCTTACAGATTCAGGGAAAGTTCCATGATGGTGGGAGAAGCTGCCCTGCTTTTGACAGGTCCAAGGAGAGAGAAAAGCCACATCACAGAGCAGCTTCAGGAACTCTAGGAACTTTGTATATGTTTATATTGGAATTTCAAATCCACCACCACCCTTAGGGCTAGACCCTAACATCTGCCCAGTGATGCCTCCCCCAGTGAGGTGGCTAGAAATCCAAGAAGTTTTAATAACTACTACTACTACTACTACTACTACTACTACTACTGGGGGCAACTATCCAAATTATCACACCTATAAAGTAAGATCTCTTCTTAAAGGGCTGGAGAAATGGCTTAGTGGTTAATGTGTTTGCCTGTGAAGCCAAAGAACCCAAGTTCAATTCCCCAGGACCCGTGTAAGCCAGATGCACAAGGGGCACATGATTCTGGAGTCTCTTTGCACTGTCTAGAGGCCCTGGAATGCCCATTCTTTCTCTGTCTGTCTCTCTAAGAGGGGATTAGGGCTGTTTTCTAGGTGGCCTGATAACTCCTGGAGTCTGGCCATCTTCAAACTTAAAAGTTTTATGGTTCAAAAGTGTTTTCCAGCAAGATCAGTGATTCGTAAATCTGTCAAATCCAACATAGAAAAGGAAGTCTCATAGAAAAATGAAAGCAAAAATTTAAAAAGAAAAAGTAGTTTTTATCTTAAAAGATGGGCTAGAGATATAGTTGATGGTACAGTGTTTGCCTACCATTTGTTAGAGTAGTGATTTGATACATAGCACTTCATAATGGACAGGTAATTTTTATTTTTACTTTCAATATATCCCTTTTATTTTATGACATTAGTGCTTTTGCTTGAACTACCTACTTTTTAAGTAAAAATTATTGAACGAGGATTAATGCATTGTTGTTTCCTTCAAAAATGAGCAGGTGTTTCTGTTTATATTTTTGTTATCTGTGAAAGAAGACATTCCTACAACTTTCTTTCTGACCCCAGGTCCATTTTTATCCACTTGTGTACTGCATGGAATATGAGCTCAGTTCAATATTGAGAAACAGTGATGAGAAAATACATTTGTGCTCAGTTCTTAAAATTATTGTGGTACCATTCTACCTTTCATCTGTTAAATAAGAGGTTAGGGATAGGACTTTTGTTGAATTTAAAAATAATAATTAACATCTTGGGAACATTTTCCTGCTCATGTTATCCACCTGGTTTTGGCAGAGATGCTATCAAAGACCTTTCCCTCCAGTCTAAGCCAAAATTTTAAAAATGATATTTTTAACACTAGTAGCATTGTAGTTTTGCATTTGATATGACAAATTTAGCACAAAAGACTGGAAGGAAATAGAAGAACCTATTGATAATCTTACATTGCACACAAAGTATCATGTTATCTTTAGATTTATGATGTATAGCATAAAGCTTATAAAAATAGAGGAACATTTCTTATCTAAATACTTGTTTTAAAAAAAAAATCTTAGCTCTCATAACTACATGGAATATACAAACCCAACCACATAAGCAGATTTATTAGAAATGTTCTAAGAACTGAAAACCAATAGAATATCAGGCTAGGAGAAAAAAAAAAACTGCCTGCTGACTACATCAATTCATTTAAATATGAAGACATGGATAAAAGACTAGAAAAAGATAGAACATGCAAAAATGATAAGAAACCTGGATTGGATGTATTGCATTAGTAGCAAAGTCAATTTTAGAATAAGAAATATTGCCAGAGGAAAAGAAAGATGTTTTTAAATAATAGGGTTAATTTGCCAAAAATAAAAATCCCTCAAGTGTTTCTGTAATTACTTAAGGAGCTTAAAAAAAAAAATGAAGTAAACAGTGACTAACTGAAGGAAAAACAGGTAAATCAATAATAATAGTTTGAGTCTGACGGAAGCCCTGTTTCTAAGCTTCATAGATTTAGCTACATGGGGCTATGATTACAGACCTATAAGTTCTGCAGTTCTTTAACTTATGAGCAATTAAAATTGTTTAAATAAGAAAATGATAAAATGTCATTAGTAAAAGTAAATACATGACTGGTCAATACACGTATGTAAAGATGGTCAAGACAATGTCTCAGGAAAGTAATGTGAACTTAAACTGCAGTACAACAGTCCCACACTCATTAGAATGGCAGAAACATAAAAAGCAGATAATCTTGAATGTTAGCTAGTATCTAGAGCAAATAAAAACTTACTTATCACAGATTAGAAGGTAAAATTTTACTGTTGTTCCATATGGCAACCTCTTAAGTTCATGCTAGAGGCTCTACTTTTAAACATTTTTCTTAAGTAAAGGAATTCGTATGTACATAAAATATTATATGTAAATGTTTATAACAACTTTGCTCAAAAATAAGTCCATATAAATTGTGTCCATAAGAGTTTATAGTAACTGTACTATAGTCAAAAGTTAAAATTAACTCAAGTGTCCATTGATAGGTGTATTAAGAAATTGATAGTATTTTTATTATACAGGACTACTCAGGAATCAAACAAAAATCAAACTACTGGGCTAGAGAGATTGCTTAGTGGTTAAGCACTTGCCTATGAAGCCTAAGGATCCCAGTTCAAGGCTTGATTCCCCAGGACCCCATTAGACAGATGCACAAGGGGGCACATTCTTCTGGAGTTCGCTTATAGTGGCTGGAGCCCTGACATGCCCATTCTCTCTCTCTCTCTCTCTCTCTCTCTCTCTCTCTCTCTCTCTCTCTCTCTCTTTCCTTCTCCCTCCCTCCTTCTCTCTGTCTGTCGCTCTCAAATAAATAAATAAAAATAAACAAACAACAAAAATAGAATCTGGGAAGAAAAGATTGCATGCCATCTAATTCCATGTATGTGAAATCCTTAAAACTACAAATCTATCATTTAATATAGAAAGATCACTGGCCACATGGAGTAAAACTGGGCAGGAAATGGCTTGGGTGAAAATTAATGGTGCTCTTAAATTGAAGAAAATATTTTATATTTATTATAAATTAAATTATATTTATTATAAATTAAATTATTATTTTAAAAAGTTAGTCACACATGTGTACAGATTTGTAAAGGGGAGTAAGGCAGAAAAGCAATAGAGGATGACATCCTGTGTCTTCTAATGGACTGTGCCCATCTTATGAATGTTTGTTCTCTGAGTCAAGAATAATCAACTAGATAAGGATCTTAGAAGCATATCATTCTCAATAGTGGAAAAAGCAACAAATTGTCTAGAGAATACTGAATAAGGGGACTGGAGAGATGGCTTAGCGGTTAAACGCTTGCCTGTGAAGCCTATGGACCCTGGTTCGAGGCTCAACTCCCCAGGACCCACGTTAGCCAGATGCATAAGGGGGCGCACCCATCTGGAGTTCGTCTGCAGTGGCTGGAGGCCCTGGCGTGTCCATTCTCTCTCTCTCTCTCTCTCTCTACCTGCCTCTTTCTCTCTCTGTCACTCTCAAATAAATAAATAAAAATAATAAACAAAAAAAATTTTTAAAAAGAATACTGAATAAATACAGTCAAAATGTTGAAATTCCAAACAACGCTGAAGATGATTTTTTTCAATATTTATTTATGATGAGAAAGAGAGAATGGGTGCACCAGAGTCTTTAGCCAGTGCCAACAAACTCCAGATGCATGTGCCACCATGTGTATCTGGCTTATGTGGGTTATGAGGAATCAAACCTGAGTGCTTAAGCTTCACAGACAAGTAGCTTAACAACCAAGCCATCTCTCCAGTCGTGAAGACAATTTTAATAAAGGAACAACACTTCATGCTCTTGCTCTCAATATTATAAAAAGTCTTTACTCCTTAATTTTAACTAAATATTTTGGAGAATCACAATGAAAAAGTAAATTTATTTGAATAGATATATTATGGTAGCATGGAAACTTAGTAATAAATATACTGTCCTACTGGCACAATAGCAAATAAATGAACCAACAGCTGTGCCAGCAAGAACACACACACACACACACACACACACACACGAATTTTACATATAGGAAGGGACATATTATAAATGAGTGGAAAATCTGAGAAGACCAAAGTGTGGCACATGATTTAATTCAATAGAAATTCTTAGTCTTAGTGGTGTATAAATTACTTTGGAACACAAATTGAAATAAATACTTGACACTACAAAAGATTTTCACAGGTATCTTTGGTCTTACACAAGTATGTTCAGAACAGCACTACACATGTGAAGAGAAAAGCAATAAAAATGGTCATCAGCAGGAGAATGAATTAAGAAAAAAGATCAGGACTTGCCATGCTATAGTCACAAGACAGTATACACAGCTGAAATGAGACAGCTGCAGGCATACTCATGAGGACAGAGGAGGATTGGAAACAATGTTGAATGAAACAAGCAAGCTCTAGATGTAAGGAAAGTGTAATAGAAAAGAGAAAAAGAACACCAGACTTGATCTCCACAGGCTGTTTATTAAGAGGTACAGCAAGGGGCAGCAGTCTGCCCATGGGATGAAGGCTAAAGCACTGAGCCAGGCTGTGGTTCAAATGTATAAGGAGGATCCTAAGGCAAACAGCCTGAATTAGCTGCAGGTCCAAGGAAAGCAGATGATGCATCAAATTTATTTTCTCAGAATAGGCTTTTTAGCAGAATTGTCCAGGGAAGACTGGATGTCTCAGTTCTTTATGGCCTTATCTTAAGGTTACTTATTCATTCTTTAGTTTCCTCTAGTTTTCAGGGAATGCTATTAACCTTTCATTCTGGACTCTGGAAGGATGAAGAAGATTGGGGAGTACTTGGGATGACTGGGGCATTTAAGGGGAGGACTGTGTGGACTAGAACATGGGTGAAGAGCTCTTCTCCAACTATTTCATGCTGGGCGGGGCAGCAGATTTCTTGGAGTGTCCTTTGCAGTCCTGTGGAGGTTGTATATTCAGGGACTGATATTTAGTTGCCATCAAGAATTCAACGACTCACTGTGAAGTGAAGGCATGTATTCTTGTAAGATTCCCGGGGGAGGGGGAACCTTCCGTGGTGGGAGACCCGCGCCCAAGAACCAAGACCGAGCCACTGGATGCAAAGGCAAGAGGCAGCTTTATTGTTCGCACAGGCGCCTGCGGCACTCCAGTCCTTCAAGAGGCTGAGCACGCCAGGCAAGGGGAAGGGTCTCTTTTTATAGGGTTTAGGGAGAGCAGAAGCAGGTTTACAGAAGCAGAAGCATGATTTCAGTCCCAGCACTGGTTACTTATTAATAGACTTGGAGTGGGTGGGGATCCTTTTTTGTTTTCTTCTCGGAAACATCCTGACAGGGTTATCTATAGTACATTAGGCGGGGTTAATGGTCATGCTATGGTCACAAGGTTGTTTGCCTGTCTGCATCTGGGGGTCACAAGGCTGTTTGCCTGTCTGCATCTGGGGGCTGTTTTTGGCTCCTGGTATTTTTCCATGGGTTTTACATTCCCCCATTTCTCTTGGAACTGAGTAAAATCTTTTACTTATAATCCTATGTCATTTTGGCTTAATGGCTGATACTGACTAGTGAGGAGGAACGCCTGGATAACTGAGAGCCTGTCCCGTATAAACTATACCAGCCTATTGAGAATACATGGACCAAAGGTTAATAGGAGCACAAGAATGAGCAAAGGACCCAGGAGAGTGGATAAGAGGGTGGTGAACCAAGGGGATTTATGAAACCAACTTTCGAACCAGCCCTGTCGTGACTCTAGCAATCTCTGCCTCTGGGCTAGTCTTTCCCTGAGCATTTCCATAGATTCCCGGACTATGCCCGTATGGTCAGCATAAAAACAGCATTCTTCCTTAAGGGCAGCACAGAGGCCCCCTTCTTTTAGAAACAACAAGTCTAGGCCTCTTCTATTTGGCAATACTACCTCTGAAAGGGAAGTAAGGGAAGTTTCTAGAGCAGAAATAGATTTTTCTATGGCCTGTAAGTCTGTGGTTATCGCTTCTTGTAGGGCTCGGGTCTGCTCAGAGTGTACCAGGGCAGTTGTTCCAGTTCCTATCCCCGCTAAGATTCCTCCTGCTCCCAAAAGGAGGGCGATGGTAAGGGTTATGGGCTCCCGCCTAGGTCTGTTTTCAAATACCTGAAGAATGGATTCTGATCTATGCGTAGGTAATGCGTGGCCATAACTGGACTAGGACATAGTAATCAGCAGTAGAATTAAGGACAGTAGCAGAAACGCAAGGAGTCAGTCCTGTATTACAGGCCCAATAGGTTCCATTTGGAGATTCTAAGTAATAAGCTCCAGGGAACACAGGAGTAGTTTTGTTACATAAATGTTGAAGAGTAGTGGGTATGGTCCCGATACAGGAGCCCTGGCCAGTTACTTCTGCAAGAGTTAATTTATGAGACGCAACAGCAAGACATCGAGTAGGAATGTTAGTGGAATTGGTAAAATTTCCTGGTAAGGCTATGCCTTCATAGTAAGGAGGGTTAGCAGTTAAACAGAGCCAGCAGTCTTGGGTATAATTACTGTTAGAGGCATTTAGGGAGAGATAAGCCCCCTGTATTAGACTAAAGAGTCGATTACCTGTTCCCTGGGGTTTATAGGGATGAGTGGTTGGTCTTTTAGGAGGGGGAATTATAACATTGGTAGGTTTAGAAGGCAGGGCCAAGGAAAGTGGGAGTCGGGGGATAGGTTTTTGATCTGGTAGAACTGGGTTGGGGCCTATTGGACTTACGTCAGTCGATAATTGGAGCTTAATGGTAAGGAGGAAACCTGGGTCTGGCCCATCTATGTAAAGATGGACCCCCCAAGTATGGCCTTTGAGCCATGTCCTATCTGCCTTGCCGGGAGAAGTGAAAGTAATGTTTAGAAGCTTCTTGTTACCCTGATTTAGGCGAGTTACCGTAATAAAATCCCAGGAGGATTTGGGTTGCCAGTATACATTTCCAGTGGTTTCACATCCCCAGTTTTTACAATAATAGTCCACTCTAGTTCCACAGTCTGATGCCTGGGCATGTTGGGGGCAAACATATAGAGTGGAGTTTAACAACTGTCTGGCAGGTTTGGAGTAACATCCTGGGCTAACAGGAGGGTTGTGTCTCTTCCGGTGAGTCCTTTTTAAAGTCTCTTCAAAAGGTTTTCTATGGGCAGTCAAGGCGCACAGATTGGGGGTTAAGGAGGGCCACCATGTCCATAACGGGGCAGGGGAGGTATTAGACCAAATAATTTGTCCTCCCTCAGAAATGACTAGCCAAGTCAAAGATAAGGGAAGGTGAGGACTAGCAGAGATGTTACTCACAAAACTGAAAGTTAAGAAGAGGCATGTTAAGATCGAGAGAGTCTTATCTTTAGGGGATTTGGAGTGCGATGTGCTTTCCATGATGTGAGGTTTGTTGGTGTGCTGTCTGGGTACTCTGTCAGGGCAGCCTTGACGTGGGAGGCGTGGATCCAAGTGGCGATTCCGTCTACCTTTAAGGCCGTGGGAGTTGTCAGGAGCACGGTGTAAGGTCCTTTCCAGCGAGGTTCCAGATTCTTGGTCTGATGTCGACAGACCCAAACCGAGTCCCCTATCTGGAATGAATGGGGGATTAGCGGTTTATTAGTTGCCTCTTTATAGGCAGCTGCTAGAGGTTTCCAAACTTCCTGGTGTACCAACTGTAGGGCCTTCAAGTGAGCCTGTAGGGTGGGGGTATCAGTAAAATTAGAAATTTCTGTAAGCATGAAAGTGACAGCTGGCGGGGGACTGCCATAGAGGATTTCAAAGGGGGTTAGGCCATGAGGGCCTGGGGTGTTTCGGGCCTTGTAGAGGGCCAGGGGTAGGAGTTGTACCCAATCCTTTGAGCCAGTTGCAAGCGTTAATTTAGATAAAGCCTCTTTAATTGTTTTATTCATCCTTTCTACCTGACCTGAACTCTGGGGTCTGTATGCACAATGTAACTTCCAATTGATCCCCAGTGCCTTGGCCACTGACTGACTTACCTGGGAGACAAAGGCAGACCCATTGTCTGACCCGAGTGCCTGTGGCATTCCATACCGAGGAAAGATATCATCTAGTAATTTCTTGGTTACCATTCTGGCGGTTTCATGCTTGGTGGGAAATGCTTCTACCCATCCTGAAAAGGTGTCTACAAAAACTAGGAGATATTTGTAACCATACATACCCGGTTTTACCTCAGTGAAGTCGAGCTCCCAACAAGCCCCGGGTTGGTGTCCCCTCAGGCGGGACCCAAGGGCCATCTGGGCTCGTCCAGCATTTACCTGAGCACACACTTTGCAAGTGTCTGCAACTTCTTTTAGGATTGAACCTTTGTTTAGAAAAAGATGTCCTGTTTCCTTTTGTTGTAGCAGAGTATTCATCTTCTGAGCACTCATGTGGGTTAGCTTGTGAAGTTGCTTAATGAGGAGGGCTGTAATCTTTTGAGGTACAATAGTCTTTTCTAGGTAAGTCTATTTGCCGTGGGCAGCATCATATGATGCCCCCAGTTTCTGAATCAAGTCCAAGTCCTCATTCGTGTATTCCCATCCCGGAGTTGGAGATGCTGCTTTAGGAGTCCCCTCCTCAGTGGCCATCAAAATCAAGAGTTGGGGTCCCAGAGCTGCCTCACGGGTGGCTTTATCAGTGAACCTGTTCCCTATGGCCTCGGGGCTGTTTCCTTTCTGATGACCTGGACAGTGTATAATGCTGAGCTTCTGGGGTAGGTACAGAGCCTTGAGGAGGGCCAATATCTCAGTCTTATTTTTGATTTCTTTTCCCTCTGAAGTCAGCAGGCCCCTTCTTTTGTAAATTTCCCCATGTATGTGGGCGGTGGCGAATGCATACCGGCTATCAGTGTACACATTGAGTTTTTTATCTTTAGCCTGCTGGAGGGCTTGAGTCAAGGCAATGAGTTCCGCTTTTTGTGCCGAGGTCCCTCCGGGCAGGGCGCTAGCCCAGACTACCTGGTCTCTGGTGGTCACTGCGGCCCCGGCTCGCCTCTCACCATTCAGTAGGAAGCTGCTACCGTCCGTGTACCAGGTGAAATCTGCATCCTGCAGCGGCTGGTCAGTGAGATCCTTTCTGGTTCCGTGTACCTCTGCAAGAATCTGCTGGCAGTTATGAGTCTCTGGCCCCTCAGGGAGGGGCAACAGGGTGGCCGGGTTTAGGGCCACTACCGGACCAAATTGCACACGGTCTTTGTCGAGAAGCAAGGATTGGTAATGAGTCATACGTGTATTAGACAGCCAGCGATCTGGGGGCTGTCTCACGATAGACTCAATGGCATGTGGCGTTAGCACAGTCAGAGATTGCCCCAGGGTTAGTTTACTTGCATCCTTGGTCAAGACTGCAACTGCAGCGATCATTCTTAGGCATGGTGGCCAGCCTGAGGCCACTGGATCTAACTTTTTTGAGAGATATGCAACCGGGCGCCTCCATGGTCCAAGCTGCTGAGTTAGCACTCCCTTTGCAAACCCCTGTCTTTCATCTATGAATAGCTCGAAGGGCTTGGTGATGTCAGGCAAGCCCAAAGCCAGAGGAGAGAGGAGAGAGTGTTTAATTTTGTCAAAAGCTTCTTGCTGTGGCTTAGTCCAATTGAAGGGGGTTCCTTGTTTAGTCAAGGGGTAAAGAGGGGCTGCCATTTCAGCAAACCCTGGTATCCATAGGCGACAGAACCCAGTGGTCCCCATGAACTCTCTGAGTTGTCTATGGTTCTGGGGGACAGGAATGTGAGCTACAGTGTCTATGCGGGCCGGTGTTAACCAGCGTTGGCCATTTCTTAATTTGTACCCCAAGTAGGTGACCTCTTGTTGACAGATTTGGGCCTTCTTAGCAGAAGCTTTATAGCCCAAGCGTCCCAGAGTCTCAAGCAGGGCCCCGGTACCTGTATGACAGTCCTGATGTGAGGAGGCTGCAAGCAGGAGGTCATCCACATATTGGAGCAGAATTAAGGAAGTGTGCATGTATTCTTGTAAGATTCCCGGGGGAGGGGGAACCTTCCGTGGTGGGAGACCCGCGCCCAAGAACCAAGACCGAGCCACTGGATGCAAAGGCAAGAGGCAGCTTTATTGTTCGCACAGGCGCCTGCGGCACTCCAGTCCTTCGAGAGGCTGACCGCGCCGGGCAAGGGGAAGGGTCTCTTTTTATAGGGTTTAGGGAGAGCAGAAGCAGGTTTACAGAAGCAGAAGCATGATTTCAGTCCCAGCACTGGTTACTTATTAATAGACTTGGGGTCGGTGGGGATCCTTTTTTGTTTTCTTCTCGGAAACATCCTGACAGGGTTATCTATAGTACATTAGGTGGGGTTAATGGTCATGCTATGGTCACAAGGTTGTTTGCCTGTCTGCATCTGGGGGTCACAAGGCTGTTTGCCTGTCTGCATCTGGGGGCTGTTTTTGGCTCCTGGTATTTTTCCATGGGTTTTACAGTCTGTCTTGGAGGAATTCTGTGAGGCATATGAGTATACAAGGACCAAAAGAAAGGGTGAATGTTATCATAATGAGGGGAATAAAGTACGTCAGAGACAGGATAGGTTTAATTTGCAGGTAGTAGAGCTGTGAGTTTTTTTTAACTTAAAACAATAGATATTGTAGCTGGTCACAGAGAGATGTCAGGTCATATGCAGAGAAAAAATATTATTGGCCATTAAAAAGGCTAATACAGCCCAAAATATTATGAGCTCTGGATTGGTACCATTTATTTCTCCACAATTGCTGCAGTCCAATGTGGCTTCTGAGAACCCCAGTTTTTGGTTTCCCACTTACCACACTTCATTTTTATAGTTTGTGTACATAGCAGGCTATTATCCCACACTGATCTTATGAACAGGCGAGAAGGCAACTCTTCAGAAGAGTGATACTTATCAGAGCCACTAGGAAAGAAACACCTAGATCATATCAAATATATTAGCCAGTATGATCTGGTTATTTTCTATGTATGAGTTTTCTTGCATGTGACATGAAATTTACAGGTAACACAAACATTATGTTTAAGGTTGAAAAATAATAATATAGGTGGTAGGTAAGGAAGAAGGGATTGCTAACTTGGGTGGGAAGTTAATTGGAGTTTGTGGAAATATAAAGATTTGGTTTAAGGTAGAAAGTATAAGAGATTAGTATTGATGCAATATTTGAAATATATGATAGAGGTAACTATCATAACTAATTTTGAAGTTTAGGTTTAAAGGTTTCCTTTTGTGTAAGTCTTTATAGAGGGTTCACAGTCAGGAACTTACTTGGTCTAGAAATCAAAAGGTCTGACGTAGCTTTAGAGGAACTAATGGAAGGATGTTAGGCTGAAAAAGCTTAAAGTTTGATTAATTTTATAGGTGCAATACATTTTATATAATTAGGTCCAGTTTTTTGTGGGTTTTTAAAATATAATTTCATAGTAAAAATATATATATATAAGTTTTACTTAATAGGAAAACATGTAAGAGTAGAACACTTACAAAAGCTACTGTAAATAGGTGTTTATGCAACTCTTCTGCCCAGGTCTCGGCACCCCAAGTGACCACCAAGGAGAACCATACACATATACAAGGGGATTTGAACAAAGAAGTAGAAATGGGTACAGGATTGGTTGATTTAAACAGTAACTGCACTTGTACTCTTCTGATTGGCTTGGGATTTGGGCGGGCAAAGTTGGGAGCAGGAGCTAAGGGAACTCCAGGCAGATGAGGTAATCCCCATAGCAATTGGCTAAGCAAGAGGTAACACTTGTATGCTTTCCATTGGCTGGGGCAGAAAGGCAGAAGGGACAGGCCTCAGGCATGTCCTGGGCATGTCTAGGGGTGACTTAGGCCCTTGGGCAGGTAGCTTTCCTGATCATATTTCAGGGCAATTGCCTTCTGCTTAAGCAGGAACCTGAAATTTAGGCCTAGCCAGGGCAGCTCCCTACTTAATCCCCTCATGGCATCAGTTTATTTTCTGGGTCTTTCACAACAAAATACAGGTTTTATCAGATATCAGAAAACATACAAGCTAAGCAGTTGGGTATAACTTAGTTATCTTAATCAGAGATACTTTTACAATCCTTTTAATCTATCAACACATATTATATATTTTACATCTTTGTTTAGGATCAGACCTGGGTGGGAGTGCAGAACTGACAGAGAAGAGAGCAGGAGTAAAAGCATAGAGCCAGCTGTTGATCCAGTTTATGAAGTTAACAAGATCTTTATGAATTTGGAAGCCACATGTGCCACTTTCAGTGAAAGGGAATCATTGTCCACTTGCTTTTGTGGCCAAACCATATTGCAGTAGAACATGAGGCACTTGGACTTTATTTCTCCTTTCAGGCCGAGAGTTTTAAGATTGGTGAGGAGACAAGCCAGCAGGGAGACCAATGGAGTTTGAACTGACAAAGGGGTGAGAAGTGCCAGGGTATTTGTCTGGGAATCAGGAGTCCCTGATCTGAAGACTGGCCAGAGACATTCTCCTGAAGGACAAGGGGTTCAGAAGGCAAGCAGGCATTCTGACTGCAGGCTCCCAGGGCAGTCCTCCAAGGACAAAACAAGGGAACTGGGTCGTCTTCCTAGGTACCTTAGGGGGACAGATGGATGGAAACTTACTCACCCCCTTTTAGGGCTAGAGATGAAGAGGATATGGCAAATGGCCAATCTGTGGTTGGAGGCAGGGCAAGTGAATTATCTATCTGGCTGTTGGAGATTTGTTTCAACCATCTGGCAGGTTTTTTTTGTTTGTTTGTTTGTTTGTTTGTTTTGTTTTTTGTTTTTCAAGGTAGGGTTTACTCTGGCCCAGGCTGACCTAGGATTCACTTCGGAGTCACATGATGGCCTCAAGTCAGGGTGATCCTCCTACCTTTGGTCCCATGAGCTGAGATTAAAGGTGTGTGCGACCACACCCACCCAGCACCATCTGGCACTTTTGAGAGCCCAGGGGAATTGAAATTTTCAAGCAATTCATCATTGTGAAAGGAGAGAGAGAGATAGTGTGGATACCAGAAACTCTATAGGATTTGAGTTTGGGTCTGGGACAAGCAGCCACCATGACAACAGGGTAATAACTGTCCTTAGTTTGAATTTTAAAACTGACATTTTTTTTTTTCCTACTAGCCATTAGCCACAGGCAAGGACCTCACTAGGTACCCGTCTTTGTTTTTTTTATCTAGCTGTGAGGGGGTTACTGGTTTACTGTGATTGCCTCACCTCCCCTGCAGGTTTTTCTATGGTAGAAAAGGGGAAAAGCAAGGAAAGAGAAATTAGGTATCCATATACAGAAGAAGTTAAGGCAGGCCAGTAAAGACAGGAGTTTGTTTTGTTTTGTTTTAAGAAGGCAGGGTTTGTATTTGATTTAGAGAGATGGCTTGAATTTGGTGTGAAAGGGAGAGACCCTGACAAGTCATGGCCAGCTGAGAGAGCTGTGTATAAGAGGTAGAGTTTGAGGAGGGGCAGGAGCAGGGGAGGGACCTTCACGAGTACCCTATAGCAAGGCTGGATTCAAGACCCGCCCCCAGTGATGTACCTTGTACAGCAGGGCTCTGCCTGCTGGAGACTGAGCAGGAAACTTAATCTTCATCAAAACCTGCCGTACATTTACAGTCAGTCCACTGCACCAGCTTTACATGTGCCCCTGCTTTCATACGCCCTAGCTCCTGGCTGCTTTTAGCTTCCTGACCTGACAATGTTCTTAAGAAGGGTGCCAGGTCGGGCGTGGTGGCACACGCCTTTAATCCCAGCAATTGGGAGGCAGAGGTAGGAGGATACCCCAGACTACACAGTGAATTCCAGGTCAGCCTGAGCCAGAGTGAGACCCTACCTTGAAAAACCAAAAATAAAAGAAGGGTGCCAATTTGGGGCACTAATCAAAAAGTGGAAATCCAGCTAGCTACCAAGTCCTTTCATTTATTAAATATACTCTTTAGTTCATTGGCATACATTATTTAGTTTAATTACCAAAAGAATCCTATGAAAGATGTACTATTCTTAATCTCAAATGAGGAAAGGAGAATTCCAAGAAATTAAGAGGCCTGCACCCAAATGTTGGATGCTGAGACTGGACATAATTACAGGAATCCTCCCTCAAAACCTGAAGCCAAATAAAAAAAAGAATGTGGTTGATATTGTATATATGTAATTACAATTATTGTAATGGGGAGGTAATATGATGGAGAATGGAATTTCAAACGGGAAAGTGTGGGGGTGGGGAGGGAAGGAATTACCATGGGATATATTTTATAATCATGGAAAATGTTAATAAAAATTAAAAAAAAAAAAAAAAAGAATGTGATGTAATTTCACCCAGGCCATATCCAGATGAGATGTTTCATTCCTGCTGACAGAAGAAAGGTGATTTAGTCATCTCGAAGTCAGTGTCCTCTTCCCTCAACTGTGTGCTGCTTGTTAAATCCCTAATCCTCAAATGTCAAGGTTATGCCCTCGGGTTTGCCTTTCCTAAATAACCACACCTGTCAACATTTTCTTCAGATATGTTTAAAAACTCAGTTTAAAAACTCAATATCCTGTTTTCCTTATTTTTAATGAGTATATTTAAAAATATTTTCTTTCTTTATTTATTTATGAAAGAAAGGCAGATTGTGAGAGAAAGAATGGGCACACCTGGGCTTCTATCCACTACAAATGAATTCCATATGCATGTGCCACATTGTGCATCTGGCTTTATGTGGGTATTGGGGAATCAAAATTGGGGCCTTAGGATTTGAAGGCAAGTGCCTTAACTGCTAGGCCATCTGTCCAGCCTGAATATATTTTAAAGACAAGTGAAATTTATATACTTAACATACAGTTTGATGTTTAGATATATGGATATGTTGTGAAATGGCTAAATGAATACAAAAGAATAGCTAAAGAAATTCAAAGAGTCAGAGTTAGAAGTCTCACTACCTGATACCTACAATGATATCAAAGCCACAGTTATGAAGTAAAGGAGAATTTGGTAAAAGTTTCAGTTCACGAATCAGGTAAACAATAGAGAGCCATGTGCCATGAGATGATGCTTAAGAGAAGAATCTTTAAGAGACAGAAAGCTGGGTCTTATCAACATTGCAATGTTTAGGACCAGCATTGTGGTGCATGCCTTCAGTCTCAGATCTAGGGCAAGATAAAGTAGAAGAATTTCAGTGAGTTCAAGACAAGCCTGGGGCTAAATAGTGAGTTGCAGTTCAGCCTGAGGCTACAGATTGAGTTCCAGATCAGCCTGGGCTACAGTGAGACCCCTCCTCAAAAATATAATTTAAAAGTTCTCTCTCTACAGTGAGACCTTAACACAGGAGAAAAAAAAAACTAGCAGTATTTTGTTTACATTTTAAAAAATGCTTATAGCAATTTTTAAATATTTATAATCACCCAAAGTTGGAGATAGTAACATTGTCCTTTAGGGTATGAAAGTATAAACAAGTGTTATAACCATAATTGACCCAAACCTCCAACTGGGAAAAATGGAACGTGAACCTGGGATGTCTGTGCTATTAAAGGGAAAGAATATTGTATCCCAACTGAGCAAATCAGTAAGTCATAAGTAGAGAGCTTACCAACCAAATGAGTCCCCATTTCCAAAGCTGGCATCATCTGAGCCACAGAAATAATCGTGTACTACTGAAATATAACTAAAAGTATAAAATGAATAGTACTAGTCTTGATTATCAACAAAAATATGTAACAAATACCCATAAGCTCACAGCAAATGAGCGAGCTTATTTATTTATTTATTTTTCTTTTTTTTAATTTTTTTTTTTTTAATTTGAGAGCGACAGACACAGAGAGAAAGACAGATAGAGGGAGAGAGAGAGAATGGGCGTGCCAGGGCTTCCAGCCTCTGCAAACGAACTCCAGATGCATGCGCCCCCTTGTGCATCTGGCTAACGTGGGACCTGGGGAACTGAGCCTCGAACCGGGGTCCTTAGGCTTCACAGGCAAGCGCTTAACCGCTAAGCTATCTCTCCAGCCCGAGTTTATTTATTTTTAAAGATTTATTTCTTTATCTATTTTATAGATTGATCTATATGTCTATTTTTTTTTTAAGAGAGAGAAACAGAGAGAAAGAGGAAGACACAGATAGAGAGAGGGAATATGAGTGTCAGGGCCCCCTGCAACTGCAAATGAACTCCAGATGCATGCACCACTTTGTGCATCTGACTTTATGTGAATACTGGGAAATCAAACCCAGGTCATCAGGCTTTGCAGGCAAGCACCCCATTTAAAGCTTTTTTTTTTTTTTTTTTTTTTTTTTTTTTTAAAGGCAGTAAAAATTCCAAATATGGGGCTAGAGAGATGGCTAGTGGTTAAGGTGCTTTCACAGCAAAGCCAAAGGATCCAGTACCAGATGAACAAGGTGGCAAATGTGTTTGGAATTCATTTCCAGAGATTAGAGGCCCTGGCATGCCCCTACTCTCCCTCCCTCCCTCCCTCCCTCCCTCTCTCTCTCTCTCTCTCTCTCTCTCTCTCTCTCTCTCTCTCTCTGTCTCCCTCCCTCTCTCTCTCTCTCTCTCTCCCCCTCTCTTCCTCTTTCTCTCTCTCTCCTAAATAAATGAGTAGCATATTAAAAAAAAATAAAAACTTCTGAGTGTGGTGGTGTACACTTTTAATCCCAGTACTAGGGAAGCTGAGGTAGGAAGATTGCTGAGTTTGAGGCCACCCTGAGACTACAGGTCAGCCTGGGCTAGAGTGAGACCCTACCTAGAAAAGCAAAAGAAAAATGAAAAAAAACAGAAGAAATAAAAACTTCCAAGTGTAGCTACATACCAAACTTATGTCCCTTGGTTTAACAGAACAGGAGTTTTATTGTTTTTGTTTATTATGGTTTTGATTTTTTAAATTTTCATTTATTTATTTGAGAACAGCAGACAGATAGAATCAGAGAGATGGAGAGAGAGAAAAAGAAAGAGAGATAGAATGGGTGGGTCAGGGCCCAGCCACTGCAAATGAACTCCAGACAGCATGCACCCTCTTGTGCATCTGGCTAACTTGGGACCTGGGGAATTGAGCCTCAAACCAGGGTCCTTAGGCTTCACAGGCAAGCGCTTAACTGCTAAGCCATCTCTCCAGCCCTTGA
The DNA here is from genome assembly GCF_020740685.1 of Jaculus jaculus. Lineage (NCBI taxonomy): Eukaryota > Metazoa > Chordata > Mammalia > Rodentia > Dipodidae > Jaculus > Jaculus jaculus. Next base: position 28,063,067 of record NC_059120.1, read on the forward strand.
AATTTTTGTGCAAGCTCGCATTGTGTAGTGCAGTTGTCCTCAAATTTATGATCTTCTTGCTTAGCTTCCTGAGTGCTGGAATACAAACTTGGTGGTTACACACATGGAATTACATGCCTGGTAAAACAATGATTTTAGTATAAAATCAATACACAGCAAATCCATAAAAATGTACAACTGAACTGAATTAGGCCCCCTTTTTTTCTCCATAATTGTGCCATTTTGTTTCTTTAAGTTCTCTGCCCCCCAACCATGTGTGTTACTGCACTATGGTGTGTATATGCATAATGTATGCACGACCTCATGGTCATGCATGTGGAGGACAGGGAACATTGGTCGTCCTCCTCTGTCATGCTTTTGTGCTGTTTTCTTAAAAGGGAATATCTCACTAAACCTGGAACTGCCATTTATTGGTCAGAAATCCTTGCAAGTCACTGAGATTGTCTTGTCTCCGCCCCAACACTGGCAGGACTTTGGTCTCAGACCTGCCTGGCCATATCCAACTGCTTGTGTGGACTGTAGAGAAAACTTGGGCCCTATCAAGCCCTTGTGCTTGTGTGGCAAGCACTGTTACCCAATAAGCCATATCATCCACAGTCTCTCTTCTAGTTTTTCAAAAGAAGAAAGAAGGAAGGAAGGAAGGAAGGGAGGATGGGAAGGAGGAAGGAGGAGGAAGAAAAGAAGGAAAGGAGGAGGGAGGGGAAGAAAGGAACAAAGGGAGATAGGATTCCTTTGTAAAGTGCTAAGGATTGAACCCAGGGCCTTGAGAATTCTAGGCAAACACTCTACCATGTAGCTATGTCTCCAGCACTAGTGTCCCAGGATATAGAATGCAATTCCATTATGTAAAATGCCTAATTTCCCTATTTTCTTCAAAGGAAACAATGAAGTGTGTCACTACAATTGTGAATTTGTCAATATTATTATAGTTTTATTTGTTTCTGCTTCATTATTTTTATTTCTACAGATTCAGAACATGTTCATGAGTATAATGCCATATTTTAATTGACACATTCGTTGTGGTGAAGTGACATTTTTTTACCCATGGTGATATTTTGTAGATCTAAAATCTCCATGTTGTTATTAAGAAAGCTACTCCAGCTAACTTGTCATGAGTGCTAGCATTCACTCTCTCCTGATTCAGTCCAGTCTCTTCCATTCCTGCTATCTGTACCATCTGCTTTATTCCTTCCTCTTATTTTTCCTGCTTTATGCAGTGCATAGTTTATCTCATTAATCTCTTGTTGACTTCATAGCTATAACACCAAATGTAAACCTTCTGGCTTTTTCTATTTAGTGGTTGACTCAGCAATTGTGGAAAACAGCTTTCATTTATCACAGTCTGTTTCTAATAGGGTTTCACTCATTCTTGAGCACAGATTCCTTACAGCAGTCTGCTTTCCTGTACTTCCTCCAGCCTTTCGGTTGTTAACGAGTCACCTCGATGTGTGTCACAAATCCTGACACAGAAAGAACTCTTCCCTTTAGGGGTTGTGGTTTGCTTGGTATCAGATCTGCGCAGCAGGATGCTGGATTTCTAGACAAACTCTTCTCAATGCCCTCAGTAAACTATCCCGATTTTAAAGTAATTATATAACAATTACACATTAGGCCTGTTTTTTTTTTTAATTATTTATTTATTTATTTGAGAGCGACAGACACAGAGAGAAAGACAGATAGAAGGAGAGAGAGAGAATGGGCGCGCCAGGGCCTCCAGCCTCTGCAAACGAACTCCAGACGCGTGCGCCCCCTTGTGCATCTGGCTAACGTGGGACCTGGGGAACCGAGCCTTGAACCGGGGTCCTTAGGCTTCACAGGCAAGCGCTTAACCGCTAAGCCATCTCTCCAGCCCACATTAGGCCTGTTTTGACAAACTCCCGTTGAGTCTTTTTTTTTTTTTCTTTCAGTGGATTCATCAATATTGTATTAGCATGTGGTGACCTTGAAGAGCTGTGCTTGTCGTTTTATGTGTTATCACTAATAGTGAATAGGTCATCATCATTTATGAGTACATACAGATCTGATCTGTGTGGTTTAATATTAAAATTTCTACATTGTGTAACACTTAACTTGTCACCTATTTTACATCTTAATGTCAAGCATATGATTTTATGAAAATTTCAGGCACATCAGGATCTTCTTGTTCAGACTCCTGATAAATTGACTTCTGTCTTGTGAAAAATGCATATAATCACTGGTGAATAGAAGGCAACATCTCAAGTGATGAATCACTGTACTCATTAATTATGTGAAAGACAATGAAATAGATGAGTAAGTGAACAAGCCATGCCCACACTTTAGTAACTCAAGATCTAACTGAATGAAAAATACTGTACCACATCAGGCAATTTTACCAAGAAAATACAACTTGTTTTAGAAAACCATGGACTTTTACAGAAAGATATGTAATACAACCTGAATAAAAATTGAAATATTCCATATTCCTTATTCCATTATTATTTGAGCCAATATAGTTAAAGTATCAATCCTTTACAAATTTATGGGTTCCTGTTTATAGTTAATGGAATCAAACTAGATGTGATACAACTGTTTCTCATTTTATGTACATGCATGTGTGGATCCATGTGTACAAATACACAGGCATATGTGTACATGTGTGGGTCAAAGACAGAGGATGACTTCTGGTGTCATTATCAGGTATATCTCCATTTCTTTTTGAGGCAGGCTCTCTCACTGGTGACCTGATGGTCACCCATTACAGTAGATTGGAAGGCTAGATCACTTCAAGGATCCTAATGTCTCCACCTTCCCTGTGCTGGGACCACAGGCACACACCATCGTGCCCAGCATCTATGTGGTTACTAGGAATCAAACTCAGGTCCTCATGCTTTCCAAGCCAGCACTTTGCTTACTGAACTACTCCCCATCCCCCATCCCCATGTGATACAATGTTAACTAATTATTTTCACTAGACAAAAGCAACCTAAATCTTCATAGAAAAGAATATGTGACAATTTTTCAAGGAATCACCTACTCAACTATATCTACACACAGAAATTTGTGAAGACAATATATATTTAATTACATGATCATGTTTTACATACAGCAATAGGTTTATATATTAATATGTTTCTCATTTGAAATGCATGTATATTTGTCTGTATCTGTTTATACTAGAGAAAAGATGGAACAGTAATAGATCAAATTATCTCCATCAGATACACATTGATAACCTGTATAGCAAAATTTCATGAGATATTTATATTGTAACCTTACATAATTATTACATAAAACCTTTTGAAAAGTTTGGTGGTGTTGCAGCAAGTGATGGATTCTGTGCCCACTGTGATAAGCTACTACTCATACTACTCATGGGGTCCAGATCCAAGCCAATGTCATAACAAAGAAACAGCAAGCAGAAGTACTTCAAGAATATTTTATCCTTTTTGCCTTTCTTGAAAACTGTGAAGGGATCAAATTCATATTCCTTACACTATTATGGGAAACTGAGTCACACATAGATGGCACCAGAGTGTAGAATCAGAAAATTTATTTATGTTGACAAGGACCCAGGGTAATAACTTCCAAAGCCTGAGTACTGAGCTCTGATAGCTCAGGGTTTTATATACAAATACGGCAGGCAGTCTGAAAACATCTTGAAAACACTATCAGTGGGTTACAATTTCTAAGGTAACATGATTTTAAGGAACAAACAAAAAATCCTTAGCAATAAATTAGTGATAATAAAGTACAACTGTATAACAGAAAACTGTTCAGGGGCGTTTGTGCCTATGACTGCCCTAACCAGATTGCAAGTAGGGCAGCTGCATAGATAGGGAGGAGACTCAGGACCATGCTGTCTTCCTGGTAAAGCCTTGAACAATAGAAACTGTGTTTTAGAGTATCATCTGGGTCTGGTTTCTTCGTTAAAGTTCTCCTCCTACAAAACTATCTATGCTCTGCTTCCCCATGTACAGCTGATTCTGTGTTTATTTCTTTGAAACTCTCCCAAAACCTACCTGAAATGCAAAAATCTTTGCCTTTTTGTTTGTAATATTCCACATTACCAAACCATAAAGAACCAACATTACAAGTAGTAGCTGTACAGATTGTAGAGTGTTGGGCATTTCTAACGTGCTTTGTATTTCCATTTTGTTTGTTTGTTTGTTGATTTTGTGATTTCTCCAAGGTAGGGTCTCACTCTAGCTCAGGCTGACCTGGAATTCAGTATGTTGCCTCAGGGTGGTCTCTAACTCTTGGCGATCCTCCTACCTCTGCCTCCCAAGTGCTGAGATTAAAGGCGTGTGCCACCAGGCCTGGCTGCTGGTTTATTTATTTAAGAGGGGGAAGGGGAAAGAGACAGAGAGAGAGAGGGAGAGAGAGAATGGATATGCCAAAGCCTCCAACCAGTGCAAATGAACTCCAGTTGCATGCATCAAATTGTGCATCTGGCTTACGTGGTTTCTAGCAAAGTGAACCTGGGTCCTTGGGCTTTGCAGGAAAGCACCTTAACTACTAAGCTATCTCTCCAGCTCATACCATTGCATTTATAGGTGACAATGTAACAGATAAAAAATTGTGAAATATAATAGACCTGGATAAATTCATCTAATATTAAGTCTTAAAATAAAACAGGAGAAAAATGATTTATTGTATTTACCATCACTAATTTTTTGAAAGTACAAAAATGAGTTGAACTATAATTTAGCTAATTTTTCAGAAATTTTATATCTATCTATCTATCTATCTATCTATCTATATATATATATATATATATGGCATATCACTAATTTGTATTGGGTTTGCTATAGATATCCATACAAAATTAATGGGCTCATTTATGGAATACTAGGCCTCAAGGATCTTAGCTTATTTATTTAAATCTATTTTTGAAACTTTCATACATCTGAACAAGGCATTTTGATTCCACTCCTTCCAATTACTCTCTTTCCCCTTCCCCTCCCACTGAAACTCTTCTTCTTTTCCTTAGACCTCATCCTACTTCCATGCCTTTTTTTGACTCATTGATTAAATTAAGGTTGCTTACATATTAATGAATGGGAAGTTATTGATTGTTGAATAGGATGTGGCTACACCACTAAAAGGAGTTGATTTCTCTTCTCCCAGCAATGTTCACAGGCCACTGTTTTTACTTTGTGAGCTATGGGGTCTCAAGGACCTCTGCCTCATCTATGATCCAATTTTCACAGGCTCAATCATATACAGGAAACCACATCTGGTGCAAGTTCATGAATATAACCAATCCATCCTATCCAGAAGACAGCATTTTGCAGCCCCACTTCTCACCCTTCATCTCTCACATTTTATTTATTTATTTATATAGAGAGAGAATAATGGAGAGAGAGAGAGAGAAGGATAGAGAGAATAATGGAGAGAGAGAGAGAGAAGGATAGAGAGAAAATATAGGCATGCCAGAGCCTCCAGCCTCTGCAAACGAACTCAAGACCATATGTGCCACCTTGTGTACCAGGTGGGTCCTGGGGAATCAAAACTGGGTCCTTTGGCTTTGCAGTCAAGCACTTTATCTGCTAAACCATCTCTCTAGCCCCATTCCTTACATTCTTTTGCCTTCCTTTCAGCATCTTTCACTAAGCCTATTAAAGGAGAAATCTAGTTTCTTTTAGGCAGTTTAGTTAGGGGCAGGAGCTCAAAGAGGGAACCAAACTCCAGGGTGTTCGCAGGAGTGGAACCATGTCTGACCCAGTTTCACCCACAATGAGCTGCAGTGTCTCCTGCTGCCTCCACAGTCTAGAACACTACCTAGGTGGAATAGCATTTGGGTCAGCCCCTTGAATCTGTAAACCACTCAGGCCTTTCCCTCACAGACCTGAGTCTGATGAAAGAACCCATTTTTAACTATCTGTAAAGGCTTGTCCATGCTGATCTCTGCCCTGTCTCTACCTTGTGAGGTCTTCCATCTGGACATATGTAAGTTGGCTTCTCTCTTGGCCTGAGCATTTTTCTATTTTGTCTTCTCACTTTGATTACATGTATGCTCTCTTCACTCTCTGAGCCTAACACATGTATATTTCCTCTAAATGCTAGATCTACCAAGTGGGTATTTCCTCTAAACTGTAGGACTGCTACATATGTAATTTCTCTAAACTGAGAGTAACTAATCATGGGTGTAATTCTCTTTACTACCCAGTTCTCATCTGGTCTCTGCTTTGGTATTTTTCCTTCTGCTATTCCTCCTTAAACCATTACCACGTAATCCTTAACTTTTCTTCCAAGTGGAGGCTCAGGGTGAATGCTTATTTCTTCGAAGCTCTCTACATGGACTTTAAGATCCTGTCTTCCACATACTTGTGACTCTGTTCCAGCCTTTTACTAGTTCCAAATTTCTCTTAAATAAACCTCAGGAACTATGCTGTGTCTCCCACATGAGTGTGCTTCTTCTAAACTCTACATGAGCGTCTAGATGCTGCCTTCCACGTGCTTCTGACACTGCTCCAGCCTTTTCTTGGATCCCAATTTCCCTTAAAATGAATGTCACAATTTATGACTTTTCCCTAAATAAACAATAATTCATTTATCATTCTTGAGTTTATTTTTACCAATCCTTTGTTAAAAAGAGAAGGACCAAAAATCAGTGTTCTTAACTTTTGGAGACCTCCTGAATCCCCAAGTCCAGCATAACTAAGAGGGGACGGGTATTCACCTTTACCCATTTGCATCAAGAAACTTCTGTGTTCGAGGCTGTGAGCAGTAGCAGCCAAAGCTGTGTGGAGTGACCAAGTGAAAAGGAGCGACTGCTAGGTTCAGGCACAGAGGAAAGAGAGCACAGGCAAGCAGAAGAATTAAATTTTTATTGTGTGACTAGAGCTGAAGCCATATTTGGATTATTCATTTTTTTCAGCTTCTCATAGTATTTATGTAAAGGAATGTGTAAAGTATTAAACAAGTTAGCTTATCTCTTTCCAGTCATCTGGTTTAATAGTTTTTCCTCTGTTTAATTGAAAGTAAATTTGAAGTTAGAAAATAATCAAAACATTTTAAGTTATCATACAAACTTAGGAGATATGATAAGCATATTTATTTTTAGAAATTAATTATCTGTTTACTAAAGTTGAACCCATAAGCCTCTTCTTATAAATCACTTGATGGGTAACATAGGTCACGTCCTCGTGCACCCAAGTGCAGAAGAATTCTTTTTTTTAATTTTTAATTTTAAATTTTTTTTATAAACAACTTCCATGATTATAAAAAATACCCCATGGTAATACCACCCCTCCCCACACTTACCCCTTTGAAACGCGACTCACCATCATACCCCCTGCCTATTTCAATCAGTCTCTCTTTTCCTTTTGATGTCTTGTCTTGTCTTCTCTTATGATGGTCTTATGCAGGTAGTGTCAGGCACTGTGAGGCCAAGGATATCCAGGCCATTTTGTTTCTGGAGGGATGATGTTGTTGTATGGAATCCTGCCATTCCTTTGGCTCTTACATTCTTTCCACCACTTCTTCCATATTAGATCCTGAGCCTTGGAAGGTGTGATACAGATATTGCAGTACTGAGCACTGTGGTCATTTCTTTCCATCACCATGATACCTTCTGAGTTGTCCCAAGGACACTGCCATCTGTAAAGAGAAGATTCTGAACCAAAAATGAGAGTAGCATTAATATAAGGGTGTGAACACTAACAGAAGTGCTTATTGGGAAGTTTGATAAGTATAGTATATACATTTGGCCAGAAAACAGCAGACTTTACACCTCTAGGGCTCATGACTACCCCTATTTTAAGTTTTCAGTATCAGGGATGTATTCCCTTCCTATGGAGCAGGCCTCCAGTCCAATTAGAGGGCAGTTGTTTTCCACCATGACAGACATGCCACTGTTGTACCCATTGGCTCATTTGGCCTTGTGGGCCAATTATAAGGCTTGCAGTGTCCACTGATGAGTATATTCACTGGAGATTTCTCTTTCTCCCATTGAACTGCATGCAGAATATCTTCTTCCAGCTTTCTGTCAGCTGATCTACATGGGGGAGGTTATCAGCTCAGATCCAGCAAGATTTCTTAGTGGCCTTGCAACCCAAGTATATGGAGTCTTCAGCAATAGGGTCTTGGTCTTACCATCTATTTCTGGTGGGAAACCAAGGGCTTCAGCAATGGCCTATAATGCTTTGGGAGCATTGGGGGTCTCACTGGCCAACAACTCACTGGAAGATATCCCATCTCTGGCAGTGAAAATTTTCTAGCAACAATCTATGGCTCCAGAGTGTCCCATGTCCAAAAATGTAGGATTACATGTTTTGTTTATATCCTCTTAGATTTTGATTAGCTGTCCCTCCACCTTTCCTTTACTCAATCTCTACCCCAGACTTCATTTTGGGCTTTTTTACCCCATTAATCTGTTCTTCTATTTACATATATACAATACCATCTTATTAAGTACCCCCTCCCTTCCTTTCTCTTCCCTTTCTATCTCTTTTCTAGCTTACTGGCCTCTGCTACTGAGTTTTTTCCTTCTCACACAGAATCCCAGTCATCTGTAGCTAGGATCCACATATGAGAGAGAACATGTGGCGCTTGGCTTTCTGGGCCTGGGTTACCTCACTTATTATAATCCTTTCCAGATCCATGCATTTTCCTGCAAATTTCATAACTGCATTTTTCTTTACCATTAAGTAGAAATCCATTGTATAGATGTACCATATCTTCATTATCCATTCATCAGTTGAGGGACATCTAGGCTGGTTCCATTTCCCAGCTATTGTGAATTGAGCAGCAATAAACATGGTAGAACATGTACTTCTAAGGAAATGAGTCCTTAGGATATATGCCTAGAAGTGCTATAGCTGGGTCATATGGTAGATCAATCTTTAGCTGTCTTAGGAAATTCCACACTTATTTCACAATGGCTAGACCAGATTGCATTCACACCAACAGTGTAGAAGGGTTCCTCTTTTTCCACATTCTCGCCAGCATTTATGGTCATTTGTTTTCATCATGGTGGACAATATGAGAGGAGTGAGATGGAATTTCAACATAGTTTTAATCTGCATTTCCCTGATGACTAGGGATGAAGAACATTTTTTAGATGCTTGTATGCCATTCATATTTCTTCTTTTGAGAACTCTCTATTTAGTTCCATAGTCCATTTTGTAATTGGCTTCTTTGATTTCTTATTGTTTAATTTTTTGAATTCTTTGTATTTCCTAGATATTAATCCTCTATCAGAAGTATAGCTGCCAAAGATTTTTTCCCATTCTGGATGTTGCCTCTTTGCTTTATTCACAGTGACATTGGGGTATAAATCTTTGTAATTTCATGAGGTCCCAGCAGTCAATCTGTGGCTCTATTGCCTGAGCAATTGGGGTTGTATTCAGAAAGTCTTTTCCAAGAACAATATGTTGAAGGGTTTTCCCTACTTTTTCCTCCAGCAGTTTCAGAGTTTCAGGTCTGATGTTAAGGTCTTTCATCCATTTGGACTTAATTCTTGTGCATGGAGAGAGAGAAGAATCTATTTTCATCTTTCTACAGATAAATATCCACTTTTCCCAGCACCATTTGCTGAAGAGGCTATCTTTTTTCCAATGAGTATTTTTGGCATTTTTATCAAATATAAGGTGGCTATTGCTACCTGGACTTACATCTGGGTCCTCTATTCTGTTCCATTGATCTACATGTTTGCTTTTGTGCCAGTACCATGCTGTTTTTTTTTTTTACTATAGCTCTGTAGTATAGGTTAAAATCCGGTATAGTGATACCACAAGCCTCATTTTTTTAAATATTTTTGTTTATTTTTAATTATTTATTTGATACTGACAGAGAGAGAAAGAGGCAGACAGGGAGAGAAGAGAGAGAATGGCACGGCAGGGCCTCCAACAACTGCAAATGAACTCCAAATGCGTGTGCCCCCTTGTGCATCTGGCTAATGTGGGTCCTGGGGAATTCAGCCTTGAACTGGGGTTCTTAGGCTTCACAGGCAAGCGCTTAACCACTAAGCCACCTCTCCAGCCAACAAGCCTCATTTTTGTTGCTCAGCATTACTTTAGATATTTGAGGTTTTTTGTGATTCCAAATGAATTTTTGGATTGTTTTTTCTATTTCCTTGAAGAATGCCGTTGGAATGTTGATGGGGATTGCATTAAATGTGTAGATTGCTTTTGGTAAGATTGCTGTTATCACAATATTCACTCTTCTGATCCAGGAACAAGGGATGTTTTTCATTACCTAGTGTCCTCTGCAATTTCTCGCTTGAGTGTTTTATAGTTTTCGTTGCAGACATCCTTTACTTCCTTGGATAGGTTTATTCCAAGGTACTTTATTTTCTTTGATGCAATTGTGAATGGAAGTGATTCTCTGATTTCATTCTCTGTGTGTGTGTTAGCATATAGGAATGCTGCTGATTTCTGTGTATTTATGTTATATCCTGCTACATGGCTGTAGGTGTTTATCAGCTCTAGCAGTTTGCTGGTAGAGACTTTAGGGTCCTTTATATTTAGAATCATGTTATCTGCAAATAATGATAACTTGATCTCTTCCTTTCCTATTTGTATACATTTTATGTGTGACTCTTGCCTTATTGCTATGGCTAAGACTTCCAGAACTATATTAAATAAAACTGGGGACAGTGGACACCCTTGTCTTGTTCCTGATATTAGTGGGAAAGCTTCCAGTTTTTCCTCATTTAGTAATATGTTGGCTGTAGGCTTGTCATAAATAGCACTCATTATATTGAGATATGATCCTTCTATTCCCAGTCTCCGTAGGACTTTTATCATGAAAGGATAGTGGACTTTGTCAAATGCTTTTTCTGCATCTAATGAGATGATCATACGATTTTTGTCCTTCAGTCAATTTATATAATGTATTACATTTATTGATTTGTGTGTGTGTGTTTTGGTATCAGAGTTATGCTGGCTTCATACAAGGAGTTTGGTAGGATTCCTTCTTTTTCTATTTTATGGAAAAGCTTAAGAAGCAATGGTGTTAGTACTTCCCCAAAGGTCTGGTAAAATTCAGCAGTGAATCCATCTGGGCCTGGACTTCTTTTATTTGGGAGATTTTTGATAACTGCTCGGATCTCCATACTTGTTATAGGTCTATTGAAGTTGTTAATCTCAGCTTGATTTAATTTAGATAGGTCATACAAGTCAAGGAAATCATCCATTTCTTTCAGAGTTTTATATTTATTTCAGTATTTTTTTATAGTGTGTCCCTATGATTTTTTGAATACCTCTGGTTATACATTGTGATGCTTCCTTTTTCATCTCTAATTTTATTAATTTGTGTCTTTTCTCTCTTTCTCTTGGTCAGATTTGCTGAGGGTTTATCAAAATTTTTTATCCTTTCAAGGAACCAACTCTTTGTTTCATTGATTCTTTGGACTTTTTTTGTTTCTATTTCTTTAATTTCTGCCCTAATCTTTATTATTTCATCCCATCTACTGACTTTTGGTTTGCCTTCTTCTTCTTTTTCCAAGGATTTAAGGTGAAGCATTAGGATGTTTAATTGTGACCTTTCTATTTTGTTAATATAGGCACTTGAAGCTATAAATTTACCACTTAGAACTGCCTTCATTGTGTTCCAGAGATTTTGGTATGTTGTGCTCTCATTATCATTTGACTTTATGAATTTTTTTATTTTCTTCTTGATTTCTTCATTGACCCATTCATCATTTAGTAGTATATTGATTAGTTTCCATGATTTTGTGTATGCTCTATAGCTTTTCCTGCTATTGATTTGTAGTTTAATTCCATTGTGGTCAGATAGAATGCAAGGAATTATATCAATTTTCCTGAATTTATTAAGATTTGATTTGTGTCCTAATATATAGTCTATTTTAGAGATTGTTCCATATGCTGCTGAAAAGAATGTATATTCTTCAGCCTTTGGATGAAATGTCCTGTATATATCTGTTAGGTCCATTCCTTCTATGACTTCATTTAGTCCATATGCCTCTCTGTTTATTTTTTCCTGGGATGACCTGTCAATTGATGACAGTGGGTGTTGAAGTCACCCACCACCACTGTGTTTGGTGTTATCTGTGACCTTAGTTCTAATAGTGTTTGTTTGATGAATTTGGGAGCCCCCATGTTAGGTGCATATATGTTTAGGATTGTAATGTCCTCCTGTTGGAGTGTGCCCTTAATCAATATAAAGTGACCTTCCTTATCTTTCTTGACTAATGTTGGACTGAAGTCTACCTTGTCAGGATAGCAACCCCTGCTTGTTTTCTAGGCCCATTTGCTTGAAACATTGTTTTCCAACCTTTCACCCTAAGAGAATGTTCTTCCTTTGTAGAAAGGTGAGTTTCTTGGAGACAACAAATTGTAGGAGCCTGCTTTTTAACCCAGTCCACAATCATATGTCTTTTGGTTGGGGAATTGAGGCCATTGATATTAAGAGATATTATTGAAAGGTGTGTATTTATGTTTGCCATTTTTTTTTATGTGTATAAGTTCTTGTTCTACCTTTGCTCTCTTGTGTTAACTAGTTTTTGAGTATTGCTTGTTTTTTCCAGGTTCCTTGTATGTGTGCTTTTCCTTTTCTTCAGCATGGAAGGTTCTTTCAAGTATTTTCTGTAGATCTGGTTTTGTCTTCAAATACTCCTTTAGCCTGCTTTTGTCATGGAATGTCCTTATTTCTCTGTCTATTTGAATGGATAGCTTTGCAAGATAAAGTAAACTTGGTTGACAGTTGTTATCTTTCAGAACTTGGAATATATCACTCCATGCCCTTCTGGGTTTTAAAGTTTGTGTTGAATAATGTGCTGTAATCCTGATGGGCTTGCCTTTGTAGGTAATTGATTTTTCTCTCTAACTGCTTTCAATATTTTTCTCTTTGTTTTGTGTGTTCGGTAGTTTGATTATATGTCAAGGAGAAGTTCTTTCCATGTTTTGTCTGGCTGGGGTTCTAAAGGTTTCCTGTATCTGCTTTGGCACTTCCCCAATTTGGGGGAAGTTTTATTCTATGATTTTGTTGAAGACTCCTACTATGCCTTTGGAGTGGAATTCTTCTCCTTCTACTATTCCCTGAATTTTTATGTTTGAGTTTTTCATAGTGTCCCAAATATCTTAAAATTCCATTTATACTTTTCTATTAGTTTGTCTTTCTTTTTTGTTGGACTGTATTAGATCTGCCACCTGGTCTTCTAGCTTAGATATTCTGTCCTCTCCTTCATCCATTCTACTGGTGATATTTTCTACAGACTTTTTTTTATTTCATTCACTGTGTTCTTCATTGCTGGTAATTCTGACTGGTTTTTCTTCATTATTTCTATTTCCTTATTTATGTCTTGTATTGACTTCTTTATTTCATGAAATTGGTGTCCTGTGTCTTCTTTGATTCCTTTGATTTGCTCTTTGATTTCTTCTTTACTTCTTTGAACATACTTACAATCATTCTTTTGAAATCTTTCTCAGCACTTCCTCTAACTCGTTCTCACTGGACGTCATTTCTGATGCATTAACTCTGTTTAGTGGTTTTATATTGCCTTAATTTTTAGTGTTTCTTGTGTTATAATGTATATATTTTTGTATCTTCGATTAAGTTAAGTCTTGGATTTTCTAGTTAGCTGGGTATTCTTAGCTGTATCAATTGATCTGATGTTATATATCTTCAGGATAGGAGCTTAAGGTGTTAGGTGTGGCTCTTAAGACTCTCAGAGTATCTACAGATGTGTTCCTAGGGGTTGGATTTGCCTACTATGGGAGTATCCAAGTAGGCTGAGTGGAACAAAATACAGATAGATTCTATAATTTAACTAAACAATGTACACATTCAATGAAAAACAGCACCAAGTATTTATGCAAGAGTAGGTTTTATAACAACCAAGTCCTCTATCAACAAAGAGGTTAAGATTTCTGGTCTGTTGAGGGTTCTAAGTCAGCCTTTGACCAAGTGAGACACTTTTCTGGTGCAATCCCTTTGCCTTTTGGGGTGATTTTGGTCTCAGTTATGCTGCGCTCTGCTTGCATCCATCTTTGGTGCCATGTGGGTTCAAGGAGGCTGGCTGGATCGCTAGAACACCATTCTGTTTTCTGGACCTGGACACTGGCTTTTCCTGTGTGGCAAACTGAGCCTGTCAGCTGTGGCCCAACAGACCTGACCCCACCACTGCTGGATCTGCCGCTGCTGTAGCCATCGCTGCTCCTGCTGCTGGGTCCTCTGCTGCTGCTGCAGCAGCTGCTGCTACTGGGGCCACTGCTGCTGCTACTGCTGGGTCTGGAGCTGGAGCTAGAGCTGCTGCTGCTGCTGTTGGATCTACTGCTGCCTGAGCCACTGGTGCTCCTGCTGGGGCCACTGCCGCTGCTACTGCTGGGTCTGGAGCTGGAGCTAGAGCTGCTGCTGCTGCTGTTGGATCTACTGCTGCCTGAGCCACTGGTGCTCCTGCTGCTGCTGCTGCTGCCAAAGCCTGCGCTGCCAATGCCAGATCTGGTGCCCTCACTTCTTCTGCTGCTTCCTGCCGGAGCTGGAGCTGGAGCCACTGCTGCCAGATCTGCTTTGGCCTGCCTGTGTGGGCTCTGGATGCCTTGGATCTCTCCTACTTCTCTGCTGCCATTTTAATTTCTTATGCACCTCACTTTTTAGTAAAAGTGTGTATTTTGCCTGGTATTCTTTGGCTTTTTCTCCCCTAGGCTGCTTTGGTGTGGTTTCTAAGCTGCCATCTTAACTGGAAGCATATTATTTTTAAACACTTTAGACTAAGCTATGTATTTAATTTACTCACTTTGAGTATTTCTAATGTTAGCACAAAATGTTTTCAAACTGAAAAAAATTAAACTATTTTTGTAAGAACATGTCAAAAATAAGACAATATTGTACCTCTGAATTTTTTGTTATATCTATGTACATACTTGTGTGTATTTCTCTGTGTTAACCTCTTATTGTGCAATGATCCTTCCTGATATTGCCTTGTTGTAGTACTTTGCTTAATATGATCACACAGTCCAGAGCATACTGTGAAACATGCACAGCATTTATTTTCCAGTAATTAAAGTCTCCAAATGGCAATGTGAAGAGTAGATGCAGAGACAGTAAGGGAGGAAAGGGAAATGGAGAGACATAAGTGTGATGAAGTGAAAGTTAAAGAAAGACACTGTCATTGACACATGTAGTTGTATCCAGTATTCTGATTCAACTGATCTCTGCCACAAAATTAGAAGCCATCTCTCAAGGCCTCTCAAAGTCTTTCATACATTCTGTAGGTCAGAATACTGTTCTCATTCAGACATTTATATATGTACTGCTATTGACCGAAGACGCTGCTAGAGAAACTTGTCTAAGATCTATATTCAGTCTTTATATTCAAGCACAGAGACATGCTAGATATCTGATCTCTCTCCTATCCTCTCTTTTCTCTCTCTCTCTCTCTCTCTCTCTCTCTCTCTGTGTGTGTGTGTGTATGTGTGTGTGTGTATGTGCATGTGTGTGTGTGTGTGTTTTGGGACATTCCTGTGAAGATTCAAGGAAAATATTACAGATCTTAAAATTTGTTGACAAATGGCCATTTTCTTCTTTTTTTTTTGAGTAATGGCAACTTAGCTAAACACTATATATGAATATCAGCCCATTTTCTTTGGCTATATCTAAAAAGTTAAAATCTATCATGAGAATAAACAGAATGGGAGGAGTATGAGAAAATTCTCTCTTCCTTCTCTGAAAGCAAATATATAACCTGAAACCCTGAAAATATATAACCTGAAAAGAGAAAAGAACAGACACAACAGTAGCAATATCAAACAATGGGAAAATATTTGACTGTGAAATAGAATAATTTGAGACAGCTGACACTGAAAATGACTTAGCTAGGCATTGTAGTGTTAGCTTGAGCCAGCTTCTCGGCAGGCTGAGGCAGGAGCATCACTTGTGCCCACAAGTTGGAAGCATGTCTGGGCACCATAACAATACCTTCTTGAAGAAAAAAAAAAGAAAGGGAAGCGAAGGGAAAGGAAGGAATGGAAAGGAAAGGAAAGGAAAGGAAAGGAAAGGAAAGGAAAGGAAAGGAAAGGAAAGGAAAGGAAAGGAAAGGAAAGCAAAGCAAAGCAAAGCAAAGCAAAGCAAAGCAAAGCAAAGCAAAGCAAAGCAAAGCAGGGCCTGGTGGCACACATCTTTAATCCCAACAACTCTCAGGAGGCTGGGGTAGGAGGATTGCTGTGAGTTTGAGGCCAGCCTGAGACTGCATAGTGAATTCCTGGTCAGTCTGTGTTCGAGTGAGACCCTACCTCCAAAGAACAAAAATAATAAAGGGGAGGTAAAAGGAAAAGGAGTGGAGGAGGAAAAGGAAGAAGGGGGAAGGATAAAAAGAAATAAAGAGGAAGAAGGAGTGAAGAAAAAAATAAAAGAACATAAGAAATGAGGTTTTAAAAACATGGCTTATAGCTTTTCAAAAATTTTGTTTGTTTGTTTGTTTATTTATTTGAGAGTGAAAGATAGAGGGGTAAAGAGGCAGAGAGCGAGAGAGAGAGAGAGAGAGAGAGGAAGAGAGAGAGAATGGGTGCTCCAGGACCTTCACTTGCCTGAAGGAACTCTAGATGTGTGTGCCACCTTGTGCATCTGGCTAACGTGGGTCCTGGGGAATCAATCCTTGAACCAGGGTCCTTAAGCTTCACAGGCAAACACTTAACTGCTAAGCCATCTCTCCAGTCCAGATTATAGCTTTTTAAAACTCAAATATGCATCATTACAATATACAATAAGAAAGAACAGTTAAAGAGAAAGGTAGGGCTGGAGAGATGGCTTAGTGTTTAAGGCATTTGTCTGCAAACCCAAAGGATTATGGTTGAATTCTCCAGGGCCCACGTAAGCCAGATGCACAAGGGAGCACATGCACCTGGAATTCATTTGCAGTGGCTGGAGAACCTGGCACACCCATTCTCTCTCTCCCCTCCCTCTTTCTCAAATAATAAATAAATAAATAGATAGATAAATAAAGTTCAAAAAACAAAAAAGATAAAGGTAGAAATGAAGAAGAAAGTAAGATAAGATGGTTTAAAAAAACTTGGTGAGAAAAATGGAAGTAATTACTATCTTAAGTAGAAATAAGTGAAAAAAATGGGAGTGTAGAAAAGAAATAATGTGGGGCCAAGTGGTTATAGCTACTGACTTTTCACTCTCTCGGACAAGCAAAGGATCAACCAAATTGTTTCATGCAAAAAAAGTGACATCAGGTTTCTGTGAGGTAAAGTTCCATGTGGAGTTAAAAGGGAAAGTGTTTCGTCTATTTTCACTTGAAACCAGCTTAACATAAAAAGGTAAGGATCAATACTGTCATTAGATATAATGCAGAGGGCTCAGGAAAACATGTGTCTCATGTTCTCACTCATATGTGGATCCTAGCTTTTAGTTTTTAGATATGTATGTAAGTAAGAGTGGAAATCAATAGAGGCTTGGGAGAGGGATGAATTTAAGGGGAAACAACATGTGATAGGAAATAAGAGGAGTAGAATATAGGATCTAAAAAGATTTAAATGAAGGTATGGAGAAGAGGAGCGGGGAGGTTAACCAAAATTAAAGACATATTCACAAACATATGGAAACCTATTGCCTCGTTAGCTAATTAAAATTATATTTTTTTGTAAAGAGTTTAAATAGAAGTACCCTGTATGGGTGGGTAACTGCTCCCAAAAGTTATAAGTTATTATAAGAAAATGCCAGTTTCAGGGCTGGGACATCTCCTGATGAGTTGTTGGTCAGGGAAGCCCATAATACAACCCCCCCACACACACATAAACAATTAAAGTTGTCGCCAATGCTCTTGGTTGCCCACCATAACTAGAAGGTAATTTCCTGTTGTGGGAGAAACCACTTGCTTCAGTTGTAGGACACAAAAACTTAAGCTGAAACTGATCTGGAAGCATTGTTCTTGGTGGCCATCTGTCACAATACTAAAAAGTGTTATGAAGACTATTGTTGGAGAAAAGTTATTAGCTAGCTTACCCATCACTGGATCTTATGAGTTATACAACTGATCAACCAGGCAACATATGCCCACTGGTGCAATAGCTACATGGCTACTATCAAGTTAACCCACTACTCTTAGAAGGGAGTTCATGCCTGATATTTAAAACCTAGTCAAAAGCCTGTAACTAAAACGGTCCTAGGTTCTAGGAGTAAAGCTATGTGCCAAAATGGGTATGTCATATGTCCATCTAATTGCCCTATAAATATGTATATCATATCTATAAATTAGTGCCTTTCTCACTTCAGGTTAGGAATGCCTATGTTTGCAGGTAATGGTGACAAATAAGGCATTTCAAAACTTATCAAAGTGCTAAGAATAAGGGACTTTGGAGTGCTCAACACTAAATGAAACATCAAAGAGAACAATGCAAAAAGGAGGCAGAAAGAGACAGTAAATGGGCAGAAGGGCTGTGGAAAGCTGTTATCCAAGTATGACATGGTCATTGTATGCATGAAGTCATAGTGACTATCACAACCTGCACAAGACCCACACAGCCCTGAGTCCATGAACATTCCATCGTGGATTGTGAGGAAGGCGTGAGGTCCTCACCCTTCTCTGTGATAGTTGTAGGCGGTTAATTGTAGCAGAGGATGACATAAGAGAAAATTTAGGCAGTGTTATAGTTGCAATAGACCCACATTCTCTGGTAAATAATTCCCCATGACACCCATTCAGGCAATTAAACTCATTGTGTTATACTCACACACAAGAAAAGAAAGAGAGAGAGAGATGGAGAGAGTGAAAGAGACATCAACCTAGAAGAAGGAATAGATGAGGAGAAGAAGGTGTTCTGGAAGAGGTGTAGAGAGGGAAGTTAAGAACGGGTAACTTAAATATAGCAAGTAGAATTAAAGAACATTTACTTTGACAAGATAGACTCTCTGTGTAGAAGTATGATTCAGTATAAAGCAATCTATTGCTGATATCCACCGTTCTGTATGTTCAAAAGGAAGTGATTATTTTAATAAAAAAGGTATTAGGTAAAATTCAAAACATTCATTTAAACAGACTCCCATTTTTCTGAGGAAATGCTTAAATGGGAAAAAGAGATTGCTGTGCAAGCATGAGGTCCTGTGACCTCCTGAGTTACATTCACCAGCACCCACATAAGTCACAGACCATGGCCACACATGCCTGTCAAGTCAGTATGGAGGGAATCAGATACTGTGAGAAACTCTCTCATGGAAATACCTGGATGAGCTATACAGAAAGACATCTGAGAGTCTCCTTTGGCTTCCACATTCATCTGGAATTCATAGATGCATTCGTATGCCTCTGCATATTCACCATACATGCATCACACATACAGAGCACATGTACACCACACATACAGAGCTCACACAATCACATCACATACTACTAAACATGCACAAACTGAAACGACTTCCATTAGGTGGCACACAAATGTAATCCCAGCATTCAGAAGGTGAAAGAAATAGGAAGATCAAGAATTCAAGGTCATCTTGGGCTACATAGTGAGTTCAAGGCTAGCCTGGGTTACCTAAGAAGACCCTGTCTCAAAACAAAACAAAACAATAGACTCTCAATAAACTAGCAACAGAGGGATGAAGAGATAGCTTAGTGGTTAATATACTTGCCTGTGAAGCTTAAGGACTCAGGTTCAATTCCCTACTACTCACCTAAGCCAGATGCACAAGGTGGCACATGCATCTGGAGTTTGTATACAGTGGCTACAGAATCTCACATGCTCATTCTCTTGCTATCTGCTTCTCTCTCTTTCCCTCCTCTCTCAAGTAATGAAATAAAAGAAAAGAAAAAAACTGAAAAAATAGCAACAGAGCCTAAGTACACCCTTATAATAACAAATAAATATGCATATGCATTTATCACTTAAATATATTTAGCCAAGGTAGGTAGCAAAGAAATAAATAAAATAGTCACTAAATACAGGAGTACAATTGCAGATTATATTATATATTATGCTTCAGATTATATAATTGTTCACCTAGAAAATTCAACAGAATAAATTTGACCACAAAGAGAATTCCTGAACTACGCTGGGTATACAAAAATCATACTACATTTCTACGTTGAAACAAGAGGTAGTTAAAAACAAACTAAAAATAAGTTGGATTTGTAAACGTAACCTTCTAAATGAAACACCAAATTGAAAAAAGAATAATAAAATGGTTTCATTATTTATAAGTATTACCTATGACAGTTAAAAAATTGAACACATGGCAGGATTTATTATATATTTAGATAAGATCAATGTTAAAAATATGATAATTTGGGGCTAGAGAAATTGCTCAGTGGTTAAAGTCACTTGCCTGCAAAGCCTGATTGCCTATGTTCAATTCCCCAGTATGTACATAAAGTCAGATGCACAAAGTGACACATGTTTCAGGTGTTTGTTCATAGTGGCAGGTGGCCTTGATATGCCCATATTCCCTCTCTTTCTCCCTCTCAAATAAATAAATATTTTTAAATGAGAATTTTCTGATGTTCTTTTAAAAAATAAGATGTTTATTTTATTTTTCAAAATACTGCATATGCCCACATTATATAAAGTACAAAACAAAAATAAATTTGATCTATGATCTTATTATTGACATGGTTACTGTTAATGAGTTACTCATTGTATAGCATCAATTATGGGATGAAAAACTTGTCCATTTTTAACACTGCTATGATTTTTCACTGAGAAATTACTGAAGTCTAGTTCTCCAAAGTGCCAAAAACACACATTGGAGAAAAAACAGCCTCATCAGCAAATGGTGCTGGGAAAACTGGATATGTTTCTGTAAAAGGGTGAAAATAGATCCTTATCTCATTCCATACACAAGAATTAAGTCCAAATGGATCAAAGACCTTAACATAAGACCCCAAATTCTGAAACTTCTAGAGGAAAAAGTAGGGTAAACCCTTCAACATATTGGTGTTGGCAAAGACTTTCTGAATATAACCCCACTTGCTCAAGAAATAAAACCACTGATCAACTGCTGGAACCTCATGAAATTATAAAGCTTTTGTTACAGCAAAGGACACTGTGTATGGAGCAAAAAGGCAATCTACAGAATGGGAGAATATCTTTGCCAGCTATACATCTGACAGAGTATTAGTATCCAGGATATACAAAGAGCTCCAAAAACTAAATAATAAAAAATCAAACAATCCAGTGAAAAACTGGACTATGAAACTAAATAGAGTGTTCTCAAAAGAAGAAATACAGATGACATATAAACATCTAAAAAATGTTCTACATTTCTAGCCATCAGGGAAATGCAAATGAAAACTGCTTTGAGATTCTATCTCACTCCTGTCATGATAGCTACCATCATGAAAACAAATGACAATAAATTCTGAAGAGTCTGCAGATAAAGAGGAACCCCTCTACACTGTTGGTAAGAATGTAATCTGGTATAGCCATAGTCAAAATCTGTGTGGAGGCTCCTGAGACAACTTAAAAATAGATTTACCATATGACCTACCTATACCACTCCTCGGACTCGTTTCACTACCTTAGAGATACTTGCTCAACCATGTTTATTGCCATTCAATTCACAATAGCTAGGAAATGGAACCAGCCTAGATGTCCCTCAACTGATGAGTGGATAATGAAGATGGGGCACACTTATGCAATGGAGCTCTACTCAGCAATAAAGAAAAATGAAATTATGAAATTTTCAGGAAAGTGGATGGATCTGGAGAGGATTATACTTACTGAGGTACTCCAGGTCCAGAAAGCCAAATGTCACATGTTCTTTCTCATATGTGACTTCTAGCTACAAATGATTGGTCTTCTATGTGAGTTGGAATAAAACTCAGTAGCAGAGGCCAGTAAGATAGAAAGGGAGGATATATAATAGGATGGCATTGTATATATGTAATTAGAATAACAGAGTAATGGGGGTGGAAAGGCCTAAGGGAGGTCAGGGGAAAAGACTGAGTAAAGGAAAACTGGGCAGAGGGCTAATCAAAATCTGAGGGTATGAATAACTCATATGGAAACCTATTTTTTTGGACAATGGAACACCCAAAAGTCATAGATTGTTAACAGAAAATTTTCAGTGCCAGGGATGGTATACCTTCATAATTGAGACTGATTGAGGGTGGGGAGAGAATGATGGAGAGTGAAGTTACAAAGGGGAAAGTGTAGGTGGGGGGAGGAATTACCATGGGTTATGTATGTGTTATTGTGTATAATTATGGAAATTGTCAATAGAAAAATAAATTATAAAAAAAGAATTGTCCATAGTTATACTAGCAAAATTGGCAAATGACCTATACACATTTTTGTGAAAACAAAAGACTGGATTATGCAAATTTCCATCAATAATGAAGTTTATTCACCCAATGATATGGTCTATATTAATAAAAAAGAATAAAATACATTTGTAACTTTGCATTGATGTGGAATTCTGTAAAGGTAAATCCATGAACTAAAATATAAGATTCAAACTGAATGTGGTGGTGTGTGCCTTTAATCCCAGCACTTGGGAGGCAGAGGTAGGAGGGTCACTGTGAGTTCAAGGTAACCCTGAGACAACATAATGAATTACAGGTCAGCCTGAACTAGAGTGAGACCCTACCTCAAAAATCCAAAATAATAATAATATTAATAATAATAATGATGATGATGATGATTCAAAACAAAGTGGATATTTTATATTTGGAAATAATAAGGTGAGACTATAATATCATATATGTTTCTTCTTGTTAATACATACTCTAAATGAAGCTGATAGAAACCATTGCTGGGTTATCAATTACTGAGGGACTTGGGTATGGTGTGAGAAAGAGACTTTTAACTATATTGCTATTTTATTTGTTTGAAAATTTTGTTTATTTTAAAATAAGTAGAACTTGAAAAATGTGTGTGTGAGTGAATGTGTGTGTATATGTGTGTGTGTGTGTCAGGAAGGAAAAGAAAAATATCAAGATTTATGTCTGCCGTGAAATAGTGCATACCTTGATGGTGACAAATCTCATTATCTACTAATAATGTCACATTAGCTGTCATTCATGATGTGACATATAATTTATCATTAGGCTATTTAGATTGTTAAAAAATTGGAAATGTATTTGACAACTTAATTAAAAAAAACAGTATTGTAGTCGCCTTCTTGTTCCCAAGACAAAACACCTGAACAAAAATAGCTGGAGGGTGGAAATAGTTTATTTTGGCTTCTAGTCTCAAGGGAAAGTTTCAGCATGACAGGGAAAGGATGGAAGTGCTGAGGCTGGACATCACTTCTTGCCACAGCAGCTGGAAGAAATCAGCAAGAGTGAGCTGAGCTCTTGAAAAAGGACTGGAGCAGGATAACCTATTGATAGGTAGTCTGCCAGAGGCTCAAAGAGAACATGGACACCACCTTGCCTTCCCTTGCAGGATTAGAACCTGCTTCTAGCCTAGTCTAATCGAAGATGGCTGCAAGCATCAATTCCAGTGACAATGTCCTGCTTCTTCTTCAGGTTCTCCCACTTTGAGAGACCTATGGGTTGGCCCTTGCCAAGTCAGCCCCTTGAGTCCTTCAACCAACCAGTTCTCACCCTTACACACTCGAGTCTGATGAAGAGGCTCATCATAATCTGATGTTTGATCCATCTACATCTCAGAAACCCATGCATTTGGATCTCCCTTCCTCCTCTCCTCTCATCATGTCCCTAGCTTTTTGGCTTCTTTGGTAAGTTCTTGACTTTTTCACTATATGGGGGGATTTCCTGCCCTTTCTGAGATTCAAACCAGCACACACCATTATATTGGGATCCTAAAGAAACTAATGTTAGTACCTAACCTTTTTTGTAAAATAAATTTAAATTTGGACAAAAATTATCTCCATAATTTGAGTTCCTGTGTATGAAAACAGATTGAAAAAATCCACATCATCATAAAAACTAAAAATGAAAACGCCCTGCAATGTAACTTTATAATATATGCAAGAGAAGGAAATAGCAGAGTCTCAGTCAATTATAAGTGCTAATCATTGACCTGCTCCAGCTGCCAACCATTCAGAGCATTTCTCCTTAAGGAAAATGCTGAGCTGTGACCAATAAAGTCATACCTGTATGTCACTTCTTTTTCCCGTCTTTAAGTACTAACTGCTGCCGTGGCAGGACATGGCTCTCTGAAACTCACCTGGGTTTTAGGTCAATTTTTCCACAAATACTGCTAAGCTTACTTTCTCTTAGAATTTTCTTTGAATGTGGAGGTGGACTCATTAGTAAAATTGTTGAATGAAACACAGTAGCAGAGATGAGTTCGTAAACTCAAAATACAGACTGTAGTAGAATCCTGTGGAAGCACTCAATGAGCTCTTTCAAAAATGGTCGATAGTAAGCCAAAAGAAAGTCAATTTGAAAGAGTACATTGTTTCTTCCTTTGAATATATAGTGAGTTTCAAGTGTGTGATTTCGTAGCAGCAGATACTCTACACACATGAGCTTCCTTGCTATCCCTGAAGTAAAGTAGAAACAAAGCTTTTAAGAGCATCAGATCAGTTTTACCAGGACCTTTGAAGGCCAAATGACCTGGACTTCCTCAGGGAACTTCCAAGTTCTTATTCAATTGCTTAGCTCAAGAAACCACTGTCAATAAAAAAGACACAGCTCTCATTTCAGAGGGGACAAGAAATAGTCTATTCTGGAGCCAATATGAGTGACCATGGCTCGGGAATACAGATTTAGGCTACCCCAAATTCCATGTTCCAATGTGTTAACAATTTCATGAAGGTTTTGTAGTTACAGAAAAATAAGTCATAATTCAAGGCACTTTTCAAATATGTTGGCTGATCATCAGGTAAGAGGGTTACAGCAAAGTGGGGAGAGATCTCCACCGTAGACCTCAAAGATGCTATCTGATGATGTTCTTAGCCCTTGGGTTGGTGGAAGCTGGGGTCTGTTCTTGCATTCCAGAAAGGATTGCACCTGGTCAACTGACAGTCACCAGCATGTTAGTGCAGACACAGAAGTGGGCAATAAATGCCTGTTAATGGGCTAAAGGTAGCCCAAGGTAATTTGGCTCTGATCTTGCAACAGTTCATCTCTCTGTGATCATAGGACTTTTATAAATCTATTCAGTCTTACTGGACGTAGGTGCAGCACATACAGCTGTTTCCTGGGAACTTCAGTTCGTGCCACCAAGCTGCCCTGTTTTCTTTATATATCCTCAGTGATGACATTAGTGTTTGGGCAATGAAGTTGCATTAGCTAGGGTTCTCTAGAGCAACTGATAGAATTAATATGTATTATAAATGGGATTTATTAAACCTGCTTAGTCAGTATGGGCTGGGCTGCCCAATAATGGCTGACTGCAGGCTGGAGAGGTGAAGAACCCAGTAGCTGCTGTGCGCTAAAGTTCCCAGAAAACTGCTGCATTTGCTACACCTACTTCCAGCAAGACTGAATAGACTGATAAAACTCCTATGATCACTGAGAGATGGACCGTTGCAAGATCAGAGTCAGATTACCTTGGGCTAACTTTAGCCCCTTAACAAACACTTATTGCCCACCTCTGTGTCTGAACTAACATCCTGGTGACTATCAGTTGATAAGGTGTAATCATTTTTGGAATGCAAGAACAGACCTCCAGCTTCCACCAACCCAAGGGCTAAGAATGTCATCTGAGGCCTATGGTGGAGATGCTGTAACCCTCCTATCTGTGGCTAGCCAATGTGTTTGAAAAGTGCCTTGATTTAAGACTTTCTTTGGTTCTGTAACTATAAAACCTTTATGAAATTAACATGTTGGAACACGGACTTTTTGTTCCTAGGTCATGGTCACTCATATTTGGCTCCAGAATAGACTATCTCTTGTACCCTTGGAGGTGAGAGCTGTGTCTTTTGCATCAACTCTTCAGTTCAGGAAGCTAGATACCTCAGTAGTACCAATCTGACACTAAAGGCCTGTAGTATTCCTGAAGAGGCACTGGTCTTCAGTCCACTTAGAAAGCTGAAAAAGGGGCTGGAGAGATGGCTTAGCAGTTAAGCTCTTGCCTGTGAAGCCTAAGGACCTGGGTTTGAGGTTTGATTCCCCAGGACCCACATTAGCCAGATGCACAAGGGGGCACATGTGTCTGGAGTTCATTTGCAGTGGCTGGAGGCCCTGGCACACCCATTCTCTTTCTCTGCCTTTCTCTGTGTGTGTCATTCTCAAATAAATAAATAATTAAAAAAAAAAAAGAAAGAAAGCTGAAAAAGCTGGGATCCCACATGGGAAGGATGGAAACAATAGGATAGAAGTGCATACTCACAAGTAACAATGAGCAGTGACACAAAAGGCCCTGCATTCTCTTGGCGAGTCTTTATATGTAGTCCCCCGCCAGAAAAGGCCGCCCAAGGGGAAACCTTCCACCCACCATCAGTCTTCTCTGGAAATGACCTCTCAACCTGCCCACGAGCTATTTCTCTTACAGATTCCGGATCAAGACGGCAGTAGAATTTTACTGTCATAGTCCTTGGAGGATTCCAACTATCACTCTGTTCTGAAGGGCACCAGGAAGCAGGAATAGAGGGACCACTTCCCTGTGCCACATGGCTGGTGCCTCTTCTGTGCCTTCCAGCTTATTCTCTGACATCTTAGTTCGTCTAAAGGCTTTCAGTTTCCTCACCCACCAATGTCTCTAGCTTTGTAGTGAGACCTTAACCCCTATCAAATAGACATACAAATATTGTAACTAGAAAATAACATTACCACAAACTCACCTTAAATAAAACCTTAAAACTTGAAGTGAATAATCATAGTTCATATTAAAAAAAACAAAAACACTTCTCAAGCTGGGCATGGTTGTGCATGTTTTTAATCCCAGTGCTGGGAAGGCTGAGGCAGAGGGTCACAGTGAGTTCAAGGCCAGCCGCAGACTACAGAGTATCCAGATCAGCCTGGTCTACAGCATGATCCCTTGAAAAACAAAGCACAAAATACCCCCCCCCCCCCGCAAAAAAAAAACAAGCAATCAAACAAACAAAAAAACACTTCTTCAAGTTTTAAAATTCTCCATACATGATGGAGTCAAAAGGTCTTAAACAATAGCTATTTAGAAAATAGTATATGTAGGTTTCCTTTAAAGGTTTTTAATTTTAGAGCTACTTAATGAAATATTTCAAAATCAACTGGCATGCTATCTAAGATTTGTTCTAGGAAAAAAAAAAAAAAACTGGAGAAGGCTACAGAGGCAATCTTACCAGCCATGTGTTGGTAGTTATGCAAACTGGATGATGAATATGATAAATGATAATATTGTTTTTCTACTTTGC
Source organism: Jaculus jaculus (assembly GCF_020740685.1). Lineage (NCBI taxonomy): Eukaryota > Metazoa > Chordata > Mammalia > Rodentia > Dipodidae > Jaculus > Jaculus jaculus. Next base: position 28,090,178 of record NC_059120.1, read on the forward strand.
ATTTCCTTATAATTTTCATAGCTAATGTTTTTTAAAACACCATGCTTGCAGCTTTGTTTCTGTTAGTTTCTCTCTTGCTTAATGTAGTTTGAGACCATGCTATCTGGCACTGCAGATTTAGAACTTTTTCTCTTCTAGTACATTACTTATTTTTATTGTTATGAAATATCTATTATTTCTAGTCTTCTTGTCTTAGAATTTACTTTTCCCAAATATAAGAACAAATGTTATTTATTTGGATTTTAGTCAATATATATATATATATATATATATATATATATATATATGGTATATTCTTTATTTTAAAGTATTTTTTGCATCGTTTATACAAGAGGTCTCTTGTAAGAAATACAGAAATACAGATTTGGATCATTTTCATGTAACTTAATTTTTTATAGTACTTATTTTAAAAAAATCTTTTTATTTATTTTATTTGCAAGCAGAGACAGACAGACACAATGGGTATGTTAGGTCCTCCAACCACTGCAAATAAACCCCAGATGCATGTGCCACTTTGTGCATTTGGCTTTATGTGGGTACTGAGGACTCAAATCAAGGTCATTAAGCTTTGCAAGCAAGAACCTTAGCTGCTAAGCCATCTCTCCAGCCCTAAAGTATTTAATTTTAGCCAAATTTTGATATTCTGAATCGTCTACTTGTTTTATCTATAATGTCCTTTTTTTCTCCATGATTTTACTTTTTCTTGGGATAGCCTAGTACATTTTTAATCTACCTCCTACTCACATAGCAATTCTATATGTTAATTTTTATTTACTTTTTCCATGATTTTATTGTGGTTTTTAAGATAGAGTCTGACTGTGCATCACAAGCTGGTCTATAACGTATGATTTTCCTGTCTTAGCTTCCTGTTGCTGGGATTATAGATATGAATCATTGCACCTATACAGTAATATGGTAGTTTAATAGTCATTAGCTCAATTACAACATGCACCCCTGGCTTATTGGGATACAATGTTACTTTTTCCATTTTTTTTTTCAAGTATAACACTGGCCTTCTATCATTTTAGTCCATTGAAATCTCTTCCATCTTTTGAGCTACTACTGTCTTGTATTATAATTCTCCCTGCACATTAACACCGTATGTATTACAATAGTGCTACTCAATTAAAAATCAGTTAAAATCTACCCTATTCACATTCTCTTCAGACCCATTTTCTTACACCTTTGTCCTTTCATCTGTCAGCAGATTCTTAAGCTTAAAGAACTCAACTTTAATACTAGCTCTATGTGAATCTACAAGGAAAGAACTCTCTCAATGTTTCTTTATTGAGAACTGCATTAATTTCACCTCCATTTTTAAAAACTAATTTCACTGGCCCATAATAAGATTTTTTTTTCAGCATTTTAACACTCTGCTTTTGTTTTCAGCTTATAAAGCTTTTTACTGAGAATGAGAAAAAGGTGTTTCTTTTCTTTCCTTTTTATCTTCAAGAAATTTGTAACTTTGCCAGTGGCAGTGGAGTGTGGACTGGGGCCTGAGACACAGCTCCATGCCACGACCTGCCTCAGCATGAAGAACTCTTCTGAAAGACTTTGGTGAAGCTGAGATTCTTGACTGCCATAGAAAAGAATGTGAGGGTGACATAAACTTAGCCTTCATTAAGGAGAGGTTTCAACATGGATGAAAGCATAGAGGTCAGTAGGAAGAGGAGTACTCAGAGAAAAGATAATACACAGCCAAGCTGTGTTGACAATGGGTGTGTAAACAATATATACAATTTTGGTGGTTTCTAAAGTTACATATCAAAGGGTGCTAAGACATTTTTTCTCCCTTTATTTTTCTTGTTTTTGATAAATAAGATCATAGGGTGGTTCTCAGGATGCCACAGATATGATTGCAATCTGATAAGCAGACTCCAAGGATCACAAAGGGTACCTGTCTCGCTGCCAGGCTCCTGGAAAGCTGCACACTCACAGCTGGAAAACAAGGTCCTACTCAGGTTTTAACCACGGCTCATGGCCGCATTCACATTCTTCTGTGAAGTGTCTCTGTCCGCAGCTTTCACAGCAAATGTCAGCTATGCTGGGATTCTCACTCCCAGCTCACTAGAGGCTTCAACCAGGCTCCAGGATAGGGGACTTTTTTCGCTACTCATGTCCCTTATTTTCCCCTGCCTTTCTATTCTTCCTCAATATTTGACATTTTTTTAACATTCTATTTGTGATCCCTTTCTGAGGTTCCTTTGTATTATATTGCTTCAGACTTGGAGTAATTCCTAAATCTATCTTTGATGATGCTGTATTTCAATGTGTGAAATTATCAGTTGTTACCTCCTTCAAGATTGCCTCATTTTTAATCTCCAGTCCCTCCTGAGATCCAAAGTATAAAACTTTCTAGCCTTTTATCCTTTCATTGTGTCTTTACCTGTTTTTGTTGTTGTTTTATTTCATTTGTTTTTTTTTACCTGAATTTCCCTGTTATTTGTCACTTCCATGCTTCAGTCCTTGACTTTCTGGATAGCACATTATGGTTTCTTTAGCTATTTTTAATTAAACCAATTTTTTGATTTATAAATCTTCATTATCTGTCTATTCTGGAATTTGCATTTTTCTCATGTTATACATATAAATTCTCTAATGAAATGTTTAATTTTGTCATTTATTTAAAGACTATCTTGCACTGATTTAAGGCTAGTCTGGAAACTTCAATATATGGGTCATCTGTGAGTGTGATTGTATTGCCTTTTCTTAATTAGCTTGCCATTATTTCACACTGTACCTTTTATTTCTTTTCACAATTTTTATTAACACTTTCCAAGATTATAAAAAACATACCATGGAAATACCTTCCCACACCCCACTTTCCCCTTTGAAATTCCTTTCTCCATCATATTACCTCCCAAACTCAATCATTCTACATACATATATACAATACCAACCTATTAAGTACCCTCTTCCCTTCCTTTCTCTTCCCTTTAAATCTTCTTTTTTTAACGTACTGGCCTCTGCTACTAAGTATTTTCCTTCCCATGCAGAAGCCAAATCATCTGTAGCTAGCATCCACATATGAGGGAGAACATGTGGCACTTGGCTTTCTGGGCCTGAGTTACCTCACTTAGTATAATCCTTTCCAGATGCATCCATTTTTCTGCAAATTTCATAACTTCATTTTTCTTTACTGCTGAGTAGAACTCCATTGTATAAATGTGCCACATCTTCATTATCCACTCATAAGTTAAGGGACATCTAGGCTGGTTCCATTTCCCAGCTATTATAAATTGAGCAGCAATAAACATGGCTGAGCAGCTTCTAAGGAAATGAGATGAGTCCTTAGGATATATTCCTAGGAGTGCTATAGCTGGGTCATATGGAAGATCTTTAGCTGTTTTAGGAACCTCCACAATGATTTCCACAATGGCTGAACCAGATTACATTCCCAACAGCAATGTAGAAGGTTTCCGCATTTCCCACATCCCTGCAAACATTTATTATCATTTGTTTAGATGATGGTAGCCAATCTGACAGGAGTGAGATGGAATCTCAATGTAGTTTTAATCCGCAATTCTCTGATGACTAGTGACATAGAACAACTTTTTAGATGCTTATATGCCATTCATATTTCTTCCTTTGAGAATGCTCTATTTAGCTCCATAGCCCATTTTTGGTTGGCTTATTTGATTCCTTATTACATAACTTTTTGAGTTCTTTGTATATCCTAGATATTAATCCTCTATCAAATGTATAGCTGGCAAAGATTTTTTTCCCATTCTGTAGGTTGCCTCTTTGCTTTATTCACTGTGTCCTTTGCAGTGCAAAATCTTTGTAATTTCATGAGGTCCCAATGATTAATCTGTGGTTTTATTGCCTGAGCAATTGAGGTTGTATTCAGAAAGTCTTTGCCAAGACCAATATATTTAAGAGTTTCTCCTACTTTTTCCTCTAGCAGTTTCAGAGTTTCAGGTCTGATGTTAAGGTCTTTCATCCATTTGGACTTAATTCTTGTGCATGGAGAGAGAGAAGAATCTATTTTCATCCTTCTACAGATATATATCCAGTTTTCCAACACTATTTGCTGAAGAGGCTGTCTTTTCTCCAATGAGTATTTTTGGCATTTTTATCAAATATCAGGTGGCTATAGCTACCTGGACTTACATCTGGGTCCTCTATTGTGTTCCATTGATTTACATGTCTGCTTTTGTGCCAGTATCACACTGTTTTTGCTACTATGGCTCTGTAGTACAGGTTAAAATCAGGTATGGTGATACCACCAGTCTTATTTGTGTTGCTCAGTATTACTTTAGATATTTGAGGTTTTTCTGTAATTCCAAATGAATTTTTGGATTGTTTTTTATATTTCCAAGAAGTATGTGTTTGGAATTTTGATAGGGATTGCATTAAATGTGTAGATTGCTTTTGATAAGATTGCCATTTTCACAATATTGATTCTTCCAGTCCAGGAACAGGGATGTTTTTCCACTTCTAGTCTCTTCTGCAATTTCTCACTTGAGTGTTTCAAAGTTCTCATTGTAGTTATTCTTTACTTCCTTAGTTAGGTTTATTCCACAGTACTTTATTTTTTTGGTGCAATTGTGAACGGGAGTGATTCTCTAATTTCATCCTATGTGTGTTTGTCGTTAGCATATATGAAGGCTACTGATTTTGGTGTATTTATTTTGTATCCTGCTACATGGCTGTAGGATTTTATCAGCTCTAACAGTTTGCTAGTAGAGTCTTTAGAGTCCATTATGTATAGAATCATATCATCTGCAAATAATGATAACTTGATCTTTTCCTTTCCAATTTGTATAGCTTTTATGTTTGACTCTTGCCTTATTGCTGTGGCTAAGACTTCCAGAACTATATTAAATAAAACTGGGGACAGTGGACACCCTTGTCTTGTTCCTGATTTTAGTGGAAAAGCTTCCAGTTTTTCCTTATTTAGTAATATGTTGGCTGTAGGCTGGTCAAAAATAGCTTTTATTATATTGAGATATGTTCCTTCTATTCTCAGTCTCTGTAGGACTTTTATCATGAAGGGATGTTGGATTTTGTCGAACACTTTCTCTTCGTCTATTGAGATGATCATGCGATTTTTGTCCTTCAACCCATTTATATAATGTATTACATTAATAGATTTGCATATACTGAACCATCCCTGCATCTCTGGGACAAAGCCTACTTGGTCAGGGTAAATGATCTTTCTGATATATTCTTCTATTCTGTTTGCCAATCTTTTGTTGAGAATTTTTGCATCCATGTTCATGAGGGAGATTGGTCTGCAATTTTCTTTTTTTGTTCTATCTTTTCCTGGTTTTGGTATTAAGGTGATGCTGGCTTCATATAAGGAGTTTGGTAGAATTCCTTCTTTTTCTATTTCCTGGAAAATCTTAAGAAACAATGGTGTTAGCTCTTCCTTGAAGGTTTCATAAAATTCAGCAATGAATCCATCTGGGCCTGGGCTTTTTGTAGTTGGGAGATTATTGATAACTGTTTGGATCTCCATGCTTGTTATAGGTCTATTTAAGTGATTAATCTCATCTTGATTCAATTTATGTAGGTCATATAAATCAAGGAAATCATTCATTTATTTCAGAATTTCATACTTTGTGGAGTATATGCCTTTATAGTATATCCCTATGATTTTTTTAATTTCTCTGAAATCTGTTGTGATGTTACCTTTTTCATCTCTAATTTTGTTAATTTGTGTCTCTTCTCTCTTTTGATCAGAATTGCTAAGGGTTTATCGATCTTGTTTATTCTTTCAAAGAACCAACTCTTTGTTTCATTAATTTTTTTTGAATTTTTTTGTTTCTATTTCATTAATTTCTGCCCTAATCTTTATTATTTCTTCCCGCCTACTGATTTTTGGTTTGCCTCATTCTTCTTTTTCCAAGGCTTTAAGGTGAAGCATAGCGTCATTTACTTGCAACCTTTCTAATTTCTTAATATAGGCACTTAAAGGTATAAATTTACCACTTAGAACTGCCCTCATTGTGTCCCAGAGATTTTGGCATGTTGTGTTCTCATTATCATTTGACTCTATAAATATTTTGATTTCCTTCTTGATTTCTTCATTGACCCATTCTTCATTTAGTAGTGTATTGTTTAGTTTCCATGATTTTGTGTATGCTCTATAGCCTTTCTTGCTATTGATTTGTAGTTTAATTCCATTGTGGCCAGATAGAATGAAAGGGATTATATTAATTTTCCTGAATTTGTTAAGATTTGCTTACTGTCCTGATATATGGTCTGTTTTAGAGAATGTTTCATGTGCTACTGAAAAGAATGTATATTATGCAGCATTTGGATGAAATGAACTGTATATATCTGTTAGGTCCATTCCATCTATGACCTCATTTAGTCCATATGCCTCTCTGTTTATTTTTTCTCGGGATGACCTGTCAATTGATGAGAGTGGGGTGTTAAAGTCACCCACCACCATTGTGTTTGGTGTTATCTGTGACCTTAGTTCTAATAGCATTTGTTTGATGAATTTGGGAGCCCCCATGTTAGGTGCATATATATTTAAGATTGTAATGTCCTCCTGTGGGAATATGCCCTTAATCAATATAAAGTGACCTTCCTTATCTTTCTTGACTAATGTTGGACTGAAGTCTACCTTGTCAGGATAGCAACCCCTGTTTCTTTTCCAGGCCCATTTGCTTGAAACACCATTTTACAAACTTTCACCATAAGATAATGTGTATGCTTTGTAGAAAGGTGAATTTCTTGGAGACAAAAAATTGTAGGATCCTGCTTTTTAACCCAGTCTGCAAACCTATGTCTTTTGGTTGGGGCATTGAGGCCATTGATATTAAGAGATATTATTGAAAGGTGTGTATTTATGTTTGCCTTTTTTTGTGTGTGTGTGTGGTTCTGGTTCTACCTTTGCTCTCTTGTGTTAACTAGTATTTGAGTATTGCTTTTTTTCCCCCAGGTTCCTTATATGTGTGCTTTTCCTTTTCTTCAGCATGGAAGATTCTTTCAAGTATTTTCTGTAGAGCTGGTTTTGTCTTCAAATACTCCTTTAACCTGCTTTTGTCATGTAATGTCCTTATTTCTCTGTGTATTTGAATGGATAGCTTTGCAAGATAAAGTAACCTTGGTTGACAGTTGTTATCTTTCAGAATTTAGAATACATTACTCCATGCCCTTCTGGCTTTTAAAGTTTGTGTTGAATAATGTGCTGTAATCCTGATGGGCTTTCCTTTGTAGGTAACTTGATTTTTCTCTCTAAATGCTTTCAATACTTTTTTTGTTTTGTGTGTTTGGTAGTTTGATTATAATATGTCAAAGAGAGGTTCTTTCCAGATTTTGTCTTGCTGGGGTTCTAAAGGCTTCCTGTATCTGCATTGGCACCTCTTTCCCAATTTGGGGGAAGTTTTCTTCTATGATTTTGTTGAAGATGCCTACTATGCCTTTGGAGTGGAAATCTTCTCCTTCTACTATGTCCTGAATTCTTATATTTGATCTTTTCATAGTGTCCCGAGTATCTTGAAATCCCCACTCATGCTTTTCTGTAAGTTTGTCTTTCTCTTTGTTGGCCTGTATTAGATCTTCCACCTTAGATATTCTGTCCTTTCCTTCATCCATTCTACTGGTGAGATTTTCTACAGATTTTTTTATTTCATTAACTGTGTTCTTCATTGCTAGTAATTCTGACTGGTTTTTCTTTATTATTTCTCTTTCCTTATTTAAGTCTTGTATTGACTTTTTTATTTCATGAAATTGGTGTCCTGTGTCTTCTTTGATTCCTTTGATTTCCTCTTTGATTTCCTTTTTCACTCCTTTGATTTGTTCTTGACTTTTTTGAACATATTTACAATCATTCTTTTGAAATCTTTCTCAGACATTTCCTCTAACCCATTCTCACTTGACGTCATTTCTGATGCAATAATACTTTAGGTGGATTTATATTGTCTTGCTTTATAGTGTTTCTTGTGTTACAATATATATATTTTTGCATCCTGGATTAAGTTAATGCTTGGATTTTCTTGCTAGCTAGGTATTCTTAGCCATATCAATTGATTTGATGTTATATATCGTCAGGGTAGGAGCTTAAGGTGTTAGGTGTGGCTCTTAATACTCTCAGAGTATCTACAAAGGTGTTCCTAGGGGTTGAGTTTGCCTGCTATTGGAGTATTCAAGTAGGCCTAGTGTAGTAAATTATAGGTAGATTCTAAAATTTAACTAAACACTCTACACATTCAATCAAAAACAGCGCCCAGTATTTATGTAAGAGTAGATATTATAATAACCAGCTCCACTATCAACAAAGAGGTTAAGATTTCTGGTCTGTTGAGGGATCCAAGTCAGCTTGTGATCAAGTGAGACCCTTCCCTGGTGCAATCAATCCCAGTTACCTTTTTGGATGATTTTGGTCTCAGTCAAGTTGCTGGCTGTGCCATTGGCTGCTGTTCTGATTTCTGGAGCTGGGTACTGGCTTTTCCTGCAGGGCAAACCAAGCCTGGCATTTGTGGCCCTGCAGATTGGCACCCCGCTGCTGGAACCACTACTGCTGCTGCTGACGCTGCTGCTGGTGGATCCATCGCCACTGCTGGTAAAGCTGCCCCTGCTGTTAGATCCACCACTGCTGCTACTTAAGCTGCTGCTGGTGAAGCTTCTGCTGCTTGATCCGCCAGTGCTGCTACTGAAGCTGCTGCTGCTGAAGCTGCCACTGCTGGATCCACTGCTGCTGCCTCTGAAGCTGCTGCTGCTAGAACCACCACTGCTTCCACTGAAGCTGCTGCTGGTGTATCTGCTTCCGCTCGGGCTGCTGTTGCCAGTGCCGGAGCCACCGATGTTGCTGCCGGACTCTGCTCCTGCTTGGGTCTCTCTGTCAGCTCAAGTTGGTGTGGCCAGGTCCTGGGACCACTGCTCTGTTTGCTGGAGCTGGAAACAGGAATTGGGGGAGGGGAGGGAACCGATGCTGCTCTAGTTCTCTCGCTGTTCCACCTGATTTTCTATCTTGTGACCTGCTCCTCCATTGTGCACTGCCACTCTCCCTTCACGTTTCTAGACTTTGCGGAGAGCTCTGGTGTGAGTGGAAGCTCCCCTCACCTGGCTTTTCTTGTGGCTCAAGCTGAGCCTGGCAGCTTTCTGGTGCGCTGCTGCCACCGCAGCTGGCAGACCTGCTGGGGCTGCTTTTGCCAGCCTGTGCAGGCTCTGGATGCTCTGTATCTCTTCTACTTCTCCATTGCCATTTCAATTTCCTATACTTCTCACTTTTTAGTAAAAGTGTGTATTTTGCTGAGTTTTTTTGGTCTTTTTCCCCCCAGGCTGCTTTGGCGTGGTACCTACACCACCATCTTAACTGCCATACTGTACATTTTTACAGGGATTTTATTCTGCTTTGTTTTTAGTGCCAGGAAATGTACATACACATCTAAGCTACTAAGAGGCCAAGGTCATTCTTTCTGGCTGTTAGTCTGAATTTCTTTACTCCAGTGTGGAGCAGTTGAAGACCTGGGTTTTCATGTTTTTGTGTGTCTGGGAGATAACCTGCTTTCTCTTGATCATCATTAGAATTGCCAGTCATGGGCTGGAGAGATGGCTTAGCAGTTAAGTGCTTGCCTGTGAAGCCTAAGGACCCCGGTTCGAGGCTCGGTTCCCCAGGTCCCACGTTAGCCAGATGCACAAGGGGGCGCACGCATCTGGAGTTCGTTTGCAGAGGCTGGAAGCCCTGGCGTGCCCATTTTCTCTCTTCCTCTATCTGTCTTTCTCTCTGTCTGTTGCTCTCAAATAAATAAATAAAAAATTAAAAAAAAAAAAAAAGAATTGCCAGTCATTAGCTGGGGAAGCTTTCAGGGCCCTAGGAACATGGCATTTGCCTCTTTATATTAGATTCTGGTAGGTTGCTTAGGCTCTCAGCTAATGCCTTCTGGGTAATGTGTCATTCTTAATCCACAACTTCTAAACAAAGCGTATATAAAGAGGAATAGTGACCCTAACTGTTCTGTTGTTTCACATCAGGGCATTTTTCTTCTAGATGTCTTAGTCTTCCTGGTTCCTAAATACTTATAAAAAATTTCTTAAATATTTTATTTATTTATTTATGTCCAAGCAGAGAGAGGGAGAGAGAGATACAGAGAGAGAGAATGGATACACCAGGGCCTCTAACCACTGCAAACACACTTCACACACATGTACCACATTGTGTGTCTGGCTTTATGTTGGCACTGGGGGATCAAATCCGGGCTGTGAGGCTTTGTATGCAAGGGCTTTAACTGCTGAGCCATATCTCCAATCCAAACATTTTTAATACAGCAGTTAGCTCTTTAAATTAAAATATGGAAATCTCAGATACCCATCACTTCAAAATATATACCAGAGGCATTAAAATTGTTAATAACTTCATTATTTTTATCAGAAATAAATGTAATGCATTAATTTCTTGTATATAAGATAAAATGAATTTAGAGGTTAGATATGGAAGAATATATTTACAGAAGACTAAAATACAAATTAATGAAAATTAAGAAGAAAAAGGTATTCAAGTATGTAGACAAAATAAGCTCTAGACTGATACTGAGAGGTTAAGTAAGATAAAGATGAGGAAATGCACAAGAATGTCAATGTTGCTTATAGCTACTAAATTATTAAAATTATTTATTAGCATGCATATGTTATAAATATGATACTTGTGTCACATTTATCACTTGAATAAAATGAAAAGCATTTTTTGTGCATTTCTACAACATTTTTTTTCACCTGGATAACATATGGAGTACTTAACCACTAAAGTAGAACAATTAGATGTAATTCCATTTATTAAGGCATAAGAGAGATCTACCCCATGAAATATAAAAATGATACATAAGAAAACAACCAAAGACAGGCATGGTAGTGCATGCCTTTAATCCCAACACTTGGGAGGCCAAGTTATGAGGATTGCCCATGAGTTCGAAGCCAGCTCACTACAGAGTGAGTTGAGGTCAATCTGTTGGGCTAGAGACTGCTTCAAAGAAGAAAAGAATCAAAAGAAAGTGTAGCTTGAATGTAAAACCTCCCAAAGAGCTCATATGTTTAAACACTCAATTCTCAGTGTTTGGCAAGGTTGTGGAGTCTTTAGGAAGTAGAGCCTTGCAGGAGGAACTGGATCACTGTGAAGTGGCCTGAAGGATTGGAATCCAGTCCCACTTGCTGATCTACCTTGGTTTCCTGACTAGATACAATGTGACCAGCTTTGATCCACAATTCCTTCCTCCCAAAACTGTAAGCAGAATTAACCCCCTTCCTTATATAAGTGACTTCTAGTAGGGTATTTGTTCATAACAACATGTTACTCAAAAAGAGGTCATCTGCTTTCTGGAAAGAAAAATCTTTTGAAATCATCTGATATAAAATGAATGATAACATAAATAGTTGTAAAAGAGCCATCACCTCAAAACTTACCTTAGATGTTCACTGCTTATTTCTGTTACACTGGAAATATTTTTGTCATCTTCCTCAAGCTTTATGTTCTTTTCTTGAAGAAAAAAATAAATATGAGAGAAATTTTTGATACAAATTACTTGGCATTTAACTTCTATTAAGATGCATCATCTTTGATGATTCAATTCACTTTGACTTGAAAGGAATTAAGATATTCATGTATTTCATGGTACGATACCATCACCTTTGTATTTTTAAATTCTTCAAAACATGCAATTAAGTTTTCTCACTTTCATATCTTGAGTTTATTCTCATCCTGAGTGTGTCCTAACTGCAAATTTCAGTAGATTCTTTCCTTGTTCCTTGAAAAAATGCAGTTCTCTTTGATCAGCTAACCAGGTTAAACAACCTCATCCAGAGATAAAAATTTTAATTAACAAAGAAATGCTTTCAAATGAAAAAAATTAAGAAAAACTGAATTCAAAATGTTATCCATTTTACTTATTTACATAAATATTAGCTTAAGCCCATATGAGTTATGAGGTATTCTCTCTCTGTCTTTTTGTCTGCATAATTTATTAAAATGGTGTATGTTCATTCTTATCTTCATGAGAACTGCATGTGAAATTATTAAATATGGAAGACCCATGGGAGCTCCATCTGTGTTTTTTATTCACACATTGCATTTGACTTAAGTACCCTATGTTGCTTATCAGTCTAACAGCAGGTTCAAGAATCTCATGAAGTCTGTGCTGGAGTGATTGCCTGTGAAGTCTAAGGACCCAGGTTTGATTTCCCCGAACACACATAAGCCAGATGCGCACGGTGGTACACGCATCTGGAGGCCATATACAGTGGCTAGAGGCCCTGGTTCATCCATTCTCTTACTCTTTCTTTCTCTCCCTCTCTTTCCAATAAATAAATAAATAAATCTCATGAAGTCAATGTGTAAAGAATATATACTTTTTACATTCCCATTCAGTTCTCATACATGCACCACAATTCCTGTCTTGGGTACATGAACCTAGCCAAGTCACCACTGTCTAGTCATCTTCATTCACTAAGCAATGTCACTGTGAGAGGACCAGACACACCTTTCACCCCGGTGTTTGAGAGGTTGAAGTAGGAAGAGCTCAAGTTTGGGGATCGCCTCGACTGTATAGTAAAACTATCTAAAACAGACAAACAACACTCCTTGTTACTTGAGATACTGAAACTATGATTATGGTTCTACTGCCACTTATACACTGTCTGTTCTCCTGCACCATTAGTGGTAGGCTGAGGCTTTTCACCCTCTTATTGTCTGTAAAATGGAAAAAATTAGATTCCTGTCTGTCATCCTGTATGAAACTGAATTCAAAATGGATCAAAGACCTTAAGATCAAAGACCTGAAGCTCCAATAGCTCAGATAATAGTAAAAATTCACAAAATATTTAAATTCATATGTTTAAATATAATATAGACAAACGAATATCTTCTGCACAAGTTTTCTAAAACAATCACAAGAGTAAAGAGCTAACTATAGAATGGGAGAAAATCTTTTCCAGATGTGTATGTATGTGTCGGGGCCAAATGTGTGTGTGTATGTAAACATACACATAGGACTAATATCCTCAACAAGTGAAAATTTAAAAAATTAAACACAAAATGTGAAAGAATCTGACTAATAAATGGACAAATGAACAGAAAGATATCTTTCAAATGAAGAAATGAAGTTGGCTAATACATACATGGAAAAAAGAATCAACACATGCATCTACAAACCAAAACTACATTAAGATTTAATCTCACTTCAGCCAGAATGTTTGCCAAGAAAATCATGGGGAACAGGCAGAGAAATGATGTGGGGAAAGGGTCAACCATACCTAAGTATGCATGAGAGTGTCATAAGGAAACCTGCAATATTGTAATCCAATCAAAAAGTTAAAAGGGGGCCTGGAGAAATGACTTAGCTGTTAAGCTCTTGCCTGTGAAGCCTAAGGACCACAGTTCAAGGCTCAATTCCCCAGGACCCACGTTAGCCAGATGCACAAGGGGGCGCACGCGTCTGGAGTTCGTTTGCAGTGGCTGGAGACCCTGGCATGCCATTCTTCTCTCTCTCTCTCTCTCTCTCTCTCTCTCTCTCTCTCTCTCTCTCTCTCTCTCTCCCTCTTTCTCTCTGTCATTCTCAAATAAATAAATAAAAATAAACAATTTTTTTTAAAGTTAAAAGAAAATGATGGCATTAAAGTCCAGCCACTACAGGAACTACCACATGATCCAAGTACACCAAGCCTAGCCGTCTCCCCAAACAACTAAAGTCAGTCTACAGTACAGGTACTTGCATGTCTGTGTTTATCATATACTGTTTATAATAGCCAAATTATGGACTCAGTCTAGGTGCCCATCAGTGGAAGGATGTATTTTTAAAACATGATATATAGGTATAGATTATATGAATATCCTATAGATTTAATCTTTCTGCATTTTCAAATGCTTCATCAGGCTTTAGATGGTTTTTATACTTCTTATGTTTCTACCTGTTCTCATTAAGTGAAACACAAACCAGAAATCACGAATCAATTTTTTAAACAAACTATACTAGTGATTAATATAGAAATAATTTCCATGTTACCAAAAATGCTTTCCACATCCATCCTGCCTGAGTATATAGCAAAACTTTCAGAACCCATGCTAGGGCCTTAATATCTGACCATAGTCACATTCTCAGTTCTTATCACTAAAAATTAATTCCATGCTATACTCACACCTTTTGACAAATACTTTGTCATTTCACATTCCTGTGCCTGTGTTCACATTCCTTTTCCTTTAAAAAAAAAAAATCTATCTGTGTGTCACAGTCCTTTCTCCAGATTCTGAAAATTCTTTGATGTTTCAGGAACTGTATGTTAACTCCACTAGAACTATTAATATTAAAACATTTGAAAGACAAGGTATTAAGTACAATCCACTGAGCTCTTAGCAGATGAAGATATCTGCAAGATTCTTGCCAACAGAACATATAAGTGCTAAGAGTTTATTACTGATAACTTGTATTTATATCTTATTATAAATCTATGCATCTTCCCCAGAGAGTGACATCTCCGAAGTCCTATTTATTCTTATGTCTGTATGAACACACAGAATTTATTTACACAAGAGAGTACAAATAGACTCCATTTTTTTTTAATTAATTTTATTTTATTTTAAGAGAGAGACAGAATTGGTGCACCACCTTTCAGCCACTGCAAGCAAACTCCAGATGCTTGCACTACCTAGTGGTCATGTGCGACCTTGTGCTTGCCTCACCTTTGTGCATCTGGTTTAGGTGGGATGCGGAGAGTCAGTCCTGGGTCCTTAGGCTTCACAGGCAAGTACCTTAACAGGTAAGCTACCGCTCCAGCCCCTCCATTTTCTTAAAGATAAACACAGGGCAATTCTTTTTAATAAGCATTTCAGAGCTTGTACTCCAACTTGAGATGGAGGCATATGGACATTACATATTAGCTCTAAAATGGAAATGTGGGTGTAGGATGGATACCTCACTGAAAGAGCAGGAGGAGGCTAGAGGACAACACATTCACTTCTGCATGAATATCGTATCAGTGTTGTCTCACAGATCATGAAAATGCTTTCTAACATTAAAAAAACTCACATCTACTGCATCAAAGTGAGTCCCAATTATACCTTCATTTTCTGATGTGAAATACTTCCAGTGTTTTATCTTTGATGAAAGCCATGGAGCCATCTTTGTAAGTAGATGATCCAAAGCAAATTGCTTTTCCACGGGATTACAATCAGGGTTTCTTGGTTGTTTCTATTATTACTTAGATACCACGTCTAATTAAAACTCTGGATTTCAAAATCCAGGGACCTGGATGTGCACACACATATTTCCTCAGGTAGCACATTGAGCAAAAATGTTTGAGAATGATAATTTTTATCCTATTGTTATTTTATCTGAGAAACTTTTACATTTATATTATTTTGAATTTATTTTAGACTTTTAGGACTTTATATTTAATCTAAAAGTCCTTGTTTCCTTAAAATCCTTAGCATGTTTTTAATAGACTTTTCTTACTCAGCAGTTTCTGCTTTTATAGAATCAAGATTCACAGAATTTCTTTCTTTTTGTTTGTTTGTTTTGCTTTTCAAGGTAGGGTCTTGCTCTAGCCTAGACTAACCTGGAATTCACTATGTAAACTCAGGGTGGCCTCAAACTCATGGTGATCCACCTACCTCTGCCAAAGTGCTGGGATTACAGGCATGTGCACCATGCCCAGCTATTTCTTCTTTTATGAAACACAAATGCTTTTCTACTGTCTTCAGTACTAAATATTGAGCAATTTCAGCACAATTATTTTATTTATGCCAACTCATGTGCTATGGTTTGAATGTGTCCCCCAGAATTCATGTATTGTCAGTTTAAGCCCAACCCATGTATCACTGATATTGGGAAGTTGGGACTTTGGATGGTGATGGGGGTAAGTTCTCTGTCCCATTGGTTGCCCAAAATAGTTCATTTCTGTTATCTCCTCAAACCATAAACTTTGTAGAACCATAAATTTAATTTTCATATTATCTTCTTCTTTATCATTTTTTCAAGTTTTAAATTTTATTTTAGTTTTTTAAATATTCTTATTTATTTGAGAGAGAGAGAGAGAGAGAGAGAGAGAGAGAGTGACAAAGAGGTATTCATCATACACCCACATTTCCATTTTAGAGCTAAGAGGGAGAGAGAGAGAGAGAGGAAGGAAGGGAGAGAGAATGGGTGCACCAGGGCCTCCTGCCACTGCAAACAAACTCCAAATGCATGCACCACTTTGTGTACCTAGCTTCACATGGATACTGGGGAATTGAACTGGGTCCTTAGGTTTTGCAGGCAAGTACCTTAACCACTGAACAATCTCTCCAGCCTAAAATTTTTAAATTTTATTTTTTAATTAATTTATTTTTTAAAGAGGTTGTATCATTTTATTCTCTCTCTCTTGTTCCCATTTTCCTGTGGTCCTCCTCTGTGGAGTTATAAGATTTACCATGGGGCGATGAAGGCCTCAGTCAGTCCCAATGAGATAGTGGGGGGACTGTGCCTCTGGGCATTCCCACCCACTCTGAGGCTCTTACAGTCTTTCCACCCCTTCTTCCTCAATCGCCCCTGAGCCATGGCAGGCCTGTTGGCAGTCTGATTTAGTGTTGAGTTCTTTGTAGATAATCAACTCCAAGGTTGCAAACATGGTGATCAAGCATAACCTATCCTTATCATTTTTATGTTTTTGTTGCTCTCATATGTATGGTGTACATATGTGTATGTATGTGTGTTTGTGTGTTCACATATGTTGCTATGGGTGTAATCTGTGTGTTTGGAGGCCAGGAGACCACATCGAAAGTCTTCTCCAGTCACTTTCTTCATTTGAGGCAGGGTCTCTCATTAAACTTGGAGTTCACCAGTTCAACCAGACTAGTGAGCTCTAGGAAATCCCCTGTCTGTCTCCCCAACACTTAGATTAAAGACATATGTCACTGCACATTGAGGATTTGAACCGAGGTTCTCATGCTCAACCACTAATCCCAACTCCATTTACATCTTAGGTCATTTACATCTTGAGTCAGCTAATTAAATCTCATAGATTAAAATAGCCATCTACATGCTGCTGACTTATATTTTTTATATTCTGACTATGCATTTTCTGAAACTTGTTACACTAATTGACATCCACACTTGGGTATCTAACAAGCCTGTCTAATTTCTCTCTTTGTTTCAGACACAGTGCTGCTTTGGAGCCAAGATTGGCCTTAAAGAACTCAAGAGCCCCTTTCTTCAGCCTCATAAATGGTGAGATTACACATGTTCTGTACTATACCCATGACCAGCGTTCAAGTTTAATATATACAAATGAAATATTGATTCCAACTCCTCCTCAAATCTGCCATATGCCCATATTATATCTAATATATTTGGTAGTTTTCCATGTTCATTATTGAGTCCATCTTCTAAAATGAAAATTATCTGAAAGGAGGTTCATTGTGCATTGTTTTGTGCTACAGTAACCTCAGCTTGGTTCCCTTTGCTTCTTCACTTCCTTGTGTGCCTTTCTAGCAGCAAAATGTTCTCAAACAATCAAATCAACAGGCATCAATTATAGACTGAAAGCCCAACCCTGCTGCTTGTTACTGGTGTGAATTTTGACACTTAGTCTTTATGGGCATTCATTTCCTCATCTGTAAATGCAAACAATCACAATACAGGTACCCCTTAAGATGTTGCTAGAAGGAAGCTCTGAGGCATGCCTGCCATAGAGTGGACATTGTGTAAAAAGTAGGTGGCTTAGTGATAGAGATTTGGATCAAAGTAGCCTCATTTTTCTGTAGGTTGTTATAGTACAGGCCCAAAAAGCTAAGGTATCTACTCTCCTAGCAGTGTTTGTGAACTAAAATCCAGAAAGCCCTGACTCATTAAGATACCAGCCAGACCCTAGCCCTTCCTTGATTTTACTTCCAGGTTCTCCCTCCTCCTTAGAACTTTTAAAAAAATTAATATTTATTTATTTATTTATTTTCACAGTTTTTATTAACAGTTCCCATATTTATCAAAAATATCCCATGGTAATACCTCCCCCCTCACATTTTCCCCTTTGAAATTCCATTCTTCATCATATTACCTCCACATATCAATCATTGTACTTACATATATACAATACCAACCTATTAAGTACCATCCTCCCTTCCTTTCTCTTCCCTTTATATCTACTTTTTAAATTGCTGGCCTCTGCTACTAAGTATATTCCTTCTCACGCAGAAGCCCAATCATCTGTAGCTAGGATCCACATATAAGAGAGAAGATGTGGCGCTTGGCTTTCTGGGCCTGGGTTACCTCACTTAGTATACTTTCCGGATCCATCCAGTTTTCTGCAAATTTCATAACTTCATTTTTCTTTACCACTGAGTAAAACTCCATTGTATAAATGTGCCACATCTTCATTATCCACTCATCAGTTGAGGGACATCTAGGCTGGTTCCATTTCCCAGCTATTATAAATTGAGCAGCAATAAACATGGATGAACACATACTTCTAAAAATATGAGATGAGTCCTTAGGATATATTCCTAGGAGTGCTATAGCTGGGTCATATGGAAGATCAATCTTTAACTGTTTTAGGAACCTCCAGATTGACTTCCACAATGGCTGGACCAGATTGCATTCCCACCAGCAGTGTAGAAGGATTCCTCTTTTTCCACATCCCTGCCAGCATTTATGATCATTTGTTTTCATGATGGTAGCCAATCTGACAGGAGTGAGATGGAATCTCAATGTAGTTTTAATCTGCATTTCCCTGATGACTAGTGAAGTAGAACATCTTTTTTTTTTTAATTTTATTTTTTTATTTATTTGAGAGCAACAGACACAGAGAGAAAGACAGATAGAGGGAGAGAGAGAGAATGGGCATGCCAGGGCTTCCAGCCTCTGCAAACGAACTCCAGACGCGTGCGCCCGCTTGTGCATCTGGCTAACGTGGGACCTGGGGAACCGAGCCTCGAACCCGGGTCCTTAGGCTTCACAGGCAAGCGCTTAACCGCTAAGCCATCTCTCCAGCCCTAGAACATCTTTTTAGATGCTTGTATGCCATTCATATTTCTTCCTTTGAGAATGCTTTATTTAGCTCCATAGCCCATTTTTTTATTGGCTTGTTGGATGCCTTATTATTTAACTTTTTGAGTTCTTTGTATATCCTAGATATTAAGCCTCTATTAGATATATAGCTGGCGAAGATTTTTTCCCATTCTGTAGGTTGCCTCTTTGCTTTATTCACTGTGTCCTTTACAGTGCAAAATCTTTGTAATTTCATGAGGTCCCAATGATTAATCTGTGGTTTTATTGCCTGAGCAATTGAGGTTGTATTCAGAAAGTCTTTGCCAAGACCAATATATTTAAGGGTTTCTCCTACTTTTTCCTCTAGCAGTTTCAGAGTTTCAGGTCTGATGTTAAGGTCTTTCATCCATTTGGACTTAATTCTTGTGCATGGAGAGAGAGAAGAATCTATTTTCATCCTTCTACAGATATATATCCAGTTTTCCAACACCATTTGCTGAAGAGGCTGTCTTTTCTCCAATGAGTATTTTTGGCATTTTTATCGAATATCAGGTGGCTATAGCTACCTGGACTTACATCTGGGTCCTCTATTGTGTTCCACTGATCTACATGTCTGCTTTTGTGCCAGTACCATGCTGTTTGTGTTACTATGGCTCTGTAGTACAGGTTAAAATCAGGTATGGTGATACCACCAGCTTTACTTTTGTTGCTCAGTATTTTTTTTAGATATTCTAGGTTTTTTGTGATTCCAAATGAATTTTTAGATTGATTTTTTTCTATTTCCATGAAGAATGCCTTTGGAATTTTGATAGGGATTGCACTGAATGTATAGATTGTGTTTGGTAAGATTGCTATTTTCACACTATTGATTCTTCCAATCCAGGAACAAGGGATGTTTCTCCACTTTCTACTGTCTTCTGCAATTTCTTGCTTGAGTGTTTGAAAGTTCTCTTTGTAGTTATTCTTCATTTCATTGGTTAGGTTTATTCCAAGGTACTTTATTTTTTTTTTTCCATGCAATTGTGAATGGGAGTGATTCTCTGATTTCATCCTCTGTGTGTTTATGTTAGCATATATGAAGGCTACTGATTTCTGTGTATTTATTTTGTATCCTGCTACATGGCTGTAGGTGTTTATCAGCTCTAACAGTGTGCTAGTAGAGTCTTTAAGGTCCTATATGTATAGAACCATGTCATGTGCAAATAATGATAACTTGATCTCTTCCTTTCCAATTTGTATCCCTTTTATGTGTGTCTCTTGTCTTACTGTTATGGCTAAGACTTCCAAAATTATATTAAATAAAAGTGGGGACAGTGGACACCCTTCTCTTGGTCCTGATTTTAGTAGAAAATCTTCCAGTTATTCCGCATTTAGTAATATGTTGGCTGTAGGCTTGTCATAAATAGCTTTTATTATATTGAGATATGTTCCTTCTATTCCCAGTTTCTGTTGGACTTTTATCATGAAGGGATGTTGGATTTTGTCAAATGCTTTCTCTGTGTCTAATGAGATGATCATGTTATTTTTGTCCTTCAATCCATTTATATAATGTATTACATTTATAGATTTGCATATATAGAACCATCCCTGCATCACTGGGACAAAGCCTACTTGATCAGGGTGAATGATCTTTTTGATATATTCTTGTATTCTGTTTGCCAATATTTTGTTAAGAATTTTTGCATCTATGGTTATGAGGGAGATTGGTCTGCAATTTTCCTTTTTTGTTCTATCCTTGCTTGGTTTTGGTATCAGGGTGATGCTGGCTTCATATAAGGAGTTTGGTAGAATTCCTTCTTTTTCTATTTCCTGGAAAATCTTAAGAAACAATGGTGTTAGCTCTTCCTTGAAGGTTTCATAAAATTCAGCAATGAATCCATCTGGGCCTGGGCTTTTTGTAGTTGGGAGATTATTGATAACTGTTTGGATCTCCATGCTTGTTATAGGTCTATTTAAGTGATTAATCTCATCTTGATTTAATTTATGTAGGTCATATAAATCAAGGAAATCATCCATTTCTTTCAGATTTTCATACTTTGTAGAATATATGCTATTATAGTAAGTCCCTATGATTTTTTGACTTTCTCTGGAATCTGTTGTGTTGTTACCTTTTTCATTTCTGATTTTATTAATTTGTGTCTCTTCTCTCTTTCTTTTGGTCAAATTTGCTAAGGGTTTCTCAAACTTGTTTATCCTTTCAAAGAACCAACTTTTTGTTTCATTAATTCTTTGGATTGCTTTTTTTGTTTGTTTGTTTCTATTTCATTAATTTATGCCCTAATCTTTATTATTTCTTCCTGCCTACTGATTTTTGGTTTGCCTTGTTCTTCTTTTTCTAAGGCTTTAAGGTGAAGCATTAGGCCGTTTACTTGCAACCTTTCTAGTTTCTTTTTTTTTCTTTTAATTTTTTTTGGTCATTTTTTATTTATTTATTTGAGAGCGACAGACATAGAGAGAAAGACAGAGGAAGAGAGAGAATGGGCGCACCAGGGCTTCCAGCCTCTGCAAACGAACTCCAGACGCGTGTGCCCCCTTGTGCATCTGGCTAACGTGGGACCTGGGGAACCGAGCCTCGAACCCGGGTCCTTAGGCTTCACAGGCAAGCGCTTAACCGCTAAGCCATCTCTCCAGCCCTCTAGTTTCTTAATGCTATAAATTTACCTCTTAGAACTGTGTTCATTGTGTCCCAGAGATTTTGGTATGTTGTGTTCTCATTATATTTTGACTCTATAAATTTTTTTATTTTCTTCTTGATTTCCTCATTAACCCATTCATCATTTAGCAATGTATTGTTTAGTTTCCATGATTTTGTGTATATTCTATAGCCTTTCTTGCTATTGATTTGTAGTTTAATTCCATTGTGGTCAGACAGAATGCAAGGAATTATTTCAACTTTCCTGAATTTGTTAAGATTTGATTTGTGTCCTAGTATATGGTCTATTTTAGAGAATGTTTCATGTGCTGCTGAAAAGAATGTATGTTCTGCAGCATTTGGATGAAATGTCCTGTATATATTTGTTAGGTCCATTCCTTCTATGACCTCATTTAGTCCAGATGCCTCTCTGTTTATTTTTTCTCAGGATGACCTGTCAATTGATGAGAGTGGGGTGTTGAAGTCACCCACTACCACTGTGGTGTTATCTGTGACCTTAGTTCTAATAGTGTTTGTTTGATGAATTTGGGAGCCCCTACGTTAGGTGCATATATGTTTAGGATTGTAATGTCCTCCTGTTGGAGTGTGCCCTTAATCAATATAAAGTGACATTCTTTATGTTTCTTGACTAACGTTGGACTAAAGCCTACCTTGTCAGATATTAGGATAGCAACCCCTGCTTGTTTTCTAGGCCCATTTGCTTGAAACACCTTTTTCCAACCTTTTACCCTCAGATAATATCCATCCTTTGTAGAAAGGGGAGCTTCTTGGAGACAACAAATTGTAGGATCCTGCTTTTTAACCCAATCTGAAACCTATGTTTTTTGGTTGGGGCATTGAGGCCGTTGATATTAAGAGATATTATTGAAAGGTGTGTATTTATGTTTGCCTTTTTTTTTTTTTTCTGGTTCTACCTTTGCTCTCTTGTGTTAACTTTTATTTGAGTATTGCTTTTTTTTTTTTTTTTTTCCAGGTTCCTTATATGTGTGCTTTTCCTTTTCTTAAGCATGGAGGATTCTATCAATTATTTTCTGTAGAGCTGGTTTTGTCTTAAAATACTTCTTAAACCTGCTTTTGTCATGTAATGTCCTTATTTCCTTATCTGTTTAAATGGATAGATTTGCAGGATAAAGTAACCTTGGTTGAGAGTTGTTGTCTTTCAGAACTTTGAATACATCACTCCAAGCCTTTCTGGCTTTAAAGTTTGTGTTGAATAATCTGCTGTAATCCTGATGGGCTTGCCTTTGTAGGTAACTTGATTTTTCTCTCTAACTGCTTTCAATATTTTTTCTTTGTTTTGTGTGTTTGGTAGTTTGATTATAATATGGTGAGAAGAGGTTCTTTCCAGGTTTTGTCTGGTTGGTGTCTAAAGGCTTCCTGTATCTGCATTGGCATTTCTTTCCAAATTTGGGGAACTATGCCTTTGGAGTGAAATTCTTCTCCTTCTACCATGCCCTGAATTCTTATATTTGATCTGTTCATAGTGTCCCGAATATTTTGAAATTCCCACTCATACTTTTCTATAAATTTGTCTTTCTCTTTGTTGGCCTGTGTTAGATCTTCCACCTGGTCTTCTAGCTTAGATATTCTGTCCTCTCCTTCATCCATTCTACTGGTGAGATTTTCTATAGAGTTTTTTATTTCATTAACTGTGTTCTTCACTGCTAGTATTTCTGACTGGATTTTCTTTATTATTTCTATTTCCTTATTTATGTCTTGTATTGCCTTCTTTATTTCATGAAATTGGTGTCCTGTATCTTCTTTGATTCCTTTGATTTCCTCTTTGAGTTCCTCTTTGACTCCTTTGATTTGTTCTCTGACTTCTTTGAACATATTAACAATCATTCTTTTGAAATCTTTCTCAGGCATTTCCTCTAACTCATTGTCACTGGAGGTTATTTCTGATGCATTAATACTGTTAGGTGGATTTATTTTATTTTGCTTTTTAGTGTTTCTTGTGTTATAATGTATACATTTTTGCATCTTGGGTTAAGTTAATGCTTGGATTTTCTTGCTATCTAGGTATTCTTAGCTGTATCAATTGATTTGATGTTATATATCTTCAGGGTAGGAGCTTAAGGTGTTAGGTGTGGCTCTTAAGACTCTCAGAGTATCTACAAAGGTTTTCCTAGGGGTTGAGTTTGCCTGCTATGGCAGTATTCAAGTAGGCTGAGTGGAATAAAATACAGGTAGATTCTAAAATTGAACTAAACACTCTACACATTCAATCAAAATCAGCACCAAATATTTATGTAAGAGTAGTTATTATAACACCCAGATCCTCTGTCAACAAAGAGGTTAAGGTTTCTGGTCTATGGAGGGATCCAAGTCAGCTTGTGACTAAGTGAGACCCTTCCCTGGTGCAGTCAGTCCATTACCTTTTTGGATGATTTTGGTCTCATTCAAGTTGCTGGCTGGGTCATTGGGCTGCTGTTCTGATTTCTGGAACTGGGTGCTGGCTTTTCCTGTGTTGCAAACCGAGGCTGGCAACTGTGGCCCTGCAGATCGGCACTCCCGTTGCTGGAACCGCTACTGCTGTGTCTGAAGCTGCCGCTGCTGGATCTGTCACCACTGCTGCTAAAGCTGCCACTACTGGGTCTGTCGCCACTGCTGGTTCCACTACTGCTGTCTCTGAAGCTGCCGCTGCTGCCTCTGAAGCTGCCACTACTGGATTCGCCACTGCTGGGGCCGCCATTGCCAGTGCCAGAGCCACTGATGTTGCTTCTGGACCCTGCTCTTGCTTTGGTCCTGCTGTTGGCTCAAGTTGGCGTGGCTAGGTCCCAGGACCACTACTATGTTCCCTGGAGCTGGTCTTAGGCAGTGGGGGAGGGGAGGGAGCTGCAGCTGCTCTAGTTCTCTTGCTGTTCCACATGTTCTTCTACTTCGTGGTCTGCCTCTCCATTGTTCACTGCTGTTCTCCCTTCATCTTTCTTGAGCTGCGAAGAGCTCCAGTGTGAGTGGAAGCTCCCCTCAACTGGCTTTTCCTGTGGCTCAATCTGACCCTGGCGCCTTTCTGGTGTGCCACTGCTGCCGTGGTTGGTGGACCTGCCAGGGCCGCTTTTGCTGGCCTGTGAGGGCTCTGGATGCTCTGGATCTCTTCTACTTCTCCCCTGCTGTTTCAATTTCCTATATACATCACTTTTTAGTAAAAGTGTGTATTTTGCTGAGTTTTTTTGGTCTTTTCCCCCCCAGGCTGCTTTAGCATGGTACCTACGCTGCCATCTTAATGGGAAGTCCTCCTTAGAACTTTTTGACAGGTATTTTTTTTCTGTATACCTGTGTTTTTTTTTTTTTTTTCCTGAATCTGAAGTCTTCTCTTTAATCCATCAACCAGTCAGAATCATTTATATACCCTTAAATTTAGCCAATAAAGTTCACACCCACTGGATACTTAATTTTCCTGTTGGTCAAGGCCAGGCTCAGACTCAGTGCATAAAAACCTAAGTCCAGAATGCTGACCAACAATGGCTGTGGACCCTCTCTGTAAGCACAACAAGGATCTTTTCACTGCCACATCTCAATAAATCAAAGATCCAGAGGCTCTAAGTGCCCATCACTGAAGTAGACTTAAAATGTTCCCAGTACAGCTCAGGGAATTTTGAGGAGGGGGGAGGTGGAAAGATTGTTAGAGGCTCAAGTTGGGACATTTTGTACAGAGACATTGGTCCCCCCAACCGCCCCTCACCACCCGTAATGCATGACCCACAATCTCCATGGGGTTGACCTGCATCCCCAAGGAGGAAAGCCTCTTCAAACAAGTGGCATGGAGGAGGGAAAGGATGGTACCAACATGTGTTGTTTACATACAAAATATGTCCATATCTAATAAAAAATAAAAAAAATATATACATATATTTATCCATATATATATATATATATATATATATATATATATATATATATATATATATATTTGTTTGTTTGTTTGTTTTCCCTTTGGTATGTGTTCAGCATTCTGACCCAGAAAATCAGCATTACTAGCATGTTAGCTCATTTAATCTTTACAGTCTCATAAATTCCTCTAGTGTATGAGGATAATGAGTTATGAGACTGTGGTGGAGCAAGGATTGCATCCCCGACTTTCTCCTTCCTATGCCTTGTGGCTTTTGACATCCCAGCCCCCTAAGGCATTTGGCTGTGAAATCTACTTACCTTTTATTTAACCCGCTGAGCACTAATGCAGTGTCTGACATGCTGGGTAATGCTGATTTGAGGTAAAGAAAGCTAGAAAGCTGATGCCACAACATTATTTCCAGGGCTTGGGGTCTCCTCAAAAAAAAAAAAAAAGGTAATGTTGTTTATATTTTAGAGTTAATAAAATATTTAATTTTATAGTTACCCACATTAAGAAGGATTGAGGGATTGGAGGGATGGCTCAGTGGATAAATTGCTTGCTACACAAGTTTGAGGACCAGAGTTTGGACCCCTAACACCCACTTATGTATCAGCTGGGCTTGGAGACCCATCTACAATCCCAGCATGAAGGAGGTAGAGGCAGGGAATCATTGAGGCAAGATGGCTAAGTAGACTAGATTAACTGGGAGCTGTGGACTCAAGAGAGAGGCCCTTCCTCAGTAAATAAAGAGTGTGATTAAGGAAGACACTTGACCGTAAAGCCTCTATATGCGCTCATGCACTTGCATATGCACCTCAACACATTTGCTCACATGCATATAAAATGTGCCAACACATACACAAAAAATTAAAGTGTATTGTTTCATTTATGAGAATAATGTTCTTTTGAATTAAGTGATCTACTTTATTCTCATCAGTCTTTAGTAGGGTTTCTCTTACTTTTAACTGAAGTCATGCTAAGTGCTATCATGAATGTATTCTGGACTGTTTTCTGCCTTTGATATCAACTTGAATAAATCCTAATGAAGATCTTAAATTTGTCATTTTAACAAGGAAAAACCAATGCTCTCATAACTTCCCAAGTTTACAAAAAAAAAGTATTTACATATTTACATGTGTGCACCAGGTCCTGTTGCTTCTACAGAAAAATGCCAGGGGGTTGTTTATTTGATTTATCTGGATGGCTTGGGAATTGAACCCTCACCAGTGAACTCTGTATTTAAGGGCCTTCAACCACTGAGCCATCTTCTCAGCCCATTTCTTAAATTTTTACTTAAGAAAGTTTTGATATTATTCTGTTTGAATTTAGTTATTGGAAATTAAAATAAGAAATTCTAAGACACATAAAACCAGATTAAACATAAACAAATCTCAGACTGTTAGCTGAGATTCAGGATTCAAACTTTGTATAAAACCAGTTTTTGATTCAGCCCTGCAAAGACAATAGAATAGAAAAAAAAAGTTTTTAAAATAATTACCCATGCTTAATCATTCATTCAACAGATACTGATTGCATACCTCCTATTGAACAGGCATTAGACCTGGTGTTGAATATGCAGTGGTAAAACAAGGAAGTAATCTTTTCCCTCTGGTCTTCCCTGCAAACTCCGTGATGAGAAACTGATAATAATTGAACAATGTTGTACTAAACAACCACATACCTGTGATAAGAGCTAATCAGAAGACAAGCAGAAAGCTGAAGAGGATAATGGGTGGGGAAAAGATTAACTCAGATAAGAGCTTCAAGCTGCTTTTACTAGGAAAATCCCTTGCTAAATTGATAATCCAGCACTGTGATGATTATTACCTACCAGCAGAGAGCAAGGCGGGAGAGCAGCAAAAATAAACTGAAGCTTGCCAGGTTCTTACCATTCAGGCATTTATAGGCTATGGGAAACATTTCAGATTTCATTAGCCCTTACGCAGTCACCATTACCTTTACTCTGGTCTGCTCTCCTTACCTGAACTCCTCTTTCACTGTTTGTCTCTGCATTTATTTCTATCATACCTACCAGAACAGTTGTTATAATTTAAATCATGGAGAGATGGCTCAGCATTTAAGGCATTTGACTGGGAAGCCTAACAACCAGGGTTCAGTTCCCCAGCTCCCGTGTAACGCCAGATGCACTGAGTGGCTTATGTATCTGGAGTTTGTTTGCAGAAGCTGAGGCCATGGCATACTCATTTATAGTCTCTCTCTCTCTTTTCTCTCTCTTTCTCTCATTGCAAATAAATAAATAATGTAAAAAAAAAAATTCAAGGCTCATTAGTTAAGGCACTTGCCTATAAAGCCAAAGGACCCAGATTTGAGTCCCCAGTACCCACATAAAGCCAGACGCACCAGGTAGCTTGTGTGTCTGGAGTTGGTTTGCAGTGGTTAGAGGCCTGCTATGCCCATTGTCTCTCACTCTTAAGTAAATAAATAAATAAATATGTTTATTTGAGAGAGAGAGATAGAGGCAGATAGAGAGAGAATGGGCATACCAGGGCCTCTAACCACTGCAAACAAACTCCAGATGCCTGTGCCACTGAGAGGCTAACTATAACCATTTTAAAAAGGCCCGGGCCTGACTTAGATAGAGAACTAGCCGGCTAATGTGCTGACCTTTTGCTTCTGTAAACATTCCCCCTAAAGTTTCTGAGGAATCTCCATTTCAAGGGCATTCCAGAAACACTCCACTGTGGGGGAGGGCAGGGCCTCCGGTCACCTGCTTAGATAAACCTATCAATTAAAGTACCACTGTTTGCTTAGCTGATGACCTCATCTGCCTGGAGTGCCCCTAGCTCCTGCCCCCAACTTTGCCCACTGAAAACCCAAACCAATCAGAACTGTTTAAATCAACCAATCATGTATCTATTCCCTACTTCTTTGTTCGAATTCCTATATGAAACCCTTACCCCAAAAGAAAGGGGCTCTCTCCCACTCCCGCTGTGTTGGCCTGTGTGGATTGAGTCCCTGCCTAGGCTTGACAATAAAGAATCCTGCTGTCACTGCATTCAAGTGTCTCGGCTTTCTCAGTTCACTGGGTGACTCCCAAGGACCCCAACTTCATCAGGGGGTCTTGGCACTTCACCACCTTGTGCCTCTGGCTTATGTGGTTACTAGGGTATCAAACCTGGATCCTTAGGTTTTGAGGCAAGTGCTTTAACTGCTAAGCCATCTCTCTAGTCCAATATAAATTATATAGATTTAAAAAAATCTAAAAGTAGGCTCATGAAACTGAGGCAGGAGCCAGCCTGGGGCCTTATTGGGTTCCAGGTGGGCTACAAAGTTGAGAATTTATCTGAGGGGGGTGGGGGGAAGGCCCAGAGCCTTGTCCTGGAGAACTAAAGCTAAGCTCTGTAAGCTATGAGTGATCAGTATGAAGAAATGGAGGTGGAAGTAGAGGAAGAGAAATAAAGACACAGATAGACAGAGGGACCAAGGGAGCACTGTCTCAGTTGATATGCTTCCTGCTGTCAGTGACAAGTAATGGACAGCCCAACTGACTAGTAAGGTGTGGGCGAAATGGCTCTGTGAGAAAGAGTGCTTGCAATACCAGCACGAGGACCTGAGCTCAATCCTCAGCGGCCACATAAAAAGCCAAGTTTGGTCCCACCAAGGGGATTGCTTAAGCTTACTAGCCAACCAGTCTAACTGAACAAATAATGGCATAAGCTCTGGTTCAGGGAAAGACTATGTCTCAAGGAATTGAGGTTTAAGAACCATAAAGGAGTACATTTAATATCCTCAGGTCTTCTCACATGGGCACATGACACATGAATCTTCACACATGAAAGCAAACACCACACATATACATATCACACATACTGCTACAAACACACATGCACTAAAAAACATTCAGGAAGTTACATGTATGGTTCTTTCAGGATTCTTGTTCTCCCTCCCCCTCTCTCTCTCTCTTCCTTTCATGATTCTCTTTCTTATAGCCATTGATCAGATGAGTAGCAATTCTGTCACAGAACATATATCAGCAGGTCACAGGGATTTCTGCTTTCCCTTTGCCTTCAGGAGACAGAGAGAAGACTACTTTCAAGAGTCAATAAATGAAAAAAAATTTCCACCATTGTAATCCAGTAAATATATGAGCTAACCAAGAAAGATCAAATCAAGTTATTAAACCAATCACTATGATGAAAACCAGAACACCAACAGAATCCCAACCCTAACTTTGGAGTTGGTTCAGTTCTATAAGAAGTACACATGTGCTACATGATATGAAGGATGGCATGGGTGCTGTGCCAACAATCCCTCTGAAGAAGTCACGGCAATCAGGAGAAAAACTGTAATATAGACATGTATAGAGACACTGGACTAACATGGCTCGAATGAGGCAATTCTTGGAATGGTGTGTTGGAGTAAAGGATGTTTTGTTTTTACAATAAGAGAAGGTTTTTTTTTTTTTCTTCTTTGGAGAAGTATTCATTTATGAGAAAAGAATAAGAGGACAGATAGAATCCTAGTAGAGAAAGATCAGGACACACCTGGCATGGTGGCATGTGCCTTTAATCCCAGCACTTGGAAGGCAGAGGTAGGAGGATCGCCTTGAGTTCAAAGCCACCCTGAGATGACATAATGAATTCCAAGTCAGCCGGAGCTAGAGTGAGACTCCCCTTTGGGGGGGGGGGGGGAAGAAAAAGAAAGAAAGAAAAAGAAAGAGCAGGACACAACAAATTACTATTGTTGAATTGTGATTCCTCACCAATTCATATGTTGATATATTAGGGTGGGGCAAAGATAGAGATGAGGTATCACCAGAGGTTGTAGAGTTGAAATGAAGCTTTCAGGGTGGGTTCCAAGTAATATAACTGGAATCCTTAAAAGAAGAAGATTCCAACATGGACTTACAGGAAAGACTGTGTAAGAATGCAAGAAAAGACAGTCCTCTGCACACCAAAGCAAGACTCAGGCTGAAATTAGCTGGTACAATGCATTTACTTTAGACCTCCAGTTTCTGGAGCTGCAAGAAAATAAATTGCTATTATTTAAATCACCTAGTCTGTGGTGTTTGTCATATCAGCCATAACCCATACAACAATAAATTAGAACCAGGGAGATTATGAGAAGATTTGGAGACTGGACTATGTGAAGAGAGACTAGCTTCTTATTGGAGGAAGAAAAATTATCCCCTAAAAAAACATTGATATAAACATATCAGCTGAGAGCAGATGATAAGGTTTCCATCATATAGTTTCAAATTTTCAATCAAATTCTATAGGAATTGTAGATTTTTAGGAGCAGATAGGCATTGAAAGATTAAGAAGAAAATAGCACATATGAAATAATTGCTTTGATGAGTGGAACAAATGAGAAGGTTCACCAATGGACAATTTAATATTTTTATTGATTCTCTATAAAAAGGTTTCACACATAAACTCCCTCTTACCTACCCCAATCCTGCTCAGTCTTCAGTGGGTTATTGTATTCATGTGGGGCTCAAGAAGACTCAGTTTGTTTTAATTCTTATTTTTGGAAAACAAAAATAACTCACTTTAGTTCTTACATAATATATGATTGAATTTTTAATTCAATATATTATAAAAGAAAAATATAAACTCAGAGCTGGGCAAGTTGCTCAGTGGTTAAAGGTGCTTACTTTCCAGCCTGGGTTTGATTCCCTAGTACCCCTTAAAGCCAGACACACAAAGAGGCGCATGCACCTGGAGTTTGTGAGCAGTGACAAGACGCCCTGGTATGCCCATGATCCCTTTTTCTCCCCCTCTCTCTTAATAAATAAAAATATTAAAGAATAATATAAACTCATTTGTCTTAAATAGCCAAAATTTATGTTTTAGTACCTGGGTAAAAAATGGGGCTGGAAATCTACACATTTAATGCAATCCCTATCAAAATTCCAAAGGCTTTCTTCATGGAAATAGAAAAAACAATCCAAAAATTCATTTGGAATCACAAAAAACCTCGAATATCTAAAATAATACTGAGCAACAAAAAAGAGGCTGGTGGTATCACCATACCTGATTTTAACCTGTACTACAGAGCCATAGTAACACAAACAGCATGGTACTGGCCCAAAAACAGACATGTAGATCAGTGGAACAGAATAGAGGACCCAGATGTAAGCCCAAGTAGCTATAGCCACCTGATATTCGATAAAAATTCCAAAAATTCTCATTGGAGAAGAGACAGCCTCTTCAGCAAATGGTGTTTTGAAAACTGGATAAATATCTGCAGAAGGATGAAAATAGATTCTTCTCTCTCGCCATGCACAAGAATTAAGTCCAAATGGATGAAAGACCTTAACATCAGACCGGAAACTTTGAAACTGCTAGAGGAAAAAGTAGGGGAAACCCTTCAACATATTGGTCTTGGCAAAGACTTTCTGAATACAACCCCAATTGCTTAGGCAATAAAACCACAGATTAACCACTGGGACCTAATGAAATTACAAAGATTTTGCACCGCAAAGGACACAGTGAAAAAAGCAAAGAGGCAACCTACAGAATGGGAAAAAATCTTCGCCAGCTATATATCTGATAGAGGATTAATATCTAGGATATACAAAGAACTCAAAAAGTTAAATAATAAGGAATCAAACAAGCCAATCAAAAAATGGGCTATGGAGCTAAATAGAGAGTTCTCAAAGGAAGAAATACGAATGGCATATAAGCATCTAAAAAAATGTTCTACATCACTAGTCACCAGGGAAATGCAGATTAAAACTACATTGAGATTCCATCTCACTCCTGTCAGATTGGCCACCATCATGAAAACAAATGATCATAAATGTTGGCGGGGATGTGGAAAAAAAGGAACTCTTCTGCACTGCTGGTGGGAATGCAATGTGGTCCAGCCATTGTGGAAAACAGTGTGGAGGTTCCTAAAACAGCTAGAGATTGATTTACCATATGACCCAGCTATAGCGCTCCTAGGCATATATCCAAAGGACTCATCTCATTTCCTTAGAAGTACATGCTCAACCATGTTTATTGCTGCTCAATTTATAATAGCTGGGAAATGGAACCAGCCTAGATGTCCCTCAACAGATGAGTGGATAATGAAGATGTGGTACATTTATACAATGGAGTTCTACTCAGCAGTAAGGAAAAAAGAAGTTATGAAATTTGCAGAAAAATGGATGGACCTGGAAAGTATTATACTAAGTCAGGTAACCCAGGCCCAGAAAGGCAAGCGCCACATGTTCTCTCTCATATGTGGATCCTAGCTACAGATGACTGGGCTTCTGCGTGAGAATGAAAATACTTAGTAGCAGAGGCCAGTAAGTTGAAAAGGAGACATAAAGGGTGGAGAAAGGAAGGGAGGAGGATACTTAATAGGTTGATATTGTATATATGTAATTACAATGATTGTAATGGGGAGGTAATATGATGGAGAATGGAATTTCAAACGGGAAAG
Organism: Jaculus jaculus; assembly: GCF_020740685.1. Taxonomy (NCBI): domain Eukaryota; kingdom Metazoa; phylum Chordata; class Mammalia; order Rodentia; family Dipodidae; genus Jaculus; species Jaculus jaculus. The sequence goes on from NC_059120.1 coordinate 28,122,963, forward strand.
TGTGGGGGTGGGGAGGGAGGGAATTACCATGGGATATATTTTATAATCATGAAAAATGTTAATAAAAATTAAAAAAAAAAAATGGGGCTGGAGAGATGGCTTAGCAGTTAAGCGCTTGCCTGTGAAGCCTAAGGAACCCGGTTCGAGGCACAATTCTCCAGGACCCACGTTAGTCAGATACACAAGGAGAGGCACAGTCTGGAGTTTGTTTGCAGTGCCGGAGACCCTGGTGCGCCCATTCTCTCACTCTCTTTCTATCTGCCTCTTTCTCTCTGTCCATTGCTTTCAAATAAATTAAAAAAAAATTAACAAAAAAAATTTAAATGGATTAAAAAGGAACCTTTTAAAATAGCTTGAAGAAATTAAAAACTTCAGCAATAAGAAAAATGTATTCTTTCTTAAAATTGAACCATAAGTTTATAATTCATGATTAGTTAGATATATCAGAAATGTCCTTAATGTTAGTGCAAAAATTAATTATGAAGCTAAGTAATTGTCAAGTAATGGAACACTTTAGCCCTTGGACTTCAAGTATTTTAAATTTCAATGACAAGCTATTTCTATTGTTGAGATAGATGCCAAGTAGTATAATCAATGCTTTCAAATTTTTCCTGTTACGTCAGAAAGAGCACTCTATCATAGCTGGGTATGTCATTGCCCTACATAGCCTGATATCATTCAACAAATTCCCTGCTTCTTTTCCTTTATCCTAATTCCAATTTCAAAACTCATGTTCTGGGGCAAGAGAGATTGCTCAGTGGTTAAGGTGCTTGTCTGGAAAGCCTGAGGACCAAGGTACAGTTCCCCAGTACCTATGTAAAGCCAGAGGCACAGAGTGGAGCCTGCATCTGGAGTTCTTTGCAGTGGCTAAAAACCCTAGTATTCCCATTCTCTCTCTCTCTCTCTCTCTCTCTTTCCTTCCCTCCCTCTCTCTCTTCTATCTATCTATCTATCTATCTCTGCTTGTAAATTAATAAATAAAATACTCATGCTCTGATTCTTGTCTAAGTCTGCCAATGTAGACAGGGGACACATTGTCCTTCCTTCTCTGCTTGTGAGAGAAGTCTTAGGAGAAATCAACACATAAATATCTTATGAATCAGGTTCAAACACTTTCTTTTTTTAAAATTTTTAAGTATTTTCCATGATTATAAAAAAGTCCCATGTTAATTCCCTCCCCCCCCCACACTTTTCCCTTTGAAATTCCATTCTCCATCATATTACCTCCCCAGCATAATCATTGTACTTACATATATACAATATCAACCTATTAAGGGTTCAAACACTTTCAATGAAGGGTGGGAATGAGAAAATAATGCTGAAATGTGTATGGGGGAATTTTCAAAATGTATTTAAGGGAGACGCTGTGTGCATGTGTCTTTACATGGTACTGGGGAATTGAACCCAAGGCAAGCACCTGAACAGCTGAGCCATCGCTCCATCTTCTAAGGCACTTTTTACTACACCCAATGGTAAGGTTAAGTGGGGAATGGGACAATGTATCATGATTTTTTATGGGAAATTAGGTTGTTCTTCATGCCACTTGTTGTGATCTAGAAGCAAGGGTGACATCCTATCTGGGGAACATAATAATTAATCTTGATTATCAGTGACCCTGGGTTCAGAATTACCTAGGAGGCAGACATCTGGGCTGGGCATGTCTGTGAGGGTGTTTCCAGAAAGGCTTAACTTTCTGGAATGATAGGGTAACATTCTAGGGCAGTCTCAGAATGAAAAAAAAAAAAAAAAAAAGACACAGTAAAGGGAGTACTAGAATTCATCTCTAGCTGATTCCTGACAGTGTTCCCATGTGCCCATCTGCCCCACATTCCTCTTGCCATGCTTCTAGCTCTTACAAGCATGCCTTCCCACAATGATGGACCAAACTCTCACACTGTAAACCCAAACAAACTCGACCTTCCATAGTTTCCTTTATTACGTACTTTGTCATAGCAGTGTGTAAAGTACTCATGTAAAGAAATAAATAATAATTTAAACATTATGTTCAACTTGAGGCACAGAAAATTATTAGAAAAAGAACAAACATAATTGAACAATCTTCTGTCATTTTTCAGCAAAGAGAAATACCAAATTCTAGTTTTGTATTGGTATTACATTTGATACTAAAGCTTCATTTAAAACCTTTGTGAGGGCTGGAGAGATTGCTTAATGGTTAAGGCACTTGCCTGTGAAGCATAAGGACCCAGGTAGGGTTCCCCAGGACCTACATAAGCCAGATGCACAAGGGTGCAGATATGCCTAGAGCTCATTTACAGTAGCTGAGGGCCCTGGAGCAACAATTTTCTCTCTTTCTCTCTCTCTCTTTCTTTCTCCCTCTCTCTCTCTCTCTCTCTCTCAAAAAAAAAAAAAAAAGAATAGGAAAGAGAAGAGAAGAAAAATCCTTTGTGTGTGGGTCCCTGGATCCTCCAGGCTGCAGTGCCTCACAGGCGTCCAGACAATGGTGGAGAGTAGGGTCTTCAGCTGCCATAAGAGCAAGTAAAGAACCACTTTCAGGAGGCAGTCGCAGAGAACAGCTTGATAGATTGATTTCTCTGGGAAATGGGTTTATAAGCAGTTGAGAGTGGGAAGAAGGTTGCTAGGCAATGCCTAGGAAAGTTCATTCCAGCATTTAGGGAGTCAGGTGATCAACAAAGTGGCTAGAACAGGGTCGCAGGGGGATGGGCTGTGAAGGTGCTGGCTGATAAGGAGTTTCCTAGGCAACTGGCCAAAGGTCACAGGGCTATGGGCAAAGCCTAAGTTCACTTGTGCCAGGCTTGGAGAGGGAGTGGCCTCCTGTAGTCTGGGGGTCTTTAGCCTTGCCTGGCAGCTCAGGCTAGTCTCCTGAAGACTCCACCCTATGCCTGGCAGTGCCTGACATTTGTGAATTTCAAATCAGTGGCAGGGGATAATTCAGCTTCTCTCATTATTCCCTTGCATTTAAATGCTTGGATTCCCAAGCCTTTTCCTGTCTCATCCTATTCCCTTTCCCAGAACTCCCTTCCTTCCTCAGACCCTGGCTTACCTCACCTACACAACCCCCGTTTGTAACAAGTTTCCTCTCAGAGGCTACTTCTTTCCAGATGCCTCCTGCGTCCCACATGTGCAGAGTGGGTCTTCTCCTGTGAGTTCTCTCCTACCTCTACCTACCCCCTTACAAAGTCATTTATGCTGTGTTTTCATTGTCTGTGTAGCATTCAGGCCCCTTGAGAGCAGCATTTCTGTATGTTTTATAAACCATTATAAGCCAAAGCAAAAGTACTGTGTGATTCAGAATGTACATTGAACCCATGCTTGTAGGATTAATAAGTAGTCACACACAGGTACAATGATATCAATGTTAAGGTATCTTGGAAGGAAGTATTTTTCTTCAAAGAACTCACTGTCTGTTTCACTTCTAATACATTGGACGGTCTCATAAACTAGTAGAAAGAACCCAGGTTGTAATTACATCTATGTTCATATGTCAGTATTACCACTTACCAACTCTGTGTCCTGGAATAATTTATGCATTCCACTTATGCCTGTAAATATTAGTCACTATGATAGCTAAAATGTATCAGTCTTGTGGGTTGTGTATACAAAATGCTTTGAAACATGTAAGAGGCTATCATAGTATGATCCAATGACTACTGGTTTCTTAAACTTCCAACATGAGTCTTTTCTTTCAGCCCATCTGTATAGCCATCTGCTCATGCATTCCTTTAACAGTCTCAAGTTAGTGGACTCAGTGTCCTCCACACACAAATCCTTTTCTTCACTGATATTACCAAACAAATATTACTACACATTGCAGTGTCATAGAAAATGACAAAAATATTCATTTAGAAATTATCCACAAAGTTGTAAAATATGTACATATGATGAATGTACAACAGTTTAAGTAAAACTTAGTGAATCATGTTTTATATGTGATAAATAGCACCAATAAATGTTTTGATTGATGGAAATATTTTACATCATGATTTGGGTTGTGGTTATATAATTATATATAGTTGTCAAAACTCATCAAATTGTATATTTAAATTTTATGAAATACATTGAATGTGAATTATACCCGAGTAAAGCTAGTTTAAATGTAAAATGTCTATGACAGCATTTATTTCCAGTAATAGTAGATTAGGTATTTCAGATCAAATTCTCCATTAGGAAAGTAAAATTGAATTAGGATTTCAACATACTTGAAATGTAATTTTATCTTAAAGGCATTTGGCATGAATGGTATGAATTGGAAGAAGAAGCCATCCAGAGTTTCAGAAGTTAAACTTTGAGGCCATTATTATATATAGATTCAACAGTCATCACTGGAGGACGTTGAATTGAAAGAAAAACAAGCCTGTGGAGTGGGGATGTAGGTCAATAGTAGAGCACTTGTCAAGCATGAGGATCTGGGTTTCATCCTTAGAAATGGGAATGGGAGAAGAGAAACATGGTGGGACAGAGGAGGGGGGAAGGAAACCATAAACTTGATGGATGGAGGCCATGAACTTGATTACAAAAATTAAGAAAAATAATAAGAATAGGAGTGAAGCAAACAGATGATGTCATAAGCACGAGGAGCATATGCAGTATTCAAATGGCTTGTGCCCCTGTAAGATGTGGACATGTGTAGGTACACAGCTAAGGCATATCCTTTAGGGTCTTGTGAGAGATGTTGGTGTGTTGTTTGCTCCATTTATTTATTTTCCTATAATCAGGATGGCCACTATTATATCATTATTTTTTTAAGTAAAACCATTTAGAAGACAGAGAAACAAAATTTTTGCAATAGTTTACAAATAAAACAAAATCCCATGTCTCACCTTCTGCTTCATAACAAAAAGTTAAAAAACAAGTCTTGCTATGAGCATATTCTTAACCATTTTTCTTGGCTCTCCAAAACGTTTGCTTGAGAAGTGCTCCAGTTCCTAATACAAGCACAAATGGCCTTGGAGAATAGAAGTCCACATTACTAAGCCCACACATTAACCTCCATTGGTGACCCCATGGTTGATTTGTTCATAAGCCCAGCTGGTGATGAGAAGCCTTGAGGAAATAAACTGTCATCTGAGAAATGTATCATTCTACTCATTTAATCTCTTCTGCTAAGGTGAGAACAAAGTGTTTGAGATTAAATAAATTTATCTCTGGTGATTCACTCATAATAGTTTTGCTCCTTATACTTACTAATCTCATACCCTGCAAAACAAGGTCTTAGTTACAGAGGAAGGAATGTCTCCCTCAAGAAACACAACAATGATTCCATTGAATAGGAAGTGAAGCTTGCTTTTGGCTCCTGTACATCTACAGACAAAGAAGGGAGTTGTCCTACCTGGGGTGATTGATAGTAATTACAAAATGGACCCAAATAAACAACTATAGAAAGGTTCTTCAGAGAGTAATGATATTTAATTAAGAACAGCCGACTGCAATGGAAATATTCATGTCACAGTAAGCCATGGGCATCTGCAAAGAGGTTATGGCATAGAGAAGTTTTAAAGACAAACAGAGAAAGAATACATGTGATATTTTGAAATCAGAATATTTGGTGACAACAGTTAAGAACAGAAGTCACATCAGTCTGAGGCTGACCAAATAGCTGCATGTCTTTGTAGAAGGTCCTTTGTGCTTAATGTTATGCTGTTCATTGTGCACACCTCTGGTTCTGACAGCTACTATCAAAAAATCAGATCCTCCAGGAGTGCATTGTGGTAGTTTAAATAGATCCTCCCCCCCAATATAAACAGTGTTTTATTAGTTTATTGTTTGGATCTACAGCCACCTGACTGGAGGAGTTGTCACTGGGAGGATCTTAAGGTGTGGTGGTGGGTTTAAAATTCCAATCTACATATGTGCAAAGTGCCTACTTCCACCTGGAGTTTCTGAAGTGTGCTGTGTGTGTTGTGACTCTCTCTTTATCTCTCTCTCCTTGGCCATTTAAGAGAGAGCTAACTTGTTCTATTTATGGAAATTCCCCTGGATCTGTAAGCTTCAATAAATATCCCTTCCTCCATAACTGTGTTTAGTTTGGAAGCTCATCTCAGCAAACTTAAAGCTGTCTGCTATAGAAATTTGTACTGAGAGTAGGATGAGATGAACCTGACCATGTGGATTTTGGTCTTTTGGAACTTATGTTTTGGGACAAGGGGCATGAACTTGGTGCTTGCAATGAAAGACACCTACTGGAACAGTAAGCCAAGTGTTATGGACTATTCTGATAAGAGTTTGAAAATGCTAAGTATAACAAAAATTGTATATGGGGGGCTTGGTTTGTGAACTTGGAGGCCTGACTTATAAACTTTCTATGGAAAAAAGAAAAAAAACTACAGTGGACTTTGTTGAAAGTGGGCTACTGACATAAGGGCTGGCTGCATTCTGCTGCCCAGGCCCAAAGAGTTTGATCAAGGTTAAATTTGTAATGGACTGATGTGCTTGGCTAAAGATATTGGACTGATAGATTTAAGATTTTAAATTGGAAAACCTCAAGCAAGTTAAAATTCAGACAAAGAGACTTGCTTAGATTCCTAAAGATTCAATAAATACTCCTTTGTCCATAACTGCCTAGTTTGAAAGTTCATCTCAACATACGTAAAGCTGTCTACTACATTAACTAATTAATTTTCTTTGAGTTGACACAGTTAACAAAGTTTTGATCATTATAACTTTCACATTAATAATCTAGAAGAAATTAGACTTCCACTCAACAATGAAAGTAAGGAAGAATGTGTCTTATGGGAACAACCCCTTCTCCTGTGAGATCTGTCTCTTAGTCTAAGTGGTATTACCAGACTCTAGTGGAATTGTACAATATCCAGTTTATATCTTCCAGGGAATTGAATTATTCAGCCTTATATGGCATCCATCAACTGAGATGTGCACTGCAAGTGGTCTATCTTGAGATGATGCAAAACATCTGCCTAAATCAGGTACAGATTAGATGTTCCCATGATCCTACACTTAGTTTTGACAGTTTCATAGAGTGGATGAATTAACAAAGAACATTTTATTAGATTACTGGTTTTAAAATGAAAGATAAAACTTGGGAAAATCTTAATGGAAGAGTAAGATCAAAGTACAGTGGGCAAACACAGACTCTTTGTTTTCTCCAGCAGTGCGATGCTCATGGCTCCTCCACATGATCATTTACCAAGAAACTCCTTGAATTTCATCCTTCCAGGATTTTATAAAGGCTCTGTCTTCTAGTGTTGACCAATTAAATCATTAAATACTGGGGAACAGGTCAATTTCCAGTAGCTCTTTCTGTGATGGAGTTCAGAAAGTGGGTTTCAAAGTCTGGCCTTTTAATTACACTGTTGATTCCTTTGGAAACAAATCCCCCTACAATGAGAGGTTTTCCAAAAATTAGGTTATAAAGTCAAGTGTACTTGGCAGGAGTTTTTTGTGAGTAGTAAGATATTTCTTTCATCTCTATCACATTAGGTTACAAAGATTTCAAATTTTTTAAAAAATTTATTTATTAGAAGAAAGGAAGAGAGAGAGAGAGAGAGAGAGAGAGAGAGAGAGAGAGAGAGAGAGAGAGAATGGCACTAAGGGTGTCCAACCACTGAAAACGAACTCCAGACACACACACTACTATGTGTAGCTGCCTTATGTGGGAACTGGAGAAAAGAACTTGGCTCCTTAGGTTTCACAGGCAGGTGCCTTAACCACAAAGCTATCTCTCTATTTCTGACATATGTATATATGTCAGAAAACACTGAACATTTTTAAAGAAGTTGGGGAAGATTTAAATAAATGAAAAGGAAGCCCATGTTAATGAATAGAAAATATTGTTTGGCTATTCTCCTTAAATTGGTCACAAAATTCAATGTAATTCCATGTTGCAGTCCGGTTCGCATTGCTGGTAGAAATCACCCAACCAAGAGCAGCTTCAGGGAAAAAGAGATTTATTTTGGCTTACAGGCTTGAGGGGAAGCTCCACAATGGCAGGGGAAAACAATGGCATGAGCAGAGGGTGGACATCACCCCCTGGCCAACATAAGGTGGGTCATAGCAACAGGAGGGCGTGCCAAACACTGGCAAGGGGAAACTGGCTTTAATACCCATAAGCTGGCCCCCAACAATACCCTCCCTCCAGGAGGCATTAATTCCCAAATCTCCATCAGCTGGGAACCTAGCATTCAGAACACCTAAGTTTATGGGGGACACCTGAATCAAACCACTGTAAGACCCCCAAAACGAGGACCCCACGCTCTGCCCGGATATGGCAACACCCCAAATCACTCACGAGAAGTGGTCTTGATGCAAACTGCAAGAGGATTTTATTCCAAGCGCGCTGGGGCCCACAGTCATACACCGCACAGGGGTAGAGGACTGCAGAGCCCCGAATGCAGGAACGGGACAGTTTTTATAGGGTTTCTAACAAAGCCTGTGCATTAGACCAATCATTTTTTTAATATCAGGAGCCCGTGGGGTGCGAGCCAGTCAGTTTGTGCCACTCCATAGTTTCTAAGCCAATTAGTTTAATTTGTTCAAGCCCCTCGTGGACCAATCAGTCTCTTATGACCTTGGTGGTCAGCATTTGCGCAAGTCCTTGGGTGGGAGTAGCAGAGTGTGGTATCAGTCTCCTATGACCTTGGAGGTCAGCATTTGTGCAGGTCCTTGGGTGGGGGTAGCAGAGTGTGGTATCAGTCTCCTATGACCTTGGTGGTCTGAGGCAGGCTGCTACAGCTTATGGTGCAGGCTACTAAGGCTTACAGTGTGGGCTACTAAGGCTTAAGGTGCAGGCTATTTACAGAAACCAAATAAGTGGTTCACTTCATTACTCATTTCCCATCCTTGAGGGCTATCTCATGCCCTTTTTACCTAGTTTTATATTAGGAGTGGGCTCTGATATAATGAGAAGAGGGATTATTTACTTGCTTTCAACAGAGAGTAAAGCCTGGAGTTTGAGGTATGCAGGGCCCGCTTAAGCTCCCTTTGGAGCGTGATAGTATTTCTGGGCTTCTGAATTCTTGGGCCTTTCACCACCACACCCCATCAATCTCAGGATTTTAAAAATAATATTTTATTGTTATTTATTTATTTGAGAAAAAGAGGCAGAGAGAAAGAGAGAGAGAGAGAGAGAAAGAGAGAATGGGCATGCCAGGGCCTCCAGCTGCTACAAGCAAACTACAGATGCATGTGCCACCTTGTGCATCTGGCTTATATGGGTCCTTGGAAATTGAATCTGGGTCCTTTGGCTTTTCAGGCAAGTGCCTTAACCCCCTGCGAACCATCTCTCCAGCCCTCAGGCTTTTTTTCTTCTTCAGTTTTTTTTTTTTTTAAATTTAATTTATTAGTTTTCTTTTCAGTAAATACAGGCAGTTTGGTACCATTGTTTAGGCTCATCTGTGATCTACCCCCTCCCATTGGACCCTCCTTGTTGATGTAAATGGGTCGTGCATTGTGGATTTAGCCCCCAGTTATTGGTATGATAAATGTCTCTGCAAATCATGACCCAATGTGTGACTCTGACATTCTTTCCGCCCCCTCCTCCACAAAATTTCCCTGAGCCATGTTGGGTTCATTTTTGGTCTGCTCCAGTGCTGAGGTGTTGGGGGCCTCTGAGGCTCTGGCTCTCTGATTTGGTAGTAATTGATTTTTCTCTGCGTTGGTCTCCTTCCCCTTTGTGCTGGTATCCGGTTCACAGGAAAATATCACCCTTGTTTGTTTCGCCAATTGTCCTTAGTTTCAGTTGGGCCCCTTTTGAGGTATGTTGGGGCAGCTCTCTCCTTAGGATCTGCATCTATCTGAAAAAGAGAAGCAGATTCTCCAATGGAGAGTAAGTTAGCACCCAGAAAATTGAGATAACACTTACTTTTTTGATAGACAGTTTGATAGGTGTAGGCCCTCTTATACACCATGATTGATGGTAGCTTGATATTGTGGAGTGGGCTTGTGTTTGGGTATGGTTCTGACTTGTTTCCAAGCTCCAGCTATGGGTCTAGTACCACTGAGTGGATCAGTTAGCCAAATCAAGAGCAGTTGGTTCCTCACCATGGCTGTGTGCCACTATTGCACTTGTGTGGGCATCACATCAGGTTATTTGTTGCTAATTAGGTTAGACAATGAGTTGCTTGGACAGATCTTTGTCATTTCCTCCAGTCACCTATGTAGCACCTTCTGGCACTAGACACGCTGTCTGTCTGGGGACTGACTCTCTCCTGGCTTCCAGCCATGTCATTCCATTTTACGTGTCAGTTGCATATGGAGTCTTCAGCAATAGGGTTTTACCACTGGCCTTTGGTGGGTCATCAAGTACTCTGACAGAAGTCTGTCATTGTTTTGGGAAACCTTGTAGGTTTCTCTGATCAAAAGCTCATTGTGGATGGTAGGCCCAAGCTGGAAGTGGGGGTTACAGGTCAGTGTCCACTAAGAAATTGAGGAAGAACATAACTAATATACAAGAGTTAGAGAGGAAAATTTACTTTTTAAAAAGAAATTGACAAGTTCTTGTTTGATATCGGAAGAGGCAAGCATTTAAGCCGTAGCACTATAACTCTGGTCTAAAATTCAAGTCTTTCTCAAATGAAAAATGCATCCATTTTCTTCTATTATCTTCCCAAATATTAGCTCAGTCAGCATCCACCCAGAAGTCTAAAGTCAAAAGTCCCATTGAACTTAGATATAGGTGAGACTCAAGGTATGATTCATTCTTGAGCAAAGCCCCTAAGAGTGGTGAGGTAAGCCTATGAAATCTAGTTAAGTTATGTGCTTCCAAAATACAATGGTAGGAAATAAGCAAGACAATTATGACCATTTCAAAATGGATAACTATGAGAGAAGCTCAGTAAGCAAAAGGCAAACACAAACGGAATGAATCTGCAGAATATTTATTAAGTATTAAGGCTTGCAGGTATTGGAGCTTCAGGCAGCCCAACTCCTGGTGGATCTTCCCACCCCACAGCATCACTGGCTGTTTGGTGTCAGGCGCCTGCTGCTCAGTCCAGCCATAGGCACAGACCAGTGATTGTACTGGCCTGAGGTTATGAACCTGAACTTTCTCTCATGGCCCCACTCAGTACCATCTGAGGTGGAACTCATTATAATGGCCCAACACCGTGGTCATTTTTGCCTGAGGGCCATGGCTCTCTGAAGCATCTTGGTAATATAGGTATAGATAGCCAGCTGTATCCCACAGCCTTGTTGGACACAACAATGTGTATCTGCACTTGTAGTGTCTAACAAGTGAGGACACAGGATGCAAGGAAGAGAGCCTGCAAAGAGGGACCAGACCTTAAACTTGGTGTCTTTGTAAGGAAGGCGTCACAATCCAGGGACCTCTGAAAGACTTCTGGGTCATCATCCTGGCTTCTGTTTGATTACTGGATAACCATCCCAGTTTCTTTCTTTTTTTTTTTTTTTTTTTTGGTTTTCTGAGGTAGGGTCTCACTGTAGCCCAGGCTGACCTGGAATTCACTATGGAGTCTCAGGGTGGCCTCGAACTCATGGCAATCCTCCTACCTCTGCCTCCCGAGTACTGGGGTTAAAGGCGTGCGCCACCACACCCGGCTCTATCCCAGTTTCTTGATCAAGGGTAACACCAAACATATATGTTATAGCAACAACTTTTTCTAAGTTTCATTAAAAACAAATATTGTCAAGTAATTGCAGATAAATTCAGATGCTGCTGGAAGGACCTGACTGAAACTCCATAATAGGCCAATGGATCTATTCACTGAAATGGAATACTGTACAGCTAAGATCTCAAAAACAACTACAAGTTCAATATTAGTTCAAAAATAAGGATCTGGGGAAATGGCTCAGTTGTTAAAGGTGCTCAGTTGGGAAGTCAACTGGCTAAATTTCAATTCCCCAGTACCCACGTAAAGCTAGATGCAAAGAGTTGGCACATGTACCTGGAGTTCCTTTGTAGTGGCAAGAGGCTCTGATGAACCCATCCTCTCTCTATTTCTCTCTAAAAAGAAGTAAGCAAGTAAAATATTTTAGAAACAAAACTGGCAATACCAAAGCCGCTTCAAAATCAATCCATTTATGAATTTAATTAGGTAGCGTTTCTTGAACAATAATCATTCTGTTTTGAGGGTCTTCCCTCACTCTGTGTTTTCATTTGTGTTAAATATTAAATTCTCATCTCATTTTGACTGCCCCTAAATTCTAATTTGATAAATGGTTATATATCCTGCTTAAGACAAAACTAGGCTGTTTAGATCATGGGATTATATGTCTAGTTTATTACTTTTGAGTTGTGCTATATTGAAGAAGTCTGTAATCATGTTTGCATTTTATCCTAATAACATTTTTTAATAATTTTTAAATTATAATTGTTTTTATTTACTTATTTGAAAGTGACAGAGAGAGAATGGGCACGCCAGGGCCACTGCAAACGAACTCCAGATGCGTGAACCACCTTGTGCATCTGGCTAACATGGGTCCTGGGGAATTGAGCCTCGAACCGGGGTCCTTAGGCTTCACAGGCAAGCGCTTAACTGCTAAGCTATCTCTCCAGCCCATCACTTATAATTTTACTACCACAGGTAACACTGTTAATATTTAATGTTTTTTAGCCTTAGTTAAATTTTAGACATTTTGGCCTTTTTTCTTTACATTTAGGTTGAAAAGTTTTTTTCTTTTTTTTTAACATTTTTATTAACATTTTCCATGACTATAAAATATAACCCATGGTAATTCCCTCCCTCCCCACCCCCACACTTTCCCATTTGAAATTCCATTCTCCATCATATTACCTCCCCATTACAATCATTGTAATTACATATATACAATATCAAACTATTAAGTATCCTCCTCCTTTCCTTTCCTAATAACATTTTAAACTGCCAGTGTTCCATAGTATTTAGGGGAAACTGTTTCAAAAATATATTCTAATCAAAAATGCATTGCAGGAATTAATCTAAAATTTACTGCTTAGGAGTTTAAATGTGATTATGGGGTAAACATGATAACCATCAGCCACTACATAATAACACTAGCAGTAACAGAAGATTCATATAGATATTTATTTCGTTTAGTTCATTTCTTTGATCCTTATAACCTTTGAAGTACCTATTATGAATTATCCCAACTTTGCTGATGAGAAAATTGAGTTAATAATTTGAAATACATGCATGAGTTCTTCAAGCTCATAAGAAATTTTGTATAAAAATCAGTATACTTCTAGATAATTGGGGAATAATCATAGGCTTGAGATGATGGCTCCTGTATTAGCTTGTCTTTGACACATGTTAATCACCTAGAATTAACTGCTTAAAGGTTACAACTGTCATCTGTGCTATTAAAATAATTTTGACCCTCTACCTACTACTGAACCCATGGTGTCACTGTACTTCATGGCTTTCTTCAGACTGAGTACAGCCATGTGATTTATTCAGGCCAAAGAGATTATAAGCAAGAGAAGTGTGAGTCACTCTGGGTCAGAATAAATCTATGGGAAATAAAACTGTGCTAGTGTGTTGTAAAGGGTCACAGTGAAAGGTTTCACACTTACTTCCATTCCTTTATTCTAGACCCCTGCTTTCTACATATAGGAAATCAAAACAGTCAAAACCATGTAACCAGCACCCTGGTGCAAAGTATATATACTACATTCTCTTACAGCTCTGCAGGGCACAAGGATAGTATTTAGTAAGCCAGCCTACATTTCATTCTCCATAATTTCTACGTTACAGAATACGTGGGAAGAAGTTGATTGGATGCATATGAATCCATAATGACAGCCTTTCCTGTTAAATGTGTTTCTGTATCAGATGCTGTGGTTTAAATGTAAACTGTCTTCCCATAGGCTCATATGCTTGAACACTTAGTACCCAGCTGATTGTACTGTTTGGGAACTTGTAGAACATTGAGTAGTTGGAGACTTTCTGGAGGATGTGGGTTACTGGTAATGGGCCTGTGGTTTTAAAGCCTGGCTCCACTTCCTGATCTTCCTCTGCTTCCTGGTTGTGAACAGCAGCTCATCCTTCTGCTCCTGCACCTACACCTTCCATACATGATGGGATTTAACCCCCTTGAAACTGCTAGCCAGAATAAGTTGCTTTCTTCATTAAGTTGTTGCTTTCTAGATGTTTGTTAACATTGGTGAGTAAAGTAACTGATCCAGATTTAATGCTACAAAAAATACAAGGATGGTGAAAAACACATTCTGTGAATTTATACATGGTAGTCTTGGCAGACACATTATTGGCAAATAAGGTAAATTTGTATCTAGAATGTATAGATTTTAGTGAAGATGAACCTCTACTCAATCCATGAAGGCAGAAATCTAATGTAATAAACCTGTTTCCAGATGTGTGGTTGGCTTTTGTTCCACCTACCAGCAATGTTGGTAAATGGAGGGCATCATTGTTGGTTTATGCACTTGGTAGATTGATTTGGCATGTAACAGTAGAACTATCCTGGCCAGTTTTGTGAAAAGATGCTCTTGTTATTGAGATCATATTGATTTCATTCTGGCTACCACGTTCACATGGCTCATGGTTTCAATAAGTAATGGATATGATGACTAAGGAGAAAAGCTGTCATCTCAAAGTATACATTTCTATCTATCCAATAATTAAGAAACACCTTTGCAATATAGGCCTTTTAATTTTTTTGTTTATTTTATTAATTTATTTGAGAGTAACCGAGAGACAGAGAGACAGGGGGAGAGAGAGAGGGAGAGAATGGGCACACCAGGGCCTGTAGCCACTGCAAACAAACTCCAGACGCGTGCACCCCTTGTGCATCTGGCTAACGTGGGTCCTGGGGAATCGAGCCTTGAACCTGGGTCCTTAGGTTTCACAGGCAAGCTCTTAACCGCTAAGCTAACTCTCCAGCCCAATATAGACCTTTTGATGGGTGTTCACATTCACAAATATATTAGTCCATGATGATTCTGAAAAATATACCCACATTCTTTCTACATGATCACTTTCAATAAACATCCAATACAATTTCTTCTAAGTCCTTGATCATCCAGCTCAACCACTTGTAACCATCCACGAATGGATACTGCAGTGGTATGAATCATAAACTCATGTGTTATAAATGCTTGGCCTTTCATCTTTGGTGGTGGACCTTTGCTGGAGGAAGTGTGTGGCTGGGAGTGCACCTTGAGGTTTACTAGTCCCTAGCTTTCCAGTGTGAGTAGGGCTCACTTTCCTGCTGCTGTTTTCCACCTGATGTGGCAAAGATTATGTCCAAATTCTGTTCTATGCCATTCTATCCCCTGCCATCATGGAGTTTCCCCTTAAGCCTATAAGCCAAAATAAAATTCTTTTCTCCTATCAGCTGCTTTACTTTATTTTTTATTTGAAAGCAGAGAGAGATTAAAGAGGAGACAGAGATAATGGGTATTCCAGGGCCTCCAGCTGTAGGCACTACTTTCTGCACCTGGCATTACGTGGATACTGGGGAATCAAACCCAGGTCATTAGGCATTGCAGTCAAATGCCTTAACCACTGAGCATTCTCTTCAGCACCCCTCCATCAGCTGCATTTGATGAAGTGTTTTGTCCCAGCAATGAGAAGGTAACCACAACAGATGTAGATGTGTATTTCTTGTCATTTATCTCCCCAGACATAGTATATAAACAAATGTCACCCCAGAAGTTCCAACCAGCTGGAGGAATTGCCTTAGCACGTGTTTTCAGGTTTACAGTTGCGTGGGGCTGAAGTGCTCTGATGTCTGTTACAAAGAACCGTGATGAATGTCTTCATTAGGACTATGGAAAAGAAAGGGCTGGTAGAGGATGGGTGCCTGTACTCTACTATAACACAACTCAAAATTTTGGACTTTCTTGGTCAAAAGGGCTTAGTGACAAATAAGAATTCCCCAATTGAAGAATTTTGTGATTGTCCCATTTAATGCGAAGCTGAGATTTCAGGAGGAGTTGGATGTACAGAATTTGGGGTAATACTAACAATGACAAGTTTGGTTGTGGTTTTCTTTGTTTAGGACCACTGGGAAACTTACTAGGTCCTTGAGGAATAACTGAATTATATTTTGTATGAAGGTGGGATATGTGAAGAAAGGTAATGTAGTTGTTGGACCATCAGGGGCAAATCATAGCAGGATTTTTTCTTCTAGCTTCATTTGTCCTCTTTTTCCTCTCTTGATCTTTCATGACCAGGATCAATATGACTCTTCTATGTTTAAAAAGTTCTCTGACTGAGGAATCTTTATGTTGCCATGCATACAAACCCTCCAAGATGAGAGGGCAGAGAGACAGAACTGTGGGAACATATTTAAGATGGTAATAACATGTATGTTCTTTTAGAAAGCATAGTACTGATGTCAGAGACAGCACCCAAAATCCAGTGAGGGTGATGTGGCATCTAGTAATCAGTCAATGGTGACTAAAATATTTGCACCAGTGGGTGTGTGACATGATTTGGGTTGTATGCCACACTGTGTAGCTGTCATTAGTTCTGTTTTGTCCATTTCCTAGGAAAATCTGTGAGTCACAGTATCATTAAGAATTTCCTGGTTTAGATTTTGCAGATTGGAATAACTGCATATTTCCTCACCAGCTACAGTGAGCTTAGAGAAGAAAACAAAGTGTTTGTATAACATATTCCTTGCAGACATTACTGGAGTGCTCTTCGGTGAGTATAACTGGCAATACAGCTCACTAATGCACTTCATAGTTCTCAAGCTAAAAATGTTATGGTTTTCTGAGAAATATGAGGCACATACATGAAACAAATGCAATCTGTGAGGTGAAATTAAGGAGAACGTGGAAATAGGACTGGAGAAACGACTGAGCTGGCAAGAATACTTGCCCAGAAAACGAGTCTGCCAGGGCCTAAGACAGCCAGCTTGATTCCCAGTGCTCACGGAGAAAGCCAGCTGTGGCTGTGCCTGTCTCTAACACTAGTACTGTAGGACACAGAGACAGGAGAATATCTGGGGCTCAGTGGTTAGCTAGCCTGACTGAAAACAGGAGCTCCATGTTCAATGAGAGATTGCCTCAAGGAAGCAAGCAAAAATAAATGGAAGAGCAATAGAGGACCCCCAGTGCTGTCTTCTGGACTTCACAAGCCCACACATGCTCACACATGTGCATACCACCCCCCCCACACACCACACTACACCACACATTTTTTTAAAATGAGAATTGGGAACACACTATCATGTTAGAAGCCTTTTTGAATATGATAGGACTATAACTAATTTTCCCAAAATGGGCATGGATAGTATTTTTGGCACAGGCAGAGGCCAACCTAAAGAACCTGTGGGTGCATGCCCTGAAATAAATGGGAGGCATATTTGTTAAGAGGGAATATAGCTAGGCATGGTGGCACAATTTTCTAATCTCAGCACTTGGGAGGCAGAGCAGAAGGACTGCTGTGTGTTTGAGGTCACCTACTACACAAGTTCCAGGTCAGTCTGGAAGTAGAGTGAGACCCTACCTAAAAAAAAAAAAAAAAAAAAAAAAAGAAAAAGAAAAAAAGGAATATATTGGAATATCTTGAGGGAATAAGCAGAAATAAAAATATATATGCACACATAAATTTTCTTTTTGTTTTTTGTTTTGTCAGACAGGGTCTCCTCAGGTAGCCCAGGCTAGTCTCAAACTAGAGATTCTCCCGACTCACCCTCCCCAGTGCTGGAAAGTCAGACATCTACCACCACATCTGGTTCGTAAATACATCTTAAATTACTTTAAAAAATTAAACAAGAGCGTACAGAAGAGGGGAAGATGAGAAAAATAAATATTTGCATTAGCAAGCTGAATTCAATTTCCATTGCTTTTGTATTTTTAAAAACGAGCTGAGACCCAGCAGCTAACCCTTACAGCTCTGCGCTGACGTCGGTGGCGAGGAGCAGGCCCGCCCGCTACCCGGCGCTCAGCAGCACTGTTGCTCTCCACTTCAGACAGGGAGCCCTCCAGAAGTAAAGACACATTGGAAAGTAGCTGAAAATAGTTTTGAACTCTCAGCTTCTTTACCTTTGACAGCGAAATGATGGCGGCCGTGTGTAACCATTGGGTCCATTAGAAAATCAATTACAAAACGGAGGAGTTACTTATGCCTTCCATTTTGGCATAACCTTCAGTGAAGTTAATCAGATTCAGCAAAAACAGATAAATATTAAAAATAAATTACAAGCCGCAAGCCACGAGAAAGGCAGCCAGAGCAGAGGAAACGCAGAATGGGCTCCGGGCGGGCGGCCTTCCTGGCTGCGGCGGGCGCCCGCGGGTCTCGGTCCGGGCTCGGCGCGCGCTCCTCGGGCGGGCTCCGGCCGCCGCTCCGCGTCTGCGCGGCGGGCGAGGGGCCGAGCGCGGCGGCCGGGGAGGCGCGGGCGCGGCGCGGGAGCCAATGGGCGCGCGCGTCGCGGGGACGGGCCCCGGGGCGGCGGCGGGCGGCGGCGGGCGGCGGGCCGCGGGCGGCGGGCGGCGGGCCGGGCGCACTGTCGGGATGGAGGACGAGCGCCGGGCGCGCTCCGCGCAGCCCCGGGCCGGGGAGATCCCGGGCGGCGGCGCCCCGCTCCCCGGCAGCCGCGGCTCGCCCGGCCTGCTGCGAGTCGACGTGCTGGATCTGGACGAGGACGAGGACGACCTGGAGGTGTTCAGCAAGGTGAGGACGCGGCGGGAAGTTCTCGGGCCGTCCCCGGGGCGCGGCGGCCCCCGCGGGCCCTGGCCGGGACCTTCTCCCCGGGCTGCTGCAGCCGCAGCCTCTCCCTCCTCCGCACTCTGACCTTGGGAGTGGTAGCGCCGTGGCTTCATGGAGTGTTGAAAGTTGTGATTTCTTTCTTTCTTCTTTATTTTTTGGTCCCTTCCTCTCCGACTTGTCCTTCGCCTCGCGACAGTACCGCGGTCCTGGAGGCGGGAGCCCCGCAGCTTCCCCCGCCCTTACCGGCTTCTCTCCTGGCCCTGGAAATCCTAAAGCCTGGGAGAATGATCGCTGGTATTTGGAGAAGTTAGTTTTGATTTACTGCCATTGGGTGTGGAGTGGAGTTGAGTCACACCCGGAGGGAGTCTCAAATCCAGTGACCCTTTGGTGTAAGTAAGGAAATCCTTTCAACCGGAGAAAACTGGCTCTCCTCCACTGGGGACCTGAGGATTTTTCGGATGGGTGGTTACTGCTTACTGCCAGCCAGCCCGCAACCATGGCATCCAGGTGTTCCTGGCACTCCCTTGCTTCTGTGATAATTGGAGAGAAAGGGTCCTTTGGAAATTAGTGGGCGGTTTAGTGCCTGTTCACTGGTAATTGTACTTCTTTCAAAGTTGGAGACCAAAGAGACCCTTCTTGTAGAATGGTTCAGTGTCACTCCAGTGCCTCATGCTGGTGCTAACAGAAAACTTGAGACCTAAACCCTATTAATGCTTAAAACGCCTGCAGTAGTTAAATGTTACCTTGACATTAAAGTAGCCACCTTCCTTAACCATTGTCTTTATTCTGGAAGAGCGTAGAGGATAAGCAATCAGCACACAAACTCCAAGAAGTATGTCAAATCCATGTGCACCTTGAGCCCTGTCCCAGACAGTTCTGAGCTCTTAGCCTTCACAGTTATTTAAATTGTAAAACGATGGGATCAGTTTATGTTTCATTGTAACACTGACTTTTGATATTCCACACATCCTTCATGTCCAAATCAAGAACATTGATTGGGTCAATTGGTTCATTTTGATTACCTTCCTCTCCTCAGCAGATCCTCTTTTAAGTCTGTGAATGGTCTTTGGTTATGCCTTGTGGAATTTCCCACTCTGAGAGAAGGGTGTTGAAGTGGAGTTTGTGTGTCACAATCATCTGGAATAACTTTAAACTCTCCCTGAATGGTCTCTGTCCCCAGATTCTGCCTCTCAGCTGCCTTTTCAGAATCCCTGTTTCAGTGAGGCCCTGTGGTCATAATGTAGCTCCCAGACTGGAGTTTGAGCTGCAGAACTGTTAATTGGCCAAGAGAGTATTGGGATTCTCTGGAGTTGTGGATGAACCAGGTGGGAAAGAAATGGCAAGTTGCAACCAGAAACATTTCTAAACAAAAGTCCTGCTCAGTTGCCTAAAGCTCTCTGGGAGAAAGGAAGCAGTATCATCTCCATGGCTGCCATCTTTTCTTGTAATTCCCTTTCTCATTGTAACATTTTACTCATATGTGTGTTTGTAACTTTGTATTCTTTTTTTCTAACGCGGCTTCCAATTTATGTAAGCTTTCAGCTTTCCTACCTCGCTTGTTAATGTTGCATAACAACAGGCTGTTCTGTGTGCTTAGGGAAAGGTTAGAGCCACTTCTATAAGTGGAAAAATAAGGGTATGCTACTGGTTAAAGTGTCCAAACAGCACTGTATAGGGGAAAATGTGAAGTTGGCCACTTGCTAATGTCAAGAAGTTAAAGATTCAACCATTAACTCTAGTTAGAAAAGCAAGTTTAAGAAAGCCTTGTCCCTTGGGCCCATTCATTACTCCCCTTCAGCCTACTTTCTGGAGTCCTTCCATAGTCCAGCCTGCCCGGGTGAAGGGCTCACAATCACTTATGACTCACACTGCCACTGCCCTTCAGTATTTTGTGATTGGCTACTGTCACATTTGTAGTCATTCTTGCCCCGTAGATATTTGTGAATGTGTAGCTTATGCCCCTCCCAGAAGCATTTGAAAGAGTAAGAACTATGACATTAATTTTCTTCCCACAACATATCACAGACATGTGGCTCACACACTTTTGTCTAAGATGCTTTGCTAAGTCTGCTTTGGAAAGACATGCAAGATCCATGTCTTCTAGCAGCATTGCCGTGTAGGTGGCGAGATGTAATAGACAATCAAAATGACATAAGAAATCAAGAGGGATGGGAAGGAAAACAAAATGGAGAGAGCTACAGTGAGAGTGGGAGAATTGGCACCCTGTAGCTTTCTGCCACTGCACAGCACTCCAGGTACATGCCCTACTGTTCATCGGCTTTAAATGGGCACTGAGGATTTGAACCTGGACCACTACAGGCTTTGCAAACAAGTCCTTTTAACCATTGAGCAATCTCCCCATTCCCTAAAATGGAGCTATAAGTTTTCAAATAATCCATTGAGGAGTGACACTGGACCTCAGAAAACTGTAGTAAATGAAAAGGGTCTTGATTTAAGAGAATAACAAGAGCTATTTGAAAGGCAAATATCCCCAATGGTGCAAAATGATAAAAACAAAACAAAACAATCAAGTAAGATATAAATGGTGGCAATTGTGTAAAAATTGTGTTAGAACTTGAATGAAATTAAATGAAACAAAACAAAATTAACTAGACGGAAAAAGCCCAGCATCAACACAGTGAGATTTCCCAGAACATGAAACCTTGGTTGGGGAGAAGGGACTTAAACCATGTTCAAGCCATAGCACTGGCTTAGTTAGCATGCCTCACAAGTATTTAGAAGACACTAGATGTCTGTATATTAATCTTCTATAATTGTTTTTCTCTGTCTCTAATCTCTGTTGTATGTCCTGATCAATCAATGCCTGGATAAAAAAATCAGTATTGTCTTTAATAGTGTCAATGATGTGTTAATTCAGGGGTTATTTGTAGAATTTATAGGTTGTGTTAAGAAACAAGCAAGACATTTGAGACACTTCAAGACTTAGAGTAAAATGCCATTGCATTCTTAGCTGTGAAGGGACAAGAGATGGGCATGGTATTGCTGGAACCCAGTGAGGACTGAGGCTTTGGAGGATGGCCAACTCTGCAGGTGATGTATTCATAGAGCCATGTAGCTGCCACCAGAAATGTGTGGTGCCACAGCAGAGAGGCTGTAGGGAGCAAGCTCACTGAGCCCTATTCGGCCCACCCGGGCTCTCCTGCTTAAGCTCCCCACCGGGGAAGCTGCTGAGGTGAAGGCACTCTCACAGGCCAGTCTAGGCACAGTGTAGAGAGCAGAGGCTGAGCAAGACAGGAAGAATAACTGGCTTAGAACACAGTACCAATAGAGAAGAATAGACACATTCATGCCTTCCATTCCATATGCTCTTCTCTAATGTGACCAAGACATGAAAATCTTTGTCCCTCTCTTTGTATCTGAGGCTGAGTGTTTTGACCAATAAGGTATGGTGAAAAAGACACTGTGCAATTTCCAAGACAAGATAATAAAAGGCAACACAGGGTCCACTTTGTTCAGCAGGACTCTGTGTGCTTTTCAAAGTTGCCATGTCAGAAATGCAACATAACACTGACATCAGGTTTTCTAGCCAGTAGTCTCAGCCAAATCCCCAGGTACTGTGTAGCATTTAACAACCATGAAGATGTCTCTATTATTTCAGTCTCCAGCATCCCTGTGGCCCTAGTCATCAAATCTTTAAGAACTTTCATACAGTGGAGCAATACTATTTTTGCTGTATGGTATTGGGATTTCTTCCCTATCCAGGAAACTAGTGAGCTCCGTGATGTAAAAGAGAGGAATAGAACTGTTTTATATTGCTACATTTTGGGAAGGATTGTGGCGTAGCCACACCAGAACCTCATAAATCTTTTGGTAAGTTTGAATACTATACTGCCTTTGGGAACAGAGTTTGAAATTTAATTGGGATAAATGTTAAGTTCTATGATGTTTTATATTGACTGGCAATTTCACATAGTACTATTATGTGTGAAGGTTGATTTAGGTTAACTGACTTTACATATCTGTGAGAGACTATCTTGCATGGACTAACTAAGGTGTGAAGATCTACTATGGGCTGCACTGCCCCATGGTTGGGGGTACTGGACTACATAAAGGAGAGAGCTGGATGAGCAGCAGCATTCATCTCCCTCTGCTTTATTACTGTGGATTGAGTGTGACTAGCTGACTCAAGCTTCTCCCACCATTGTCTTCCTCACCATACTGGACTGCTACTTGGAACCTAAGCTGAAATAAACCCTTCCTTCCACACACTGACCTTTATCAGGTATTGTGCTTTAACAAGGAGAAGGTAACTGACGAAAGTTCTAAGGAAGAAAATACCACTGGTCCTTATCAATACAAAGACAGCCATGACTTAAGCTAGTCATTCACAGAAGAGACTAGCTATATCCTCCATGTTTAGAATCCTGACTTCATGGGTTATAGTCTTGTTTCTTTGGGGGAGTTATTTAATGCCAGTGGCTTGGATGTTTTTAATAGTTAATGCCTCAGACAAAGATAGATAAGAAGTATGAGGATTGGATAAATGAGAGAGAGAGAGAGAGAGAGAGAGAGAGAGAGAGAGGGAGGGAGGGAGGGAGGGAGGGAGGGAGGGAGAGGGAGGGAGGGAGGGAGGGAGGGAGGGAGGGAGGGAGGGAGGGAGGGAGGGAGAAGGGGGAGAGAATAAAATAGGGATGAACTAAGACAATATTCCACCCACTGGGAATTCCAGTCTGTAATCATAGCTCTCTTAAATGTTAAGTGCTATTCTATATTCCTTCCTGAGTTAAAAAAAAAGAAAAAAAAAAGAAATTCCTCAAGCTTTCTTTTTTTCTGAGTTAACATGTATTCAATAATAAAATTCAAGTCAAATTTGAAATGACCATTTTCTGAGTAAACATTTCACATGTTTTTCAATGCTGTAATGATACACATACAATCTATACAAATGCTGTGACAAGGCTTATGAGCAAATGTCCTGTTTTCAGGATTATGTGGAGAATCAATTATATTGTAATCTGAAAAATCCATGCCACATTGGAAGAGCAATTCTACCCTCAGTACTATGTTTTTATTTTTATTTTGTTATTAACAACTCCCATGATTATAAAAAATACCCCATGGTAGTACCATCCCTTCCCCCACTTACCCCTTTGAAACTACACTCTCCATCATACTGCATCTCAATCCGTCTCTCTTTTACTTTTGATGTCTTGATCTTTTCCTCCTCTTATGATGGTCTTATGCAGGTAGTTTCAGGCACTGTGAGGCCATGGATATACAGGCCATTTTGTGTCTGGAGGGAGCATGTTGTATGGAGTCCTGTCCTTTCTTTGGCTCTTAGATTCTTTCTGCTACCTCTTCCACATTAGACCCTGAGCCTTGGAAAGTATGATACAGATATTGCAGTACTGAGCACTGTTGTTATTTCTTCCCATCACCATGATGCCTTCTGAGTGGTCCCAAGTTCACTGCCATCTGAAAAGAGAAGATTCTCAACCAAAAGTGAGAGTAGCATTAATACAAGGGTGTGAATATTAACAGAAGTGCTTACTGGGCAGTTTGATAAGCATAGTATATACATTTTGCCAGACAACAGCAGACGTTACACCCCTAGGGCTCATGAATACCCCTGTTTTAAGTTTTCAGTACCAGGGATGTATTCCCTTCCCATGGAGCAGGCCTCCAGTCCAATTAGAGGGAAGTTGGTTTCCCCCATAACAGACATGCCACTATTGCACCCGTTGGCTCATTTGGCCTGGCTGGCCAGATATAAAGCTTGCAGTGTCCACTGATGAGTATCTTTACTGGTGATTTCTCTTTCTCCCATTGAACTGCATACAGAATGGCTTCTTCCAGCTTTCTGTCAGCTGGTCTACATAGAGGAGCTTATCAGTTCAGTTCCAGCAAGATTTCTCAGTGGCCTTGCAGCCCAAGTATATGGAGTCTTCATCAATAGGGTCTTACCATCTATTCCTGGAAACCAAGGGCCTCGGCAATGGCCTATAATGTTTTGGGGGCATCAGGGATCTCCCTGGCCAACAACTCGCTGGAAGATATCCCATCCCTGGCACTGAAAATTTTGTAGCAACAATCTACGGCTGCTGGGTGTTCCATTGTCCAAAAAAGTAGGATTAAATATGTTTTATTTATATCCTCTTAGAGTTTTATTAGCTGTCCCTCCACCATCCCTTTATTCAATCTCTTCTCCAGACCTCATTTTGGGCCTTTTCACCTCCATTAATCTATTCTTCTACTTACATATATTCAATACCAACCTATTAAGTACCCCTCTCCCTTACTGTCTCTTTTCTTTTCTATCTCTTTTCTAGCTTACTGGCCTCTGCTACTGAGATTTTTCCTTCTCACACAGAAGCACATTCATCTGTAGCTAGGATCCACACATGAGAAAGAACATGTGACGCTTGGCTTTCTGGGTCTGGGTTTTCTCCCTTAGTACAATCCTTTCCAGATCCATGCATTTTCCTGCAAATTTTATAACTTCATTTTTCTTTACTGCTGAGTAGAACTCCATTGTATAAATGTGCCATGTCTTCATTATCCATTCATCAGTTGAGGGACATCTAGGCTGGTTACATTTCCCAGCTATTGTGAATTGAGTAGCAATAAACACAGTAGGGCATGTACTTCTAAGGAAATGAGATGAGTCCTTAGGATATATGCCTTATAGCTGGGTCATGTGGTAGATCAATTTTTAGCTGTCTTGGGAACCTCCAAACTGTTTTCCACAATGGCTGGACCAGATTGCATTCCCACCAGCAGTGTAGAGGGGTTCCTCTTTTTGCACATCCTCACCAGCATTGATGGTCATTTGTTTTCATGGTAGTAGACAATCTGATAGGAATGAAATGGAATATTAACATAGTTTTAATCTGCATTTCCCTGATGACTAGGGATGTAGAACATTTTTTTAGATGCTTATATACCAATCGTATTTCTTCTTTTGAGAACTCTCTATTTAGTTCCATAGCCCATTTTGTAATTGGCTTGTTTGATTTCTTATTATTTAATTTTTTGAATTCTTTGTATGTCCTAGCTATTAATCCTGTATCAGATGTAAAGCTGTCAAAGATTTTTTTCCCATTCTGTAGGTTGCCTCTTTTCTTTATTCACAGTGTCCTTTGCTGTACAAATCTTTGTAATTTTATGAGGTCCCAGCAGTCAATCTGTGGCTTTATTGCCTGAGCAATTGGGGTTATATTCAGAAAGTCTTTGCAAGACCAATATGTTGAAGTGTTTCCATATGATTTCCTCTAGCAGTTTCAGAGTTTCAGGTCTGATGTTAAGGTCTTTCATCCATTTGGACTTAATTCTTGTGCATGGAGAGAGAGAAGAATCTATTTTCATTATTTTACAGATAAATATCCAGTTTTCCCAGCACCATTTGCTGAAGAGTCTATCTTTTCTCCAATGAGTATTTTTGACGTTTTATTGAATATAAGGTGGCTATAGATACCTGAATTTGCATCTGGGTCCTCTATTCTATTCCACTGATCTACATGTCTGCTTTTGTGCCAGTACCATGCTGTTTTTGTTACTATGGCTCTGTAGTATAGGTTAAAATCAGGTATAGTGATACCACAAGCCTCATTTTTGTTGCTCAGTATTATTTTAGATATTCGAGGTTTTTTATGATTCCAAAGGGATGTTTTTCCATTTCCTAGTGTCCTCTGCAATTTCTTGCTTGAGTATTTTATAGTTTTCATTGTAGAAATTCTTTACTTCCTTGGTTAGCTTTATTCCTTGGTACTTTCTTTTCTTTTTTTTTTTTTTTTTTTTTACTATTTTTTTAATTAATTATTTATTTATTTGAGAGCAACAGACACAGAGAGAAAGACAGATAGAGGGAGAGAGAGAGAATGGGCGCACCAGGGCTTCCAGCCTCTGCAAACGAACTCCAGACGTGTGCACCCTCTTGTGCATCTGGCTAACGTGGGACCTGGGGAACTGAGCCTCGAAACGGGGTCCTTAGGCTTCACAGGCAAGCGCTTAACCGCTAAGCCATCTCTCCAGCCCCTTTATTTTCTTTGATGCAATTGTGAATAGAAGTGATTCTCTGATTTCATTCTCTGTGTGTGTGTTGTTAGCATATAGGAATGCTACTGATTTATTTGTATTTATTTTGTATTCTACTACATGGCTATAGGTGTTTATCAGCTCTAACAATTTGCTAGTAGAGTCTTTAGGGTCTTTTGTATTTAGAGTCATGTCATCTGCAAATAATGATAACTTGATCTCTTCCTTTCCAATTTGTACCCCTTTTATGTGCATCTCTTGCCTTACTGCTATGGCTAAGACTTCCAGTACTATATAAAATAAAAGTGGGGACAGTGGATACCCTTGTTTTGTTCCTGATTTTAGTGGAAAAGCTTCCAGTTTTTCCCCATTTAGGAATATGTTGGCTGTAGGCTTGTCATAAATGGCTTTTATTACATTGAGATATGATCCTTCTATTCCTAGTCTCTGTGGGACTTTTATCATGAAGGGATGTTGGATTTTGTCGAATGCTTTCTCTGCATCTAATCTGATGATAACATGATTTTTGTCCTTCAGTCCATTTATTGATTTGTGTATGTTGAACCATACCTGCATCTCTGGAAGCCTACTTGGTCTGGGTAAATGATCTTTCTGATATATTCTTGTATTCTGTTTGCCAATATTTTGCTGAGAATTTTTGCATCTATGTTCATGAGGGAGATTGGTCTGTAATTTTCTTTTTTTGTTCTATTTTTGCCTGGTTTTGGTATCAGGGTGATGCTGGCTTCGTAAAAGGATTTTGGTAGGATTCCTTGTTTTTCTATTTTATGGAAAAGCTTAAGAAGCAGTGGCATTAGTTCTTCCCTGAAGGTCTGGTGAAATTCAGCAGTGAATCCATCTGAGCCTGGACTTTTTTTATTTGGGAGATTTTTGATAACTGCTCAGATCCCCATACTTGTTATAGGTCTATTTAAGTTATTAATCTCATCTTGATTTAATTTAGGTAGGTCATATAAATCAAGGAAATCATTCATTTATTGCATATTTTCATACTTATTGGAGTATATTTTTTATAGTATGTCCCTATGAGTTTTTGAATTTCTCTGGTTATACATTGTGATGCTTCCTTTTTCATCTCTAATTTTATTAATTTGTGTCTCTTTTCTCTTTCTGTTTGTCAGATTTGCTTAGGGTTTTTCAATCTTGTTTATCATTTCTATAGCAGACAGATTCAGGTTCACTGAGATGAACTTTCAGACCAGGCACAGTTATGTAGGAAGGGATATTTATTGAAGCTTACAGACCTAGGGGAAGCTCCGTAAATGGCAGAAGAAGCTGGCCTTCCTTCACAGGACCAAGCAGAGAGAAAGAGAGAGGCACAAGCCTAAAAGCCAAAAGCCAAAAGCCCCCCAGCACACTTCAGGAACTCTAGCTAGGCACACTTTGCATATATTTAGATTGAAATCTGAAAAACACCACCACACCTTAAGATCCACCCAGTGACACTGCCTCCAGCCAGGTGGCTGCAGATGCAAACTACAAACAAATAAACAATTGAGTATATTGGGGGCCATCTGTTCAATCCACCACACTTTCATAGAACCAACTCTTTGTTTCATTGATTCTTTGGATTTTTTTTTTCTATATCATTAATTTTTGCCCTAATCTTTTTTATTTCTTCCTGTATATTGATTTTTGATTTGCCTTGTTCTTCTTTTTCCAAGGCTTTAATGTGAAGCATTAGGTCGTTTCCTTGCACCCTTTCTAATTTCTTAATATAGGCACTTAAAGCTATAAATTTACCACTTAGAACTGCCTTCATTGTGTCCCAGCGATTTTGGTATGTTGTGTTCTCATTATTGTTTGACTCTATGAATTTTTTGATTTCTTCTTGATTTCTTCATTGACCCATTCATCATTTAGTAGTGTATTGATTAGTTTCCATGATTTTGTGTGTGCTCTATAGCTTTCCTTGCTATTGATTTGTAGTTGGATTCCATTGTGGTCAGATAGAATGTAAGGAATTATTTCAATTTTCCTGTATTTGTTAAGATTGGCTTTGTTTCGTAATATATGGTCTATTTTAGAGAATTTTCCATGTGCTGCTAAAAAGAATGTATTTTCTGCAGCATTTGGATGAAATATCCTGTATATATCTGTTAGGTCCATTCCTTCTATGACCTCATTTAGTCCAGATGCCTCTCTTTTTTTTTTTTTCCTTGGGATGACCTGTCTATTGATGAGAGTGGGGTGTTGAAGTCCACCACTACCACTGTGTTTGGTGTTATCTGTGACCTTACTTCTAATAGTGTTTGTTTTATGAATTTGAGAGCCCCCATGTTAGGTGTATATATGTTTAGGATTATAATGTCCTCTTGTTTGAGTGTCCCTCTTTGGTGCCCTGTGGGTTCAAGTAGGCT
Source organism: Jaculus jaculus (assembly GCF_020740685.1). Classification (NCBI taxonomy): domain Eukaryota; kingdom Metazoa; phylum Chordata; class Mammalia; order Rodentia; family Dipodidae; genus Jaculus; species Jaculus jaculus. The sequence goes on from NC_059120.1 coordinate 28,151,890, forward strand.
GGCTGGATCACTGGACTGCTGTTCTGTTTTCTGGAGCTCAGCACTGGCTTTTCCTGTGGGGCAAGCTGAGCCTGGCAGGTGTGGCCCCACAGACCTGGCACTGCCGCTGCTGCAGCTGCCGCTCCTGGATCTGCCCCTGCTGCTGCCTGAGCCGCTGCTGCCGGAGCCTCTTAGGTCTGCCTGTGTGGGTTGTCGATGCTCTGGACTCCTACTTCTCTGCTGCCATTTTAATTTCTTATACACCCCACTTTTTAGTAAAAGTGTGTATTTTGCTGGGTATTCTTTGGCTTTTTCTCCCCTAGTCTGCTTTGGTGTGGTTCCTAAGCCGCCATCTTCTACCCTCAGTACTTTTAAAGAGGGATTGATTATCTGTCTATAATGGTAAAATATATTGTCATCTCCAAATGTTAGTGCCTTATGCATTCTTTGGACAGCTAGGTTGAGATGGAGCCCAAGATGTTGTCTGGCTTTTCTGGGAACCAGTAACCTCATCTTTCACTGACACTGACAATTTCCTCACACATTTGCCACCCATGATGGGGAATATTATAAGTAAATTATTGGTGGCCCATCTTGGTAACTGTGGTGGTTTGAATGTAAATTGCTCCCCGTATCTCTCCATAGCCTCATGTGTTTGTGATTAAGCTTCATATTTAATCCTCTACTGGAGGAGCCTTGGGGAGGTCGATACTTGCTAGAGGGAATATGTCATTGGTGGTTGGTCTTGGGATTTTGGGATCCATTTCCCCTTGCTGGTGCTTGCTTACTTTTGTAGCTTTCTCCCTGTGGCTGTGTGTCAGTGTGAGCCAGCTTTGTTCTGGTGCCATGCCTTTCCCTCCATGATGAAATTTTCTCCCAAAACTGTAAGCCAAAATAATCTTTATTAAGCTATTTCTAGTTGGGTGTTTTGTCCCTGCAGTGAGAAGGTGACTACTACAGTAACAATGGTCTGTGAAGAAAGTCTGCATAAGAGCCAGAGCTTGGAAAAGACTTGGATTAAGTCTCTTGACATCTTTTTTGTTTTTCTTTTGGTTTTTCAAGGTAGGGTTTCACCCTTGCCTCGGCTGACCTGGAATTCACTATGGAGTCTCAGGGTGGCCTTGAACTCACTGCGATCCTCCTACCTCTGCCTCCCAAGTGCTGGGATTAAAGGCATGTGCCACCACGCCTGGCTTGACATCTCTTTATGAAGAATCAATATGAGCTAGGTGTACTAAATGCAGTTGGAGAAGCAAAGCTAGAACCACTGGGTCTCACATAGGTGGAGAAGTTTAATTCACTTTAAAGAAGAATTTTCTAATTGAAAGTTGCAAAGTGAAAAGGTTACTCAAGGCAATCATGAACTGTGTCACTAACAATGTTCTAACAAACTGGTTGACTATTCCAGAAGAGAGGAAGGTATAACAGTGGCTTTTAAACTTGTTCTACTTAACTGGAAGAGCTGGGGAAAATCTGAATTTGGTGGTCCTACTCATCACTTTAACTTAATTCCCCAAGAGTATTCCACCATTCTCCAATTATTACTATTTCTCTTTTAAAGCCTGTTATCTTTTTTAGATGGATAGCTCACAAAGGGGTGCACTCTGTCATGATGGGGAGGCATAGTGGTGGAATGTGAGGGGGTGGTCACATTGTAGTCACATCAGGAAGCAGAGGCCAAATTTGTTACATTTTCCATTTAACTTTCTGCCAATGATGTTCCCTAGGTATTCAGGATAAAATGCTTTGTGTTTTCCTACTTATTCACTTACTCACTCATTCACTCCCAAGTCTGCCTGTGCATTGGAAATGTTCCCATCAGTTTTGTCTTTTATCTATTGAATAATTACCATCTCCTTGATTTTCCCTGCTCAGAGTAGTTATGTAGTTGCCTCTGAGTATGATTAATGTGGCCGCAAACTTGCTGTCATCTGCGTCCAGTGTGTTGCATGTGCTCATACCATTGGTCATACGGTCACTCTTGCTGACCTTGGTGATAGCCTGCTGTGAATTTGCTCTTCCAAGTTCTCATCCTTTCACCACCTTGTGCCATGTGAGTCAGTTGCATATCTTAGCTGTTTAGAAATGCAAGTGTCAGAGAGCCCCCCAGACCCAGGACATCAGAATCTGTTTTGGAGCAGGATTCCTAGCAGGTGAATCATTTTTTCCCTTAGAATTTGAAAAGCATGATTTCAGAAGCACTGAACTAGTTTGTCTCAGCTTCTGTGTAATTATTGTTAGATGAATAGTAGAAAAATTCTTTCAGTTATTTGTGGACTGTTATAAAACTGTCTCTTCTAAGAACTTCTTTCTTCCAGTACAATTAATTCTTCTTATTCTGAGTTAACATCTGTAATACTGTTTTGAAAATTGTACTATTCAGTATCACTTGCCTTATTAGTAAGTATCTCTGCTTTAAAACCTTGATTGTCTGTTTCCAAAGACTTAAGAATTGTGAAGTTGGAGTAGGAACATTGCATGTGGAATATTTAGTACTTGTAATATATTTATATTGGTGAATGGCATGGGCTTTGATTTTTTTTTTTTAGATTTGTAAACCAATTACTAGAATAATTTGCTAATGATCTGATTTCAGTAAATTCACTTTGTATTATTGGTGTTTCCTACCAGGATATGAAAATAAGTAGAGAGAACAGATTAGTTTCAGTTGAGTAATGCTGTTGCTGGAGGACAGAGAGCTAGGTTAAGCCTCAATCCTAGACAGAGTCTCCTATTCATATTGTATTAGAATAGACAAATGCAAAACATGAAACACAAGAGAATTATTAAGGAATCTGCTTTTGGGGAAAAAATAAGACACTTAAAATTCTTAGCAACCAACTCACAGGGTTATAAGCTATGGAAACCAAGTCTGGTAGGAAAGGAGTAAAATGGTCAGTGTTTGTTGGTCACAAAGCAGATCTGAAGGCTGAAAAAGCAAGGATAGAGAAACAAACATTGAGGAAAGGGAAGTATAATTCTTTTAAGCAGAATCAACAGTGTTTTATTTTTCTGTCCTCTTGCTCAGAGACAAATTATTATGCATATTTCAATAAAATGATGTTAGACTAAATGTTGTAAAAGGCTGTCTTATTTTATGTAGTTTTATGTTTTTATCCTTGAGGGTCCTAGAGGTATATACTAGTCTAGCACATTTTTGAAGTGATAACCTGTTGTCAGTTTATAAGTGACTTATGACTTGATGAAGGAACATATGAAAAAGCTGTGGTACTAGTGTTTAGAAATTACTTTCTTCATAGCCTGATTTGTTTATTGTCTATACTTTCAAAGAAGATATAAAAATAAAAGCTAAGTGTTCACAATTAATTACTTTAACAGGGTATTTTAAGGTTATCTCTAAAAGTGGCTGAGGTATCATGTAAAAAAAAGTATCTATTTTGTAATATTTTCAAGGAGAGAGAGAGGGAAAATATGAATCTGGAGTATGGCATGCCAGGGCTTCTTGCTACTGCAAAGAAACTCCAGAAGCACAACTTTACACTGGAGAGTCAGGCCCAGCCCGGTAGACTTTGCAGGCAAGTACCTTAAACCAGTGAGCTATCTCCCCAGTCCAATACTTTCTGTTTTAAGCAGAATATTTGATTAATTCTAGCAGCATCTGTACCAATTATGTTGGATAACAGTGTCACCTGTAGTCTAGGTAAAGAAAAGGACAATAAAACCTATCAGCAATCAGTGACATAGAAACCACTAAAACACAGAAAAAGCACAAAATTAAGCCAGTAGTTTCTAAAATTAAAATAAATTTTTTACTTTGAGAAGGGCTTACATGAGACAAAGCTTTACTATATGTCACTATGTAAGCATACTGGCCTTTAACTTACTAAGGAGTTCAAGCAGCCTTGAGCTTGATGTTTCACTGCCTCTATTCCCAAGTGCCAGTATTACAGACATTCCACCATTTCTGGCCTCATAACTATAAAAAAATTTTTTTATGTGAGACATACAAGTTTTGTCTTAAAATAGAAAACAACTACATGATTTAAAATGAAATGTAAAGCATAGAACATCTGTTTAGAACTAAAACGTTAGTCTTATTACTTGTGACCACAAGAACATGTCAGATTCTTGGTAAGTGAGTCTTCATAAGCAGAAAAAGGAAAAAAAAAATCTCAAGTTGGTTCTTTTGTACTAAGTGTGTATTTTTAAATCAATCTGAACACTGAACAGTGTCTCCACTGTCTTTCACTAGGGTATGCTGCAGTCCAACACAAGATCTCTGTGGTTTATTTGAAATCAAGGTTGATTTCTTGTTGGCGTGCCTGTCTGTGGTGGCTGAGCTAAGATTCTGTGGTAGGCTTTGAATCTACTTTATAAGTCATCTTCATTTTTGGTTCCACACTGAAAAAAGTGGATACTGATGGGGACATAATTTTTGTGACACATGGAAAAGAACGTGTATAATGATAAAAACAGTTAGTGGCTCTTCAGACTCATGTCATTGTCCAAAGTCAGTCTCTGGTGAAGCCTCTTAGAGTGATGAAAATTTTCCTTCATAAGGAGGCACTGAAAGTTGTCTGGAAATTAGCAGGAGTTCCCATGCACACTGGAGGAAAAACTATACTACCTGAAAGTAGCTCTATGGTGAAGTTTTAGGCAATTGACAATTTGGACTTTTGTGAGGAAAGAAAACCAAATTTTTATGGAAGAACTTTCCCCTCAGGTAAGAAATTGTCTAGGTATAGTTGAGGTAAGTGATATCACATTAGATGTGATTAATAGCCTCTGAATGGCAAGTGCCCATAAATAGACGGAATTGTCCCAAACAGATGAGACAGATGTTTGTTGTGTCCAGATATCTTACTTATGGTAGACCTATAGGATAAAGAAGTGAATACCTGGGATTCTGACAAAATGAATGTTAAATTTCCTTTGTTACTCCTTCCTTTACCAAAGCACATGTCCAGGCAATCATCTCCTGTCCGTTCCTTCAGAATTTTGTCCCTTTCCTGCCAAGGGCCTCTGATTGAACTCCTTCCTCAGCGTTTCATGTAGCATAGTTCTCCTTCTCACATTACCTTCTTACAGCCTTCACCTCGCCACTGAGCCATCTCTCTGGCCCATTTGTTTATTTTTTGTAAAAGTTTTATAGAAGATTTTTCTTCCTGGATGTGATAGCACACACCTTTAGTCCCAGCACTGAGGAGGCAGAGATAGTAGGATCACTGTGAGTTTGAGGTCAGCCTGAGACTATATAGTAAATTCCAGGTCAGCCTGGGCTAGAGAAAGACCCTACCTCAAAAAAATTTTTTTTTATAAATGTTTGTCTTTTATTAAAGTTTATGTATCTTGCATTGAAATAATTTGGGGGCTTTCCATGTTGGAAGAATTAAATGATACTTTGTCAGGCCAGGCTAATTGTGACTTTTTCCTCCTTACACTGAGTTGTGAGGTCTATCCCTATTGCTGTATTTTCATTACTTTATAGCACACCCATCCTTATTTCTAGTTTTCTCTCATTTCAGAGAGTGCTGAGTTGAACACATTTGTAGTATCTTAGGTTTTGTGTATTACATAACCGATCATAAGCATTTATTCTTGCCTTAGTGTTTTATTCAATATCATGAGAAACTGATAAAAGTAAGTTTAGTAATAATACCCAGGGTTTTGTGTCGTATTTTGATGCAAGTTTGGCCTTTTGGCAGTTAGGAGATCAAATCTGCTTGTTGACCATTAATAACAGATGAGAATATGAACAAGTGGTTTAACTTATTTCCTCATTAGGAAAACATGTCATGAGGGAGTACCTGATAATGGTGTTTCTGTCTGGTTTAAAGAGGAAGGAACTGTCCTGTATTAGATTGTGTATAAAGTTTATATATGAGGGCTGGAGAGACGTTTCAGTGGCTAAGGCACTTGCCTACAAAGTCTAACAAACCTGGTTCACTTCCTCAATAATCACGTAAAGCCAGATGCATAAAGTGGTGTGTACATCTGGAGTTCATTTGCAGTGGCTGGAGGCTCTGGCCTGCCCTTTCTGTCTGTCTGTCTGTCTGTCTCCCTTCTCTCTCTCTCTAGTCTCAAGTAAGTAAATAAAATATGTTAAAAATTACATAAGATAGTGTACATAAAGCCTTCAAGTAGGCATGGTGTATATCATATTTATCTTCTCATGTGCCTCCATGATCCAGGGTGAAGTATGACTTTCCTAAAATTGAATGCTGATAAAGACAGGTGACTTGTTGAAGTTCACATAGCTGGTACATGTTTATACTTGGATTGAAGTTAACTTTGCCTGATGACAGATATTTTCTCTTGCAATATACCATGTTTAATTTTGTTTCTGTTGCTGTAATGCAGTACTTGAGACTAACTATGTATATAATGGCTAATACTGACTCATTTTAAAGAAATGATTATGGTTCTGGCAACTGATTTTGGAAAAGTACAAAGTCAGGAGCCAAATATATTAGGCTTCATGTTGCTTCAACTTACGTCCAAGAGGGGAAAGGTGATTGTTTATGTGCAGAAGAGTGGAGGGGACAAAGGAGCTGACTTAGCTGGGAGCAATCCATTGTACAGAGATCTAACATAGTTCTCTGAGAAGTAAACAAATTCCTTGATAGACACCATGCTCTCTAGCCTCAGTCCTTCGTGATCTTAGATGAAATAAACCTTCCTAAAAGATTGCAAGTGAGAAGGCTGGGAAGGTGGCGGATGGATGAAGCCTCAGTAAATCAAGTTGAGTGCAAGCAAGGAAGACACCCAGGGTAAATGTCTGACTTCCATTTGAATGTACACACATGAACATGCAAGTAAGAAACTGTAGAATGACAAATGGATTGAGGGATAATCATGCATGTGTACATACACTACTTAGCAGCAGAAATTATGTCAGACAAGATTAGATTATGGTATGTTCCTATAGAAAATGGCAGAGGTAGCATTTCCTCCAATCACATTTCAGACAGTGTTCCACTAGCCTTTCTCATTTATATTATTATTATTATTAGCAGACAAATTGGAAGACTTTGTAAACCACAACACAGCTGGTACATCTAAATTTAGGCCCATCAAGATGAGCACCCATCTTCACAGCATGGCTCCTCAAACTCCTTCATGTTAAGATTTTTTTTTTTTAACCAGATGTCTCTTGGTGTGTGTGTGTGTTTCTCGTGCCTCAGCAATTTTATTTGCATGGCCTTTTTATGCCAGGATTCTGATTTATCACACTTTCACATTGATTTTTTTTCCCCTCTCTACTTGTAAAAAGAAAATAGCTGTTTGAGCACAGATGGTGGGTGTAATTTAGTATTATCAGAATAATTCATGTAATATTTATGAGATGTTCCTAAGTAGCATTTTAGTGAAGGATATTAAGTAAGGACATCTCTTAAAGAGGCTATATCTCATTTTTTGAAACATTTCTTTTGGTGTTTATTTCCTGAGTATTCAGTTATTGACAAGCCCTCATTTGTTTTCAATTTCAGTTGTATATTGTATCTATTTCAGTAATAGAACTTTGGATCCTTCCAGAAATAATTTCTGGAGTTGATTTTTAAGTGTAAACAATGAGGAAATGAAGCAAGGATAAAATATCTATATCATGGTGACATGCTTCTGCTCTGACCTACATCCTTACATTTTTGTCATGTACAACTCTAAGTGCAGAAATGTTACATGTGTTTGCTAGGCCTGCTATAGGAAGGCATCACAGACTGAGTACCGTAAACATCTGAAACTTATGCATTCACAACTGTGAAGTCTAACAATCCAAGAGCAAGCTGTCCACAGAGCTGCTTCCTTCTTTGGGTTTTAAGGAAAGGTTGTGTTCTAGACATTCAATGGGCTGGTTGATGGCTGCATTCTTCCTGCTTTTTCATTTTCCTCCTTTATGAATGTTTCTTTGTTTCAATTTCACCTTTTTGAGGATACCAATTATAAGGGGGTACCTTAAGACCTCATTTCTTTTTTTAAAGGGTTTTATTTATTTATTTATTTGAGAGAGAAAGAGAGAGAGGATGAGTGCACCAGGGCCTCTAGCCACTACAAACTAACTCAACACGTGCACTTCCTTGTGCATCTGGCTAACGTAGGTCCTGAGGAATCGAACCTGGGTCCTTTGGCTTTGCAGGCAAATGCCTTAACCCCTAAGCCATTTCTCCAGCCCAAGACTTCATTTCTATAAAGACTCTCCAAATGAGTTCACGTGCTGAGGTACGGTGTTAGGATTTCATCATATGAGTTTGGTAAATTTGGGAGTGTAGGAGACATAATATGAATCCATTAAAAATGCAGAGAGTATACCAAGAGTAATAATGGGAAAACCTACATGTAATTTGTAGCTTATTTGGCCAGTAATTCCCAATGTCATACCTATTCATTTCAGTGAAGTGGCATATCTGGTTTCCCTTTCAATGGGGTGTTGTTTTGGAGTAAGAGTAAAAGATAATGAATTTTTGTCACAGACTATGATTTGGTCTTTGTTGCTATTCAGATCTCAACATGAAAGCATCTCTGAGGTATTAGCGTATATATGTGTGTGTGAGTGTTTTCACTCCACCAGATATGAGAATGGTTTAACAGTGATTCAAGTAGCCATTCATTGCATAGAATCTTTCCTTCTGAAAAGAAATGAAGGAACATGTTTTAAATGTTTAAAAGACTGTAAGATAATGGCATATATACAAATATAGAGAAAGGAGTGGGGAAGCAATGGGGGAAGAGATGGAAAAGGTGTAAACCGTGTTTGTAAAGAACAAATTTTAATGGGCCTTTTCTCCCCAAAAGCTCCAACCACAGAAGGTTAAATGGAATTCTTTTTGGTTAATTGCTTCTTTGGATCATCTCAGAGGCTTATTTTCTTCAGTTATTCAGGTCCAAATGTAAATCTTTTAAAATAGTGTCAATATATTCTCCTTCCTTTTTGGTAGTGAATATAAAACATTTTGAATAGTCAGTTTTATTGAGGTTTCAGAACATTTTTGAGTGATTCGTGGTAATTTAAATGCTTCTACCAAAATCTCTCATGTTGCTAAATTTCAGTCTGTAATTTTCTTCCTTCACTAGATATTCTTATGACACCACACTGCACTCACTGGAATTACAAGCCTCTGTAAATTAATGCAGATCTTTTCCACTCTATAAAAGGGTGCATTTTAAGTAGAAGAAATAGAATACTAAATTATGTAGTAGGTAAAAGGAGTGGGTTGTGGTGAATGGGGTGGATGAGTGCAAAGAAAGCCAGAGAACATACATGGTTGCATGCAGTGACAGTGAAATTAAAAGGATGCTTGGCCACCAAACAGACATTTGTCAGTTTAGAAAACTACTATTTGTATTAAATGGTTTGTGAGAAAGATCTTTATACACACTGATTATGTATTTCTACATTCTGTTATGGGCTGTTCAGGATGCTTTCATGTTCATACTTACTTTTTTAAGAGTCATTCTCATTTTTATTGGGGTTTGACATATTTATTTATTTATTGATTTGTGTGTGCAACCTTGATGAGTTAAAAAAAAATAATCATGTTGAATCAAGCTGGACACAGATTCTGTTGCCTAACTTTGTTTAATTACATGCTTTAAATTTTTTTCAAGTTATTCATTCAAAACATTACTTTGGTCACTTTGTTCTATTTGATTATAGAGTAAAATTTATTGTGTTTTGTCATAGATAACTTTTGTTATTATTATTATTATTATCATCATTTAATTTTGCTATTTTTCAAGGTAGGGTCTCTCTCTAGCTCAGGCTAGAAACTCCTGTAGCCCCAGGCTGTCCTCAAACCCATAGCACTCCTTCTACCGTGCACCATAGCAGACCGCCATTGAGCACAAAAGCTCATGCAAGGCATTTATTGCCTCTGTCCTTTATATCTTGGTTCAACTTGTCCTTAAATATTTACCTTTCACAGATCTTTTTGTGATGATAAGAGCCTGAATCTTCTTAATATTAAGGGCCAGTTTCCTTGTTGCCTCAGATATTGCATCCCAGAGTCTGTCTCTACGCCACTGCAGCCAAGCTTTGTTTTTTTGCTGCATTAGAGCTTTCAGAGCTAAACCTCCTGCCAGAAGCTCCTGTAGAACAGTGCTCTGAGTACTGTTGATGCCTCAAAAGCATGTGTATTGATTTGATGTGAGGGAAAACCTCGTCAGTATTATGACTTCATCCTTTCCCCACTGGTGGTTCCCGAAAAAGTGCCTTTTCTCAAAACATCACCATTAAAAAAAAAAATTACTATGTTAATGCACCTGGGGATATGAGCAATTTTGACCATCTTCAAATTCAGTTCCTTATTTGAACCTAGAAAGGACGCATGGATGGTTCAAAATACCCTGCATATTCCGTCAATCAATGGCAAGAGACAAGATTGAAGCCTGCCGTTTGACTTTTTTAAAATCTAGAATTGGCTAATTTTGTTGTTAAACTAAGATGGGCTGTCTTCCAGAGTAATCTCTTCATGTGTCAGTTAATTTAATTTTTTTTATATAACAGTAGACAAAACCTTGATTCTAATGAGAAAAATGGAAGAGAAAAAGTACAGATTTTGATGAAAACATTGTTACTACTATTTCAGAAATAACTCAGACATCTTGCTGAGAATGTTAGAGTTCTCTTTCCATATGAATGAGGCATGAGATGAGGTTACAATGGACTGTGAAGTTTTTATTATTAAAACATTTATAGCCAGGAGTGGTGATGCACTTGGGAGGCAGAGGTAGGATCACCATGAGTTCAAGGCCACCCTGAGATTACATATTGAATTCCAGCTCAGCCAGAACAAGAGTGAGATCTTACCCCCACAAAAAAAACAAACAAACAAAAAACCATTTATAAATCAGCAAGCTCTTCTTTACGCATTTCTTCTTTTTCCTTTTTTTTTTTTTTTTTTTTTAGTTTTGTTTTTTACAGGCACGTAGTCCAGGCTTACATGAAACCTGGGGTCCTCCTCCCTTAGCCTCCTGAGTACTGAAATTGCAGGGATGTGCCACCACATCTGGCCCTTCCCTTTATTTAAATAAAGCAAAGCAATTTCAGGTAACTGATTAGATAATGGTGGGGCCAAGGAGTGTCCTGGAGGATTGAGGTTGAGAAAGTATCCAGCCAGTTTGGGGGTTGAATGTATGACTGCTTTGACTTCCATGTTCAGAGGTGAGGGGACAACTATTATTTTGGGAAGACAGTATATGCAGGGAAATAGACAAGTATATCCATGACAATGAGTGAGACTTTTAGCTGCTAGAGCAGTTAGTTACAAATGGGACAAAGAAGACTAGAATAAGCCATGTGGTATCAAATTAGAATGGGAGGTTGCATGCACTAATATCTCTTTTCTCATACTTCTTTGCACAACTGTTTTACAGTTTACTTATTCATTTAGTAAATGTTCTATGGGACATCTGTGATGAACCAAAGAATTATTGTAGACATGGGCTATGTATTCATTTTGTTCACAAAATCTTGATCCCAGCATAGCACATATTCTAGCAAAAATATAAAAAGAAGGGCCCAGGAAGTGGTTAGAAGTGCTTGCTTGCAAAGCTTGCTAGTCTGGGTTTGAGTCCTTAACACCCACATAAAGCTAGATGCCAAAAAAAAAAAAAAAAAATAGCACATGTACTGCCTGGGAATTGCTTGAAGTATCAAGAGGTCCTGGTGTACCCATATACACATATGCATGCACACATTCACACAAATAAATAGAAATATATTTTATTTATTGATTTATTATTTATTAATTTATTTTGGTCTTTTGAGGTAGAGCCTCTCTCTAGCTCAGGATGACCTGGAATTCACTATATAATCTCAGGGTAGCCTCAAACTCATAGTGATCTTCTTACCTTTGCCCCCCAAGTGCTGGTATTAAAGGCATGTGCCACCCTGCCTGGCTAGAAATGTATTTTAAAAAGATTAAGAGTAAGAAGAAATAAAAGAATCAGTGTGAACTCTGAAGATTTCATTTCTATCTGTATTTCCATCTATCTATACTTCTAGGGTGAAATCGACTACCAAGAAGGAAGACTTAGAGTATTCTTGCAGAGCTGTTATAGGAAAAATCACCTGTTTGCATTCAGCAGGAGAGAAAAATCTGAAGTTCTAACTTTTGTTTTAGGAGATTTGAAACCATTTCTCTGGATTTTAGCTCAGCTACCAACTCTAGGTACCCAGATTCTTGGTGCTTGCAGTTGTTGACTTTTTCTGGGTTTCTGCATGAGAATTATGTTTGCTGTCTTTCATGTTCACCATTTTCTCTTAGGTTTTTTTCTCTCCTTCTGCAACGCTGTTTCATCAACCACTTGATGTTCAGATTTCTATCAAATATAGTTGCTAGCTATTGCTTGCTTTAGCTTCTTTTATTTTGTCCTTTTCTTAGCTCTTCTATAATGTGAAATGCCTGAGAATTGGAGGGGGAGGTGCTATAAATAATGAGGGTTTTCGGGATGGAGAGATGGCTTAGCGGTTAAGCGCTTGCCTGTGAAGCCTAAGGACCCCGGTTCGAGGCTCGGTTCCCCAGGTCCCACGTTAGCCAGATGCACAAGGGGGCGCACGCGTCTGGAGTTCGTTTGTAGAGGCTGGAAGCCCTGGCGCGCCCATTCTCTCTCCCTCTCTCTGTCTTTCTGTCTGTGTCTGTCGCTTTCAAATAAATAAACAAAAAATTTAAAAAAAAAAGATTCTTTAATAATGAGGGTTTTCTTCTCAAGGGTGCAGAAGCTGGAAAGTCCGGGGTCACAGTGCTGACAGGTTTGGTATCTGGGAAGCTGCTGTCTCCTTCCCAGGAGGTGGCTTATTGCCATGTCCTCACATAGTGGAAAGCATAAAAGTGACTACATAGTTCCCCACACCTTTTTAGAAGGACTTAGTGTTGTTTGTGAGGACTTTCTTCATGGCAATCACTGTCTAAAGATCTTACCTCATAATACCATTGGACTGAGAATGAAGTTTCAACTTGAATTTTAGAAGCAGCACAAGCCAGGAATAACATACAAACAAACAGAAATCTTTGAAACTGTATGCCTTTGGTTTCTTGTCATTTTCTTAATTTTAATTAATTAATTTATTTGTAAGGAGAGAGAGAGAGAAAGAGAGAGGAAAAAAATGTATGAGAATGTATGAGAATGTACATGCCAGAGCCTCCTGCCGCTGCAAAGCAAAACAAACAAACAAAAAACTCCAGATGCATGTGCCATTCTTGAGTACTGGGTTATACTTTGCAAACAAGTGCCTTAACTACTTAGCCATCTCTCTAGTTACTCTCAACATTTATTATGATTTTATTAATTAATTACTTTATTTATCTTGAGAGAGAAAGAGGCACATGCAGAGAAAGAACAGGCATGCCAGGGCCTCTAGCCACTGCAAAAAATGCCAGACACTTGTGCCAACTTGTGCATCTGGCTTACATGGGTACTGGGGAATCAAATCTGGGTCCTTAGGCTTCTCTGGCAGTGGCCATAACTGCTTAGCAATCTCTCCTGCCTCCTCTTGTCATTTTTTTTTAAGTTGGAATTTTCTGAAGAAGCACAGATAAAAATAAATGTTCAACATTAAGAAAAATGAATTTTCACATACATGTTTACCCAGGGTTCCATTTTATCTTGATGTATTTTATTCGTGTTGGCAGAATCTCAGAAATGGAAGATTGTCACTTATTTTTGATGTTCAGTTTTCACTGGTTTTTTCCTTAGGATGCTTCCTTAATAGACATGAACTCCTTCAGCCCCATGATGCCAACATCACCTTTGTCCATGATAAACCAAGTCAAGTTTGAAGATGAGCCAGAGCTAAAGGATCTTTTTATTACAGTTGATGAACCTGAGAGCCACGTCACTACAATCGAGACTTTCATCACTTACAAGGTTATAACTAAGGTGAATGTTGACTGAGCATTTTATTAAATACGATTATTCTCTTTGAACTTTTGGAAGCACTTTATGGACATTCTAACTCTAAATACTACAGAACCTCAAGTTCATTTTCTTTTATTCCCAACCATTTGGGGTGAGACATTGAATCTATAACATTTGATTTGTGGCCATTCATTTAGTTGTAATTCTTAGAATAAGAAAAACTGGGTTTTTGCCTTAGAAATGTCTTTAAGGTCACTCATGGAAAATTAACTACTATTTATAATATAATAGTACTGCCATGGAAAATTATTTCTTTAGAGTCATTATTGACACTCCAAATGAACTATGTAGAACACATGTTCTTTCTAAAATGGAGATCTATCATCAAGCCTCATTCTCCTTATCAACTGGAAGCTTAGGTTTGTTTTCTAATAACCAAAGTGTACAATGTCAGATGGCATGATTATTCTAATGTTTGCTGTAGGGAAATTACTCATTAATCAAGCTCAGCCTTTTCCTTGTTTTACTGCATTCAAGAATAAAATAAGATGTTGCAAAAGGAAGAAGCAGCGTATTCTCCTCAGAGTAGTACTTACTCTCTCTTAGCTTTCTCAGTGTGCTATTAGAGCATTCTTAAGTCAGTGACAGAACATTGTGGACAGAATCAGCCAGTATTTGATTTGATTCTATATCTTTCTGCTGGAATTTATATAAGATGGTTTTATGTTTACCAAAAGGTTGGCAATTGTTAAGAACATATCCATTTAAGTCATATTTTCATCTACCATGTCTTGAAGGCACTTATGACTTTTTTGTGTATAACACAGTTTGAGGTGGGGTCCTGCTTTAGCCCAGGTTGACCTAGAATTCACTTATATACTCTCAGGATGGCCTCAAACTCACAGTGATGCTCCTACCTCTGCTGTCTAGTGCTGGCATACACCACCGTACCCACTGCATTTATGACTATTTATGCCAGAATGTTGTCTTGAAAACTGGCAGTGAGCATGTACCTGGTGCTTAGCATGTATGTATGTATGTATGTATGTATGTATGTATGTATTGTGTATCTCCATATATGTATACATTTAAACCATATGTTACACTTAGTTTCTAATTGATTCAGATTTACTATTTTTGCTATTTCCATATCATAACATTTTAAAAAATAGTTAAGATTTTATAGTGTTCTGTGAACAAATCATTTCTTTAACTTGAACTTCTAATGTATACCCACTGTTTTTCTGCTAAAAGAGAATATTTTAGTAAGATTATTCTATAATACTATAAACATCCATTTTCAAACAATAAACTTTGCAAAGTCTAGTTTTAATCAACTTTATTTCATGGTAATTCAAATAGCCTCTTATGATTTGAATGGCACTATTTTACAATGGGTTCGTTGGTATGGGTGCTTGATATTCTTGGGGATAGTGGAGTATATTTACAATATGTTATGTCACCATTAGCCCTCCAGGAAAGCTCAATCTGAATAGTACTCCATGTCATTTTTTTAGTATAGAAAAAGTTTAGTAATATTAAATACTAACATTAAAACTAATATTAAGGTGTTGGGGTAAGTGGCTATTTTCTTAAGAGAAGGGGAGCATGCACTAGAATGACTGTGGTTTTGTTTTTGGCCTGGGATTCAATGAATTGTTGTAGGATTGTATGCCCATGTTCTTATGTGTTGGCTCAGATTATTGCTAGGAATTGATCACTCAATGTATTTGCTTAAGTTATAGTAGTTTAGGCATATAACTCTCAAAATAACATTCCTTGAGAAATGACAGAAAAAATGTCTTTTCACATAAAATATCCATTAATTACACTTTTTATAAACAGTGGCAAATCACTCTACTAAATGTTAAACTTTTTATATACTAAAAGCAAATTTTAGCAAACGCAATTCATTTGAGCAATTTCCAAGAAAACATATTTCTCAGTTACATTCAGGTTATTTTCTAAATTGTAAAAATAGAACTTCTCTCAAATTCTGAATTCCAATGTTGAGGAAAGATTTGTATTTGAAACCTACATTCAGAACATACTTCTGAAGTGAGAAAGCCATGCCAGAGATAATAGTAGTGAGAATTTTTTGGGAGGCAGATGGTTGCTACAGATTTTTCAGTTTGGACTTTAAATTTAAAGATGGTGTTTGCTTTCTTTGTGGAAATACCGGAAAGTTTTGCTTATTTTCATCTGCTACATGATTAGATGACTAAAAAAGAAAAAAAAAAAAAGGCTGACAAACACTGAATAATTAGGATTAATTTTTCTTAGAGACCCATTTATTTTAGGATGTTTAAAAAAGCAAGAGGCAAATGTCTTCTCTCTGATATTGCATGGGCTGTTATTTCCTACTACTTTCCTCAGACATCTCGTGGGGAATTTGATTCCAGTGAGTTTGAAGTTAGGAGACGTTATCAAGATTTCCTTTGGCTGAAGGGAAAACTTGAAGATGCACATCCTACTCTCATTATTCCAGTAAGTTACAAGTGTTTCTTTCTCTATAGAATAACTACTACATTAACTACTACATTTTTTTCTTGAGGCTTTTGAAATTTCTAAAATATAGCACCAGTTTTTTCAAATTATTATAATTCCTTTATCTCATGGATATTTACTTATAATTGAAACCTTTAAATCTAAGTATGAATTTTTAAGCTATTGTATTTATAATGGCTTTTTACTTTCCATTATAGCATTGTGAGTTTTAAAACTTATATTTTATAATTAATGATCAAATGTTCCACTGATTTGCAAAAATGTAAAGTATGGAATTCCTTATGAATGTGTGCCAAATAGCTTTTTTGTTTGTTTGTTTGTTTGTTTCAGCCATTGCCAGAGAAGTTTATAGTAAAAGGCATGGTGGAACGCTTTAATGATGATTTCATTGAGACCCGCAGGAAAGCATTGCATAAATTTTTGAACAGAATTGCTGATCATCCCACTTTAACATTTAATGAAGACTTCAAGGTTTTTCTCACTGCACAAGCTTGGGTAAATAATTTTGATTTATACTCATATGTTTCTTTAGTATCTATGTTTATAAAAGATTGCATATTTTCTCTTTACTACTTCTACAAATTAGGCAGTGGTACCTTTGGACTAAGTTGAAATCAATTAAAAAAAAAAAAAACAGAGAAATGTCCTTCAAGTTAAATCAACACATACACATTACAGAAATCTGGTGTTCTCCTTACCTACATATACTGTCCTTTCTTTTGGCTGATGATGGTGACTTTGTTAAGTGACAGAGTTCCTTACATGTATAGTTAATACTGAACACATATCAACATGTATCTATTGACATTATTTTGAGTAATAATGAGTCTGAATTTTTAAAGTTAGGATAAAAGTCATTATTGAGTGGGTGGGTGGATGGATGGATGGATGGATGGATCATGTAGCAGACAGATTCATGTTCACTGAGATGAACTTCCAGACCAGACACAGTTATGGAGGAAGGGATTTATTGAAGCTTACAGATCCAGGGGAAGTTCCATAAATGGCATAAGAAGCTGGCCTGCCTTCACAGGACCATGCAGAGAGAGAGAAGTACAAGCCAAAAAGTCAAAAGCCACAGCACACTTCAGCAAATACAGCTAGGTACACTTTGCATATGTTTAGATTGAAATCTGAGACCCACCACCACACCTAAAGATCCACCCAGTGACATTGCCTCCAGCCAGGTGGCTGCAGAATGCAAACTACAAACAAATAAACACTAAATATATTGGCGGCCATGTATTCTATTCAAACCACCACATTCTGCCCCTGGCCCCCAAAAGATTTATAACCATCACACATTGTAAATTAATTGTACTCAGTTCAATTTCAAAGGACCCCACAGTCTTGACCAATTTAAGATATTAAGACCTGTAAAATCAAACAAGTTACACATTTCTAACATATAAAGGCACAGAGTAAACATTTGCAACTGGTATAAGGCATAGCAAGGAAGACTAAAACAATGCAAACTTAACCACCATCAAACAAACATCAAACTTCTGCAGTTCAAGTCCAATACAACCAGAGACTGACAATCTCCAGATTTTCCAACTGCCCCTCCAGCTGCACAAAGTAGCCAGGGAACACTTCCATCTCAGGCCAACAGTGCACTCTATGGTAGTGCTTGCATAGTCCTGGTATATCCAAAACACTTTCAGATCTTCATGCAAACCATGGTCCATCTTCCAAAGGCTCTTTCAGCCTATCAGGGTATCATGCCCTGCCTCATGCTGCATCTCAGCAGCAGCTCCTGGAACCGTGTACAATTCATGACCACTCCTCACATTTTCCATGCTTCTGAATCCAACACCAGGTATATAGAACACAGCTATATTCTTAATTCACAGAAAAAAATAAATCATAACCTTGAAAAGCAGGTTCCTTCTCCAGTCAACTCTTTCCAAAAGTGTTTGCATTTCTATGAGTCATTTTTCAGGCATCCTTTCCATAGTAAAGCAATTGGACCATCTTCCTTTAAGATTGCTAATGTGTTTGACAATAGCAGATTTAGTAACCTAAAACTAGTCTCAGTTTTCCTGCTTAAAATCTTAAACCTCTCAGTCCAATATCTTTAGCCAAGCACATCAGTCCATTACAAATTTAACCTTGATTAAACTCTCTGGGCCTGGGCAGCAGGACGCAGCCAGCCCTTATGCCAGTAGCCCAGTTCCAACAAAGTCCTCTGAAGTCTTTCCTTCCCCTTAGAAATCTCATAAGCCAAGCCTTGAAGTTCAATGCTGTCTGCACTTAGCATTCTCAGACTTTCAGCAGAGTAGTCCATAAAACTTGGCTTACCACTCCAGAAAACATATTCAGTTGCAAGCACCAAGTCCATGCCTATTCCTCTAAAACAAAGGTTCCAAAAGATCAATATCCACATAATCAGGTTCATGTCAGCCCACTCCTAGGTACCAAGTTCTGTAGCAGACAGATTCAGGTTTGCTGAGATGAACTTCCAGACCAGGCACAATTATGGAGGAAGGGATTTATTGAAGCTTATAGATCCAGGGGAAGTTCCATAAATGGCAGAAGAAGCTGGCCTGCCTTCACTTGACTAAGCAGAGAGAGAGAGAAGTACAAGCCAAAAAGTCAAAAGCCACAGCACAGCACACTTCAGCAACTCCAGCTAGGTACACTTTGCATATGTTTAGATTGAAATCTGAACCCCATCATCACACCTAAAGATCCACCCAGTGACATTGCCTCCAGCCAGGTGGCTGCAGAATGCAAACTACAAACAAATAAACAACTTGAATATATTGGGGACATCTGTTCTATTCAAACCACCACAGATCATATGTGGGTGATTAAAAAAAAAAAAACATTCTCCTAGCTGGCACACGTCTTTAATCCCAGCACTTGGGAGGCAGAGGTAGGAGGATCACTGTGAATTTGGGGCCATCCTGAGACTACATAGTGAATTCCAGGTCAGTCTGGATAAGAGTGAAACTCTACCTTGAAAAACAAACAAACAAAAAAAGAAATTCGGACTGGAGAGATGGCTTAGCAGTTAAGCGCTTGCCTGTGAAGCCTAAGGACCCGGGTTCGAGGCTCGATTCCCTAGGACCCACATTAGCCAGATGCACAAGGGGGTGCATGCGTTTGGAGTTTGTTTGCAGTGGCTGGTAGCCCTGGCATGTCCATTCTCTCTCTCTCTCTCTCTCTCTCTGTCTCTCTCTCTCGCTCGCTCGCTCGCTCTCAAATAAATAAAAATAAAAAATAAAAATAAAAAAAAAGAAATTCGTACTTTTCCATCAATTATCTGTGGTAGGGGGTAGCCTCATTTTTAATACAGAAAATATATATATATATATATATATATGTCTTCTATTAAGTGGAAACACAAAGATAACTAGAGGATCATTACTGACCAAAGTTGAGTTACATATCTCTTAGATGTGGCCAGAGTGTTAGAAGCTGAAGAGTGGTTCATCTGAATCTTGATATAGTCTTACTATCTGGAAGCCCTTGGTGACTCATATTCAGAACCTTAAAAGCTATTAGAAATAATCCCTATTGCATAGTGTGAGTACTTATGCCCAGAACATATTAAGTCAACAATTGAAGTAACAGTTCTTCAGTTATGGTTTATGCCGGCTGTTTCCAGTGATGCTGTAGCACCATGCTTGGATGGATGGGTTGTCTGGTGGCTCTTGTAACTATTGTACTGACTTAGAGACAGACAAGTTCACTTTATTGATGCTGTTTTTGTGAGACTTTTAGGAATGAAAACCTGGAAAGCAACTTGTTACCTGTTAATAAGTAATATGTAGCTTTAAAATTTGCAGATTTGGTAAATTCATTACATGCAGATTTATTTCCTATGTGTTACTAATTTTATTTGATCTGAAATCTATGTTTTTACAAATGCTGCCATCACCATCAGAATCTCTTGTCTTGTTATTCTTTTGAAACACACTATGTTTCTGACTGGACTCGTAATGCCTTACAAATACTTTTATACCAGGCTTCTATTTTGCAAGCATGCAGCTGTCCCTTCTCTGTTAACTCTGAAGAAACAACTTACATATCTTTTTAGAAAACTTTCTCTATAATCAGCCTGCGGAGGTGGGGGCTGTGTTTCCCCACTGCAGGTGGTTGAATATCCATGGCCAGGAAGTGTTTACTTACCTTCTCCCGAGGACCTGAAGGACGCCTAAGTTTGTAACAGCAAAGCTAATACTGAGCAGTCAGGTCGCCAGGGCTCCCATGCCTGCTCTACCACTTAATTGCCTTTAATTTTACTTTTGTAAAATGCAGATAATAATAGAATTTGTTCATAGGTACATTGTGAGTTTTGCCTATAATGTGAGTATAGATTTAAAACTTAGTACCCTTTCAATAAATACTAGCTATTGTAACAGAAGAATTAATGAAGATTTTTTGTTGTTGCTCAGGAAATATTGTAGACCTTGAGAAATATTCTGGTGATCATTTTTTTAATGAAATTCCTATTATAAATTATAGATGGCCTATCATAACATCCTCTTTTCTTTCCTCCTTGACTACTGCTCCCTCTGTTATATTCTGTCCTTTTAAAGACAGCTGCTCTGAGAAAAGGCAATAATCTGTTTTACATGAGTACTTTGAAGAGAGGTAGCCTTGGGACTGAAGCAAAGGAGACACTATGCCAAAATGAAATACATCAGCTTCAAACTTACATTTCTAAAAAGATGTGCTTGAAAGAATTTTATCTTTACCTGCTTTTTATAACTAGTTTTTTAAATGTGTTTCAGAATATTGCTAATAACTTCACCACAAATATTTCATTGATCTGTTTCTAGGAACTGTCTTCTCACAAGAAGCAAGGGCCTGGACTGCTGACCAGGATGGGCCAGACGGTCCGAGCTGTAGCATCCTCCATGAGAGGAGTTAAAAACCGGCCTGAGGAGTTCATGGAAATCAATAATTTTATTGAGATATTTAGCCAGAAAATTAATTTAATAGATAAAATATCACAGAGAATTTACAAGGAGGAAAGGGGTAGGTAAAATCACCACAGCATGATTTCAGAGGTTTGTCTTCTGCGTCCTCACTTTTGCAGGAGTGGGGTCAGACTTCCAGTTTCAAGGCATGGCTCATGCCCTGCAATGTGCTGAAAATATCCAATTCCTAAGTGATTTTGAAGGTCTTTGTGGCCTGTCTCCACTCAATTTCATTGATCCTTAGCCATTGCAGCTCCTGTGGGTATAGATGATTATGGTAAAGCCAGTCCAGAACTTGAGACTTTGGATGTAATAATATGAAATTGGTATCACACATTCCACATGGATCGTGCTTTAACAACCATACAGTGACATTTCCAGAACTGGATTTTCTGTGTTATCTTCCAGTAAGATTTTGGTGATGTGATATTGGTAGGGTGTAGTTTGAGGTGTTGGGCCTAATTCAAGCATGACATAAATATATACATATTAGAAAATAGATCTTTTCTTCCTATTTTCTACATTTGAAACTATATATGCTGGCTGTGTAGGCGTAAGGACCTGAGTTTAGAGCTCTAGCACTCACATGAAAGCTGCCCGTAGTGGTGTGTGCTTCCAGTACAGCATGGAGAGCTAGAGACCAGAGAATCTCTAACACAAGCTGGCTAGCTCATCTAGTCAAATTGGTGAGCTCCAGGTTCAGCAAGAGACCCTGCCTAAAAAAACAAAACAAAACAAAACAACAACAACAAAAAAATGTAGAGAGCGACTGAGGAAGATAGTTGACATCAAATTTTGGCCTCCATATCTCATTAGAAATCTACATTAAAAAAATCCGTGTTAGAAATCTATACATGTACACCTTGAGCATGTGCGTGTGCATGTGAGCTACTGTACACAACACACACACACACACCAAAACCTAAAGGAAATAAATCATAATGGAACTCATTAAATTTGTTGACATGTAGATATTTGAATGCATGTAAATTAGGGAGGTTCTATACAGAAATGTTTACCACCTTAATGGTACACATCAGCACACACACAACTTGAGAAAAGAGATGTAGAAAATGTTCTTTTCTATAAAGAATAGTGTGATTGCCAGCAAAAAAAAAAAAAGAACCTAGACTCAAGAGAGTGGAGATAGGACAAGCCTTAAATCATTACCTTCATTAAATATCAAATATCATTTTTATTGTTTGAAACAAACTTCTTTAGTTTACTTGGTTATAGAAATATTTGAGCTTATAACATGGTAATTATGGATTTCAGTGAATTCTAATGTGCAGAGAGATGTTTAAATGCAGACTCTCATTGTAGTTAATGTGAATAATAGAAAAAATTCTCTGTATGGAAATTCTTTTTTAAAATATTTATTTATGTATTTATTTATTTATTCAAGAGTTGAGGAGAAGAAAGAGGTGGATAGAAAGAGAATGGGCCTTCCAGGGCCTCTAGCCATTGCAAATGAACTATAGATGCATGTGCCACCTTGTGCTTTACATGGATATTGGGGAATCAAATCTGGGTCCTTTGGCTTTGGAAAGAAGCATCTTAACTGCTAAGTCATCCCTTTAGCCCTAGCAATTTTTTATCTTTATCAAAAAAGCTATTCATTATTGAAAATGATAATGTAAAAATAACAATATAAAATATTAGCTGTGAAAAATTAAATCCCAATTTAAAAGAAATGTAATTTTTATTTATTTGAGAGAGAACAAGGAAGACATTCTCTAGGAGAGAATGGGAGCTCTGAAGCTTCCAGCTACTGCAAAGGATCTCTAGACTCATGTACCACCTTGTGCATCTGGCTTACTAGGGAATCAAACCTGGGTCTTTAGGCTTTTTAGGCAAGCACTTTAACCATTAAGCCATCTTTTCAGTCCTAAATCCAAATTTCTGAGTATGTGTTTTATGTATATAATGGCTTTTGTTACTTAATCATTTATGCTTTCATTGATATTAAAATATTTATTGACTACATTACATTTCAGACCTTAAACAACAGTAGTAAGACTCAGCCCCAGTTTTAAGGAGCACATAGGCCAGCAGTAATTAGTTTGCAGAAGTAAGTATAATAAACAGTGCTTTGATAGAAGTATAAAATACGATAGCCACATGGAGGGCAACAATAACCTAGAATCCTTTGGAGAGATGATTCATTTGACACAGATGGAAATAGAGAGGCTTGTTAGTAGTCCTTTGCTGTAGGCCAGTGAGATGCTTTTGGAAAAGAGATAAATGAGTAAGGTGGATGGTATGTAAATAAATGATTTATTCAGAAATATAAGAAATGGTGATTGGTTTCTTACAATTATGAATATAGGAAAACTTAATATAGTTAATTATACCATATAAATAGTTTAACTAGAAGAAAGGAAGAAAAAAGACATATTTTGTTTTAGATCTACTGATTATTATATACTTAGATGTAATGTATGACAGGTAGATATTCATAAGAGGTACAATGGTATAACTTCTTTTCCAAGCAGGACATGTTTTGACAGTGAAAAAGATGAGATTATTGGCTGCACTTGGAGGGCAATGCATTGACTTGGGCAAACAAGGATGGCATATGCTCAGTGAGAGGAAAAACATCTTTTCAGATTATTAATGATATAGCAAATTTGAAAGCATTTGTGAATTGAAAATTTACTAAATTGTTTTTAGACTATCTTGATGAAATGAAAGAATATGGCCCTATTCATATTCTGTGGTCGGCTTCAGAGGAAGATGTGGTTGATACGCTAAAAGGAGTGGCTACCTGCATTGAGCAGTGCTGCAAGGCCACTGAGAAGCGGATGTCGGGCCTCTCAGAGTCCTTGCTTCCTATTGTCCATGAATATGTGCTTTATAGTGACACATTAATGGTAAGAGCACCTAACTCACTTCATTGCTATTTATTATTATTCTAAGCTATTATTCTAAGGCGCAGTGCCTATTTCTTTATTTCTGCCTGTCTTTCCTGTCCCAGTAGGTTGTTTTGCATAGGGAAGTGGAAGAAATACTTGCTAGAGCAGCTTGATAAGTAGTGGAATACTCAATAGCAACTTCAGTCATTGTTAGGCTCACCACAGACTTGAAAAATCCTCACTTATCCTTTACTTAGGGATTAGTTTTTCCAACCTTTTAAACTTTTATTTTAATTTTTAAAATGCTTTCTGGATTTTTCTTGAGGGGTGTAAGTTACTTTTCCCCATTTAGGTGTATTTGATTAACAGTATGTTTAGTTTCATTATTTAGAATGTAATGTGTCGTAGCTTTTGAGCATCAGATCTGCCTCCCTCTTCTGTGGAATGTTCATGCTTCCTTTGAAAGAGCCGTTAAGTCTTGGGAGTACATTTCAGGGTTTCAGTGTGACCTGGCCTTTTGGGAGTCCTCCATAAGTGAACTTTACTTGTTTTCAGAGGTCACCACATTTTAGTTGCAGAACTCTTCTCCTGTGCATCTGTTCCTTGGGCACATCTCCTGGTTGTATTTCTTACTCATTTTTCTTTTTTCCTCTTTGGAGAAATCTGCTTTATATACTTTATTCCCTCAATTAGGCAATAATTTCTTAAATAATAGGTCAAGACAGAAATTATGAAAGTGAAATCTTGTGTAATTAAAGGAGTGAAAAATTATAAAGCCACTAGTAAAAATTATATAATTCAGTTGATTGAATTTAGAGAGTGCTATGTTATAATTGGTAGTACTTGTATTGCATTTCTTGTTCAATTTATATTGCAGTATTTTCTTCTGTCCTAGTTTAAATAATGAATAATGATGTGTTGATAAAAGTGATCAAAATTGCCTACTTTTATGAATCATGTTATGCAGCAACCTCTTTCTTACTTAATATATATCTGTACATATAACTCCCAATACTTTATAGAAACAGACCTTAAGTATGTAGGAATTAATTATACTATGGGTATTTTTTATTAAAGAATAGAAGGGGTTTCTTGATGTTAATGACCCATGAAGTAAAGTAAATAGGAAAGAATTTGTGATAATTAATTGAATTTTATTTTGGTTTCTTTGAAACTAGGACAGTGTTAATTGCTTTTGGATATTTTACGAGGAAGCAAGCTAGGTGTGAAAGTAGATGGATGGTTCTCTGGATGCATTTTATCCTGATTCCTCCAGTTCCCATTCAAATACTGCAGAGCTGTGTCATCTAACTTCCACGTACCTGACTTGTGTCTAGATTTTCCTTTTTGTCAAGCATCTCTGTAGGTCCTGTTCCACTTCTGTCACTGACTGAATTGATTGATGACCCAGAGTCAGCTTTAATATTTCCTTAATGTGAGAACCAGTGAAAGATGCGTACAAATGACAAGTCCTCACATCTGTGAAGTCTAAGATGCATGGCTTCAAGACAATTGAGTTACGAAAGGAAAGACAGTAAAAAGCACAGCCAAAATTTACTAAAGATGTAGATGTATTTTTCATTTACATTGATTCACAGGGCAGATGTTGTAAGTTTAAAAACATGGACACGTGAAATTATGATAATTCAAAAAATATGCAATTGTCAGTCAAAGAAGAAAGTATGATTTCTCATCAAAATTTTTATGATGTAAATGTATACCAGTTCTCTGATTTCCACCATAATGGGGTAACTTGATTAATTGTCTCTTTGTGCCAAATGAGAGTCGCATACCAGGAACATACAGTGGGCACTAGAACATCTATTTCCCTTGCCCTAATTGGCCACTTTGTTTGTTTAGTTCTCTACTCTCTTTGAAGACCACTCCATCAAATATTAAATATACATATAATGCTTAAACTGGTGAAATATGCATTGGGAAAACTAATAAAATATTTATGAAAAAATTTCTTAAATACTTGCTTGCAGTTGAAAATTTTAAGATTAAACAGATGTACTCTTTAAATACATCATATCCCTAGATGACTGTTGCCATAGGGAGTATGTGCCCGATGGCGATGTATATTTCAAAATGCAAATTTCTGGTTGTGCAAAAGATTATTTAAATGAGGAACAACTTACTTTATTCTTTTGTTTTAATATGAAGGGTGTTATGAAAAGAAGAGACCAAATACAAGCGGAACTGGATTCCAAAGTTGAAGCTTTGACCTATAAAAAGGCAGATACTGATTTGGTATGTTTTAAGCTTTTTTTAATATGATAATTTCTGGTTTCAGGTATAATCTCTTCTCTGTTGGTTGAGTGCATAGTGACCCTCCCTCCCTCCACCATAGTCTCATGTGTTTGAATACTGATCTTCAGTGGTGGTGCTGTTCTGTAAGGTTGTAGAGCCTTTATGGGGTGTACCTTGCTATAGGTAGTGTGTCATTGGCTGTGGGCCCTGAGATGTTCTAGTATAGCCTTCCTTGATGTTCTTTTCCCCCAACACCCTTCCTCTCTCTCCCCTCCCTCCTTCTTTGTCCCTTTTTCCTTTTCTCCCTGTATACTCTGATGATAATGTTGACTTGCCAACTTCAGCCTGACTTCCACACAGTGATAAAACTTCCGTTTGAAGTTATAAGCTTAATCAAACCCATTTCTTCCATAAGCTGTTTCTGGTTGAGTATTTATTCACAGCAATGTGAAAGTAATTGATACACCCTCCAAAACATGTGAAAATTTTCAAGCATGAAGTGAATTATAATAAATCAGGTAAAATTTTTCATCTTCATTAATTCTCAGGGTGGCCTCAAACTTACAGTTATCTTCATATCTCCATCTCTACCTCCTAAATGTGGGGATTAAAGGTGTTTGCTACCACATCCATCTGAGAGATAGAGAGTATAGGCATACCAGGGTTTCCATGCAAATGAACTCCAGATGTATGTGCCACCTTGTACATATGGCTTTACCTGGGCACAGGGGAAGCAAGCCTGGATCTTTAGGCTTTGCTGGAAAATGCATTAATCACTCAGCCATCTCTTCAGCCCAACATATGATTTTTCTTTTATTCACTGATATTATACTTCATTGCATCCTTTTCTTCCCTATGTCCACCCTCTCTATCTTCTTTTCTCCTTTTCCCCCATGCCATTTTCTGTCCATCACCTAAACACCTCAGTAGCAGGAAAGACTTGTCCACTGAGTGTCCTGACCCCATGAGCAGTGTCTAACCTGTGCTGATTGTTTAATAGACATCGAATGAAAAAGTGAACATCATGGAAAATAGGATGAAGGTTAAATCAAGAAGTCTCAAATTCAGATAATCAAGTCAAAAATACTGAAATTAAAAAAAAGAAGTCTTATATTCAATTTTGTGCAAAACTGAGATTTCACTAAAATATGACCATGAGTTATACTGTTTCTTGTTGATACAGATCTTCAAAACTGAAATTCTATTCTGTGTGTAGAATGTGAGTTGGAGAAAGGAATCCTTTAAGGAGAGAGGCAGAAAATCTACAGTAGAAGGAGCATTAGGTTGAGGGAAGAGTCATAATTGTCTTTATCACTAGATAAGGAGCAAAGAAAAGCATCAGATACTACCTTTTCTAACATAAGAAAAAGCTCAATTGGGTGTATGAGGTTTTTTTGTTTGTTTGTTTTGGGGGGTTTTCTTTGTTGTTGTTGGTTTTGTGGACAACTTGAAGGAGCAATAGTTAACCAAATGTGTAGAAATTTTAGTTCTATCTTTTTAAATTTAATTTTTTGTTAAATGATTTTCAAAAGAATGAAATTAGTTGTTAGAAAAAAATGCTCTTGATGAAATGCTAGAGAAAGTAAGGTATTTATAATTTCTGGAGAAGAATAAGATTTGTAAAGAAAGTGTTGAGCAAGAATGACCTATACTCATTTTAAATTGACAGGAAGATTAGAGTTGTTTTAATAGCAAAGGCATAGGAAAAAATTGCTTAAGTCTAATTATGGCCAGGATTTTCCAAAGCAAATAAAAATAGTGTGTAGTTTTTACAAACATATATTTAGTTAGTTTAAAGCAGAGAATAAACAGGGCAGGCCAGGGCTTCTTGCTACTACACACTTCAGATACATGAGCTACTTTGTGTATCTAGCTTTGCAGGGATTCTGGGGAATCAAATGTAGGCAGGTTTTGCAAGTGAAGACCTTTAACCATTAAAGCCATTTCCCCAACCCATGTGTAGTTTTTTAATTAGGCTTGCAAATAATTTTTCTTTTTTGTTATACAATTTTTCTTGATATTATTTTAACCTATTGATTGTTATGTATGTATAACTTTGTGTGTGTGGTGTGTGTGTGTTTGTGTTGTCAAATCTATTTTAAACCTACATAGCTATTATGTTACAAGATTTGTGACATTTGAAACTTTAATGATCTTATCTGTATTATATACCATGCTTGTAATTAAGATTTGAAGGAGACATATTTAGCAGAATCCTTACAAGATATTTTTTTGATTGGTGTACATTCACTGATTTTTTAAAAATCTGTTATCTATAAAACAGATACTTTCAGAGTTTCCTGGGAATTATTTAATGATTTTTGAATTTCCCCATCTGCCATTTAAATAGTTAGCTTGTTTACAGTCTTCTTCTAAATCCATTACTGTTATGCTGTGCCTTGAGGAGAAATCATCCAGAGTCACACTAGGAATGAATCCACCGTGATTGGTTACTGACTAAACACCCAAAGAAGATGCTTAGAAATGTACAGGATGGGGTCACCATGGAAACCCACCCTTGTGAAGTCCTTCTAAGGAGCAATCTTTTGCAGTCACCA
This sequence comes from Jaculus jaculus, assembly GCF_020740685.1. NCBI lineage: Eukaryota > Metazoa > Chordata > Mammalia > Rodentia > Dipodidae > Jaculus > Jaculus jaculus. The sequence continues at coordinate 28,180,789 of NC_059120.1, forward strand.
TGGCGACCCTGGCAGAGAAATGAATATAACAATTTGCCCAGTTGCTTATGATGGCAACTGAGACAGGGACAGTTTAGAGACAACCCCGAGCCATTTCTATGGAGACCTGCCAGGCTGCCTTCCGAGACTGCCAGTTTCACCATTTCGTGGGATGCTACAGTAAAGCAATTCTTCCTGATGAAGTAGGAGAAATGAAACTCTTACCACGAAGTGCAAAGATTAGGAGGGTTATAATTACTGGATAGAAAGATAGCAGTGGAGAAACATTCCAGAGGTCATGCTGGATTTAGATCAAGTGACCTTTATGTGGGAGTGTGGTGTATGTAAATACAAGACTCTCATGTTTTTATCCTGCCAGTCATTCTGCAGACACAGTGACAATGCCATTCTGGCTATTTTCATTCATCATGTAAATTTTGCCTACAACAGTCGTGTTTTGTACAAATTTAAAAAAATACTTGGGAGTGAGTTCTTTGATTTACTACCTGAATAGTTGTAAACTGTTTGCATTGGTAGTTGATAATTCTTATCCCAAAACATAAAATCACTGGCTTCAGAATGACTTATAGTCTGTAAAGGAATTCAAGGTAATCATTTCAAAGTTAGTTTTTGTTCATTTAAAATTTCATTATTGGTAGAAGTTGAGTATCCTCAGTGTCTTATCTCCTTCACACATGTGCTGATATCAGGTTCACCGAGCAAGTAGCACTCTTGCTCATTTCCTCAATTCCTCTATGGTTTCAGCTGGGGTATTGGTAAAGTCCGATGGGCTGTTTCTCTCCTAAGGTCCTGCTTCCATCTGAAAAAGAGACGCAGATTCTCAACAGAGAGTGAAGTCAGCACATGTTAAATGGAATAACCAACCATTGTTAGATTAGAAAAAAATTAATGGGTGTAGGCCCTCCTATAGCCCAAGATTGGTGGGAGCTTGATATTGGAGAATGAACTCTTACCTGGATATGATTCTGATTTGTTTCCCAGTTCCACTGAGCAGATCTATTAGCCAATCCAAGAGCAGTTTGTTACCCACCATGGCTGCATGCCACTGTTGTAATTGTGTGGGCATCACAGGTTGTTTGCTTCTGAGAAGCTTATAACTCTAGTTGCTCAGACAGATGTTGGCCACATTCCCCTAGTACCTCATGTAGCACCTTCTAACACTATATGGGCTAACTATCTGGGGATTGGTTCTTTTTCAGATTCCAGCCAGTTCTCTCCATGTTCTGCACCAACAGAATGTGGTGTCTTCAGCAGTAGAGTCTTAACCATTAACCTGTGGTGGGTAATCAAGTCACTCAACTCCTACCAAACCAGAGATCCAGAGATACAGAAGCTAATAAGAGCCCATCACTGAAGTAGACCTAAAATGAACCCAACATGGTTCAATGAAATTTGTGGAAGAGGGGCAGAAAGATTGTTAGAGCCACAAGTCAAGACATTATGCACAGAGATATTGCCTGTTCCCCATAACTGATGGCTACCCCCATAAGGCATGACCCACAATCCCCATGGGGATAAATGGCATCCCAAACCAGGAGGGTCCCTTTGGAGGGGAGGGCAGGAATGAGGGTAAGGATGGTACCAACATGTGCTGTTTATATACTGAGTATGTCCATAACTAATTAAAAAAAATATCATTTAGACTTTAGAATTAGATACACTTAAGGAAATAAATCCTAGCTTATCTACTTATTAGCTGTTTGAAACAGACTATAACCTAGAGAAATTATTAATACTTTTCCACAGATATGTTTAAGGATTGAATGACATAATGCAAGTAAATTGCTTTGATTATGGTAAGCACTCAATAGTTGTCAGCTACTGTGATTTGAACGGCTATTAAGAAGTAATATCTGAGATAGGTCTTATAAATTGATGGCTGAGGAGACTATTTTAGGTATACTGGATATTATTAATGGTGATTCAGTTCAAGAAGCAAGCTAGATTAGGCAAACCAGGGTCCTTGGAGCCTTGGGATATGGCTTACAGGAGGCTGCCATCATCTGGTTAGGGAGCCTTTCTCCTTAGGTTGAGGAGCATGAATTTCATCTTCTCGGTAGTGCGGGTCTAGCAAGAACCTGAGCTGTGGAGGTAGGAGGGGAGGTGTTCAGAGGAGTTAGCTGGAGAGTGAAGTAAGTAGAAGATAGTCCCCTGTCACCTTGCTAGTGAGGGGCCCTGCCACTGAGTCTGCCATAGGTTCCTTGTAAGAGGAGGAGAAAATGGCTTCGACACTGAGCTGTAGGGGCGGAAAGGAAGAAGAAACTTAGGACTGTGTGACTCTGTGGAATGGTCAGATGATATTGATGGCAGCAAAAGCTGTTGAATATACTTTGTCGAAAACTTGTCATGAGATGCTGTATTCCAAGCATTGGAGGAATAGTGTTCAGATGGGCAGGTCCTCCTGAGGTTTGTGTTCTGGTAAATAGAAAATGAACAAGCAAGTAATTAGTTAAAAATTATACTATATTGTCATACAGAATAAGTTTTGAGAAGAGAGAGTTGGGGAGCAGTACCATTTAAAATTAGGGGTCAAAGAGGATTATTTTCAAGGACATGATATTCACCTGTGAAACATGCTTTTTGCAAAGAGAGGGCACGAAATGCAAAGATAAAAGATGCCTGCAGATTTCAGGAAAGCCAGGAGGCCGCAGAGGCCAGAATAAAATGAGCAATGGCCAAGTGTGGAATGAGGTCAGAGGAGTAACCAGGTGTTATGTCAGGTAGACTTTAGAAGGTTCTGGTCTTAGTGAAATGTTGAACAGAAGAGCATCACCATCATTGTTACAGTGTGAAAAGGATTACTGTAAGGTAGGCAGGTGTAAGCTGCTGAATGTGACCTGCAGGGCAAGAGAAGCCAGAGTGAGAGTATTCCTTATAATTCTAGGGAAGCAGAATGTCTTGAGCCAGGGAGGAAATTATGGGATGTGGTCAGATTTCAAGTAGCCTTGCTGCCAAGAGCATTGTAGGTGGCCTATGCCCTGTGAGAGGGTTAGAGGGGTCAAAGATAATTCTGACGTTTCAGAGCAGAGCAACCAGGAGGTAATGGTTGACAGTAATTAGGATGGGAAAGACTTAGGAAAGGACAAGTCTGATGAGAAATATGTGAGATTAGATTTGGATATGTAAAATATGAGCCTATTAGATATGAAAGTGGAAACCTTAAGTAATATTTCAGAATTATTAGCAAGTAGATGGCATTCAAAGCCAAGAGATTAGCTCATTCCACTAATAAAAGAGATAGGAGAGACAAAAGAAGTCCTGGTCCAGTCCTTGACTCATTCCAACATTAAGAGGTGAGTGATAATGGAAGAGGGGTGAGAAGAAAGGACATTAATAAAGCTTGGGTGCTGGTATGTAAATGAACCACAAAGGTATAGTTAGCAAATCTAATGAGGGTTATTCAACTTCCTGACTACTTTTCTGTGTATGGATCATTTATTACATAATTACTGTGTCATACGCATCTTGGTACGCAGGTGTGCACACACAGGTGTGGAGCTCAGAGGTCAATAGTAGGACTATTCATCTTATTTATTGAGATAGAATCTCTTCCCAAATCTAGAGCACATTACTTTGGCTAGTCTAGCTAGCCAACTTGCCCTGGGAATTCACCCACCTTAGCCTCCTGAGTGCTGGGACCACAGGTGCACACTACCACACCCAGCATTTATGTGGTTGCTAAGGATTTGAACTCAAGCCCTCATGTTTGCAGGCAATCACTGTACTGACTGAGCCATTGTTCCAGTCACCCAAAACAATTTTTTGAAGAGTACATAAATTTACACAAAATATTTTGAGGCATTGAGTTGCATTCTGTGCTGTAATAAAAATAGATACTGTATTTTGAAATAGATACTGTACTTAGAAAGCAAAAGAATGATGACAAATTAACAACTGAGGTTATAAAGGAGAAAACTTAGATATTTGTAGGAACTTATGTCCTTTTGTGCTTGTTTCGCCTCTGTTACTTTGGCATGTGTGGTGCATGCATGTCTTCATTCATCTCCCTTCTCTTTATTTTACTGTGGAGTTTACGTCAGTGCTGGGGATGTGAACTCGGTCCTCACACTTGTACACTTTAGCCCAGAGCCATCTCTTCATTGTAATTCATAGATTTTTGTTTTTGTAAAGTATTTTTATTTATTTTCAAGCAGAGAGAGATAGAGAGGAGAAAATCAAGACAGAAAGTATGGATATCTAGAGCCTCCAGCCACTACAAATGAACTCCAGGTGTATGCATCACTTTGTGTATCTGTTTTTACATAGGTACTGGGGAACCAGACTCAGGTCATTAGGCTTTGCAGGCAAGTGCTTTAACCACTGAACTATCTATCCAGCCCTGAAACTGATAGGTTTTACAATTTAGCTATAAGTTTTGAGTCAGAACTACTGTTTGAAAATGCTTATTCACTTTGCCACATAGCTGTAAAATAAAGTTCATCTGTTGTGCTAAATAAGGCTATGCAGCCATTTTATTTTTTGAATGGAGGCTTTATCATTTTATACTAAAAGCAGCATTCAAGTATAAATGAATATGGATACATTTGACATTTAGCAACATGTGCATAAACTGAAATTTGGATCTGGATATAATGCCATAGCTGTTTAGCAGTATATGTATGTGAGTGAAAATGCATTTCATAAAATCATTATGATATGAATTTGCATAAAACCATGTTCAATGGCTGCAAAAATTTCGTTCAATTTGGTCCTTGCTCTATACAACTTGCTAGTTTTGAACAAGCATTTAACTCTTATGCTCAAAATTTGGTTATTAATATTCAAATAATATGTGGTACTAAGAATACACAGACAAAGATGGCCTTCTCTCAAATTCTACTACGATTTAAGGAAGTGATAATATTGATGTAGTGAGATTCTTTTTCTCATAATATAATGGGTAGGTGGAAGCTGTGTCTTCTTAGGTATTTGTTCATTTATATTCCACTCTCCTAATATTTTATGAGGTTATTTTGTACATGCCCATGTACTAATATGATGATTTCAGCCCTTTTTGTCTGTTGTTATCTCTGTGTGACTCACAGATTCACAAGCAACATGTACATATGCTCACACAGCAGATCACACACAAAATAAAACACCAAAAAGCGAGGAGATTTTTTTTTGGGGGGGGGTTCGTTTTATCAGCTAAATGTAAAGGCTATTCAGGAAATATTTCCTGAGGACTTGCGGTGAGAATTAAAAACTTACGAGAAAAATCACAAGATGGAAATGTGACTGTCAAAATTGACCTTGACCAGCTATGGTACTTCCCATGGTGCAGAGACCTGAAACAGCTGGGACTCTTCTGATAGTATGAACAAACTAGCCTCTAAATTCTGGATAAAGACAAAAATCAGTAAGTAAATAAATAAATATAAATGTCACACCTGCCCCATCCACACACACAGCATACCAGATTATTGGACTCACGTATCCATGTCTGTCTAGGGGTCTAGGGTGTGTGAACGTGTCGGGCTATACCAAGAAGATCCCAGAAGTCGTCCCAGAAGAAGATACCGGGGTGCCAGGAACTCTTCTCTCTCTCCATTTCCTCCATTTATCCTTGCTTTTTAGGGCTGCATTGAATTACCTTTTAGGAAATTATAAAAATAAATCCATGGCCTCCAACTTATATAAACTTATAAACTCTTTTACAGATGATGTTTATTGAAATGTGCAAAAAAAAAAAAAAAACTTGGGCTGGAGAGATGGCTTAGCGTTAAGCGCTTGCCTGTGAAGCTTAAGGACCCTGGTTCGAGGCTCAGTTCCCCAGGTCCCACGTTAGCCAGATGCACAAGGTGGCTCACGCGTCTGGAGTTCGTTTGTAGAGGCTGGAAGCCTGGCGCGCCCATTCTCTCTCTCCCTCTATCTGTCTTTCTCTCTGTGTCTGTTGCTCTCAAATAAATAAATAAAATAAATAAATAAAAATTAAAAAAAAATTAAAAAAAACTTGCCTACTCCATGAACAAGAGGTCTGCAACCTCTAGTTGGAATTTCATCAGATTGCTATTTGCCCTTAGTCACCTATTTTGGGCCCCCAAGGATTTATAAGTAGAGTACTCCCTGAAAAGGAATTCAAAGTTTAATTTCAGTTCCAGGGTTGCCCATGAAGCTAAGACGACAGCATTAGTTGGCCAAGGTCACTGGCCACCTTTGTGGTTTGGAGCAAGTTACTTATATTCTGCCTTAGTTTTCTCAGCTACAAAAGATGAGTGAACTATCTTCCCACAGTGTTGTTCAATTAATATATTGAAATTCTTAGCCCAGTGCTTACACAGAGTTAAGTTGCAAAATTAAAAAAAAAAATTAGAAGAATTTTCTTTGATATAGGCATTGTGCATTTCATTCTTCTAGATCAAAGTTTGGAAAGTGGTGGCTGTATTTTCATTTTTTAGACCTCAGTGTCATTGGGAAAAGGAAAGAAAGGGCTGGGGAGATCTGGCTTAGCAGTTAAAGCCACTGGGTTACAAATCCTGGCAGACTCGGTTTCATTCTCCAGCACCCACATAAAGCTGGACATAAAGTAGCACGTGTCTGGCATTTGTTTATGTGTGAGTATGTATGCACGCACACGCATGCGCACGCGCACACACAGACACAAAATAGGTACTTAAAAAATAAACTAAGGAAAAAGGGAAAGAGAATTATCTCAGTGTATAGCACTTGCTTAGCATGTGCAAGACCCTGGGTTAGATCACCTGCACTAAAGAAAAGTGTTTACTTTGCATGTGTGTGTATGTGCATGTTTGTTTGTGGATGTACATATATGCATATATATGTTATTCATGGGCATGTGCAGGCCAGAGGTGGACACTGGGTATCCTCTTTGATTATTGTACCCCTTATTTACTGAGGCAAGGTTCCTCCCTTGAACCCAGCTAGTCTTGTTACCTTCCTTGCTCCAGTGATCCCCTGTCCTCAAGTTCTAGGGTAATAGGTAGGCTGCTGTGCCCATTTGATATTTGCTTGAGTGCTGGAGATCCCAACTCATATTACATGACAAGTATTTTGCCAATTCAACCATCTCCCTAGCCCCCCCCCAAGATCCTTCAAAATTTTAATTTTTTTTTATTAAAAAAGTGGGAGGCAACAGTTCTCTTGCTGCAGAGCCATGGCCCTGCTTGCTCCTGCTGGTGACTTGAACCCATTGAATAGATACTTAAATGTAATTGTGTTTATGCAGACTGTTCAAAAATTGTGTTTTGGCATTGGTTGATATTTACTGTGATATTCACTCCCTCCTCATTCCTCACCCTGTATTTGTGTCTTTCTTTCCTGTAGAAAGAATTCTCTTTACTACATCTTTCTGTAAGACTATTATGGATAAATTCCCTCAGTTTTTATTTCCTGGAGTCACGGTCATTTCCACTTACCTCTTAAATATTTTCACTAACATTGTTTAATTAAGTACTTTGAAAAAGCCACCTTTAAAAGAAATCAAAGGAATTTGTGTTATAAACATAATTAAATTGTTGGCATTAATTCACCCATAATTTCATAAATTACATATCCTTTATCCACTGAGCCATGTTCCAAGCTGGGTGAACAATTTTTAAATGTGAAACCTAGAAAAGGTGTAGAACAATTTTAAGTTTCATGCTATGCTCCAGGGTGTTAAAATTTAGCACGGTATCTCTGGAAAACTATTCCTATGCTGATGTGTATGGCCATGATATGCATTTCTTTTCTAAAATATGTATGTATGTATGTATGCATGCATGCATGTATGTATATATGTATGTGCAAGCACTAGGACCCAGAGACTGCAAACAAATGCCAAGTACCTGTAACTTCCTCTGGCTGGTTTATCTGATTCCTGGAAAACTGAGCTCAGGCCATCAGGCTTTGCAATCAAGTGCTTTAACTGCTTAGCCATCTTTACAGCCCCTCAGAATACATTTATGAGCACATATAGAAATAAATTTGAACAAGTACTTTTACCAAGCATATGGAAAACAATATTGATATTAATATTATTTGTAATACATACAAGTGTACTTCAGTAATCTCCAGATATGGGAAATACACACTGCAGGATATTCACATGGAAGAATGATGTTGCTTCCTTGTCCCATGTGGTGTCCCTAGCCACATGTGGTTACAAATTCATATTTTTATTAATATTTACATGCCATAGTATTTCCATTTCAGTAAATATAACTATTCATTTTGTTTGAGTTATTTCTGTATTTCCTTTTGTTGGATGATGTATTTTTCCACTTTGCTAATCTCTATCCTTTAATTTGTAAAGTTACAGCATTCTGGTAATTGTTCCTTTCTGAAAGCTTCAATGTGCCATTTTAAGGTGTTTTTTTGTACTTGTTTATTCTCTTTTCTTGTTTTCTGCTTCTGTTTCACTGATTCTCGATATCATGTTTGTCCTCATCCATACCATAAGTTCATAGTGATTGCAAAAGCATAGTAGATAAAAATACAGTATTCTGGAGAAAGATGAAATACAATCATTTTACTCTGTTAATGAGATGATGAGAAATGACTTCTCAGAGTATGAAGTAAAAAGAGGTCTCACAGCTCTCATTGAAGGCATTTTAAAAAGTTGATTATAAATTTAAAATAGTAAAACCCTTAACTTAAATACTTTTCTCTGAATAAAGTACTCTACATTAGAGTATTTATATTCTCATCTTATGTGAAATGTGGAAACATATTGAAATTCAAATAAAAATGAATCAACCTGAATCTACCTAAGTTGCTTAAAAAAAAAAAAATGTGTTTTGGGAGCTTACAGAATGATTTACCTAAGCTGTACTTGGAACTATTTCACCGCTGCATTCTGAAATGTCTTTTCATATGTCCACTATTGTAAGCATCAACAGCACTAAGTACATCATCATTCTCCTTTATGAGGAAGTTCCTGTTTCTGCTCAGCACCCTGTAACTGAGCTTGTTCTCTCCTGAGTAGGTGCTTATCCACCGTGGGTTTGTATGTGATCTGATGGCAGCTGGACATCATGGGGGTTAGGTGATTGTAGAGAGCCACCAATCTTGCCCTCTTTTGGCTGGTACATGTACCCTTTGTGGGTTGACCACACTTCTAACTTTACCTTGTCTTTCATATACTTAATTTCACTGTTTCATTATTATCTTTTTTTATATTTACTATTTTTATGGCTTCTTAAACATTATTATTTATTTGAGAGAGAGAGATAAAGAGGCCAGTAGAGAGAATAGGTGCTCCATGTTCTCTAGCCATTGCATACAAACTCCAGACATTTGTGTCACCTTGTAACTCTGGTATGACCTGGGTACTTAAGAATTGGTGCCAAGTTCTTAAGCTTTGAAGGCACAAGCCTTAATGACTGAGTCTTCTCTCCAGCCCCTGTATTTACTATTTTTTTTTATTTTGTCAGCATAAATTACCTTTAATTTTTATTTCTTAGTAGTATTTCAACATGAAGTTTAATCTGTCAAGTGAGTATCAAGTTCTATAGTTGGGTAATACTGGATTTCGAGTCATTTACAATGAAAATGAAAATGTGAAGATTTTTTTAAAATTAAATTTCATTTTCTGCAATATCTAACTCTTCGTTATTTTCATCATCATCTGCTGGTTGGTCCTTTCTTGGTTGGCAATGGAGATCTGTCCTGTTCCTACAGAGTTCAGCTTTGGAAGTCATGTTAAATGCTGCATGAAGTAAGCTTGAAACAATTAATAAAGAATATTAGAGTTTAAAGCATTCCAAGTCAACTCCAAGACTATCCACATATTTTCATATCACATATTTATGACAAAAAACATTTTTTGTAGTTATTTCTTTAGAGTTCACAAACATGTGCATGTCTGCTTGTAATACACAGCTGAGCACAGAATGGCTTCGGTAACTGCTACCCACAAAACCAGTCAGGAGAGGGGTAATGGTAAGGAGCAAAATAAGTAGCAACTGGACTATTCCAAGGTTTTACCGGTGAAATCATGTATTGAGTAACTGAGTTAATGTTAAGGTTTATGACTCTTAAAATGTTCATATATATGTATATGTATATATGTATATACATATATTTATATATATACATATATGTGTGTATATATATACACGTACATATATATGTGTATATATATATATATATTCATGCATATATGTATATATATGAAATATTATAAGCTCTGAGTCTTTCTCCAGGGATATTTTTTCCTTCACTTTCTTCCCTGTACCAGAAAAGTAACAGATAAATAAGTAAAATGAGTAGTTTTAAATGAGTCATTGTTTTCCTTATGATTTTTAAAAAATCTGCTTATGTAGAATTGGATGTGTGGTTTGCTTTGTGGATTCTACTGCCATGAAGGCAATAATTTAAACAGCTATCCTATACTGAATCTCAACAGTGATTCAATTTCTTGTTTTATTTAACCATTTTGTTAATAAGAAATGTGTCCTGAGGGTCTGTTTTACATATCTCTTTTACTCCTAGGCCTGCCTAGGCTTAGAACAATAGCTCACTGGGAGGCAGAAGCCTGTGGAGGGCTTTGATTCACTTTTCCTTAGCTTGTACCTTCAATCAGAAATAATTGTTCTTATCCATGAACATCCCAAAGTAATTCTCAGAGAATGTTATAAAGGATGAATTTGTGTTTTAAAAATCTACAATGTCCATAATAAAGTTTTTGCTTAAGTTATAGTACGAATATATAAAACATTAGTGAATACATAATAAAGTCCTACAACATATCTTTTAAATAATGAATAGTGAAGTAGTGTTATGCATTTAAAAAAAAAATAAGCCAGAATTGACATGGTAGTATGAGTTTATAATCTCAGTAGTTGGAGGCTCGGGGTCGGGAGGTGATTGAGATCAAGGACAACATGGACTCCACATACTGAGACTGTGTCTCAGAAGAAGAAAAGAAAATTCTGTTTGCTTTTTGTTCTTTAGCATCATGCAGGATCATTACCCTACATGTGCTTTGTTTTTTATGGATTTATGGACTGTGGAGATTTAACAGTTTTCTCTCCTCTAGACATTTTGTGAATTGTAAAGTGAGAGGGAAACTGCATCCTCTCAGCACACAGGTGTCAAGGAGACTCTGTGCCCTTCAGTGCTCTCCTTTTGCCGCTGGCTGAACGTCTTCCTGCTCCATGTTGTGTGCCAGGCACTGTGCTGATCATTTGTCTCTGCCTGCCAGTGAATAAGCCCATGATGTAGGTGGCAATTCCATCCCATTGTATAGATGAGAAAATTGTGGTCTGGAGTCTATTAGTAAACAGTTATTCATTCCTTTCATGTCCAATGCACTAAAACTAGAAAACTAGACTGAGAAAACCTCTGTCCGTAGGGAGCTTGAAGTCTACTGAGAAGGGACTGAAAAACAAGTAGAAAACATGTTAAATGGCTTTAATAATTTTAGACACTGAGTACTGAGATTAAAGAAATAAAGCAAGATGTCATCATAGAGCATGCCATAAGGGAAGAGAACATTAGCCAAAGCGACAAGAGAAGATTTTAGGAAGACAACATTGAGAGGAGGATCACGATAATAAGGGCACTTGGTTAAAATTCTGGAGCCCTAACATTCAGAAAAACAAGGATCCATGATTGTCCAAAGGGCTTCCTAGAGCTTGGAATAATGTCTGGGCACTTGGTAAGGTCTAAAACATTTCTCTGTTGTTACCATTAACTTGTTCTGCAAAAGAGAGCTATTAAAATTCTTAGCAATCAGCATATTTCTGTACCTTCACCTATAGCATTATCAGTGACTTATTACAGACTTACTGCCATCTGAAAAGTGAAAAATAATATAAATAATATCCAGTATAGATTAATTTACATTTCACTTATACAGAGTAGGTTAAAGATTTTTTATATATAAATGATTTGTTTTTCTGTACTTTTAAAGAATATTTCTTTATTTGAGAGGGAGAGAGAGTATGAATGAGCATGGCAGGTGCTCCTACTACTAAAATTGAACTCCAGATGCATGTACCATTTTGTGTATCTGGCCTTTTGTGGGTACTTGGTGAATCTAACTCAGGCTATAAGGCTTTGTAAGTAAACAAGCTTAATCACGGAGCTGTCTCTCCAGGTCTGTGTGCTTTCTTTGTTTTATTTCTTTTTTTTTTTTAAAATAATGTATTTGAGAGAGAGAGAGAGAGAGAGAGAGCAGAAAGAAAGAAAGAATGGACCTGCGAGGGCCACCAGACACTGCAATCAAACTCCAGATGCATGTACCACCTTGTGCATCTGGTTTACATGACTCTTAAGGAATCAAAATTAGGTCCTTTGGCTTTGCAGACAAATGCTTCAACTGCTGAACCATCTCCTCTGCCATTTGTTTTTTTGCTCAGTATATATTATCTGTTAATTCTTTTTTTAACTTAAGTTTTTGAGGCAAGCCCAAACAGACTGGCTTTTTTTTTGAGGTAGGGTCTCCTACTAGCCTAGTCTCAGGATGGCCTTGATGGCAATCCTCCTACCTCTGCCTCCTGAGTGCTAGGATTAAAGGTGTGCACCACTACACCCAGCCTCTGACTAGCCCATTTTTATGTGAGAAAGGGAGAGAGAATTGGTGTGCCAGGACCTTCAGCCACTGAAGTCAAACTTCAGATATGTTCACCACCTTGTGTGCACATGTGATGTTGCACACTTACATCAACTCTTATGTCTGGCTTACATGGAATCTGAAGAGTCAAATCTAGGTCCTTAGGCTTTGCAGGCAAGTGTGTTAACCACTAAGCCACTCTCCAGCCCTTATCTCTGATTTTTTAATATCATCTTATTAAGGAAATTAGTATATATTTGTCTGTAATGTTTTAATTTTTTTTCACACTGCAAATTTCTAAACTTTGTAAAGTCAGGTTTGCCTTTTATCTTAAGTATTTTAGTTTTAGGATCAAGCTAGAAAATCCTCTTCTATGTCAGGGTAAAAAAAATTCATCTCATGGTTTTTTTTCCTTTTAACTTTAAGAGTTTCATTTTCATGTTTGAGCCTTTTAGCTATTTGGGGTCGTTCTTGGCTAAAATAGTGAGGTTTCATTAAAATATCTGTATCTGTCTATCATTGAAACATCTATATCTAATCTATAACAACACAGTATTACCCAAGCTGTCTATTGACTAATCATATTTCTGTAATGATTTGTGGTACTACCCATGAATTATATTTGATTTTTGTTTTATTTACAACTCATTTAAGACTTATATGTTGTCAAGGTTGAACTGTGGGTAATGCTCCAGGACCACATTGTTACTATTGTAGATTCTGGTTCATCTGTGACAGGATTTGTCTACCATGCCTATGCTCCTCTTGCTTATTTGATTGACAACACTTGTAAAAGCAAATGTTTAAATATTTAGGATGATAATCAAACACTTGCACTATGAGTTCATTTTTCAGAAATAATTCTGCCATTATTTGTCATTAAAGAATGCTAATTTTAGTATAGAGAGATGGCACAGTGGTTAAGGGTACTTGCTTGAAAAACCAGCACCCTCATAAATCTGATGCACAAAGTGCCACATGCATCTGGAGATTGTTTACAGTGGAAGGAGGACCTAGTATCCCCACTATTTCCCTCCCTCCCTCCCTCCCTCCCTCTCTCCCTTCCTTCCTTTCTCTCTCCCTCTCTCTCTCTCTCTTTCTGTCTGCCTCATTCACTCAGATAAATAAATATTAAAAAATGCTAATAACACCAGTAGACATATGAACCTAAACAATCTGTTAATTGAAATCATTTTAGGCTAATTTATCTTCCAAACTATTATATTGTTTTATAAGTTAGAATAGTTTAAAAGATACTCAATAGTATCAGAGACTTTTAATAAAAAGAAATAAAAGCAATATTCCTAAAGAATACGTTTTGGGAGGTACCGCATTCTTTGGTATTTGAGCATATACTTTCTAGACCTATGCTATGGTCCTACCAGAATTTCCATTAAAATTTGAATAAATTTAAATTGAATACAATTAAAAGATTAGTTCATCAATTTCAGTAGTCACATATGACTATTGCTACATACTAGGTAGTTCAGAAAAGAGCATCTGTCACTACAGAATGATCTGTGGGCTATCCATATTTGAGAGGTTGGAATTAAGAGCTGTTTTCAATGTCTGTTTGATACTTGGTTGATTGATTCAGAGGAGAGGTAATTCATCTTGGAGTATTAGCTCTAGTAGTGATTCAAATAGAAGACATGGTTATCTAAGGAAATATTAAGGGAAAATGTGTGTAGTACCACAAGAGAAGTCAGTAGATTTTTCTGATCATGTGCTCTGTTGACTTCCTATCACTCTGACAGAATACCCAAAATAACCACTATATTAAAATGAAAGGCTGGTTTGGGCTCAAGTCTTGGAGCTTTCAGTGTGTGTTGGTTGGTCTGTTGCTTTGGGTGGCTGTCACAAGTCAGAACATCATGGAGAAAGCACATGGCAGGATAGGCTGTCCACCCAATGGAACAAGAGAGAGATAGGCATCTCACAGTGCCCTTTGAGTGCATACCTCTGGTGCATACCTCTTTCTAGGGCCATCCTCTTAACGATTTTACCTCCTTACCGCAGTGAAGCAGACTGAGAAACCAGCCTTCAATGTGTGGGCCTTTGGGGGAATACATCCCAACTGAACATGTACTCTGTCACTTAAATACTTTTATCATATCATGGAATATGTATACATTCAAAATTTACAGTTACTTGTTGTATTGGTGTAATCATGTATTAATCGTTTTATAAACCATGCATATAAGTAGGCCAGAAATTCTTGGTGACTTACATAGAAATGAAAATTCCTCCTCACAGATCTGTGAGCTGTTTTATATGTATGCTAAAGTTCATTTATCCCATTTTAGAGTTTTCTATTAGGATGAAGTTTGTATCACAGGTTAGAGAATGTGGGGTGCAGATAGTAGTTACCAAGTAAGTCACTTAAAATTTGATAAGCCTTGTTTTATTCTGCCAGTAACTGGGAAAAATATTTATATTATAGGAGTAAATCTGCATTTAGTTTGTGAAATATTGTTTTAAAGAGTGCAAAATAAAAAGATTTTATCCAGAAACTTTGAAAATCTTTATATTGAGTTTTTGATTTTGACTTTGAAGTAATTTTAACCTCAGAAAACCTAATGGTAATAAGGCATATTGTTGTAACTTAATATAGTGTGCTGGTTTACACTGACCGTCCACTTGACAGGATCAGGAAGACTAGGTTAGCCTGTGTGCATGCTGCGAAGGATGCTCTTTATTAGGTTAATTGAGTTGAGAAGACCATTAAACTGTGGGCAGCACCGTTCCATGGGTCCAGAGCTGTTGGTCAGGGCCATCGTCACTCTCCTGCCTCCCCAAGGAGGGGACAGTGTGACTCCAGCTCTCTGCCCCACCATGCTTCCCCTGTCATGATGGACTTTCCCATAAAACTGCAAATGAAATAATGTTTTCATTCCTTCAGCTGGTTTTTATACAGTACTTTGTCCCAGCAATGAGAAGGTAACTAATACATACAGCATCTGACTTTGTTGTTTTTTGTTAGATCTAAATTACATTCAGCAGAGAGAAATACATTGAATGTTCTGATTGTTATTTTATTTTTAAGGAATGGCATCATCTCTCTAAAAGGATCTTATAAATACTACTTGATGCACCTTGAACAGATGAGTTCTCTTTGTTCTCATGCATATTTACTGAACATTACTTGAGAAGAAGATTCAAAGGAGATCTCTCCATTTCCTAGAACACAACTATTTAAATAACAAGCTTTCTGTGCCTGTAGTGTAACAAGAAGTCATAATTACTCTTTGAAGGATGTCAGTGCTATTGGAAATGCTTCAAACATGACTCATCAGCCACATTTGTGGGTGTTTTATGACTCAAGTTGTCATTTTTAGAAAATGCATTGTGTATGACAGAACAACTTACATTTGAATAATAACTTTGGCAGTGGGTTTTAAGGCGAGAGGTTTCCACTTCTTGAGAAAAGTATGTATTATAAAGTATGCAAAGAAAGGTACCACTTAGTAATCATGTGCATGGCTGAGGAGCATTGTATAATCAAGCATTCAGTTTCTTTATACACGTCTTACCTCTCTCATGAATCAGGAAATAATACAATTTTATTGTTAAAAGTACTCTTCTCTCTCCCCTGCAATTTAATTAATGCTTGTTAAGAAAAGGTAGCTGTCAGATCAGAATTGAGATTTTGAATTTTTCATTGTCTTCTGATAGAGTGGCAATCTAAATCTTTTTATTTAGGTGTATTATTTTGTAGACCTTTTCAGAATGATAATTTCTTTTCTGATTGTGAAAAGAAATTTTTAACAAGAATAAATTGGATGATTGAGTGTTTTTCCCATAAAAGGAAATAATAGAAGAAAGTATTCAATAAGGGAAACAATGATGATATTTTAAGTAAAAATAATTATCACCCTCCAATTATATTTATTCAATTTTTTGTATGGGAACATTCACTTTTTATTGTTTTTTTATTGTTTTTTTTTTTTTTTTTTTTTTTTGAGATAGGGTCTCACTGTAGCCCGGACTGTCCTGGAATTCACTCTGGAGACTCAGGCTGGCCTTGAACTTACAGAGATCCTCCTAACTCTGCCTCCCTTATTCTGGGATTAAAGGCATGTGCCACCATGTCCTGCAACATTCATATTTTAAGGGTTTGTTTTTTTTACATGTGTATACGTGGTGTGTGTGAATGGATATATATGTATATGTGTGTGTGTATGTGTGTGTATATATATATGTTTGTATTAATATGTGTGAGGGCACACATGTGTTTGAAGAGTGCACACACACATGTACATGTGTGAAAGATTAACATTAGGTGTCTTCTTCAGTCCCTTTCCACCTTTATTTTTGGAGACAAAAGTCTCTCATTGAACCTAGAGTTCATCAAGTCAGCTAAGCTTGCTAGGTGAGCACCAGGAGTTCTTCTGTCTCTGCTTCCCCAGCACTGAATTTGTCACATGCCACCATCCTCAGCCTTTATGTGGATGCAGCTAACTTAGGTCCTTTTCCTTGCATGGTATACACTTTATCCACTGAGCCTTTCCCCCAGATGACATTTTATGTTTATGTCATATTTCCAAATATATGCAATAGCCCTTTGAAAAGTAGGAAAACATACCAAGCATTTCACTTCTTAAAATTATTCATTCAATGTACAAATGTTTACAAATTCCAATGCGGTATAAACATGTCTGTATATGTGTGGCCACTGGAGACATGGGGCTGAGCTGTTCTTTCCCCAGAAAAGGATGGGTTTGGGCTAGAGAGATGGCTTAGTGGTTAAGGAGCTTGCTGGCAAAGCCAAAAGACCCAGTTTCAATTCTCCAGTACCCACGTAAAGCCAGATGCACTAGGTGCAGTATGTATCTAGAGTTCGTTTGCAAGGATAGAGGCTCTGGTGTACCCATTCTCTCATTCTCTCTCTCTCTCAAATAAATTAAAAAATATATTTTTTAAAAGGATAGGTTCAGCTGTTATATATATATGTATGTATGTATATATATATATGCATATGTATATGTATGTATGTATATATGTGTGTGTGTGTGTGTGTGTGTGTGTGTGTGTGTGTGTACATATTCTTCTGCTTTTTGGTCCAAGGTTATCTATGTATTATGTTGTTACTGGCAGTCCCAGATAACATATGGGACAAGAGTTTCAAGTCCAGTAAAAAATCTCTCTGGAGGAATGGCTTTCCATAGGACCTCAGATGAGCTGAGATGTATTTCTCAATTTTGGGAGTGCATGAGATCTTTGAAATGCCACTAACAGGAGAGATGGGCAGGCTTGTTGGTATCCTTCATTCATTTAGTGAGGAGCCTCTTTAATGGTTGACTGGTGCTTTCTACTTATACTGATCATTATAAATGCAACACATAAGTAATACATCTAATATGTAAGTAATCCATCATTTGAGGGGCCTCAATTAGCAACTGGATATTATCTGATTGGAGAGAGAGAGAAACCTAAGTAGGGAGGTCTATAAGCGTTCCTGTGTTGCTTTTTCAGTCTTAGTGGGGCAGTCACCTATCCATCCCAGTGATCTACAAAGATGAGTAAGTCTCTGAGTCTCTTTCATGAAGCATATGGGTAAAACCTGTCTATCTTCTCTTGACAGGGCTTCTTATTTGAGGATGGGCTAAAACAGTGGAGGGGGTTAGTGTGCCCTTCCTGGGTGTATTTGCATAGCAGCATATTGGAGAGGATTGAGAAAAATGCCATGTTTAGCAAATGTTCTTGACTGAAAGTCAAGTCTTGACCACGTGTGCCCATTCCCAAAGAGAGAAATGAGAGCACAGCAGTGAACGATTGTGACAGGATGGCATCATCTGGGCTCCCACAGGCTTGCGTACCCTCCAGCACTGCTGGAAACATCTGTGCCCTCTCCTTCAGGGCTGAGCTGTGCTCACATGGGGCCCACAACTTGCTTTGGCAAGTATTCCACCATTCTGGCATCTCCAATAAAGTCATATCTCTGTTGCAACGTGGGCATCATCTTTGCAGCTTTATATAGTGACTGCCCAGGGCCTCCTTCCAGGGAATCAGGCCCTGTCACACACCTCATGGCCTCAACAGCTTTCCAAAAATTTACTGAAGGCCTCCATAGCCCCCTCACTCTTCATTCTGCAGTTATGTAAAACCACCATGGTGTGGAGGATGTCAAGTTCTTCTGCCTATTCAAGATGTAACTTGGCTTCCCCGAACCATGCTGGAGCAGCCTCTGCGCTCCTGGGTGGCTTGTAGCTGCCTTTGTCTTTGCAGGCATACTTCTGGGAAGTGAATTTGTTTCAAAGGGGCTTTCAGTTTTACCCACTGAAGCTTTTGATGGGAGGGCTGTTGTCATTAAAGTACTATGGCTATTGTCTGGGTGAAAAGTCCAAGGTTTCTCCTAATTATACTCATATCTTTGGCAGTTACAAATACGTCATCCACATCTGTCCTGTCCTCATCTGTAATGGGTACAAGCTCTCTTTACCTTGTAAAATTGCAAATTTTCATCTGCAGTTTTAACCTGGGTTATTGCTTCTTTTTTTCTTTGCCAAGTGACACATTTCTTTTTTTTTTTTTTTTTGGTTTTTCGAGGTAGGGTCTCACTCTGGCTCAGGCCGACCTGAAATTCACTATGTAGTCTCAGGGTGGCCTCGAACTCTAGGCGATCCTCCTACCTCTGCCTCCCGAGTGCTGGGATTAAAGGCGTGCCACCACGCCCGGCCCAAATGACACATTTCACACCTTTGTTCTCTGCTTTCTGCCATTTTCCACTGTCCATCTGAGTGAATGCAGTAAACTATAAATAACATGTGGCAGGCTGTATCCTATGCTGTTTTAAAATTTATTTCAAAGAAATCAGTCCATTGCTTTTGAATCATCCTCACTCAAATGATCATATCATAGGCATAAAACAGCCAGATATTTTTTTTTCCAGACAGTAACACGCATGGCCTTTCATCCAGTTTTTAATAGAGTCCTCTTTCTCCCCTGGAATCTCATAAACCAAAATGTCACTGGTTGCATTTCTTCCACCATTCTGTTTATCCACCTTACCACCAGTAGGACCTGACAGTTCACTCACAGCATTCTGTTGGTCCTCTAATCCACAGACCCAAGTGCTTCTATAACCTCCTCCAAGTCAGTTCGGAAGGTCTACAAACCATGTCAGGTAGCCACAGCAAAAACCATATTAGTCAATGTTCTTATTGCTTTGACAAAATACCTTACAAGAGCAACTTGAGGAAGGGAGGGAGGGAGGGAGGGAGGGAGGGAGGAAGGAAGGAAGGAAGGAAGGAAGGAAGGAAGGAAGGAAGGAAGGAAGGAAGGAAGGAAGGAAAGAAGGAAGGAAAGAAGGAAGGAAGGAAAGAAGGAAGGAAAGAAGGAAGGAGAGAGGGAGGGAAAGAAGGAAGAAAGGAAAGAAAGAAGGAAGGAAGGAAGGAAAGAAAGAAGGAAGGAGGGAGGGTTTATTTGGCTCACTGTTTGAGGAGATACAGCCCAGCATGGAGGGGAAGGCATTGGAACAGGAGAGTGAGGCAGCTGGTCCCTCTGTTTCCACAGCCTGGAAGTAAATATAGATGAATACTGGTGCTCAGAGAGCTTGCTGCTTTATTCCATTTTTATTTAAGCTGGGGCCTGAGACCATGAAATGGTACCACTCACATTCATGGGTCTTCCTTCCTCAGCTAAATCTCTCCAGGAACATACAAACATATTTAGAAATGTTTCCCGTAGGTGATTCTAAATCCTGTCAAGTTGGCATTGAAAATTAACCATTTAAGAATTGTTTTGTTTTGTTTTTTAATTTAGCTTCAGTAGAGCTATACAGATTAATCCTTTGTGAGTAGAATAGTATCATGGTCCTAGAGTTTGCACTTGTCCCAAAATTTATCTCTTAAGAAGATATTTGTGCCTTAGATAGAAAGACTTTATAGCCCTAGAAGTCTAGTAAGTTTTACAGTCAATTGGTATTTGGGTTAGAGGTTTCTTTGTATGGGATACAGATGAGTGAGTCTTCTACATATTGAAAGAGGAGACTTGTGAAGGAGCTGTAAGGGTGAATGGTCCTTGGTGGAAGCTGCCTTAGAAACTCTGAAATCAGACTGTCCAAGTTCATTGTTGGCTGTTCTTGGAGTCTAGATCTTACCACTCTATCCAGAGCTGAGAGTCAGTATGTAACTGTGATCGGAAAATAGTATCCTTTGGGTTTGAGACTATGAACTAGATAGCTCCTGTGGGCATTGTGTCTAAGAGCAGTAGGGTTTTATATGGCAGGACGTAAAGGGATACAAGCCTCATTAATGACTTAACTTCTTGTGCCAGGTTGTAAGTACCATCAGGCTTGTTAGTCCTCAGTATGAGCATGTTACAAGCAGTGACAGGAGCAGAGCAACTGGTGAGAAGTTGTAGTCCTCCCAGGGCTTTAGGCTTGAAGAGTATTGGGAGCTCCTGGGAAAAACAATTGAGTTTTTTTGAGTGAAATGTTTACAAGAAGATGACTGTCCATGAAGAGGAGTGTCCCAGAACTCATGGAGAACTTGCTAGGGAACAGAGACGTCTGTGTTAGTGGAAACTTAAGTGTTGCACGTAACGAGTGCCAATAGAAGTGTTGAACCTGTAGTTTTGACACTGATGTACCCAAAACCACTAGGTGACACTAGGAACGGCTGTGTAAAAGGAGCAAATCAGAGCATGTATGAACTGGCAGTTCTAGGGTTACCCACCAATTCTAGTGATGAAGATTGAGGACCAAAATATGGGTCCAAAGAAGTTAATCAGGGCAGAGTAAGTGGCCCTTGTATTGATTAATGGATTAACTTTAGTTTCTATCACACCCATGGTTTTCACAGAGATGGAGACTATGGACGCTCGAACAGCCTCCCAGTCCTACGAAACATGCTGGAGCAGAATCCCACCCCCACACACTGCTCATAATCCTAGGAACAGAGTTAAATGTAACTTGATCCTCCTGGTCACAGTGCTCTGTACTATACCCAGTTGTGGTTAATTTGCTTGGCATTGCTCAGTGACACCATTCCTCTGATTGAGATTTGGCCAGAAACGAGCCACTCTTTTCTTTTATAGTGTTATTTGGAACGCCATCTGGACCAGCCAGCTCCTGCTGTCCTAGAAAGTCCATGACAGAGACACTTCCAGTTCCTCAATCATGGCCTGTCTACATAAAGAAACGAACAGCAAACAAACCAAAAGACAAAGAGAAAAACATACTTTGTATATACTGTTCTGTGAAGGATTATGTGAGGACTGTTATTTAAGTTGAATTAACTACCAGGAAGATTTTAAATGCAATACTTGATTACTTTATTATTTGCCCCTCTTACTGTCTGTCAGTATTGTTTAATCTTATGAACAGATGTTTTATATATTTAATTTTCTTTGAAGTACATTATTTATTTGTAATTACCATAATTTTATACTTGAAAACATCTTATTGCCTAACATTTTTTTGGTGTGTTGCATGAATTATTTTCTGAAGAGACTCCAATGAGCATTTGCTCCTTGAGGAAGGGTACACCCAGCAACCCAAAGGCTGATTTCACCAGAGTTTACGAACCAATTTGTTTACTGGAATTTCTGACAGAGCATGGGCGACGGGTTATTTACAAGAAGGTGGAGAAGCCACAGCAGTCACATTGAAAGGTCTTATCCCAGTGCAAGTAACAACTTCCCTATGGCTAGATAGCTGGTGCTCCCATGCCTTGATCATTCACTTGGTATATTCTCTGTCTCCCTCTCCAGATGACCCCTCGCACATCATGACGTGTAGCTAGCACAGGTTTTACCTGAAGTCTCAGGTGAGAGCCTGTCTTTCCTTGTCCCTGGCCTTCTGTGGGGGACATCTATAGACTCAATCTGGAGTCTCGTGTGTGGCTGCAGCTGTTTCTAACAATACAGCAATAATTGTTTTTCTCAAGGGTGATGTCATACAAATGGTCAGGTTAAGAAATGTAACCTGTTTTTGCTTACTCATCTCATGCTTGCAGTCTTGTAAATAACTTTAAATATTAGTAATTTTCAGACTTTGAGTTTCTCTGAAAAATCTTATTATGGATACATAGTGGTAATGTGTCTAATTTACTCAATAATTGTATTTATTTTCATTTTTATGTAGCAAGCAAGAAGTATAATAATGTTTATGATGGGAAACTATTGCATTAAGTAAAATAAATGTTTTTAAACCTTTTCAATTAATAATGATGTTTAATAAATGATTTTTCCTTATAATTAGTAATTTTTTTCCCCCTGTAAAACTAGATAAAGTCATTCCTGGATTTAGCTGTCTCTCTCTCTCTCTCTCTCCCTCTCTCTTTCTCTTTCTCTCTCTCTCTCTGAAAGGAGAGGGGATTTATTTTAACTTGTATTTCAAGGGGATATAGTCCATAGTGGTGGGAAAGGCATGGGACAGGAGCTGAAAGCCGCTGGTCACGTCTCATCCACAGTCATAAACCAAAAAGAGATGAATGCTTCTGTTCTACTTTTTATTCAGTCTGGAATCACAGGCCATGGAATGGTGCTGTCCACACTTAGGACAGGTCTACCTAACTCAGTTAACCCAATCTAGAAACTCCTTCCCAAGTGTTAGTTGGCTCATTTTTTTTTTTTTTTTTAAGGTAGGGTCTCGAGCTAGCTCAAGCTGACCTGGAATTCACTATGTAGTCTCAGGGTGGCCTCGAACTCATGGTGATCCTCCCACCTCTGCCTCCCGAGGGCTGGGATTAAAGGCGTATGCCACCACGCCCGGCAGTTGGCTCTCTTTTTATAAAGACTTTTTCATTTACATTTTTTTAATTTATTTTTTTATTTATTTGGGAGAGAGAAAGAGAGAGAATGGGTATGCCAGGGCTTCTAGCGGCTGCAAATGAACTCCCGACAGATGCACCACTTGTGCATCTGGCTTATGTGGGTCCTGGGGAATCGAACCTGGGTTCTTTGGCTTTGTAGGCAAGTGCCTTAACTGCTAAGCCATTTATCCAGTCCCATTTACATTTTTAATAGGGATGATTTGTGATTATTGTTGCTTATACTACAAGTGTCAACTTTTGCATCAAGGTTATGTTAGCCTTACACATTTCCACACAGAAGATTGCTTGTTGGAGGATTACGATGGTGTGTTACTGAACAAAAGTTCTTGCAGTTATATGCATGAGGAATGATTCTCACAAGCTGTTCAGACATGAGGGAATTGACATTGGGGAGGTTGTCAGTTTTAACTGTGCTGTCCTTACTCTTGTAAATAAGGAAGTCAGAGGGAGAGAAGAGATTTCTCACCACTTGGGCTTTCTCACAGCATGGCTGTACTACATTATTGTGTCAAGGTCATTGATGAAGGACTGATCATCAAGTAGTCAGCAGAGGGGGTTTTGTACTTGGAGAGGTGAATATAATTCTCCTGTATTGGCTTTTAGTAGTGATAGATCATAGGCATTGGAAAAAGTTCCAGTGGATTTTTTTTTTCTATCACCCCCAGTTATTCCTAGAGAAATAATCTATAGGGAAGCTGCTCTCCCCACCTATAATTTTTATAGATACCACTTGAATAAAACTGTTAGTAATCATGGCAATGAACTCTGGAATTATCATTTCTAAATATGTAAACTTTATTAAATATATAGTTCAAACACATTAGTTAATGATGTTTTATAAAGATGTTATAGACAGTTCAACATTATTTTAAATTATTTTTATTTAAACAACCTTTTGAATATGTGTGTGTGTGTGTGTTGCATTTTGATACACCCCACATTACTCTTCCTTATTCTCCCAGTTTTGCTATACTTCTTCTTCCTGACACTTATCAGTGGCTGTGCCATGGAAGAGAATGGCATTCTCTCCCCCAGCAAGCATTGACTGCTGTTAGTGCCACAGGAATGGAAGTGGCCTCAGGAGCCCCTCTCCTGTCTGTTACATATTGTCTGGTCTCATCAGCTGCAGGTTGTCCAGGGTACAGGTAACACAGCTGCGATGAGCTCATGCATGCTCTGGCCTGGATATGTCTGGGTGACCGAGTTCCCGGCACTCATCCTCTTGCTCTGCCCATCTTCCATGATGCTCTCTGAGCCCTCAAACATTCTCAACAGAAGAACTTACTTCCTCTAGTTTTGGGAAGTTTGGATATATAACCTGGAAAAACTTGGACCTGCCAGTGTCTAGTGCAAGTTCAAAATTTCTTGAAGGTTTCTGGTTTTGAAATTTCATATGAGTCTTACTACTTGGTAATATATTTATGGTACTTTAAGATATCCTTTGTATTTGTAAATACTTATAAGATTATGGCATATTTACTCATGATTTTGGACACGTGCACCACTTTGCATCCATCCATCCATCTATCCATCCGAGCTCTACACAATGGTAAGGAGAATCAACTTCCTTTAACTGCAAATGCCCTTAACTACTCAGACATCTTCCAATCCACATTTTTTAAGCTTTACTGGACAGTACTGGAAAGTATATCTGAACTTATATTTTACATTCAGGAAAAACTAGTCATTTGTGTATTTGGCTGGTGATATTGTTACTGACACTGGATTAGAGAAAAATAACAAGTCATTTGAGGGCTGATTTAAAAAGGGCCTTACAAAATACAGCTTCACTTACACTGTTTTACCCTGTCCAGTCACCAGCTCTCTCAAGAATACTGGTGCTCTGGGGTAGGTGTGTGGCACAGAGATAAAATAGCTCATTGTTTTTACTGGGATTTCTTCCTGTGAAGGTCCTCAGTAGGACTTCCCATAATGTAGGACAAATGAATGAGAGTACTTTCTGTCAAAATTTTCCTTTCCTTTCCTTCCTTTTCGAGGTAGGGTTTCACTCTAGCCCAGGTTGACCTGAAATTCACTGTGTAGTCTCAGGCTTGCCTTGAACTCACAGCAGTTCTCCTACCTCAGCTTCCCAAGTGCTGAGATTAAAGGTGTGTGCCACCACACCTGGCTCTGTCAGGAGTTTTCTAAGGCTCTATCATTCTTGTGTCCTAGGCCAGAGTCCCAGTTCATGGGGGCCTAATATACCAGGTCCAACCACCTCTTCCCTGAAAGCCAGTTGAGATTGAGCAGGGGAATGTTAGAGAGGATAGGAAAGAAATTAATTTTCATGTGGCTGCATGTGGGATAAAAACAGCTGTCTAGTGATCAAAAGTCAGTCCCTGAAAGGCTACCAAGAGTTTTGGGTTATGTACTAAGGGTCATGGGCTTGCATAGCTGGCCATCTTAGTTCTGAAGTGTTCTGGTCGGTCATTACTCCAGGTGTGGCCTTCTCAGTGATGAGTTTCTTCTGCTTCAGAATAAGTTTGCAGTCTAGCCAGGAGAGGACAAGTTCAAGTTTTATCCTGCTTGGTCACCCATCGGACTTGTACAGGTCCATGTGAAGAGTAAATGGTTTTAGCAAAATCAGCTCCTCCAAAGTACCCATTTCAGTATCCTAAGTGTGCTCTCCCCTGGTCATCAGTACCTAGTACCTTAACACTATCAGGTTTAAAAAGCTTATGTCCTAGGCATGTTGCTAACACATTCTGTTAGATAATCCTATGAAGTGAGTATTTCTAATTTTACAGATAAGAAAATTTTCCCTGTGCACAAACCGACTCTGAGTTCATAGGCTGTACCTATGGGACTTCAGAGCCTATGCTTTATACCATTGACCAACATATTAGAAACTGTAAATTTCAGGAGAACAGGAAGAGGAGGAGGAGGTAAACCAATGTGTTTATATACTAAGGCAGCTGAGAAAGATGAAATGTTGTTTTCTCAAAGTGAAGTGGCTAGGAAATGAGGAGTCCAAGTCCTGATTTATAGCCCCAAACATTTTGTTTTAAATTTTTTTGTTCATTTTTATTTATTTATTTGAGAGTGACAGAGAGGGAGAGAGAAAGAGGCACATATATAGAGAGAAAATGGGCGTTCCAGGGCTTCCAGCAAACAAACTCCAGAAGCGTGTGCCCCCTTGTGCATAGGGCTAACGTGAGTCCTGGTGAACTGAGCCTCAAATGGGGTCCTTAGGCTTCACAGGCAAGCACTTAACCACTAAGCCATGTCTCCAGCCCAACCCCAAACATTTTTCACTAGGAAGAAGAGATTTTATCAGGGATGTTTCCCCTCCCTTCTAGCACAGGTTCACCTTGTGGAAAAAACACTGTATATGAGAAAATGTGAGGAAATAAGGATGTCACCCTATCTCAGTTGGTTGCATTTGATTATTTACTTACCTGTGTTGACATATACCTTAATTTCTTTTTAAATATATATATATATTTTTTTTTTCATTTACTTATTAGAGAGAGAGAAAATGTGTCCACCAGTACCTATAGCTATTGCAAACGAACTCCAGATTCATGTGCCACCTTGTGTATATGGCTTTATGTGGGTACTGGAGAATCAAACCTGGATCCTTTGGCTTTTCCAGCAAACGCCTTAATAGCTGCATTTTCTCTCCAGCCCAACATGTACTTTAATTTCTTCAAGTGAATATTTAGTTCAATAATGAATGTTTAATACATTTTATTTAATTTTCATATTTTTATTCATGGGAAGTTTTGAATAAAAATATATTGGATTTCCTAAAATAGCTTGGAGGATACATCTTTATTGAAAGAAAATAAAAGAGCTTAAGAGAGGAAACTTACCAATAGACTAAATCCCATGTTATGGTGAAACACAGGACAAATTTTCAAAGCCGTATAGATCTTATGTCTCTATCAGAGCTTCCCTTTTGTATTCATCTCTGCTCCCTGGTCATGTGCATAAACCAAAGGCTAGCACATAGTAGACACTTCAAAATAAAGAGTTGTTTGTTAAAGGAATTAAATTAATATGTTATACAAAATTAATATTTTATCCCTTCCTATTGAAGAGATTATTAAAGCATGGGTAAATAAATTATTTTAAAATAATTCTTAGATAGAGTTTGTCAAAAATATTGGAAGAAGAAAGATATCCTTGAACATTAGCCTGTGGATTGTTGAGAGTACGTTTCCAGGGACCTGTGTCATATGCTAAACTGTACTTTTTATTACTGAAAATTAAAGTGGGTGAACTGAGGGAAAAGTCCCACTAGATTGTGCTGAAAAACCTGAGGGATGCCATCTCTGACACATTAGGGCATGAATGATCACAGTAGGACCTCAGAAATTGTAACTTAGCAGGCAAACATCAAGATCCCAATTTGTTTTACAGATGTGCTGGAGCTCAGCACACTTTACTAACTTTGCCCCATATTTTGTGAATTTCTTCTTCTTTATTACTGTCAGGCTGTCCTTGTTGTGTTAGAGGCAAAGAAAACAAAGACATTAAGAATAAAATGGAGGGCTGGAGAGATGGCTTAGCGGTTAAACGCTTGCCTGTGAAGCCTAAGGACCCTGGTTCAAGGCTCGGTTCCCCAGGACCCACGTTAGCCAGATGCACAAGGGGGCGCACACATCTGGAGTTCATTTGCAGCAGCTGGAAGCCCTGGTGTGCCTGTTCTTAATCTCTCTCTCTCTCTGTCTCTTTCTCTCTCTCTGTCACTCTCAAATAAATAAATAAATAATGAACAAAAAAAATATAAAAGAATAAAATGGAAAGGAGATCAGGGCTGGTTGTGATTGTGCTAATAAAAGTCTTGTTACTTATCTCACTTTTGTAAATTTAAAAAAAAAAAATTATTTATTTATTTGAAAGCAGAAAGAGACAGAAGAGAGAGACAGACAGAATGTGTGTGTATACCAGGGCCTTCAGTCACTGCAAATGAACTCCAAATACGTGTGCCACTTTTGGGCACCTGGCTGTAGATGGGTACTGAGGAACTGAACCTTGATCATTAGACTTTTGTAGGCAGGCACCTTAACTGCAAAGCCATCCATCCAGCCCAGTTCTGATCCCTCAGAAAGCTACTGTTATCATCCGTCACATCCAAACCTATCTTAAAGAAATTCCTAAATGGGTATGCATTCTGCTGGAAGTCCAAGGAAACTCTCAGAGTCCACTTATAGGAAGATAATGGATAGTTCAGAGAATTAAAAGCAGTAATTCATATTGCCGTTAGTAAGATTGAAAGTTTGTTCCCTCTGTCATAGAAATCTAGTAAGAGAAATTGTAGCAGTCAGCCTCAAGTTGCTGAGATGAACCTCTAAACCAGATATAGTTATGGAGAAAGGAATATTGATTGAACCTTAGAGATCCAGGGGAAGTTCTATAATGGCAGAAGAAGCTGGGCCTCTTTCACAGGTCCATGCTGACAGAGAAAAGCCACCACCTACCACAAGCTTACTCCTAGAACTCTAAGCAAAGCTCAGGCCATTTTCATATCTTTAGACTGGAATTCCAAATCTACCCCTCACCTTAGGGCTGCACCCTGGGATCCACCCCCAGTGACACCTATTCCAGCAAGACTGTTGCATCCCTAAATGAGAAACTTTAATAAAATCCTGAATATATTGAGGGGAAGCCATTCAAACAAAGGTCGAGTTTAAGTCTTAAAAGCAAAAGCCCTACTGGATGTCTTTAAAAACATTTTATCTCTATGAAGAAAATCCCAGTTATTTTTAAGTGTTTAATATTTTTAAAAATATTTAAAAGTTATTAACCAAAATAGTAAAAATACTATGGAATTTTCAGTTGTTTTCCCCTCAAGTCAGTTTTGAGGGAGTAAGGAGGAAAACCTCCAGTGTGACTAAACAGGGTTGGATGCTGAATGCTTCCAAACTTTATAACTGTTAATAATATAACAGGCTATAGTTATGAAAATGGTCTGACCATGCCACGTGAATAGAAGGTAGGCTTTGTTTTCTAGTAAAAATGAATGTTCTGCTTGGATTCATCCATTTTCTTGTCCCCATTTTCCCATGATCTACTAGCATGTAAAACCTGATACTCAGGCCTCAGAACCATAAATGGTGTTGATGGGGAATTGTCTTGGGCCTTTTAATCTTGGAATAATTCTCTACACAGTCTCTTGCTGAATCAAAGAAACAAACAAGGCCAGCCTATCTTGCTAATAAAAATAGTCTCTCAGGCTGAACCTGGGACTCCTCCAAGTGATAGGCTATGACACATACCTTGGGGATGTTTATTCTTCTCTGTATCTTCTCATCTTACATGAATAAGAAACTGTGAGATGTAGTCATTAAATACTACTTTACACTTACATGTTAATGTGGGTGGTGGACTTATTTTTCTTTTGTTTATTTATTTATTTGAAAGTGCCATACAGAGAAAGAGGCAGAGAGAGAATGGGCGCGCCAGGGCCTCCAGCCACTGCAAATGAACTCCAGACGCATGTGCCCCCTTGTGCATCTGGCTACCAGGGGTCCTGGGGAATTGAGCCTTGAACCAGGGTCCTTAGGCTTCACAGGCAAGCACTTAACTGCTAAGCCATCTCTCCAGCCCAGTGGAGTTATTTCTTCAGTATTTTCTTTAATATCTTCCTCTGTGAATTTTACCCCTTCACAGACATCACTAGTTTCTGTTTTGCCTAGTCAGAATAATATAAGAATTTTCAGTTATGTTAAGTTTCATAAAGTTTATCATTTTTTCCTCTATAGAAAAAAATAATTTTTATATGAAAAGCAATTCATGGTTTGATCCAACCCTTTCTAGAACAATGGAGAACTCCAATATTTAAGAATCCTAGTTTTGTGAGCTTAATGTACCCCATGTGCCTCAAGAAACTATGTGTTCATTACATCATTTCTCTTGCAACATCTACTGTATACTATAATCAAACCAAGTGAATAGACATATTTTTCATGTAAGTTTCTCTTAAATTGTTTTACTTGGTGAACATAAACTATTTTTAAATTCTATGTCACCTCCTATTTGTTTTGTTTTGTTGAGACAGGGGTCTCTTTGTAGAGCTCAAGTTAACCTTGAACTAAACTTAGGGCAGTTCTCCTATTTCAGTTTCTCACATACTGGGATTATAAGTGTGTACCAATTGTCCCATCTTTTCTTTGAGATTTTAATAGGCTTCAAGACTTTGGTATCTATTCCCCATACTGCAGTCACTATGTATAGAAATGTATTGAAGATGTTCACATTCTCACTATGACCTGATTCTACAATAAGCTCACCTTATAATAACTTCTGTTTAATTAAATGTAAATGTCATTCAAATAATTGAGAAAAGGTAAAACATTCTATAGTTTTCACATAAGTGAAAGCATAGCATACCAAAATAAGTGATTTTATCAGAATTTTATTTGTTTCCAGCAATAAGTAGAACCAGGTGTTTGGATAATTATGGTGATCTTCATTTTATAAAACCAACTGTCAGTTTCCAGATGAGCCCCATTGCCATTTTTGTTTGGTTTTGCTTTTAAACCTAGAAGAATGTTTTTTGTTGTTGTTGTTGTTGTTGTTTTTTGTTTTTTTTTTTGGTTTTTCAACTTCGGGTCTCACTCTAGCCCAGGCTGATCTGGAATTCACTCTGTAGTCTCAGGCTGGCCTTGAACTCACAGCGATCCTCCTACCTCTGCCTCCTGAGTGCTGGGATTAAAGGTGTGTGCCACCATGCCCAGCTTAAATCTAGAAGAAATTTTAAAGCCAGTTAAGTGTTAAAATATTGTGAAAAACCTTGTGTGTTGAGCTTTTCATCACTATTTCAGAGGCTGCATGCCATGGTTACCTGAGCCTATTGTTTGGAGTCTCTGGTGTGACACAATGTCATGGCCTCATGGGGCCCACATCATAACACCTAAGAAGAAAAAGGACAGAGTTGGGGCAGGGCCCCAATAACTGGTTCAAGGATAGGCCTCTAATAATTTACCATCCTCCTACAAGGTCATAATTTCCAATAGCACCAGGAGCAGGTTAGCAAGCCCAAAATACATAGGTCTTTTTGAGATATTCCAGATCCAACTTGAGCCAGATGCACAAAGGTGAGTCAAGCATAAGGTTGCACATCCCCACTAGGTTCTGCAAGCATCTGGAGTTGGATTGCAGTGGCTGAGGCCCTGGTGTGCCTGCCAATTTTCTCTATCTCCCTCTTCTAAAGTAAAAAAAGAAAAAAAAAATGGAAACAAAGAATATACTTTATACATCATGTGTTGGTGCCATCATTTCACTCCTCCATGCCCCCAGTTCACTGAGGACCTACCTCAGTGTTTTCTTTACTCAGCTGCTTTTGATTCTTCCCTGTCAGCAGGTGGACATGAGAGCACAGTGTCCTTCTGCACACTCTCTTTGGTTCCCGGCCTCCACTAGATGGTGATAAGTGAACTGCCCCGTGAGAAGGAGTGCCTGGCCTTCCTGGGCATTTCTCTGGGTGGTCCCTTCAGTCATTTGGGTTATTGCCTTTTCCTCCTCCTTCCTTCCTCTTTTCACTGGTTCTACACCCTTCTGTCTCAGGTGTATCTGAAGCATGAAACCCTTAGTTTACTGCTGCATAATCCTTTTCATGCTCACTGTAGTTTGTACTGGCTAGTGACCAATCTTATGTTCACTTTCCCAGTTGCGCTTTTCACTTTCTCCTTGTCCACTCCAAACCCTGCAAGCTCCCATCAGATATTTTCACATGGTAGTGTACCACCTGTGTGCCTGTGCTCATGCTATTCCCTGAGCTGGGTGTTTCCTTGCTCCTTCAGTGCCACGTGAATAAAGAGCTAAGATGCCCCCTGCCCTGCAATCACATTCGTCCCTCTCTCCTGTGGCTCTCTGTATACCTTTCTGCTTTTTCCTCTGTGACAGCATGCTACACATTCTTATCATAATTTTGGTTTCCACTTTATTTCTTAAATTTTTATTTTAAATGTTTTATTTATTTTATTTGTGTGTGTGTGAGAGAGAGAGGGACAATGGGCATGGCAGCATCTTTAGCTGCTGTGAATGAACTCCAGAAGCATGTGCCACCTTGTGTGTCTGGCTTACATGGGTCCTGGAGAATCAAACCTGGGTCCTTTGGCTTTGCAGATGAGCACCTTCACTGCTAAGCCGTCCCTCCAGCCCCATTTCTATTACTACTTTGTTTTTCATATCTCTATTTTTGTGATTATGCCAGGACCTGTTGCTCCTGCAGGTTTGGGGTCTGGCTTAACATGACTTTTGAGGAATTGAACCCAATCTGACAGGCTTTGTATGTAAGCAACTTTAACTGCTGAACCATCTCCCTAGCCCCACCATATTAGTATCTTAATAGATTACAAATCTCCTTGAAATGAAAACTGAGTCATTTCAACCTTGAAACCCCAGGAAATCTAGGTTCAATGCCTAGTCACATCCTGCCAGTGTAGAGAGAACATGTAGACTGGGAGACCTCGGTTTGAATCACTGCTATGTGATAAGCTACTGTCATTTGTTAGTTCTTTCCCCAGTTTTCTAGCCTGTAAAAACAAGATAATAATACCTGATTTGCAATCTGTTTATGGAAGCTGGGCATGGTGGCGCACGCCTTTAATCCCAGCACTTGGGAGGCAGAGGTAGGAGGATCGCTGTGAGTGTGAGGCCACCCTGAGACTACGTGGTAAATTTCAGGTCAGCATGAGCTAGAATGAGACCCTACCTTGAAAAACAAAAACAAACAAACAAAAAAACAAATAAACAAAAAAGATTTGCAGTATTTATGGAGATGAAATAATATATGCAAAGCATATAACAAAATAATAGCCCAGGCCAAATACAAACATTTGTCATGATTATTTCTGTTACTGTTACTATCATTATATAATATTAGAAGATGATAGTGTTTGGTTTCATCTCTTAGGATTAATGAGTTTCATTTAACTGTGTGGCTAATTTCTAGCTGAATATTACTAACTCTAGAAATGACCCATTAGCCTTTCTGTTAAATATAAACCCTTTTCTCATTACTTTCCAATCTCTTGTTAGTTCTGGTGTTAGAACATTTTTATGGCAAGAAGCATGGCATTCTTTAGGCTTTCCCCTGACAGAATGCCTCATTGCTGCCAGTGTTTGAGAGAAAAAGTATTATGCAGATTCAGTCCTCTTTATCCCTGTGTTGTCCACATTTGTTTTTGCACTGGAAAATAGGAATTGAGGGCTGGGGATGGTTTGGTTTAGTATGCTTAGGGTCCTAAGTTCAGTCTCCAGCACTGCATAAAACATCTTCATCTATGCCTGTAACCCTAACACTGGGGAGATGGGGAGAGCAGGATCAGAACTTCAAGAAAAGTGGAGATCAGGGTCAATCCCAACAGCTAATGCTGATGGTGTGATGGTGGTGGTGGTGACAGTGACAAAGATGTTCATATAGAACATCTGGTAGCCAAATCGTTGGGCACTATGTAAATAAACTAATGTTTTAATTTCATGTAATTTTCTTAAAACATCTCTGACTGTGTAATACTATCATGATTTTTTTTTTGTTTGCTTTTACAGATAAGAAGGGAGGACTTGAGTAGAGAGACTTACATTACCACACAGCTTATAAAAGATCATGCTGTTTGGATAGAGCGGTATTGAGGTCAGAGCAGTCTTCCTGGGAAGGCAGCATCACCACTATCCTAGTGCTGCTCCCAGGGGCTCTAGTGTGAGCTTACAGGGTGGCGAGGGCTTTAGACTCATTATGGCAATAGCATCTGAACATTCATCAGGAAGGTGAAGAAGATAAAACACTTGCTTTAAATTCTGTTTTTTCTTAAGCCTGTCTGCCAGTCATATAACACAAGTGCCTTGAAACTGTAGACTACAGGGAGAGGCAGAGCAGGGTGTGGTCATAGTCACTTGTATGCCTTGGGATCCCAGATACAGGACAAGCTTTAGTTGTTTCTATATGGCTGTGTAAATGGCAAGAGTGATCAGCAACTCAGAAAAGCCATTCTTAGTGGACACAGTACCTCCTTGACTTTGGCCTTTTAATAGTTTCACTTTTAATTTATGCCTTAGCACCCATAGCCTGTCATTATTAGTTGCTCAATTAACATCCCACTAGAAATTTTCTCCATGATTAACCAAAATAATTGCTGAAAAGAAAACTAACACTTATATCCTAATTAATGGTCCAATTGCTGTTGTTCTATCCTACAAAAAAATTAAAAATCATGAAAGACAACTTTATTATGTGTCTCTTTCTCCGTGTGTATGTGTGTTTTCATAGGGAAATAAACCAAGTATGGTTCAATAAAATAACAAGAGAAAAGGAATGAGGACTGGGAGGAAGGGGATATAAGACTATAACCTATGTTAAAAATAAAAATTATAAAAGAGAGAAGTGAAATTTTATATTAAGAAAAAAGTTAATTTAAGCATCAGAAAAATATGTTTTATTGACTCTTAAGAGGTTTTCCCATTATAATGTCTTTGAAATAAAAATACTTCTTAAATGATAGTCTTCTGCAAATAGTTTCAACCAGAACTGTTGCTAAGGCGGCATATCTTTTTTTGTTTGCCTCCTGGCTTTAGACCTCCCAACTGTCCCAGTGAACTGTGTGGCCATGAGATCTGATGTCCTCTGCTTCTCAGACCTCCTTTCCCAGCTGCAGCTTCATTGTTCTTGAACACCTGGTCATGGCTCCACCTACATGCAAATCATTGATCGTTTCCTCTGCTAGGACACCATTTCCCCTCTGAAGTTTGACTGTCTACATCAGATCTTTATTCAAACTGGTGTGTGTGTGTGTGTGTGTGTGTGTGATGCAGGTGCAGGTGCTAACACAGTACCTCATGGTTGTGTGTGTGTGTGTGTGTGTGATGCAGGTGCAGGTGCAAACACAGTACCTCATGGTTGTGTGTGTGTGTGTGTGTGTGTGTGTGTGTGTGTGTGTGTGAGTGTGTGATGCAGGTGCAGGTGCTGACACAGTGCCGCGTGGTCACACCAGCTGAGGCTGAAGAACATGTACATCCATCACTCACCAGCCTGTTTTCCTTGAGACAGAGTCTCTCACTGATTCTGAAGCTTGTCATTTCCTCAAGCCCCACAGTCCTCTGCTCTCTCCTCAAGAGGCCTGTGGTTACAGGTGTGCATTTCCACCCCGGCACTTCATGTAGATGTTGGATGAATCAAAGTCAGCAGTCTCAGACCTCCCCCATCCCCTCCCCCCACCAGGCCTTCATGCACGTTGTACAGGAACTTACTTGACCACTGAGCCATATCCTGAGGCCCCTCAGATGGCATTTCCTCGTTTAGATTTTCCCTGGTCACCTGGTCTAAAGTTACAGTATCCTTACATTTTCCATTTACCATTCTGCTTCATTTTTCAGTTTAGCATTTGTTATAAGCTGATGGTTCATATCTTATTATTTTGCCTATAGTTTGTCTCTCTTCAAGAGAGAATAAGCTGTGGTAAAAATAGGAATTTTCTCCTGTTTTCACTGCTGAATCTCCAGATGCTGGAAGAATGCCAGGTTACAAACAGGACACTGAATAAATATATGCTGTGCATATTGACTAATGCATATGAATATGTCTCTGTGTTAAACATAAAGAATAATTCAGCAGATAACAGGATCAAAGGTTGGTGGATGCATTTGGGAGACAGACCCAGTAGAGCGCAGAGCCTGTCTCGTGAAGCGCGGATGACAGCGCCAGCGTCCTGCAGGCATGTAGGCTAGCATCCCCACCGCTGAATCTCAAGATTGGAAAACATAATCTTTGTTTATTTTTCATGTCATTTAATTTAGTGTTTGGTTAAAAAACAAACAATGGGGCCCAGGACTGAGAAGCCAAAGTGAGTGAAACCATATTTTAATTATCAAGAGAAATGACGGTGATAATGAATGTGGGTATAAAATAAGTTTTGTTAATAGCATGCAGTTCAATTTCCTTTATTTTGTGAATAGTGAAACTGAAGCCCAGGGCCTGGGAGACTTATCCAAGGTAAAGTGTTCATATAGCAGACTAAGTCCAATGTACTTTGTTGTATTTTTAGAATGGGGGAGGAAGGGAGATAGAATTAGCCCACAGGGTCTTCAGCCACTGCGATTGAACTCCAGACACTTAGTGGGCATATACAACCTTGCGCCTGCCTCTCCTTTGTGTGTTTGGCATGTGGAATCTGGAGAATCTTTAGGATTCCCAGGCAAGCACCTTAACTGCTAAGCCATTTCTCCAGCCCCTACTTTCTTTTTTTAATTTTACTTTTATTTATTAATTTGAGAGAGAGAGAGAATGGGTACACCAGGGACTTTAGCTACTGCCAACAAATTTCATATGGATGTGCCACTTTGTGCATCTGGCTTTACATGGGTGCTGGGGAGCCAAACCTGGGTTGCTAAGCTTTTCAGTCAAGTGCCTTAACCACTCAGAAATCTCTCCACCCCTTCAGTCTACTTTCTACTTTTATATAAAGTGCATGGACAATGCTAATGACTTTACATAATGGAAAAAATAACAAAAACAGCTCAGTTATTCTTCTTAAGCTGTTTGATATAGTGACCGATCTATGTAGATCAACATATATCTCCTTGTCATCTAATGTAGCTTACAGAAGAAATTGGAAAACTTGAAGACAAGGTGGAATGTGCCAATAATGCTCTGAAAGCAGACTGGGAAAGATGGAAACAAAATATGCAAAATGATATCAAGTCAGCATTTACAGATGTGGCTGAGGAGAATGTCCATTACTATGAGCAGGTAATGGGGGATTTTCAGTATCACTTCATTGGTTAAAAAGTGCTATTTAACTTTCTACTGATCTGTGTTGTAAGTTAAGTGAAGAAACGAGATCACATTCAAATTCAAACACCTTCCTGGTTCAATTCTCATACATGCATGCATATTTATATATATATAGTTATTGTTATTTATGACATATAAGTATAAATATCATATCAATGTCATAAATATATATATAAATATATTGTTGTTGTTTGTTTTGTTTTGTTTTAGGTAAGGTCTCACTTTAGCCTTATGTATTCACTACGTAGTCTCAAGCTGGCCTTGAATTCATAGAATCCTCCTACCTTGGTTTCATGAGTGCTGGCATTAAAGATGTTGGCCACCACACCTGGATATATTCTCTTTTGTTTGTTACCATTTTGTTTTGTTTGTTTCTCCCTTAGGTTCTTGTTTTGGAAGAACTTAAAGTCCTAAAAGTAGAGTGGAATCTATCCTGATACTTTATGTCTTACCTCTCCTTTTTTTTAAATGTGTGATTTTATTATAAAGCACATGCAGAGAAGAAAAGGA
Source organism: Jaculus jaculus (assembly GCF_020740685.1). Classification (NCBI taxonomy): domain Eukaryota; kingdom Metazoa; phylum Chordata; class Mammalia; order Rodentia; family Dipodidae; genus Jaculus; species Jaculus jaculus. The sequence continues at coordinate 28,218,314 of NC_059120.1, forward strand.
GCAGATGTTTGAGCACAGGATTAATTCAGAGTTAATTATTCAATACATCATATATTCTTGCTATTCTTCAGCTACTCAGAAATCAGCAACAAGGCTAAGGAGCTAGACCAGTAAGCAAAGTCCTTGCCTTGCAAGCATGAGGATGTGAATTCCATCTCTAGACCCCATGTAAAAATTCTACACTTGGTAGTATATGCCTGGGGAGTTGGAGATTGGCTGGTCAGCCAGTCTAACCTAATTGCTGATCTCCAGGGCAATAAGCAGCCTGGTCTCACAAAAGGAGAATACATTCCTGAGGACACCTGAGGTTGTCCACTGTTCTCCACATGCACAATCATATGTGTTCACCTGTATGCACGTGTTTTTAAAAAACCAACAACATTTGCTGGTTAAGAGGTCCTCCTGCATAAACATGAACTCTTGGGCTGAGGTCTACAACATGTGGCTCCCCAAACTCCACATAAAAAGATGGGCATAGCCACAAATGAGTGTAATCCCAGTAGTTAACAGATGTTGAGGAAGGGATGGGACCAGAGAATCACTGTGGAGCACTGATGGACAGCAGCTCCCTGTTGAGGAAGAGACCTCAAAAAAATATATGAATTAGGGACTTCCGGTTAAGATGGTGGTGTAGGTACCACGCCAAAGCAGGCTGGGGGGAAAAAAGACCTCAAACTCACAGCAATCCTTCTACCTCTGCCTACCCAGTGCTGGGATTAAAGGTGTGTGCCACCACTCCTGGCTGCAATATGCATCTTTAACCTTACCTCTAGTGAAAATAATAAGTACATGAAGTTGATAAGGAATTTATATTTTATAGCCTACAATGCCAACTAATTAAAAGCTAATTTAAATAGAAATCATCTATTTTGAAAGATTAACTGATAATGAATTATTTTTATGAAATGAGAGCAACAAGGCATATTATACAGGGAACCTAAGCACAGAGCATGGTTTGTAAGACAAACTCAGTCCCTTTCTCATGTCATTACTTAGAGTGAGAGAAACAGCCAGTCAGAAAAGTTCTGATAATGTGGTGTACTTTCTAGGAATAAAGGACATTGAGGGACATTTAACCTGGACTAAAAGGAGTAAGAATGAGAATATGTTAAAGCAGAAATCTGTGTGTTGAATTAGACTTCTCTAGATAAAGATGAGAAAGACTTCCAAAAACACCTGTGGACACAAGTAGAAAAGTGAGAGACATGTTCAAATAACTGAGACCCATTTTTGGAGGAAGGAAGGTCTGAGATAGTATTCAGCTGAAAGGCTAGTTTGAAAGACTGTATTAAATTAAATTTAGTTCTTTTAAAATCATTTCTTTGGAGGGAAAGAATTTTTATGAGAGAGGGAAGTTCTTTCTCATTATTATTCTTCATTAAATCTCTTAATAATTCTTAATAAAATTCAAGTATATGAAATATCTATAAACTTAGGTTTATTTATGTAAATGCTAAAGAAAAAGAAAGTCTTTTGCTGCAATGTGAAAACCTACAACAGAGAAGTCATGATTTTAGGCATGTAGTCCCTCCTATGGAGTGGGTCTCCAGTCCAATTAGAGAGTGGTTGGTTTTCTCCATAACAGACATGCCATTATTACACCTGTTGGCTCATTTAGCCTGGCTGGCCAAATTTAAGGCTTGCAGTGTCCACTGTTGTTTATTTCCACTGGTGATTTCTCTTTCTCCCACGGAACTGCATGCAATGTAGCTTTTGTCAGCTTTCTGTCAGCTGATCTACACAGAGGAGCTTTTCAGCTTAGCTCCAGAAAGATTTTTCAGTGACCTTGCAGCCCAAATATGTGGAGTTCACATTAATTCTGTTGAACTACTAAAATGTTTTTGGGTTTTGGCTGTTACAAAAAACATGCATTCTTGTCATTCTCTTAGATTGACACACCACTGTGATTTGGAAATAGTTAGATGAGCATCCCTGGGCTGCATTGCAAATTTTGTTCTCTATAGCAGTTTACATCCCTGTGTTGTGCCTTTAACTCCTTCCCCAAAGTGAACTGTATTTCTAAATGTGACTCAAAATGCATGGAATGTCCTGCATCTTGTATATATAAGTCAGGAAAATAATTGATTTTCTTGAAAATAACTTGAAAAGACTCCTGCATCTCCATATATTTTTTGATGCTAGTTTTTTTGTGAGTGAGAAAACTTTAACAGATTTGACAGATCAATATAATAAATTAAAACAAGGAACTTACAGCCTGTGAGTAATCAAAAACTCTTAAGTAGCAGAATGATGAATGATCCTAATGGGCAGTAGTCCTGTTACCTGTTACCTGCAGAAGATTCCAGGTATTAGAGAAGTGCAGTTTCACAGTGCTCCATTCTCTGTCTCATTTAATCACATTATGGTAGAAAGACTTTCAGCTTTTACATAAATAAATCTCCAAAGGAGTCAGTCCCTAGTGTGATAGATAAGATGAGGTTTACACAGTTGCCTTTGGGTTCACTTGCATGACATGAAGTGGTCATAACTTGTATAACTTGACAAATTTACACATCAACATGGCAGTGGAATATGAGATTGCAACTATGAGGTGTGAATCTGTGACAGACCTTAATTATTTCTATATGGAAATGTCATATCTATATATGAATTTGTTGTGACATTTAACTCAAAATATACAATAGGTATCTCCAACTAAATGGTGACTAGGTAAAATCTATTCTCATTATTACCTGTATGGAATAAAAAAATCCAAATTGGTCAGGGTAATTTCTAAGTATAGTAACACATCATTTAGTTACAGGAATCTGTTCTGAGAAGTGTGTACCTAGGTGGTTTCACTGCTTTGTGAACATCTTGGAGGATACTCATGCAAACTAAAAAAGCTATGATGTTACCAGTTGAGGTGATCTCAGAGGACCATGGTGCGATCATGTTCTGTCATTGACTGAAATGTGCAGCACATGGTTGCACAGTGACAGCCAGGTGACTGCAGGAAGTGATTTCCTGCTGCTGTGAAAGAGATGCTGCACTGATAAAACATGACACTGCAGGAAGTGTGTGGTCTTTTGAATTGCTCCCTGTAGGTACAAATGAGAATTTGCTTTCTGATGCTGATGCTGCTGGTGGCAAAGGTTTCAGAGGAAGCCATCCTTGGCATAGGTATGGCAGTGAGTAAGAAGAGTATATTCTTCTGTCAGCTGTATTTTAATAGTGTTGAATTTACTTCTCTATCTTGTGTTCTTACTAATGGACTTTGAGTGCTTTTTTGGACTTTGTGGCAGTACAGTTAGTATCAAGGTAGCTTTCGACTAGCTCTGGGTTTGGCCAGAACTATAAAAAAGAATAATTACCCTTTTGGAAGAGCAGCCATAAAAAATAGGAAACTGTCTAGTCCAATGGCATCACTTTATTATTAAGAAGATAGCAAACAGCAATGATCTCTATATCTGGCCAGAAGGTGATTTGATCATTATTATGTCTGTTTCCCCAGCCTGCAGGATAAGGACAGCATGATAGTAATCAAAAGGAAAGAATTCACAAGGGATACCGTGAGGGTTTAATGTGGCGGCGGGGGGGGGGGGGGGGGTAGGGGGCGGCGTTATTAATAAAAGAAGCAGGGTTGTTATCTATGAATAGCTCACAAAATTATTCTTCTTTACTGTTCTTAAGGCAGGGTCTCACTGTAGCCCAGGTTGTCCTGGTGCTTACTCAGTAGCCCAGGCTGCCTTTGAACTCAAAACTATTCTCCTCCCTCAGGTCCTGAGTACTGGGATTCAAGGTAAATGGCACCACACCCAGCTATAAAACTTTTTTCTAAAATTAATTAATTTTTTATAACAAAGTTGTACTCTTACATCCCCTCTCCCCTGCTCCCATTCTATTGAGGGTCCTCCTCTCTGGGGTTAATGGCACTTATTGTGGGTTCTTAAAGGCCTCAGACAGTTTCTGTAGGATGGGTAATGCTCAGGTTAATCCCTCCTACCGTGAGGCTCTGACAGGCTCTCTCCACTTCTGCAATGTTCCCTGAGCCTTGGTGAGTGTGTTAGAAATCTGACTTAGTGTTGAATTCTTTATAGCCTCTGGATCTCTGTTTTGGAGGGTTTGAGTGGCCACAGTGTCGATCGCCACCTCTCTAGAACTGGTTTTCAGGCTTGCCTTGGAGCAGTACTTGTGTCTCCACTTCCTTTGCAGAGACTCCTGGGCACTGACCCGTGTGGTGGAAGTGGCCTTGCGTCATGGTGGGCAGTCAGCTATCTATTCTTGATATATTGATATATCCTGAAACTCCCCAGTATTTTTTACCATCTGTGAGATAAAACAGATTTTTTAACGAAAATGAGAGCAGCTCAGATGAAGGGGTATAAGCGTCAACATTAATGAAACTTAATGAAGTATATGCTATCTCTTCTTAGCCAAAAAGCAGTGGACATTCTGTACAGAGTCTATTGGTTTCCTAACCTTGGGAATCTAGCTTGGTTCTCAGTAACTGCATATTCCTCACATCTGAGCATCTTTGGTAGCCAGCTCTGCTCATCATATATATGTGTCATCTCCTCTAGTTTCCTCTTTAAGATCTACTTCTCTCTGTTCCATATACCTTCAAGCTTCTACTTATACAACCTTTATATAGTGCTCATATTTTCCAAATTATGAGCTTATAGTCAAGTGAATACAATGGAAATGAATATTCTTTATTCCTTTGCAAAGCTTATTTTAGCAATATCTATTATTGTATATACAGCTCATTGTTGTATCGCTAATTATATATATGTATAAAACTATATATATATTATATATATAAATGTTATATATAATATACATATGTATATATATATATACACATACATACATACACACTCATGGAAAACAATTATAGTAAAAACTAAGTACATATACTAATGAGTAAAGAAGAAATAAAGGGGCCTAGGAAAATAGCTCATTTGGTAAAGTACTTGCCTTACAAGCATGAGGATCTGAATTTGATCTCCAGTACCTACATAAAAATGCCAAATTGTGCTGGAGAGATGGCTCAGTAGTTAAGGCACTTGCCTGCATAGCCTGAGAACCCGGGTTCAGTTCCCTAGTACACACGTAAAGCCAGATGCACAAGGTGGCGCATGTATCTGGAGTTCGTTTGCAGTAGCTAGAGGCCCTGGCACACCCACTCTCTCTCTCTCTCTCTGAATCTTCTCTCAAATAATAAAATAAAATTAAATTAAATTAAATTAAAGACAAGCTGGGCATGGTGGCGCACACCTTTAATCCCAGCACTCAGGAGGCAGAGTCAGGAGGATCAGATCACCATGAGTTCGAGGCTACCCTGAGATTACATACTGAATTCCAAATCAGCTTGGGCTACAGTGAGACCCTACCTCAAGAAATGAAAATTAAAAAAAAGAAGACAAACAAACTTTTTTTTTTTTTTTTTTAATGGCAAGTGGGGGATGCACACCTGCCTCCCAGTGATGGGAACAGGAAGTGGATCACTGGGGCTCACTGGCCAGGCTGACTGAAGGTATCCAGGTAATTAAGAGACTTGATTTCAAAGAATAGAGTTCCTGAGAACAGCACATGAGCTTGTCCTCTTACCGCCACATGCATGCACACAACTCCATGGTGAATACAGTAATTCCACTAAGGAGAGCCCTCGGTAGAATGAGGACGGGGAGGAGAGAAATAATGATACCAAAACACGACGTGTCCATATGAAGTTTCTACTTAAAAAATGAATAGAATTATGTTATTATGTCTCTCTATTGTAACTTAAGTGACTAAAACAGATTCAAAAGTCTTCCATTAAAAATATTAACATGAGCCTCATGTGGTGGGGCCTGCCTATGTATGATCCCCACACCTTGGAGGCTGAAGCAAAAGGAGTGCCACAAATTCTGGAGTACACAGTGTCTTCCAGGCTAGTGGGCTGTACAGTTAGAAATTGTTGCAAAAAATATTTTTAAAGCTGTGTTAATCAAGTAAATATGTGTATTATTCTTCCATAATATACTTTAACCTTATAATATTTAAGATTTAAGCTTAAATTTGTGTCTCCACAGTGCTTAACAAATGACATTGAAAATCATGGAATCCTTTTTTCTTGGTCTAATCATGGCATTTTCATTCATATATGTGTATGTGTATACACACACACATATGTATATATATATTTATATATGTATATTCTCTCTTATTTTGCTCTTATTAGTGCCCCTTCTGCACTTCCTGCTGGTATGTCCCTGCTACCTTCTGGTTGGTTCCTCTCATTCTCATCTCATTCATGTCTCATCACCTTGTTCCCTGCCACTTCCCTTGGGGTCTCTTCCTGTTTTCCCTTGATCCCCTTTCTATCTTTCTGACCCCTTCAACACATTTAATTTAAACTCTAAGTTTTGTATATGGAAAAAAAAAACATGTCATATTTATCTTTCTCAGCCTGGCTTTATTTACTTAACAATGATTTTCAGTTCCATCCATTTCCTGTATTGAATTGAGCATGATTCCAATTGTCTTTAGAGCTGAACACAATTCCATTATGCTATGTCCAACAGATAATGATGAAATCTTACATAGATACTTTTACAAGAGACAAATGACATTCTTAAATAAGACTTTAAAAAGACATGATAAAAGTTGATTATATATAAAGGCTATATAATTGATAGAATTTTTTTTTTTTTTTTTTTTTTTTGGTTTTTCGAGGTAGGGTCTCACCCTGGTCCAGGCTGACCTGAAATTAACTCTGTCATCTCAGGTGGCCTTGAACTCATGGCAATCCTCCTACCTCTGTCTCCTGAGTGCTGGGATTAAAGGTGTGCACCACTACGCCTGGCTATTATTTTTATTACTTTTAAAGTTAGCATATAACGTATTGGGTTTCATTATAGCATGTTCACACATCACACCTTGTTCTAGTTCATTGTAGTTTCCCCAGCCTCCTCCATGTCCCCAAAACAAGACAGGCAATGCCTCTGGATATTTCTCCCCACCCTATGGCTCTTAAATTCTTTCTGTCCCCTTGTCTGCAAAATTCCTTGAGCTTTTTTGTGCTTGCTTTAAGTCTACTTACACAAGCTCTCAGCAGCTTCCGGATTTCTGCTCTGATATATTTGGAGTATCCTTAGTGTCTCTCTCCATCACCCTGGCACAGGTTGTCAGGCATACCATGGAAACAGCACCCTTGCTCATCTCACCAGTTCCTCTGTGGTTTCATCTGAGCCCTAGCTTCTGTGCTAGGGGTGGTTCTTCTCCTGCCAGGGAGTCAGCTGTCTATTCTTGTCTTGTTGATAGATTTTGGTTGTCCTCAGTTTTCACTGCTTTCTGAAAAGGAAGGACAGGTTCTCCAGTGTCCAGTGAGATCAGGATAGTTTAAAGGAGATAAGCATTGGTAATTTAGTAGGAGCTTCTCATTGGCGTCTATAATTTTGGTCTCCATAGGATTCTGACTTGGTTTCCAGTTCCAGCTATGGAATCCTTTCCACTGAGTGGATCTCCTAGCCAATGAGAGAGCCATTGGTTACCCACTTAGGCTGTGTGCCTCTAGTGCACAGGTGTGTACGTCTTCTTATCTGTGTGGTTGCCTTTATATGGCAGGACCCCTGCTTGCTCACACCACTGTTGGCCATTTTCCCTCAGCAGTTGATGCAGGGCTTTTCAGCACTGTATGGCCTAACTGCCTGTGAACTAGCTTCCTTCCAGATTCAGCCAGATCTCTCAGTGTTCTGCATCATAAGCATGTGGTGTCTTCAACAATAGGGTCTTGCCTTTTACCTCACATGAGAAATAAAGTGCTTTCACAAAAGCCTGTCTTGTTTTGGAGACCTGTGGGTCTCTCCAATCAGCAGCTCAAGTGGGTTGTAACCAATTTCTTGGAGTTACAAGCCAATAACTGGAAGTTACAAGCCATAGACAAGCCAGAGCCAAATGTTTTAGGATTAGGCTTCATCCCACCCTATCCAGGCCCCATGAAGTCAGTCCTAAGTATTCTGTCTTAGTGCACAACACAAATATTTGTATCAACATGGGCATGTAGGAAATTGCAAAGCAATTATAATGAAGATAAATGAAGACAGGAAAGAGTTCGTTCCAAGGGCATACCTTCAGCTCTGTGAACAAGGATGCCAATAGTTTTCTGAAATCCAGACCAAGTCATTTATGAGCCAAAAGTTATAGAAAGTTTTCAGAAGTAGATTTCTTAGCTGTCCTTCTACAAACTAAGTCATGGATAGGCATCAAGTGTCTAGAATGTGTTCTTCAGGGTGGTTTGATTCAGGTGTCCCCCATAAATTAGTGTTCTGAAAGCTAGCTTCCCAACTGATGGAGATTTGGGAATTAATGCCGCTGGGAGACAGTGTATTATTGGGGGCAGGCTTATGGGTGTTATAGCCAGTTTTCCCTTGCCAGTGTTTGGCATAGTCTCCTGTTGCTGTTGTCTACCTTACGTTGGCCAAGGGGTGATGTCCACTCTCTTCTCATGCCATCATTTTTTCCTGCTTTCGTAGAGCTTCCCTTCGAGCCTGTAGGCCAAAATAAACCCCTTTTCTGCCAGGACTATTAGATGGCTGCCAAGGAGAGCTGCAGGCCCTGGGTGAAGTTTTCCAGGACTGTGAATAGCCTAGCTGGAGGGGTGGAATTGAAACTCCAGAGATTTATTGCTGATTAGAATTATTAGACTCAGAGACTTGTCACTGGTTAGAGTTGTTGGAGTAGAAGCTGTAGAGTCTGATGTCTGCCCTGGTCTTGTGTTGGTTGAATGTTTCTTTGCTATGCCCAGTGCCATCTTTTGCAGGGTGAATATTTATTCTGTGCCATTATGGGTTTTGGGGGGACACTTTGGTATTATGGCTCAGTTAAAAGGCTGTGGACTATGGGGATGTTTGAACATCATTGGAATTGTTAAAAACTATGGGGACTTTTAAAGTTGGACTGAATGTACTATATTTTACATAATATGGATATCAGTTAATGGGGGCCAGGGGCAGAATGTGGTGGTTTGATTCAGGTATCCCCATAAATTTTGGTGTTTTGAATGCTAGGTTCCCAGCTGATGGAGATTTGAGAATTAACACCTCCTGGAAGGAGTGTATTGTTGGGGGCAGGCTTATGGGTGTTATATTCAGTTTCCCTGTGTCAGTGTTTGGCACGCTCTCTTGTTGCTATTGTTCACCTGACATTGGCCTGGGGAATGAGGTCCATCCTCTGCTCATGCCATCGTTTTTCCTGCCATCTTGGAGCTTCCCCCTCGAGCCTGTAAGTCAAAATAAACTTCTTTATTCCCACTAGCTGCTTTTGGTTGGGTGATTTCTACCAGCAGTGTGAACCTGACTGAAATAAGGGTAATATCTATCATTCAGTTAGGAATGTGTCCCTTGTTAGTTAGGGAAAATGGTAAACTTGAATGGAAAAGTTTTTTTGGGGGGGCTAGAAGTGATTTTATGCTACATATATTTTAATGTTTTTCAAATGTGTGAATGTTTACTGTAAAACAGCCTGGCCCAAGTTGGTATAGCACCCAAATGATCTGATTATGAAGCCCCTTGACATTGATGATAATTGTATGGTTACCACCTGAGAAAGGTTCTGGTTTAGGTGTCTTCCAGATACATCATCGTTTTGGGGGTCTGAAGAATCATAAAACTTACTTTATTGAAAGGAGCAAAGAGAACTGACATCTTTACATGTCCCCAGCCTCATGATAAAGGGGTTTTGTTCAGAATCCAAAAGGACAGGACAAAGGAAGAAAACACTGGTCATTTTCATACTCCCTAGAATTTAGTAAAGTAGTTTGACGATTATAGAAAAGCTAGTTATACTTTCAAAGTTACAGACCTGAAAAGAAAGTACAACTGAAGAAGAGTGAGCAGTTCTGAGAAGTGCACAGTGGATCAGAAAGGAATGAGAGATGATTGTACCCGGGGTCTGTGCATGATGGACAGGGAAGGTGAAAGGGGGAGCAGCCAGGGGTGAGCACAGGGAAGAACAGAAAGTGTCAGGGGCACATGGCGGAGGAAGTGGGGTTGTGCAGAAGAAATGAGGAGCTTCTGAACACTACCAGAGTCAAGTGCATGAGCCTCTTTGAACTGAAGGAGATGGAGCTTTAATGACTGTAGTATAGTTAGTAAAATGAATCCCTAATGAAAACTGAAAACAGCTGATTTGTGTTTGTTCTCCATCAAAGAGAAGGAAATAAGTGAAACGGGCTTGGACAACACCACACATGCACACACATGTTTTCTGATGTACTTGAAGAGATTAAAGAAAAAAACTTTCAAGGGGCCTGGGATTTAGCTCATTGGTAGAACACTTTCCTTGCAAGTACATGGTCCTGGATTCAGTCTGTAGCACTGAAAAACAAAACAAAATGTTCCATTTCTACAAAATAGAAGTCTGTGCATATGCTTTTTTTCCCCTTTGTGTTGAAAAGCCTGTTAGGAGCTGGAAAGTAGAGCTCACAGAGCCTCAATTGAAGTCCTTAATTCTAAATTAACTACTTCTGAGTCCATATCAGGCAAGATTGACAGATCTTCACTTACCTACTCAAGTTTTCTTCCCTAAGTGAATGCAAAATGAGCTCCAGAGAAGTGGAGTGGGGAAATAATGACTCCTGTTTTCAAAGTTAATGTCCTGTGCCATTCTGAAAATGGTCACCTAATGGAATGAATGGCCGATGTTAGAGAAGAAACAATGGTTGTGGTAGACAGCTTATTCACATAGAGTTATTTAGTATATTTTTAAATCTAATGAATGACAGTGTTCACATTTTCTTTTAAAATCTTGGGGAAGATACTTCAAAGAAGGTCTATGTTGAGTCATTGAATATTTTTTATGTATTGGTCATTTTTTAGGTTGAATCTGAGTACTGAAACACTTTCTTTACTAAAGATGGAAGAATCCAGAGTTGTCCAGGACAGGAGTTTTTGAATATATATTAGATTGCATTTATTTTTACAGTCAAGGCTCATAACAGTTACTAATGCTTGACCAATGCCCTCAGACACAAAGACAATTTTCTTATGGTACCTTCCGAAATGAGCAGTCAGTATCATTGTGAATGAGGACTCAGAACTTCACTAGACATCTATGAGTTATGTACTGTTGGTTCTGTGTAGGTACTGTACCTTTCAAAGCCAATATTCCTGCCGGAGAGGCTCAGTGGCTTAGAAATTTACTTATCCTAACCATTTTTATACCACTTAAAAGTCAAATCTTCTAATTCATAGCTACCTTGTGCCCTTGTTATACATTGTCTTATCCAGTGGGAGACACTGGATGTCTGCATGCCTGGATTAAGAAACATAGGCTCAGTCATGTGCTTTACTGTGGTCCACGCAATTCAGCTTCATCAGGGAAAAGGTACCTTTATATCATCTTAAGGCCATGTAGTAGCATCTATTGCATATCGAGGAGCACTTTCCCATTTCTAATTAAAAGATCAACATTACCGAGCATTTAATAATTAGCTTTGGCCACTTTTTCTATCAAAATTATGGAAATCTCTTTTTTCTTCTGGTGGACGATCGGTTTATTTCACATACAATCAAGAAGTATGCAGTAAGAATGAGTAGCTAGGCCTGGGAGATGTAAAGTGCTTGCCGTGCAAGCTAGAGCACTAGAGTTGGGCTGTCCCACACCCACATAAATGCCAGGTGGGCATGGCAGCCCAACTGTAGTCCCACTGGAGAAAAGGGATTCCAGGACCAAGTGCTTAGCTAGACTAGACACTGTGCCTCAGTAACCAAATAGGTGAGCAATTGAGGAAGACACCCCACATCAGCCTCTGGCCTCCACATATGTGCATACATGTATGCATATATACACCCATGAGCACTCACACCTATACACACACATGCCACACATCTGAAGCTTAAAAATATTTTTTATGCTGAAACTTTTTGGACTGTTCATCTGAAGTGATTATGCTTGTATCTTCTGACTCAGTGTGAGGAGTGGGGTGTGGAGGCGTCTTGAGTATTAACTACCACAATTACCAGAGACTCCTTTCGCAATTGAAGAAGCAAGAATTATAAACCAAATTCAAGGAAAATTACATTGAAGTTTAATGGGTGTCTGGAGAAATGGCTCAGTGGATAAAACACTTGCCCCTCAAACTGAAATGCCCTAGTTCGATCTCCAAACTCTGAGCCTGAGGCGCTGGCAGGTTTCTGTGATCCCAGCATGCTGATACTGACAGCAAGATGGAAGGCAGGGGCAGGAACATTTCCTGGAAGCTAAGACACTGCAAAGAACACCAGGGTGAGAAAACCCAACAGGCAAAGACCTACCAAAGTCAGCCTGTGGCTCCACACATGCACCGTGACACACTGCTATGCATTCATACACACATGACATACAGGAACACACACATGAAGTCACCAACAAATAATAAAAATAACAAAACATTAAATGGTGGCCAGATGTTATGGGTCATGACTAGTTCTAGCACTCAGGAAACTGAGGTAGGATAATTTACTTTGAATTGGAGTGTAGCCTGGGTAGCATGGTGAATTCCAGGCTATCCTGAGATATAGAATGAGACCCTGTCTCAAAAAACCAACCAAATAAAAATATTTAATGATAATTTCTGTTCAAATTACATATTCAAAGGTCATAGCTATAACTCATTATTCCATGTAACTGTGAAATTATTCTCATATATGTATTAAGCATTTTTCTACTTTATAGACTTTGCTTTCTTAAAAACATGTAAAAAATATTTTAAGTGGACTAGGGAGATGGCTGTGCAGATCAGAGGGCTCATCAAGCATGCATGTGGGTTTGAGAGAGCCTACGCTTGAACCCCAGGACTCATATGAACAGCATGGCCATACATACCTTTAAGCCCAGTCTCTTGCATAGTGGAGACTAAAGTGTCACTGAGGCTCACTGGTCAGTTCTGCTTAGATATTCCATCTCTAGGAGACACACAGAGAGCAGTGGATGAGGATATGCAACATGCCCCTCTGGCCTCAACATGTCTGTGCATGGGATGTGCACATCTGCACACGTATGCATGCAACATAGAGAACCCAACACACACCACATACACACACACACACACACACACACATGCAAGATAAAATATTATATTTTCACTACTCCCCTGTACATCCAGCAGATATCCTATAAATATTAAACAAATTTTACTATACCCCTTTAGATATCCTATGTATATAATTATAATTAATTAAATTATATTAATTAAAGTAATTAAATTAATTAAAGTAATATAACTATTTCTCAATCATCTATACAAATGGAGTTGATCTTATGTATAAAATGGACAGTAACACCATAGCACAGAAATTTGGCCTGGCCCCATCCTTGAACATAAATCTTTCTAAAGTTAAATATCAAAGAATTTGATAGGAATTGATTAGAAAAAAGAAGAAATTACTTAAAACCCACACATAGCACATTATGTAATATAATACATAGGCTAATTAATTATGATAAATTTATACTGCACAATAAAATAAATTTAAATAATTTATTAAAAATGGAGTGGAACGTCACCATGTCACTGGCCCGTTGTCAAAGCTTAATCATATCATTGTGTCATTGGTTCAGATGTCAACAGGGCAGCAATGGTCTTCTCCATCCTGCCAACCCACCTCTCTATGCACATCCTTCAGAAGCACTGAGGAGAATAAAATTAGAACACATGAAAGATGTTTTGAGAAAATGTACTTTGGGAATGGAGAGATTGCTCAGTGGTGAAGGCACTTGCCTATAAAGCCTAACAATTGTGGTTCAATTCCCCAGTGCCCCAGATACACAGTGCTGCATGTACCTGGAGTTTGTTTGCAGTGGCTGGAGGCCCTGGTACACCCATTCTTTCTCTCTCTCCTTGCAATTAAATAAAAATATTTTTGAAAGTATACCTAACCTAAATATTATAGTTTTGCCTTCATAAGTGTTCCATGAAAACAATGAACTATGTGTTCTTTATAGGTTGTTGTGCTTTCAATATGATTAAACAAAAATAATAAACGTCGTATCTGAAGTGCTTATTATTATGTTAATGAACTTCCTGAATTTGACTTGCTCTATCAAAAACCATAGGGTACAGACTGAATAGATGGTTTAGTGGTTAAGGTGCTTGCCTGCAAAGCCCAAAGGTCATGGTTCGACTCCCCAGAATACACATAAGCCACATACACAAGGTGCTACATGCACAAGGTGGCTTATGCATATGGAATTAATTTGCAATGGCTAAAGCCCTGGCATACCAGTTCTCTCTCTCTCTTTCTAATTCTCTCTCTTTCATAAAAAAAAATAAGAGGATGCATGAATTGAAGATATCCCTGAATGCAAATTCAGGCTGTTGTAGTATTTCCATCTCTAAATATTAGACCATTTGTAGCCCCAATTTACACAGCTGTAAAAATAAGAGAACCAGAATCAATTATACCTAAGAAGCCTTCTCAGATTTTAAGTTGTGCATCCATAGCATACAAAAGAATAATAAACAAGTGAACCACAAGGGGGCGTTTGTAGCCAATGAGTCCTTTCTACTTTCACTCTTGCAATTATTTTCAGACAAGGTTCCTGCCTCCACTCTTGAGAGATACAAAATTATAGAAAATTAATATGCAAATATTGTTATTTTAACATTACTGATATTTCTAAAATTATAAATTGGCAGATGATTCTCAGAAGCTGAATTTAGACTTTCCAAAAATGAAGTTCAGTGAATAAATTTGAGCTATTGCAAAATAATAGAAATTACTTTTCCTTGGCAACATCATCCCTGATTTCCTTCTGGATTGAGTATATATCAGAATTTCAAAATATGTAGCTCCAAAAAGTTTTTATTAATACTTCGAATCTTAAGTTTTAGTGCTAAAAGCAATTGCCAAAATGTTATATATTCATTGCCCTCATTTTAAGCATGGCATGAAATTTTTACCGATGCTAAATAGTTTTTCATTGCTACTGGCCCTCAGTAAAAATAATTACACACTTGATCTTCACTATTTCCTCAAGTGTAAAATAAAATAGCATCTGTGCCCATCTTTATCTGAGATAACACTGAAATCGCTAGGGACTCTTTCCTCTCATCGGTAGTTTATTCAGAGAAGCAAGAATGGTGCTCTCTAAAAAGAACCTTTAGATGAATAAAGAAAGGTATAATGACAACAAATTTTATTCTAAAGTGGATAATTCTAGTTTCAAAAACATGTGATAAGAAGGCTTGATTTTATCATATGGTATATTGTTTCCAATTTAAACAAAGTTCTAGTCAGTTTAGCTTATTAGCATAGACAGCCATAGATCATACTTTTTTTTATATTTTTTGTTCATTTTTTATTTAGTTATTTGAGAGCGACAGACACAGAGAGAAAGACAGAGGAGGAGAGAGAGAGAATGGGCACACCAGGGTTTCCAGCCACTGCAAACGAACTCCAGATGCGTGTGCCCCCTTGTGCATCTGGCTAATGTGGGACCTGGGGAACCGAGCCTCGAACCGGGGTCCATAGGCTTCACAGGCGAGCGCTTAACCGCTAAGCCATCTCTCCAGCCCAGATCATACTTTTTAATCACCAGTTAATTATATGATCATTTAGATGGAACTAAATTTTCAGGTAGCTGTTTCCATGACCAGGGTGGGGCATTATCTATGGAGTTATGAAGTATAGGTTGGTATTGTCACATGGTGACTAAGAGTTTATTTGATCTGTGAGTGTATGTATATGCCTGTTCATGTGTGTGTGCAAGTGCAAGAACACATGTATAGAGGCATGTGGAAGCCAGAAGATAATACTGAGTGTCATCCCCAGAAATGCCACCCACTTGTTTTTGAAACAGGGTCTCTCCTGTGCCTGGAGCTCACCAATTAGTCTAGACTGTCTAGTCTGTGAGTTCCAGGGATCATCTTGTTGCTGCCTCCACAGCCTGACATTTTATATGGGTACTGAGGATTGAACTAAGATCCTCAAGCATTCACTGTAGTTTTCTTTGTGGAGAGATTCTTAAAGTTATATTTTGGTGGTTCAATTTCTTTTATTATTTTTCTAATTTAAACACCTTCTTGCAGTTTATTTTTTATTTATTTTTATTAGATATGGACATATTTAGTATGTAAACAACACATGTTGATACCATCCTTACCCTCTTCCCTGTCCCTTTTCTGAAGAGGCCTTCCTTGTTGGGGATACAGGTCAACCCCATGTGGATTGTGGCTCATGCATTATGGGCACTGCAGTCATTTATAGGGGAGAGGCAATGTCTCTGTGTAAAATGTCCCAACTTATGACTCTAACAGTCTTCCTGCCCCTCTTCCACAAAATTCCATGAGCCATGCTGGGAGCATTTTAACTCTACTTCAGTGATGGGCACTTAGGAGCCTCTTGATCTCTGGTTTGGTAAGTGTTGAGTGTCCACAGTATTTATCTCCATCACCCTTGTGCTAATATCAGATTCACTTCAGAAAGCAGCACTCTTGCTCATTTCCCCAGCTCCTCTGTGGTTTCAGCTGGGGCTGGGGTGGAGTACACTGAGTCATTTATCTCCTCAGGTCCATCTCCTGTCTGAAAAAGAGAAGCACATTCTCCAGTGGAGAATAAAGTCACCACCAGTTAAATGGAATAGCCATTATTAATTTAGAGAGAATTAAAAGGGTGTAGACTCTCCTATAGCACAATTAGTGGGCGCTTGACAATGGAAAGCAGAATCATTATCTGGATATGATTCTGACTTGTTTCTCAGTTCCAAACATGGTTTCCTTTTTACTGAACAGATTTGTTAGCCAATCCAAGAGCAGTTGGTTACCCACAATAACTGTATGCCACTATTGTACTTGTGTGAGCATCATGTCTGGTTGTTTGCTTCTGAGTTGCTTAGACTTTGAGTTGCTCCGACAGATGTTGGCCACATTCCCACAATAGCTTATGTAGTGCCTTCCAGCACTAGATGGGCTAATTGTCTGGGGACTGGCTATCTTTCAGATTCCAAATAGGTCTCTCCATGGCTCATGCCAACAGTGTGTGTTGTCTTCAGTAGTAGGGTCTTACCATTAACTTCTGGTGGGTAATAAAGTGTTCTGACAGAAGTCTGTCTTATTTGTTTTGGGAGATCTAGTAGGACTCTGATCAACAGCTCATTGTGAATGTAAACCACATTCTGGTACAGGGAATTATAGGCCAGCACCAAGGGAAAAGAAAAAAGAAAAAGACATAGAAGAAAGAGAAACAGGAGAAATTTAAGGTGAGGCTTCATCTCACCCTTCGATTCAGGTGCACCCCCTAAGGTCCTCATGAGGGTTCCTTCTTTTAGTCTGACTATAGGATTCTATGATACCAGTTCAATTTGGGTTCAGTTTTGTGTCCCACCCCCTCCCTGCCCCTTCCCCCATGCCCTACTGTCCCTATTGTCTATTCTTGAGATGCTATTTAAATATGTCAGCAGCTGGTGCTGATCCTGACTTGGAACCACAGATGAGTGTGACCATGCAACAGTTGTATTTCAGGGACAGTGTGAGTTAACTTCGAATGATCCATTCCAAGATTGACCATTTCTCCATATTTCATGGTGTCATTTTTTCTTACTGCTGAGTAGAATTCCATTGTGTGGATATACCACGTCTTGGTTATCCATTCATCCAGTGAGGGCACCTGAGTTGATTCCAGTTCTTAGCTGTTAAGAGGTAAGCAGCTATAAACATGGTTGAGCATATATCTCTGAACTGAGATGTGAAGCTTTTAGGGTAAATGCTCGCTCACTAAGGTAATAACGGGGTCTGTTGGTAATTCTATATTCATCCTTTACAGGAGTCTTCATATTGATTTCCATAGTGGGTGTCCCAGCTTACATTCATACCAACAGTGAATGAGGGTTCCTATTTCTCCACATCCCTGCCAAAATTTGTTTTCATTTGATTTTCTTAATGTTTGCTATCCTTACTGGGGTAAGGTGGAATCTCATAGTTGTTTTAATTTGCATTTCCCTAATGGTTATGGATGTTGAACATTTTCTTAAGTGTATATTAGCCATTTGTAATTCTTCCTCTGAGAACTTCCTATTCCATTCTCTGTCCCACTTTTGAAGTGGGTCGTTTGATGTTTTTATTATTTAGTTTTTTGAGTTCCTTGTAGATTCTAGATATTAGGCTTATGCCAGTGGTATACCGGTTGAAGATTTTCTCCCATCCAGTGGATAATCTATTGGCTTGGCTTATGATATGTTTGTCTGTGCAAAATCTTTTTAGCTTCATGGGATCCCATTGGTTGATTAGTACTAGGCTACTAGAATCTTGTTCAGGAAGTCTTTTCCCAGTGCTGTATTGTGGAGAGTGCCTCCTATATTTTTCTCCCAGTAGTTGAAGAGTCACAGGTCTTATATTGAGGTTTTTAATCCATTTGGACATTATTTTTGTATATGGCAAAACGAGTGGGTCTAATTTTATTTTTCTACATATGGTCATCCAATTTGTCCAATGCCATTTGTTGAAGATGCTGTCTTTTCTCCAGTCTCCATTATTGGCACCTTTGTCAAAGATAAAGCAGCTGTAGTTACTTGACCTAAAGTCTGGGTCTTCAGTTCTTTTCCATTAGTCTGTGTTTCTGTTTTTCTTTTAATACTGTGCTGTTTTTGCCGTTATGGCTTTGTACTATCGCTTTAGATCAGGTATGGTGATACTGCAGAGGGGTGGTTGTTGTTGTTTGTTTTTGTTGCTGAGGATATGTTTGCATATCCGAAGCTTTCTGGCAATACATACAAATTTTGAGATCATTGCTTTCAATCTCTGTGAAGAATGATGCTGGTATTTTTATTGGTGTTGCATTATATCTGTATTTTGGTTATGGTAGAATTGCAATTTTCACAATAGTAATTCTACCTATCCAGGTGTATGGGAGGACTTTCTATCTTCTCAAGTCCTCCTCAATTTCTTTCTTGAATTTTTTAATGTTTTCATTAAGTATGTCTTTCACTTGGTTAGTGTTATTCCAAGGTATTTGTTTAATTTTTTTTATTGCTATTGAAAATGGGACAGCCTCCCTGTATATTTGTCCTTTGTATAAAGAAAAGCTACTGATTTTTGTGCATTGATTTTGTATCCTGCCACTTTGCTGAAGGAATTTATCAGCTGTAGAAGTTTTGAGATGAAGGCTTGTGGCTCACTTATATATAGGATCATGTCATCTGCACATAGGGCTAACTTGACTTCTTCCTTTCCAATTTGAATTCCTATTATTTCTTTCTCCTGTCTTATTGCTTGGGCTAGTACTTCTAGTACTATGTTGAAGAGCAGTGGTAAGAGTGGGCACCCTTGTCTTGTTCCCGATATCAGTGAGAACTCCTTGAACTTTTCCCCATTAAGAATTATCTGGTCTTTAGGAGCTTTATATATATACCCTTTATTGTGTTGAGATATAAGCCCTCCATTCCTATTCTTTCCAGTGTTTTGATGATGAGGTGGTGGTGTATTTTGTCAAAGGCCTTCTCTGCATCAATTGATATGATCATGTGGATCTTATGGCTCAGTTTATTTATGTGGTGTATTATGTTGACTGATTTCTGTATATTAAAATATCCCTGCACCCCTGGGATGAAGCCTACTTGATCAAGGTGGATAATGCTTTTGATGTGTTGTTGAATTCACTTTGCAAGGATTTTGTTCAGAATCTTTGCATGTAAGTTGATTAGGGATATAGGCCTTGTGGCTATTTTAATAGATGGTCCCCCACAATATATTCAGTGTTTGATTAGTTTGTAGTTTGGATGTGCAGTCACCTGGCTGGAGGTGGTGTCACTGGGTGTTCCAGCCCTAAGGTTGGTGGGTTTAAGGTTCTAATCTGAAGATAAGCAAAGTGTGCCTAGCAGGACTTCCTGAGTTGTGCTGTGTGGTGTAGCTTTTGGCTTGGGACTTTTCTCTCTCTAATTGCTCCTTTAAGGGGTTGTAAACTTCTCCTGCCATTATGAAACTTCCCCTGGATCTGTAAGCTTCAATAAATCCTTTCTTTCCATAACTATGCCAAGCCTGGAAGTACATGCCAGCAAACCTGAAGCTGTCTTCTACAAGCCTATGGTTTTCTTTCCTTATTTCATCTCTGTCTGGTTTTGTTATTAGGGTGATGCTAGCTCCATAAAAGGAGTCAGGGAGAATTCCCTGGTCTCCCATTATGTGGAACAGTTTGAGAAAAATTGGTTTCAGTTCTTCAGTGAAGGTTTGATATAATTCAGCTGATAAGCCATCTGGTGCTAAACATTTCTTGGAGGTTTTTGATCACCTTTTCAATAACCATGGATGTGGTAGGTTTGTTAAGATGATTAATCTGCTCTGAGTTTAGTTTTGGTAAGTGGTATGTGTCTAGGAATTCATGCATTTCTTCCAGATTATTCAATTTTGTAGTGTACAGGTTTTGGAAGAATGCCCTGATGATTCTTCCAACTTCATGGATATCTGTTGTAATTTCTTTTTCATTTCTGATTTTGTTAATTTCAGACATACATCTCTCTCTCTCTCCCTCTCTCTCTCTCTCTCTCTCTGTCTCTCTCTCTCCCTCCCTCCCTCCCTCCCTCCCTCCCTCCCTCCCCCCCCCCCTCTTTTCTTGATTAATTTGGGCAAGGGTATGTCAATGTTGTTTGTTTTTTCAAAGAACCAGCTCTTTGTTTCATTGAATTTTTAAAAATTGTTTTCTTGGTTTTAGACTTCTGGTTAGGATGGCAGCATAGGTACCACGCCAAAGCAGCCTGGGGTGGGGGGAGGGTGGAAAAGACAAAACAAACTCAGTGAAATACACATTTTTACTAAAAAGTGAGGTGTATAGGAAATTGAAGCAGCAGCGGAGAAGTAGAAGAGATCCAGAGCATCCAGAGCCCGCACAGGCCAGCAAAAGTGGCCCCGGCAGCTCTGCCAACCACGGCGGCGGCGGCACACCAGAAAGCCACCAGGCTCGGCTCCAGCTGCAGGAAAAGCCAGGTGCTGGATTTTCCCCTCACACCGCGCTCTCCGCAACTCAGGAAACATGAAGGGAGAGTGGCAAAGAGCAATGGAGGAGCAGACCACGAAGTAGAACACGTGGAGCAGCGAGAGATCCAGAGCAGCTGCGGCTCCCTCCCCTCACCCACAGCCTGAGCCCAGCTCCAGCGAACAGAGCAGCGCCCAATTTGGGCCGACAGCGGGACCCAAGCAGGAGCAGAGTTCGGGAGCAACATCAGCGCCTCCAGCACCAGTAACAGCAGCCCCGGCAGCAGCAGATCCATGAGCAGCAGCAATGGCAGACCCAGCAGCAACAGACCCAGGAGCGGCAGCAGTGGCAGACCCAGCAGCAGCAGCTTCCGTGGCAGCAGCAGCAGTGGCTTCAGAAGTGGCAGCTACAGCAGCAGCAGCAACAGAGGCAGCAGCAGCGGTGGGCCCAGCAGCAGTAACTTCAGCTGCTGACAGACACAGCAGAGGAACCTTTACTAGCATCAGTTCCAGCAGCGGGGGTGCTGATCTCCAGGGCCACAGTTGCCAGGCTCGATTTGCCACACAGGAAAAGCCAGTGCCCAGCTCCAGAAATCAGAACAGCAGCCCAACGACCCAGGCAGCAATTTGACTGAGACCAAAATCATCCAAGGTAACTGGGATTGCACCAGGGAAGGGTCTCACTTGGTCACAAGCTTGACTTGGATCCCTCAACAGACCAGAATTCTTAACCTCTAGGTTGATAGTGGATCTGGTTGTTATAACAACTACTCTTGCATACATACTTGGGGCTGTTTTTGATTGAATGGCTACAGTGTTAAGTTAACTTTTAGAATCTACCTGTATTTTATTCCACTCAGCCTTCTTGAATACTCCCATAGCAGGGAAACTCAACCCCTAGGAGCTCCTTTGTAGATACTGTGGGAGTCTTAAGAGCCACACCTAAACACCTTAAGCTCCGACCCTGAAAATATATAACATCAAAATCAATTGATACAACTAAGAATACCCAGCTAGCTAGAAAATCCAAGTATTAACTTAATCCAAGATGCAAAAATATATACATTATAACACAAGAAACACTAAAAAGCAAGATGATGTAAATCCACCTAAAAGTATTAATGCATCAGAAATGACCTCCAGTGAGAACGAGTTAGAGGAAATGCCTGAGAAAGATTTCAAAAGAATGATTGTAAATATGCTCAAAAAAGTCAGAGAACAAATCAAAGGAGTCAAAGAGGAACTTAAAGAGGAAATCAAAGGAATCAAAGAAGACGCAGGACACCAATTTCATGAAATAAAGAAGGCAATACAAGACATAAATAAGGAAATAGAAATAATAAAGAAAAACCAGTCAGAATTTCTAGCAATGAAGAATACAGTTAATGAAATAAAAAACTAGGAAGAAAATCTCATCAGTAGAATGGATGAAGGAGAGGACAGAATATCTAAGCTAGAAGACCAGGTGGCAGATCTAATACAGTCCAACAAAGAGAAAGACAAACTTATAGAAAAGTATGAGTGGGAATTTCAAGATATTCGGGACACTATGAAAAGATGAAATATTAGAATTCAGGGCATAGTAGAAGGAGAAGAATTCCACTCCAAAGGCATAGTAGGCGTTTTCAACAAAATCATAGAAGAAAATTTCCCCCAAATTGGGAAAGAGGTGCCAATGCAGATACAGGAAGCCTTTAGAACCCCAGCCAGACAAAACCTGGAAAGAACCTCTCCTCACCATATAATAATCAAACTTCCAAACACACACACCAAAGAAAAAATATTGAAAGCAGTTAGAGAGAAAAATCAAGTTACCTACAAAAGCAAGCCCATCAGGATTACAGCAGATTATACAACACAAAATTTTAAAGCCAGAAGGCCCTGGAGTGATATATTCCAAGTTCTGAAAGATAACAACTGTCAATCAAGGTTACTTTATCGTGCAAGGTTATCCATTCAAATAGACTGAGAAATAAGGACATTCCACAACAAAAGCAGGTTAAAGGAGTATTTGGAGACAGGTTTCTGAGGAAATAAGATTAATTAAAATGAGATTTTTAAAATTTTGCACGACCCATATTCCCCAATGAGCAGGGTTCCTGCAGAGGAGGGAGAACAGGGAGAAGGCTAATGATGGTGCAAACAAGACTGTATACACCCTTCACATAACTAATTAAAAAAAATGAGTTTGAAATTTAAAAAAAAAAAATTTAACTGGCTTTAAGACTCTCAAAAAAATAAATTATACCCAGGCATGGTAGCACATGCCTTTAATCTCAGCACTTGGGAGGCAGAGGTAGGAGGATCACTGTGAGTTAGAGGCCACCCTGAGACTACATAATGAATTGCAGGTCATCCTGGACTAGAGTGAGACCCTACATTGCAAAACCAAAGGGAAAAAAGAAAAAGAAATAGAAATTAGGTTCCTTTGTTTGTCAAGATTTTAACTATTGTAGAAACCGAGTCTTAAGATAAAGGTTCACATGGGAATGTTTAATTTCCAAGGATGAGGTACTTATACCTAAAGCTCCTGTTTTGTTTATGCTAATTCTACCAAATGGTCAACACTAGGTTTAATTAGTTAGGCTTAAGTGATTTCATTTCAGTCACTATAATTTTTATCTCCCTGTTAGGTAAACTATGTTGGGACAGCTTGCCTAAGCTTTATCAATTTAAGTCATGGGTAAGACATAAAATTGTTTTATGTTAATAAAAATTTCTATTATAAAAATATTGATAAAAATTGAGAAAAAAAGTTTCTATTATAGCCGGGCATGGTGGTACATGCCTTTAATCCTGGCACTCAGGAGGCAGAAATAGGACAATCACCATGAGGTCAAGGCTGCCCTGAGACTACACAGTTAATTCCAGGTCAGCTTGGGCCACAGTAAGACCCTACCTCAAAAAAGAAAAAAAAAGGCTTAAGCTAAAAACATTGGTTGCCAAGTGTTGTTTTCTCTTCCAAAACAGAGTTCTCAAGGGTTGTATTACAGCTTTGCTGTCTTGCCTCAACAATGACCAAATTCTGCCCCATTATATGTAAAGTAACTGTGGTGGTTTGATTCAAGGACTTAAGTATTCCAAATTCTAGTCTCCCCAGCTGATGGCAGTTGGGAATTAATGCCTTCTGGAGGCAGTGCATTGTTGGGGGCAGGCTTATGGGTAGTATAGCCAGTGTCCCCTTTCCAATGTTTGGCACACTCTCCTGATGCTATTGTCCACCTTATGTTGGCCAGGGGGTGATATCCACCCTGTGCTCATGTCATCATTTTCCCTGCCATTGTGGAGCTTCCCCTCAAGTCTGTAAGACAAAAGAAACCCTTTTTCCCAAAAGCTGCTCTTGGTTGGGTGACTTCTGCCAGCAATGCGAACTTGACTGCAACAATAACTGTCTCATTTCTGATATCTAAAGTCCAGTACTTATAACAAAATTAAGTCTTAAGACATATTCGCTGCTTTAGGGTACAACTTCATGCTCAAACAGTGGTCCTCATCTGAGAGAAATAATTTTAAACTCTGTGGTTCTGTTTCCAATGTTCCCTGAGTAATTGATACCAATAGAGGTATCTGAACTAATCAAAGATGTTTTCAAATACAGGTGCCAAGACTTTATAGTATCTTGCTTGTTTTTTCCTGACAAAAAATAGTTAAATTAATTGGTTTAGATGTATATTATTTTCAAGACTGGTAACAGGTTCTTTCTGTATTTATAGCTATTAAATATTCAAAGGGTAAAAAAAAAATTGTTTTCTTGGTTTCCAGTTCATTAATTTCTGCTCTAATCTTGATTATTTCTTTCTATCTGGAGCTCTTTGGGTTGGATTCTTAATGCTTTTAGGTGGACAGCCAGGCTATTAATTTGGGATATCTCTATCTTTGTTATGAGGACGTTTAGTGCTATCAATTGTGTCCCGTAAGTTTTGGTAGGTAGTGTTTTTATTATCATTCAATTCTAGGAATTTTACAATTTCTTTTTTGATGTCCCCCATGGCCTATTCATTGTTTACGAGTGTGATGTTTAGTATTTTGGAGCTGGTGGAATTCTTGATGTGTCTCTTGTTATTAATTTTTAGCTTTAAAGAATTGTGATCTGACAAGATACAGTTACTTCAATTTCCCCAACTTTATTAAGGCATGCTTTATGGCTTAATGGTCAATTTTGGAGAAGGTTCTGTGGGCTGCTGGGAATAATGTATATTCTGTAGAGTTTGGATGGAAAGTTCTGTAGATATTCATTAGGTCTAGTTGATCTATGATGTTATTGAGCCCTGTTATTTCCCTGTTGATTTTACACTTGTATGATCTATCTGGTGATGTTAGTGGACTATTAAACTATTAAAGTTTCTGACAATGATAGTGTTGGTATTTATTTCTGCTTTATTGTTGAGTAGAATTTGTTTTATAAATTGTGGTGCATCTGTGTTTGGTGTGTGTATGTGTGTGTGTGTGTGTGTGTGTGTGTGTGTGTGTGTATGTATATATATGTATGTGTGTATGTGTATGTATGTATGTGTATGATATGTATATGTGTGTATGTATGTGTTTATATATATATATATATATATATATATATATATATATACATACACACACACACATATATACATATATTAGTTTTTTGTGGTAGGGTCTCACTGTAGATTAGACTGACCTGGAATTCACTATGGCATCACAGAGTGGCCTCAAACTCATGGCAATCCTCCTACCTCTGCATCCTGAGTGCTGGGATTAAGGCATATGCCACCACACCTGGCTCAGCTAATATATATTTATGATTGTGATGTGCTCATGTTGGATCATTCCCTTGATGAGTAAGAAGTGTCCTCCTTTGTCCTTATTGATTACTTTTGGTTTGAAGTGTATTTTATGAGGTATTCATATAGCAACACCTGCTTATTTTTTATTTGTTTCCTTGGGATATAGTTTTCCATCCTTTCACCCTGAGGAGGAGGTGTCTATCTTTAGTGGTGTGGTGGGTTTCTTGAAGATAGCAGATAGTAAAATCCAGTTTTTTGAATCCACCCTGATAACCTGTGTCTTTTGATGGGTAATTTAAGACCATTAATATTTCAGGTTATCACTGTGAGGTTTGAATTAGTAGGGATTAATTCATGATAATCCATGATGAGGTGTTTTATGGGGTTTGGTGCTTTCTTGTATTTTGTAGTATTTTGAGCCTTTTCTATTTTGTTATTGTGATCATCTTTTTGGCTCTTCAGATTGGTTGGTTAACTGTTCTGTGTGGAGTATTCCCTCAAGTATTCTCTGTAGGTTTGGCTTTGTGTTCATATAATCATAGAGTTGACAATTTTCATGGAAAGGTTTTCTTTCATCATATATTATGAGGGATACTTTTGGTGGGTAAAGTAGCTTGGGTTGGAAGCCATAGTTTTTCAGACTTTAAAGTGTTCCATTCTAGGCCCTTCTGGCTTTCAAGGCTTCCATTGAGAAAGATGACATAATTCTAATGGGATTGCCTTTGCCTGTTGTGAGCTGTTTCTCTCTTGTTGATTTTAATAATCTTTTTTGTTTTTGTTGTTAAGAGTTTTAAGTATGATGTGTCTTGGGAAGTTTTCTTCTTTGGTCCTGTCTGTTTGGTGTTCTGTGAGCTTCTTGTTTCTGAAAGGATCTCTCTTTTGAGAGATTTGGGAAATTTTCTTCAATAATTTGTTTAATATATTCTCTGTGCCTCTGGCCTGGACTTCCTCTCCTTCTTGTATGCCCTTCTTGTGTTCTTTGTGATCCAGATAGTTCGTTGTTTCAGGGTGTCCCCCAGTTTCCATATGTTCTGTTATCTTTATTTCTTTGAACTTAGCAAAGTTTTTGGCCTCCTGATCAATTTCTTCTGTCTTGCCTTCCAGGTTAGAGATTCTGTCTTCCACGTGAGTAGCTGTGTTGGTGAGGGGTTCTAGAGAGGTTTTCATAATTTCTATGTGATTTTTATTTTCTATCAGGTTATTTTGCATTGTGTCCAATTTAAGTTCTGATTTTCTTGATGCTTCATGGAATTCATTCTTGTATTTGATCAAGTCTTCGTTAAGCTTAATCAACTGGTTGTTGATATCTTCCATTTCTTGACTCACTTTCAATTTATGCATATCTCTTTGTTAGTTTCTAACATTTTCTTTTATCAAGTTAAGCCTGCTATCAAAATCTGAATGTTCTAGGAGATCATTCTGTTCAATTTAATTCATACAATTGTTGGTTCTTTGATGGTTTGCTTCCAGTTTAGTGGGTTTTTTTTTTTTGTTGTTGTTGTTTTTTTTTGATCAGGATCTCATTGGTTGTTGTGTTTTCATTTTTGGAATGAATTTCTTTATAATTTCATTGGAGGCTTCCGTTGTAGGACTAGGCATCCTTGGTGGTGATCTCTGAGTTTTCTGACTTTCGTTGGTTTTTTTTGTATTATTGTCTACCAATTTTAAGAGTATCTTTCTTTATTTTATTAAGAAGGAAGCAAGTTTTTGTCCTTTGGCCCATGTGCCCTGTGACTCAGGTGAACAGGGATGTCGGTACCCAGTGGTCAGTCAGGATACCAGAGCAAAAGGCCTGATTCCAAAGCTCACACAGGAACCACAAACTCCCCAAGCAAGGCACAGTGCGACCTACAAGGTCCAGGGAAGGAGCCAGGGAATAGGAATCTGGAGTACTCACTCTGTTCCACCCACACGCAGTCCAGCCCAGGGTACTTTGACCAGGGATCTGCAGGAGCCAGAAACAGGTCTGGCCTATGCACTCCACACCACCAGCTGGCAGAGAACCTAGATCAGGGAGCTGGGAGGAGCCAGGAAACGGGTCTGTCCTACTCATTCCACACCACCATGCCCGCCAGCACACAGACTGGTACAAAGAACTCAGACCTCTTTTAACATTTTTTACTAAGTAGGAACTTTGTATAGACATAATTGTGTGCCCATACCATCATTTCTCTCCTTCCTTCCCCTACTTGATTGAGGGTCCTTCTTAGTGGGATAGCTTGTATTTATCATGTAATTGCAGGTTATGAGTTTTTACTGTGGGGAGGGCTATGGCTCTGGATGTTCCTTCCCACCCTGTGGCTCTTACATTCTTTCCACACCTTCTTCTGCAAAATTTCCTGTACCTTGGTGGGTGTGTTTTAATTATACTTTAGTGTTGAGTTGTCATCAGCTTCTGAATTTCTGGTTTGGTACATTTTGAGTATCCTCAGTATGTGGTCTGCATCACTCTGGCCCAGGCTGTCAGGCTCACCATGGAAGCAGCACCCTTGTTCATTTCTCCAGCTCATTTGTGGCTTCACCTCGGCCCTGAATGCTGTGCTAGAGGTGGTTCATCACCTGCCAGGGAGTCAGCTGTCTTTTCTTGTCTTGTTTAATAGATTTTGGTTGTCTCCAGTTCTCACTGCTTTCTGTAAAGGAAAAACAAGATTCTCCAGTGGACAGTGAGATCAAGATAGGTTAAAGGGGATAAGCATTGTTAGTTTAGTGGGAGCTTCTCACTGTTTTTGCCTCCATCTCCTGTGTTGGGACTATGGGTGTCTCCATCTTGCCTGGCTATTGAGACTTCTTACATGACCCAAGATACTGTTTGTTTCAGGAAATTTTATATGCATGTTTAGAAGAAAATGACTATTCTGCTTTTCATCTATACATATGGATGAGGTCAGCTTGATTGATAGTGGTTCAAGCATGTATAGTTGCTTCTCTGTGTATATATTAAACAAGTGTTTCATAATCAGTTAGCTGTGTTAGTCATTCTCCTTGAATTTCTGTCAGCTTTTGTTTCAAGTATTTTGAGACTCTTATTGTGTGTATCAACACTTTGTATTATGTCTATTAGATTATATTATTATAATTAATCTATTATACTATTGTAAGAGATCATTTTACCTCTGATAATAATCTTTGCTCTGAAAACTTGAATATTAATATGGTATTCTAGGTTTTGATTTGTATTTTTGTCTTTATATTTAATGTCTATAAGGCATTTAAACAAAGTAAAGGTAGGTATTGTTTTAATTCAGTCTGCAGGTAGAAAAATCTGCATCTTTTATTGGAATGTCTACTGACTATGAGCATTTAAATTAACTATTAACAAGATAAGTTTTGAGTCTGTTATTTTGCTATTATTTTTTATTCATCCAGTCATTTCCATTTACCCATTTCTTCCTTTTTGAATTAATACATTTTATATGCTTTTATTTAATAGTTTATGGTGTGTTAGATATAATTATTTAGTATATTCAGTACCAAATCTCATAACCCAGTCTCAGCAAACCATCACAATATAACAATTATTATTTTTGAGGATTTTTGAATACTAAACAGTGTGCATAGAAATTTACACAGAGTTCCAAATGCATAACTCATACCAGATGTAGTGAGATTCAAATGTACCTGAGGCCTGCTTATATCATCATCCCTGTCTAGCTGCCAATGATTTCCTCCTCATATCCTAAGGAGAAACCTGGAGCTTTGTTTTTTCACCTGCCATTGGGATAATAATAAATTATTTTAGCAAACTAACCTATTGCTTATCTTTTAACCTTTGATATGCTTTCCCATAATTTGGCAATAATATCCTTATTTAGAAGGATGTCATGTTGGAAATGACAAAGATTACAAGCTGAGGGGAGTGAAGAATAGGGCATATTGCTATAGGACCATATGGGTTAGGGTATTGATTGTTTTGTTTTAACATTAAAAGTGGACTAATGCTGATCTCCTCATGTGTGTTTCATTATTCAGTGCCTTGCTGCATGGGAGTCATTCCTCACATCACAGACTGACCTCAACTTGGAAGAACACTCTGAAGATAAACTTTAATCCCATTGAAGACTTCTGTTTGATCTTTGAGAGACAGCATCTAATATCAACCAAAGCAATTTTTTTTCCTGAGTTTGCTGTGCCCATTTGTAAAGTTAATGAATAATGTTTCAAACTACTTGGAAAACCAAGAACTTGGAAACTCAGGTATTCCAGGTCACTGACATGCATTTACAGACATAAACATATCTATCTATATAGGTATATGGATCTATTATATATACCATAGATCTATAGATCTCTTATATGGATATATATATATATATATATATATATATATATATATATATATATACACACACACACACACACACACACACACACACACACATATATATAGAGAGAGGGGGGGGATTGAGCTTCATTTTAATAATGTTCTTAAATTTATGTGCCAATAATTACATATAGAGATGTTTTTCTTAAATATTTGGCCATGGAACATGATATTTTAAATATATTGTAAAGACTCAGTTTTAATAAAGGCTTTAATAAGAAGCAGATGACCATAGTGTGTTGTTTTTCTAGCAGGAACTCAAGCCTCTGAAAGTGATGCAACTATGGATTCAGCACATATTGACACACATATCATGCATGCATTATAATTTTAGTATAATTTTTGACAAAATGTTATTTCCATTGATATTAAGGATTTGAAGTAAATATACAAAATGACCAAACAATACTAATTGTTCAAAAACATATGAAAAAGTTGCATTCAACATTATTCAGTTTTAAAACTATTTAAATTTTTGTGTAAATTATTATTATTTGTTTTATTAGAATTTCCTTATGTGATCCTATTCCTAATAATAAATGTATTTTCTTTTTTTAATTTTTTATAGTTTTATTTATTTATTTATTAGATACAGAGGAACAGAGGGAAAGAGAGAAAGAATGAGGGCAGTGTGCCAGGGCCTCCAGCCACTGCAAATGAACTCCAGATACATGGGCCACGACGTGCATCTGGCTAACGTGGGACCTGGAGAATCGAACCTGGGTCCTTAGGCCTTAACTGCTAAGCCATCTCTATAGCCCTATATTTTCTTTTTTATTGCAAACATTTCACAACTCTCATGAGCTTTTATGTTTTTAAATCATGCAGCATTTTTAAATGTCTACTCATTACAAGGCCCTGTTATAAGTGATTATGGTTCATGGTGATAAAACCAGAGTCATTGTGGACTAGAGAGATGGCTGTGTTAGTAAAGTGCTTGCCACAAAGCATGAAGACTTTAGTTTGGATCCCTAATACCCATGTGAAGGCTGGGTGCTGTCGTGCAACCTTAGTCCCAAAGCTTGGAAGGTGTAGGCAGGCAATTCTCCAGAGAAAGCTGGCTAGTCAAACTTGCCAAATTGGTGCATTCTGGGTTAAGTGAGATGTACTCTCTCAATAAGTAAAGTGGAACATGATAGAGAAAGACAGTGGACATTGGCCTCTGGCATACACACACATGAACAGACAAATGCACACCCACTTACACTTATACAAATGTGCATACACACACATATCCATGCATACAAAGATGCATACACACACATATACACTCTTAGATATTTTTTAAAAAACTTAAGAAATATTTTATTTATTATGTGAGAGAGAGCAAGACAGATAGGTAGAGAGAGAGAGAGAGAAAGAGAGAGAATGGATGTACCAGAGCCTCTAGCCACTGCAATCAAACTCCAGACACATTCGCCAACCTGTGCATCTGGCTTATGTGGATACTTGGGAATTGAACCTTAGTCATTCGGTTTCACGGGAAAATTTCTTAACTGCTAAGTCATCTCTCCAGTCTTTATTTTTGCTGTTGTTGTTGTTGTTTATTTCCAAGCAGAGAGAGATAGACAGACAAAGAGAGAGAATGGCACACCAGGGCTTCCAACCACTGCACACAAACTCCAGATATTGTGCCATGGTAAATCTGGCTTTATGTAGGTCATTGAAAATTGAACCCAGGTCCTTATGCTTTGCAGGCAAGTGCCATAACTGCTAAGCTATCTCTCCAGCCCCTTTTCTCAGATCTGATATTCCAGTAATATTGATCTTATAGAGTAATTTTATATTAAGTTGAGAGCACAGGTTTTCCTTTCTCTTGGTCCCAGGAAGGAATTTCTAGGTCATAATAACCCATCTTCACCCACTTGAACTAAAACACTGATTTCCACTGTATCATCCTACATCTGCACCAGCACTACATGGCATTTTGTTTTAGCTTCTCCACAATTTCACTAACACTTTGATATTATCTTATTGTAGCCATACAAGTGATATGAGGTGTTGCCTTTTTTTCTAAACATTCACTTCAAAACTGCATTATTTTATCCATTTTTCAAAGTAAAGAAAAGTGCAAACACAGATCTATACCTACATGCACACATCTTAAGCAGAAAATCATTACTTAATATGCATATTCCCAAGAAGACACAAATAAAACATCTAGACCCCCTTTTGCCTTATCCCAAGACTGCCATGAAGATAATTTTATATCATTCTAGAACCCATTTAGCATTTTGCTTATGTTATCAACCATTTCACCATGAATTCCTGTATCATCTCTGCTGTAAACAAATTTACATGTTGTTTTTTTCAAATTTTGCAGATACATCACCTATGCTTGATCAAGCTCTTTATTTATTCTTTTCTTGGCTCAGTTTTTCCATCTTTTCCTAATTTTGTTTCAGAATTCTTATTGCATCTGACAAAAGGATGGATTTAACTATGAGGAGGGGAGATAGAGAATATATCAGTGTGCTTTTGTGAACAAAAGAAATGGTTATATTGGATAAATTGGTCCTTCCAGTCTTTCTCCTTGTGTTTTAAAAACATTTTTAATTTAATTAATTAATTTATTATTGAGAGAGAAGAAGAGAGAATGGGCATACCAAGGCCTCTACTCACTACAAACTCCAGAGGCATACACCATCATTTGATTCTGTCTTATATGGGTTCTATGGAATCTAGTCTGGGACCTTAGGCTTCACAAGCAAATGTCTTAACCACTAAGTCATCTCTCCAGCCTCTCTTTATTCCCTACCACTGTTTAAATGGGTTGACACCATTCCTTCTCTTGCTTCCTTTCCATACGGGTAAATCTGGGCTTCTCAATTAGGCATGAATTTAATTGGATTTCATAGAACATAGATATTTTGGTGGTCATTACCAAGGGGGAGGGATGCAATTGGCATCCAGTAGATTGCAAAGTTGCTTCTAGCTGCCCTACAATGCACAAGAGAGCCCCATAACAAAAATCACTTAGAGGGCTGGAGAGATGGTTTAGCAGTTTGCCTGCAAAGCTAAAGGGCCCAGGTTTGATTCCCCAGGACCCATGTAAGCTAGATGCAGAAGGTGGTACATGTGTGTTTACAGTGGCTAAAAGCTCTTGGCATGCCCATTCTTTCCCTCTCTCTCTTTTTCTTTCTCACTCTCTCTCTTTCTGCATCTTTCTCTCAAATAAGTAAAAAAATAAATAAAATTTTAAAAACCAGATCACTGAAAATGTTAATATTGCCAAGGTTGAGAATCTTGGGTTACATTAATGTGAACTAGGAACTTCTGGCTCACAAGTTCCCCACTTTGCCCAAGAGCAGGAGAGAGAGATTGTTCCTTCCAGTTTCAAATTAGTTGGAAATCTCCAGGGACAAGCTGGTCTGGGGAATAGCTATGCCACTTCTTCCTTCCTCCCTCCTTGCTAGTCTCAAGACAATCTTTGCTGCTAAGAATTTGTTACTTCACACTTCTGTATAGATGCAGCAGGCAGAGACTTAATGACCCAAGAATGATGGCAGGTTTCATGCAGACATCATGACAGATGTTCACCATCCAAAAGAATGAGCAGCATAACATAGAAGAAAGAAGGCTGGGGCACATAAGGTAATATGTCAGCAGTCTACACTATAATTTTAAATGAACTTATATCTTGATTTGTTTTGAATTTTATTACTTCAACATATATATATATATAACTATTCTGATTTCTTTGCCTAAAATTCTCCAACAAAGACCAGTGTAAAAATACTTAGAGAACATGGACTAGGGATTACAGCCATCAATGAACCATTAAGCCTACATATAGAAAATCAGTTATAATTTTCTTGACTGAAAAGTAACATGGGATTGTGAAATTACAGTTGTCAGCACATTCATCTGTAATAAAAGAACATTTCTGTTAGATTTGATGGAATAAGTTACTCAGCATGGAAAATGTATTCCTATGTTATAATACTGCACTGAGATCAAGACACATCTATATGAAGAATATATTGACAAAGCTGTGGCTCTTCCTGTAGCAAACCCATACTTCTGCTCACCTTCCTATGAAAGAAATAACATGAAATAGCCACACCCACTATCAAGATCAATGTACCATTTCAATAAAGTCCTGAATAAGGAAATTAGTATGTAGACATTTCTTCTCCCAGGTCTCTTAAGCCTGATTAGTACTGAGGTGCAGGTGTTGGAACACCTAGAGTTGTTTGACTACACACCAGTAACAAAGTGAACTTCTTAGCCAGGTTGGGTTTTGAGCCCCTTGATCAGAATACCACTCAATTCTGGCAACATGGGATAGAGAAGAGGGTTTTAAAACTTGAAGCAGTTAAATTTTTATAACATCTCATGAAATGTCCACAAATATAAATTACATAAAACACCTTCACAGCTAAGACAATAGAATGCTATTTGTTTTCTTCTGTGTGGGTACTTTGCAAGGGACTTGGTGTGATCTTGTCACTGGTTCTATCTCTTCTAAAAATGCAAAAGATAACCATGGATCTCTTACAACTTTAAAGTGGCCTGAACCACACTGGCTTCTGTTAATGATTGTTGGTCCACAGCATTGAGATCCTTCCGTATCCTGGCACTTGAGCTTTAAGGTCTAGAAGATGTGCTCTGTTATTTTCTTTTCTTTACACAGATGTGCTTAGAGGGAACATTATGATGTCCTAGATCCAGTTGCTCATGACACTTCCATCAACCTTTATCAAATACAAAAAAGCTTAAGGAACAAGCAGCACCTGTCTGTAATCCTATCGCATCATTCATTTCACATACTAGCATAGCCACAAAGACAGGTCTGAGTCTGTCCTGGGTTTTAGCAGAAGCTGATCATGATCACATTCCTTTGCAGGCTTACTGGTGTTCACTGTAGTTACCATCAAGCCACAATGTTGTGTCTTGTCTTATCCAACCAGGGTTTTCTGTGCTCCACAGTACAGTAAGAAAACTAAGAACCATGCACTGTAGCTTTCATGTTGCTAAACTGAATTGTATTTGTGAATTGTTTTGAAATGGTGTACTTTCTGAGCCTTTTTTTTTATATGCAAGTGCCTTTAACTGCTGAGCCACCTTTCCATTTCCTATCTAAGCCCTTTTATTGTAAAATATTTTAATTAGTTTATTGATTTATGATGAGACAGAGAAAAAGAGGCAAAGACAGAGAGAAAGAGAGAGAGAGAGAAAGACAGAGAGAGAAAGAATGGGCATGTCAGGGCCTCTAGCCCCTGCAAATGAACTCCAGATGTATATGCAACCTTGTGCACTTGGCTTTACTTGGGTACTTCAGAATCAAATGTGGGTCCTTAGGCTTTGCAGGCAAGTATCTTAACCATTGAGCTATCTCTCGAGTCCCAGCCCTTTTAAAAAAGTCATGAATATTCCTCTTCTTTTAGGATATGAGGAATG
The DNA here is from genome assembly GCF_020740685.1 of Jaculus jaculus. NCBI lineage: Eukaryota > Metazoa > Chordata > Mammalia > Rodentia > Dipodidae > Jaculus > Jaculus jaculus. Next base: position 28,253,661 of record NC_059120.1, read on the forward strand.
TTGTCTCTACCTGGAAAAATTGAAAGTAAGTAAGCATTCATGGTGGTTTCTTTTATGTCACCTAGAAAAGAATGTGAAGTGCTCAGGTATTATGACTGTCTCCATGAGGATGTTTGTAGGTATGTTTAACATTTACATCATACATATATATGTGTGTGTGTGTGTGTGTGTGTATGATTGACCTGATTTATAGATGATAGATTCAATAGACAGATAGATAATTGCAATTGCCTTCTCTAACTTGGGTGGACTTCATTGAATTATTTGAAGACCAAATAAACTAAAACCTTTGACAAAGTACAAAATCCTCCTGCCTGTGTATAAATTGAGATATTGGAAATCTCTTTTTCTGAGTGGAAGATGTTTGTTTTTGTCTGCTTTTCCAGAGTCTTAAGCCTGCCATTCATCAAATGATCTATAGCATCAACTAATTCCTTATAACAAATCATTTTCTTTCCTGAAATACCTGCTTTCTGACATTTGGACACAAGGCCCTGTTATCTAGCCCAGAATTCCAGGGAACTTATAACGCCGCGGCCGCTCTGCTTCATAAGTCTTGGGATGATGGGTGTGTGCCACCATGCCCAGCACTCACATTTCCTTTGTAAGTATAGTCACTGATGAAATGCAGAAGTACATAATCTGCATTCTGTGCCACAGTCTTTAGTTAACCTAATGCATTTAATCAGGTGAGCTTAAGGTCTGTATGACCTTACACTTGTGAAATTCCCAGTTTCCTCCACCTGGGTACTATGCAGTTTCATTCCAAAGACTGTTGGTGCCTCTAACATCTAGGAGGAGTCAGGGGGAGGCTTTAGAAGGGGACAAAGTAAAAATAATTATTTTGGTTTGTATTTCAATATATTGGTCTGGCAAATGATGGACTACTTTGAAAGAAGAAATAGGAAGTAGAACTTCAGTCAAGATGGTGTTCACCTAACCATGCCATACCACCCAGGGAAGGAAAGGCAAGATGTTTAGGGTTCATTGGGTCTTTTAGGGGTGAGAAGACTAATAGGCCTCCTGTGGAAGAGTGTTGAGGAGCAAAGTAGGGAATTCGCTGATTCCCAGGCTCTCAGATATCCCATCAGTCCCCCAATACCCTCAAGGAACTGTCCTAACCATAGTCCCAGCCGCAGGTTCCTCCTGCACTAACCACAGGCAAGTGACCCAGGCCAGCAAGCTAGCACAGCTGGACGCAGGACTCCAAGCTCACAAATGCCATCCCACTCTCCACCAACCCCCAATGCACGGTCCCCAATGTGTGGACATAAACCAGCAGGCTAGTGCTCCCCCAGAGGACCTCCACTCGTGAACGCCTTCATACTCACCACTGCTCCGCACCCCCATGTGTGGACCCAGGACAGCAGGCTAGCCTCCTTCCCTCAGACATTCCTGCCACAGCAGAGCTCCACACGAGAACTCGCCACCCCCACCCCCACCCCCATGCGTGGAACCCAGCCAATAGGCTAAGATTTTCCCTCCCTAAGATCTCCCACTACAGGGGAACTCCAGGCCCCTCCATATGACACCTGATCCACAGTAGTCTCCTATCCTTGCCCTGCCCTGTCACAGGACCCTGCAGTCCCATTCACCCCCTGCTACAGGGTCCCATCCCTTTGCCCTTCAGCATTTCCAAGCCACCACATTCTCCCCTTTGCCCCCTTTGCAGCTCAGCCACACCAGGTGCTTTGGTCCATTCTCCCTTACCCCCTGTCCCCTTGGGCCACCTGATCACACAGTCCCATGTCCTGAATCACAGAACAACATGCCCCTTCATCAGGCCCCTGGGCCCCCACCATAGCCTCATAGGCTCCTGCCCTCTGAGCAGGCAGGCCCCATTGCCATCAGAAGCCTAGTGGAAGCAAACATAAAAGGGAATAATCACTGGAGACACTTTAAGGGTAGACTACAGCTTCCTCCTAAATTAAATAAGATTTCTACATTATGATGGGCAGACCACAATGCCAAACAAATAACATGAAACTCAAATTCAAGTAAATCCAACAAGATTTCCCAGTCCCACAATGGATGTATCTAAACAAAATATAGAAGAGACAATAGGATCAGAACCAAAATGAAGATACAAGCTATGCAACTGTGACCAAGCAAATAGCAAAACTTGAAAAACAGCAACAAAAGGCTGATAATTGTATGAATGCTGTCCTCACTAGATTAGAATAGAAAAGAACTAGGAAGAGTTCCAAAGATAGTTAAATGATCTGAAAGAGAACAACAACAAAAAAGAGGACTTTAATAACCAGCTGGCTAAGCTCAATGAAGACATAAAGAAATGCAAAGATTAATTCCAAGATGCATTTAGAAAAACAGAAAATGGCATGAAAAGGGAAATGACAATGGGATGGAAATGATACATAAAAAAGCAGTAGAAAATACAAACCAGTTTGAACAAGCCCAAAACTGTGGAAGGTCTCCAGAACAGAGTCAGCCATGTGGAGGACAGAAACTCAGAACTGGAAGAAAACCAGAAGAAACAGTTTGTGAGTCCAAAAGTTTCAATAAATTCAAAAGTTTTTATGACGAGAACATGAAGGAACTGTGGGATACCCTTAAATGTCTCAACATTTGGGTCATGGGATTACCAGAAGGTAAAGAAATTCAGATCAAAGGCACAGAGAACTCATTCAACAAAATTTTTGAAGAAAACTTCCCCACTGTCTTAAAAGAAGCTAACAGAAATTCAAACAGAATGTACCAAAGAGAAAATTCTCCAAGACATATTATCATTAACCAAAGAGAAAGTCCTAAAAGCAGCTAGGGAGAAACAACACAACACATTACATATAAAGGTACACCCATCAGAATTACTATAGGCTTCTCAATGGAAACCCCGAAAGACTGACGGGCCTGGAATGTAACACTGAAAAATCTAAGAATCTATGGTTTCCAACCCAAACTAGCCAGTAAAAGCATCCCTCATAAAAGATTGTGAAAGAAAAACTTTCAATGATAAACTCAGCTTTACAATTATATGAACACAAAACCAAACCTGCAGAGAGTACCTCAGGGAATTCTTCACACACAAGAATCAAATAACCAACCTCAAGTGCCTAAAAGAAGCAGCTCACAATAACTAAACTCATAGAATACACAAAAAACTACAAAGTCCAAGAAAACACCAAACCACATAAGCTACCACAATATGACAGGGATTAAACCAAACCTCACAGCCATTACCCTTAATTCACCCATCAAGAGACATAAGGTAACAGGGTGGAACAGAAAATTAGACCCCTCAATCTGCTGTCTTCAAGAAACCCACCTCACCATTAAAGAAAAACACCTCCTCAGGGTGAAAGGGTGGAAAATGATATTCCAAGCAAAAGGAAATAAACAAGCAGGCATAGCTAAACTAATATTTGATAAAATAGGCTTCAAATCAAAAGGAATCAAAAAGACAAAAAAGGCCACTTCTTACTTATCAAGGAAATGATCCAACAAGAGGATATGACAATCATCAATCTTTATGCATCAAACACAGGTGCACCACAACTCATAAAACAAAACCTACTTGACAACAAAACAGAAACAACCACCATCACCATCATAGCTGAGGACTTCAATACTCCACTATCAGCAATAGATAGAATGTCCAAACAGAAAATTAACTGGGAAGTGAGAGAGCTCAGCAAAACCATAGATCAATTAGACCTAATAGACATCCACAGAATATTCTACCCAAATTCCACAGGCTACACATCCTTCTCAGCAGCCCATTGAACTTTCACTAAAATAGATCATATTGTGAGTCATAAAGCCTGCCTCCATATATTTAGAAGATTGACATAATTTCCTGCATATCATATCACAATGCTGTATTGCTAGGAATTAACAACAAAATATATGCCAGCAATCCCATCAGCTCCTGGAAACTGAACAACACTCTTAAACAATAAAGGGATAGTGAACAAAATAAATGAAATTGTGAAATTGCTAGAAATGAATGACAATGAGAACACGTCGTACCAAACTTATGGGACATAAAGAAGGTGGCCCTCAGGGGAACATTCATAGTACTAAATGTCTTCATAACAAAGATACAGAGATCTCAAATCAATAACTAACCATCCACCTAAAGGGACTAGAAAAGCAAGAAGAATCCAACCATGATGGAACAGAAATAAATTAATTGGAAACTAAGAAAACAAATAAGAAAATTGCCAAGACAAAGAGCTGGTTCTTTGAAAAATTAAACAAGGTTGATTAAACCCCTGGCCAATTTGATCAAGCAAAAGAGACACTTCAAATTAACAAAATGAAAAATGAAAAAGGAGAGATCACAACAGACATAAGTGAAATTGGGAGAATCATCAGGACTTATTTCACAAACCTCTGCACCACAAAATTGGAAAATGTGGAGTAAATGGGGGAATTCCTGGACACATACCACCTACCAAAGCTAAACTCAGCAGATTAATCTCCTATCACACCCATTGAGATTGTAAAGGTAATCAACCCCCCACAAAAAAAGAAGAGTCCAGAACCAGATGGCTTCTCAGCCAAATTATATCAAACCTTCATGGAAGAACTGAAACCAATTTTTCTCAAACTGTGTCACAATTGGAGAACAGAGATCTCACCAACTCCTTCTATGAAGCTACTATCCCCTAATACCAAAACCAGGCAGAAATGCCACAAGAAAAGCAAACTATAGGCCCAGTTCCCTGTTGAACATCCAAAGTACAAACTAATAAAATACTGAACGTATTGGGGGGAATCTATTAAGACTACCACAAGGCCTATATCCCTAATAAACTTACATGCAAAGATCATGAACAAAATTCTTGAAAAGTGAATTCAACATCACATCAAAGGCATTATCCACCTTGATGAAGTAGGCTTCATCCCAGGGATGCAGGGGTGGTTCAATATATGGAAATATGTCAATGCAATACACCATATAAATAAGCCTATACACAAAAACCACATGATCTTTTCAAGAGATGCAGAAAAAGGCTTTTGACAAAAATACAAGATCACTTCATGATCAAAACATTGGAAATAACAGGAATGGTTGGTTTATATCTTAACACAATAGAGGCTATATATAAAGCTCCTAAAGCCCAAATAATACTTAATGGGGAGAGACTGAAGAAATTCCCATTGAGATCAGGAACAAGACATGGGTGTCCACTCTCACCTCTGCTCTTCAGCATAGTACTGGAAGTCCTAGCTCAAGCAATAAAATAGGAGAAAGAAGTAAAAGGGATACAAATTGGAAAGGAAGAAGTTAAGTTAGCCCTATTTACAGATAACATGATCCTATACATAAGAGACCCAAGAACCTCCCATCTCAAAACTCTTTAAGGTGATTAACTCCTTCAGCAAAGTAGCAGAATACAAAATCAATGCACAAAAATCAGTAGCCTTTGTATATGCAAAAGACAAAGATACAGAGAAAGAAATATGTGATTTTTCCCCCATTTTCAGTAGCAACAACAAAAGAAAATACCTTGGAATAACCTTAATCAAGGATGTGAAAGACATATACAATGAAAACATAAAAACACTCAAGAAAATGTTTATCATCCCCAATCATCAGGGAAATGCAAACAACTATGAGATTCTGGAGGACTTCCGGTTAAGATGGCGGCATAGGTACCACGCCAAAGCAGCCTAGGGGGGAAAAAGATCAAAAAAACTCAGCAAAATACACACTTTTACTAAAAAGTGAGGTGAATAGGAAAATGAAGCGGCAGCAGAGAAGCAGAAGAGTTCCAGAGCATCCAGAGCCTGCACAGGCGGGAAAAGCGGCCCCGGCAGCTCGGCCAACCACCGCGGCCGCGGCGCACCAGAAAGCCGCCAGACTCGGCTAGAGCCGCAGGAAAAGCCAGGGGCAGGAGCTTTCTCTCACACCGCGCTCTCCGCAACTCGGGAAACGTGAGGAGAGAGCGGCAGTGAGCAATGCAGGAGCAGACTGCGAGGTAGAAGAACGCTTGGAGCAGTGAGAGAACCAGAGCAGCTGCGGCTCCCTCCCCTCCCCCACCACCTGAGCCCAGCTCCAGCGAACAGAGCAGCGGCCCGGGACCCGGCCACGCCAACTTGGGCTGACAACGGGACCCAAGCAGGAGCAGAGTTCGGCAGCAACATCAGCGGCTCCAGCACCAGTAACAGCGGCCCCAGCAGCAGCAGACCCAGGAGTGGCAGCAGCAGCAGACTCAGCAGCAGCAGCTTCAGGGCGAGCAGCGGCAGTAGACACAGCAGCAGCAGCTTCAGCAGCAGTGGTGGCTCCAGCAGTGGCAGCTAAAGCAGCAGCAGAGGCAGCAGCAGCGGCTCAGTTTGCCCCACAGGAAAAGCAAGTGCCCAGCTCCAGAAATCAGAACAGCAGCCCGACGACCCAGGCAGCAACTTGACTGAGACCAAAATCATCCAAGGTAACTGGGATTGCACCAGGGAAGGGTCTCACTTGGTCACAAGCTGACTTGGATCCCTCAACAGACCAGAAATCTTAACCTCTTTGTTGATAGAGGATCTGGTCGTTATAATAACTACTCTTGCATACATACTTGGGGCTGTTTTTGATTGAATGTGTACAGTGTTTAGTTAAATTTTAGAATCTACCTGTATTTTATTCCACTCAGCCTGCTTGAATACTCCTATAGCAGGGAAACTCAACCCCTAAGAACATCTTTGTAGACACTCTGAGAGTCTTAAGAGCCACACCTAACACCTTAAGGTCCTACCCTGAAAATATATTACATCAAATCAATTGATACAGCTAAGAATACACAGCTAGCTAGAAAATCCAAGCATTAACTTAATCCAAGATGCAAAAATATATACATTATAACACAAGAAACACTAAAAAGCAAGACGATATAAATCCACATAAAAGTATTAATGCATCAGAAATGTCCTTCAATGAGAAAGAGTTAGAGGAAATGCCTGAGAAAGAGTTCAAAAGAATAATTATAAATATGTTCAAAGAGGTCAAAGAACACATGAAAACAATCAAAGAAGAAATCAAAGAGGAAATCAAAGGAATCAAAGAAGAGGCAGGACACCAATTTAATGAAATAAAGAAGGCAATACAAGACATAAATAGGGAAATAGAAATAATAAAGAAAAACTAGTCAGAATCACTAGCAATGAAGAACACAGTTAATGAAATAAAAAACTCTGTAGAAAATCTCACCAGTAGGTTGGATGAGGGAGAGCACAGAATATCTAAGCTAGAAGACCAGGTGGCAGACCTAATGCAGTCCAACAAAGAGAAAGACAAACTTATAGAAAAGTATGAGTGGGAATTTCAAGATATTCGGGACAGATGAAATATAAGAATTCAGGGCATAGTAGAAGGAGAAGAACTCCACTCCAGAGGCATAGTAGGCGTCTTCAACAAAATCATAGAGGAAAATTTCCCCCAAATTGGGAAAGAGGTGCCAATACAGATACAGAAAGCCTTTAGAACCCCAGCCAGACAAAACCCAGAAAGAACCTCTCCTCGCCATATTATAATCAGACTTCCAAACACACACACCAAAGAAAAAATATTGAAAGCAGTTAGAGAGAAAAATCAAGTTACCTACAAAAGCAAGCCCATCAGGATTACAGCAGATTATTCAACACAAACTTTTAAAGCCAGAAGGGCTTGGAGTAATATATTCCAAGTTCTGAAAGATAACAACTGTCAACCAAGGTTACTTTATCCTGCAAAGTTATCCATTCAAATAGATGGAGAAATAAAGACATTCCATGACAAAAGCAGGTTAAAGGAGTATTTGAATACAAAACCAGCTCTACAGAAAATACTTGATAGAATCCTCCATGCTGAACAAAAGGAAAAGCACACATATAAGGAACCTAGAAAAACAAGCTATCCTCAAATACCAGTTAACAAAAGAGAGCACAGGTAGAACCAGAAACACACACACACAAAAAAATGGCAAACATAAATACACACCTTTCAATAATATCTCTTAATATCAACGGCCTCAATGCCCCAATGAAAAGGCATAGATTTGCAGACTGGGTTAAAAAGCAGGATCCTACAATTTGTTGTCTCCAAGAAACTCACCTTTCTACAAAGGATAGACATTATCTTAGGGTGAAAGGTTGGAAGACGGTGTTTCAAGCAAATGGGCCTAGAAAACAAGCAGGGGTTGCTATCCTAATATCAGACAGGGTAGACTTTAGTCCGACATTAGTCAAGAAAGATAAGGAAGGTCACTTTATATTGATTAAGGGCACACTCCAACAGGAGGACATTACAATCCTAAACATATATGTACCTAACATGGGGGCTCCCAAATTCGTCAAACAAACACTATTAGAACTAAGGTCACAGATAACAACAAACACAGTGGTGGTGGGTGACTTTAACACCCCACTCTCATCAATTGACAGGTCATCTAGGGAAAGAATAAACAGAGAGGCATCTGGACTAAATGAGGTCATAGAAGGAATGGACCTAACAGATATATACAGGACATTTCATCCAAAGGCTGCAGAATATACATTCTTTTCAGCAGCACATGGAACATTCTCTAAAATAGACCATACATTAGGACACAAAGCAAATCTTAACAAACTCAGGAAAATTGAAATAATTAATTGCATTCTATCTGACCACAATGGAATTAAACTACAAATCAGTAGCAAGAAAGGCTATAGAGCATACACAAAATCATGGAAACTAAACAATACACTACTAAATGATGACTGGGTCAATGAAGAAATCAAAAAGGAAATCAAAAAATTTCTAGAGTCAAATGATAATGAGAACACAACATATCAAAATCTCTGGGACACAATGAAGGCAGTTCTAAGGGGTAAATTTATAGCCTTAAGTGCCTATATTAAGAAATTAGAAAGGTCACAAGTAAACGACCTAATGCTTTGCCTTAAAGCCTTGGAAAATTAAGAACAAGGCAAACCAAAAATCAGTAGATGGGAAGAAATAATAAAGATTAGGGCAGAAATTAATGAAATAGAAACCAAAAGAACAATCCAAAGAATTAATGAAACAAAGAGTTTGTTCTTTGGAAGGATAAACAAGATTGATAAACCCTTAGCAAATCTGACCAAAAGAAAGAGAGAAGAGACACAAATTAATAAAATCAGAGATGAACAAGGTAACATCACAACAGATTCCAGAGAAATTCAAAAAATCATAGGGACATACTATAAAAGCATATACTCCACAAAGTATGAAAATCTGAAAGCAATGGATGATTTCCTTGATCTATATGACCTACCTAAATTAAATCAAAATGAGATTAATCACTTAAATAGACCTATAAAAAACATGGAGATCCGAACAGTTATCAATAATCTCCCAACTAAAAAAAGCCCAGGCCCGGATGGATTCACTGCTGAATTTTACCAGACCTTCAAGGAAGAGCTAACACCATTGCTTCTTAAGCTTTTCCAGGAAATAGAAAAAGAAGGAATTCTACCAAACTCCTTTTATGAGGCCAGCATCACCCTGATACCAAAACCAGGCAAAGATTTAACAAAAAAAGAAAATTACAGACCAATCTCCCTCATGAACATAGATGCAAAAATTCTCAACAAAATATTGGCAAACAGAATACAAGAGTATATCAAAAAGATCATTCACCCTGACCAAGTAGGTTTTATCCCAGAGATGCAGTGATGGTTCAACATACGCAAATCTATAAATGTAATACATTACATAAATGAGTTGAAGGACAAAAATCATATGATCATCTCATTAGACACAGAGAAAGCATTTGACAAAATCCAACATCCCTTCATGATAAAAGTCCTACAGAGACTGGGAATAGAAGGAACATATCTCAATATAATAAAGGCTATTTATGAGAAGCCTACAGCCAACATATTACTAAATGGGGAAAAACTGGAAGCTTTTCCACTAAAATCAGGAACAAGACAAGGGTGTCCACTGTCCCCACTTTTATTTAATATAGTTTTGGAAGTCTTAGCCATAGCAATAAGGCAAGAGACACACATAAAAGGGATACAAATTGGAAAGGAAGAAATCAAGTTATCATTATTTGCAGATGACATGATTTCTATACATAAAGGACCCTAAAGACTCTACTAGCAAACAGTTAGAGCTGATCAAAACCTACAGCAATGTAGCAGGATACAAAATAAATACACAGAAATCAGTAGCCTTCATATATGCTAACAACAAACACACAGAGGATGAAATCAGAGAATCACTCCCATTCACAATTGCATCAAAAAAAAATAAAATACCTTGGAATAAACCTAACCAAGGAAGTAAAGAATCTATACAATGAGAACTTTAAAACACTCAAGCGAGAAATTGCAGAAGACACTAGAAAGTGGAGAAACATCCCTTGTTCCTGGCTTGGAAGAATGAATATTGTGAAAATGGCAATCTTACCAAAAGCAATCTACACATTTAATGCAATCCCTATCAAAATTCCAAAAGCTTTCTTCATGGAAATAGAAAAAACAATCCAAAAATTCATTTGGAATCACAAAAAAACCTCGAATATCTAAAATAATACTGAGCAACAAAAAAGAGGCTGGTGGTATCACAATACCTGATTTTAACCTATACTACAGAGCTATAGTAACAAAAACAGCATGGTACTGGCCCAAAAACAGACATGTAGATCAGTGGAACAGAATAGAGGACCCAGGTGTAAGCCCAAGTAGCTATAGCCACCTGATATTCGATAAAAATGCCAAAAATACTCATTGGAGAAGAGACAGCCTCTTCAGCAAATGGTGTTTTGAAAACTGGATATATATCTGCAGAAGGATGAAAATAGATTCTTCTCTCTCGCCATGCACAAGAATTAAGTCCAAATGGATGAAAGACCTTAACATCAGACCGGAAACTTTGAAACTGCTAGAGGAAAAAGTAGGGGAAACCCTTCAACATATTGGTCTTGGCAAAGACTTTCTGAATACAACCCCAATTGCTCAGGCAATAAAACCACAAATTAACCACTGGGACCTAATGAAATTACAAAGATTTTGCACCGCAAAGGACACAGTGAAAAAAGCAAAGAAGCAACCTACAGAATGGGAAAAAATCTTCGCCAGCTATATATCTGATAGAGGATTAATATCTAGGATATACAAAGAACTCAAAAAGTTAAATAATAAGGAATCAAACAAGCCAATCAAAAAATGGGCTATGGAGCTAACTAGAGAGTTCATAAAGGAAGAAATACGAATGGCATATAAGCATCTAAAAAAATGTTCTACGTCACTAGTCATCAGAGAAATGCAGATTAAAACTACATTGAGATTCCATCTTACTCCTGTCAGATTGGCCACCATCATGAAAACAAATGATCATAAATGTTGGCGGGGATGTGGAAAAAAAGGAACCCTTCTGCACTGCTGGTGGGAATGCAATCTGGTCCAGCCATTGTGGAAAACAGTGTGGAGGTTCCTAAAACAGCTAGAGATTGATCTACCATATGACCCAGCTATAGCACTCCTAGGCATATATCCAAAGGACTCATCTCATTTCCTTAGAAGTACATGCTCAACCATGTTTATTGCTGCTCAATTTATAATAGCTGGGAAATGGAACCAGCCTAGATGTCCCTCAACAGATGAGTGGATAATGAAGATGTGGCACATTTAGACAATGGAGTTCTACTCAGCGGTAAAGAAAAATGAAGTTATGAAATTTTCAGAAAAATGGATGGACCTGGAAAGTATTATACTAAGTCAGGTAACCCAGGCCCAGAAAGCCAAGCGCCATATGTTCTCTCTCATATGTGGATCCTAGCTACAGATGACTGGGCTTCTGCGTGAGAATGAAAATACTTAGTAGCAGAGGCCAGTAAGTTAAAAAGGAGACATAAATCGTAGAGAAAGGAAGGGAGGAGGATACTTAATAGGTTGATTCTGTATATATGTAATTACAATGATTGTAATGGGGAGGTAATATGATGGAGAATGGAATTTCAAATGGGAAAGTGTGGGGGTGGGGAGGGAGGGAATTACCATGGGATATATTTTATAATCATGGAAAATGTTAATAAAAATTTAAAAAAAAAAAAGAGATTCCACCTTACCCCAGTAAGGATAGAAAACATTAAAAAAAAATCAAATGAAAACAAATGCTGGAAAGGATATGGACAAATAGGAACCCTCATTCTCTGTTGGTGGAAATGTAAGACAGTACAACCTCCATGGAAATCAATATGGAAACTCCTGAAAAAGTTGACTGTAGAGTTACCAACAGAACCAGTTATTCCCTTAGTGGTCATTTACCCTAAAAGCTCCATGCCTCAGTTCAGTGAGATTTGTTCAACCATGCTTATAGCTGCTCAATGCCTAATTGCTAAGAGCTGGAATCAACCCCAATGTCCACCTTAGATGAATGGATAGCCAAGATGTAGTATATCTACATAATGGAATTCTACACAGCATTAAGGAAAAATGACACAATGAAATTTGAAGAAAAATGGTCAAGGTTGGAACAGATCATTCTCAGTGAACTCACCCAATCACAGAAAGAAAATCATCACATAGTCTCATTCATCTATGGCTCATTACCTGAATCTGCCCAAGATGCTAGCATACCTAATAAGCATCTCAAGGAGCAGACAGTAGGGATGGTGGGGCGGGAGAGGAGGGTAAGGGTGAGTGTAGGGGACACAAAACTAGACCCAAATGGCAATGCTACCATAAAATTCTACATGCTAAAAGACAGACTAAATGGTTGATCTTTCATTAGGTCCCTAGAGGAAACAACTGACTCACAGGGTCCTGGAGAGGGTATGATGAAGAGTAACCTTAATGTTCTCCCATTTATCTCTTGCTTTTCTATCTTCTCCTCTCTCTCTTCTTTTTTTTTTAAATTTTTTTTGTTCCTTTTTATTTATTTATTTGAGAGAGACAGAGAAAGAAAGAGGCAGATAGGGAGAGAAAGAGAGAGAATGGGCACACCAGGGCTTCCAGCCACTGCAAACAAACTCCAGACATGTGCGCCCCCTTGTGCATCTGGCTAACATGGGTCCTAGAGAATTGAGCCTCGAACTGGGGTCCTTTGGCTTCACAGACAAGCACTTAAGTGCTAAGCCATCTTTCCAGCCCTCTCTCTCTCTTCTATCTCTTTTACATTACCTCTATTTGTCTTCCTTCTGTTCCTTGTCACTGGCCTATAACTCCCAGTATCAGCATGTGGTGAATATCCACAATGAGCTGTTGATCAGAGACCTACAATGTTTCCTAAAAGAAGATCAATTTCTGTCAGAGTACTTGATGACTCACCAAAGGTTAATGGTAAGACCCTTCTGCTGAAGCCACCATATGTTGTTGGTACAGAACATGGGGTGACCTGACTAGAATCTGGATGAGGGTGAGTCCCCAGATAGTTAGCTTGTCTAGTGGCAGAAAGTGCTACATGAGCAACTGGAGAAAATGACCAACATCTCTCCAAGCAGCTCATGATCTAAGCTATTCCGCAACAAGCAACATTATGTGATGCTCACACAAGTGCAATAATGACACACAGCCATGGTAGGTAACTAACTGCTCTTGACTTAGCTAACTGATCCACTCAGTGGAATGGAACCCATACTGTTTCTGGAAAACAAGTCACAACATATCCAAAAAATGAGCCTGCTCTTCATTATCAAGCTCCTACCAATCATACAAGAGGAACTACGTGTATTCTCTCTAAAATAATAATGGTTATCCCATTTATCTGGTGCTGACTTCACTCTCCATTGGGGAATTTGCTTCTCCTTTTTAGATGGGTGCAGATCCTGAGGAAAGAATCAGCTGATCGTACCTCACCAGGGCCCCAACTGAAACCAAGAGTAATTGGGGAAATGAGCAACAATGCTGCTTTCTTGGTGAACCTGGTACCATCAAAAGGGTGAAAGAGATAGACATGGAGATCACTTAATTCCTACCAAACCAGATATCCAGAGACACAGAGGCTCCCAAGATCTCATCACTGAAGTAGAGCTATAACAAATCCATAATGGTTCAGGAAACTTTGTGGAAGAGAGGGCAGAAAAACTGTTAGAGCCACATTTTGGACATTATGCACAGAGACATTGCCTCTTACCCATAACTGATGGCTAACCCCACAATGTACAGTCCACATCCCCAATGAGAAGGGTCCCTGCAGAGGGGGGAGGACAGGGAGGAGGCTAATGATGGTACCAACATGGCTATATACACACTGTGTACATAACTAACAAAAAAAAAGAAGAAGCTCCTTTCCGATATGCCAAGCCTACCTGAAGCATAGATCATGTGTAATTTTTAGAGTCAGAACTCAATTACTGAAATCATATTTGTCAGTTATGAGGTCCTGTCTATGTGTGGTGATTTTCTTGCATATTATCATTTCAAGTTTCTAACAACACAGAAATAGAGATGTTATCATTATCTGTTATTCTGAAGGACACTTGAAGTTACCAAAGTTATTTTTCTCAAGTTGATAAAATTAGAAAATAATGGATCACAATAATATAGATCTTTTTGCAACACTCACCTTTCATATACCATTGCTTCTCAGATTTGAACATACTTAAAGTCAAGTCACCTAGGCATCTTTTCAGCTGGGAGATTTGTATTCAGTCATTCTAGGGTGGGATACTTCCAACAGGCTTCCTGGAAACACTGATTCTTTCCATCCAAAGAGCACATGTAAAATTTCAGTGTGGCATCATTATTGGGAAGGAATACCTTGTGAGTATGTATTAAGCTCACATGTATATAAAATCCTTGGCTTATGTGAACCGTAGTTATACTTTGGCTCATGCTCTGGTCCTTTCACTTATAGTGCTTTGACCTGAAGAAAATTACTTAATGTTCTTTTGCATAATCTACATAAAACTATTAATAGAGCTGGAGAGATGGCTTAGTGGTGAAAGCACTTGCCTCCAAAGCCTAAGGACTCAGGTTCTACTCCCCAGGTCCTATATACCAGATGCGCATTAACAGAAGCATGAAAGGTCTCAAATGTGCACAAGTGGGGGGGCACATATGTCTGGAGTTTGATTTCAGTGGCTGAGGCCCTAGTGTACCTATTATCTCTCTCACATACTCTCTCACTCTTGCATGAAGAAAGGCAGTCTGTTGGGCTTGCCTCAAAAAAAAGAAAAGAAAGAAAACTACTAATAGTACCTAATGAACATGATGTGGCATAAACTAATATATGGAAATAATATGCATATTAAAAGTATGTGTTAAATATGCTAATTTATAAGGTTACAGAAATATAACTCTTTCACTAGAAAACCTTACAACATAGGTATCTTCCAAAATGGAAAAATTAGATTTCTCAGACCGTATACTGGAATATGTACAGCTATTAAGTACTGATAAACTCAAAGGTACTAAACTGAACAAGACAACACCTGAACAACAGCTAAGGTTATGACAACATGAGCCATCAGCAGTGCTTCAGAAAGAATGAAACCTCTCTGCATACAGACTTTCTGGTAGACCTTGCTAATGTCTCTTCTATTATGTAGAATAATGTTCCTGTGTGCCTAATAGTGATTTTGGATGAAGTCTTACTTAGGGTTGTTAGAGCTAGAATTAAATTCTGAACATACTTTTTTTTTGATGTTTTAGCATTTAAAATTCTGAGCTCTTCAGTTAACTATTCTAGGCCCCAATTTCCTATATGTGGAAAGTGGGAATTAATTTGCCAGATATACATTTCTCTGAATAAATTACACACAGCTGAAATGACTACTTGCTTAGGCTTACAAAAAATAGCATTAAATTCTAACATTAGCTTACCCTTGTTTTCTGTGAAGTACTCTCATAGACTAAATGAGTAAACTTCAGGTTAAGACACACTCATGACTATTGGTGGTTTGAATCAGATGTCTCCCATAAACTCATGTGGTCTGAGTGCTTTGTTCCCAGCTGGTGGTAACTGGGACATGGAGACTTGCTGGAGGAAGTGTGCTGTTGGGGGAAAACTTTGGAGTACTATAGCCAGCTCTGCTCCCTGTTGCCAGAGTTGAGCCCACTCTCTTGCTGCTAGTTTCCTTATGCTGTTGCAGAAATGATGTCCAGCCTCTGCTTGTACCATTCTTTCCCTTGAAGCTTTCTTTTGAGAGCATAAGAACAATAAACTTCCCATCACCTGCTTTTGGTCAAGTGTTTTATCCTAGCAATGCAAAAGTAACTGTAACAATTTATTAGGGCCTATCATAGTCAGAAAAGTTCAAACCTGGCATGGTGGTGGACACTTTCAATCTAGTACTGTAGAGGCAAAGGTAGAAAGATCATGATTTTGGCCAGCCTGGTCAATGCAATCAGACCTTGTCAAAAAAAAAGGAAGAGCTGCGGAAGTGGTTCAGGAGGCAACATTGCTTGCCATGTAAGTTTGAGGCCCTACGAAAGCTGAAGACAGCCTAAGTTTGATCTCCAGCACCCAATTAAATAGCTGGACATGGCTATGTATGCCATTCATGTCTGTAATCACAGTCCTATAGGGAGCAGTGAGTAGAATCACTAGAGCTAAATGGTCAGCCAGTCTAAAAGAAAAGAGTAGCTCTGGGTGCAGTGAGAGACTCTGTCTCAAGGAAGTAATGCAGCAAAGAGGAGAACACCCAACATAGGTGACAGCATATGCACATATACATGCATATGCCACACACTTCCCATACAAATGTCAAAAGTAGATTCAGAATGTGAAGCACATGTAGGAATCTACATTTGCATAACTTTAAGATGTATGTTCATGGGTTTGTAATATGTATACATGTGTAATATGTGAATGTTTATAGTAATACACATTTGTGGGAAAATGAGTTAAAATTATTAAAGCAGGAAGCCCACTTCATGCATATGGTTACTTATCTGTCTTTCATGGACTATGATTCCTTTGGATTTGAAAGTGTATTTATTAATAAACTTGTTCATAAGTTTCTTAGTGAATGCAGTAGCTTAAGATGAGCAGTCATACCTGTGTTTGCCTACTTGCATAATACTTTAAGCTATAATTAAATATGCTTAAAAGAAAATTTGAATTTCCATAGTTCCTGTTTACATTCTCTTAATGTAAGTCACAGAGATTGTTTATATCCTTTATTCTAAAATATGACACTGTAATCTTTGGGCAAGATCAAAAGAATCCTTTCTCATTTTAAGGCGAATCATACCAGAATATGAAACGTAATAACTAATCGGAGCTGGTTAAATAAGGCATTTGATAATTATGCATTCAAGTTTTTCTCTTTTTATTTGAAGTATTATTATTATCAAGATTACTGATTTTAAGAATAAAGTATCACTTATTTTAAATGGTTTATTTGAACAATCTGAAAATCAAAATCTTCTGAAACACTTCACACTAAAATTCAATCATCCACGCATCCAATCATTCAGTAACACATTAGTTCCACAAATATTCCACTGCTAATAGGTTCCAAAAGCCATCATCTGTGCTGCTGCAATGATGGTTAGTGAAGAAGCCATACCCTGGCTTCAGGAAAACAAACAGTGAATGTACCTCAGTTGATGCAATTACTAGTCCCCAAGGCTGCCTTACAAAGTACTGAAAATTAGGTGGATGAAAGCACCAGAAACTTATGGCATAACAATTTGAGTACAGAAGAATGGAATCCCTGACTAGTGGCTCTAGGATAAAGTCCTTCCTGGACTCTTCTAGCGCCTGGAGAATGCTGGCAATCCTCAGTGTTCCTCGTTTTATGCATGCATGTCTCCAGTCACATGGCCTTCCATATCCTGTGTGTCTTCACACTGTCTTTCCTCTCAAAGTGACTCTTGAGTTCAAATTTCTCCCTTTACAAAGGGCACTGATGACAGTGGATTAGGGCTTGCTTTGAACTACATTTTAAATTGATTAACTGTATAAAAGTCCAATACTAAAATAAGGTCACATTCTGAGTGGAATTGGTAACAAGTAAAAGTGTCATAATCAGTATTGATATTCAAAGTGATTTGTACTAGTATAGCCAGGATGACCATTAAATTATGAAGATACTTAGATAATAATTGCTAACTAGTCACTTCCATAGGCCTCAGTAAGCCCAATATCTTGGCTTATCTTTTAGAACCTTCCCTAGAATACCACAAGTTTCAAGAATAAAAACAGTATCTCATGATATATGAGCCCATGAAACCCTGCATCAACTATATAACTGATTGTCCATATGAATATTATAAGGAAGACTTCAAATGGGTTGGGAAGAGAGAGATACCAACATATTTATGTGCATATACATGTACAAGTGGACAAGTTTTTGACTCTTTATGTTTAGACCTTTATTTGTAAAAATTAGCAGAATACACCATTTATATTTTTTTAATTTATTTTTGTTTTCTTTAAGAAATAGAAAGAGGTAGGTAGAGAGAGAGAATGAGTCCACCAGGACCTTCAGCCACTGCACATGAACTCCAGACACATGTGCCACTTTATGTATCTGGCTAACATGGGTCCTGGGGAATTGAACCTGGGTCCTTTGGCTTTGCAAACAAGCACCTTAACCACTAAGTCAACTCTCCAGCCCAGAATACACTATTTCTTGATCATAATCCTAAAATATTACATCCACTGATAAATCACTGTCTGATGGGGGGAGGAGAACCCAACAGATTTTCAAGTCAGCCTTCATTCACACATCCAAATGGTCCCTTACCACAGAGGATGTATCATAAATGGGAGGTCCAGGCACCAGCAATAGCCAAAATAGAAATACCTGTATGCAGTTCAAGAGGACAGAAGAGGGACAGATCCATTCCTGTACAAGTAAATGGTCCCCACATGGATTCACAAAGATTCCACTGCAGGTAGAAGAGTTAATGGCAGATTTTGGAACACCAGCAGGATGCACTTGGGCAGGTTTAAGCAGGAGTCATGTCCTTGTTGAACCGGAAGTTCCCATCAGGATGGGCTTGGACTGATCACCATACCTGTTTCTCTTCAGGTCCCTTGTGTGGTCTCTGCTGGGATCCTTTAGGCTGCTTCCTTTTCTCAATACGGAACCAGTTGGTGGTTTTGCTTTCATGTTCTTTAACATGATATTAAGAGGAAGCAAAAAGCTGTTTATTTCACTGGTTACCTAGCTTTAAGAATAGACTACCTTCCAGAAGTCCTAAAACAATTCTTTCTCTGTGGCATGTGTCCAAATAGAAATATGTGCCCATCTTGAATAAATTCATAGGAATGTTTGGCATATGGCTATGAGCTAATCTCATTGAAGCAGAATAAGATTATTCTTATGCCATTTAGCCCACTCCTGAATTTACTGTCAAAATGGATTTAATATTTAGCATGTACCATTTGATGAGATCCTCTCAGTTTTATTGCCAGCATAAAGTTAGAAAAAGATTTGATGCCCTAGTATAAGAGTGTCTCGGAGAGGATGTAGGGACCAAGCCAAGATTAGAAATAGCAAAGAATTACAGAGGGTATTCCCATAAGAATCTAGTAGGAGTGAGACAGAGGAAGGATTTAGGCTACAGTCAGTGCAGCATGGGAGAAACCCACGGCATTCTGTGGGACAGTCACAGTGGGAATGAACAGGTGTGGAACCTGGAGATGCCTGTTCACTACACTTTGCAACAAGGTGTTCTCTTCCAGGAGATCTGAGTAGTTGGCTTCACTGCTGTAATTGGCTGCCACAGAGATCTTTTCCTCTCCTTTCAGTTTCTGGAAAGCGTAGAAAATAGATGCACCAAACCTATAAAAAACAGGCACTGTTTCACTTAGAGGCACCTGATTACATAGAGAGGTTTGAAAAGATGCAGATATTGCTAACTTGAATAAACCTTTCCCATTATAACAATTTTGACAGTTTCAAATATTACCAACACTTGGAAATTCCATAGAGTTCATTTAACTTAAAGAAAGTGTCTACTATGCAACCTAATTGGCAAAACTAGCCCTCATAATAAGTCAATCATTATTTTGCAACTTAAATAAATGCCTAATATTATAGTTTCATAAAAATCAAGTCCCTTTTGAATTTTAAGATTCATATGTTAGGTGGACTGGTAACAGATTGAAGGACAGGCAGAGAGTTGATAGATTAGCCTAGTTAACTGGGTAAAATAAACATCACATCCTTCCACATTTCTTACAGTGGTCTCTTGTTTTTCTCATGCAACACAATCACTAGACTAATGTGTTCAGTGGTGACCAGCCAGAGATAAAATGAGTGAGTCATTAAATAAGTCTTGTCCATTGTCAAATTATTCTGATAAGTCTAGTAGCCCAGTATTTTGAGACAGGGTCTCACTATGTATCCCTGACTGGCTTGAAACCCTCCTGAATGCTGAGTTTCCAAGCATGCACTGTCACTCCCAGCAATGAAAATAGCATGTCTAATTACACACACACACACACACACACACACACACACACACACACCACAAAGTAAGTATGCAAAATATCTTTTCTCCTTGTTTAAGTGATCATTGCACCTTAAACAATTAATTACCCATAGTAAAATTCCAGAGGTAAAAGAGATATGCCTATATTTTTAAGAGAAAAGGGAAAAGTGTGATAGAAAAATATGTATGATTTCAAGAAAGCAAAGACAGTCAATTTTAGAAGAATATAATTAGAAATTAAGTATCAAGAAATTTATTGCTTAAAATCCTACCCAAACCAAGCTGCATTTTCAAAATTCCTCTGTAGTCCCATACTGAAGACTGCTTGCTACCATATATGACCATTACGTTTTCCTCCCTGCCCCTACAGGTGCCAGTCACGTGAATGTGCTTGTCAATCTCCAGGTGTACTTTCATTCTGCAATTTTGCTTGCTTTCTCTTCTACTGATGAACTCTTCTCTGTATCATTTAAACACCTTCTCATCTTGTCACTTGTTGTAATGTTTTTCTACTTTCTCCAAAAATCACACCTCCCACCTTCTGATGGCAAAGCTGGGTTTATCTATGATGGTATGTATCACTCTTCCTGGTGTTATCGTGCTAAGATCATCCTGGGAATAATAGTCACAATGACAATAATTTTTCTCTAGTTTTCTGCCTAAAACTAACACAAGTTCAGAGGTACTGAAGGAAATATTAAAACTTCCAGAATAGGACAAACCAAAGACCTACATTTCAGTCAGAGGTTGGGATCTCCATTAGACATATGTCACCATGGCCCAGATTAGAGATGACTCAGATCTTAATGTTAGGAACAACCCTGACTATGTGAAAGCACTTGCTGAAATGTGATATGAAGGCAGGAGTGAGAATTTCTTTTTTTTTTAAATGAAAGAATAACAGCGTATGAGGGTAACTCAATTCAAAAAGAAAGTGATATAGTTAAAGAGGCTTCTCTTTTCAGATGGCAGTGACTGTTGGGGAGACTCAAAAATCACCAAGTGCTGAGAAATGACTAGAGCATTCAGCATTGAAACATCGCTGTAACCCCTTTGAGGCTAAGGGGCCATTGTGGAAGAAGTGGTGGAAAGAATGTATGAGCCAGAGAATGGGGAGGAGTGCTTGGGAATTTCTTGCAGATACAAAGTAGCCATTGTATTCATGACCCCACAGTGGCTGTCATCTGCACAAGAAGTGCCTAATATTGGCCCCATAAACATGTTGTAACAGATGATGGAAGATGGCAAGGAAAAAGAAAGACATCAAAATAGAATAAGGAACCAGGCATGATGGGGCACGCCTTTAATCCCAGCACTCAGTAGGCAGAGATAGCAGAATCACTGTGAGTTGGAGGCCAGCCTGACACTACAAAGAAGGGTGGTATGAGAGGATTAGGATCATGGTACATTATGACATTGAAGTGACCAATACTTCCTTAAAATGTAAAAAAGTCAAAGAGAAAGTAAAACACTTCAGAAACAACATGTAGAAATGGATTTACTGAACTTTGCAATTAGGAAATTAACCACAACAAGTGGTTTTCTTAACAACTTAACAACCAGAAGTTGCTACAGCCCAGTGAACAGCTATATTCCACATCTAGCTTCAGGAAAGAGTGGGGATGCACAAATTTGTTTCTATACACGGCTTCCACCAAATAATACTGGAACTTTATTACTAACAAAGAACATTCCCAATGTGAGCTTTGCAACCAACAGTGTGTACAGTGCCTCAGAACCTGTGGTGAGCAACCCAGAAATTCCGTTTCCCACCACTGTGCATCAGCTGTAATGGACTGCATACTTAAAGAATGAATAGTGTGCTGTGTCTTCAGGCCTGAGTCTAGACTTCACATATTGCCAAAAGCTTGCTAAAAGGGCTTAGTGATTCTTCCTTCATTTTCCATTTCATTAAAATTGTTATGAAAGTTACTTAATTTTGCTTTCTCAAATTCATTGTTATAAAACATGAACACTCTGGAGCTGCAGGAGACGGCTCACTGTGCAAGCATGATGACCTGAGTTCTGTTCTCCAGAATACATGTGAAAGTTGGAGACGTCAGTGAGAGTTTGTAATCCCAGCCCTCCTATAGTGAGGTGGGAGACAGAGACAAGAGAATCTATGAAGCTCACCACCAGTCTGCCTGGTGTACATAGTATTGACCAAAAGGGGGACTCTCTTTCATACAAGATAGATGGTAGGGACCA
Organism: Jaculus jaculus; assembly: GCF_020740685.1. NCBI lineage: Eukaryota > Metazoa > Chordata > Mammalia > Rodentia > Dipodidae > Jaculus > Jaculus jaculus. Next base: position 28,276,155 of record NC_059120.1, read on the forward strand.
GCATTCAAAAGTTGTCCTTTGAGACTGGAGAGATGGCTTAGAAGTTAAGGTGTTTACCTGTGAAGCAGATCCTCTAAAGATCCCACATTAGCCAGACACATAAAGGTGGCACAAATGTCTGGAGTTAGATTTCAGTGACTGAGGGCCAGGTACTCTAATTCTCTCTCATGCTATCTCTCTCTCTCTCTCTCTCTCTTCCTCTCTCTCTCCCTCTCTCTCTCTCTCTTACTCAACTCTCAAAAACCAAAAATAAATGTCCTCTGACCTCCATAAATGCACCATGACATACATATGCCTGGGCTAACATGTATACACACACACACACACACACACACACACACACACACACACACACACAGAAAGATATTGACAAATGAATGAATAGTTAATATGGATACTCAATAGAGTATCCTCACAGAAAGCCACTTGTTCCTTTTTCTCTGCTTCTTTCTCCTCTATATTCTTCATTTCTCATTCTCATTCTTTCTGTTGGCTTTCTTTGCATGTATGTATTCGTGTCCTTTTCATGTCCAGGAAGGGTTAATTGTGTTACAAGCCAAAAAATTTTGGAGGGAATCTTTCTGGTTTAATTATTATATCACAAAAGCATAAAGAACTCAAGATGGCTTGATGGCATAATTTGCATCCTTCGTTGAATTGAAAAATGTTAAAATAGAAAATGGAGCCAAAGAACTATAATTATGCACTTCTATGCTTTAAGATTGAACATAATAGATGCATTTTCTTTTTTTTCCAAGCAGCTCTTACTCGGATCCTTTTTCCTAACAGGTGAGGCTAACTGAGAGTTCTTTTAGAAATATGGTGATAGGAATCATCAGAAAGTTCACATAGGATGGTAGTGTTTCCCCTCCAAGGCAAAGATGCTACAAAACATAGAGTTTTAAATTTTATTGTTGTTATTTTTATTTATTTATTTGAAAGTGACAGAGAGAGAAAGAGGCCAAAAGAAGGAGAGAGAAAGAGAATGGGCACACCAGGGCTTCCAGCTACTGCCAATGAACTCCAGACGTGAGTGCCTCCTTGTGCATCTGGCTAACATGAGTCCTGGGAAATCAAGCCTCAAACTGGGGCCCTTAGGCTTCACAGGCAAGCACTTAAATGCTAAGCCATCTCTCCAGCCCCAAACATAGTTTTTTTTTTTATAAAGCAAGTTATTCATTTTGGAGGGAAAGAAACCATAAAATTCTTCTATAACAAGTAGAAAATATATAATATACATTGAAATAAGGAAACAGTGCTGGAGCTTTCAAAAACATTTGTAGAACCTTTGTACAGGCTTCCTAGGGAAGTATGTAACCATGCAGCATCCTACACTTAAGACAGCCCAGCTCTTGACTTGACTCAAATGCTCTGCGGTCACTATCCCAGCAATTTTAATGATTTTTTTGCATGTGTATTTGAATGTGGTGTGTGCACATGTGTGTTTTATATTCACATGCATGCAAGTGAGTGTGCACATGTGTGTATGCATGTGGAGGTCAAAGACTGATATTGGGTGTCTTCCTCAATCATTTGCCATACCTGGATTTTGATAATTTCCTTTCTAATATTCAATGTTTGCTATATCTACTGAAAATGCATGCTGTGGTTTCCTTCTCATTGCTGGGACAAAGCACCCAACCAAAAGCAGCTGATGGACAGAAAATTTTTATTTTGGCTTATAATTCCAAGGGGGGAGATTTGGGATGGCAAGGGAAGCACGGCATGAGCAGAGACAGGACACCACATCTGCCGCAGCAGGTGGAAAATAGCATCAGGAGAGTGAGCCAAACCCTGGAAAGTGGAAACAGGCTGTACCATCCATAAACCCACCCCCCAAAACAGTCCTGTTTTAGCAAGGTTCTACTTCCCAAACTGCCAGTAACTGGGAATCAAACATTCAAAACATGAGTTTACTGGGGGAGGAAGGGTGAGGCAGCTGATGCAAACCACCACAACACACATGGGCTGAAGGTCACTGTCCTTATAGGCTTATCCCAAACTGAGTACACTGACAAGGGGACACATTAGAGTTCTCTGCTATATACAGAAGATAACATGTTCAGACACTTTTCTTTTATTCCTATTTATCTCTCAGTAAAAGTTCAAAGTATTCATGCAAAAAATTAAAATTAAGAACATATACATTGGCAGTAAATAGGAAATGTGACTTTAAAAAAAAGAAGTTAGCATTTCTTTTTATAAATAATTTTAAGACAATTTTGAATTGTCTCTATATAAACAGGTACAGATGTGTAACTCATTAATATATTGCATGTCTTCATTATTTAAGATAGATAGATGACATAGATATATAGATAGGCAGTAAATAGATAAATAAATAGATGATAATAATTTAGGGAAGGATATTGGTTACTTAATATTTCTTTTGTTGTAAAATATCCTTCCTTCCAATCAGTGTCCATTTTATTTATTCCTTGCATGCTTATTAGCTGCTCTCTGTCTAGTCTGAGTAAATTATAGCCCATAAACCCACAAATCACTATCCTGCAATTGTTCAAACACAGTAATCACTATCCAGGACTTATTTCCTGAACCATGTGTCTAATTTTTAGAAAGGAGCATGGTGTAGTTGTCCTTGTCTAAACTAAGAACTCTGGCCACCCTCCTCCTTCCATCCTGGCCTCACTTTGTCCCACTGTTGGTCAGCAGCTAAACCCCACTTTCCATATGAAGGCTAACTTGGGCTGCTAAATTATAGGATGTTCTCAGAATTTGCATCAATAAGTAAAACACTACCCTAAATGTTCTTAAAATTTTATTTGTTCAAAAATGACTGAACTTTCTGGCATTATCTATAAAATAAGAGCACAAAGAACTTAGAAAACTAAATGATAAAGAAACAAATAACTCATTCTAAAAGTGGGTCGGAGAACTAAATGGGGAATTCTCAGAGGAAGAATTACAAATGGCTAACACATGCTTTTTATTCAACATCCCTAACCATTAGACAAATACGAATTAAAACAAGTATGCGATCCTTACCCCAGTAAGGATAGCAAACATTAAAAGATTAAATGAAAACAAATGTTGGCAAGGATTTAGAGAAATAGAAACCTTCATTCACTGTTGGGGGAAACATAAGCTGATACAACCACTATAGAAATCAATATGATAAACTGGCCATGGTGGTGCATGCCTTTAATCCCAGCACTTGGGAGGCAGAGGTAGGAGGATCTCCATGAATTCGAGGCCACCCTGAGACTCCATAGTGAATTCCAGGTCAGCCTGAGCTAGAGTGAGACCCTTCCTTGAAAAAAAAAAAAAGAAAAAGAAAGAAAAGAAAAGAAAAAAAGAAAAAAGAAATCAATATGATGACTCTACAAAGGATGAATATAGAGTTACCAACAGACCCTGTTATTCCATTACTGGGCATTTACCCTAAAAGCTCCATATCTCAGTTCAGAGATATTTGCTCAACAATGTTTATAGCTGCTCAACTCTTAATAGCTAAGAACTGTAATCCACCCAGGTGCCCATCATTGGATGAATGGATAACCAAGATGTGGTATATCTACACAATGGAATTCTATTCAGCAGTAACAACAACAACAACAAAAAAATGACACAATTAAATTTGTAGAAAAATGTTCAAACTTGGAACAGATCATTTAAGTTAATTCACATAGTCACTGAAATACAACCATCTCATGGTCTCACTCATCTTCAGTTCCTAACCTGGATCAGCCCCAGTTGCTGACATACTTGAAGAGCATCTCAAGTCTTGGACTATAGGGAGTGTAGGGCTTAGGGGAAGGGGGAATGCAGTGGGGGGATTCACAAAACTGAACTCAAATTTAAATGGTGCCATAGACTCCTATATCCTGGAAGTCAGACTAAAAGGTGGAACCCTCAAGAGGACCTTAAGGGGAGCACCTGAACTGAAAGGCCCTGGAGAAGGTGAGATGAAACCTAACTTCAAATTACCCATTTTTCTCTTTCAGTGCTATCTTTTTCTTTTCCCTTGGCACTGGACTGTCATTCACTGCATCCACAGTGAGCTGTTGATCAGAGACCTACTAGATCTCCCAAAACAAATAAGACAAATTTCTGTCAGTGTACTTGGTGACCCACCAAAGGTTAATGGCAAGACCTTCCTGATGAAGACACCATAAGCTATTGGCACAGACCGTGGAAAGACCTCAATGGAATCCTGAAGACAGACAGTCCCCAGACAATTTGCCCATCTAGTGCTGGAAGGTGCTACATGAGCTACTGGGGAAAAGTTGCCAACATCTGTCTGAGCAACTCAATGTCTAAGTGACTCAGAAATAAACAACCAGACATAATGCTCACACAAGTGTAATAGTGTTATACGCATGGTGGGTAACCAACTGCTCTTGGATTGGCTAATAGATGTGCTCAGTGGAAAGGAAACCACATCTGTAAGTGGGAAAAGAAAAAGTCAGAATCATATCCACATAATGATTCTGCTTTCTATTGTCAAGCTCCCAGTAACCTTGGGCTATAGGAGGGTCTACACACTTTACATTCTCTTTAAATGAATAATGGTTATCCCATTTAACTGGTGGTGATTTCATTCTCCATTGGAGAATCTGCTTCTCTTTTTCAGACAGGAGCTATACTTGAGGAGATAAATAACCCAGTGCACTCCATCCTGGCCCCAGCTGAAACCACAGAGGAATTGGGAAAATAAGCAAGAGTACTGCTTTCTTGATGAATCTGATATCAGCACAAGGGTGAAGAAGATAGACACTGAGGACACTCAACACCTACTAAACCAGAGATCCAGAGGCTCCTAAGTATACTGAAATAGACTCAAAATGCTCCCAGCATGGCTCAGGGAATTTTGTGGAAGTGGAAGCAGAAAGAATGTTATAGCCACAAGTTGGGACATTTTGAAGAGAGACATTACCTCTGCCCCCCATAATGCATGGCCTGCAATCCCCAAAGAGTTGACCTGCATCCCCAATGAGGAAGGCCTCTTCAGAAGAGGTATAGGCAGGAGGAAAAGGATGGTACCCACATGTGTTGTTTACATATGAAATATGTCTACATATCTAATAAAAAATATTTGATCCTTAAAAAATAATCCTGAAAAGCTTAAGTAACATAGTGAGTAGTTGAACTTACATTCCTGGTTTGTATTTACATTATATTCAAGAAGTTATTCTAATAGTTATTTTTGTAGATTGCTTTTAAACATAATTATAATATTAAATTTAAAGCAAAGATCACTGTATAGTTGTATAAATTGAGTGTCTGACATACATCTTACAATGTCCTATTATGATAATGCAAATGCTTTTGTGGCCTTGATGACAATAATTGTATAATTATGGAAATATGAACTATCAGAGACAGACGAAGCTGGCTTGCAGATTTGCCATACTTAATGTATTCCTTTGAGCATTCAGAAATCTTTCATAAAGTAGAAAACAAAGATTCTTACGTATAATCTTATTCTGAGTGGGTGGTTATACATTGAAATATCTGACACCCAGTTGTTAGGAGATCAGAAAAATGCAAAGCGTGCTGAAAGGCTAATTGTATTTTGCATCATTCGTGGCGCTGTGTTACCAGAGAGGCGTACTTTGCGAACAGCACTCCTTCTGAACACTGAGCACTGTATTTCAGAGCATGTCCAAACAAATCTCACATGAAGCGTAAACTTGTTCCCATCTTTTCACCTTACTTCATTAACGTAGGACTCCATGCCCCCAAAGATCTTGAAAAGTAAATGAGTGGAAAACAGTTTATATTCCATCCCCACATCCTTTGCCTCTGGTCCCATCACAGGAAGCAGACATTTGATGGTACTTTGACTTGATGACTCTCAAACGCTTCTCTAATTTCTTCATTTGCCCTATTCAGCTGCTACATTAGGTTTTCAGGAAATGCCCTCTCACCCAATTTCAGATATGGGTGGGTTGTCCTGGCCACAGGGTGCTGGCACTACATTCTCAAGCCCACAGTCCAATGAGAAGCCCATGACTCTAAAGTAGATCTGGGTAATTATGTAGTATTGATTGTGGGATGGTGTGTGTGTGTGTGTGTGTGTGTGTGTGTGTGTGTGTGTATGTAGTTCACACTCAAGTGACAATTTCTTTCATGATTGCCTTAATAGAGCCATAAGCTGTGGAAATATGCCTCTCTCTGGAGTAAAATAGGAGGCTATCAGATGACAATTCTACTTAGAAAACACAGGACCTTGGCAATCCTGTTTGATTTTTTTGGTCATGAAGATACTCATTATTTTTTGCTCCTAAGTAGGTAAGATGGTGTGTGTGCATGTGTGTGGTGTGTGCACATGTGCATGTGTACATGCCCTTGCAGTGTCCCATGCACTTACCTTTGGTGAGGAATATGCTTACCTGTAGTGGCTGGAGCCAAACTTCAAGTGTCCCACTCTATTTTGTTCCTACCTGTTCTTATATGACCTAAAGACTCTTTACTGATAGCAGAGCTTGCTGTTTTATGTATGCACAGAGCAATTTCCTGGTCTCTGCTTCCTTGTTGGGGGTATTGTACCCAGATCACATTGCTGGGATGAACCCCCAAAGCAGACAGTTTTTAGGAGAAATGGGATTTATTTGTAGCTTACAGATCCAGAAGTTACATAATGCCAGAAGAAGCTGGCCCCCTTTGCACAGATCCATGTAGAGAGAGGGAGAGAAAACAAAAAAAGAAAAACCCCACCACCAGCACCACAAGCAAGCACACTAGAGAACCCCAGGCAGGACTCTGCATACCTTAGGCAGGAATTCAGATCTGCCCCAGTGACAAGGTCCGTTCCTGTAGCAGAAATCATCCTGCTAGAGGCAGAAGCTGCAGACTCAATTATAAGAACACCTGAGTCTATTAGGAGACATTGATTCAAACCTCCACAGTGGGATTGTGTCGACAGGCATTTGTGGTCATGCCCAGCAGTTTATGTTAGGTCTGGAAATTTAAACTCAGGAAGCCTCAGGCACCATCAGGCTTTCATGCTTGTGCAGGAAGAGCACTTGTCCACTAAGCTATCTCTCCAGTCTGTGGTTATTTTTTGACAAATAATGTGACAAGCATTTTACATGTGTTTACTGTTTGCTTCATATTATGAATTTTATATTTTCTCAGATAACTAAAGTAAGACTTAGAGAAGTGAAAAATGCCTGTGCAATTTCACACATCAATGTGATTCATGCCTACCTGTGCTCATAACCTCTATCTTAAGCTGCCTTTCCAGGTCTAAGTAGTCAAGGTTTATTATTTGAAGATTTTTGAACATGAATGTGTGGTATGGTGTGTGTGTGTGTGTGTGTGTGTGTGTGTGTGTGTGTGTGTATGTGCACATACAGATACATTCACACATGCAAAAAGCTATTAATCCACCTGTTTCCTTGAAACTGAGTCTCACTGAATTGTTTTCAGTCAGAATGGCTGATCAATGAGTCCCAGAGATTCTCTGGTCTCTGTCTCCCTACAGACTCGGGTTACAGGCATGCATGATGATGTCCAGATGTTTACATGGGTGCTGGAGATCAAACTTGGTTCCTCGTGCTTGCATGAAATATACTGATATCCAGGCAGCCATCTCCATAGCCCCTTATTGCTTGGTTTTAATAAGCATGAGTATTTTCCCAAAACATTCCATCTTTAGTGGTGGGAAGCTGTTAAGTTTTTCGTGTGAAGTCCATTGAAGAAACATCAATTTCACTGTGCAAAGACAGGAAAAGCACTACTTGCTACCCCTCCAAACAGTGTTTCTTACATTAGGAACCATGAGTTGAAGCAGAGAGAAGAATTAGTATCCACAGATTCACTGATAAACTATAGGAGACTGAGAGAGGAGGCCTTATCCAAACTCTATAAAATCATTTCGCTTCTTAAAATAGTTATAAAATTATGAAAATGTTAATGGGCTGTTACTAGTTTCTAACTGTACAGTTATATCAGAGATCTATTTAGTTGACCTTCCCCTTCACTTTTACCCATGAATATTTTCTTTCTGATGCTCAGTCCAGCAGGCATTGCTACCTTTTGATCAAAACCAGACTTAGGTGAGAGATCAGAATAGAAAATGTATAACTTTTAATACAACCTTAAATCACAAGATTTTGAAGAAATTGTTTAAAATAGTATTTTTAAAGTGAATTTCTTTCAACATTTTATTTATTTATTTAGAGAGAAAGAAGGAGAGAGAGAATCAGTGCACAATGGCTTCTAGTCACTGCAAACAAACTCCAGACATGCGCCACCTTGTACATCTGATTTACGTGGGTCCTGGGGAATTGTACTTGGGTCCTTAGTCTTTGCAGGCAAGTGTCTTAGCCACTAAGACATCTTTCCAGCCCTAAGGTAAATTTTGACTAAGTACCTTGTTCCCTAAAATAACATTGTAAGCAAATTATTCCATGCTTGCTATTAGGAAGGAGACTTAAGCAGGCCGGTCACTGTGATACCTACTGCATTTCAAAGATAGGAACTTATCATAATAGCCTTAGTAAATCCAGCATGAATATACTAATCTATTTATTGAAATACTTGTTTATTGTTCACTCTTCAGTGGCTATTGGACAAATCTTGTGACAGGCTTTAGTAATGTGTAATTTAGTTAATATGAATGTTCTATTTATGATATAGAAAGAAGAGTTCTAAGTTCTGTTGTATTTTCCTTTCTTATTTCACACATATATGTCATACATATATATTCACATATATATGGCAAATAATAAATCATAACAGAATTTAATGTGTACATTCATGTTAAGGAGAATTTGCAAGCACAACTGTCTTTCCTCAAGAAGCACAAACAACTTATTTCTAAAACCTGTAATATGGTAGTTTCAAATAACTTTCATGTAAAATGTTATAGGAAAAAGAAGAGTCACCAATGTTCCAACATTTTCTTAGTATTTTTGCAGAGTCTCAAAGCATCTAATGTGAGCCTATTATTCCCACATTCATACAATGACTCCATACACAGCAAGTTCAACTTTGTGTGCATGTACATATGTGTAGGTATATATTTTCTTATGTCAGGTGCAAACATGAAAGTGAGTACATTTGACAGTGTGTGCATGTGGATGCAGAGTTCAACACTGGGTGTTTTCCTCAGTCACATTCCTACCTTTTCCTTTGATACATGTTCTCTAGCCAAACCTGGAGCTAACCAAATTGGCCCGAGTAGGGAGCTTGCATGCCCTGGGAATGCCCTGTCTCTGCTTTCCCAGCGCCAGTATTGTGGGCACGTACCATGCTCAAGGTCTGACATCAGGTCCTCATGCTTGTGCAACAGGCACTTTACCATACTTGCCATCCCCTTAGCCCTAGTTCAACCACTTTTCATTGACTTCCTGTTGAATAGCAATTTCCTTTGAAGCTGGAACATTTTATCCTGGAAGGATGATCTTTAGGTAGATCAAAATTGAAACAACAGCTTGTTAAGACTTGGGATGTAGATGTAAATACCTCAAAAGTCTCAGGAAGTTCCTGAAACTTACAATATTTACATGGTCTCTCTCCACTGCTGTATAAAGAGTAAAAACTGCTTGTTTTGTAAAAATTCTCTGGAAAGATCACTGCAACACCAGAATGAGGGAAAGTAGAGGAGTTTATTACCCAATGGCCAAGAGGCTTGAGGTAGCCCTCCAAAGAAGCTTTGACCTTGAATAGACATTTTATAGTCTTCATTGCCAAAGGGAGGGGTTAGTGAACAAACAAGATGTGACAATTTGTAAGTCATTCATTTCTGTAGTCAGGACACCCTAACAATGAACTCCATTTTACTTTGTTTTAGCCTAAACTGTCTTTTCTTCTTCTCATCCCTGTGGGCCCTTTCTGGACAGTTCCTTCTTTGTGATTTTTTTCCATCTCCTGACAAAAATAAGTTTTAGATCCTCAGCAATTAACTCTTACTCAGTGAATCAGTTCAACTTAGCTTCTTTTCAACCACACTTGGAAGAAGAGATTCTACCTGCCTACAGGCTGACCAGTGAGCTCCAGGGTTTTAGCCTCCAACTACACTTGGGAATAGGCTTTTCAGTGATGTTGCTTCCTTTGAGTTATTCTCTTGTAATTAACCCCCCAAAAACTTCCTGGTTCACTAAGCTAGACTTGGGTGGAATTGTTTCTTGAGTCTGTTGCCGTGTCCTATCTGGGGGTATATAGACCTTTGCTCAAATCTCCCCAGAGGAAGTTAACATATCAGGTGGAGAATAAGCTTAGTTTATCAACCTTTATAATTCATCATATATATATATATATATATATATATATATATATATATATATATATATATGGCTACAACTAATTAACTGAAATTCCAGAGAGTCTGTAATAACCAAGGAGTCAATAGCTAGTTTTATTGGATGGTATGGTCTGGGTGGTTTGTTGAAGTTCTATAAGTTGGCATGTTTTATCCACACAATGAGGTTTACATCATAACATTTAAAAAATTATTTTATCATGTATTTTAAAAATATTTTATAAGGAGGTAATATGATGGAGAATGGAATTTCAAAGGGGAAAGTGTGGGGAGGGAGGGAGGGAATTAACATGGAATTTTTTTATAATCATGGAAAATGCTAATAAAATTTTTTAAAAAAAATATTTTATAAGTATAATAGGTTGATATTGTATATATGTAAATACAATGATTGTGATGGGTAGGTAATATGATGGAGAATGGAATTTCAAAGGAGAAAGTTGGGGGGGAGGGAATTAACATGGGATTTTTTTTTATAATCATGGAAAATGCTAATAAAAATTTAAAAAAATATATTTTCTAAAAGTAATGTTACATGGGAAGATCTTAAATTTTACAAATGAAAAATACTTAAAATGAGCCATCACTGAGGTGATAACTGTAGTCTGCTGTGCAGGGCCTTAAGTTCACAATAATTATCAAAGTAATATCTAGCACTATAAAAAAGACTTGAGAATAATATGAAAATATTCATTTTAAAATTATAAAGAATTGGGCTGGAGAGATGGCTTAGCGGTTAAGCGCTTGCCTGTGAAGCCTAAGGACCCCGGTTCAAGGCTCGGTTCCCCAGGTCCCATGTTAGCCAGATGCACAAGGGTGCGCACACATCTGGAGTTTGTTTGCAGAGGCTGGAAGCCCTGGCACTCCCATTCCCTCTCTCTCCCTCTATCTGCCTTTCTCTCTTTGTCTGTCGCTCTCAAATAAATAAATAAATAAAAATTTTAAAAAAATATTAAAAAAATTATAAAGAATTATAAAGAACTCAAACAATGTTCATTAACAGAACCAATCTAGTTGAAGCCTGTTTCTGTCTCACTTTTTATATGAAACATTTTATAAAGAAATAATTATGTCTCTGTGATTGTATGCCCTGGGAATGCCCTGTCTCTGCTTTCCCAGCGCCAGGATTGTGGGCATGTACCATGCTCAAGGTCTGACATCAGGTCCTCATGCTTGTGCAACAGGCACTTTACCATACTTGCCATCCCCTTAGCCCTAGTTCAACCACTTTTCATTGACTTCTTAATTAATTTCTCTGGGAATATTTTATTAATCATTCATACTCATGATGCTTACTAGTTGTCATTCATTCAGGATTAAAATTAACCCATTTAGGAATACCCACTTTCAACATGGAATCACAGGGAACAGAAATGCTATAAATCTGAAGAATGAACAGATGGATAAAACCGGAAACAAAAGTCATCATGATACTAGCCTTAAACAATCTATGGAAATGGGATGATGTGAACCCCAAGATTTTCCTCTCTCACTACCATGCAACAAGTCACATGGTCATAGGAGATGAAGGCAGAGCCCAGACAACTTCTTGAATGAAAAGGAAGAACACACTGAGAATATGGGGGTCAATGTGCTGGAGAAGAGTAAACAGAAGCAGAACTGTAGACATGTACAGAGCCCTCTTTTTGCCATTGGCAGTGTGCTGCTGGGTGCCTGCCACCAGAGAAAGATCTGAGTTAAACAGTGAAGGCAGCTGTCCCATAGTGCAATACACAGTATCTGTTCTCACAAGCCACGCTAGAAAAACTTATTGTCCGGGACACCTGGTAAAGTACACTGAAGTGTCTTCAACATTTTCAAACTTAAAAGCAAGATGTAACAGTATCCAAGTAAATTAGGTCTATTTAGCAGCATACATTTATCCATGATTCTGTCTTCATGGTTTCAGTGACCCATAGTCAGCCACAATATTAAAGTAAAAGTTCTACAAATAGAAACTCATAAATTTTAAATTACCTGTCATATTGAGCAGTATGAAAAAATTTGGCAACATCTTACTCAATTTTACTTGGAATTTATATCTGGTTTATTCATGTTGTATATACTACTAACCTATTGGTCACTTAGCTGAATTGGTTATCATACTTTTTGCAATATCAAAGTGCTTAAATACCTTTATGTAGTAAGCTAACTTTGCCCAAAAGCCTACAACTTACTCCTCACAATCTCATCACAGAGACATTGAATTGTTTTATAACTTATCACAAAAAAAAGAAGGAAATGTACTATATAACACAATATGGTATGTAGGAGGAGAAAGAGAGAGATAACATTCACACAAAATGTTATAACCTATCATCATAATTTTCTGTTTTATTATTAGTTATTACTGCCAATCTCTTATAGCAGATAATATGCAAATTAACTTAATCATAACCATTTATGTGCAGAAAGAAATGATCATAATTGCGTTTCTTTAACTTAAAAAATTCCTTTCTAATTTAAGAGTTGTACAATTATTAACTATTGAGCAATTGCTATGCAAAATACTTTATAACAGAATATAGAGTGCTAGCAACAGACTTAAATTTCCATGATGGCTAAAAGGAGAGAGAAATGGCCACACAAGCTCCAGGATGTTAGGCTTATATTTTAGTTGGGAATGATTTAATAAAAATATTTTTAAGTATTGGTTATTGTTATAGTCAGCTTCTCATTGCTGTGCAAACACTATACCAAAAACAGCTTATGGGAAAATAGGGTTTATTTCAGCTTACAAATTCCAGGGAAACACCATCAAACCAGCTTCAATTCAGAAGCTAGGTTGCATCATAGTTCCAAGCAGAGAGAAACAATCAAACAGCTACCAAACACCAGCAAGCACAAACTGCCAGAGCCCAAACTGTTCTTGACATACCTAGTAGGGCTAGACTTACTATACACCTCCAGTGACATAATTCTTACTGACCAGGGCTCTGCTTGAGGATCAAGTTACAAGTTCAATCTTAATTTTAAAAATGTCTATGGGACCATAAATTCAAACTAACACAGTTATAGAATTGGGAACATGTCAGAGTTTTTTTTTTTGTTTTTTTTTTTTTGTGTGTTAATGTAAGAAAACACTTGCATCATCAAGGTAAAAAGAGATAAGGCTTATTTTTTTCTCACATTCTTGCAGGTTTTACTTCATGACTAGTTGATATGATTGCATTTGTTCATTACAGTGAAGAGTTAATAACAGAGTAAACTGTTCACCTCGTGGTCCAGGAAAGAAAGAAAGAGAGGAGAGAAAGAGAATGAGGTCACAATATCTTTTTCAAGAGAATGCCTCAATGACTTAAGACTCAATGACTTTGCATAAGGCTCCCATCTTAAAAGTTTCACTAAATAATGTTACTCTCTGGAGACCACAACTTTAACTCATGAGCCTCTGAGGGTTACCTATCCAAACTTAAGCAGGGAGAATATGTGAACGGGACTTGTGTTGTATGCATTACACGATAGTCTTCTGATGCACTTTACATCTATGTTTTCTGCCAGTCTTCCACATGGGTCAGTTTAGAATCATATAGAAATATGCTAAACAATAACCATCTCTTAGTGTGACTTGGATAGCAATTTCCAAATACTCAGTTTGCTCATTTTAGTGATATTTACAAGTGAAGCCTAGTTGAGTTCCATAATATAAATGCAGAGAGAAAGTGTCCATACAGTGTACTTTCAAAAACAAAAAACACAAAGATCAGAAAATAATATGATATCAGTAGTTTTACTTTCAAAATGAACAGGGGAAATTTTTCCTCAGAGCTAAGACTTTATTAAAAATACAGGTAAAATGTGCTATGGAAAGTATGTGAAAACAATATTAGTGTTAATGAATAGGCAAGTATGAACCCCGAGTAAAAGAAGAAATAGAAAAGTGTTTAAAGGCAAATTAAAATCCCTGGCTGAACACACACAGTCTTGATGATCAATAAAACAAAACATCAAGTTTTCTTGAGCTCAATGTTATAAATGTTTGAAAGTGCATAATGGACCATTCACTTTGAAAAATTCACAGAATGGGGGTGATGTTGTGGACCTAGTGAAATAATGTATATTATCTAGAGAAGGATATGATATAGCTAAGAAAATACTGAGCTTACTCTGAAGCCACCAAAACATATAGACATAAGAACCCTGAATGTTTGGGATCCAGGATTCAATAGGCAAGAGCTGACAAACCATGATATAGTTAATCTGTGAATAAGACTGAAAAGCAAAGCAAACATGAGGCACTTTCCCATACCGTTAGAAATGTACAATGAGTTGTGGAACTCTCCCAGAGACCTCCATATGAGCTTGGAATTCCCATAAGCATAGAACCATATGTGTGCAATTTGAATAGTAGTACTTTAAAGCTCTTTAACATGACAGCTGAATATAATATATTGGTCCTTTTCTTTTCCTCATCTTTGCTTACTTTATGGAACTATTGTGAATGGCACTTAAAATAGGTCATGTTAAAGTACACTGTTGAAGCAATGCTTTATTACCTCAAAAGATGATTTATTATTACAAATATGTGACAATAAGATTTTTTTCCCACACAACCTAGAAGTTCTTGTTTTATGCAAGCATATTTTTTTTGTTGATTGAGCCACATTTTTCATGGTCATTATTCAAAATGACTCTTAATGACAAATTGAAACAAATGTGGCCAAACTGGCCTCTATACTTAAGCAATAAAAAGTGGCCCAAGAGAGCTGGAGAGATGACTCAGTGGCATTTTGCTTGTGAAACCTAACAACCCAGGTTCAATTCCTCAGTACCCATGTAAAGCCAGATGCACAAATTGGCACATGCATCTGGAATTAATTTATAGTGTCTAGAGACCCTGTCACACGCCCATACTCTGTGTATGTCTGTCTGTCTGTCTGTCCGTCCGTCCGTCCGTCCGTCCATCCATCCATCCATCCATCCATCCATCCATCCATCCATCCATCCATCCATCCATCTATCTATCTATCTATCTATCTATCTATCTATCTATCTCGGTCTCTGCCTTTCCCTGCTTGCAAGCAAATAAATTAAATAAATTAAAAAATATTGTGGGTCATGGGACCATTACTATATCTAGTGAACTTCAGCCTGACTTTATGTGTAAGCAACTCTATTGGTAAATTAATAAGATTGTTATACTGAGGTTTCTTGAGATTCCATATAAGTACTTAATTTCCCAATGTGCCCATCATTCAAAACAGTTCCTAGTAACAGACATTTGCTCAACCTGTTTTAGTTAGTATGACAGTTAGGAAACAATGTCAGCCTTTGTCTGCCTTTATATTGGAGAAGTCAGTTGTGTATCTGGACTGTTCTAGTGGGTTCCTGGGAAGTCACTTTGGGCATGAGCAGAATCCAAGTTGTATAGAATGCAAATCTTTTTTTTGATTTTCAAGGTAAGGTCTCACTCTGGTCCAGAATTGGAATTAAATTAACTATGTAATCTCAGGGTGGTCTTGAACTCACGGAGATCCTCCTACCTCTGCTTCTGGAGTGCTGGGATTAAAGGCATGCACTGCCATGCCCGGCAAGAATGCAAATCTTTAAGAAAGCAGGTCTGTGTCTGCCAAGTAGATACCATGAGCAAAGCTCATGATTCTGAGCTTAAAAAAAAATCAAAAAAATAGGGACAAAAATTATCTACAAAAACCTTACCCAAGGAGCAATTACTCTATTTATTGGGAATATATAGGAATTGCAGGTTTCTTCAATTTCACTAAAACCTAATGCATGTGGTTCTTTGAGTGTGTAGGTTTGGAGGTTTGAGTATAACGTGCCTCCCTCATAGCTGCATGATTTTGCTGGTGGAGCCTTTGAGAGGTAGTACACTACTGGAGATGTGTTCTTGGGGGTGGGGCATGGGGTGTTTTAGCCCAGACCCACTTGGTACACTGATTCACCCTTTCCTTACTCCTTGCTGATTAGAGATGGTGCCCAGCTGTCTGCTCCTGCCATGGCTTCCCTGCCGCCATGATGAAACGTTCCCTGACACTGTAAATCATAAAAAAAACCTTTTCTTTCCATTGGCTACTTTGGTCACCTTTTCTTTCCTAGCAACAGGAAGGTAACTGCTACAACAGGAATTAAAATAGTGGTCTTTGGAGTGAAATTAAATGGTGGCAGGCACATGAAAGAAATATTGTGGGGATTTTATTCCTTTTTGTATGTGTAGAGATGACAAGTTGTAAACAGCAAAAAAGGAATGGATTAGTAGAAATATAAGGAAACAGCATCGTCATGTTAGAAGCCTTAATGTGGGTTTAAATAATGTCTGTTCAGTAGAGAAATCCATGACCCTTCTCCAAAGAGACTGTTAACTATGATGGAAAATGTGAGTTTTGAACAGTTTGTATTAAATATGTTGCTAAACAAACAAAAACATTAAAGCTAATTATTTTTAATTAGGATTATTTTTTAACAAGACAAACTTTTCAGGACTACATACAGGTAGTGGTCACTTTCCAGCAATTGGCTGGGAGTCTACAAAAATAATTCATGGGCCATCATGAATTCTTTGCCCAAGCAAGGGGCCTGTGCATGGTATTGAACAAAACTGAATGCTTCCTGATTTTAATACTTCCTCCAAATTTACTCTTAAAGGTGAACAGTGCTGCTGTTTTTCTAAATACTGTCATCAAACACATTGAGAAGATTTCTACAGGGAAAAGAACATATGGTATATTCACAAGAGCATTTAACAAGTGGTCTGCAGTCAACCTGAATGGTGAATGACATACCTCATTGTTCCAAAGAGCCCCGGATTTTGTTATTTTTTAGTACATGTCTAAGTCATTATGACTTATGTTAACAGACTAATCATGAAGTTAAATCTCTATATTGGACCTATGTAGCCTCCCAGGGTCCTTGATTACCTTACACTCCAAACAAGTTCTATAACCAGTCGGGCTCATACACTATTGAGCATCCTCTATTGACTAAACCTTGAGTATTTAACCTTGATTTGACTAGAATCATGGATTCTTCTGTAAAAAATGCATTTGTGCTATGCTGTACTGTTTATACTATGCAGTGCTTAGAACTTAGAACTGTCTACAGCCATCCTTACACATCACGTGGTTTCATTATGGTTGGGATAACAGAAGCATGAAATGTCTTAGTCATCAAACTCATTGACTTTGTAATATTGTAAATTTATCCGGATTTAGCATAATCCTTGTGATGGTTACAGAAGATGGTACTACTACCAAAGCTCATGGCTTTGATCAGTCTTTCAAGATGTTAGAGTAGATGAGCAGGAAGGAATTAGAAATGCAAAGGGGGGCTGGCAGGATTGCTCAGTGGTTAAGGCACTTGCCAGGAAAGCAAAAGGATCCAAGTTCAATTTCCCAGGACCCACATAAGCCAGATGCACAAGGTAGTACATGCGTCTGGAGTTCACCTGTAGTGGCTGGATGCCCAGCTGTACCCAATTTTTGTCTCTCCCTCTCTCTGCCTCTTTCTCTTTTTCAAATAAATAAATAAAAATATTTCTTGCCTGCAAAGCCTAAGGACCCAAGTTCAACTCTCCAGATTCCACATAAGCCAGACACACAAAGGTGGGGCAAGTGCATAATCACACATGCCAACTAGGTGGCACAAGTGTCTGGAGTTTGATTTCAGTAGCTGAGGCTCTGGCACATCAATTCTCTCTTTCCCTCTGTACCTTTCATTCACTCTCACTTCAAAAAATTAAAAATTAAAAAATAACATTAAAAAGTAAATGGAAATGAATTTAGCCTAAACAGCCTGTATACTTTAGTAATAATATGTGCTTAGAGTGAATATACATATATGTATAAAAAGAGAGAGAGAGAATATATATATATTCCCAGCTGATGGCAACTGGAAATTAAAGCCTCCTGAAGGTAGTGCAGTATTGGGGGTGGGCTTATGGGTATTAAAGCCAGCTCACCCTTGCTAGTGTTTGGCACACTTTCCTGTTGCTATTGTCCACCTGATGTTGGCTGGGGGGTGATATCTACCCTCTGCTCATGCCATTGTTTTCTCTGTCATCATGGAGCTTCCCCCTCAAGCCTGTAAGCCAAAATAAATGTCTTTTTTTCCCACGAGCTGCTCTTGGCTGGATGATTTCTGCCAGAAATATGAACCTGACTGCAACAGTAAAGTGGTACCAAGGAGTGGGATTGCTGCTAGACACCTGACTGTATGGCGTTGGCCTTTTGGAGCTGATTTTCAAGAGGAATGTGGAAGGACTTGAAACCTTGGCCTAAGAGATGCCTTGCAGTGTTGTAAGTAGAGCTTGATTCACTATTCTGGTCAGAGTTGAAAGAACTGAATGCAGTATGAATTATGGACTATGAGGTTGGGTTTATGAGGGTGAGAAAGAGCTTTGCTTGCACTTGGCTAGCAGGTTGTTTGAGAAGCTTGCAGTTATGCCCATGTCCTGAGAAGTTGTGCAGGGTCACTTTGCATAGAAATGAACTGGTGCAAGCAGAGGGATATGACACAGAAAGAAATCTTTAGGCTGTAATTGCTGCATGTTCAGCTGCAATTGAGAGATTACAACCTTTGAGATTTGGGCCAATTAACCTGCACTGGGACAACAGGAAGAATGTAGACTCTTTTGAAGTGGCCTGAATTCCCCTGGATTAACAAAGTGACACCTGGTATTGTGGAGTATAAGAAATGCAGGAAAGAGAGGGTCATTGAGTTTGCAACACTAATTTATGTTTTGGAAATGGCCATGGGCAGTGTGAAGCAGATTTCTTGGATGCCTGCATGGAGACCCAATGGAGCCATGAGGATGAACCATGGTTTGCAGTAGAGATCCAGTGGAAATTCTGGGGCCATGAGATGGCTGCCAAGGAGCTGCCGGCCCCAGATGAAATTTTCCAGGACTGTGAGTAGCCTAGCTGGAGGGGCGGAATTGGAACTCCAGAGAATTGTTGCTGGTTAGAATTATCAGACTTGGAGATTTTTCATTGACTACAGTTGTTGGACTTGGAACTACAGAGATCAGTGTTTGTCCTGTTAAATTTTGTATTGCTTCAGTATTTCTGTGCTATTCCCATTGCTATCTTTTGCAGTGTGAATGCTTATTCTGTGCCATTATGGGTTTTTTGAGGTTTTTTTTTTTGGTATAATGGCTCAGTTAAAATATCTTGGACTATGGGGATATAGGGACATCATTGGAATTGATGAAAACTATGGGGACTTTTAAAGTTAGATGAATGCATTGCATTTTACATCATGAATGGTTATCATTTTATGGGGGCCAGGGGAAGAATGTGGTATTTTGATTCAGGTGTCCCCCATAAACTTAGGTGTTCTGAATGCTAGGTTCCCCAGCTAATGACAATTGGAAATTAGAACCTCCTGGGGGTGGTGTATCATTGGGGGCGGGCTAATAGGTGTTATAGCCGGCTCCCCCTTGCTAGTGTTCAGCACACTCTCCTGTTACTATTATCTACCTGATGTTGGCCAGAGGGTGGTGTCCACCCTCTGCTCATGCCATTGTTTTCTCTGCCATCGTGGAGCTTCCCCCTTGAACCTGTAAGCCAAAATAAACCTCTTTTTCCCACAAGCTGCTGTTGGTTGGGTGATTTCTACCAGCAATATGATCCTGACTGCAAATACATATAGTGAATTTCAATTTATTTGAAGTACAGAAAGTTGTGACCTAACCTAAATATATACCTTGGTATCCAAGCAACTATATTTCAGCCAGTTCTAGCAGCTGTGGTATTTTCAGCCGTCTTAAGTCTGCAATGCTGTCCAATACTAGGAGCTTTGTTTTTGCTTTTGTCATGTCAAATGTGTTTTTTTTTTTTTTTTGCTTTTGCAATGTTAATTTTTGAGTTTTCATATGAGATATTTTTCTCTTTCCTTTTGCTCTTTCTCTCGCTCTTTCTTTCTTTCTTCCTCCCTAGTAGTGGCCACCTCTTTACACATTCACTTACAGTGGCGCTAATTCATCTTTGAGTAATTACAGGTTTTGTGTACATCTGCTAAGGACAGGGCATGCGTCTCTAATTCTTATACCTATGGCACTAAGTGAAATATCAGGGACCCAGAATATACCCAACACTTACAGAAGTGGAATTAAAATCTGCACTTGATTTTATCATAGTTCAGGTGAAGCTAGTAGTTTAGTGTAACTTCTATCTGCAGTAGGTACTTCGTAGTTACTGAGAACTTGAATTTTGTATTATGTAGTCTGAGTGTTTTCATCCAATTATATGGTGCTCCTTGTAAATACAAAATATACTATTCCAAAATATGGAATTGTGTCTGTTTGCAGTTTTCCAGGGACCCATTGAAAACTACTAATCCAAATATAACATGTTTTCTTTTTGAGATGCAAGAATTATGAAACAGTAGGAAAATCTTTGGCTTTTATCTCTGTGTTTGCCAATTGATTTGGAGATTCCAAAGGATAATATTTTCATATGTGCCTAATGCATTTATTTTCTGACAATTCAGAATTTGGTTTGCTCTGCTCCAGGGGTGGAGTGATTTGGTATACAAAGGTGTTTAGACAGCTATGCATCAGTAAGTTTGTAACTGCAGGAGAGATGTATATTTCAAATTCATATTGTTTGGGGGAAATTATAATCTGAATCCCACAGCTGTTGTTAAGTGAACCAACAGGGTCATTTATTTTCTCTCTCTGGCTAAACCAGTCAGGGGTTTCTGAAGCCTGTCTCTACTGCAAGATACTCTCTGCATTTTTATTACTTGCCATAACCTCAACAACTCTGTTTGCAAATATGATATTTTAAAACCCACTTACAAGTTATAGATGCCTCTATTGACTTGACATCATGCTTCTTCACAGGTTCTGTGGGAGAAAGCAAAAGACATTTGGTTGGAACTAGACATTTAAAGCAATTTTCAAGAGAGGAAACAAAATAGACAGTTTTTCTAAATATTCTAAATGAATGATCTTGGGCTGGTTTCATACAATCTGGGGTGTGTCTGCATATGTTGTGTATGCATGCTACCAAGAGTGAGTATGGGACTCCTCTGGCTCACCTGCCTGCTTCACCAACTTATTCTCACTCTCGAGACCCAATGGCCCTGTGATTGGGAAGAGCTGTCAGCTAGGAAAGGCAGAAGGCATCATATTTTAATGAAGAGAAATCTCTAGAAGTAGAGAAGTGAAGTAGGCAAGCAAAGGGTAAGAAGTTGGTGTCAAATCTACAACTCTATGTACCTGTTAACGAAGCAATTCTTTGTGCAAAGTAAATTCTTTACAAATGTGCTTCAATCTATGAATTTCATTGGATTTTGTTTTGAAGAATTCTTTGGTCAGTTTAATTATTGTGCTGTTGAACCAAAAATACCAAAAATACACACAGTGACAGTAGAAACATATAATTGCTCTATAAATACACAGGCCTCTGAAAACGCTAGCTACATTTGTAAGCTTCAAGCCTTAGCCTGATGATATTCCCATTGTTCATGTCTTCACTTCAATCAGAGAGATGACCTGGAGTCATCTAGGCCACACTGCTCTCAGTTTTGAACCCCTTGATTCCCAAAATTGATTCCTGGATGTTTACATTAAGCACATTATGTCATCTGTCCTGGTAGATAATGGCACAAGAATGAACTCATGGTCAAAAGTTCCCTGTGACTTGAACAGAATGGATGAGATACATAATAAGTCATTTTTTTTTTCATTCAGCACCAATATGCTTTCTCCACTGAGCTCTGAATGGGTTTCCCAAAGACAATGTTCAGTTGGAGCTGGGAGGGTGCAAGGCAGTCATTACTGACTTTACAAAAGCAATAGCAGCTACATATTATTACCAACATATCTGGTGTTTTCATTCACAGCAGATTGGCTGTGATAATGTTACCAGCAAATCGAAGGCAATATCAGTGGCACACAGTGTAACAACTTATCTAAGGGATCTTAGCTGTTCTCCAGAAATAAGATTGGAAGAGGACTCCATGAAACCTTAATTACAGGGCAGGTGGACCTGCTTCAAATGGATGTTCTGCTGAGAGGTGTTCTGTTCCAGGAAAGACTGCAATCAGCTCAGGCTGCCTTTGACTGATGTTTTAGATTGTGGTCTTATAAACAGATCTGAAAATAGCCAGGTTCTAAAAGACTGTAAATTCCTGTAATTAAGGTGTGCCTCAAAATTTAACCCTAGAAAGAATGAGGGTTGGAGGGTGGAGAGCTTTCTGTGATGAATTACTCGCTAGACACTGTGATACTCTGTTCTTAAAGAGGAGGAGCGAGGTCCTTAGGAAGTACTTCTAAATGCTGTGTGTCAGAAATGAAAGGAAAATGGAGTTTCCTTGGTGCTGAGGAACTGTGTAATTAGCTGGGACAACAAGCACTGATATTTATTATAGTGGAATGCAAGAAAAATTAAACCCTGAAAAACAAGACTTATGGTGCCTGGGCTTCACATCTGCCAAAATAATTTGGGGTAATTTTATCATTTTCATCTGCATGAAGCTCATCCTTGAGTGATAACCTACTCTGGTATATACCAGATGCCAGACATTTAAGGAGGCCTTTGGGGCTCAGGATGGGTCAGATTGCAGGTGAGTAATGCCTGTCAGGCCTTTGGACAAACTCACAAACTGGTTTGCAAGAATGCAAGACACAGTAACTGTTAAGGTCAGCTGTAGCCACTTGGAGGAGCTGGAGGCTACTCCATCCTCTGCTCATGTTTCTGAAGATTTAAAGGACTAGGAGACTAATCAGGTAGTATTATGAAAAATGGAATTAAGTTATGGGTCATGGGATGGAGATGTTGCTAGCAGTTTAGTATTGCTTATGATATATGATTAGGTCTACTTCGTAAGTCATGACAAAATAATCAATTGAGATTAAAGTTAGCTAGACTAAGGACAAATAAATTGAATAACTTTTAGCATTAGCTTCCTTGCATTCCACATAACAATAAAATATCTAATTTGGGCTGGGAGGTTTCTCAGTGGTTAAGGTGCTTGCCTGAAAAGCCCAAGAACCCAAGTTCGATTCCCCAGTACCCACATAAAGCCAGATGCACAATGTAGTGCATGCTTCTGGAGTTTGTTTTCAGTCCCTAAAGGCCTTCATGTGTCCATTCTCTCTCTCTCTCCCTCTCCCTCTAATAAATAAATAAATAAATGTTAAATTAAAAATATCTAATTTGTGGCATTGCAAGTTTTTTTTTCTCCTGAGTCAGAGTCTCATAACCCAAGCTAACCTCACACTTGCTACGTAGCTGAGGATGACTTTGAACTCCTTATTACAGTATGTACTGTCATAGCATTACAACATGATTATTCAGGTAAAACATAGTGCTTGGCCTAAGGTAGACATGCATGAATCAAACTGCTAGAAGAGGATTGCGAACTGTGGCAGAGGGCTTCACAAATGAAACTGTAACTTGATTACTGAACCTCAGGTCTACCTCATCAGAGAACAGGGTGTGAACTTTCACCTAAACACAGCCCTCTCTCATCCTTTATTCCGGCATGGCCCCTTTGTTGTCTATGCTTATTTCTCCCACTTCTCATTCTATGAGATCCGATCTGGCAGTAGGATGCCAATGCAAGTCCTTCACTGTTACTGCTGAGAGGAAATAGTCATGCATGGCCAAGGACGCTGATTAGCTTTCAGAGAAAATCAAATACGAAGGTCTGTCAGGCTAAGAAGGAAAGCCATGCACCATTATGGAATTTGCAGGACAAAGCTTGATGGTCAGTACTCAGCATGAAGAAGGGTGGGAGTGGGGTGGCAGGGGAAGCATCTTTGTTTATACCACTCTGAAACAACTGCAGTTCATAGAAGGTTTAGTGCTGGTTTCTATACGATAATTTGGCTTCTCAAGCTTTGTCCAGCTTTTTAATCAGCCGGTCGACAAGAAGGAGGTTTTCAGCTCAGCCCTAGTTTGATTTCTTGGTGACCTTGCAGCCCAGGCATGTGGACTCTTAAGAAATAGCGTCTTATCATCTACTCCTGATGAGAAACCAAGAGCCTTGGCAATAGCCTGTAATGTTTTAGAGGTATTAGGGCCTTCCCTGGACAACAAGTCACTAGAAGGTATCCCATTCCTGGCACTGAAATTTTCCTAGTAACAGTCTATTGCTTCTGAGTGTGCTATTATCCAAAATGTAGGTTATAACATGGCTTGTTCACAATATCCTGAATTAACTCTTCCCCTATCCTTCTTTTACTCAATCTCTTCCCCCAACCTTACTTAGGCCATTCCACCCACAGTAATCTGCACATCTTACATATATACAATACAATACCCTTAGTTCTACCCCTCTCTTCCCTCCCTTATAGCTCTTTTCTAGCTTACTGACTTCTGCTACCAATTTTTACTCCAACTCACACACAAGTCTGAACATTTGTAACTAGGATCCACATATGATAAAGAACATGCAATGTTTGACTTTCTGGGCCTGGGTTACTTCACTTAGTATAATCCATTTCAGATCCATCCATTTCCCTGCAAATTTCATAATTTAATTTCTCTTTACTGCTGAATAGAACTCCATTGTATGCACCACATACAATAATATGCCACATCTTTATTATTCATTAATCAGTTAGAGACTTCTAAGCTGGTTCCATTTCCTATTTACTGTGAATAGAGCAGCAATAAAAATGGCTGTGCAAGTATCTCTAAGGTAATGAGAAGAGTCCTTGGGACATGTACCTAGGAGTGGCATAGCTCGGTCATATGGACCGTCTCCGAGAACTCTATGATGATTTCCACAATGGCTGTACCAGATTACATTCCCACCAGCAGTGCAGAAGGGTTCCTCTTTTTCCACATGCTTGCCAACATTTATCTTTATTTTCTTGATGGTAGCCATTATGACAGGAGAGAGATGGAATCTCAAAGTAGTTTTAATTTGCATTTCCCTGATGGCTAAGTATGTAGAACATTTTTTAGATGTTTATATGCCATCTGTATTTCTTTTGAGAACTCTATATTTAGTTCTTTAGCCCATTTTTAAATTGGGTATTTGATTTCTTATTATTTAGTTTTCTGAGTTCTTTGTGTGTCCTAGATATTAATCCTCTGTCAGATGTATAGCTGGCAAAGATTTTCTCATATTCGTTAGGTTGCCTCTTTCCTCTATTCACAGTGTCCTTTGCTGTACAAAAGCTTTGTGATTTCATGAGGTCCCATTGGTTGATTAGTGATTTTATTTCCTGAACTACAGAGGTTATATTCAGAAAGTCATTGTCTATGCCAATATGTTGAAGGGTTTCTCCAGATTTTTTCTCTAGCTGTTTCAGAATTTCAGGTCAGATACTAAGGTTTTTGTTCCATTTGGACATGATTCTTGTGCATAGGGAGAGATAAAATCTATTTTCTTTTTATCCTTCTACATATAGATATTCAGTTTTCCCAGTAACATTTGTTAAAGAGGCTGTCTTTTCTCTAGTGCCTGTTTTTGACATTTTTGTCAAAAATCAAATGGATGGAGCAACCTGGATTTACATCTAGGTCCTCTATTCTGTTCCATTGATCTATGTGTCTGTCTTTGTGCCAGTACCATGCTGTTTTTGTTACTGTGGTATTATAATATAGCTTAAGATTGGGTATGATGATTATTTTTGTTACTCAAAATTGTTTTTGATATTCATGGATTTTTGTGCTTCCAAGTGAAATTTTGATTTGTTTTGTCTATTTCTGTGAAGAATGCCATTGGAATCTTTGTGGAGATTGCATTAAATGCATAGATTGCTTTTGGTAAGGTTGACAGTTTCACAATATTGGTTTTTCCAATCTAAGAACATGGGATTTCTTTCCATTCCCTAATGCCTTCTGCAATATCTCACTTGAGTGTTCTAAAGTTTTATTGTAGAGATCCTTCACTTCCTTGGTTAGATTTATTCCAATGTACTTTATTTATTTATTTTTGAGGTAAGTGTGAATGGCAGTGATTTCCTTATGTCATCCTCTGCATGTTTGTTGTTAACATTTAAGTAAACTATTGATTTCTATGTATTTGTTTTGTACCCTGCTACATTGCTAAAAGTGTTTAACAGCTCTAACAGTTTGCTCATAGAGTCTTTAGAGTCCCTTATGTATAGAATCATATCATCTGCAAGTAATGATAATTTGGTCTCTTCATTTCAAATTTTTATCCCTTTTATGAATGTCTCTTGATTTATTGTTATAGCTAAGATTTCCAGTACCATATCTGATAATAAACTATAGTACAGATTAATATTTTATATTTTTTTGAAAGTTAATGGATAATTTTTTTGCTTAAACAGCAAATGAAAAAATCTCAAATAAATCACAATTTGACATCTTGGATTACTTATACAGAAGTGTGATGACTCCAAGCTTTCTAATGGGTCATGCCTCCAGCTAGTTTTCAATAATGTAGAAATTTAAGTTAAATGAACAGTGAGTGTGAGATGATTGTTCACTCCTTCTCTTCTCAGTCTACACCTCAGGTAAATACTTTTAGCCCACCTGAGAGAGAGGGGACAAAGAATCATTGTCTATGGTATGTCTTTGGTATGTGTCAACTCCTACCATGGTGTCTCATGCACAGAAAATATTCAGATATTATTTTTAAGGTGAAGGAATTTTTCATCTTAAGTCTTTGCTGAATTTAGACATCCATTTAGGATTTTCACTGGTGGAAGGTATGCAGATCAGGTGAGTTGCAGAGGCTGAAAATATACTATATGTTAATGCCAAATGCATCGATTCTGAGTGGTCCTGGAAATTACTGAATATCCACCATGTCCACTTTCATAAGGCAGGCACTCAAGACAGATGAGGTTCTAGGTCATCTCTGCTTAGGGTTGAACAGAATATAGGATGACAGAGTATAGAAAAAAAGAATATATATTGTACTATGTTCATATTCCCCATATGTTATTTATATTCCTTTTTAAAGTATCTGTGACATCAACACTCTGGTGCAAGCCATGGAAAGACAAGTGACTGAGACATGGACCCTACTCCTAAGAACCTTTTGGTCTATGAAAGATTCTGGGAACTAATAACAATGAACTAATTACAGATAAGAGGGTTGGTGGGTACTCTGGTTATAAAAGGAGAAAAGATTTATTTTTACCTTAAGGTTTGAGAAATATTATCATGATCTCTTCATAGACTTTGTAACACTTTAAAGATGACTTAAAATAGAAATGGTGGTCTGAAAATGTGGCTCAGTGGTTAAGTATTCATATAGACTGTGTAAGGGCCTGGCTATTTAAAGAAACAACCATATAACAGCTTTTCTCAGGCTGGAAGTAAGCTGTGGCTAAGATTTATAAGGTTATTGAAATCGTTTGGGCTCTCATTTGCTACATGTATGAAAATGAATAATTTATACATTAAAATAAGAAAATTATACTTGCCCTCTGTAATAGGCAGCCATTTTACTCTTGGATATTTAGTGGTGAATTTATCAGAAGTAATTGCCATATATTTCTTATGTAAATAATAGTGTCTGGTACATAGTGAGTGTGTGCTTAATTCCTAGATTCCTTTAAAGTTATCTTTCATCAAGGATGCTGTGAAATTGGGTTTTGTGAGTCCCTGGTTCCTCCCTCCAGGGCCTGGCTGCAGTTCCCTGATGTGTTCCAGGCAACCATGGTGGCAAGAATCACTCTTGGGAGATAGCCTCTGTGAACAACTCGGTTTATTGTCAGAGAAATGGGTTTGTAAGCAGTTGAGGGTGGGAAGAAGGTCCTATGGGCATTGGATGTACAAGACTGCTTGCCCATGCCTAATTAGCATATGGGTATATATATTGCAGGTAAAGGCAATGGCAGAGGAAGGTATGGGGTACAGGGAGATGGGCTGTGCAAAGGTTGCTGGCTGATACCATATAAGGAGTTTCCTAGGCAACTGGCCAAAGGCTACAGCATTATAGGCAAAACCTAAGTCTTATCTGAGTGTCCAGGCATTCCCACACTAGGACAGGGAGCAGCCTTACTTCCAGCCTATCTGGTGGTCTGAGATTTTGTCCGGGGTACAGGCTTACTGTGACCCCCAAGAATGGGGGGAGGATCCAGGCTCACTGCAACCCCTGACAGTGGGGTGGAACTCCCCTGCCAGTCCATCCTGGAGATATGACTAGCTGTTCAGGCTGCTTCTACCCCTGGCCTTGGGCCTTCATGTCAGAGAGCTAAGGTTTGCTTTAACCCAGGGCCTTTCCTATGTCCAGCAGGGTTTTTCTAGGATTTTTCCTGAGAGAAGGATGTGGGCATAAGTAGTTTATTTAAAAGGCTTCTCCAGGGCTGGAGAGATGGCTTAGTGGTTAAGGCATTTGCCTTCAAAATCAAAGGATCCAGATTCGACTCTCCAGGACTCATGTAAGCACAAGGGGGTGCATGCATCTGGAGTTCATTTGCAGTGGCTGGAGTCACTGGTGTGGCCATTCTCTCTTTTTCTCTTTCTCTACCTCTTTCTCTTATTCATATAAATAAAATAATATTTAAAAAAAAAGTTTCTCCAGAAAGCAGAGTGAGATAATGGAAATGAAAGACTTGGGAATCAGGTGCTAAATTAGGTTCCAGTGAGGACAAGTAGAACTTTAACCTCTGAAGATCTTTTAAGTGCCAAAAAGGACACACTTTACAAAGACACGATTAGTAAATGAGGAAGCTGAGGTCTCAGGCCATTAATGCTTCCATGTTGGCTGAATGTCATGCATGGAAGCATTGAAACCCAGCACTTCCAGCTGTCCCTAAAACAGGTGCTTAAAATACAAGAAGTATTTATCCAGCTGTGTGATCTATGTGGTAGTCACGGGTGTGTGGGCTGGGCCTCACCACATGTCGTGCAGGGACACAGTGCATAAAGGTGAGAAGAAATCAAAGAAAAACTATAATGATGTGAAAACAAATGGAACAAGAAAAGAAATCCACTTATGGAGGGGAAAGTAATTATCCTATAGATTCTAAAATTATAAGCAACCATCTGCAGTTACTATTGCTTTAAGGATCAAAAAATATAATTAAGGACTTCAAATTGTTTACTATTTAATTATCTAAGATAAATATGTCAACAGGTATGTTTAGGAGTCAGAAGAAATAGGTTTGAGCTAGGAATTGTCACCTTACAAACTACCTCTTTGAATGCAAAAAAGGGAAAAAAATGGAAAAAAAGTATTTGAAAAGAGGAGGTTGGTTTACTGCAGATTATATGAGAAGTCTCACAAAGTGAAAACATGGAACTGGGTTGGTGCCACATCACATGATCCAAGAACTATGGAGATGGAAGTAGAGGGATCAGAAAAAGTTCAAAGTCATTTTCAGCTACATAGTGAGTTTGAGGAAAGCCTGCCTCAAAATAAAACAAAATAATCAAAAATAAAAATGAATAATAAAAATTGAAAGCATAGACATGCCCATTCCCCTCTTCTTCTCTCTCTCTAGTTCTCTCTTTCCTTCTCTTCCTCCTTTGTTTTTTCTCCTTCTTCTTCTTTTCCTCCTCCTCAAGAAGACATGTTGAGTTTCTGTAACCTTTAGAACTAGATTATGAAAAGGTATGGAGAATAACCTGACATCAAGCTCCAGACAAATGGAGACAGACACAGAGGAGACTCAAAACTCATCAGAGCAGAAAATCAGGCTACAGAGAGCTCAACTCTAAAAGAGAACAAAAGCACACCCAACAAGGTTCAGCAAACATTGCAGAAGAGGGGGCAGAAATAAGAGCCACAGCACGGAAAGGAGTGAACTGAGGCCTTGTCCACCCACTCAAGGACTGACTGACACATGTATGCATGACCCCACAGTGAATACCAATAATTCCACTAAGTAGGGATCCTCTGCAATGGGAGTGGGGGAGCAGGAATAAGAGTATAACACTTTGGGAACATGACCAACATGCTATATGTTCATATAGTAAATTAATACAAATTTTTGAAAGTAAATTCTTCCTGGATAAGCAGTCTCTTTCCTTCTCTTCTCCCTCTTGTTCAGAATGTAACATAAAAAAAGATATTTCCTTGCATGACCAAATATAGATTTACCTTCCATTGCTTACTTTTGATGGAATCCTGCATATTTTATGATAGTGAATTTCTTGTGATTATATCTTTTAATAGATTTTTGACCCTGTGAAGCCATATACTTTTCCATTCACAGCAAGCTGCCACAGTTTGATTTCCACTGAGCACAGATTTGCATGTGAATGATAATAGAATTAACTTAGCAAACATGCAGAGTAAAATGAAATGTCAACTTTTACTGCATACTTTTTCTCCATCTGCCAGAGTGATTTCAGATGCCAGCGTTAACACATAGAGACAACACGCTGGCCTTTCATTGGTACTTGTTCAGCGCATGTGGCTGCCTAGGGAATGTGGCATTTGGGTTCTTCTGCACACTGCCTCAGAACACTGCTACCCTGACCTGGTGGTGGCACTAAACTGCATGGCAGTAATCCCTGGTCCATCTGTGCATCTATGTCTTTCCTTGGCCAGGATAAGTTGCTATGGTTGAACAGCTTAGTTCTGTCCTTACTTTGCTAAAAGTTTCTTAAATTTTGAATTTTGGATATTGCACTGGAAACATTCCACTTTCTTTTCTCTAAGGAATATTGCTTTTCTCTTCTTCCCTAGCAACCTACACCACTATGAACTCGGATTTGGTGGCAATTTTTTGATGAAATATGGATGATTTGTGACCTAGACTATGGGAAGATACAAAGAATTTATTTTTAAACTATGAATAAATCAAACTTCCTAACCTGGGATATTTATTCCCTGTCCTCTCTTAGTTAAGCACTTCACTTATATTCTTGATAGCACTGATCTGTCATACATATGCAGGGCCCTGGGTTAAAGCAAACCTGTGTCTGACATGAAGCAGCCTGAACCATTGGTCATATCTAGGGGGCCAGACTGGCAGAGGAGCTCCTCCCCTCATTCTCAGGGGTTGCAGTGAGCCAGGATCCTCCCCCCATTCTTGGAGGTTGCTTTGAGCCTGTACCTCTAGACTATATCTTGGACGCTGAGATTGGACAGAAGTAAGGTCACTCCCTCTCCAAGCACAGGATCCCTGGACATTCAGATAAGACTTAGGCTTTGCCCATAACCCTGTGGCATTTTGGTCAGTTGCCTAGGAAACTCCTTATATGGTATCAGCCAGCAGTCTTTGCAGAGCCCATCCCCCTGTACCCTGTACCTCCCCTCTGCCATTGCCCACATGCTGCAATGTATTCTCCATATGCTAATTAGGCATCAGCAAGCAACCTTGTATATCCAATCCCCTTAAGACCTTCTTCCCTCAAGTGCTTATAAACCCATTTCCCTGACAATAAACTGAGTGGTTCACAGAGACTGTCTCCGAAGAGTGATTCTCACATGCTCACCACCACAGTTGCTTGAGATGCTTCAGGGGAACCACAGCGGCCTGGAGGAAGGACCCAGGAACCCACACTGATCACCTCTCCTTCACCTCACTGAGCAGTAATTGCTTAATATGTATTTTCTTCACATGTTTCTCTCTATATTTCCTTTAGTATCTAAGCTCTAAGATGGCAGGGACTCCATTTCTTCTCTGAAGAAGGACTTTCAGAATACAATGAATGTGTCTTGAATAATTAAATGAATATCATGTTGCTATTTATTGATTACTCTTATAAACACTTTTAAAGTTTATCTTGTTAAGATTCAATCAAATGGGTATGAACTATGTCCTCCCAGCCAGCTAAGAACATGTCACAACAAATTTACATCATAACAGTTCTTCCTTGTCACTGTAGCACTGTGGAAGTTTAAAAAAGTACAGATCAAAAGTAACACACTACTTTGTCTCCTATAGAAAGAAAAGTATATGCCTAGCAGATAGTGCTCAAATTAGTCTGAGTTTGAGGGTGTCAGGTACCCACTTGTATGTCTGAAGTTCAGGGCTCACAAATGGAAATCCAAAATAATAGCCTATGGAGGCTCCAGAAAGTGATACAGTTGCAGGTACAAAGGCAGAAATGTTGAAAAAGATGTGGTTAGAAAAGCCAGGGCCAGGAGTTGTGAGCATCGAGGAAGGAACAATTAAAGGAATAGTTGGAAAGCTGAGGAAGTTTGCCAGTTTTCAAGTCTATTATTACATTGGCTTACATGATAGGAATTGGGTAGTCCAACAATGGCAATGTGCTCATTGGAGAGTGGAGAACTATGTAGCTATCAGTCCACAAAGCTGGATATCTCAGCGGTACAAATATGGTGCTAACAGCCTAGAGGAATTCTGGAGAGTTCCAGTTTTTAGCATACATTGGAAGCCAAAGAACCTTTGTTTTGTGTGACGGTGCAGGATAGTGGCAGCAGTCATTTTACTGCTGATAGATGCACTTACCAGCAAGAAGCTTATCCACAGACATGTATCACTCACTCTGAGCAAAGGTCTTCTTTCCCCATAGTTGTTCCTAGAAATGCTCTCACAGACCCACCCAGCTTATGCTTCTTAGTTGATCCCAGATCCAACTGAGGTAACAAAATTAACAATAGCAGTTACTTCTGTAATTGCTGCGACAAAAAAGAAAGAAGCAAAGGAGGAAAGAAAGAATCAACAAGTGAAAGAAAGAAAGAAAGAAAGAAAGAAAGAAAGAAAGAAAGAAAGAAAGATAGAAAGAAAGGGTGATCAGAACAAGGGAGAAGGGATATATTGTGGCTTACAGATCAGAAGATATCTTTGACTGTGTTGAGAAAGACCTGCTGGTGGAAAAAGCTCTTGGCTGTGTGAGAAGACCCCCTTCCTTCCAACCCGACAAGCCAGGAAGCAGAGAGTTATACACTATAACCCAAACCCATAAATATCACCCTTGCAGCTTATGTCAGCTGCCTAGCCCCATGTACAAGGGGTTCAACAACCAACTGAAGAGTCTGTGGGGGACATTTCACATTCTAACCCTAACAAGGCATCAGACAGTTTAAGGCCAGCCTGATACTACATAGTGAATTCCAGGACAGCCTGGGCTAGAGAAAGACACTATCTTGAAAAAATTATTCCTCTCCCTCATAGAAATCTGTGTTTCTGGTCCAATATCTATGAAATATTATAATCATTTCTATAACATTCTTACATTGTTCACATGGTTATTTGTCTTTCACTAACTCTGATTCTTATATTATTTGAGGTGTGTGTGTGAGAGAGATCTTTTAATTTTATTTCTAGTCTTCTGTTTATGGTCTGATAGATCAAATCTTACTTTTACACATGGATGGATTCTGAAAATATTAGAAAATATTCATCATTTCCTATGTGAGTGCAAGGGAAATTAACTTTAGTGATTTTATCTATTATAGCAGTTATCTTCTTATTGGAGCAAATCATCAAACCAGAATCAGCTTATGGGAGCAAAGGGCTCAATTCCAGCTTAGTTTTGTGAGGGTGCTTCATCATCGTGGGGGAAGCATGGCAAAAGCAAACAGCATGATAGGCATCACATCTCCATAACAGCAGGAAGGAAGTAGTCCAAGTACTGGCCTTCACGCTGGTCCAATGGTCATACCTCCTCAAGCAAGTCTCCACCTCCCAAACCTTTTACAACTTTTCCAAATTGCCACCAGATTAGGACCAATCACTCAAAACACATGTGGCAGCTGGGCATGGTGGTGCATGCCTTTAATCCCATCACTCAGGAGGCAGAGATAGGAGGATCACCATGAGTTCGAAGCCACCCTGAAACTATATAGTGAATTGCAGGTCAGCCTACACTAAAATGAAACCCTACCTTAAAAAAAAAAAAAAAAAAGAGGCTGTGGGAAATATTTTACATCAAACCATCACATCATCAGACAAACCTTGAAATCTCAGGAGCTGAGACCAATCATGGGAGAATTTCATTCTATATAAGTCAGGATTCCTTTGTGGACTGTGTACCCTTGGTTTCTGGAACATGGAGGTTTCAGGATCATTTCACCTGAAGAAAAGAATAGCAAAAGACCACAAAGTAACCATCAATTGCTTGTCCTTGAAGTGACACATGCTTCAATCTTCAGGTGAGAACTTGTCATGAATCATAGTCTAATTGCAAGATACTGGAAATGTAGAACACTTTAATTGTTGATTAACTCTAATGGTGCTGTCTCTGATGAGACATTCTCATGTCCTTCCAAATATTTTCCCTGGCTGGGGAAATGGCTCAGTGGATAAAGAGTGCTTACCACACAAGCATTAGGTCCAGAATTCAAACCCTCAGCAGGCACAATACTGCCAGGTAGGCATAACAGCCAACCTGTTATTCTAGTGTTCATGAGGCAGAAGTAGGGAGTCCTAAGGGCAAACTGGCTGTGCTTAGCTGAGTCAGTGAGCTCTAGGCTTAAGTGAGAGACTCTGCCTCAGTAAAATAAAGATGAGAGCTGTGCTGGTTTGACTGTAAAATGTCCACCATAGCCTCATGTGTTTGTGATTAAACTCCAGACTCACTGGTGGAGCCTTAAAGAAAGCCATGTTGTTCGGAGTGGTTCTTGAGGTTGGTTAGTCAAGCCCCATTGGGAGATCACTCTTACTACTTCCTCCCTACTAATATGAGTGATCCAGCTTCCTGCTCTTGCTTTTTTTTCCCTGCTCTGATGCAACTTTTGCTCAAAACTATAACTGGAAATAAGCCCTTTCCTTCCATAGGCTACTTCTGGTCAGATTTTTTGTCCCAACAATAAGAAGGTAACTACTACAAGAGTGATTGAAAAGACACCTAACAATATCTGAGCTCCACATGCACAGACATATACACGTGCACTTATATACCGACACACACAAACCAATACATATACACATATGTGCATAATACACATGCAAAATATATTTTACAACTAGCTAGGCTTCTTGGAACCTTTGATTATTTTATTTTCAATAGTTTTTCGTAGGGAAGAAGTCAAAATAATCTTCTACAACTTCTTATCTGATTCATAACTAGTAGTTTTCCCTGTATATCACTGCCTCCAAGCATCTTCCCCTTATGAAGATGACAGACTATTTAGAGTCAGCCCAATAGGAAAGTAAGGATAGTATGTGAAGAATGTAATAACAATGCAACTAAAGAGGTCACAGAGATGTACACTAGGAATATTCCACCTCAATCCTTCCTGAAAGAAAAGATCTCTAATCTGTGATACCAAGAGTTAGTTGCAGTCAAGCAGATGGGAAGAGAGCTAGGACTGAATGCATTAGGGCAGACTGAAGGGCATGTAGAATGGGGAGTGTGAGGCATTCAAAGAGCTACCGGAACTTCATTTTGATGAAGGCTATAACATGAAGTTATATGGACAGAAGTGGGATGAAAAGTAAACTATGACCAGATAGTTCAGAGCTCTGCAAACACACCACTCATTGTTTGGACTCTATTGTAATTGCAGTAGGATTCATTAATTTTTTCAACCTTTTTATTGATAACTTCCTTTATTGTAGGCAATACGTCATGATTATAAACACCCAATGACCTCCACTTCCCCCACTCAAATCCCTCCTCTAGTGAACCCCTTCTTTCTTCCAATTAGACTCTCTTCTCTTTTGATAATTTTTTCCTCTCATTATGCAGGTCTTGTGTAGGTAGTTCCAACTACTGTGAGATCATGAATATCAAGGCCACTTTTTGTCTGGAAGACAGCATTGTAAACAGTCCTCCCCTTCCTTTGGCTCTGAAATTCATGTGTGTGTGTGTGTGTGTGTGTGTGTGTGTCTATACATACATATATATAACTTATTAGTTATGTACACAGTATGTATACAGCCATGCTGCTACCATCATTAACCTCCTCCTTGTCCTCCCCCTCCAAAGGGACCCTCATCATTGGGGAATGTGGTTCGTGCATTGTGGGATTAGCCATCAGTTATAGGGAGGAGGCAATGTCTCTGTGCATTATGTCCCAGCATGTGGCTCTAACAATCTTTCCACCCCCTTTTCTGTGAATTTCCCTGAGCATTGTTGGGTTCATTTTAGGTATACTTCAGTGATGAGGTCTTGGGAGCCTCTGTGTCTCTGGATATCTGGTTTGGTAGGAGTCGAGTGGTCTCTGTGTCTCTTACCTTCACTCTTGTGCTGGTACAAAGTTCACCAAAAAGGCAGCATTCTTTCTCATTTTCCCATTACTCTATGGTTTTATCTGGGACCCTGGGGTGTAATGGGCTGATTCTCTCCTAAGTTCTGCATCCATCTGAAAAAAAGAAGCAAATTCTCCAACAGAGAGTAAGTCAGCACCAGATAAATGGTATAACCATTATTATTTTAGAGAGAACTTAATAGGTGTAGACACTCTTGTAACCCACAATTGGTGGGCGCTTGATAATGTAGAGCAGGCTCATTTTTTAGATGTGGTTTTAACTTGTTTCCTACCTCTAGCTATGGGTTCTGTTCCACTGAGCAGATCTGTTAGCCAAATCAAGAGCAGTTGGTTACCCACCATGACTGTGTGTCACTGTTGCAATTTTGTGAGCATCACATCAGGTTGTTTGCAGCTGAGTAGCTTAGACCATTGGCTGCTTGGACAGATGTTGGTAATTTTCCCCAGTCGCTCATGTAACTTGAGCTGCCTGGGAATTGACTCTCTCTTCCAAATTCCAGCTAGGTCACTCCATGTTGCATACCAAGAGCATATTGGTGTCTTTGGCAGTAGGGTCTTACCATTAACCTTTGGTGGGTCATCAAGTACCCTGACAGAAATCTGTCTTCTTTTGGGAAACCTTGTAGGTCTCTGATCTACAGCTTATTGTGGATGTTAACTACATGCAGGTACTGGAATTCCAGGCCAGCTTGGCTCTGAAATTCTTCATGCACATCTACCATGGTGCCTTAGCCTTAAAGGGTGTGATAGAGATGTTTCACTTAGTGCTGAACCATCACTTCTTCTCAGCACTATGGTGAGTTTTGAGTCACCCCCAGTGGTCATCACCATTTGAAAAGAGTTTTCTAACAAAAATGAGAGTAGCATTAATATTTGGGGATAAACATAAGTGGTTAGAGGTTGGTGGGCATAATATATATATATATATATATATCCAGAAAAAAGGTAGTAGGTTCATCTGTAGAACATATGCCCTCCCCAGCCATAGACTTTTGACTAAGTTTTTAGCACCATTCCATTCTATGGAACAGGCCTCCTGTTCAGCCAGAGAGCAGTTGGTTTCCCCCATAATAGACAAGCCAGAAAGATGAAAGGACCTAGCATGTTTTTAGAAAGATCAATTTGACTTAATTGTAGAAAGACCATATTCAGACTAGAATAGAGTAAATTGGAAGGTAGAATGGTCAGTTAGGTGGCCACTATAATTACCTTAATGGCAACACACAGTATTCTATATGGAGAAGGGGGATAAAACAAAAACAAGAGAGAGCATAGGTGATAGGTTTTCAAGAAATACAACCTGCTTCATCCCAAACTCACCATCACTGGTGTTTCCAACTCAGGGGAACCAGGTACAAGTGTTTCACATTTACCAATGTAATACCCAAACTTCTGGTTTGGATTTAAATAGGATGCCTAGGTAAACTTACATTTCTATTTTTATCAGCTAAAATTTAAGCTTATTTGGAGACTACATTTTATACTTCTTTTTATTTCTATCTGCACTTTTACACATATAATAAGTAGTTACTGTTAATTTAAATCTTAGACTAACATGACATAAACTAGAAATAATTTAAAGTCTCTCTTTTATTTTGCTGTCATGATCTTTCCCTCCTCTTATGATGGTCTTGTGTAGGTAGTGTCAGGCACTATGATGGAGAATGGAATTTCAAAGGGGAAAAGAGGTGGGGGGATATTACCATGGGATATTTTTTACAATCATGGAAAATGTTTTTAAAAATTGAGAAAAAAATAAAATTAAAATTGAAAAAAGAACACACAAAAAAAATACTTTCAGGCTGGAGAGATGGCCTAGCAGTTGAGGCACACACCTGCAAAGCCTAAGGACCCCGGTTTGATTCCCCAGGTCCCACATAAGCCAGATACACATGGTGGCACACGTGTCTGGAGTTCGTTTGCAGTGGCTGGAGGCCTTGGCATACCCATTCTCACTCTCTCTCTCTATCTCTCTCTCTCTCCCTTTCTGTCTGTAATAAATAAATAAAAATAAAATCTTTAAAAAATTTAAAAAAAGAAATAATTTAAAGAAGGGCTTGGTCGTACAGTCTTGTATCTCAGCAATTAAGATGCCAAGGCAAGAAGATTGAGAGTTCTAGGCCAGCTTAGGCTACCTAGTGAGACCCAGTCTCAACACACATGTATGCATGCATTCATGTGTACATGCATACACACACACACACACACACACACACACACACACGCACGCACACACACATGTACACACACATGTATATACAAAATTTGAAATCTTTGTCATCCTAGGCACAGCTACTACCTCTCACATTATATTACTAGGATTTCCTTGATCTTATAAAGCTGCTCTGAAAAAAATATTTACAGTTTAATATATTTACTTACCACTAGCAAGAAACATTAGCAAAATGTATAAGTGGAAAAAGGAGTCCCCAAGGGATGACTTTACTTGGAGGAAGATTTGCCTGTGATTGAAGGCCTCTTTAAGATACAAATCTGGCAAGAAAAATAATATTTAAAATAATCAAAACTTTCATCCTTTGAGGATGCAATAGGGTACCCATCTTTGAGGGGAAATGAAATATATTATTTTCATAAGAAATGGCTAATAGTACAGTGCCTTTTAAAGACATGTACCAATGGTACACATATATGGGGTACAACTAGACTTTCAGTATGTCTATACAATGTGTAATGATCAGATAAGGATAATTGATAAACATATCTTCCCAGACTTTCTCATTTCTTTGGCTTTGCAATACTTAATGTCCTAAGTACAGTGTCTTTTCACATGAATTAATGAAGAGAATGAATATGCTTATGATCTCTAGAATTTAGGGCACACAATGCCAATATAAAGAGAGAAGGTATCATTGGTCTCATTTTTACCACAAATACAGAGCTTCTTGGGTCATAACTGAAGAATCAACATTGCCAGATATGTAGGATATTTGTCAAAATTCCAATGCACGTGTGTGGCATAGATGTGACAGCTTCTTCACACACATGTTTTTGGCTAACTTACATTTGCCATTTGCCCACAAAGGAGCCATGAGGTGCTGATCATTCTGTTTTGGCAAAGGAATTAAGGTCTCAGTGGGAGCTGAGTACTCCTGTAGAGTTGAAATTCTTGTTAAATTAAGATTATC
Organism: Jaculus jaculus; assembly: GCF_020740685.1. Classification (NCBI taxonomy): domain Eukaryota; kingdom Metazoa; phylum Chordata; class Mammalia; order Rodentia; family Dipodidae; genus Jaculus; species Jaculus jaculus. The sequence goes on from NC_059120.1 coordinate 28,315,506, forward strand.
CAACCCCACTGAGGAGAAAAATCCATTTACATATTTATACCATAACATCTTATTTTTTCCAGACATGTCTTAATAAAAGGACTATAGTTTATAAATAAAAATCAAACATACATCCCAATTCTTTATATTTCTATGTAAATCATATAATAAATAGCTGAACAATGTAGATACTCATACTCCTAACAGGTTTCAATTTCCAGAATGTTTCATTTTGAAACGATTTTGCTTCATTAGGACAAGTATATTGATCTATGAGGCCAATATTCTAAATATTAATCTTATGAGTCTAGTATTCTAGGTTTATAAAAGCAATACTATATTTTATAATAAGGTATAAGAAACTATTTTAATCTTAGTGCTACTAGCTCAATATAAAACATATATTTTGAATAAATAAATGATTAGTAATGTTAAATAACCTATTCAATTCATGTTTTGAAGAAACATATTCAAAGAATATGTTACTTTCTTAGTGTCTTTTAATTAAGTAGAAACTTTGTATGGATACATCATGTGTTGGTACAATCATTTTCCTCCTCTCTGCCCTCCACACCACTGAGGATCTTCTTTAGTGGGATTGTTGGCATTTACCATGAAGTTGTGGGTTATGAAGTGTGAGAGCAGCAGTCATTCATTGTGTGGTGGGGATATTACTTCAGGATATACCCTCCAATCCTGTGGCTGTCAGATTTTTTCTGCCCTATTTTCTGCAAAATTCCCCAAGCCTTGGTGCTTTAAGTCTACTTTAATGTTGAGCTCTCAGCAACTTCTGTATTTATGTTTTGGTGCATTTTGAGTATTCTAAGTGTCTGTATCCAATACCCTGGTGCAGGTTGGCAGGCTGTGTGGAAGCAGCATTCTTGTGCATCTTGCCAGTTCCTCTGTGGGTTCACCTGGACCCTAGCTTCTGGGTTAGGGGTGGTTTATCTCATGCCAGGGTGTCAGATATCTGTTCTTGTCTTGTTCATAGATTTTGATTGTTCTCAGTTCTCACTGATTTTTGAAAAAGAAAAGTAGATTATCCAATGGAGAGTGAGAACAGGATAGGTTAAAGGGGATAAGCATTGTTAATTTAGAGAGATTTCTATGAGTGTAGCCTCACTTTTGCCAAAGACTAGTGGGTACTTCTGATTGGAGTCCATAAACTTGGTCTCCATAGGAATCTGACTTGGGTACCAGTTCCAGCTATGAGTTTCTTTCCACTGAGTGGATCTCTGAGACAATCAGAGAGCCATTGATTACTACCTTTGCTATGTGCCACTATTGCATAGGTATGTATATCTTGTCAGGCTGGTTCATATAGTAGGATCCCAAGCTTGATGACAACATTTTTGGCCGTTTTCACCCAGCTGCTCATGTAGTGCTTTTCAGCACTATATGGATTAACTATCTGGGAACTGGCTTCCTTCCAGATTAAGCCAGATCTCTCAGTGAGCTGTGTCAGCAGCATGTGGTGCCTTCAGCAATAAGGTTTTAACTTTTACCTTGGGCAGGTAATTGAATGCTTTGACAGAAGACTTTCTTGATTTGGGGACCTCATAGGTCTCTCTGATCAAAAGCTCAATGTGCATTGTAACTGATTTCTGGTACTGAGAGTTACAAGCCAGAGCAAAATGTTAGGTTAGACTTTATCCCACCCTCTCCAGAACCCTACTTAACAGATGATAGCTCCATGCTCCTACTGAGGTTTATATTTTTTAGTCTTTTCTCCTAGAGGAAGGTTTTTATGGTACTGATTCATTTTGGACTTGCTTTTGTGATATCTCCCCCCAGAAAATGTTATTGTGATTATTGAATTGTACTTTGTTGATAAAATAACAATCTAAAATGTTTTCTAATGCAAAATATCTCTTTGATGAATTTGAGGAAATGTGTTCTAGGAAAGTGTTTGCTTCTATTTGTTACTGCTACTGAACTATACTTGGTAGGCAAATAATTCTCAGTATCATAATTCAAAATACATATTCAACCATTTTCATAGATTTTAATGATGGTAAAAATACTTCATGTAGAAGAGCTTAATTGAAATGCTTTCTTTTAAGAATTTGCATTTCCAAGAATAGACTATTTGTAGTTTTAGGTCCTTATTGAAGAGAGTCCCCATTAGGCACTGAAAACTGAGCATTTAACATTCTGTCTGCCTGAGCCTTCTTGCCAACAACTCTGTCTCAAACACTGAGTAGTTAATTGGCATTAACTTTTTGTTTCCTCTACATATAATAAAAACACAAATCCAGCCCTATTAAAATATACCAGCATTTATTGGAATGTATGATAATCATGGAAATTATTTGAAAATCAAAAGGAGTCTATGACATATAAACATTAAATAGAATCAATTATATAAAAATACAAATTCAGGGCTGGAGAGATGGCTTAGCAGTTAAGGTGCTTGTCTGCAAAGCCAAAGGACCCAGGTTTCACTCCCCAGGACCCATGTAAGCCAGATGCACAAAGGGATGCACACATCTGGAGTTCATCTGCAGTGGCTGGAGGCCCTGAAATGAGCTTTCTCTCTCTCTCTTTCTCTACCTGCCTATTTCTGTATCTCCCTCAAATAAATAAATATTTAAAAATACAAATTCAAATTGACAAGTAGTATAAACTAACACCAAAGTCAAAATAGCTAATCAGAGTTGAATATTGAGGGTTACTAGCTTTCCATTTATAAAATTATAATCAAAACTAGTACAGACTTACCTTTTCCTTTTGGAAATTATGCAAGCAGAGTATGGACTTCTTGCCTTCACAAGGTTAAAAAAATCTTAAAAATGTGAACATAGGGGCTGGAGAGATGGCTTAGTGGTTAAGCACTTGCCCATGAGGCCTTAGGTCCCCAGTTCAAGGCTCTATTCCCCAATACCCATGTAAGTCAGATGCACAACAGGGCACATGCATCTGGAGTTTGTTTGCAGTGTCTGGAGGCCCTGGTGTGCCCATTTTCTCTCTCTCTGTCTCTCTCTGTCTCTCTCTGTCTCTCTCTCTCTCTCTCTGTCGCTCTCAAATACATAAATAAAAATAAACAATTTTTTTTAAATGTGAGCATGTAGGCCTGTATTTTATTATAAACATGGGTATGCCTGTTATAGATTTTCTGTCATACAGACTCCACTCACTCATTTAATAGCAAACACTCTTCACTGAGATTATGAGAACACTACTCAACCCACACAACATTAATTTTGTTACTTACAAACAAAAATTAAAGTGTGGATAATAGATAAGAGCCACAGTATAGACTGGAAAGGACTTCAAAAGAAATAATTATTAATGAAAATGAAAAAGACATTGAAATACTCATATCAATATAAATAAACAAAATAACATTTAGATGTATTTCTAAAGTTCATTTATACCCTATAGTTTTAATTTTAAGACTAGCATTTTAAGATGTATATGCCTATAATCCAATTGTAACACAGGTATTAGTTATGTAGTTATGTTTTGTGCTAATAAAACTCATGTCCTCAAGGTATTCAGTGCATACGCAATTGCTGATTTGCAGCTGAGCAAAGTTTCATAATTGAAACATGATTTATTTCATGAGTGGATTAAAATTTATTTTTCAGGTAAATACCTTAACTGCAGAACCATTTCTTCAGGTCTAAAATTTATTTTTCTTAAACTCATATTGTGTTAAATTAGTGTGGACTGGAGAGATGGATTAGCAGTTAAGGCACTTGCCTGCAAAACCAAAGAACCCTGGTTCAATTCCCCAGGACCCATATAAGCCAGATGCACAAAGTGGCACATATGTCTGGAGTTCATTTGCAGTGGCTGAAGACCCTGGTGTACATATTATCTCCCTTCCTCTCTCTCTCTCCTATCTTCTTCTTTCTTTCTCTCTCAAATAAATAAAATAAAAAGAAAGATATTTAAAGCAATGTAAAGCTGGAGCAATGTAAAAACTATTAATGGGAAGCAAATGCAAGTTTTATGTATCAAATTACTTTACCAGTTTTTCTAATTTCTTATTCACATGTAGATCTTTAATTTTAAGCAACAGTGTTGTGCAGTCTTTGTATCAGCCTTGATTTTGGATCTCATGTCAGGAATATTTATCTTTCTGTCAAAATTCATTCTACCAAAATAAGAAATTTTTCCCCCTATGTCACAAAACCGAGAAACATTTTGTATTAAGATTCCTGTCACTGATAAAGTAAGGGATAAGTAATTACAAAAGAAATAGAAAAAAAAAGACAACTGAATTTTGTGGGTACATGCTTAACCTGTAGAACTTGGGTTCTGAAAATTAGAGCTCTTTTATGGAACACACACACACACACACACACACACACACACACACACACACACACACTATGGCTAGTTAGAACAAAAGGTGGATGTTATTAAATAACCAAGGATGTCTGATAAGCACCACTGGAAGCACAGAAGATTTAGAAAAAGAGAATCATAGCTGTGCAGTGAGTAGTCAATAATATGACAACAATAAAAGACCCATTTGGAATTCAGAGATCAAACATCAGCTGTAGTCTTTGCAGCTCCATTAGGAACTAGGCAGAAACTGCTTCTTTTTTTATGACAGTATTCAACTGTGCACCTTAGATCTGTCCAACAAAAAGCCTAATGAGCCCTGTGGAGGCCACACTACCTGCCAAGAAAATAATCCATGCTTCCAACGCCCCAGTGACAACATTCCTCTGTGCCCAGGAAAAAAATACTGCAATGTTTTCATTCAAATGATTGACATTCCTATAGAATCTAATGAGTTTGAAAAGCTAAAGTACACAAAAGATTCATGATTTCCAAATTTAGAAAAAAGACCATAAGTAAAGCAAATTAACTACTAACTGCCAAAAATGACCTTTATGAAGTGTCAAACAATGCTTGTTGTTGCTTCTCTAGAAAGCCCTGCAGGAGCCCACAAACTATGAAGGGGCACCATGTTTTGAATCAAAGTCCCAACGATGTGCAATCTGTCCTTACAATTCCTGTTGCCATTTCATTTTGGATATATATATGTGTGACTGAGTAACCCCTGAGCCAGTGAGTATATAAATATGGTGATCAGAGTGTGGCAAAGGAAATCATTGATTTTGTTTTATTTTATCCCCCTTTTATCTCTTTTCTCATAAGACAATTTATTTCTACTTTTACATAATATGAGATTTAGACAACCTGAAGGACATTTAGAAGTCAACATTTCTGCTCCTAAAAAATCTGTTTCCTAGTGGATTATCAGAAAAAATATGATGAACAAGGCATCACACCTGCCCAAAATGCATTTATATTATATTTATTTACAGACAGGTGATTTTTAGTTGAAATGAAGGGAATTAAGTACTGCAATAAAGTAGCAATAACAACATAATGACAAATGAAATGTCTACCAGATTTGGTTTATGGAATTAAAGAATATGTCTGGAGAAAATGATGATTAAGCTGTCAACTGCAAAAGGAATAAGAGTCACCCAGCAAATGTGCCACCACTGGTAACATACAAAGAATTTAAAGGAAATGGAGGTGTTGTGCAATTGGTGAAGCACTTTCTGTGAAAGCTTGGATTCCTAGGACCCATATAAAAGTGGTGCACAGTAATGCACACTAGGGTGGTGGAGGCAAAAGGATCTTTGAGGCTTGTTCACCAGCTAGTTTAGCCAAACCAGTGAATTGCAGATTCAGGAAGAGACAAGTTGCAGAAATAGAGAGACACTGAAAAAGACACAGTCATAAGCCTCTAGCTTCTCATGCACCTGCAAACACAGGTGCACACACACAAACATGCTCATACACCACACACACACACACACACACACACACACACACACACACAGAGAGAGAGAGAAGGACACACAAGAACTTACAAGATCAAAATATGATTTCAGTTGGCAAGTTACTTAAGTTTTGTGTCATGATCATTGCTTATCTGTACCTAATTTTGCCAAGAGGATAAGGGCATTTGAGACCAATAAACAAAAATTAATGTTCTGATAACTTTAAAAATATTTATTTTGTATATATACAGGTGTATGTTTGCGTATGTTCATGTTTTTGAATGAGGACTCTTACATGTGATAGAATGTATTTGGAGGTCAAAGGATAACTCTAATCAGTCCTTACCATTCACCTCATCTTGAGACAAGGCCTGTCATTGCTCCCTATTCCTTGTGTGAACTTCTGGGCAATTCTTGTACATCTACCACCCTTCTTAAAGGGGTGCATTAGGATTACAGAAGCTACCACAGTATCTGGCTTTTGGGGGGGAGTATATAGGGGTCTGAATTCAAGTACTCAAATTTGTGCAGCAAATACTTGACCTACTGAGACACACACCCAGCCTGGTAAGACAACAATTTTACTATGTCTCCTAAAAGCTCATATGCTATAAATTTAACCCTCAATGCAAGAGTATTGAGAAGTTGTCCTTCTATAGGGCATTTAGGTCATGAGGATTCCACTGTTTTGAGTGGATTAATGCTGCTATAAATAGTGCTTATGAACCTGGTCTCTCTCCTGGTCTTCTGCCCTGTGATGGAACAATGTTCCTCCATTCTAGAGGATACAGCATTCCAGATATCCACCTGAAAACAGAGAGACCAGGTTCTACCTGCTGGCTCCTTGATCTTGGACATGTCAGTTTTCAGAATTGCCAGAATAAGTATCAGCTCCTGGTAAATTACCTTGTCTCAGGAATTCTGTCATAAAACATTTTGTCAGCAAAAAAGTGTTGGTCTTTAGCTTACTAGTTAAAAAAGCTGACACAGAATGATTTGCAACTTTTAAGTTGATGTCTTAGGTAAGATTTTTATCTTCTGTAACGATTACCACCTCCTGCATTCACCAACTTATATAGCCTTCTTCCCTTTAAGTAAGGCCTGGTCATACTTATTTACTTGTGAAGATGGAATAACAGAGGAAATGGTGTCCTTTTTGAAAACCAGTGACAACAAGAATATGAATTTATTTATGAGAGAGAACACCAGGGACTCTGGATGCTGGAAATGAGCTCCAGATGCACGCTTGTGCACCTAGGTTACATAGGTCCTGGGGAACTGAGCCTGAGTCCTTAGAAATATCCTTGGAATTTTGTCCTCGGAGGATTTCAGCTGCCTTATGATGCACAGGACTCTGGAGGGATCTGAAAATAATCATGTTTGTGAGTTTATAAGTGGATTATGTTACATAGTCCTTTGTACTCACAGATATGAAGCTTCAGAGGAGACCAAAGCCTAGGGCAACAGCCAAATTATCAGAGATCTGGATCCAGACAGAACCAGCTAAATTGCTTTGATTTCTAAAATGTTTGTCAAACACCTTAGGATTTCCACTGAAACTCCATAAAGATATAAATAGAAGAAAATGATGTGATTATAACAGATGAGTATATCATACAATTAAGATAAAAACAAAAATAGTTATTTCCTAGGAAAATACAAAGTTAGAAGCCTCCAAAGACACAGGTAACATGTTAATAATATAAACACATGCTCAGATGAAGAAGAATAGTACTCAGAAATATGCAATAGATGTCACATTCACTACAAGTAGATCATCCAGACTAAAATTACAGAATACTATAAGCATTAAAAGAATAGAAAAATATCTATTTTATATATACATAAAATATATAGAGAAATATATAAATCTTGTCAACTGAAATAAGTATGCAGATGTTGAATCAGTAGACAAAGACTTTAAAATAACTATAATAAATTTCTTAAAGGCTATGAAGGAAAAATTAGTACAAAGGCTGACAAGAAAGAGAAATTTGAGAAAAGATATACTGAGTTATACAAAAGAATGAAATGGGGCTGGACAGATGGCTTGGCGATTAAGGAACCTGTCTACAAAGCCTAAGGATCCAAGTTTGATTTCCCAGTACCTACATAAGCCGGATGCACAAGGTAGCAAATACGTCTGGAGTTGTTTGCAGTGGTTAGAGGCCCTGGTGCATCTTGCCACTCTTTCTATCTGCCTCTCTCTCTCTCTCAAATAAATAAATAAAATATTTAAAAATTAAAAATATCAACCTGTGACCTTTCAGTATATATATATGTTTATATTAAAAAATAGAGGCAAGGATCTGCAAAGATGGTTTAGTGGTTAAGTGCTTGCCTGTGAAGCCTAAAGACCCCAGTAAAAGGCTCGATTCCCCAGGACCCACATTAGCCAGATGCACAAGGGGGTGCAGGCATCTGAAGTTTGTTTGCAGTGGCTGGAGGCCCTGGTGCACCCATTCTCTCTCCCTCTCTCTCTCTCTGTCTATCTGCTTCTTTTTCTGTCTGTCACTCTCAAATAAATAAATAAAAATAAAAATAAACAAAAAAAATTAGATTCAAAATAAAGTTATAAGAATTTGCTTAGAGGATATTCTTCAGGCTGAAGTAAATGACACTGGGTGAGAATCTGGATTGTGGCAATGAGTGAAGAGTATCAGAAATTATAAATATCACAGATCTGTTTTATTGTTTACATTGTTTTAAATTTTGTTTTCTCTTAAATTGCTGTGATGTCACTCACCTAGGCATTTTTATAGGTGGTACCCTCAGGCATATATATAGAAAATAATAAGAAAGACAAAATTTCTAAGAACTCTGGCATACATTAAGAGGCCAGACATATGGATCTGTTGGAACCTTGGCCATGTTAATAGAAACTGCCATATAGCAAGTTAAGTTTCTACTTCCTCACCTAATACTCAAATACCAGAAACAAAGCCTGCCATATAGCAAGTTAAGTTTCTACTTCCTCACCTAATACTCAACTACCACAAACAAAGACTGCCATATAGCAAGTTAAGTTTCTACTTCCTCACCTAATATTCAACTACCAGAAACAATGGGATTGTACACCTGGCTAAACACTCCCCCATCCTGCCAGTAGCTGATGAAGAAACAAAGGCATTGTGGTTTAACCAGTAACTCTGTGATCTTTGCCCTAACTACGTCCCCTTCCCCCTACAATTCCTTGCCCTGACCACATCCCCTTCCCCCTCCAACCCTATATAAACCTACATGTAAGAATAAACTCTCGATGCCTTGACAAACACCTAGCATGGTCTCCTTCTTTTGTTTGTTTGCCTTTTTTCACCCAGGTTAGCTTCTCCTTGAGTCCTTGTTAAACTCCCCACTGGCCAGGGTAAATGGCACCCAACGTGGGTCCTGAGGTACGGAGTGTGACCTGGGCATTACTCGAGTGGATGGCCATCCTCACCATTGGAACGCCACCCCACCAGGGTGAGTGAAGATCCCCATAAGATCACTACAGGCAATACACCTGTAAAACAGATCTGCTCCATGGTCACCACAGAAGAAACACATCTGTGATACAGACCCGCTAAGGTAAGACAAGTGACGCAGACTTCTAGGCAAACCATTTAAGACTATTTAGTCAGATTTGCAAGACACAAGAACTGTGGGTTTTCTTTTTGCTCTTCTTTTCCTCCTTTTACTTTTGGTTGGTGCCATAGCATGGAATTGCAGCATAGCAAGAGGGGAACTAAAGCCTCTTGGCCAGGGTTACCCTCTGGCATTGGCTGAAGGCCTCTAGCTCCCTGTGCGAATCCTGACAGCCTGTTTGGGCATTGGCAAAGACCTCCTATCTAGCCTTTCTTCCTATCAACAAAACTTGGTATGCAACAGCCAGTAAGTGCTCTTAGAGTGGCTGCCAGTTCTTAAAATTGCAGTCAGGCTCACGTCAAGGCCATCAGGGAATCCCCTGTGCCGGTTCTCTGACTGGGAATGTTGCTCTCTGGTCTTGATGTTTCTCCTCTTTTCTTTTCTATCATGGGACAGACCCTAAGTAAGCATAAATTGTTAAAGGGCTTAAAACATCTCTCAAGACACAAGGAACATGGGTTAAGGGGGGAAAAAAAGAGATTTAACAAAGAGTAAAAAGGAGCTAATTGCCATAGTAAAAGATATTTTAAAAGCACAAGGAATTGAGACTTCTTCAAGTTCTTTGAGCAATTTTTTTTTTATTTTATCAGGAGGACCTTTTCTTTTTATGTGTTTAAGCCAAAATTATTGGTTGTCAAGTAATGTTTTTTCTTTCAAAAAATTTATCAAGGGTTATATTAATATTTAGTTAACTATTTTGGCTCAGAAAAGACCCGATTCTACTCTATTGTATGTAAAGTAACTATCTCAATTTTGGCACCATGACAACATTTTGTTAGATTTGGTTAACTTACATTCAAAAATTCTAGCTATACAGAACAGTCATCTTGATTTTGATGCTACTAAGGCTGCTAATGATTTATTTACTACAATTAAGTCTATGTTGCCTGGTTGGGACTCTCTAAGTTCTTGGATAGGCAGCTTTACAACTGTGGGAGTTTGCCTTCTGATTCTCTTATGCCTATTGCCTATTTTCTTCAAGTGTTTAATAAAGTCTATTTTAAATGTTCGCACAGAGGTCTGAGCTATACACTATAGGACATGTCCTTGGCTCTCTCAGACTTTATCCTAGTTCTCCCTGAATTTTGTCCAGCTGGTGGCCAGAGACAGATAAGAAGGAAGAAGGAGAATCTAAAATAGAGAAGCCTGCTGGGTCAAAAAGCACTGAGGATAAGGTAATCTCCATTGTGATGAGCTAAACACACAATGGTACTTTATGACTTTTAAAATGATAGGTTTATCTAAACAGGTGGTCGGAGGCCAGAGGCCCCCACAGTGGAGTGTTTCTGCAATGCCCTTAAAATGGAGATTGCTCCAAGACCTTAGAAAAATTAATAAGGCTATGGTACCTATGGGAGCCCTACAACCCAGGCTTCCCCACTCCAGTAGCAATTCCTGCATGATATTGTAAAATCATTATTGACCTAAAAGATTGCATTTTAACAATTCCCTTAGGATCATCAGCATTTTGCATTTAGTTTACCTGTGGTAAATTTTAGAGGCCCTATGCAGAGATTCCAATGGAAAGTGTTGCCCCAAGGGATGGCTAACAGCCCTACGCTGTGTCAAAAATTTGTGGCCCAAATTATAGATCCATTTAGACATAAGTGGCCTTCCTTGTATATCATTCATTGTATGGATGACATCCTCTTGGCTGGTCCTGATCCCACTGAACTCCTTACTTTCTCTCAAGAGCTTTCTAGGGCCCTTACCAGAGCTGGACTTCAGATAGCTCCTGATAAAATCCAGTTAAAATCTCCTTACTTATTCTTAGGCTTTGAACTTTTTCATAACAAAATCCTTTCACAAAATATTCAACTTAGAACTAATCATCTAAAAACTTTAAATGATTTTTAAAAACTCATAGGAGATATCAATTGGCTCAGGCCTTATCTTAAGCTAACTACTGGAGAGCTTAAACCCTTGATTGATATCTTAAAAGGAGGCCCATATCCTGCTTCAGGCCGCTCATTAACAGCCCCCACGCTAGAATCCCTAAAGGTAGTGGAGGCTGCATTTTTGAGCCAAAGGGTCACTTTCATCTCTTATGAAAAGCCTCTTCTCCTGGTCATTTGTGCCACTGACTTCACACCTACTGGGGTGTTCTGGCAGGAGGGGCCCCCTCTTCTGGGTCCATTTACCTGCTTCACCACCTAGAGTCCTTACCCTTTACACCTCATGGGTGGAAGAGTTAATAAAAATTGGACATGATCAAAGCAGAAAAATATTTGGTAAGGACCCTGATAAAAATCATTCTACCCTATTCCACTTCCCAAATACAATGGTTAATACAAAATGATGACGAATGGGCAATATCTTACACCTCTTTTCAGGGATCCCTTGATAACCATTGCCCTGCTAACAAGCTTCTCCACTTTCTGAGAACTCAACCATTTGCTTTTCTTACATTAACTTCTCCCTGACCTCTTCTCCATGTCCCCCTAGTTTTCACTGATGGCTCCTCTAATGGAGTGGCAGTCTTCACTGTAAACAACCAGACCACTTCCCTACAATTCCCATTCCACTCTGCTCAACTGGTGGAACTTTTTGCTGTTTTACAGGTTTTTCAACAACTTCCAAATACTTCCTTTAGTCTATATACTGATAGGGTTCATATTTCTCAATCCATCCCCATTTTAGAAACTGTGCCATACATAAAACCTACTACAAACACTACCCCTCTGTTTTTCTCCATTCAGCAATGCATACATTCTATGCAACACCCTTTCTATAGGCCATATTTGTGCTCATTCTGGACTCCCTGGGCCTCTAGCCACAGGGAATGTCATGACTGATAAAGCCACCCAGTTTGCCTTCCATATTGAGCTCCATCCTGTGGCCAGACCCAGTGATCATTTGGGGCCGAGGATCAGTATGCTTGTTTGACACCAAAGAAAATGCTGTGAGATGGCTGCCAGAGAGACTTGTAAAACAAGCTGATGATCCTCCAGTGACATCTCACATATCCAAGGAAGAAACACTTCCCTGAGAGAATCTCCATTTTTCCTAACAGGACAAAGCTAGAAGGACCTCTACTTATCTTAATCCTCTCACTCACAACTGGACCCATTATTATATTTAAAATCATGTCTTTTATACATCAACAGATTAAAGCCATTAAGATGCAGCCTTTACAGGTCCATTATCACAGACTGGAGCTGGCAGATCGAGGTGTTGCCACTGAAGACCTACCACCTGCAGCTGTCACTCTCCCTTTATCTTACATTTTGTACTTATTTACTATACTGCTGTCCTCTACACCTCTGCTATTGCTGTGGTCTACCTGTCTTACGGCCAAATAGCTACCCCTCCTTTAGGAGCTGCATAGGATTCAGACCTATGCATATCAGCTCACAATAAAGTGAGTGTGATATGGGCACCAACGTGGGTGTGAGGCAAAGCACTGCAAGGGAAGGTCCCTTTCTGACAGCTTCTGAATTCCCTGAGAGAAATACCTGGATTGCATGGAGGTTGGTACCATAACTGTTATCACTAAGGCACTGCCTCCCCTCCCTAAAAGTTACCAAGGGCCAAAGATTGTGGGAAAAAGACATCCCCACTGGAGGAGTTGGGTCCCTACTCCCCCAGTTGGTTAATGCCCACCACTGCAAAGTGGGCCTCCCCCTCTTTTTGTATAAAAGAAGGGAGGATGGATCCACAGAAGTATAAAGCATAGATAATTTATTTAATAAAATTATAGCAGGGGAAATTTCAAGCCTAGTGAAAAAGTGGATATACAAACACAGGAAGCATTTAAATCCCCAAATAGACATGGCCATAGAATAACCTTTCCATAAAGGATCATAGTTGAGAAATCATAAAAGGCAAAGAATCAATATTAAAAGCTATAGAGGGTGCAGAACAATGTCTCAGCACTTATGGCACTTGCCTACAAAGCTTAAAGACTCAGGTTAAATTCTCAAGTTCCCACTTTAAGCCAGGTGTACAATGTGGAACATATGTGTGGAAGTTGTTTGCAGTGGCTAAGGCCCTGAGGTGTCCATTCTCTCTCCCTTTCTCTCTCTCTCCCTCTCTCTCTCTCTCCCTCTCTCTCTCTTTTCCTTTCTTTCTCTCTCTTAAATAAACACATGAATAAGCTTCTTTTGAAAGGCAATAAGGGAAATTGTCACTGACAATAAAGGAAAATGCATCAGAATAATTGCAGTTTTCTCATCAGGAACTTGGAAATCCAAGAAAGCATGGAATGACATATTTTGAGCACTGAATGTAAACAACTACCAACCAAGGTTGCTTTCATGCAGTAGAATATTCTTTTAAAATTAATAGGAAAATAAAAACATTTTGAAGACAAGCATAAGCTGAGGCAACCTGTGACACCTAAGGACAAACTATAGAAAATGCCCAAAAGAATCCTAACTATAGAAGTGGGTAAGTGACAGCCCCTATCTCAGTCACAAAAGCATAGGAAAACATCAATATAATGAGATAAATAAAAGATGAGAACTGAAAAGGGATTCATCATGTTTAATAAAGTAAATCATGAAACCAATAATTCTAATAAGGAAAGGAAGAAAATAACAAAAATAAGCTTATACAAGAAAACCATCTAAATCAAATGAATTAGCAAGCCTATCTCAATGCAACCCTTAAGTGGAAGTGACCTCAATTCATCATTGAAATGATGGCAACTAACAGACTGAATTAAAAACAGAAATATGCCCCAACTATCCATGCACTTCAAGAAACACACCTCACAGGAAAAGAAACCACAGATTGAGAGCCAAAGTATGGAGTTCAATTTATCCATCAAATGGAAGTTGTAAAGAAACTTGCATATATATTCTGATGTATGATAAAGTAAATTTAAAATAGAAGTAAGTCCAAAGAGATACAGAAGATTACTACATATTAATACAGGGAGTAATTCATCAAGAAGAGATAACAAGTATATATATGTCGCAAGTTTGACAATACATATACTGAGATGGTAAAATTTCTCAACATTACTGACTGGCACATTATATCTTAAAATTACCAACCTGTACATTTGTATGTTAGGTATTTGGTCTTTTCTTTACTTGATCTTTTCCCCAAGGGGGTATGCTTAAAAGGAGAGTTAAATGTAACTCACTATAAAAATAATGTAGTGTCTGGCTTTATTAAAAGTGACTGATACTTGCTAGTATTTACAAACAAAACATACACTTTTCACTTAGGGAGAAGAGTCATGGAAAGGTTTGCTACTCCTATCTATTCTCAGTTTGTTCATATTCTCTAAGCCAATGGGATTCTAAGGATATATCTGAAAATTCTAAATAAAGTCTTATCAATTAAATTAGTACAGGCAAGAAAATAATATTGAACTATTCAATAAGAATATCATAGAATCATATAATGTACAGTGAGATGGACTTTATACATTTTTTTTTTTTTATTTGAGAGTGACAGACACAGAGAGAAAGACAGATGGAGAGAGAGAGAATGGGCGCGCCAGGGCTTCCAGCCTCTGCAAACGAACTCCAGACGCGTGCGCCCCCGTGTGCATCTGGCTAACGTGGGACCTGGGGAACCGAGCCTCGAACCGGGGTCCTTAGGCTTCACAGGCAAGTGCTTAACCGCTAAGCCATCTCTCCAGCCCTGGACTTTATAGATCTTAAAATACACTCCTCTTAATTTTTTTTCTAATGAAGATCAGATACCACAGAGACTGACACTTTCAAGACAGTCAATCAGCCATTAATATAAGAGAACCAGGAGTAGAATCTTGGTATCTCTGATACCACTCAAAAACAAAAAATAATAACATGGTATCCATTTACATAGCTTATCTTGATAAGTTAATTTATGCTTTGCCAAAGCAGTTTATAATTTGTCTTATATTACTTTTGAGGTACTTTAAAAAGAAATGAAGGCTTATGTTCTTTCTAACAAAGTTCACTGTGAGAGTCAATACCAAGTTAAGGTCAATATTGAACTTATTTACTGAACAGCTAAGGAGTAGGCATTGTGTTAGGGGGATAGTTTCACCCCCATACAAAACAGATAAAATTAGATGCATATCAAAATTGTGAATTTTAGAGCTTTATTTATCCTTAGAAGA
This sequence comes from Jaculus jaculus, assembly GCF_020740685.1. Classification (NCBI taxonomy): domain Eukaryota; kingdom Metazoa; phylum Chordata; class Mammalia; order Rodentia; family Dipodidae; genus Jaculus; species Jaculus jaculus. Next base: position 28,330,926 of record NC_059120.1, read on the forward strand.
TTAAGTTCAGTCCTCATAATATTTTTTGAAAATTTATTGAAAAATTCTATGAGAACTAGATAACCACTATAAGAGATATATACTATAAGAATATAGTATTTTTATTTATTCAATGATTTTTTAAAATTTTCAATTTTGTGTAGGACATAGATGAGCCTAACAATGGTACCAACTTGATTATATTCACTGAGTACAAAACTAGTTAATAAAAAAATTAAAAAATATTTTAATTTTGACACATTTGTTAGGCCCTGAAAGGCCCAGGCATGAGGCCTAGTGCAACTTCCCAAGCCTAGCTAAAGTTTGGCGTCCTGTCTCTGTCCAGCTAGGACTCAGCAAGACACCTAATGGCTTCTGGCCTGCTACTTCAACACAGGAGTTGAAATTACCATTTCAATAGTTACAGTTTACTATTGGCCCTTACCTCTCCCCCCTGTCCTAAAACCCTCGCCTTCATGCCCAACATGATATAGGCAACTGCTCATAGCAATAAAGTGAGTTCCTGTGAGTTCCTGCTTCCACAAGACTCCTGACTCATTGTGATTTTTCTCCAGTGGCTAGAAGAGGTCTGAGTCATCATACGTTCTTCTTCCTCCTTAACTCCTTGGGAGGAACCAGCAGGCCTGGTCCTTCCACAGCACTACCTGCCCGGGGAGGAGCCTGGCATCTGGTGCCTAACATGAGGCTCTCGGAGTCTTGCAGACTAGTGCCCTATGAGAGGCATTCGTTGAGGAGGTAATTGTTGTACATGTGAGGGTGAGCATACCCTCATGAGTTATAAGGCAATCTTCATAATTAATGCGCTAAACTTTGCTTCTATAACCTGTACTTGTTTGTCAACATCTCTTTGTTCCCTTTCTCTTTCCCTTTGCCTTTGGTTCGCCTGCGGCTTTTGTATTTCTGAACAGGGCCTAGCAAGCTGCATCTGTGGCTTTTATATTTCTAAAGGCTTGTGCGTCTCTCTCTCTTCTCTCTCTCTCTGTTTGGGCCTGTGAAGGCAGGCCAGCTGTTTCTGCCATTATGGAACTTTCCCTGGATCTGTAAGCTTCAATAAATATTCCTTCCTCCATAACTGTACCTGGTTTGGAAGTTTATCTCAGCAAACCTAAAACTGTCTGATGAGCTGAGATGAACCTGACCATGTGGATATTAATCTTTTGGAACCTTTGTTTTTGAGAAATAGGCATGGACTTGGTGCTTACAACTGAAGGTGTCTTCTGGAGTGGTAAGCCAAATTTTATGGACTAGTCAGATGAAAGTTTAAAAGTACTAAGTACAGACAGCATTAAACTTCAAGGCTTGGCTTATGAGCTCTCCCAAGAAAAGGAAAGACTGAAGGGGACTTCGTTGGAACTGGGCTACTGGCATAAGGGCCGGCTGCATCCTGCTGCCCAGGCCCAAAGAGTTTAATCAAGGTTAAATTTGTAATACACTGATATACTTAGCTAGAGATATTGGACTAAGAGATTTACAATTTACTTTTTGTTTTGTTTTGTTTTGAGTTTTTGAGGTAGGATTTCACTCTAGCCCAGGCTGACCTGGAATTCCCTATGGAGCCTCAGGGTGGCCTAAAACTCATGTTAATCCTCCTACCTCGGCCTCGTGAGTGCTGGGATTAAAGGCGTGCACCACCACGCCTGGCTGAGATTTTAAGCTAAAAAAACCTCAAGCAAGTTAAAATTACAGGCACTAAAACTAATTTTAGGTTATGGTGGTTTAGTTTACATTGTTTTAGTCTCTCCTTTCTATGCCTTATACCAGTTAAAAATGTTTACTCTTTGCCTTTATATGTCAAAAGTGTTTAACTTGTTTAATTTTTCAGGTCTTAATATCTTAAATTTGTCAAGACTGTGGGGACCTTTAAAATTGAACTGAGTACAATTTATAATATATGATAGTTATAAATCTATTGGGAGCCAGGGGCAAAATTTGGTAATTTAAATAGATGGCCCCCCTCCTGGCAGCTTGTGCGTGACCCTCCCCTACTGGGAACTGGCAGGCAATCCAATCCTGGGAGACTGCCATGTAGCCCCCTTGGACTGACCCAGGTGGGGACAGGGGAGAAGTCTGCCCTCTCGTGGTGACTGGGCTCACTGACCTTTTCCTACACCTACTGGGCATCAGCACATGCTGGGAAAAAATCTAAACATGCCATTAGTCATATACTTCAATGTTTCACCACTCGCAGGCTGCCTGATCAAATTAAAACAGATAATGGCCCCTGCTTCGTAAGAAGGCCTTTGTCGATTTTCTCCAAACCTGGAAAATCTCACATTCCACAGGCATTCCATACAATCCCTGGGACCAGGCTATCATTAAAAGATATAATCAAACTCTCAAGTCTCACTTACAAAACTAAAGGGGGAATCCTTACCCCCACATGACAACTAAAAAAAGCCATTATTTACCCTAAATATTTAAAAATTTTTGTAACAATTTATAATGTGTGATAATTATAAATCTATTGGGAGCCAGGGGCAAAATGTGGTAATTTAAATAAGTGGCCCCTAATATATTCACTTGTTTATCTTAAGGTGTGATGGTGGGTTTCAGATTTCAATCTAAGGATATACAAAGTGTGCCTAGCAGGAGTTCCTAAAGTGTGCTGTGACATTTGGCTTTAGGCTTCTACTTTTACTGTGTAACTATTTTTCATACTCACAGCTTTAAAGTAGCTCCTGAGAAAGTTCATACTGTACCCCCCTTTTAAGATCCTGGGCTCAATCCTTACCCTATATACAGTTTCACCTGTTAGACGCTCTGTATACTAGGGTTGAAAGTTAAAACTCATTTGGAGTATCATGTAGATTTTCAATGGATTTGTGTTACTTCTAAAAAACCTAGTAACAGTCAACAGTGTTGGGAAAATGCATTTAAGAAATATTTGACATAATGATAATATTTCCTTTGATCTGTTTCAGTTACATTCAGAGATTTTGTCTTTGCAAAATAATCATCTTATTTTTGATGCAGCTAAAGCTGCTGATGACTTAATATCTGCTTTTAAGTCTACCTTGCCTAGATGGAATTCTCTCACTTCTTAGATAGGAAGATTTGCTACTACAGGTGTTTGTCTTTTGCTCATTCTGTGTCTGCTGCCCATACTCGTTAAATGCCTTTTGAGATCCATTATAGATATCCATACAAAAATACATGGGATACAGCTACAACCCAACCCTGGCTTCCTGAGATAGAGGCTAGTAGTCAAAGATGGATAAGATTCTCTAGAGTTAGGTCAACCTAAGACAGGGCATGAATGATGGAATTCATGTACTTATGATGGGTAAGGCCTAAATATCATAGAGGACAACCTAAGACAGACACAGTCTTTCTACACCGAGGCCCAAAAGGGCCTGGTTCATAATAAATAAAAAAGGGTAAACTGTCTAAAACCATTTGACTGACCTTGTATCCATAGCTCTGGGCCATTTGACAGCAAGACTTTAGCACCTACATGTAACAAGATTATACACATTCAGTATTACTGATAAGAGCTGGCCATTCCTTAATATTTATGTTTGTATTGCTGGGATCAAAGGGTTTGTTTCCCAACCTTTGTACTGAGAAGTAATTAAAGTACAAAAACTTTGTAACAGAAAGGAGTTTTTTGATAGAAACTTATATAAAGCTCATGGAACTTTTGTCCATGAAAAAAGTTTTAAAAAGAAAAAGACCCACTTGGGTACCAGTGAGAGACCTAAAATATTTGTCCCAACAAGGGGACACTGACAATCACTTCTGTAGGGAGTGTCCCACCCCTGAGGACTGTTCCTAAAATAGTCCTTCACCCTGATAAACTAAATAATGCCCTCCCTTGCAGAGCATTGCTGGCTTTGCCTCTGATTTGGGCCTCCCCGGTTGCTTGCAGTACAATTGCTCTACCACCTTCCCCATCCCCATCCAGCTTTTCCCAATGTTTCCTCTGGGCATTTGGGCCCCCCTTCCCCTAATAATTACAGTAGAGATGTGGGATGCATTCATCCTTCCTTCTGTACTTTTAACACAACTGAGCCCAGTGCTCAATGCTGCCTGCCTTCAGAAATGGTTTATGTTTGTGGAGGCAGGATGGCCTATAACTTTCTGCCCACCAATTGGGCAGGCATTTGTGCCCCAGCCACCTTAATTCCAGATGTAGATATCATTCCTGGAAGCTAGATTCCCTGGCTGAGGTAGTTCTACAAAACAGGAGAGGACTAAACCTACTAACAGCCGAAAAGGGAGGTATATGTTTGTTTTTATAGGAAAAAATGCCGCTTTTACACCAATAAATCAGGAATCATCCAGGACAAGATTAAGAGGCTCCAGGAAAACTTGAGGAGGAGGCGACGGGACCCCCCAGGACAGCCCACTGCGGATGGGCTTACATGACTTCTTACCCTACCTTCTCCCTCTACCTGGACCCCTCCCCCTCCTTCTCCTTCTCCTCACTGTTGGGCCTTGTGTATTTAACAAAATTACACAATTTATTCACCAGTGGCTAGAGCAATAAAACTTCATTAGGTCAAAATACGCAGGCTGGCAACTCAGGAACTAAGTTCCTCAGATGACCCACTGCCACCTTCTCTGCCCTCCATGTGACCAATGATGGGTAAGATCCCCAGAGGGGGACAACTTAAGACAGGCCATGGAGTGGGTTCTCAGAGACCTAAAAACATGGTACCCAATGATGGGTAAGATCCCCAGAGGGGCCAACCTAAGACAGTGGCCATGGTGATTAATGCTCTTACAAAAACAAAAGGGGGAGATGTTGGGCCCTGAAAGGCCCAGGCATGAGGCCTAGTGCAACTTCCCAAGCCTAGCTAAAGTTTGACATCCTGTCTCTGGCCAGCTAGGACTCAGCAAGACGCCTAATGGCTTCTGGCCTGCTACTTCAACACAGGAGTTGAAATTACCATTTCAATAGTTACAGTTTACTATTGGCCCTTACCTCTCCCCCCTGTCCTAAAACCCTCGCCTTCATGCCCAACATGATATAGGCAACTGCTCATAGCTATAAAGCAAGTTCCTGTGAGCTCCTGCTTCCACAAGACTCCTGACTCATTGTGGTTTTTCTCCAGGGGCTAGAAGAGGTCTGAGTCATCGTACAGTCTTCTTCCTCCTTAACCCCTTGGGAGGAACCAGCAGGCCTGGTCCTTCCACAGCACTATCTGCTCCCGCTGGTGGAGCCTGGCACACATTCCTAAATGTATATAATGTATTTTGTGCTTATTCCTCTTACAATTACACTCTTTTCTTTTCCCCTATCCCTCCCACCAAAACCATTGTTCTTGCCAGTTGCTCTTCATCCTACTTTTGTGCTCTTTTTTGATCCACTGATTTAAATTAAGGTTGTTTGCATGAGCATGGGTGGGAGGTCACTAATAAGAATATGGATGAACAGGGGCCACACAACTGAAGAGTATGACCTTCATTGTCACCCCTACAACTATTCACTGTTGTTAGGTACTCCTGGATGTGTGGGAGCTCATGGACCATTCTCTTAACCATAGGAAAATAAATATTCATTGAATATTTATGTGTAAAACAGTATTCTAGCTGATAGACATGAAATATAAATATGTAGCATATCTGCATTCATTGTGCCTACATTGTGGTAGGAGAGACAATAAAGCAGTAAGTAACAAAGAAACTGTTTTGGATTTTAATCAATACAATAGATAAAAATAGAAGAATAGGGAAAAAGATAGCTATTTCAGTTTTTATAACAAACAAAGGTCAGGAGAAGATTAGAGAGAGTTCTGCTGGTATTTTTTATATAGAGCTTTTTGAATATTTCATTTTTATTTATTTATTTGAGAGAAGGAAAGAAGGAGAGAGAGGGAGAGAGAGAGAGAGAGAATGGGCATGTTAGGGCTTCCAGCCACTGCAAATAACTCCAGATGAATGCACCATTTTGTGCATCTGGCTTACATGGGTCCTGAAAAATTGAACCCAGGTATGTTGGCTTTGCAGGAAAATGCCTTAACTGCTAAGCCATTTCTTCAGCCCTATGTAGAGTTTGTCTAATGCAAAGCCTTTAGGAAACTGTGTTGCAATTGGTGAACTCTAGGAGTGGATATATTTTTAAAATTTATTTTGTTTATTTTTATTTATTATTTGAGAGAGAGAGGGAGAGAATGGGTGTGCCAGGGCTTCTAGCCACTGCAAACAGAGTCCAGATGTGTGCACCTCCTTGTGCATCTGGATAACGTGGGTCCTGGGGAATCAAGCCTCGAACCGGGGTCCTTAGGCTTCACAGGCAAGAGCTTAACCACCAAGCCATCTCTCTAGCCCCAGAGTGGATATTTCTTGAAGGACTTTGTGAGTCATTGTAAGAGATTTAGATTTGCTATAAGAAATATGGACAACCAAGAGAAATGTTATGGTCTTATTTATTGCATAGAGAATAGATGCTAAACTACTCAGGACAAAAATCAAAGGTCAAGAGGAGGCTGTGCAGAGATGAAAGTGTGGGAGAGACATTTAAAATTTAGCCTTGGGGCTGGAGAGAGGGCTTAGAGGTTAAGTCCTTGCCTGAGAAGCCTAGGGACCCCAGTTCGAGGCTCGCTTCCCCAGGTCCCACGTTAGCCAGATGCACAAGAGGGCGCACACATCTGGAGTTTGTTTGCAGAGGCTAGAAGCCCTGGTGCACCCATTCTTTCTCTTTCTCTCTGCCTTTCTCTCTTTCTCTGTCTGTCACTCTCAAATAAATAAATAAATAAAATTAGAAAATTTAGTCTACAATGAGAAAAGTGAAAGTATCAAGATATGACTAGATTTTGAATGTATGTTGAAATTAGAGCAGATAGAATCACCAAAGGGCTTGTGATATGAGATAAAATGTTGGCTAGCATTATTCCAAGTTTTTTTGGGGGGGGCGTGGGGGGCAGTTACAATAAATGTTCTATTTAGAAGACATGACATTATAAGAATGAAGAAAAATATTTAGGATCATCATTCTACAATTGTACAATTTTGCTTTTTTCATTCTAAGAATCTTGTCTTTTTCAGAGAATGGCAGCTAACTGGTCACACTTAAGGAATAAGTCCATATTTGACCAGAGGCCTCATTCATATGTTAAGTTTGAACATTTTCCCAGTTCTACTTTTGAAGAACTAGAATTTCAGAGCACCTAACACATGTGACAAAACACATGTGACAAAATTAACTAAACTGACTAAATGCAAAGGAAAAATGGCTAAATTCACATTAAAGATGGAGACAATACTCTTCTAATAATAACTGATAAAAGATGTCCATGAGAAATTAGTTAGGCTGGAAAACACTTTAGGAGGACAACCAACCACATAAGCCCAATTAATATTTATAAATCATTATGGAAAAGAACCACAGGATAAAGCTATTTTGTAGTACATTTGATATATTATCAGGGCACACTGTCTTCTGTACCCTAAAATTATTCCAACTAATTATCATATGATTTAAATATTATAGGATATAATATTTGTACAAAGTGAGAAATGTGGACCTAAGTTGATTCTTCTGTAGGTGAATATCCTGTTTTGCCAGTACCAACTATCAAATAGGCTGTCTTTTATTCAGTTGTTGATGGATGTGTCAAAAATTATATGACCATAGCTGTGAAGGGTTATTTCTGGGTCACCCATTCTTTTCTATATATCTGTTTTTGTGTCAGCCCCATGCACATAGTATAATTTTAGGGCAGGAATTGTGATACCATGAGCAGTATTCTTTCAATTTCAGATTGCTTTGGCTAGTCATGTCTTTTGTGTTTTAAATTAACTTTTTGATTTTTTTCTAGTTCTCAGAAGGATGCCATTGGAACATTTATGGGAATTACAATGAATATGTAGATTACTTTGGGTAATATAGGCATTTTTACAATATTAATTCTGCCTATATAGCAGTAAGGATGTTGTCTCCACCATCTGTTTTCTTATTTCTTTTCACAGTTGTTTAAAGTTTTCTTTGTATAGATTTTTCATGATGGTGAGATTTATTCCTATTGTGAATGGAATATAATTTCTAATTTCTTTTCAAGCAAGTTCATCATTAGAATATATGAAAAGTATGGATTCTTATATGTTGATTTTTGTATTCTGTAGCTTTGTTGAAAGTGCTTATTAAATGTAAGATTTTGGGTAGAATCTCTTGAGTCTTCTGTGAATAGAGATAATTTCATTTTTCCATGCCTTTTTATATCTTTTGTCTTATTGTTTTAGCTAGGGCTTCAATTACTATATTGAATAATAGTGGAGAGTGCTATTATCTCGCCCCATATTTTGGTGGAAGTGTTTTCTGGTTTTCCACATTTAGAATAATGTTGGCTATAAACTTACCATTTATAGTCTTTACTATATTGATATGTAGTCTGTTTCTTCCTGGTTTTTCCAAAGATTTCATCATGAAGAAAACTGAACTTTGTGAAATGCTTTTTCTGTATCTATTGAGATGGTCATGTGACCATTGTACTTAAGTTTATTTCTACAGTGAATTACAGTTATTAAATTGTGTCTGTTGAAAGGAGCTTGCATCCTTGAGATTAAACCAACTTGATCATGATGTATCATCTTTTTAATGTGTTCTTGAATTTAGTTTGCAAGTAGTTTGTTGGGAATTTTGTATCTGTGTTTTTGAGAGAAATTGGTTTGTAGTAGTGTTTTTGTTGTTGTGCTTTAGCAGGTTGTGATATCAGTATAGTGCTAGCTTCAAAGGATGGGTTTCATAGTGATTATTCCCTTTCTACTTCATTGAACGGTTTGACAAATGTTAGCATCTTCATCAAGTGTTTCATAAAATTCAGGGAGAGATGCTCACAAGGCTTCACCTCTACCTGAGACTTTAAAAACAATTACCAGTTAAGAGGGTCATAAGTCTGCAATCCTCCCTAAGGATCTATATAAATTTAATAGTTGTGCAGGAAAGGAGAGATATTTTCTTCAGTGGTATGGTCACTTGCAAGTTACCAAAATGATTCCTTACTCATGCTTATATAAGCCACCCTAATTAAACATTCTTCTCCCTCTCTCTCTGTATCTCTCATGTCATTAAAGTAGAAGGGAGAGTAGTTGGGAATAGTAAGGGAATCAGCAAGACAGGTACAGATAAGGGAGGGTAATAAGGTGGGTAATATGATCAAAGTATGTATATATGAGTATAAAATGTAACAAACACATGACTATACATATGTATAGTCATATACATAAAAACAAAATACATTTAAAAATTAATTTCAAGTTGGGCATGGTGATGCATGCATTTAATCCCAGCACTTGGGAGGCAGAGGTAGGAGGATTGCCATGAGTTCAAGGCCACCCTGAGATGACAGAGTTAATTCCAGGTCAGCCTGGACCAGAGTGAGACCCTACCTCAAAACAACAACAACAACAACAAAAACCCAAAAACATTAATTTCAGAAAATGAATAAATAAAATGTTTTTTATTTAATATTTTGTTTGACACTTTTTTGTTGTTTATTTTTTAAAGTAGGGTCTTGCTCTAGTACAAGTTGACCTGGAATTCACTAATTCACTATGTAGTCTCAGAATGGCCTTGAACTGACAGTGATCCTCCTACCTCTGGCTCCCAAGTGCTGGGATTAAAGGCATGTGTCACTATACCCAGTTTGTTTGACAAGTTTACCTTAACATGGTTTCTTCTATATTAAGTCATATTATTTTGAAAAAGTTATTTCTATCTAATGTTATTTTGTCTTATATGTGCAAGTAAGAAATGATTGTATTTCAAACAGAGTTCCTTTGTTCCACCTTCCTGATGGAATAGCCCCTGGGTCCCCACTTCCTGGATTCTCTGCTCCAGAGGGTGTGTGTATGGAGTGAGTAGGCAAGATCTCCCTGTTTTGCCCCCTTCTCCCAGCTCCCCTGACTCAGTAGGTTCCCCTGCCAATGGCTTGGGGCTTCCTGGACCCTGTGAGCACTCTACAAAAGAAGGCCCCTTTTTCTGCCTTCCTGACTGAATGGCCCCTGGGTCCCCAAGTCCTGGATCCCCAATCCAGAGGGTGGACATGCAAAGTGCATAGGCCAGAGCTCCTGGTTCTAAGTTCCCCGGTCTTGCTACCCCTGCTGCTGCCAGGTGGCAGCTTGGTCCCTGTTTGTGGGCTGCAGAAGCAGGCCTTTTACTCTGATTTTTGATTTGCTGGCCCCTGGGTATCCAAATCCTTATTTCTCTGAATCAGAGGGTATATAGGTTACTGTAGATGCTGGCCTCTTGCCACAGGCTCTCTAGCTTCCTGGATCCTGGTTCCCCAACCCTTGATCTCCATGTGCTGAGGAGTACATGCAAGTGATATATGTAGGCCAGAGCTCCCAGTTCCCCAGGTACCTTTGATGTACCTGCAATCTCCAAAATCTGGAATCTGCATTTATATCTCTATAATACACCAGTCCAGTTCACATTTAAAATAGAACACCCTCTGAACATCCTACAAGGACAAATACTTGTTTTCCCCTCAATAGGCTAAAATGCTTCCCCAGATGGGTAGACCACAATGTAAAAAGAAAACCAATGAAAGTCAGAAAACTGAGAGATCTCCACCAAGGATGCCTAGTCCCACAATGGAAGCCTCCAATGAAATCATAGAGAAACCAACAGAAATTCAATCCTAAAATGCAAACACAAAAATCAACATGAACCTGATAAAAAGAATTGCTGAAATGTAAAAAACCATCAAGAAATAAAAAATTGTATCATGGAATTGAGCAAAATAATTTCTTAGAGAACTCAGATTTTGATAGTAGGTTTAACTTAAGTGAAGAAAATGCTAGCAGCCTCAAAAGAGATAAAAGAATTGAATTTGAGTCATCAAATGGAAGATCTCAATAACCAACTGATGATGGTTAATGAAGATTTGATCAAATGCAGGAATGAATGCAAGGATGCATAAAGAAAATCAGATCTCAATCTGAAATTGTACCTCACAAAAGAGATGGAAACAATGTAAAATAACAAAACAGAAAACAAAAATCAAATAGAGCTTTAAAGAAACCTCTCTAGAGCCCCTCAGTAACAAAGTCCCCCATGTGAAAGACAGAACTTCTGATCTGGCCAACAAGACAGAATTAATTGATTGGGAGGATAAAAACTTTCCCAAGTTCATAAAATCAAAAATCATGTGAACATAATATGAGGAAACTGGGATGCCCTAAAATGACCAAACATCCAGATTATGGGAATACTGGGAGGAGAGGAAATTCAGGCCAGAGGCATAGAGAACATATTAAACAAATTTATTGAACAAAATTTTCCCAATCTCTCAAATGAGAGGTCCATCCAGATATAAGAAGCACACAGAACACCAAACAGAAAGTACCAAAGAAGAAACTCTCCAAGAAACTCTGACCTTGAAAACAAAGAGAGTGTGCTAAAAACAGCAAGAAAGAAACAACTCACTACTTACAAAGGCAATCCCACCTGAATTACCTCAGATTTCTCAATGAAAATCCTGAAAGCTAGAAGGGCCTGGAATGGAACATTTCAAAGTCTAAAAAACTGTAATAGATGGTGAAAGAAAAACTTTCCATGAAAAAAAAAAAAAAACAAGTCTATGATTATATGAACACAAAGCCAACCTTACAGAAAATATTTCAGGGAATATTTCACACAGAAGAGTCAAATAACCAATCTCAAGAGCCAACAAGAAGAAAATCATGATTACCAAAACTACAGCAGGCTCATAAAAGTACAAAACACAAGGAAGCACCAAACCCCATAAAGCACCATATCATGGCACAGATTAAATTAAACCTCACAGTTATAACCTTAAATATTAATAGTCTCAACTCATCAACCCATCAAAAGTCATAAGTTGACAAGGTGGATCAAAAAAATGGACCCTTCTATCTGCTGTCAGCTCACCAATAAAGACAGACACCTCCTCAGGGTGAAAGGATAGAAAAGGATATTCTAAGCAAATGGAAATAAGAAACAAGCAGGTCTTGCTATATTAATACCTGATAAAATAGACTGCAAACCAAAAGCAATCAAAAAGGACAAAGAAGGCTACTTCTTTCTCATCAAGGGAACAATCCAACATAAGAACATCACAATCTATATGCACCAAACACAAGTGCACCAGAGTTTACAAAACAAAACCTACTTGGCAACAAAAAAGAAATAAACATCAGCACAATCATAGTTGGAGACTTCAATACTCCACTATCATCAATAGACAAATCATTCAAACAGAAAACCAACATGGAAATAATAGAGTTCAACAACACCACGTAACAGACATCTACAGTTTATAGAATACACATCCTTCTCAGCAGTCCATGGAACCTTCTCCAAAATATATCCGTACATTAGCCAATAGAGGGCACCTGCATAAATTTAGGAAAATTGAAGTAACTTCCTGCATCATATCAGGTCACAATGCTTTAAAGCTAGAAATTATCAAGAGACACACCAGGAACTCCACAAACTCCTGGAGGCTGAAAAACACACTTTTAAACAATAAATGGGTTGTGGAAGAAAGAAAAAAATAAAATTTCAAAATTCCTAGAATTGAATGATAATGAAAACACAACTTACCAAAACTTATCTGACACAATTGGGGCAGTCCTAAGGGGAAAATTCATAGCAATAAATGCCTTCATAACAAAGAGAGGAGGGGAAAAAGAAATCAAAACTATATCCAAAAATGACCTGGTACTATAGAAACCTTTATCCTTGGAAATAGGCTAAAATATATAATCCTCAAAAGAAGTAAGAGGGGAGAACCCAGAAAGTAGGGCCCTGGAGAGGGTGGGATGAAGCCTAAGTTAAAATGAAGATTTTTTTTTCTGTCTCGTGTCTATAACTCCCAGTACCAGAAATTGGTTGCTAACCACATTTAGCTGTCAGTCAGAAAGACCTACAAGTTCCCCAAATCAAGACAGTTTTCTGTCAAAGCACTTGATTAACTGCCTGAGGCAAATGGCAAGACCCTATTGTTGAAGATATGATATGCTGCTGACACAGAGCATGGGGAGACATGGCTGGAATCTAAAAGAAAGCCAGACCCCAAACAGATAGCCTGTCTATTATGAGGGATACTTTTTCTGGGTTGAGTAGTTTGGGCTGGAAGCCATAAGTTCTTAGACTTTTCAATGTTCCATTCCAGGCCCTTCTTTCAGTGTTTCCTTTGTGAAATCTGAAGTAATTCTTATGGGTTTACTTGTATATGCAATGTGTTGTTTCTCTATAGCTGCTTTTAGGACTTTCTCTTTGTTATTGATGCTTAGAGTCTTAATGATAATATGTCTTAGAGAATTTCTCCTTTGGTCCAATCTGTTTGGAGTTCTGTTAGCTTCTTGTAACTTCACGGGACTTTCTTTTGAGAGAGTAGTAAAGTTTTCTTCAATAATTTTGTTGAATAAGTTCTCCATCTTTAAGGGTATCCCACAGTTTCTTCATATTCTGTTCACAAAAGTTTTTGAACTTATTGAAATTTTTGGCCTCATGAACTGTTTCTTCTGGTTTGTCCTCCAGTTCTGAGTTTCTATCCTCTACATGGCTGACTCTATTCTTGAGAGCTTCTATATAGTTTTGGGCTTGTTCAATTTGGTTTGTATTTTGTTCTGCTTTTTTAATATATAGTTTCAATCCCTCTGCCAAGTTCCCTTTTCATGTAATTTTCTGATTTTCTTAATGATTCTTGGAAGTTTTCCTTGTATTTCTTCATGTCTTCATTGACCTTAGCCTGATGGTTATTGAGGTCCTCTATTTGTCTCTCTCATTCAGATCATTGAACTGACTTTGGAATCCTTCCTTGTTCTTTTCTATTAAGTATATTCTAGCAAGGATAACATTCATACAATTGTTGGACCTTTGTTGATTTTCTGCAAGTTCTGCTATTTGCTTGGTCAGGGTTGTATAGCTTGTATCTTCATTTTGGGATCCTGATTTTATTGTCTCTTCTATGTTTTGATTAGATACTTCCACTGTGGGACTGGACAATCTTGTTGGATTTACTTGCATTTGCTTTTTCATGCTATTCCTTTTGAGCTGTGGTCTATCCATCACAGTGTAGGAATCTTATTTAATTTAGGAGGAAGCTGTAGTCTACTCTTGAAGAGTCTTCAGCAATTATTCCATTTTATGTTTGCCTTTACTAGGCTTCTAATGTCAATGGGGTCTGCCTGCTCAGAGGGAAGTAGCCCATTAGGCTCTGATGAAAGGGCTTGTTGTCCCATTGGAGTGTGGAACTACATGGTCAGGTGGCCCACCGGGACAGGGGGTAGGGGGGAATGGGACAAAGCAGAGTAGTATTGGGGCTGGTCTGCAGAGGGGAGGTAGGTGAAAATGCATGGTAGTTCTGAGATGTTGAGGGGTGAGGTGTTGCCACAGTGGGCCCCTTGGGACCATGTACTAGAGAGTGGATGGGACTTCTGGGTCCTGTGACAATGCTGGGGACAGACAATATGGAGACTGATAATATTTGGGTATCACATGCATGGAGATCCCCTGTGGGAACACTAGCCTGATGGCCTGGGACTGCATATCGGGGTGGGGGCAATGGCAAGTGACAGCCTTCATGCATGGAGATCCCCTGTGGGATGGTAGCCTGCTGGCCTGGGTCCACCCAGGGGTGGAGGCAGCGGCTAATGTGGAGCTATACTGGCCTGATGGCCTGGATCCACTTAGGCTGCAGTGGTTGGGACTGAGGCTAGGATGGCTGCTTGAGGGGATTGGGGGACTGGTGGGCTACCTGAGAACATGGGAATCTGTGGGTTCCTTCCTTTGCTCCTCCACGCCCTCCCACTGGAAGTCTACTAGCATCTGCAACCCCCTAAAAATCCCAACGAACCATAACTGTCTTACCTTTCCTTTCCTGGGAGGTCAGCCATGGTTAGGTGGATGACATCTTGACCAGAAGTCTGTTTTCATATTATTTTAAATAAATACAAAAACATAAAATAGTAGGCAGGCTGTGGTGGTACACATGTCAAGTCCTGGAACTAAGAGGATGAGGCAAGAGAATATAGCTCTCAAGGCCCAACTGTGCTAAATAGTTAAACCTTTTCTCAGAAATAAAAACAAAACAAACAAACAAACAAAAACCTCTAATATAAGCTATTTTAAAAATATTTTGCCTTGGGAATCAGGAAATTGCTTAGTGGTTATGGCATTTGCCTGCAAAGCCTAAGGATACAGATTCAATTCCCCAGGACCCATGTGATCCAGGTGCACAAGGGAGCACATGTGTCTGGAGTTCGTATGCAGTGGCTAGAGGTCCTGGTGTGCCCATTATCTCTCTCTCTGTCTCTTTCTCTCTCTCTCATAAATAAATAAATAAAATATCTTTAAAATATTGTACCTTTTTACTGCTGTCTCTCATTCCTGGGCCCAAATTCTCTGCATCTTCTCCTTATCTCTTACACAAACAAATTTCCATCAGAAGAAAAATGTGTGTTAATATGTGCGTATGGAGTACAAGTCCATGAATATGCATGTTTGAAAGCAAGAGGTTGACATCTTGTGGCTTCCTCAATCTTTCTTTATTCTTTGAAATACATCAGCTATGAAAATTCTACAACTATCATTATACTTACTGGAGAATTGCAAAATTGTTTCCCAAATACTGGTAAAAATGGACATCTATGCATATTGTTCTAGATTGTCCAAGCTAATACAATAAATCAAGAAAAAAAAATACAAGTGTAAAGACTAGAAACAGTTTAGTAAAGCTATCTGCCAGGGCCTAGGAAATGTTACAAAATAAGTAGTGGGTTAGAAATGTGTGCTTCTCTCACTGCTAGCCTGAGAACCTCCTCCAGGGAAATGGTGGCAAATACTGAGGAGACTCAAGATTCATCAAAGCAGAAAACCAGAGGCTGCATGAGAGCTCAATGCTGAAGTCGACTTGTAACACACCCTCCAAGACTCAGAAAACATTGTGGAAGCAGGCGCAGAGAAGAAGTAAGAGTTTCAAGGCAAGGGAAAGAGTACTATGAAGCATTTCTTCCTCTTCCCTAGAGACTAACTGTGCCTTCATCACCCCACAGTGAGTACAAATAACTCCACTGAGGAGGATGCTTACTGTCAGGGTACAGGGGAGAGAGAACATAAAAGTATAACATGGTGGACATATAGCCAATATGCAGTATTTTTGCATAGTAAAGGTCTCAATTAATTAAAAAAAACTAAAAATGAAAATGACATATTATAAAATACCATTTATGGTAGTATTTAACAAGGTAAAATACATGGGATTTTTTTAAACCGAAAATGCAAGCAGTAGTGGGTTTAAATGTATAGTGCATAGATTTAGGCTTGAATCTTAACTCCAGTGGGCAAAGCTGTTGGAGAAGAGGTATGTCACCCATGTGTGGAGAGCAGTTTGAACTCTGGCTGTTCATGCATTTTGGTGTTTGCTGGCTATATGGAAGTGTATGTCTGCTTTGAACCTATGAAAATGAGCCAGCTTCTTCCACTTTTGATGTTCTCAGTAATAAGTTACAAGTAATTAATAATAAGTGGATAGCTTAAAATATTTGGTAATGTTTTCCTTCTGTGATAAAAAGTCCCTCTTACATACAAAATAGCAACCACTTATATCTGACTGAGTTTGATGTTGAGTTGGAATACCATATGTTCTTAAAATGTGCTGTTACAGTGATTACATCACCAGCTACTGATAGTCTCATTTATAGGCCATAACTGCCAGGTTTAAGGGGAGAAGCCAACTGGTGGCTCAATTCTGTCTTTAAGGGAGTATACCTTTTTAATTCATGTAATTGGATAGGAATAATGCAATAAGATGACACTGTGTGATAGAGCAAGAGAGATATAATCATTCACCCAGACCCTCTGCTCTTATATGGTGATGGGGCCTCATTATATGTAACTAGTTTTCTCAAAGTGAAACACTAAGTCTCTAAACTCAGCAACCAATCCCTTTTCCACTGATCCTTACTAATTCTTATGAAATTTAAAAGGAAATTTGGAAAGTGATTAATAAAAAATGTGGTAATCATGAAACTACTATAGTTGACTCTCTGCTATATTCTGTTTCTGTGTCATAGATATACAGTCCAAATATCTTCAGGTCTTGGAATAAATTTCTAGATATAGTTCTCCTGAAAGTTGTAACAATTTGTTTTGTTTCCTTTCTCACTATCAGATGATTCATTCTTCCACCTTACATTTTTGTTCATGTCATTAATGACTAATCATGTGGATTCTTCCTATTGTCAAAAATCATCCTTTTCCAGTCATGGAAATGCTAATGTTTAATTAGATTCTAGGGACCACTTCACTAGACTTCTGCTTTATTTATTGAACCTGTAACTTTCTAAATACCTAAGTTATTAGTTAAAAGACAAGATGGTAAGTAAATCACACTTTTCTCATCTGATCTGGCAAATAGAAAGCTAGATAATTGATGCAAATTTGAAAATCACACCTCCCATAAATCATCCCACATTGGTTTTAATTTTTATATGTCAGTTTTCATATATTGATAGCTACATTTTGTATTAAACTATAATGCTACAATTTTTCTTCAATTAATTCCAATGGAATATTTAAATAATTTTAGCATTTAATTCACCACTGCTTATTTTTAGGGGACTCTAAATTAATTAAAATAAAATATATACATTTCATATTTAATTTTCACCTCAGCTTTTGTGATGTGTGTTGATAAAATTACAGACGCCTTGTATAGTAGTAACTTCACTCATTTCTGTGACAAATACTAACAAAAATGCTTAAGAATGTATTTATTACAGCTTACACTTCTAGATTGCAATCATAGTGGGAAAGGTATGAAACAGAGCTGTCCATATCGTGTCAAACACTAGGAAGCAGAGATTGATGACTTCCAGTCCTTTTTGTGCATTCCAGGACCCCAATCTGTGGAATGGTGTCACCCAAGTTCAGGTGTCTTCCACCCTCAATTAATTTAATCAAAATAAGTCTCCATAGAAAATCCAAAAGCTCATTTCCTAGGTGACTCTACATCATGTCAAACTTACAATCTGTATAAACTATCATGCCTTATTTTTAATTATCATAAAAATGACACTTTTAGGGACATAATTGGGCAAGCTTCAAATTTATGCTACATAATGATTTACTGATGTATCGATTTCAGTCAAGAGGAACAATGTTACATTGTTAAGTTGTATAAGTGAAAACATTTCCTTTGAGACAACAGCAGTCTCTTTTTTATTTTTAATAATTTATTTTTATATCAGGGTCTGTTCCCACTATAAACAAATGCCAAGCTGGATTTTTGTGAATTCTGGGGAATTGAACCTGTACTGGAAGCCTTTGCCAGCAAATACCTTTAACTCTTAAGCCATCTCCCCAGACCTAAACTTTGTTCTGCTAAGAATATAATCTTTTTTAATTTAATTTTTATTAGCATTTTCCATAATTATAAAAAAATATCCCATGGTAATTTCCTCCTTCCCCCCAAGAATATAATCTTAAGAAATTACTACAATGACTCCAGGTGGATCTCAGTGAGATAAGAGACCAGCCTGAGGCTACTGAGAATTTAATACAATGAGTAATTTTTTAAATTGAATTCAGTTATTTTCAAGTTCCTCAGCAAAACATTTTTTCTATTGACTCTTTAATACAGAACAGTTGGCTTATAAATGCATTAATGCTAGCTGGTATGTGTTTCCCTTTGGGTTGGTCTCCCATCCTTCCCCTGGCCTTGGAACCAGCTATAAGCCATTTGGCTAGACTTATTAGTTCTTATAAAATTCTTTTAAGCCTGGAAGATCTCTTCATATTTGCATACCATGCCTGCATCTCAATGAATGGCATACCAGCACTGAAATTTGGACTTCATATTGTAAAATAGCAAATTGCACAGTTGTGCTGCTGGCCTGATTAATTTTAGGAAAAAGGTCTTCCAAGGGCCAGCCACTACTACTGAATAAAGACTTCATTATTTTTCCTTTTTCTTGACAACTTCCATGCATATAAGCAATATACCATGATCATAATCCCCTCCGACTACCCTCCTTTGTCCTCCCTTCCCTAATCTCTTTCACTGAATTTCCAGCTAGTCCCTGTTCTGCTTTGATATTATTTTACTTCCTATTATGTAGATTTTGTGTAGGTAGAATTAGCCACTGTAGGGTTATAAATACCACAGCCACTTTGTGTCTGGGGAATTATACTGTAGGCTCTCCTCCCCTTCCTTTCACTCTTATAGTCTTTCTGCAGTGGTCCCAGAGCTGTGGAGGATGTGATAGAAATGTCTCAGTGCTGAACATTCCTTTGTCTCTTCTTCTCAGCACTTTTCTCCCCAGTGGTCAGCAATAGGGTGTCATCTCATTCCGGTAGGCAACCAAGAGCCTTGGCAATGGTCTGTAATACAACTTTGTGTTCTCTGTCTCTTTATCTATCACTACATGGATATTGATTTATTAGAGACAGATATACAGAAGGACAGAGACAGACACACAGAGAAAAAAAATTAGGTCTCTGACTACTTGGAAACTTCCAGCTGTGGGTGAGGTTTTTCCTTGGCTGGGCCTGGGCAGGCTTGGCCGTGGCTCAGCTGGACGGGCCCCGTAGCCCTTACTTTCCACATGGACTCCTTTATGTCCTCCAGTTTCCCACATGGAAGGGGCTTCTTGAATTTTATTTTCTATTTTCTTTGCACACTTTTTTCCAGGCCTTCACATGGGATCTCTACCCACATGGGTGTCTTTCCTTGGCCCTGTACTTTCCTCAATAAATGTAATAGTTTAATAATTATCCTTCTCGGTCTTCTTTTTTTATTCATTTTTTTAAATTTAAAATTAGAAACAAACTTAGGGTTTTGGGTACAAGAACCTTCCCGGACCCCTAGCACCCTGTTACAGTTAGCCAGGAACATCTTGAGAAGGAAAATGATGATTATTATATTATGGGGGAAAAATTAGGCTAACATCACTATCTCTAGTTAAGCTGAGGATAATGAATAGCATTGGCCATTTAGGTAAACAGGCTTCCCTTAGGACTGGCCATCTACACACCTCCTGCTTCTGGCCTGGCCTGCTCCGCCTTGCTAGGATTGAAGCCCTATTGAAATGTGCCATCAAATGGCCACAAATGGGCCAGCTGGGATGGCAGTAGATGACATCTTTTGAAGGTAGATGCACTTGGTTGAGCTTCTCAGATGCCGAGCCACAAGGCTTAACTCCTCCAGAGCTTGGGAGCTGATTATGTTTAGCTGAGAGAAAGGGACCTCAGGGCCACATGGAAGGTCAAGAACCAAAGACAAGGAATGTTAGGATGCTTAGCTCTCTGCTAGGTCATTTCCTTTTACCCCTACTATTATATGCTATTTAAAGTCATGACAATCTGGACTCTGAAAAAAAAGATGATTCTACATTTATCTCAGACCCCATACAAGTTTAAGCCATGTGTCCCCCAGACCCTGTCCAGAATCAAACTGGCCAATTGTCTCTGACAAGGAAAAGGAGTGAAAAACACCATGTAACACTGGTTCTCTCTTTTTTGAACACCTAAAGTCACCTCTGTTTAGATGAAATTTCTCCCTAGACAGAAAGGTCAAATAGTTAAACTGAGTCAAGGTATTTGATCAGGTTACAAACTCCTTACATGACAAGCATCAAGCTTATCTAAAGTAATATATAGGATAAAAACATATGATAGACAAGCACAGGTAAATGATCCCACTCACCTGTCTCTCTAATATCAACAAAGGGTAGAACCCTTACATTTGAGGTAATAAAACCAAAGATTAACTTTAAAATAAGATCCTTTATTCCCTAGACCATCTGAAACATTTGCAAATGGGGGGGGGGAGCATATCCGAGGCTCCCACAGAGTAGAAAAGGAAAAGGTATCCTTCCCCAGGAGGCCATATAGGCTGTCAAGACAGGAGCAGATACAGGAGTCTTCACACTTGGCCTATCTTGCCAGTGGCACTGCTTATAGGCCATGATATTGTACATGTAGGGCCAGGGGAGTGCTGGAGGTATTCAGGCTTGGGAGCTGGCCAGTTAGGATGAGCATAGATATCCTATCTTGGACCTTCCTTGCTCCATAAGAAATTATCACAAGTGGTAACTGAACAAAATAAGAGTTTAAAACATTTGCAACAGGTGGCAGCTCCTGCTTATTATAATCTGGAAGCCAATAAAAAATACCAGAAAGGGAGATAAGGAAAAATAAAGATAGACATCATCAGGACATCCTAATAGTAATTAATGTTGCTCAGGGAAGGGCCCCTTTATTAAAACATTTAATTGGATAAAATCTAAAATATGTTTACCTAATGCCAAAGTAACCAGTAGATAAATTAACTCATGGTTAAGTCCTCACTCACTAACAGCTCACTGATGCTAATTTGTTATGGTTTAAGTGTTATAAAAACTGACTTTAAGGCTCTCAGTACAGTAAGTGTTTAATTTCCAAGGATGAGGTACTCATACCTAAAGATTGTGACTTTAAAGATAGCTCCTGTTTTATTTATGCTAATTCTATCAAATGGTCATCAACCATTTAATTTCCGTAATGTTAACTGTTATCTTTCTGTTAGGTAAAATATGTTAGTGTAGTTTTCCTAACCTTTATCAATTTTAAGTCATGAGCAAGACATAAAATTGTTTAATATTAGTAAAATTTTCTATTATGCATAAAATCAATTGCTACCAAGATTAAGCTAATAACATTGATTGTCAAATGGTGTTTTCTCTTTCAAAGAGATTTTTCAATGGTTGTATTAGAACTTAAGTGTTTTGGCTCAACAATGACCAGATTCTGCTCTATTATATGTAAAATAACAGTTTCATTTCTGGCATCTCAAGTCCAGTGCTTATAACAAAATTAACTCTTAAGACATATTCCCTGCTTTAGCATACAGCCTCATGTTCAAATAATGTCCCTCAGCTGAGAGAAATAATTTCAAGCTATGGTTCTGTTTCCCACGTTCTCTGGGTAATTGGTACCCACACAGGTATCTGGACTAATCAAAAATGTTTTCAAACACAGATTCCAAGACTTTGTATTATCTTACTTGTCTTTTTGCTGACAATTTCTAGGTTAAATGAGTTGGTTTAGATTTGTATGGTTTTCAAGACATAACAGGTTCAGCCTACATTTATAAGTATTAGATATTTAAGGGATAAGACATGCCTAGTTTCTATGCTTCAGATATGGTCTATGCTGTCCCAGAATAACTAAACTTAAGGTTAAACAAACTAGCTTAAGACATTTGTGTCATTCTTTAACTGGATAGGCTTTAGTAATCAAATGTACTATATATGTACACCCTGCAATGCTGGTGTAGCTTCCTTTCTAAGTGTATTATTTAACTATGTAGATGCGAATGCCAATTTGAATCATCAGAGCTAAAAAGGCCAATATTTTTGACCTTTACTCCCAGCTCATGAGGCCACTGGAGATGATGGGACAATTGTACACTGGCCCCCTGGTAAGTCACTTGTCTTCCTGATCAGGGAGAATACAGAGACCCAGAAACAACAGCAACAACAATTACAACAAAGTCAGTGTACAGTCTGAAACAAGAAAGTCACAACTTAAGGGAAGGTGGGGGAGAGATACACTGGGTACAAAGGGGCCAGAGAATTCTTTTGATCCCATTGTGGCCAGGAGGGCAGAAAGGCAAGGCAGCTGATATTTGCTGATTAATGGAGTACTTAATAAGGTCTCATTTCAACAGAAATGAGGAAAAATCAGTCTTCCCAGCTTCCCAAAGAAGGGAAAACTACTTGGCCAGCACGATCATTACTTATCCTAACAGACAACACCCATGTTGGAGCAGCTATAGGACTATTCCTAGGTCCCTAAAGTCTCCTTTGGAGAGCCATTAGTGATATCCAAAATTAATCTTTGATTAAATTTTGTCTACCTGCTTGTTCTTAAACACTCAGAGAGAAATGTATAACCAAAGAAAAGAGATAACTCAAATATTATATGAATGGCCTAATAACATAACAAGAGCTCTCCAAGAAGGGAAACAAAAAAGGCCTTAATGACATATTGTTCCCATCTCTAATAGTTCTTAATCTATAATAAGGAAAAGCAGCCTAGGTGTCAAAAGGGTTATTTTTTGATGTTATCTGTGACCTTACTTCTAATAGTGTTTGTTTGATGAATTTGGGGGCCCCCATGTTAGGTTCATATATGTTTAGGATTGTAATGTCCTCCTGTGGGAGTGTGCCTTTAATCAATATAAAGTGAACTCCCTTATGTTTCTTAACTAATGTTTGACTGAAGTCTACCTTGTCAGAGCTTAGGATAGCAAGCTCTGCTTGTTTTCTAGGTCCATTTGCTTGGAACACTGTTTTCCAACCTTTCAATTTAAGATAGTGTCCATCCTTTGTAGAAAGGTGGGTTTCTAGGAGGTAACAAATTGAAGGATCCTGCTTTTTAACTCAGTCTGTGAAAGTATGCCTTTTGGTTGGGGCATTGAGGCTGGTAATATTAAGAGATAATATTGAAAGGTGTGTATTCATTTTTGCCATTGTCTTTTTTCACAATTTTTATTAACATTTTCCATGATTATAAAAAATATCCCATGGTAATACCCTCCATACCCCACCACACTTTCCCCTTTGAATCGCATTCTCCATCATATGACCTCCCCATCTCAATCATTGTAGTTACATATATACAATACCAACCTATTAAGTACCCTCCTCCCTTCTTTTCTCTTCCCTTTATATCACCTTTTTAACTTACTGGCCTCTGCTACTAAGTATTTTCCTTCTCATGCAGAAGCCCAATCATCTGTAGCTAGGATCCACATATGAGGGAGAACATGTGATTCCTGGCTTTCTGGGCCTGGGTTACCTCAATTAGTATAATCCTTTCCAGATCCATCCAGTATTCTGCAAATTTCATAACTTCATTTTTCTTTACCGCTGAGTAGAACTCCATTGTATAAATGTGCCACATCTTCATTATCCACTCATCAGTTGAGGGACATCTAGGCTGGTTCCATTTCCCAGCTATTATAAATTGAGCAGCAATAAACATGGTTGAGCACCATGAGATGAGTCCTTAGGATATATGCTTAGGAGTGCTATAGCTGGGTCATATGGTAGATCAATCTTAGCTGTTTTAGGAACCTCCACAATGATTTCCACAATGGCTGGACCAGATTGCATTCACACCAGCAGTGTAGAAGGGTTCCTCTTTTTCCACATCCCTGCCAACATTTATGATCATTTGTTTTCATGACGGTAGCCAATCTGACAGGAGTGAGATGGAATCTCAATGTAGTTTTAATCTGTATTTCCCTGATGACTAGTGATGTAGAACATCTTTTTAGATGCTAATATGCCATTTGTATTTCTTCCTTTGAGAATTCTCTATTTAGCCCCATAGCCCATTTTTTGATTGGCTTGTTTGATTCCTTATTATTTAACTTTTTGAGTTCTTTGTATATCCTAGATATTAATCTTCTATCAGATATATAGCTGGCAAAAATATTTTTCCCATTCTGTAGGTTGCCTTTTTGCTGTTTTCACTGTGTCCTTTGCAGTGCAAAATCTTTGTTATTTCATGAGGTCCCAGTGGTTAATCTGTGGTATTATTGACTCAGTAATTGGGGTTGTATTCAGAAAGTCTTTGACAACACCAATATGTTGAAGGGTTTCCCCTACTTTTTTCCCTAGCAGTTTCAGAGTTTCAGGTCTGATGTTAAGGTCTTTAATCCATTTGGACTTAATTCTTGTGCATGGAGAGAAGAAATAATCAATTTTCAACCATTTACAGATACATATTCAGTTTTCCCAACACCATTTGCTAAAGAGGCTGTCTTTTCTACAATGAGTATTTTTGGCATTTTTATCAAATATTAGGTGGCTATAGCTACCTGCACTTACATCTGGGTCCTCTATTCTGTTCCATTGATCTACATGTCTGCTTTTGTGCTAGTACCTCGCTGTTTTTGTTACTATGGCTCTGTAGTATAGGTTAAAATCAGGTATGGTGATACCACCAGCCTTATTTTTGTTGCTCTTTATTATTTTAAATATCCGAGGTTTTTTGTGATTCCAAATGAATTTTTGGATTGTTTTTATATTTCCATGAAGAATGCCTATGGAATTTTGATAGGGATTGCATTAAATGTGTAGATTGCTTTAGGTAAGATTGCTACTTTCACAATATTGATTCTTCCCATCCAGGAACAAGGGATGTTTCTCCATTTTCTAGTGTCTTCTGCAATTTCTTGCTGGAGTGTTTTAAAGTTCTCATTGTAGAGATTCTTTACTTCCTTGGTTAGGTTTATTCCAAGGTACTTTTTTTTGATGCAATTGTGAATGGGTGTGATTCTCTGATTTCATTCTCTCTGTGTTTGTTGTTAGCGTATATGAAGGCTACTGATTTCTGTGTATTTATTTTGTATCCTGCTACATGGCTGTAGGCTTTGGTCAGCTCTAACAGTTTGCTAGTAGTCTTTAGGGTCCTTTATGTATGGAATTATGTCATCTGCAAATAATGATAACTTGATCTATTCCTTTCCAAGTTGTATCCCTTTTATGTGTGTCTCTTGTCTTATTGCTATGGCTAAGACTTCCAGCACTATATTAAATAAAAGTGGGGACAGAGGACACCCTTGTATAGTTCCTGATTTTAGGGGAAAAGCTTCCAGTATTTTCCCATTTAGTAATATGTTGACTGTAGGCTTGTCATAAATAGCTTTTATTATATTAGGATATGTTCCTTCTATTCCCAGTCTCTATAGGACTTTTATCATGAAGAGATGTTGGATTTTGTTGAATGCTTTCTCTGCATCTAATGAGATGATCATGTGATTTTTGCCCTTCAACCCATTTATATAATGTATTATATTTATAGATTTGCATATATTGAATCATCCCTGCATCTCTGGCATTAAGCATACTTGTTCAGGGTGAATGACCTTTTTGATATATTCTTGTATTCTGTTTGCCAACATTTTGTTGAGAATTTTTGCATCTATGTTCATGAGGGAGATTGGTCTGTAATTTTCTTTTTTTGTTCTATCTTTGCCTGGTTTTGGTATCAGGGTGATGCTTGCTTCATAGAGTGAGTTTGGTAGAATTCCTTCTTTTTCTATTTTATAGAAAAGCTTAAGAAGCAATGGTGTTAGCTCTTCCTTGAAGGTCTGGTAAAATTCAGCAGTGAATCCATCTGGGCCTGGGCTTTTTTTAGTTGGGAAATTATTGATAACTGTTCAGATCTCCATGCTTGTTATAGGTCTATTTAAGTGGTTAATCTCATCTTGATTTAATTTAGGAGGTCATATAAATCAAGGAAATCATCCATTTCTTTCAGATTTTCATACTTTGTGGAGTATATGTTTTTATAGTATGTCCCTATGATTTTTTGAATTTCTCTGGAATCTGTTGTGATGTTACCTTGTTCATCTCTGATTTTATTAATTTGTGTCTCTTCTCTCTTACTTTTGATCAAATTTGCTAATGGTTTATCAATCTAGTTTATCCTTTCAATGAAGCAACTCTTTGTTTCATTAATTCTTTGGATTGTTTTTTTTGTTTGTTTGTTTGTTTCTATTTCATTAATTTCTTCCCTAATCTTTATTATTTCTTCCCATCTACTGATTTTTTGTTTTCCTTGTTCTTCTTTTTCCAAGGTATAAGGTGAAGCATTAGGTTGTTTACTTGGAACTTTATAATTTCTTAATATAGGCACTTAAGGCTATAAATTTACCTCTTAGAACTGCCTTCATTTTGTCCCAGAGATGTTGGTATGTTGTGATATCATTATCATTTGACTCTATAAATTTTTTGATTTCCTTCTTGATTTCTTCATTGATCCATTCATCATTTAGTAGTGTATTGTTTCATTTCCATGATTTTGTGTATACTCTATATAGTCTTTCTTGGTACTGATTTGTAGTTTAATTCCATTGTTGTCAGATAGAATGCAAGGAATTATTTCAATTTTCCTGAATTTGTTAAGACTTGCTTTATGTCCTAATATATGGTCTATTTTAGAGAATGTTCCATGTGCTGCTGAAAAGAATTTACTATGTAATCTCAAAGTGGCCTTGAACTCACTGCTAATCCTCTTACCTCTGCCTCCCAAGTGCTGGGATTAAAGGTGTGCACCACCATGCCTGGCTCTTTTTAAAAATATATATATATATGCGCGCATGGCGGAGGCGCTGCGGCGGGTGCTAGACGCGGGTGGCGCGGCACGGGCCTGGAAGGAGTAGCCTGAGCCGGGCCCGCCTCTGCTGCTGCTTGGTGGTCCGGGCTCTGGAAAAACATCTTTACTCTTTGCGGCCGCCCTGGACGCGGCTGGAGAAGGCCGCGGCCCTGTGCTCTTCGTGACTCGAACGCCCCTTCAAAGCCTCCCCCTCAGTTCGCCAGCCGCGCGCGACCCTTTACGGCTCCAGAAGGTTCGGTTCCACTACCCACCGTCAACCCAGGAGCTCCTCAGACTCCTTTGCTCTGCCCACGAGGCCCCTGGGCCTGCGCCCTCCCTTCTGCTGTTGGATGGCCTCGAGGAGTACTTGGCAGAAGACCAAGGGACCCAGGAAGCCGCCTATTTAGCTGCCTTGCTTCTGGATACTGCAGCCTACTTTAGCGACCGACTGGGATCCAATCGGAACTGTGGGCTCCTGGTGGCTCTTGAGACCCGGGAAGAAGCAGAGAGTGGGGATAACCTGCAGCTAGGATTGATTCGACGGTATTTCCCTGCCCAGTGTTGGCTGCGGCCAGATGCAGCACACCTGGGGCAGTGGCACCTCCAAGTGTTCCTGCAGTCAGGCAGGCAAAGCCCCGGGGGAGAGTGGCTGATGACCTTCTTACCCAGCGGGGAGATGAGGATCACCCTGAGGCCCACCCAGGCTTCTACACCCAGCCCAGATAAGAAGAGTTCAAGTGCTGGAGGTAAAGCCTGAGCTTTGGTGTGTGACAACCCACGGGCCTCAGTGTCCTGTGGTTGGAATACTTAGCTTCTTTCTGGGACCTGTGCAGATTCAGAAACCTAAAGAATGTAAAGTGGCTGCAGAGATGGCTTAGCAGTTAAGGCATTTGTCCGAAAAGCCAAAGGACCCCCGTTCCATTCCCCAGGACCCATGTTAGCCAGATGCACAAGGGGGTGCATGCGTCTGGAGTTTCAGTGGCTGGAAGCCCTGGCGCACCCATTCTCGCTCCCTCTCTCTGCCTCTTTCTCTCTCTCTCTCAAAAAAAAAAAGAATGTAAAGTGATTTTTGCTGTTTAAAAACTAGCATCACCGGGCGTGGTGGCGCACGGCTTTAATCCCAGCACTCGGGAGGCAGAGGTAGGAGGATCACCGTGATTTGAGGCCACCCTGAGACTACATAGTGAATTCCTGGTCAGACTGAGCTAGAGTGAAACCCTACCTCAGAAAAAACAAAACAAACAACAAAAAAAACTAACATTATTGGGGTTGGTGGTGTGACTCAGGTGGGGTACATGTCCAGTATATGCAAGGCCTCTAGGTTCCATCCCCAGCATCCCACGAAACAAGAAAACCTGGCTGGGGACAGAGCTCAGAAGTTAAAAGGTGGTTACCATGCAAGCAGGAAGGCCTGAACTGTTCTAAATTCATTTCCCCAGCACACAGGTAGACAGCAGGGTAGGGCTACACATATCTGTAACCTCAGTCCTATGGGGAGCAGAGACCAGAGAATTGCTGGGGCTTATTTAAAACAAAACAAAACAAAACAAAACAAAACAAAACAAAACAAAACAAAATAAAACAAAACAGCTGGGAAAAAAAAATATATATATATGCATATGTTATTGACAAGTTCTATACTTACAGAGAACAAACCATGGTATTCCCCTCTCCTGCCCTCTACCACTTTCCCCTTCATAACTCTGCTCTCCACCATATCCCCTCCCTCTCTCCATTAGTCTCTCTTTTAATTTGATGTAATTATCTTTTTCTCCTATTATGAAGGTCTTGTGTGGGTATTGCAAGGCACTGTGAGGTTCTTGATATAGAGGTCAATTTCTGTCTGGACAATTGTATGTAAGGAGTGGTACAATTCCTTGGGCTCTTACATTCTTTCCACCATGTCTTCCACAATATACCCTGACACTTGGAGGGTGTGAGGTGTTTCAGTGCTGGACACTCCTCTGTCCCTTCTTCTCAGCACTATGTTGCCTTTTGGGTAATCCCAGTGGTCATCACCATATGAAAAGAGAATTGTCTCTAACCAGAAGTGAGAGGAGCATTAATATATGAGTATGAACATTAAGTGTAGTCCTTTCAAGACAATTTGGTGACAGTAATATATGTATTTATCTAGACAAGATCAGGCTTTATACCCCTAAGGCTCATGACCTACCCTGCCATAGGCTTTTAAATAGGTTTTCAGTACCAGGCACATATTCCCTCCCATAGAGTGGGCATTCAGTCCAATTAGAGAGAAGTTGGTTTCCCCAGAGAAGACATGCCACTATTGTACTCATTCAGTCATTTGGCCTGTCTGGCCAAACTTAAGGTTTCCAGTGTCCACTGTTTTCACCACTGATGACTTCTGTTTCCCATAAGACTGCATAGATTTCAGCTTTTTATGGTTTTCATTTGGCTGGGCTACAAGCAAGATGGTTTTCTGCTCAGCACCAATTTGATTTCTCAGTGACTTTGCCACTCAGGCACGTGAATTCTTCAACAATAGGGTCTTACCATCTCTTTCTCAATGGAAACCAAGGGCCTTGGCAATAGCCTATAATGTTTTGGGGGCACCAAGGATCTTCCTGGCCAAGAACTCACTGGAAGGTATCCCATCCCTGACACTGAAAATTTTCTAGTAACAACCTATGGCTTCTGGATGTGCCATTATTTAAGAAAGTAGATTTTCATGTGTCTTATTCAGAATATCTTGAATTTTGATTGGCCCTCCCCCCCCCCCCGATGCCTTTCTTTTATACAATCTCTTCCCCTGACCTCGCTTAGGCCTTTCATCTCCCTGTAAGCTGTTCTTCTACTTATATATATTCAATGCCATCCTCTTAAGACCTTCCCTGTCCTCTCTCCCTTATACCTTTTTCTAACTTATGGGCCTCTGCTACTGTTTTTGGTTCCAGATCACACACAAGTCTATACATTTGCAGTTAGGATCCACATATAAGAAAGAACATGCAACGTTTGTCTTTCTGGGCCTGGGTTACCTTGCTTGGTATAATCCTTTCCAGGTCCATACATTTAACTTCAAATTTCATAATTTCATTTTTCTTTACCAATGAATAGAACTCCATTGTGTAGATATATCCCATCTTTAGTATCCATTCATCTGTGGATAGACATCTAGGCTGGTTCATTTCTTAGCTATTGCGAATAGAGCAGCAACAAACATGGTTGTATCTCTAAGGTAGTGAGAAGAGTCATTAGGATATATGCCTAGGAGTGCTATTAGCTGGATCATAAGGCAAATCTATCTTTAGCTGTCTCAAGAACCTCCACACTGATTTCCACAATGGCTGTACCAGATTACATTCCCCCAAACAGTGCAGAAGGGTTTCCCTTTTACCTTGTCCTTAACATTTATGGTCATTTGTTTTCTTGGTGGTAGCCATTCTGACAGAAGGGAGATGGAATCTCAAGGTAGTTTTAATTTGCATTTCCTTGATGGTTAAGCATGTAAAACACTATTTTAGATGTTTTTATGCCATCTGTATTTCTTCTGATGGTAACTCTCTATTTAATTCCATAGCCCATTTTTTGATTGGGTTGTTTGATTTCTTATTGTTTTGTGTTTTTTTTTTTTTTTTGAGTTCTTTTTATATTCTGGATATTAACCTCTGTCAGATGTGTAGCTGGCAAAGATTTTCTCCCATTCTGTAGGTTGTCTCTTTGCTCTATTCACAGCATACTTGGCTGTGCAAAACCTTTGTAATTTCATGAGATCCCAGTAGTTGATTAGTGGTTTTATTTTCTGAGTAATGGGGATTATATTCAGAAAGTCATTACTTATACCAATATGTTGAAGGGTTTCCCCTACCTTTTCCACTAGCAATTTCAGAGTTTTGGGTCTGATATTAAGGTCCCTGATCCACTTGGATTTGATGCCTGGGCACGAAGAAAGACAGAGATCTATTTTTATCTCTCTCCATATATATATTCAGTTTTCCCAGCACCACTTGTTGAAGAGACTATCTTTTCTCCAATGAATATTTTTGGAATTTTTGACAAAAATCAAATGGCTGTAGCTGGCTAAATTACCATCTGGGTCCTCTATTTTATTACATTGATCTACATGTCTGTCTTTGTGCCAATACCATGCTGTATTTGTTACTATGGCTTTGTAATATAGCTTAAAATTGGGTATGGCGATGCCACCAGCCTTAATCTTGTTGCTCAAAATCATTTTGGCTATTCAAGGTTTTTTATGCTTCCAAATGAATTTTATTATTGTTTTTTTTATTCATATAAAGAATGCCATTGGAATTTGTCACGCCCGCCTCACCAGCAAGGAGGACGCCACAATCAGGATTCTTCTGAACACACTTTATTGGGGACTGCCAAGCTGCTAGATGCGAAGACCCAGAACCACGAAAGGCAGCTGTTTATATAGGGTTTTAGGCTGCCTACCCACAAATGATTGGTCAACTGAGGATATGTGGCCACCAGTGATTGGTTACTTTCTGGATGCCTCATTAGCATCGGCCCATGACGGGTTGGAGCATGCGCACTGTGCTTGATTTACACCAGCTGGACCAAGAAGAGGCCGGAAACCGGCGCCAACTTGTAATGGCATCTGCACGGCTCCTAACATCTCCCCCTTTTTTATTATTCAGACACCAAGGGACCAAATCACCGATCTAGCCTTTCCCACTTCTGGCAACAGGCGATCAAGGTTATAAGGCCTTGGAAAACTCACAACTCACCTTATCCTGTGCAATGAGTTATTCCTCAGGGATGTGCAAAGGCTGAGTGTGAAATAAAACTAGAAGTCTTATGCCTAACCTGGTGCAATGAGAACAAGCTCTCAGGGTGCAAAGGCCACAAGACAGCTTAACAGAGGAGAGAAATGTACAGGTCAAGCAATTGTAAAATTATGCACAGGCACATCATGCAAGTACCAATGAGGCCCAGAGTAAGCACCAATCACTGGTTTCAGCTCCCTATTGTTTCAGAGTTATCAACCAAGCATTAGGTGAATGTCCTGTTTCCAGTGCAGCAAATGCTTGCACTAGCATAGCATTGTCTCTGAGTCTTTGACTTCGCATTTTACAGAAACACCATAGACATCCGACTGCAGCAGCGAACATCAATAGCATCATGGAACCCATTCCAGCCCATTCCTTCAAATAGAGGGTAGCTTTCTATATCCAGTCCAATAATCCCGTAACCAAAAACAAGTCCACTCGTGTTGAATCCAATAATCCTGTAACGAAAGACAAGTCCACTCGTGTTGAATTCACATGGGTCAGCAGTCCAGTTAGTAAGCAAATAATGTGATAACTGGCGTGACAGATTATACACAATCCATTTTCCATTCACATCCCAATTGTGCCAATTACCATAAAGTATCAACTTGTTCTTACACTAAATTAATTCTTTGATTAACAATCATTAACCCTCCTCTTAATTGTGCATTAATAGAAGTTTGAACATCCAAAGTATTAGCTACATTAGCTGATAAATTATTCAAAGTCGCAGCAGTTTGTATAGTAATAGCAGCCACAATGGCTGTAGTAATCCCAAAATCTCTTTTGGTTCTAAACAAAGTCATAGAACTAGGAGAACAGCATCATGTATTACAGGTAGAGGTTTTGGGAATACTGAGAGTATTCCCCAACGGGGTTCTGTCCATATCCCCAGCAGGTTGAAACAGGGGTAATATCATCAGCACAGCAATCACGATCTTCATCCTTTTCTGGACTCTCTTTGACCACTCGCGTCAGTCTGGCAGGAACCCAAATGGGATTATCTTGATCCTGTGGAAAAACACAAACAGCTCCCCTGGATCTTATTAAAACAGGATCCGGGCCCTTCCATTGATTAGATATAACATCTTTCCATTTTATTTTTTCTGAAACTGGTGATGGTGGCAGACAATGCCTGTCTGCTGCTGACCTACCCATCACGTCCAAATTTAAAAAATTAAGTGTAAAAAGAGCTAGGGAAATAGTTCCTTTAGGTCCCAACGTCGTGGGGCCTATTCCCCCTTTTTGTTTAGGTAAATATGTCTTGAGTGTACCATGAGCACGTTCCACAATCCCTTGTGCTTGTGGGTTATAAGGTAGTCCTGTCTTGTGTTCTACACCTAAGCGTTGACAAAATTGCTGAAAAGTCTTTGAAGTATAGGCCGGACCATTGTCTGTTTTAAGACTGTAGGGTTTTCCCCAAGCAGCCCAGGCCTCCAAGCAATGAGTGATGACATGGGACACCTTTTCCCCAGCAAGGGCTGTGGCATGTATAATACCAGAGTAAGTATCCACAGAGACATGAAGATATTTCATTTTTCCAAAAGCAGGAATATGAGTTACATCCATTTGCCACAAATGTAAGGGGCGCAAGCCTCGAGGATTAAGGCCCAGACAAGGAGTATGTCTGAACTCTGCGCAATTAGGACATTAGAGTACAATATTTCTAGCTTAAATTAAATTGTAATTGTACTGGCACTTGGTCAATAACATAGCTCCCCAGACCTGTCTTTGATCCATCAGTATAAATGTCTATAGCTCCTAAAAGAGGTTGAGAACTAGTAATCTTAGGGAAAATTATTTCTTGAGTGAGAGCAAACTGTAACAGCGGATGTTTAGGATAATGGTTATCTATTTCTCCAGAAAAGGTGCATATTAAAATGGCCCACGTATCAATAGTGGCACAGAGAGTTTGAACTTGAAATGTAGTATAGGGAACAATGATTGTTTCAGGAAATTTGGCAAAATGTGTGATGGCTAGTTGAAGTCCTTTTAAAGCAAGCTCTGCAACTAACGTAGGATAATGTCCAATAACTTTTCCTGGAGAGGAATGAGAATGGACCCATAACAGAGGTCCATCCTGCCACAAAACAGCAGTGGGTAACAAGGATGATTGTATTATACACAGCGAAAAAGGTTGATCTTCTGTTATTCTAATTAACTGAGAACTTTGTATAGCCTTTTCTATTTTTTCTAATACCTTAATAGCTTCAGGATTAAGATTACGAGGAGAAGTAATGTGAGCTTCTCCTTCTAAAATTTGAAACAAAGGTTTTAACTCAGATGTGGGAATCCTCAAAAAAGGTCTAAGCCAATTAATGTCTCCTAATAATTTTTGAAAATCATTTAAAGTTTTTAAATAATCTCTACGGATTGTGACCTTTTGAGGGGTAATTTTATCAGGATATATTTTTGTACCTAAGAAACTACCTATTACTCCTTCTTGTACCTTTTCAGGAGCAATTATTAAACCTTTTAATTTTAAAGATTCATTTAATCTCGAATAAGCTACTTTTAGGTCCTCTCCAGATTGCCCACATAATAAAATATCATCCATGTAATGGCAAATTTTTATTTTTGGAAATTGTTGTCTTATTGGCTTAATGGCATGAGAAACAAACAATTGACACATAGTTGGGCTATTGGCCATGCCTTGTGGCAGGACCTTCCACTGATATCTAGCATCAGGTTCCTCATGATTGACAGATGGTAAAGTAAAGGCAAATCTTTGTCTATCACTCTGATGCAAAGGGATGGAGAAAAAACAGTCTTTAATATCCACTATAATAAGTTCCCAATGTTTTGGCAGAACTGACAATAAAGGCAGACCTTTTTGTATAGGTCCCATAATTTGCATTTGAGTATTAATAGCTCTCAGGTCATGTAAAAGTCTCCATTTTCCTGACTTTTTCTTGATCACAAAACTAGGAGTATTCCAGGGTGATTGTGAGGATTCTAAATGTCCCTGCTCTAATTGTTCCTGCACAAGTTCTTTTGCTGCTCTTAATTTCTCGGAGGTGAGAGGCCATTGGGGTACCCACACAGGTGCCTCTGTCACCCAGGGTATGAGCAAAGCATCCTCAATGGCCCCTAGGAACAACCCAGTCCTTTTCGATCTAATTTTTGAGTAACAGTCACAGGCTCTGGACTTCCTTGTGACATTTTTCCTAATCCTTTTTCTGGAACACACCCCATATCTCTCATAATTTGTTGACTCTGACTAGAGTAATCATTAGTCAATTTAAACTTCATCTGATGTAAAATATCTCGTCCCCACAAATTTACTGGTAAAGGGAGTACATATGGTATGAATTCTCCCGCACGTCCTTCATGATCCCTCCATCTTAAAGCCTGAGCACTTATACTAGGAGAAGACTCATATCCCAACCCTTGTAAGGTTTGTGAAGACTGATTGACAGGCCAATTAGAAGGCCACCATTTGGTGGAGATAATACTAGTATCTGCTCCCGTATCTAAAATACCAGAGAAAATTTTTCCTCGAATAATTAACTCCAAGGTTGGTCTTTCATCCAGATCCAGTGAGACATAGGCACATCCTCCTCTGGAGGATCCAAGACCTTTTGTTCCCCTAGTATCCTTTTTATAAGGGAACAAGCCATGTAGGCTAGGCAATACTAAAAGCTGAGCAATACGATCCCCACAGGAAATAGAAGATATCCCTCTAGGGGAAGAGCACAGAATTTTTACTTGTCCTTCATAATCCTCATCAATAACTCCAGGGTGAACAATTAAGCCTTTCAGAGCTGAAGATGAGCGTCCTAGCACCAAGCCTACTGTATCAGGGGGCAGGGGTCCTTTAAAATCAGAGGGGATTGGTTGACAGCCCATTTGTGGTGTTAATACTGCTCGGGTGGTGGCACAGAGGTCCAATCCTGCGGAACCCAGAGTGGCTCTCCGTGGCTCCCCGGTGGCCTCATGGATACCTTGGGTGGCTCGACATTCATGGCCCCATACATTTGAGGGCCCTGGGGTCGAGGGCCCCTCTGTCCGTTTTTTGGCTGGCTATTAGAATCATTTGTGAGCACTCTCCCCTTAATATCTTTAACTGACCTACACTCATTGGCCCAATGTTTACCCTTCCGAAAACGTGGACACATCCCAGGAACTTTCTTCTGTACATTAACTCTGTCTTGACTTCCTGGAATCTGACTCTTACACTGCCTTTTTATGTGTCCTCTTTTCCCACAATTATAGCAAGTAATGTCTCTAATCCTCTTTGCAGCAAGGACAGCTGCTGCTATGCCCGCATTAGACAAAGGACCTCCTATCTCTCTGCATGCTTTCATCCAGGCATTAAGCCCTTTTCCTTTCCATGGTGTAATAGCATTTCTACAATCCTTTGTACATTGCTCATAAACAAACTGTTCTATAAGGGGCATAGCAGTATCAGGGTCTCCAAAAATTCTACCTGCAGCCTCCATTATTCTTGCCACAAAATCCGAAAAAGGTTCATTTGTGCCTTGAACTATTTTTGTTAAGTTGCCAGTAACTTCTCCTTTATTGGGCAGGCTTCTCCATGCTCGTACAGCTATCTGGTTAATCTGTCCATATACCTCCACAGGGTAGGCCATCTGATTAACCGTCCATTGTCCCTGGCCAGTCAACATTTCAAAAGTCCAAAATGGCTGACCATTAGCAGCATTTTGTCTAGCCTGAGTGGCGCAGGCATCTTGATAGATAGATTTCCAATCAAGATATTGTCCCATTGTTAAGCAGGCTTTCACTGTATTATACCAATCTGCAGGAGTCATTGCATGAGCAGTGAGCCTCTCTACCTGAGCCTGAGTAAAGGAGGCATTAGTCCCATACGTCCTAACTGACTCTGCAAGATCTTTTAACTGTTTATGTCCTATGGGCTCATGATATCGGCCCTGAGCTGGATCGTCAAACACTGGAAATATTTGTTGAATTTTTCTTATTTCTTTTGGCTTGCAGAAAGAAGTTCCCTCCATGTATCTCAGTACTTCCCTATTTGTTAAAGGTGGGGCAGAAGGCACAACAGGCGGGTCAGGGCGATACCTCTCAGCCTGATACCTGTCAGCTTCCTCCTCTAACAGAGCGTCATCATACAAGTCCAACTCCCCTTCGCTATCTGAAGATTCAAAAGATCTTACAGAAGCAGTCTCAGAACTTGATGAGCTTGCCACATGTAAATGTTTGAATTCACTTAATAAAGGATACAAATTATTACCTTCCAAATCTTCAACCTTAGTTTCCTTTTTATCATTAACCTTCATTACATTTTGTTCTTTCCTTTTATTACCTTCTAAATCTTTAACCTTAGTTTTCTTTTTATCATTAACCTTCATTACATTTTGTTCTTTCCTTTTATTACCTTCTAAATCTTTAACCTTAGTTTTCTTTTTACCATTACCCTTCATTACCTTTTGTTCTTTCCTTTTATTCTGCTTTCCTTTTTGTTCCCTTTTTTCTGTTTCTGACATACTGTCCTGATGTTCCGCTAAAGTCCTCTGGCCCTCTTTAATGAGCACACAGGGCAAGAAGAAAATCACAACAATAGGATCAACCTCCCAGGGCAGCATACCTCTCAGAAAAAAGTCCGGATCCGTCCGTCCCGTGTGTCAGTTCTGAATCCTCCTTAAAACAGGGATCTTCGCTGGTGCAAGATGTCTTCAATTCCCGGGGTTTCGGCAACACTTGTCACGCCCGCCTCACCAGCAAGGAGGACGCCACAATCAGGATTCTTCTGAACACACTTTATTGGGGACTGCCAAGCTGCTAGATGCGAAGACCCAGAACCACAAAAGGCAACTGTTTATATAGGGTTTTAGGCTGCCTACCCACAAATGATTGGTCAACTGAGGATATGTGGCCACCAGTGATTGGTTACTTTCTGGATGCCTCATTAGCATCGGCCCACGACGGGTTGGAGCATGCGCACTGTGCTTGATTTACACCAGCTGTGACCAAGAAGAGGCCGGAAACTGGCGCCAACTTGTAATGGCGTCTGCACGGCTCCTAACAGGAATTTTAATGGGAATTTCATTAAATGTGAAGATTGCTTTTGGTAAGATTGACATTTTCACAATATTGATTCTTCCAATCCAAGAACATGGGATGTCTTTCCATTTCCTTCTGTCTTCAACAATTTCTTCCTTGAGTGCTTTAAAGTTCTCATTGTAGAGCTCCTTTACTTCCTTAGTTAAGTTTATTTATCTTTTTGAGGCTATTGTGAATGGGAGAGATTCCCTGATTTCACTCGCCACATCCTTATTGTTAGTTTATAGGAAAGCTACTGATTTCTGTGTATTTATTTTAATCCTCCTACATTACTAAAAGCGTTTATCAGCTCTAACAGTTTGCTGGTAGAGGTTTTAGGGTCTTTTATGTATAGAATCATATCATCTGGAAATAGTGATAATTTGATCTCTTCTTTTCCAATTTGTATCCCTTTTATAGTACCTCTTGCCTTATTGCTATAGCTAAGACTTCCGGTACTATATTAAATGAAACTAGAGATAGTGGACACCTATGTTTTGTTCCAGAATTTAGGGAAAAAGCTTAGTGTTTTTCACCATTTAGTATATGCTAGCTGTAGGTTTATCATAAATACCTTTTATTACGTTGAGATATGTACCTTCTGTTTCCAGTTTCTGTAATATTTTTACCATGAAAGGATGTTCGATTTTGTCTAATGCCTTTTTGGCATCTATTGACATGATCATGTGATTTTTGTCCTTCAGACCATTTATATGATGTGTTACATTTATTGAATTGCATCCCTGGGATAAAACCAACTTAGTCAGGGTGAATAATCTTTTGATATAGTCTTGTATTCTGTTTGCCAATATTTTGTTCAGAAGTTTTGCATCTATGTTCATGAGGGAGATGGGTCTATAATTTCATTTTTTTGTTCTGTCTTTGTCTGGTTTTGGTATGAAGATGTTGCTGGCTTCATAGAAGGAGTTCAGTAGAATTCCTTCCTTTTCTATTTTATGGAAAAAGTTTGAGAAACACTGGTGCTAGGTCTTCCATGAAGGTCTGGTAAAATTCACCAGTGAATCCATTTGGGCCTGGGCTTTCTTTAGTTGGGAGAGTTTTATAACTGATTGGATATCTGTACTTGTTATGGGTCTATTTAAATGATATATCTCAGTTTGATTTAATTTTGGTAGGTCATATTAATCAAGGAAATCATCCATTCCTTTCAGATTTTCAAACGTAATGATATATATATTGTTAAAGTATGTCCTTATAATTGTCTAAATTTCTTTGGTATCTATTGTAATGGGGCCTTTTTCATCTCTAATTTTATTAATTAGTGTCTTTTTCTCTCTTTCTTCTGGTCAAATTTGCTAAGGATTTATCAATCTTGTTTAGGCTTTCAAAGAACCAATTCCTTGTTTTGTTGATTCTTTGGATTTTTTTTTTTTTTTTGGTTCCTATTTTGTTCATTTCCACCCTAATCTTCATGAGTTCTTCTCATCTACTGATTATTGGTTTGCCTTGTTCTTCTTTTTCCAAGGCCTGAAGGTGTAGCATTAAATTGTTTATTTGTGAATTCTCTAATTTTTTTTTAATATGGGCACTTAGAGCTATAAATTTCCCCCTTAGGACTGCCTTTATTGTGTCCCAAAGGTTTGGTATGTTGTATTATCATCATCATTTGATTGTATGAATTTATTGATTTCCTTTTTTATTTCTTCAATGACCCATTGATCATTCAATAGTGTGTTGTTTAGGCTCTATGAATTTCTGTATGCTGTGTAGCTTTTCTTGTGGCTGATTTGCAGTTTAATCCCTTTGTGGTCAGATAGAGTGCAAGATATTTCAATGTTTCTATATTTGTGGAGATTTGCTTTGTGTCCTAACATATTGTCTATTTTAAAGAATGTTTCATGTGCTGCTGATAATAATGTATATTCTGAAGCATTTGGATGGAATGTTCTGTAGATATCTTTTAGGTCCATTTGTTTCATGACATCATTTAATTCAGATGTCTCTCAGTTAATTTTTGCCATGATGACATTTTAAGTGATGAGAGTGGAGTATTGAAGTCTCCCACTACAATTGTATTTGATGCTATCTGTAACTTTAAGTCTAATATTGTTTGTTTGATGAAACTGGGAGCCCCCATGTTAGGATGTTTAGGATTGTAATGTCCTCCAGTTGTGGTGTTCCTTTAATCACTATAAAATGACCTTCTTTGTCTTTCCTCACTAATGTTGGTTTTAAGTCTGTCCTGTTAGATATTAAGATAGCAACCCCTCTTTGTTTCCTAGGCCCATATGCTTGAAATACCATTTTCCATCCTTTCACCCTAAGGCAGTGTCTATCTTTTATTGAGAGAAGAGTTTCCTGGAGACAACAAATGGCAGGATTCTGCCTTTTAATCCAGTCTGCAAGCCTGTGTCTTTTGGGTGGTGCATTGAGGCCATTGATACTAAGAGTTATTATTGAAAGGTATGCATTTATTCTCACCATTCTTCTTATTTTGTAGTGTTTTCTATTTTCCTTTTACTCATTTGTTTTAACTGCTATTTGAGTAGGTTTATTTTTTCCTATTTTCTCCTGTGTGTGTTTTGCTTTCTCTTTGGCATTAAGATTTCCTTCAGGTATTTTCTGTAGAGCTGGTTTAGTTGTCATAAATTCCTTTAGCCTATTTTTGTTGTGGAATGTCCTTATTTCTCCATCAATTTGGATAGATAGCTTTGCAGGGTAAAGTAATCTTGGTTGACAGTTGTTATCTTTCAGAACTTGGAATACACCATTCTAAGCCCTTCTGGCTTTTAAAGTTTTTGTTTTTTTTTTTGAATAATCTGCAGTTATTCTGATAGGCTTGTCTTTGTACATGACTTGCTTTTTCTCTCTAACAGCTTTCAATATTTTTCTTTGGTTTATATGTTTAGTAGTTTAATTATAACATGATGACGAGAGGTTCTTTCCAGGTTTTGTCTGTTTGGTGTTCTAAAAGCTTCTCATATGTATCTGCATTGGCATTTATTTCCCAATTTGGGGAAATTTTTCTTCTATGATTTTGTTGAAAACACCTACATTGCCTCTGGATTGAAATACTTCTCCTTCTGTTATACCCTGAATTCTTATGTTTGATCTTTTCACAGTGTCCCATAGGATCTTGAAATCCCCATTCATACCTTGCTATTAGCTTGTCTTTCTCTTTGTTGGACTGTATTAGGTCTGCCACCTGGTCTTCTAGTTTAGATATTCTGTTCACTCTGTCATCCATTCTACTGGAGAGACTTTCCACAGAGTTTTTTGTTTGTTTGTTTTTTATTTCATTGACTGTGTTCTTCAGAGCCAGGATTTCAGCCTGGCTTTTCTTCATTATTTCTGTTTCCTTACCCATGTCTTTTAATGGCCTCTTTATTTCATTAAGCTGGCTTCCTATGTTCTCTTTCAGAAGTTTGTTTTCCTCTTTTATTCCCTTCATTTCTTCTCTGATTTCTTTGAGCATAGATGCCATCATTTTTTTGAAATCTTTGTCAGGCACTTCATCTAAAGCAGTCTCACATTTCTGATGGACTTATAGTTTGGGTGGGACTGTATTCTCTTTATTCTTTGGGTTTCCTGTATTATATTGTAGCAACTTTTGCATCCTGAATTGATTTGATGCTTGGGTTTTCTACTTATCTGCAGTGTTCCCTGACATGGCAATCCACCTCTATATTCCCTCAGGATATGCGTTCAAGGTGCCAGGTGTAGCTCTTGTCCCCCAATCAAGCCATAGAAGTAATCCTAGGTGTTGAGCTTGCTTGCTAAGCAAGTATTCTACTGGACTGGGTGGAATAATTTACTGGCAAATTTTAAACATCAACCGAGTAACATACACAATCAATAAAAACCAGCACAAAGGATGCAATTACGGGGAATAAAACAAACAGTCACATAAAGCTAAAATTCCTTAGGGTGTGTGTTGTTCTACACCCTTGATCTTGTCAGCTGTGAGGTAGAGATTTCTGTTCTGAGTTGGGCTCCCAGTCAACATGGATCTGGATCAGACCCTGCTCCCAATAATGACAGAAGCAAGAAACAAAGGCCCTATATATATGAAAGCATCAAAGGCAACAATATTCAACCCCCAAATATAGGTTATTTGAAAATGGTAAAGCCAAACAAGAATATATACCCCATAACCTGCCCGGACAAGGAAAGAGAGATTAGCTCTTATAGGCCTGTGTACTTGTTTGTTGTTGTTGTTGTTGTTGTTTTGTCAATAAGCCTTGTTACTTTTTGGGGTGGCTTCCAATCTCACCAATGCTGAGTTCCCGCCTCGATCCACCTGTGTTGTGCTGTGCAGCTGTACCTCTGATCTGTGCTGTTGGCTGCGCTGCCACTGGGAGCTGAATGCAGGAGGTTTGGGTTCTGATGGTGGGGGATAGGAGAGTTCAGACTTCCAGAGTTGCTTGCACTTTCACTAGCTCTCTAGTTGATCTCAGCTGCCTTTCCTTCAAATTTCTTAACTTTGCAAGAAGTCTGATGGAGTTTAAAAAAATCTGTTGCTTGGTTTCTGCTGGCTGCTGCTATCACCTGGTGCACCTGGCAGGGTTGAGCCAGGCGGGCACATGGATCACGGGCAGCAAGTGCCTCAGTGGGATT
Organism: Jaculus jaculus; assembly: GCF_020740685.1. Classification (NCBI taxonomy): domain Eukaryota; kingdom Metazoa; phylum Chordata; class Mammalia; order Rodentia; family Dipodidae; genus Jaculus; species Jaculus jaculus. The sequence goes on from NC_059120.1 coordinate 28,373,349, forward strand.
CTGGCCATTTTCCTCCTTTCTGGTGGGTCTTGGTCTCTCCGGCTTCTCTGTTGTGTCTAAGAATAACCTATGCTCCTTCACTTTTCAGAAAAAGAGTGCATTTTGATGGGGTTTTGCTGAAATCCTTCCCTAGGCTGGTTTGGGGTGGCTCCTATGCTGCCATCTTACCTGGAAGTCCCACCAGCAAGCATCTTTAGCCTTTGAACCATGTTTCTAGCCACAAATTTGTCTCTTAATAAGTTTTTACTAATCAAAATTACAAAAGTCAAAAAATTCAATCATAACCAAGATCAGACCTCCTTTTTGTACAAAATACCTACCTGGAATCTGACTTATAGCCTTTACTTATAAGGAATAAGTAGAAGTAGAATTTTGTCAGAACTCTTCAACCATATGCTGATATTCTTCTTTTAAAATATTATTCTGAAAGTCTGTCTTGATTATGCTCTTGAACAAGGGCATAATAATATTTACCTACATCCCTATGTCTTTCCAGATTCTTGTTCTTTAATCAATCTCTCAACAGACAGTGGGCTTGAAAGTGGCCCAGAATTCCAGAGTTTGGAGCCATGAGAGTACTGGTTTGGTCCTTAGAAAATGCTTTGTACATCTTCTTTCTTCATTTGCCACTGTGTATGCACTCAGCTCCCTGACAGTTGTGGCTATGTGAATAATTCCCCCTTTCACAGTTCATAGTTGTGGCAATTCTCCAGATCCATCATGTAGCAGTTACCATCTCATTGCTGGGACAAAACACTGAATTAAAAATAGCTTGTGGGGGAAAAAGATTAGATAGTTTACAGTTTCAAGGGAACACTTCATCAAAGTGGGAAAAGCAGGGCAGGACCAGGCAGTTGGGTGTGACATTAGCAGATAGGAAACAGCATGAGTGACCTACCTCTGAACACTTAGTGGGCTGGAGTAAGTGGGGCTAGAAAGATGGCTTAGTGGTTAAAGTATTTGCCTACAAAGCCAAAGGATCCCAGTTCAGTTCTCCAGGACCCATGTAAGCCAGATGGACAAGGGGGCACATGCATCTGGAGTTTGTTTGCAGTGGCTGGAGGCCCTGGAAACCCATTCTCTGTCTCTCTTTCTCTCTCTTTGCCTCTTTCTCTCTCTCAAGTAAATACATAAATAAAATATATTTAAAATATCTCAAGGTCTGCCTTCATTACCTGGTCTTTTTGCATCCTCATTAGATGATTTTCATTACAGGAACATAATCCAGAATAGGAGGGTCTTCGTCTTCTCTGTTGTCCCTCGCAATCTCAGATCTACTGCTATTTGGAGTTGCAGGACTGGGATGCCCTAAGGAAATTCAGAGCCACAAGACATAAGGAGCTTGGTTCCCTTAATTCATTGTGTAAAGGGAAACCAAATGAGAATGGTCACCTTGGAATTTTGCATAAAACGTTAACTCCTATTTGGTCTGGGCATAAAAATGATGGCTGGTTATAGAAGCTGGAAATAATTTCATATGTTCTATGTGTTTTCCAGGAAGTAAAACTGGCTTGATCACCTGTGAAACTTCCCAATGTTCCTTAGGGTTTGTATCACAGTAGTATGATACTCAACAGGTAACAATAAAACTATACGTTACTCAGCACTCATGTGATAATCATTATTTTAAAGAAGTTTTCATATAGTATGCAATCATATTTACAAAATACCATGAAAATAATTATTCAAAACTTGAAGAAATGTAAAATCTGGTCTGGACACAGGACTTAATTGTTAAGGTACTTGCCTGAAAAGCCAAAGAACCCAGATTTGATTTCCCAGGGGTGATGTAATCAAGATAAACAAGGCAGTACATGTGTCTGGAGTTCGTGTACAACAATTGAAAGGCTTCATGTGTCCATTCTCTCTCCCTCTATCTGCCACTGTTTCTCTTGCTCTCTCTCAAGTAAATAAAGTTCCTTAAAAATTAAAAAGATTGTAACATATAACAGAACATGAAGTGTTATGTACTCTGCTCGTGGTCAAACATTTGTTAAGAGCTTATACCTATATTGTCTAATTTCAAAACATGCTTCTCAGGTTAAGCTAAATTGTATCTATGCAAATGCCATTTATAAGAGTTTTTCTGAGTCATCTTTGTATTTTACACAGATTATTTGATTTAATCCTCCAGTGAGCACATATGGAAGGTATCTAGTCACAAGACAGACAATGATATTTTACAGTTTGTTTAAACTTAAGCATGTGAAAATAAATTTGTTTATAATTTTATAGAATTGCTACACAGGCACACACTATTATAAAGGCAACCAAAGGACTTAAACTAGTTACTAGCATCACAATAGCCTAAAACTTAATAAGGTAGCCTTATAACTTAAATATGCATGTTTTTTAGTTTGCAAGGGCTTTCAGAACAGAGTGTCACAAATGGAAGGACTTAAACAACAATGTATATTGTCTCATAATTCGTGAAGCAGTGACTGTATCATCAAGAAGATGGCCCTTTCTAGTGCTGTAGGCCTCTTACATGGGATCCTTAAACCTACAAGTGTCACATCTTTATATATAGAAAATAAGGATTCTTGGGCTGGAGAGATGGCTTAGCGGTTAAGCGTTTGCCTGTGAAGCCTAAGGGCCCCAGTTCGAGGTTCGATTCCCCAGGACCCACGTTAGCCAGATGCACAAGGGGGCGCATGCATCTGGAGTTCGTTTGCAGTGACTGGAGGTCCTGGTGCGCCCATTTTCTCTCTCTCTCTCTATCTGCCTTTCTTGCTCTGTCTGTCGCTCTCAAATAAATAAATAAAAAATGAACAAAAAAATTAAAATAAAAAGAAAAGAAGGATTCCTTAGCCATTATGACTTGCCAGGGCATGGCCGTCAGGCCAAGCAAGATCTGATATTCTGGGCTCTGAAGATGTGACAGCATTCAGGAGAACTTTCTTCAACCTGCCCCTGTAGTTTCTCTTCTCTTTATTCTTAGAGCAGTTTATCCTTCTACATTTCAGCTCTCCACCTTCTCTGGCTGTCTCTCTATGCTGCCACCCTTCTTGCTCTAGCTACACACTTCTTGCTTCTTCTTTAGCTGCCAGACAGCTGGTTGCCTTGTCCCTTTCACACTGTCTGGCTACTCAGGCATTGCCACTCTGGAGTTCAACTTCCTCTGTGATCTCACTGTCCTTCCACCATCTCCATGTTATCAAGTCAGCCTGTGTTCCCAAAGGAAAGCAAGAGAAAATAAGTGGAGAGAAGCCTTTGATTTGGCCTAAAGTTGGAACTCCTGGTGAGGCAGCATGGGCTAGTCTCTCCCATTTGACTCCTGAGCCTTAGCTCTCTGCTTATACAGCTGGAGAAGCAGTGTTTGGACCAATCACAGCCACTTGCTTTAGACCAAGCCCAGCCATTTATTTTCAACCACAGTATTATTTCAACAAGTCTTTCAGACATGTGTTAGATCTATCATGCTTTTGCCACATAGCACCAAACCATCAGGCTCCCTCTGCACGACCACAAGGGTCAGTGTTCCCATTCTGGCCAAGGTGAACATAGTTGCAGGATACTCTACAGCACCCACCTAAAGCCAGATAGCAAAGTAGTGCATGCTTCTGGAGTTTGTTTGCAATGGACCCTGGTGTGCCCATTCTCTCTCTCTCTTTCTCCCTCCTTGCAAATAAATAAATAAAAATACTTAAAAAGTTTTAAAAAAAAAGACTAGTAGAAAATTTTTTCAAAGCCTTGGCTGATGCTGAGACTTCAGGGATTGGTGCAATAAATAAGATCATTCTGGAATTTCTCAGGTTATCATGAAGTGTTCCAGGAGGCTATTACTCACATAAGGATATGCCTGTTGGCCTTTTGACTGATGGTTCTTTTGCTCAAGAAAGCCAACAAGCAAAGGGTAAGCTACCAGCTTCTATCACCATGTGTGCTGGTTTACAGGAAAGTGAATATAAGAAATGCCTCCAAATATATATTATAAGGAAACTTTCATGAACACTAATCATGGTATTTTTTGAGACAGATTTTAAACAATGCTCTATAGAGAAGTTGGACCTCTTGTTTGCCTCACGTTGCTTGCAGAAGCATTACTCTGATCTCTGTCTTCCTCACATGACTTCTCCCTGTGTCTGTGTCTACTTCCTAATTTCCCCTTTCATTAAGAACACTAGCCTTATTTGATTAAAGTATATGCTAATGACCTCATTTTCATTTGATTACATTTCTAAGGACATTATTTTTCAATAAGGTCATATTTAAGGCATTTGTACATAGAACTTCATTATATGAATTTGAGGGATGGGAACACAAATCAGACTGCAATAGATAGTGGTGTGCATGTTTATTGAACATGTAACCACTAAATCCCCAGGCGCTGTTTGAAGTGCTGAGGAGCCAGTAATGAACAAAACAGATTAAAGTCTCTGCCTGAATGATATATTGTCTCTTGTACCTAATCAGTCTACAGTGCTGATATGAATTACCATCAGATGACATGTTGGCAATTAAATCTCATATAACAGCTAAAAGGGTCTCACATCTCTTTCCAAAACACTTGCAATAAATAAGGCATCCATATTTATTAAATCAATTCATCCCATCTAGAGATAAAGTTTGCATGTTAGAAAAGTTATTGTTTCTTAGGTGTACAGCATAACCTTTACTAAATTGATTCTGACTGTTCATCAATTGACATAGCATACAAGTTAAACAAGTTAACTGCTCTTTAACAGACACCATTTTATATCATGTTTTCATTACTAAGCAGTTAAGATGTTTTATAAGCTCTATAAATTAAGAAATATTCAAAATGATATAACAATGACCTTTTAAAAATGTTTTTACCACATCTACTCTTTACCCCACTGCATGAGCCAAGTACATAGAAAATAACATTAAGCTGCAGACAGATGCAGATAGATATCGTCGTTTAGATTTGACATGTTCTCCAAGGCCATATTCTAAGGCTTGCTCATCAGATTGTGGTGCTGTCGGGAGGTAATACAGCCTTGGGAAGTGGACATAGTTGGAAGGAAGTGAGGTCACTGGAGGGCATGTCTCTAAAGAAAATGTTTGTTCTCTGGCTTCTCTCTAACCCCATCTCCTTTCACTATGAAGTGAGCAGATTTGCTCAGTTGTGTGCTGTCTGCATAACAGTCAGCCTCAACACAGGCCCCAAGTGCCAGAGCCAAGTGACCACTAACCAGAACCTCCAGACTATACATCAGAGTAAACTTTTCTTCCATTCAATTATCTATCTCTGATGTTTTTCATAGTGACAAAAATAAGATTGACATATAAGGTAACAGAAAGATACCTGATGAGAATTAAAAGTGGCAGACTTCAGAGGAAGGCCATCCATCAAGGGAAATAGCATACAGGAATTTATATGCAGGGACTTTCCCAGTAGTATCCAGACACACATTTCTGAGATTTCTGAGATGGAAACAAACAACTGACTTACTGCTTTTTTGCCAATTTATTGAGGAAAACAACTTAAAAGTTAATCTGTGGAAATGTTTCAGTGGTTAGATGTGCTTGCTTGCAAAGCCTGACAGCCTGAGTGTGATTCCCCAGTATCCTCATCTCCAAGTGACAAATTTGAGTTACCACCTTTGAGGAGTCCTTCCTACCACCCTCAAACATTTAGTACTACGCTCTGCTATCTGTTCCTCTAACATATTATTTTTGTCTATCATGTTCTTCACCACAAAGGCTCAGGGAAAATGGTGACTTTACTTACTTTTCTGTTCTGCTATACAATGAGCATCAGGATAGGATTTGAATCCATGTCACATGTAGATCTAATTACTCGGAGGCAAAGGCACCCACCATTAACTTGTCAAGAGGAAATTTACAATAAGAGAAATGCCATCTAATTAGTTTTTTAAAGATGCATTTCTTCTTTAACTTACACTAGAAAAGCATACTATAAAATGAAGCATGGATTTTCTGTTTTGCTCTTTCATTCATAGCTGGGTAGCTCCTCAAAATACACTAAAAATAATTGTCATCCTTTCCACCTCCCAAGACCACCTGAGACAGAATGTAAAGCATTTTGTGGAAGACTGTGTAAGTAACTAAACTTATTATTATCACTGAGAAAAAAAAATCAATGCCATAAAACAGATTATACCAATTCCACTTATGGAAAGAACCAGTTGTCAGGCACCCTAACATGTTTTATTGCTAAAAATGCTTTTAGTGAATTTTGTTAAGTTTTATCAACCACTAGACTCAGCTCATATTGGAAACATGAAAATCATAAAACCAATATGCATTTTGAATGAAGGTACGAGAAGCTTGGGATTGTGTAATATATTTGATTAAAAGATGAGCATCATTTACATACCTTCACTTTGGAGATTGCAGACTTTGAGAGGGCTTGTTCAGAACAGCATATGGAATTTTACAGGAGGCTCAGAAAGACTGCTAGAAGACAAAGCAGTGACATTGACCACTGTGTGGATTCACTTCTGTATTAGTTACTTTACTTGTTGCTATAACAAAATATCTCACCAAAGCAACATAAGGAAGGAAAGATTTGTTTGGCTCTCATTTTGAGGGAACCATTCCTTATGGTGGGTAAGGCATGGTGGCAGGAGCTTTAGGCAGATGGTCATATTGCATGAAGAGTACTGGGACTCGGCCCACTTTCTCCTATTATTATATTATCATACCAGGATCCCCAGACCATGGAATGCTACCACCCACAGTTAGGATGGATTTTCCCACCTCAATTAACCTAATCTAGTACCTCCACAGATATGCCCAAGGGCTTGTTTCTAAATCAAGTTGACAAGATTAACTATCATAATTTCATTTTTTGAGTTACTTTTTTTCTTATATAACACTAGTCTATTTTGAAAGGTTTTATTTACATCTACACATTTAGACAATATACCGCGATCATAGTCCTCTCCCACCACCCTTCCTTTTCCCCTTTCTCCTGTGCCCCTTCCACTAGTCCATGCTTTGCAGGTAGTTTTTCTATTTTTCAATTGACAGCTTTTATGTATGTGCAAAGTGCATTTTGATCATAGTTGCCTCATCTTCTTCTGTGTCCATGTCCCACTCCTTCCTCTGCTCCCTTCCTACCTCCAACTAACCCCTTTACCCTGTTTTGATTGTGAATTTTATTGCATGACTCTTTCAGGTGTTGCTCATATTCCCATCAGATTTAACTGTTTTCTGTATAGAAAACAGAGTCTACAGGGATATCCCTAACCAAGAAAGTGAAAGTCCTACATGATGAAAACGTAAAAGCACTGAAGAAAAAATTGGAGGAAGACAGATTTTGTTTCTGATTGCTGCAATAATAAATTTCTGAGTCTCGGTCTTTGAGATTGACAGAGCCTCTTAGGAGGGCTTAACTCAGCACCATAGCACCAGCCTATACCTACAGACACTGAAGCCACTCTGAGCCAGTAGATCCAGGTCTTTTTTCTCATGAACTTGAAAAATGAAATTCACAGACAATAAATGGTATGATTTTAGAAAAGGGTAGAGAAAAGAAAGCAAGTTGATTAGAAGAAGAACAGGAAAGATTTGAACTTCTAGGGAAAGGAAAGATTCCCCGGGGGGGGGGGTTACTACTGGATGGGCAGGATACAGGTTATATATTTTTGGCTAGGGAAATAAGTTTATATTAAAATGAAGAGACTGAGATGTGGAGAAGTGGAGCTCTGCCCCATAATCAATCCCCATGTGGTTTTCACATGTCTCTTTCCAAATAGGAAACTGATCACCTATCTTGGAGACTGGGTTAGTGGTTCTAGCACACACCTCCAAGTACCAATGCAGTAGTTGGACAGGAGCTGTTTGCCACCAAGTTCTTTGTAAGAAGCATAACAGAACCAAGGACATAAAACAAAATTGTATCAAGGCATGAATGTTTTGCTAAGTTCCTCAGGGGGACTTCCTATGCCCAGATAGAGTCTGCTGAGATCAGCTTTATTATTTTCCCAGCTCCTTGTCCCAACTCTTAGTCAACTTGCCTTCCTCATATAAATCTGCAAGCTTATTTCCTTCTCCCGTGTTCCCAACTTCACAGTTTAAAAATAGAGCCAAGTAGCCAGGCGTGGTGGCACACATTTTTAATCCCAGTACTGGGGAAACAGATGTAGGAGGATCATTGTGACTTCAAAGCCATCCTTAGAATACAGAGTGAATTCCAGGTCAGCCTGGGCTAGAGTGTGATCCTACCTAGAAAAACCAAATCCAAAACAAAGAAAAAAGGTGAGCATGGTGGCACAAGCCTTTAATCCCAGCACTCAGGAGGTGGAAGTAGGGGATTGCTGTGAGTTTGAGGCCAGCCTGAGGCTACATAGTGAATTCCAGGTCAGCCCCTCAAAATAAAAAAAAAAAAAAATAGTACTCATATCCTCACATCTTGGCTTGTAATGTCCTTTCTGCATTTCTGAGTATCAACACAAAGCACATTGATCACTTATGGATGGATGGATGGATACACGTGTAAATGGATATGTAATGAGCCACGTCTACCAGTTAGAAAGCCCAAGTCAATTTGTAAAATTATCAACTTGGAGTTAACATTGAGGATGCACCTTAGTATCCTCATGTTCAGATGCACATGTTCCCAAGTGAGACAGTAAGAGTCACTAACAACAAAGAAATTTAGAGCCCATTGACCCAGAATTTAAAGGATATCATGTAAAATCTCACAAAAGTATAGTTTGTCAGGATTCTCTAGTTTAAAGATTTCAAGATGTCTTACAAATCTAATAATATTTAGTCAGTCTTCACATTCCTGGAACCTTCCTAATTTCTTGAAGCTAGTATTAAAATCACTAAATAATTGTTTGGAAAATGAATACTTATTTATAGTAGAAGTGGTAACAGTTGTTTATGAATTCATTAATTATATAAGTATTTGTTTGATGCATTCAATTTAATTGATCAGTATTTTATGTGCATGCATTGTGTGGGGGTACATGTGCCAGGCAACCTCAGGTACTGTCCTCAGGAATTCCCCAACCTCCTTTGAGACAGGGTTTGTGATCACTGATTAGGTCATTGATTAGGCTAGTCTGGCTGGCCAATGAGGCCCAGGACTCCACTTATCTCCATCTCCCCACCACTGGGATTACAGGTGCAAGCCACCACTCTCTTCAGTTGGCATTCTTGCTAGGGGTTTGAACTCAGGTCCTCCAGCTTATATGACAAACACTTGCCCCACTGCACTTCAAGATTTTGAAATACTCTGTGTGTATTAGACCTGTGTGGCTCAGTGAACCTACAGATTACATGGGAAGAAACAAAAGGACAATGTGGAATTTTATGGTACCATAAAATTCTACATCCTAAAAGGCAGATAAAATGGCTGAACCTTCACCAGGCCCTTAAAGGGAACACCTGACCCACAAGACACTGGAGAGGGTATGATGAAGACTGACCTTCATCTTCTACAGACTCTCTCTCTCTCTCTCTCTCTCTCTGTCTCTTCTCTCTCTCTCTCTCTTATATTAGTTATCTATTCCTTCCTTTTCTTAGTGGGCACTGACCTGTAACTCCCAGTACCAGCATGTGGCTATCATCCACAATGAGCTTTTGATCAGAGAGACCTACAAGGTTTCTTAAAAGAAAGACAGATTTCTGTCAGAGTACTTGATGACCCACCAAAGGTTAGTGATAAGACCCTACTGCTGAAGACACCTTATGCGGTTGATACATAAAATGGAATGGCATGGCTGCAAGCGGGAAGAGAGTTAGTCCCCAGACTGACACCCAAACACCCAGAAGGTGCTACATGGGTGACTGGGGGAAAATGACCAATATCTGTTCAAGCAACTCATTGTCTCACCTACTTAGCAGCAAATAACCTGTCATGATGCCCTCACAAGTACAATAGTGACACACAGCCATGGTGGGAAACCAACTGCTCTTGATTCGGCTAACTGATCTCCTTAGTGGTATGGGACTCATAGCTGGAGCTGGGAAACAAGTCAGAACCATATCCAAACATAAACCTGCTCTCCACTATCAACCTATCACCAATTGTGGGCTACAAGAGAGCCTACACCTATTAAATTCTCTATAAAAAAGTAAGGCGTATCTCACTTGTCTGGTGATAACACCCTCTCTATTGGAGAATGTGCTTCTCTTTTTCAGATAGATGTAGATCCTAAGGAGAGAGCCACCCCATCATCCTCAAAAGGGCCCTGGCTGAAACCAAAAACAATTGGTGACACAAGCAAGTGTGATATTTTCTTGGTGAACTGGGTACCAGCATAGGGTGAAGGAGATCAACACAGAGGAAAATCAACACCTACCAAATCAGAGAGCCAGAGACCCAGCGGCCCCCAACACCTCATCACTGAAGCAGAACAAAAATGAACCCAACATGGTTCAGGGAAATTTTGCAGAAGGGGGGCAGGAAAGAATGTCAGAGCCACATGTTGGGTTATGATATGCAGACATTTATCCTATCCATAACTGTGGGCTAACTCCAGAATGCATGACACATATACTTCAACAAGGAGGGGCCAAGGGGAGGGGAGTAGGTAATGGATGAGCCAAATAATGGTACCAAATTGACTGTATGCACTGAGTACAAAAGTAATTAATAATAAAAAAAGGACAATGTGTTTGTCTTTTGGCCCAGTCATGCAGACAGGCACTCAGAATTTATTGCTCGCCTTCTGTGCTCCTTTGTAGGAGTGGGTGACCTGAACTTGGGGATATTGTAGAGCTTACAGTTCTGTGGTGAATACATACATTAAATAAATAGTCACAATATGTAAATTTGAAAAGGAGTGCAAAAGAAAATTCCTGGGCACAATAGGAATCTATAATAAGAAGGATAAACACACTTGAGGGAATGAAATTATTCGGGAATGATGTTAAAGCTTAGACTTGAAGGCTGAGAAAGGGATCAATCACATAACAGAATTTGGGTCAGAGCATCAATATCCCAACTTAAAACTAAGTGAGCTTATTTCTAATGTACTCTGTGTATGGAAAGGCAATTAATTGTTCATGGAAGCTATTTCATGATTATTTCACAGAAAAATTACTAGTAATTGATTTATATTTGTAGTTTAATAATATAGTCAATGAAACCCTAAGAATATAATCCCTGTACTGAGGAATCAATTCCAAAAGAAGAAATGTATGGATTCTTGAAGAAGAAGGACACATGGCCATCAGTAGTTTTTTTTCTTCTTTTTATTTTTTTTAAATTTTTTTTATAATTTATTTATTTGAGAGCAACAGACACAGAGAGAAAGACAGATAGAGGGAGAGAGAGAGAATGGGTGCGCCAGGGCTTCCAGCCTCTGCAAACGAACTCCAGATGCGTGCGCCCCCTTGTGCATCTGGCTAAAGTGGGACCTGGGGAACCGAGCCTCGAACCGGGGACCTTAGGCTTCACAGGCAAGCGCTTAACCGCTAAGCCATCTCTCCAGCCCTCCTCTGGCTTTTTAAAGCTCCATCACATGCCTCTTTTAGCTAAAGAGGCATCCCATCACAGGAGAGCTTCTGTTATCAACAGGTGTGAAGCATGAGAGTTGTCAGTGGTGTGAGGTTGGACAAGGCTGCCAAGATGCAGTGGTAACACATTCTTGCAGCTTCACAGGAGCTGTGAATACAGAGCTGACACCTCAGCAGCCAGAAAAGCAGCTTTTAAGACAGCCATTATTTCCTGAACTATTTATAGAGATGAGAATGGTTCTGTCATTAAGAACAAGTTTGAAATCAGGCTCTTTTCTGAGGACAGTCCCTGTTATGTGAACCTCTTCTAGGTGGCTGTTTTTCATCCTCTACCATGTCTCCATATATTCATATGCCAGGGTCTAGAGGTGCTGTGGAGTCATGCTATTGTCTTTTGCAGCCACTCTCCTCCTTTTCCAAGCTGCACCCACAATATGCTCATTTCCTACCAATAGATTACACTCAGATGTAGCCCATCCCCCAGGTATTGCCACCTTAATCCTTGAAAATGTTAGGCCTGGTTTTCTGTCATCCTAACACTATTCCTGTTAAAATTGTGAGTAAATCCAGTACTCATGCAGGTTATTTCTCCAAATTAGAACTCAAGTTTCATTAACTGCAATTTATGAAGTGTTCCCTGTAAACTATCTCTGGCACTTACTATATTTTGACTAATCATAGTCATAGCTGAAATCCCTTCTGTTGTATGGCATTTGCCTCCAGACATAATATGATGCCATCTTGTAGAATGCCTTGACTCAGTAGCCATGGAAACTTTGGAGCAGAATAATACAGTGACAGCCAGATCTAGGGGTATGGTGATGGAGTTACTCCTAGTAGGTGAAGGAACAGAATGTGTCACAGGACCCTCACCTGGGGTTCCAGCTACTGTTCTTACTGCCTTGACCCAGCTAGAAGTGGTCTGAGGAGAAGCCAGATTATATAGAAACTAAAAGGATAACTAAAGGAGGGCCTCCTTGATGCAGCTTCCACAAGGTCACCATCCAGGATTAGACAGGTCATTGTACTGATGCAACTGCCCTTGAGTCACTCATGTCCCTGTAAAACTCTCATTCATGTTCTATGAGTAGCCACAATAATACTCACTGGTTCACTAAAATTGGATTTGGGTATGACTATGCTTGGGTCTGTCATTTGTGCCTTTTGTGATGTGTTCATACTTTCCACGGGAGAAAGTTCCATGCAATATTTTCATTATCCTAAATCAAAGCCTTCTGCTTTCTGATTCTATTTCCTGCTCACTCTTAGTATGGTTAAGGCTGTTGTTTCAACCCCTCTGTGAACTAAAGATCACTGATTCCATCAGCTTTTCATTTATCTCATATCCTTCCTTTTGTTTTTAAATTCCATTATTGTTAAAAGCACTTCATTGTCTATACTTTGACTTTTCTGGTGCTTATCTGGCAAAGCCCCAATCCTGGTGTGATTGTTAACCTTGATTGTAAACTTGATTGCCCCATCCAGCAGGGAGTTGAACAAGGACCCAAGGGGAAGTTAACCTGAATGGGAAGAGGCAAACAGACACAAGGAAGGACACCAAGCCGAGTTTCTGGTCAAGGCCTCAAGACTTTATTTTTACATCTAGGTTTATATAAGGTTGTAGGGGGAGGGGGATGTAATCAGGCCAAAGATCACAGAGTTACTGGCTAAACCACAATGCCTCTGTATCTTTATCAGTTACTGGTGGCACGGGGGTTGGGGGTATCACCCAAGTGTACGATTTCTTCATTTCTGGTAACTGAGCATTTAGATGAGGAGATAGAAACTTAACGTGCTATATGGCAGTTTCTGTCAACATGGCCAAGGTTAGGTTCATAGCTCCCAATATCTCCTCCCTTCTTTTATACGAAAAGAGGGGGAGGCCTGCTATGCAGCGGTGGGCATTAACCAACTGGGGGATTCGTGACCTGACTCTTCCCGTGGGATGTCTTTTCCCCACAATCTTGGCTCTTGGTACCTTTTGGGGAGGGGAGGCAGGGCCTATGTGATAACAGTTATGGTACCAACCTCCATGCAAGTCAGGTTTTTCTCTCAGGGAATCCAGAAGTAGTCAAAAAAGGACCTTACCTGTGGTGCTTTGCCTCGCACCCACGTTGGTGCCCATATCACACTCACTTTATTGTGAGATGATATGTATAGGTCTGGATCCTATGCAGCTCCTAAAGGAGGGGTAAATATTTGGCCATAAGACAGGTAGACCACAGCAATAGCAGAGGTGTAGAGGACAGTAGCATAGTAAACGAGTACAGAATGTATGATCAAGGGAGAGAGGCAGCTGCAGGTGGTAGGTCTTCAGTGGCAATGCCTTGATCCACCAGCTCCAGTCTGTGATAATGGACCTGCAAGGGCTGCATCTTAATGGCTTCAATCTTTTGACATATAAAAGACATGATTTTATTTATAATAACATGTCTGATTGTAAATAAGAGGATCAAGATAAGTAAAGGCCCTAGTACCGATGGCAACCAGGAAAAGAAGGGGGAATTGGCCCAAAGTTGAGAGGAGTAGGGACCATATTGAGAATGCAACTCTCGACTGAGTTTTTGTAAATTTTTTTATGTTTTCCTCAAGGATTCTGGATTCATTGATGTAGAAGCAGCACTCCTCTTGGAGAGCCATACATGTTTCTCCTTTTTCTGCTGTCAGGAGGTCAAGAGCATGTTGGTTTTGTAGGGTAACCTTGGATAGGGAGGTGATCTGTTTCTGGAGAGATTCAAGACTATTAGTGGTGGAGACAATCATCTGTTGTTGTTTCTCAGAAAATTCACTGGCAGAATACAAGGAGTGCCCCAATGCTCTGCCTGCCACCCCTGTAGAAACAACTGATGTAGCCAGGCTTGCACCTTTGTAGCAGTAATTGTTTTGGGAGTGATTTTAAAGGTGAGGGCTGTCTGGCATCCTGTAAGAGCCCTGAACCAATAAGGGTGGCAGATTCCTGGTTGATGGGACCTTCCTTTACTTGGAATTCCAATTGAAAGATGGTAGCAGTAGTTAGGGTGATGATGGGCACCAAGGAGCAGAGGAACAGTAGATGTCAGGGGACAGTCGTTTTCATCTTGAATCTTGGGTATTGGAAACCTGGAAGAGAAAAGAGGAAGTTGCCTCAGGAACAGGGTGTTCTTGGGCATATATTACTGGGAACTTATAGGCTCATTGATTTGTTTGACCAAACGTTCTGGTAGCCATCGTGCAGCATCATTTTGAGTATCAAACACACAAACTGATCCAAGACCCCAAATAAGGACTGGGTCTGGGCCTTTCCATTGTAGAGTCAAAGGATCTTTCCACATAGCTTTGGCAGAGGTATTTTTTGTGTTTGTGTGCCAAAAGTGATCAGCAGGTGAATTTCCCTGAGAATCAAGGGTTAAAAAGTTTAGGACAAACAAGGCATGATGAAGGATGTTTCTTGGGGAGTCTTTTATGGGATATAAATCCCCAATTTTTAATTTTTACAGGGTATGCTTAATAGTTTGATGGGCTCGCTCAACAATTCCTTGAACCTGGGGATCGTATGGTATGCCTGTAATATGTTTAATTTGTAGTTGATGACAGAATTTTTGGAATTTTTTTTCAGTATATGCAGGACCATTATCAGTTTTAATAATTTGAGGCTTTTCCATGACACCAAGGCAATTGAGCACATGAGCAATGACATTTTTTGAAGCTTCTCCAGCATGGAGATGGGCAAAGATGAATTTTCTAAAGGTGCCCACATTAACATGGAGGTACTTAAGATTACCAAATGAGGGAACATGTGTTACATCCATTTGCCAGAACTCATTGAGAATTAAACCTCTAGGGTTTACGCCAAGTGGGGGACAGGTAGGAGGGTGACACAGTTTTTGTATTGTTTGACTATCTGGCGAGCTTGTTCTCTAGTAATTTTAAAAAGAAGATGCAAGGTTTGAGCATTAAGGTGATGTACAGATTGAGCTGCTTTGGCCTGGGCCACAGGATGGAGCTCAATACGGAAGGCAAACTTGGTGGCTTTATCAGTCATGGCATTCCCTGTGGCTAGAGGCCCAGGGAGTCCAGAATGAGCACGAATATGGCCTATATAAAAAGGGTGTTGCGTAGAATGTATGCATTGCTGAATGGAGAAAAACAGAGGGGTAGTGTTTGTAGTGGGTTTTATGTATGGCACAGTTTCTAAAATGGGGATGGATTGAGAAATATAAACCCTATCAGTATATAGATTAAAGGAAGTATTTGGAAGTTGTTGAAAAACCTGTAAAACAGCAAAAAGTTCCACCAGTTGAGCAGAGTGGAATGGGAATTGTAGGGAAGTGGTTTGATTGTTTACAGTGAAGGCTGCCACTCCATTAGAGGAGCCATCAGTGAAAACTAGGGGGTCATGGGAAAGGTGTCAGGGAGAGGTCAATGTAGGAAAAACAAATGGTTGAATTCTCAGAAATTGGAGAAGCTTGTAAACAGGGTAGTAATTATCAAGGGATCCCTGAAAAGAGGTGCAGGATATTGCCCATTCGTTATCATTTTGTATTAACCACTGGATTTGGGTAGTGAAATAGGGTAGAATGATTTTATCAGGGTCTATACCAAATATTTTTCTACTTTGGTCACGCCCAATTTTCATTAATTCTGCCACCCACAAGGTGTAAGGGGTAAGGACTTTGGGTGGTGAGGCGGGTAAAAAGACCTAGAAGCGGGGCCCCTCCTGCCAGAACACCCCAGTGGGTGTAAGGTCAGTGGCACAAATGACCAGGAAAAGAGACTTCTCATAAGAGATAAAAGTGACCCTTTGGGTCGAAATTGTGGCCTCTACTATCTTCGGGGCCTCTAGGGTGGGGACTGTTACTGAGTGGCCTGAGGCAGGGTCTGGCTCTCCTTTGAGGATATCAAACAAGGGTTTAAGCTCTCCAGTAGTTAGCTTAAGATAAGCCCTGAGGCAATTGGTATCTCCTATGAGATTTTGAAAATCACTTACAGTTTTAGATTATCAGTTCTAAGTTGCATCTTTTGTGAATTTTGTTATGAAAAAGTTCAAAGCCTAAGAATAAGTAAGGGGGTTTCAATTGAATTTTATCAGAAACTATCTGAAGACCAGCTCCGGTAAGGGCCCAAGAAAGCTCTTGAGAATAAATAAGTTCAGTGGGATCAGGTCCGGCCAGGAGAATGTCATCCATATAATGACTGATATACAAAGAAGGCCATATATGTCTAAATGGATCTATAACTTGGGCCACAAATTTTTGACACAGCATAGGGCTATTGGCCATCCCTTGGGGCAAGACTTTTCAGTGAAATCTTGGCATAGGGCCTCTAAATTTTACCACAGGTAAACTAAATGTAAAATGCTGATGATCCTCAGGGTGTAAGGGAATTGTAAAAAAGCAATCCTTTAGGTCAATAATGATTTTACTGTATCCTGCAGGAATTGCTACTGGAGTGGGGAGGCCTGGTTGTAGGGCTCCCATAGGTACCATGGCCTTATTAATTTCTCTAAGGTCCTGGAGCTTTCTCCATTTTCCAGACTTTTTTTAAAATAATGAACATAGGGGTATTTCAAGGAGAGGTAGTAGGTTCAATATGACCTGCAGTAAGTTGTTCCTGCACTAACATCATGGCTGCAGCTAATTTTTTAGAAGTTAAGGACCATTGATCAACCCACACAGGTTCTGTTGTTTTCCAAGATATGTTATCTGCATGGGGTACAGGCATGCCAACAGCCATTAGGATAAATTTTTGTAGCCTATTCCAGCACAATCAGTCTTTATAGTAACTGGGATTGGCTCCTTTGCTCCCTGAGAATGTCTGCCTAATCCTTGTCCCAGGCAGAAGCCTTGATTAAGCATTTGGTGAGCTACCAACTCATTAAGGCTGCACATAATGAGTTTCATTTGAGAGAGGATGTCTCAGCCCCAGAGATTAATGGGCAGGCCTGTGACCACATAAGGTTGAACGGTGCCCTGATTGCCCTCCTCATCTTCCCACTGAATAACTTCAGAACTTGGTAAGGGGTTAGAGGCCTGTCCAATTCCTATGAGATGGGTCAGGGAAGCGGTGAGAGGCCAAGATACATGCCAATTGTTACTGGAAATAATTGTGGCATCTGCACCAGTGTCTATAAGACCTTCAAAGGTTTTTCCTATTAACTTTAATTTAAGGAGGGGTCTTGTTTGAGTGACCTCTTGTTTCCAGTAAATGTCTGATGACCCAAACCCATGGGAGCTTCACTTTTGTTTCTTGCAGGGTGCCTTATCATTGAGGGGCAATAGTATTAATTGAGCAATCCATTGGCCAGGA
Organism: Jaculus jaculus; assembly: GCF_020740685.1. Taxonomy (NCBI): domain Eukaryota; kingdom Metazoa; phylum Chordata; class Mammalia; order Rodentia; family Dipodidae; genus Jaculus; species Jaculus jaculus. The sequence continues at coordinate 28,391,040 of NC_059120.1, forward strand.
ATAAGGTAATAGGCCCCTGAAAGGTGGTGGCCATAAGTTTAATTTCCCCAGTATAGTCATTATCAATGACTCCTGGAGAAATGGCGAGGCCCTGAATGGTTGAACTGGCATGTCCCAAGATAAGACCAAAAGTGATTTTTGGCAAGGGACCAAAAATTCCTGTGGCAAGGACCTGAGTCCCCGCCTATGGAGTTGGTATTGATCTGGAGGCAGGACAGAGGTCCAGTCCTGCACTGCCAGTGGTTGCCTGGGAAAGGGCAAAGATGTTGCATTTTGGGTAGACTGGGGGATGAACCTGATAACCCCAGGGTTCTGTCCAGGGATTTTCCTAGGCTCCTGGGGTAGGCCCTGTGTTAAGTTTCCCTGTTTTTGTGGTAAGGGATTTCCCTGGATATCTGTTTTGGAACAGCACTCAGAGGCCCAATGTTTGCCATGCTTACAACATGGACAGAGGGAGGAATGAGGTGGGTGTGCAGCCTTAGGGGCTGTACATTCTCTGGAAAAATGACCTGGCATTTTACAATTAAAGCAAACTTTTTTGTTATTTCCCTGTGTGAAGCCCTTTAGGCCGGCTCCTATGGCTAGCCTAGTGTTGCGAGAGGCAGGGTCCACATCAGCACACAATTGTATAAAGTCAGAGATACTTTTGCCATGGCAGAAGGGGCAGATGGCCATCTGGCAGATCAAGTTGGCGTTTTCAAAAGCAAGATGTCTTATGAATTAATTATCTGTTTCTTCCCTTCCCATAAGTTGTTCTGTGGCCTCAGTGAGGTGACCAATGAAGTCACTGTAAGGCTCATTTGGTCCTTGATGTACCTTAGCCAAGGTAGTTGCAGCCAGTCCTTTAGATGGGAGATTTTTCCAAGCCTTAAGGGCAGCTTGTTGGATTTGTGACAGCAATCCAGGGGAGAATTTTACCTGGTCCTGATTAGTATGATAAGGAGCATTGCACAAAAGTTTATCTAGTGTCCAGGACTTAGAAGAGGATCCAGTGGACACATTGCGGTGGGCAGCACCTCGACATCTCTCAGTATAATCAGCCTGCCATAGGAGGAAGTCTCCTCATGTCAGTGCACCTTTGGCAAGCATTTTCCAATCATTTACTGAAAGCCAATCATCACTAAGGGCCTCTAGTAGGAACATGGTAAAGGGAGCAGTAGGCCCATAAGAGGAAACAGCACCTTTTAATTCCTTGATATGTTTAAATTTTAAATGGTAGTACTGCTGGGGATTAATAATAATACTTTTATTCCTGATTGCCATGCAATCATCATCTGAATCAGTAGATTGTTTAGAGTGCTTATCTCCTTCAGATCAGGTGGCTTAGGGAAGGGAAACAACATTGGAGCTGGAGCTGCAGCTGCCGCCACTGGGAATCCTGATGATGGGAAATTAATTCATGAGTGGGAGGGGTCTGGCTAGGTTTAAGACTATTTTTAAGAAAAGCTTCTCCATCCCTAACAACTTTTGAAATGTCCGTTGGCACCAGAGGACCTAGAGGACATCGTTTATTAAGTTCCAATAGGAGAAGATCTGAACCAGGACCTTCTGAGGCCCAAATATCCTATAGTAGTACTTTAAACAATCTCCCACTCTCCCCCATCATTTTTCATCGATGGTGCCTTCCTGAGGAGCCATGGACATAAGTCTTCTAAGAAGAGGAAGAAGTAAACAAGATCTTATTTCTTAACTTTTGCCCCACGAGTCTTGAGGGAGTCTTTATGTACCTGGATGAAAAGTTCCTGTTTACTTAGGGTCTATCCCATGATAGAAAGGAAAGAGTAGAAATGGCAAGACCAGAGGGCAACGTTCCGGGTCAGAGGACCGGCACAGAGGATTCCCCAGAGGGCCTGATGCAAGCCTGTCGGCAAGTTTAAGAATCTGGCAGCTGCCCTAAGGGCATCTACTGGCCATTGCGTAACTGGTTTCGGTGGTTAGAAGATAGGAGGTCTTTGCCAATGCCCAAACAAGCTGTCGGGGTTCACACAGGGAGCTAGGCAACTTCAGCCACTGCCAGGGGGTAGCCCTGGCCGAGAGGCTTCAGTTGCACTGTTGCTATGTTGTGACTCCGCGCAATGGCACCGACCAAAAGTAAAAGAAACAAAAGAAGTTTACAAAGACCAACAAATAAATCCTGCAGTTCCTATGTCTTGCAAATCTGACTGAATAGTCTTTAAATGGTTTGCCTAGAAGTTTGTGTCACTCTTCTTATCTTAATCAGATCTATATCACAGACCATCTTCTGTGGTGATCACTGTGCAGATCTGTATCACAGGCTGCCTGTGGTGATCATTGTGCGAATCTTAACTCACCAACGAGGCAGAGGTTCAGGGAGAGGAATGGCCATTCACTTGAGCAACGTTCAGGTTTTTCTTCGTACCTCGAGCCCTACTTTCGGTCGCCACTTGCCCCAGCCAGCGGGGAGTTGAGCGATGACCTGAGGGGAAGTTAACCTGAATGGGAAGAGGCAAACAGACACAATAAGGAGACCAAGCAGAGTTTCTGGTCAATGCCTCAAGACTTTATTTTTATATCTAGGTTTATATAAAGTTGTAGGGGGAAGGGGATGTAATCAGGCCAAAGATCCCAGGGTTACTGGCTAAACCGCAATGCCTCTGTTTCTTTAACAGTTACTGGCAGCACGGTGTGGGGGGGGTTATCACCCAAGCGTATGATTTCTTCATTTCTGGTAACTGAGCATTTAGATGAGGAGATAGAAACTTAACTTGCCATATGGCGGTTTCTGTCAACATGGCTGAGGTTAGGCTCATAGCTCCCAACACTTGATGGGCTTGAGAATCACCTAGGAGACAATGTCATCACCTTTTTATGTCACTATAATTTGGGTCTTGCAGACCACCAGTTGACATATGTTACTCAAAAGTCAATCTCAGTTCTCATAAGAGCTACAATCTTTTTTTCCCTTTTTTTATTAATTAGTTTTGTATTCATCAAATCAGTCAGTTTGGTACCATTATTAGGCTCATCCATGTACTACCCCTCCCCTTGACCCCTTCTTGTTGAGGTATATGTGTCATGCATTGTGGAGTTAGCCCACAATTATGGGGAAGATAAACGTCTCTGCAAATCATGACCCAACATGTGGCTCTGACATTATTTCTGACCCCTCTTCTGCAAAATTTCCCTAAGCCATGTTGGGTTCATTTTTGGTCTGCTTCAGTGATGAGGTGTTGGGAGATTTGGGGGCTCTGGCTCTCTTATTTGGTAGGAGTTGATTTTTCTCCATGTTGATCTCCTTCACCCTTGTGCTGGTGTCTGGTTCATCAGGAAAACAGCACCCTTGCTTGTTTTGCCAATTTTTCTTAGTTTCAGCCAGAGCCCTTTTGAGGTATGATGGGGTGGCTCTCTCCTTAGGGTCTACATATATCTGAAAAAGAAAAGCAGATTCTCCAACAGAGAGTAAGTTAGCACCAGGACAAATGAGATAACCCTTACTGTTTTAATGAAGAATTTAATAGGTGTAGGCCCTCTTGTCACCCATGATTGATCTTAAATGACCCATTTTCAGGTAGGTTGAGTCTTGCCTATGAACATTTTGTGGACTTCTATGTGTGATCTGTTATTCTTACTAAAATTAAAAAAAAATAGCCACTGTCTTTTAAAGATTTTTTTCTGATGCTCTCTCTTAGGTTTCTAGACTCCAGATGTATGTAGGTTAAACTCCTTGAAGTTATCACACAAGACATAGGTAGTCTTCTCTAGGTGTGTGGTGGTTTGATTCAGGTGTCCCCCATAAACTTAGGTGTTCTGGAAGCTAGGCTCCCTACCTGATGGCAATTGGAAATTAATGCTTCCTGGAGGTGGTGTATTGTTGGGGGGGCTTATGGGTGTAGCCTGTTTCCCCTTTCCAGTGTTTGGCACACTCTCCTGTTGCTATTTTCCACCTTATGTTGGCCAGGGGGTGATGTTCACCCTCTGCTCATGCCATCATTTTCCCCTACCATCGTGGAGCTTCCCCTCAAGCCTATAAGCCAAATAAAACTCTTTTTCCCAGAAGCTGCTCTTTGTGGTGTGATTTCTACCAGCAATATAAACCTGACTGCAACAAGGTGTCAGATTAAATGTTTCCTACTGATTAAACTATGAGATTAACAAGACTTTTTTTTTCAAATCTACTGTGAATTACCTCATCACTTGATTTTTAGCTACAAAGAGATATATTTTTCAGTTTTCATACAAGTGCCATTAACCATATAGCCATCTTCACCGTTCTATTTTACAGTTGTCAAATGTCCATTTTGCCCTTTCTGGAATTTTAATTATTTGTTGAAAATCTCTTCTGTATACCTTTGTCCATACTTTATGCTAAATTCCTTGTACATTTATTATCATTCCTTTGTAGTCTTCACTAGAAATTTCATTTGTAGGTCTTCTATTACATTTTCTATTGATTGTGGATTCCATCGTTTTGTATCTTGTTTACCCAATAATTTCAGTGTATGGTGCATATTAGGAACTGTATATTGTAGAGCCTCTAAATATAATTATTCTCCCCATGGGAAGCTTTATTATAACCAACACTTTAGTGAGTGGCAGATCACCTTGACCGTGTCTTAGAATGTGGATCTCCCTTTCAGTCTGTGACCCTACTTCCTAAGCACATGATTCTTGCTTCTCAGCTGAATGCTTTTGTGTCAAGGTGTCTCCTCAGGCTGGATAGGAATGATAGTGTTCCTCAGGTTCCCTGAGACTTCTGCATTTTTCAGTCCCTTGTTCTGGGGCAGGTGTTGTTTGCTTATTCTCATGTGTGTACAACTATGAATTTGGCAAATAACTTTCTGGGAACATCTAAGCAAATCTCTCAGACTTCTTATGAGGGGAGTCTTTTCATCAGGATTCTGTTCCAATAATTCCAAAGGGCTTCAAATACCCTAACTCTAATATCTACATCCTTCCAGTTGCCTTTCCCTGTAGCAGGCCAGAGATTTGATTTTTGCTAATTCAATTCTCTGAAAAAAATATTTTCTACATTATTTCAAGACAGAAACCAGAATGAATAGAAAACTGACCTCATATATTTTCTTTCTTCCAAAGATCAGAACTTCTTGCTTTTCCATAGTTCAATATCTACAAACAGTTTTCACAATCACATTTTAATAATTTTTAAGACCTTATTATTACATTAAGGACATTCTAGCATAACCACCTGATCTTGAACTGATTCATGATTTGTTATTTCTAATTATCATTTTTGACCCTTTCTGGAGTAAAAATTAAAATGCTGTACTCTTCAATTTCAGGAAATTATGCTGCAGAAATTAGGAGTAATTAATATAAGAAAACAAAGAACCATTTTTATTTATCTTGACAGAGATTTAACCCAGAGCCTCACACATGCTAGACAAAGGCCTACCATCAAGCTAATATTCAACTAATCAAAGATTTGTTAAGTGCCAACAGGAGTGTTGGTAGTGATGGCTGGGGGCGGGGGGAAGTATTATTCCCTGTGACAACTACTATAGTGAGGGCTTATGTCTCTCACTGTAGTTTCAGTTTGAATTCCCATCATACCTAAAGATTTGAAACACTTTATGTGTGTTTGTCCTTCATATGTGTTCTTTTAAATAGTTGCTCAAAGGGTTGAAGAAATAACTTAGTGGTTAAGGCACTTGTCTGCAAAGCCTGATGGCCCAGGTTTGAATCCCAAGCACCCACATAAAACAAGATTCACAAAGTTATGCTGGCATCTAGAATATGTTTGCAGTGCCAGGATGCCCTGGTGTGATATCTAGCTATCTTCTTATCTGGCATCTCTATCTTTCTCCTTGCAAATAATTAAATAATAACTTATTAAAAAATCAACAAATACTTGCTTATATTATCATGTTGCAGGGAATCTTTTTTATATTCTGTAAGCAATTCTTTTGCCTTATATTGTATTGATTCTTCATTTTCTTTTTTAATTTTTTTTGTTATTTTTATTTATTTATTTGAGAGCGACAGATAGAGAAAGAGGCAGAGAGAGAAAATGGGTGCGCCAGGGCTTCCAGCCACTGTAAACGAACTCCAGACACGTGCGCCCCCTTGTGCATCTGGCTAACATGAGTCCTGGGGAACCAAGCCTAGAACCTGGGTCCTTAGGCTTCATAGGCAAGTGCTTAACCTCTAAACCATCTCTCTAGCCCGATTCTTCATTTTCTTAACAACATCATTCAAAGAATAAACTGTGAAATGGAGGCCAAGACAGATAATTTGTTTTGCTTAAAATTACTTGGGTGACGTGTATCATATCATACACTTTTTAAAGTCAAGTAATTTTGTTTTCCACATCATAATTCTTACACATTATACTCTATTACTAAGACTCTTGAAGCAATTTATTTATTTGTACTGAGACATAATGATATTAATGAATGTCTTTTATATCTTAGTTTTAGCTCTTGAGTATTGAATCTACATAAATGAAAAATACATGGCCCCTATGGTCTTTATAACCTCCGGAAGATATGGAGGAAAAACAATAATATAAAAAGATATGGGAACTGTTTTAATAAAGATAAATTTTACAGAAAAGAAAATGATTTATCTCTTGAAGTTGTTGAGGACTGATCAAAAAGCACATATATTTGATCAGGGTCTAAAAGATAGTGAATCTAGAAAGCAGAAAAGAATGATACTACATGATTGTACCCAGGGAGTTGTATGTGTTCGATGCAGAATTGGGACTAAATTTTACATTGTTAGGCATTTGCACCCTTCTTTGCATGGACTTCATTCTATAGATAATTAGCTATGAATATTTACTTGATAATTATAAAACATTATTTTAAAATATTTATTTATGTAGCAGTGGTAATGTTTGGAAATTGACATGATATTTGTGGTCAGGAAACAACTAGAAGTCTACTTCAGTTGAAGAACAGAGAGTAAGCTGACAGAAATTGATCTGGAAGAGTGCAAGGGTTGGATTGATGAGATAATTTGAATCAGTAATCAACAGTTAGGATATAGAATATATAACATGCTGTTCAAGAGTAATAAATGAACCAAATTAAACATGATATATTAGTTTATTATCTAAGGAAGAACCACAGGGAAAAAAAAATCTCCACACATTATGTAACTGGAAATAATTATTATTTGAAAATAAGCTGTGAGCTATATAAGTGGCTCAAGCACAACAAATAAAAAGAAAATAGGCAGATTCTTTAATAATAACCAAATACAGAAAACTGTAATATTAAAAATTAGCATATAACCTTGAAGAAAGGCATGGTTTTTCTTATATTATGCAGTACTATCCATTGCTACAACAGCCTTAGGCATTACATAGGCTGTCAGAAAGGTCTGTGATCAGTATTAATCATGACACATGACGTGTTGCTTATCTCACACAGTCTGTTCAACTATGTATCCTAACACAGATCTTAAAAAGCCAAAGGCTCAACAGGTCTTGAGAAGAATAAACAAAGAATCATTTTACTACTAAAACTGCTGCATCAGCTTCCTATTGAGGGACCAACATCCAATCAGAAGCAGCTTATGGGGAAAAATGGGTTTATTTCAGGCCTACAGATTCCAGAAGAACGCCATCAGTGGTGGGAGAAGCTGGCTAACTTTCACAGAGCCGAGCAGAGAGACACTATCAGCAGCCACAGCACAGAACTCAGCCCACGTCTCTACTGCTCTCCATATGCTGTCATATTTGACAGTAGGTTTCCAGAGAAACTAGGGAGCTGGAGTACTGCAAGTGGTTAAGAATCTGAATGTGGAGAGATGCAGAAAAATGTTTTCAATGCCTACTACTATGTCAGTTATACAGTAGCTGTCTACATTGGGTTGCCACAAAAAAGTACAGGATATCCATTTAGCTTTAAATTTCAGAGAAACAATGAATATTAGTATAATTATACCCTATGCAATATTTGGGACATTAATAAAACTGACTACTTACTTATCTGAAGCCCGAAGCTAATTGGGCATCTGTATTTACCAAATTTGCAAAATTATTTTTTTTTGCAAATTTATGTTATTTATTTGTAAGTAAGTTCACAAAATTTAATTTGTTTTATAGCTTGAATAGTTGTCCCTTAATATATGAAGACCAGGTTCTGTGTAACATATTTCTTAGGAGACTTACTATAGTGGGATTTGAAAGAGATTCACTTACAATGCAGTACCACCCAGCTGATACTTTCTTAATTAATTATCTCATATCTAGTTCCCATGAGGGCCACTAGACATCTTAAAATCCTTCCTGGGTTTCTGTACAAAAATTTACAACATTTAGCATATTTCACAACCTATTTGGAAGACCCTTGAACATTGAATGGACATTTTTATCCCAACATATATTTTCTCTACTAATACAATGATGCAGCATTACTTAGGTGCCTATGAAGTACATTGGTTTGAGGCTTAATTTTAAAGGAATGGATCAATAAATTGCTAGGTTTGCAATGGAAGAATTAGAACAAAGCCATATTTGAGCATGGTAGAAAGTGGGTCTGGGATTTTAGGAAGGATGTATTATTTAGAAACTGTGAAGTGGGCATGTAGAAGCAGAGTTACAATGGTCTCCTTAGTCATTTTGTTTTAGTTCAGTCCTGGCTGTATGACTAGGATAGCATGCCTCTAAGGCATACCATTTCTAGAACTGAATTTTGCTCTCTTATAGCAAACATTAGAAAATTGTCATTAGAAAAAAGCATGAGATACATTTTCAGTCTCCATTCATTTGTTGATGGACATATGGGCTGAGTTCATTTCTTTGATATCATGAATAGAGTTCCAATAACCATGTATGGAGTCCTTGGATCATGACCAGGAGTGGTGTAGCTAAACCAAAAGGCAGTCCTAGCTGTAATTTTCTGAGAAGCCTCTATACAGATTTCCATAATGGCTGTAAAATTTGCACTACCAGTCCCAGTGAATAACAGTTCTTCTTTTCCCACAGCTTAACCAGCATTTTTTGTCAATTTTCTTGATAATAGCCATTCTGACTAGTGTGGGATGGTATCTCAAAGTGGTTTTAATTTGGATTTCTCTCATGGATAGGGATGTTGAACACTTTTAAAATATGTATCAGCCATTTAAGCTTCTGCTTTAGTGAACAGTCTGTTCATTTCATATCAATCAGCAGTAAAGAAAAATGTAATTTGCAAGAAAATGGATGGACATGGGAAGAATTATATTAACTGAGGTGACTTAAATTCAGAATGCCCCAAACTGCATATCTTATTGTATACAGATCCTAGTTTGTAATATTTATATGTATGTATATAAACTGGGGAAACATGACAAAAACTAAGAAGACAGGAATATGACAGAGAGAGTAATGAGAAATCACAAGCCAGGGGCTGGGAAAAGGGCTAAAGGACACATGTGACTTGTAAAAAGAAAGGAGAGGAGGAGATAAGGGATGATAGGACTTAGGATAGATGAAGGAGGAAGAGAATCAACTAAAACAAATTTTGTTTGAAAAAGCCATAATGAGGGCTGGAGAGATGGCTTAGCGGTTAAGTGCTTGCCTGTGAAGCCTAAGGACTCCAGTTCAAGGCTCGGTTCCCCAGGTCCCACGTTAGCCAGATGCACAAGGGGGCGCACGGGTCTGGAGTTCGTTTGCAGTGGCTGGAAGCCCTGGTGCACCCATTCTCTCTCTCTCCCTCTATCTGTCTTTCTCTCTGTGTCTGTCGCTCCCAAATAAATAAATAAATAATTTTAAAAAAAGCCATAATGATATTTAAAATTCTGAATACCTGTTACAATCTTTACATAGATAAATAGAAAGAAAGAAAGAAAGATAGATAGATAGATAGATAGATAGATAGATAGATAGATAGATAGATAGATAGATAGATAGATGACTTTTCAATGATGCTAATCTGGTAGTGGAGGGAAGATAGGTCTATCCTAGTACTGGTTGCCCATCCTCCCTGGGTTCCTGAGTTCACTAAAGGCACAGGAAGTCAGGCACAAGCCATCTCCTATGCTTTCTATTTCTGTTTTTCTCAGTTTGTCTCTGAGACCACACCCCTCAAGATGGTATACCACAAACAACATGTCTAAGAATGGAGGCCCTGTGGTTCTTGCTCAAAAGGAAAATTTTGCTATTTACTATTTTGGGTCACCAATTTTAGGTAGGTAATAATTTATTATTATTATTTTAGGTTAGGTAATACGTTATTCTTAAGAAGGTTTTCTCCCCTTTCTAGGTTGGGGACTTTCCCTCCAAAAAAGACAGACACTAAAGAATTTGTGTATGAATGTGCATTGCATTTTAATATTTTTCAACATTTTTGCTGCCAGGTTAATTGATTAAAAACTTATTTTAGGGCTATAGAGATGGCTTAGTGGTTAAGTGCTTGCTTGTGAAGCCTAAGGACCCTGGTTCAAGGCTCAATTCCCCAATACCCACATAAGCCAGATGCACAAGGTGGCTCATGCATCTGGAGTTTGTTTGCAGTGGCTGGAGGCCCTGGTGAGCCCATTCCATCTGTGTCTCTGCCTCTTTCTCTGTCTGTCGCTCTCAAATGAAAATAAACAAAAATTTGTTTTAAACCCTTATTTTATTTTCAAGAAGTTGAGCCTGGCATGATGGTGCATGCCTTTAATCCCAGCACTCAGGAGGCAGAGATAGGAGGATCACCATGAGTTCGAAGCCACCCTGATACTACAAAGCAAATTTCTTGTCAGCCTGGGCTGCAGAAAAACTCTACCTCAAACAAAGAAGTTGTACATATATATTCATATTGTATACAAGTATCTCAGATTCTCTGCATTTCCCAGTCACCAGTGAGGTCTGCAATCAGGTATTGATTTAGATGATGGAAATATGGGGGCCTTTTATCTTTTCCTCAGCACCTTCCACCCTCACTCCCATGTTCCTGTACATGTTCTGACTGATTTTCACAAGTGCTGATTGTATTGGTTTCTATTCAATTCTCTTCTCAAACATAGAAATAGAACTGAATGCATAAAGCAGATATCACATTCACAGCTGCAGGAATAGGACCACTCTTTGATCTACTTTCTATGAATAGGGTTCTACAAAATGACTAAGAACAGAGAATCTAACATGACTTTGAGTTTCAGTTTTGTATCATCTATAATCAGCTACATTTAAATGTTTCTTTGTTTGTAAAATAGAAGACAGTATACTAATGATAAGAAGGAGATATTATATGGCTAATCTAATCACTCACACATAGTGAGTGGTCAATATTTTGTTGTCACTACTACCTTTTCATCCCCTGTCACAAGACAGAATGATCTTAATCCCTCACCAATAGTCCCTGACCCAACCAATTTTGTTCTAAGCAAGGACATTGAAGTGATATTAAAACTGGCTCAGATTAGACTTTTAGGAACAATTTTTCAATGTTTCTCTTTCTCTATTTTCATTTTTGCCTTCCCCCTCATTTCCTCCCATCCTTTCCCTTTTCTTCTTCTTCTTTTTTACTATTACAGATATACTTAGTATGGATACATCATGTGGTGGTACCATCCTTTCTGTCTTCCCTGCCTCATGCTGCTGGGGGCTCTCCTCAGTGGGTTGCAGATCTTCCCTGTGTGGGTTGTGGTTGTGTGTTGTGGGAGCAGCAGTTAGTTTTTTGTCCCTCTCTTTACTACTTCTTTTCTCCTTTCACCCTTTACCTTCCAAACTCCCTTTCCACCTCTTTTATTTTCTTGCTTCCAGAGGCATCATTTATTAAAGGACTGTATGAAACATACTGTCACAGGTTATAAGGACAAAATAATGATTCTTTAAAAAGCATGGTAGGGCTGGAGAGATGGCTTTGCAGTTAAGGTGCTTTCTTGTGAAGCCTGAGGACCCAGGTTCAATTCCCCAATACCCATAAGCCAGATGCAGAAAGTGGTACATGGGTCTGGAGTTCATTTGCAGTGGCTGGAGGCCCTGGTGTGCCCATATTCTCTCTCTCTCATCTATCTGCTTCTCTCTCTCAAATAAATAAATAAAAGGGAAAAAAAAACATGGCCCCTTGTAAGGAGTCAGTCAGTCCATCTTCCTGGACTGCTTCATTGGCAGCCCACTCAGCCAGATTTCCTCCTTGAAAGGACGTGGGATTTATTTTTCTTGAATATCCTCATTTCTTAAACAGATCTCTCAAAACACCTCAGTTGTTAAGGAATATGTGAATGAAGTCTTCTACAAGGCTTCCAAATAGATGCTAAGCATTTTTACGAGTAACTGTAATAGATAATAGATGAGGTCAGAGTATAGGAAGTGACAATGTGAGGTTTAGGTTTATCTTCTGCTTGTGACATCCAGGTATTTCAGTAGAAAATATGCATCAATTAATCTCTGAGAACAGTATTTAAAATTCATATATATATTATATATATAATATGCATATATATATAATATTTATATATAAAGAACAGTATATAAAATTCATATGTATATATAGTTTTATGTAAGCCTTATTTTGGAATTATTTTATATTTTGAAAACTTGTAGATATAAGCCAGGTATAGCAGCTCACATCCATCATCCCAGAACTAGGGATGCTTTAGGCAGGAAATCAAAAGTTTGAGATCATCCTCAGCTACATAATGAGTTCAAGCCAGCCATGACTACAGGTTGAAATCCTGCTTCAAAATAATTCTCAATATGATGCAAGAGAATTCCCTTATACCTCAGAGTCAATCTGCCCTACAGTAAATATTTTACATTAGCATATCATGTTTTGTGTAACTAATGAAATGAATAATGCATTATTGTTAATTAATCACACACTATTTTCTTGCTCTGCTCCAGGATCCTATCCAGGATAATATATTTATCTGTCATGTACTGGTTTTCTGGTTGTTTGAGCTTTTCTTGTTTCTGATAATCCTGACAGTCTTGATGCATAGTGCTTGTCAGAATTTTTTTAATATTTTATTTATTGATTGATTTGAGAGATAGAAAAAGAGAGAGTTACACACAGAGAGAAAGAGAGAGAGAGAGAGAGGGAGGGAGGGAGGGAGGGAAGGTATGCTAAAGTCTTTAGCTGCTGCCACCAAGCTCCAGACATATGCACCACCTTGTATTGTGTGTCTGGCTTACTGGATCCTGGGGAATCAACCTGGGTCCTTAGTTTTGCAGGCAAGCACCTAAACCACTAAGCCATCCCTCCAGTCCCAGAAATTTTATAGAATGTCTCAATGGGTACTTGCCTGATGTTTTCTCATGGTTAGATTGGTTTTATGGCTATGGGTTATAGAAGATCACATTGTTAAGTGTTATTCTCAGTACCTCATGTCAGATATATACTACACACATGAACTTTGGGACTACTGATAATCATTTGATCATCTAGTTAATGTGGTATTTTTCAGGTTTCTTCACTGGACAGTCACATTTTTCCATACCATATTCTCTGAATGGAAGTAACTGTGTGGCAATGTCCTGGCCATACTTAAGGAGTTATAGCCTTACCAACTGCCTTACATTGGACTATCTTCCTAACCTCAACTATTCATTATTAAGCCTCATAATTTGTCTACTCCCCCAATATTTTTACTTATCATTTACTTCTGTCAGCATGGGGAAATCAGTATTAATTTTAAATTTAGAGTTATATTACTACATTATTGTTATTTTTTTTACTCAAAACATTCTTGCTTTGCCCACTAAGAAATCCTATTAGTTATTTTCCTTGTTGCTATGACAAAATACCTGACAATAACCAACTTAAGGGAGGAAGGGTTTATTTCAGCTTATAGCTCCAAAGTGAAGTCCATCAGGGGTTTGTTTTACTTTAATGGCCTTCAAGACATTTTACAAAAATATGTGGTGATTAAATTTTATATCATCTTTCTCATTCTCTTTTCTTCCGTCATCTCTTCTTCCTCCTCCCACCTCCTACTCTGTCTCCCTTCAACATTCTTCCCTCCTTTTCCTCCTTCTTCCAGCTTCTTAAAAATTATCAGATGTGCCCCCTGTTTCACCCTCCAAACCATTCTGTGAGGCTGGGTCAATACAGTAGCTCCATTACACAAATAGGGAAATAACAGGACAGAACTTCCTAGTTTATGGATACTCTCAGCAGTGGAAAGAAAACTAGAAGTTCAGTGTCTTTACTATGAAGTTTGTTTTATTCTCCCAGATCACCCTCTCAACCCTAGACTATTTCTCTCTCTCTCTCTCTCTCTCTTTTTTTTTTTTTTTTTGTTTTTTTGAGGTAGGGTCTCACTGTAGCCCAGGCTGACCTGGAATTCACTATGGAGTCTCAGGGCAGCCTCGAACTCACGGAAATCCTCCTACCTCTGCCTCCCAAGTGCTGGGATTAAAGGCGTGCACCACCATGCCCGGCTATTTCTCTTTTGTACAGACAATGCTTTGCTGTAGGAGTTTTCCTGGCTGTCCTGAACATTGTCTCATATTTAGCAACATACCCGACTTCTCTCCACTGGATGCTAGGGGCATGCTGCCCTCTGCTCTAAGCTGTGACATCAAGAATCTCTATGTACTGCTGGATGTCCCTAAGGGGACAAGATTGCCCCACGAACACAAATAATGGTTGTAGGGCTGGAGAGATGGCTTAGTGATTAAGTGCTTACCTGTGAAGCCTAAGTACCCTGGTTTGAGGCTCTATTCCCCAGAACCCAGGTAAACCAGATGCACAAGGTGGCACATGCATTTGGAGCCCCTTTGCAGTGGCTTCAGGCCCTGGTGCACCCATTCTCTCTCTCTCTCTCTCTTTCTCTGTCTGTCTGTTGCTCTTAAATAAATAAATAAAAATAAACAACAAATAATGGCAGCTCTTAAGAATAAGGACACAGTTGACTTACATCCAAAATGCTACAGGCTAGACATCAAATATCTAAAAATATAAAGTTCCTATTCTAGGATAATGTGAGAAGTATGTTATGACTGAATGTATGCATCCTTAAATTTCAGGATTAGCATATTTGTTTGAGATATGTCACGAAATTGATTTAATAGTTTTAATATAACAATTATAAAAGTGTTGTAATTTTTCTCCTTGAGTGTGTGTGTGTGTGTGTGTGTGTGTGTGTGTGTGTGTGTAGCATGCATGTCCTTGTACACTGACCTGCAGTGGCTTGAATAGAACCTCGGCATGTCCCGCTGCTCTCCATCACCCTTCTGCCCATTCCTTTATGAGGCATTATCAATTATTGATCATAGAACTTGTGTTTCTCCCCCCCCCCCCCCGTGAGCTCTAATAATTCTCGAGTCTCTGCTCCCCATAGGGACTAGGGTTACAGAGACCTATGGTCATGCCCAGCTGTTCATGTGGGTCCTGAGGATTGAACTCCAGTCATATTTCAGATCTCTTCAGGTTCACATGTTTACACAGGAAGTTGTTTTACCTGCTGCCCTATCTTTACAGCCAAAACAGTTGTGTAAGGATCACAAGTCAGGATAGGACAAGGTTCAGTCAGATTAGATCATGCATACATTCGAATTTTGGATAAAATCAAATATGCTGGATGGAAAGCATAGTTTTCCATGGATCTTTTAAAAAGTATTTAAAAAACATTTTTATTTATTTATTTGACAGAGAGAAAGAGATAGAGGGAGAGATAATGGGCACACCAGGCCTCCTATCACTGCAAATGTTCCTGGTTTTTCATGGGTACTAGGGAATCAAACTCAGGTCATTAGGCTTTACAGGAAACTGCCTTAAGCACTTAGCCATTTCTCCAGCCCCTCTATGTCTCTTTGAATTACAATTTTGAGTTCATAATGTAAGTCATAATGTAGAAGCTCTTCTTAAACATTTGATAGAGGTAAAGGAATCACTGAACTATAATATTTTAAGTAGAACAAAGTTGCACAGTCTAGATTTTATGTTTCTACATTATTTTCAATTTACATATATGAATTTACATAATAGTAAGGTATAAATTTGCATCTTTTAAACTTAAATTATATCACAAACATTTTTCACATTGTTCCATAACATACATAATTATAATTTTATGATTTACATAGTATTCTGTGTAACTGGTAAGCCATGATTGATTTAATCATTCCCCATTGCTGTATATTTAGGTTGTTTTTGCTATCATAAGTAAAACTGCAAAAATCATCTTTGTGACTATTAAATTATATTACTTTTGGAGATGGAATCATACAAAAGAAATTACTGAAGGTTATGAACATTTTACTAGCTCATGAAATATAATGCCAAATTGCCTTCTGTGGTGGTTTGAGTAGATGGCCTCCAATATATACAGTTTTCTATTGTTTGTACTTTGCATCTGCAGCCACCTGGCTGGAGGCAATGTCACTGGGTGGATCTTAAGGTGTGGTGGTGGGTTTAAGATATGCAAAGTGTGCCTAGCTGGAGTTCCTGAAGTGTGCTGTGTGGCTTTTGGCTTTTTGGCTTGTGCTTCTCTTCTCTATCTCTTCTTAGTCCTGTGAAAGCAGGCCAGTTTCTTCTGCTGTAATGGAACTTCCCTTGCATCTGTAAGCTTCAATAAATATCCCTTCCTCTATATCTGTGTCTGGTCTGAAAGTTCATCTCAGTGAACCTGAAGCTGTCTGCTACACCTTCTGAAGGGATTTACCCTGCCAACAGAAGTAGAGGCTTGCATTGCTTAAATTTCAGAATTAAGACAGTTTAATCTTTTTTGTATGTTTTATAATTTAATTATTGAAAATTTCACTTTAACTGTATTTAGTTGGTGTTAATGGTCTAGGATATTGAGGAATATGAAAGAAACATTTCTGGGGTACCTAACCTGCAATTACTGTGCTAGGAAAGGTGCATTCATTGTCTAGAACATCTTCCCTGGGTCTTCCTCTCCAGGTATTTCTATACTGCTTTACTTCTTCTTCGTAGTATTTATGTTTTTCTCAAATTATACTGTGCATTTAAACTCTTCTTTAGGGATAAAGGAATGGCTCAGCAGTTAAGGTAAGTTCCTACAAAGCCTAAGGACTCTGGTTTGATTCCCAATACCCACATAAAGCCAGATGCATAAGGTAATTCATTCATTTGGAGTTTGTTTGTAGTGGCTAGAAGTCCTGACTTGCCAGTCTCTCTCTATCTCTCTCTCTCTCTCTCTCTCTCTCTCCATATATATATATCTGCCTCTTTCTCCATCAGATAAATAAATAAAATATTTTGGGCTGGAGAGATGGTTTAATGGTTAAGGTACTTGCCTGTGAAGCCTAAATAAATAAAATATTTTGGGCTGGAGAGATGGTTTAATGGTTAAGGTACTTGCCTGTGAAGCCTAAGGATCCAGGTTCAATTCACCAATACCCACAGCTGCCAGATACACAAGGTGGCACATGTATCTGGAGTCTGTTTGCAGAGGTTAGAGGCTCTGTCACACACATTATCCCTCTCTCTCTTTTTCTCTCTTTCAAATAAATAAATGAAATATTTTAAATTTGCCTTTATTTTTCTGACTCCTCCAGTGAAATGAAAGCTTACTGGAGACAGGAACTTTGTTTTGTATGCTGCCATTTGGCTCGCACCTGGGACTATGTCTAACCCACGTTAGTACTGTATTAGCATTGTTAGATGGAATATTTAATTAATTGACTTCAATTTATGACCACATAAATTCTGACAGATGGTCATTGGGACTGTGTGTACATATTTGACACTTTCTATTTCCTCCCCCATCTGATCATGCTCATAGAGTTTACTCTGGCTGATGAAAGTTGAGCAGCAGTAATGTGATTTGAGGCAGCCTATGTATCTAAGCCATGCATGCCTCACCACTGATCTCTTCCCTGCCAAAGTCAGTTTGTGTCTATATCCCAAAGAGCATCTCCTTTGATAGACCAAAAGTCCATCTAAGATGGCTATAAAAAGACAATCAGCCCAAATGACACTTGAGGGATATGTACTGTGAACTCAAAGTTAAGGGGCTGCTATGTGAGGTCTGCTGTTACTACAATGCAGTCCAGTGACCTGATTCTGATAAAGCCTAGTAGGTTTAATGATTATTGCCTACATTACATAGATGGTACTGAGGAAGCAAAGATTCAAATTTGATTCTTGTGGTGCCTTTCCTACTATGTAGAGTACCTTAAGGGAAAATGGTTGCATTCGCTTGCTAGGGCTAAGCACCATAAGCCAGGAGACATGAAAAATAGTAATTTACTGACTAATAATTCTGGAGGCTAGAAGTCCAAAATTAAGGTCTTGGCTGGGAACGATGGCCCACCCTTTCAGAAGTGCAGAAGTGGAAGGATAGCTTAAACTTGGGAAGTTGAGATTAACCTGTATGACATAGTGAGACCTCCCCCATCTCAAAACAAAATGTAAATTGGGAGTTCTGAGAGTGGTAAGAGAGACTATGTTCTATGTCTTTTCACCAAGCTTCTTCAGCCATCACTCTTATTTCTGCCTTCATATTTATTTTTTCCCTATGTATGTGTCTATATCAAAATTTCTCTTTTTTATAACAACATTAATTACATGGAATTAGAAGAGACTGTAGTAAAAGTATGGCCTCAACTTGATGATTATATCTGTAGCTACCTTACTTCCAAATGTGCTCACATTCTGAGGTCCTATTGGTTAAAACTCAACAGGAATGTAGGAAAGACAAAGTTCAACATGTATCAATAGAAATAAAGTGCTTGATTGGTTTTTTTGCCCCAAATCTATATGTATGTAAGTTTATATATATCCATAGAATCCATAGAGATATAAAATATGTATATATATATGGATATACATACCAAAATGTAAGCACAAAATGCTATAGTTTATTTATAACATAAAGTGTGTGATCACCACATGATAACATAGAAAATAATTCAACTTACTATTTTTTTCTGTAATTCATACAATGTTTCTACAAAATTTTTGACTTAGAATGAGCTAACAATAGTTAAAAAACAGTACTATAAAATAGCAATGTTATCCTTTTAAACTATATATTATTAAAATGAACAGTATAAAAGTTTTGATTGATGCTTCCCCAGTTGTTATGTCCATATGTCTTCAGTATTTCATAAGCATCAAGTTTTCATTATAAATATGAAGGCATCAGAAATGGTATGGCTATAATTCCAGATGCCATCACCATATGTCTTATTAATTTCCACTTAAAAATGCAGACCTAAATTATTTGACTTATCTGGTAAGTTTTTCTCTTGCTCAAAGAAGTAAATCACAAATAAAGCCAATTAGCTAAAGAGCATTGAATTTTCACATTCAGTCATTATAGTTTAGAATTACAGTAGTCTAAACATATAATAAAAAACTGTTTTAACTCTGAAGCCTAAACCATTCTCTAATTGACCAACTGTAATTATTGGATGTCTGCGGTGGTTCTGTAAATTGTACTTCCAAATGACATCTGGAGATCTCATATTTCAATATTTACTTTTAGTAAAATATGTTGTTAATAGTAATAGAAAAGAAAACAAAGCCCGGCGTGGTGGCGCACGCCTTTAATCCCAGCACTCGGGAGGCAGAGGTAGGAGGATAGCCGTGAGTTCAAGGCCACCCTGAGACTACATAGTGAATTCCAGGTCAGCCTGAGCCAGAGTGAGACCCTACCTTGAAAAACCAAAAAATAAGAAAAAAAAAAAAAAGAAAACACCTTATTTCAAGAACTACTTACCAAATTGAAAATAGCTCATCATGGCCCCACTTTTGGTGATCACTTATCTTTAACTTGAACCTGACAGGGCCATCTGAAATCAGAAGTACCACAAATAAGTCAAAGTAACATCTTTACAAATGTTTATTACAAAGCCAAAACATAATATTTTTCACAAGAGGAAGAGCTCACTTCCTCCTGATTGGCTTAACCTTACATGATTCACTAGCACCTTAGTTTTTCTTGGGACATAAACATAAGATACGAAATTTTGTAACAGTGGATAGTTGTCCCCTACATCCACTCAATCACCAGTGCAACTATGTCTGGAGAGAGAAAGGTTGTGAAGCTGGGTCTTGTAAGACGCAAGAGATTTCTCTGTCTCTGCAGGTCTTTGGGGAGAAGGCAGCTGTGCAACGCCACCAGAATCCTCACAAGACACTTGATAAGCCTGTGATACAGCTCAGGAAGATGCGGTTCTTACTAAGATTGTCTGGAGGCTAAGCATTATGACAAAAAATATCTGAAAAAAATGTTAATTCCACATGTTCAACCTTTGTAGTAATACACTTTAATATTATCCCAACTCAATGTCTGTTCCAGAACTTTACTTTGGTTGCTTGATTGACAGATGTCAGTTCCTTTCCCCCTATTCAGGAGTCAGGGACAATTGTCCCTGATGCAAGTCCAGCAATCACCTCAAGACCGCAGAGATGAAGGTCTGGTCAGGGGTTGCAGCCAGAGCCTCCATCTGCGGGTCTGCTGCGATTGGCAGTGACACTGTCACTCTGAAGGTCTGTGTCGTAATTGCAGCTTCCACCAGGCACTTTCTGGGAGGTCCCAGGAGATGTCTCTGTCAAGTAGCCGCTCCCTCTGCAGTTTCTCCAGCTGTCTTGAGGTATATCTTGGCTGTCTGGAATCCCTCCTGCCTACCAGGGGGAAACTCTCCTCAAGGCACCAACACCCGGAGGAGGCCAGTCTACCATGGATGCCACTAAGAGAGTGTGTAAGAGTCAGGGGACCACTGCAATTGTGATGGACAAGGTATCAACCTCAGCTTTACCTGTGGAGGCTCTGCCTTGGATGACCGTTGTGGCTTATCTTTAGATGACCCTGTTTATAGCCACTCCGTACAACCCCCACCCCGTGCTCTGGACTTCATAGCAGCAGTTCTAAACCTAGGTCCAAGAGCATCTGCTCATCAAGACACTAGTACAGGTGCTTAACTAGTTCGGAAAGTGGCACTCCTTTCACTCTGGGGCAGTATTCAGGAAGAATATGGTCCTGTACACTGCTCCGTCCTGCACAGTAAGCCACAATTAAGTCTCATCCCAGTGATTCCATTGCCTACTTTTTTCTTTTTTTTTTTTTTTTTTTTTGTCGCTGATAGAATGGGGTAAACTGGTTTCATAAAGAAAAGAACACCTGAAATCAAGAGTGGCTGGCTCCGTGCAGAGTTGATTCAGAGAGCGGATAAGAACGTGGGTGGCGGGGGCGGGGGGGGGGGGTAGCGAGGGGGGGGGGGAGGGACGGCGCGAAAGCTGAGTCTGAGAAGGTGAGAAGCTAAGGAGAGATGAGGATGGAAGAGTTACAAAACCTGGCAGCTGGAAAAGTTCCAGATAGCAGCCCAGCCTTACTAGCTCCAGGTGCCCAGGAGCCTTACAGAGCTGTAAGACTAACAGCTGGGAACCCAACTCTAGGCACAGAGCCTCAGCAGCAGCTGTTTTGTATTGGGCCTCTGGTACTTCCAGTCAAGATCTTTAACACGTAGGGGGAAGGGTTTCAGACACCTTGAATTAGAGCTGCTGTCACACAAGATTTGTGATTTCCAGCCAAATGGAGAAAACAAAACAAAACAACATAGCCTCCCACACCATTTGGCAGCACTGGCCCCTTGAAATCTAATTTCCAGATTTTTTTCAGAACAGAAAGGAAACCTACTTCTTTAGCCACTGTGGAGTCTCTTATGCAACCAGAGTTGACTAAAGAAACAGAAGACCAGGAACAGGTGAAAAAGGTTCCGGGAAAGATGGTTTTTCAAGACAAGAAATAATAAGAATTAACAGCAGAGGGCAGAGAATGCCAAAAGAAGGTGAATAGGTAAGAAATAATCAAATAAGCTCTTCAGAATTCCCAAGTGTTTACTTTATGAACGCATGGAAAGAAATGACTCATGCTAAAAGGCTAAACCAGAAAGGCAATACAATTTCAAAAGATTGCTCAAAATATAAGTTCCTTAGGAAAACATGCCCTTTTCTGATACTCCTTTCAATGAATAGTGTAGTCAGTTGAGGTGATAATCCTACCACAAATATATATATGTATTTTAATTTTTTATTTATTTATTTGAGAGCGACAGACACAGAGAGAAAGACAGATAGAGGGAGAGAGAGAGAATGGGCGCGCCAGGGCTTCCAGCCTCTGCAAACGAACTCCAGACGGGTGCACCCCCTTGTGCATCTGGCTAACGTGGGACCTGGGGAACCGAGCCTTGAACCGGGGTCCTTAGGCTTCACAGGCAAGCACTTAACCGCTAAGCCATCTCTCTAGCCCCACAAATATTTTTGACCATTGATAAGACCACTATTTCTGGATTTGGTCTTGGAAAAGTAAGTGATAAAATATTGACAATAAAAATACAGTTAGGGGGCTGGAGAGATGGCTTAGCGGTTAAGCGCTTGCCTGTGAAGCCTAAGGACCCCGGTTCAAGGCTCGGTTCCCCAGGTCCCACGTTAGCCAGATGCACAAGGGGGTGCACCCGTCTGGAGTTCGTTTGCAGAGGCTGGAAGCCCTGGCGCGCCCATTCTCTCTCTCTCCCTCTATCTGTCTTTCTCTCTGTGTCTGTCGCTCTCAAATAAATAAATAAATAAAAATTTAAAAAAAATACAGTTAGGGCTGGAAAGATGGCACAGCAGTTAAGACCCTTGCCTGCAAAGCCTAATGACCTGGGTTAGATCCTCCAGTGTCCACATAAAGCAAAATGCAAAACGTGGCACATGCATTTGGAGTTTGTTTGCAGTGGCTGGCAGCCCTGGCAAGCCCATTCTCTCATTCTCTTTCTATCTGTCTCTCTTCTCTCTGTCTTCCTTTGCTTGCAAATAAATAAATAAAGTCTAACTTAAAAAATAACCCTAATAAATGCACTTTAAAACTACATTGAGATTCCATCTCACTCCTATCATATTGGCTACCATCATGAAAACAAATGACCATAAATGCTGGCAGGGATGTGGAAAAAGAGGAACACTTCTACACTGTTGGTGGGAATGCAGTCTGGTCCAGCCATTGTGGAAATCAGTGTGGAGGTTTCTAAGACAGCTAAAAGTTGATCTACCATATGACCCAGTTATAGCACTCCTAGGCATATATCCTAAGGGCTCATCTCATTTCCTTAGAAGTATGTGCTCTACCATGTTTATTGCAGCTTAATTCACAATAGCTGGGAAATGGAACCAGCCTAGATGTCCCTCAAATGATGAATGGATAATGAAGATATGGCACATTTATACAATGGAGTTCTACTCAGCGGTAAAGAAAAATGAAGCTATGAAATTTGAAGGAAAATGGATGGATCTGGAAATGATTATTCTAAGTGAGGTAACCCAGGCCCAGAAAGCCAAGTGTCACATGTTCTTTCTCATATGTGGATCCTAGCTACAGATGACTGGGCTTCTGTGTGAGAAGGAAAAAAAACTCAGTAGCAGAGGCCAGTAAGCTAGAAAAGAGATAGAAAGGGAAGAGAAAGGAAGGGAGGGGTGTACTTAATAGGATGGCATTATACATATGTAAGTAGAAGAATATATTAATGGGGGTGGAAAGACCCAAAATAAGGTCTGGGGAAGAGATTGAGTAAAGGAAAGGTGGAGAGACAGCTAATCAAAAATCTAAGAGGATATAAATAAAACATATTTAATCCTACTTTTTTGGACAATGGAACACTCAGGAGCTGTAGATTGTTGCTAGAAAATTTTTAGTGCCAGGGATGGAATATCTTCCAGTTGGCCAGGGAGATCTCTGATGCCCCCAAAACATTATAGGCCATTGTCAAGGCCCTGGTTTCCTACCAGGAATAGATGGTAAGACCCTATTACTGAAGACTCCATATACTTGGGCTGCAAGGCCACTGAGAAATCTTGCTGGAACTGAGCTGATAACCTCCTCCATGAAGACCAGCTGACAGAAAGCTGGAAGAAGCCATTCTGCATGCAGTTCAATGGGAGAAAGAGAAATCACCAGTGAAGATACTCATCATGGATACTGCAAGATGGGCCAATGGGTGCAATAGTGGCATGTCTGTTATAGGGGAAACCAACTTCCCCCTAATTGGACTGGAGGCCTGCTCAGTGGGAAGGCAGTACATCCCTGCTACTGGAAACTTAAAACAGGGGTAGTCATAAGCCCTAGGGGTGTAATGTCTGCTGTTGTCTGGCCAAATGTATACACTATGCTTATCAAACTGCCCAGTAAGCACTTCTGTTAATGTTCATACCCTTATATTAATGCTACTCTCACTTTAGGTTGAGAATCTTCTCTTTTCAGATGGCAGTGACCTTGGGATGACTCAGAAGGTATCATGGTGATGGAAAGAAATGACCGCAATGCTCAGTACTGCAATATCTGTATCACACCTTCCAAGGCTCAGGATCTAATGTGGAAGAGGTGGCAGAAAGAAAGAAGAGCCAAAGGAAGGGCAGGACTCCATACAACATGCTTCCTCCAGACACAAAATGGCCTGGATATCCATGACCACACAGTGCCTGATACTACCTGCATAAGACCATCCTAAGAGGAGGAAAAGATCAAGACATCAAAAGTAAAACAGAGACTGATTGAGATGGGGAGGGGGTATGATGGATAGTGGAGTTTCATAAGGATAAGTGGGGGGGGGTATCACCATGGATATTTTTTATAATCATTGAAGTTGTTAAAAAAAATAAAAAAATTAAAAATAATCCTAATAATGAATGATTATATAATGCAAAGTCCTTATTTCTGCATATACATAATATTTCAAAAAGCAAGTTCAGGGCTGGAGAGATGGCTTAGCACTTAAGTGCTTGCCTGTGAAGCCTAAAGACCCTGGCTCGAGGTTTGATTCCCAGGACCCACGTTAGCCAGATGCACAAGGGGATGCACGCGTCTGGTGTTTGCTTGCAGTGGCTGGAGGCCTTGGCGTGCCCAGTCTCTCTCTCTCTCTGCCTCTTTCTCTCTCTGTCTGTTGCTCTCAAATAAATAAATAAAATATACAATTTTTTTTTATAAAGCAAGTTCATATATGTAGGGTTTTATACATATTTATATAACTTTTATAGATAAATAAGCTTATATAGGGGTTTTAGACATGTATACACACATATAGGCGTGCATATATATATTTCTATATAAGTGTATATGTCCATACATTATATATGTATATATTGAGAGAGAGGGGCTTCATTTTGATAGTAATATGGGATTCTAAATGTGATCATGCAAGCTGAAACCATACAAGGTAATATCAAGCAATGGGACAATTTACAATTAAATTATTGTCTTTAAAAATCTTAGTCAATATATTATTAAAAATCTTACAGTTTTAAACATTCAGGAAAGTGAAAAAAAAATACAATTTCCAAGCTAATATGTACTTAGTACACTGAATTTTGAAACAAAACTTTGAGAATTTAATGTTCTATTTCTTTGTAAAACTTTTTCAGTAGTTTACTTATTTACCAAATGCATGTGCCTGTGCCCCTTCCCATCAAATCATATGACAAAGCCCTAATACCATTATGAAAATATTCCAAGGTGAAAAATTGGGGAAATAATTAGGTTTAGAAAAGGTCATGAGAGTGAGGCTACCATGATGAGATTAGTGTGTTTATAAGAAGAAAATGGGAAAGAGACCACAGCTCTCCTGAGCCCTCACTCCTCCTCCATGTCTCTCTCCTATTGCTACACCCTGAGAAGGAAGACCGTGTTTGTCAAGAGAAGGCCTATCATCAGAATTTACCAGTGCCGTTGGGTACCCTGACCTCAGAATGTCAGTCTCCATAACTACCATAACTATGAGAAATCAGTATCTGTTTTGGGATGGTGCTTTGTTGTGTGACAAGTTAGCGCAGGGCTTGCTTCCTCCTTCATGTCATGTAGCTTAGGATAGGGACATGTACTGTTCTTCCTTCCTGTGTTCCTTTCTGAACTGGGATTTAGATATTTAGATGCTGATACTTATCACTTCTATTTCCTTTTTTTTTTTTTTTTTTGGTGGGGTGTTGTTTTGTTTTTCAAGGTAGGGTCTCTGGTCCAGGCTGAACTGGATTTAACTATGTCGTTTCAGGGTGGCCTTGAACTCACAGTAATCCTCCTATCTCTGCCTCCTGAGTACTGGGATTAAAGGCATGCAGCACCACACCTAGCTTCTATTTTCAATATTGCCAAATATTCCCAATAGCACATTTTCCAATCTTTTTTTTTTATCATGGTAACTTTTCTAACTTGTATCAATACTCTTATTTTTATCAATCATCTCTGCCTACATCTCTTGAATCTTTTACACAGGGCTGTGCTGTCAACATTCCAATTGTTAGCTATGTTTTCTGTAAAACATGATATATTTCTATTTTATTTTCAGCACTGTCACTCTTACTTAGCTATAATTCTATCTTTATAGATTAATCCTTTTTAAATTATGCACTTTGAAAAATGCTGTGTGGTTTTGTCACTCCTGGGAAGCAAGGGCTCTACTAAACATAGGCACGTGTTCTTTCTAGTGACTGGTGGACTGAGGGACAGGTAACAAAGTTTACACATTAAGTAACTACTCACAATTTGGATTTTATTGTAGGAGTGATGTTTAATTAAACTATAGCAACTAAACGTACAGGAAAATCAGAATTGCACAAATTAAGCAGG